>NC_133557.1:23200000-24400000 GCF_048773025.1 Camelus bactrianus
GGAGAAAAAAGAAATGTTTAGCATTTAAAAGAAAGGTCCAACTCTCTCAGGCATCTGTTCAAAGTGACGTGAATGGTCTGTAACATTTGGGCATGTGGCCTGGTGTTCCCAGGCCCCTCCTGTGTTCTCCTCAGTGTGAATCCATCTCCGGCAGGTCCTCCTGCTGATTCGTACTCCCACTCTTAATTTGATCTCTTTGTTATCTTTTTAGATCCTCTGTTAATTTAAGGCACTTAAGAAGCCTACCTTGTTCTTGAGTTATCGTAATTCATCTTGAGTTAACATTTATTACCAATTCCACTTAATAAAACACAGCTATTGAGAGACAGACTTTTTTTTTTTTTTTAAATCACTGTCACCTATCATGAGCAGACCAGTGAGGCCTACCTTTCTGGCATATGGAGAAACTGTGACAGACAAGATAAGGAACCCCAAGGAAAATGATGCTTCTCCTTGCAGCCTGGTGCTTCTGCCTTGGTCGGCACAAGCTCATTGCTTTTGTCTGTTATCTGTTCTCCAAACTCAGGTTTCAAGACAAGAGAACAGCAGCAAAAGTCTTTTACAGAACGTATAACAGCCTTTAGTGTGGTCACTGGGTAAAAGGGCCCACATTTGGTCAAACTAAAACACAACTGTAGAAATGGAAGATTGGATTTCAGTGGGTGAAGCAGGGAGGTGACTGTCTCAGCCATGCTCTGGGAGGAAAAGAAAAAGGGGAGGATGCCAGGGCTGGTAACTCAGTTTCCCCTGAGCACCGAGTCAGGCTGGCTCTGCCAGTCCTGGAGGTGGCCTGTGCTATTCAGGTGGATGACTTAGACTCACTCAGTGGTCAAGGGCATGGGCTTTGGGGGCTGAACCAGGTTTAGGACTTGGCTCCATCACTTCCTGCCTGGGTCAGCTTGGACCGGTTACTTAGTACTTAACCTCTCCCTGTCTCAGTTTCCTTGTCTCATAAACGTAGACAGTAACACCTACTTCATAAGACTTTTGGAAGGATCTAAATTTAACAAGATAATGCATATGAAATGCTTAGAGCATTGTCTGGCATACAAATGTTAGATGATTGGGAGCAATTATTGTTAACTTGACCGTCCAAGGTACACAGTCCAACACACACTCAGTTCATGCTGGTTAAAAAATTACCGTAGAGCCTCAGAATGCCCATGTCTTATTCTAGTCAAGTAAGTTATGATGAGAACCAGGATGAAGCATGGAAGTAAATTAATAAGTAGTTTCAAGAATCCACTTAGATAAGATTTAAACTTTACGTAAAGCTGTATTTCGTTAAGACCAATATGTCTTTGGAGATGGCTGGGAACCAAAAGCAAGCAACTGGCTAGGCAGAACCTACCTAAACATTTGTTTTGCTCAGGGAGCAGCATTTACGGTCATAGGTAGGCCTGTCTCAGTCTTCCGCCCTTTCCCTGAGGAGTGGGGCCCCTGAGGGAGACGCAGGAACACCTTGTCTGTCCCTCCAGAGCTAGCCCATTGGGAGTGATTAGTGCAGGCCTGTCCCATGGTGGAGCACCTTTGGAGGAGCCAGATTGCCCTTAAATTAATCTCCGGACACTTCTGCAACGTCTCTTGGCATTACTAAAGCCGTCATTGATACCTTGTTAGTCCTCTCTCTCTGACGATGGAAACATGAATGTACAAAGCTTTATCGTTTCCCAGACATGTAGAAACTGGTGTCTCTGGCAACACACCCCTCCTCGGTCTCTGCCTAGCATTGTGTTGTTCGTGCCTTTGATGGCGAGGGGATGCTGCCTTTATAATGGGCGTTACCGGGTCTGTGTGAACGTCCACACACTTCAGCTTGAAAAACCAGTGGTTTCCATATAAGACTTAGTTTATTGCTATTAACAGGTGCTTGTACTGTTTGGCCGAGCCGTGAACATTTTCCCTCTTTCCTACCTTCTGAATTTCTTCCGTGATCATAAAATCACACCGAAGATGATGTTCATCATGTGGTTCAGTGGTAAGTCCAATCTTGAATGAATTGTTGGGGGAAATACCTGTTGTAAAGGCACACGCCTTGCAGAGAGATCGTGTGACTATCTGCTGGAGCCTTTGGAAACGAGTGTGCCTCAAACCCCCGACGATACAAGTGCCCATTTAAGGGCGTCTGCTGTAATCCAGGCCGCGGGCGAGGCCCTTGCCAGGCAGTAGCCCTCCCCACAGCACTGTGAGATGCGCCGTGCGTGTCTGTTCTGCAGATGGGGACGTTCAGGCCCATGGACAAAGGACGCACTTGGGAGCGAGTGGCCACGGGAGGCAGAGCCAGGATTTGCCCTCCTCCCCTCCCCTCTCCTTCCTGGACAGACAGCAGCCCTTTCTAGGCTGAAGTAACAAGGGGCTCAAAATTAAATGGTTAATGTTTAAACTTTTTTTGTACTGCAGATAGATTAGGATTTTTTTTTCATTCAGTCACTAAGTTCAGTTGCTGTTCAATCTCATATTCCTCCACTTTTTAAAGGATAGAGATGATTTCATAAATCTTTGGCTCCTAAAAAACTGGACCCATAGACATCTTTTTATATATACATATTTGAGGTATAGTTGGTTTACAGTGTTGCGGGACCCATAGACATCTTATTAAATTTATCCATAGACATGTCATAAATTTATTTTTCAGCAATACATCCAGTTCTTTGTGTTTTCTTATTTAAATATTATAATTAAAATATTTCCTCTGGGTTGAGATATAGAAACATGCTTTGTCAGCTGTTTTCTATCCAACAGCGTACCTGTACGTTTCTCACAGATCTCTCTCGTTTTTCAAAAGGCCTTGTTTAAAATATATACCTATATACATATGTGTGAGAGAGAGAGAGGTAGGTATGTAAGTATGTATAATGAGAGAAAGTTTTTTGCCAGTGAGGAAAAAAAATTGTAAAGTAATTGATCCAAGGTCTTGAAAATCTCAAAAAAATCTAAGAAATGTATCAGACATTTTACAAAGTTATGTGAGCTCTTCGGGGGTGGGGGGCATGGTAAGAGACCTCTGTGGGGAAGAGGGGCTGTTTTTCAGTGAGAGCTCTTGATTCCAGGTGTTCTCTGCCAGGCTGTCCCAGGCCTCTCTCCACTGATTCCCCCCATCTCTTCCCTGGTTCCTCAACCTGCCTCCACTGGCTCCTCCATCATCATTTCAATAGTTGAAGATTCTCTCCTTCCAGCAAAAACCCAGCTTCAACCAAAATCCCTACCCTACATCCCTTCCAGCTACTTCCCCATCTCTTCCCATCATGGCCAGACCTCTTGAGTGGGCTGTTCTTGTCCATTTTCCCCACTTCATCATCTGTTCACAGGGCTGGACTTGGCCTTGCCTGAGTCCCCAGCGACCTCCTGCAGCCATACCTGGTGGGCAGCGGTCAGCCCTCGTCCCCCGCATCTCCTTGGCTCTGGGCTCCTTCCTCCAACCCACCTGCCTTCTGACTAGAGAGATACCCTCTTCCTCTCTTTCCTTGGCCTCCTCCAGGCCATGCTCTGGTTTCCATCCTTCCCTTTTGGGGTCTTTTCAGGCTCCTGCCTGGCTCCCCCTCTTCCTTTACTGGCACCTCAAATGTTGGCTTCCTCAGGACTCAGCCCCAGACCCACTTCACCTCTCACAAGCTCACCTGTCCTGTGGCCTCAACTTCCATCTAGTTCCCACCCTCCCAAAGCTGTTTCCTCTAACCCAAACCTTTCCCCTGAGATCCAGACTCCTGTGTCTGAATCCTCCTTGGATGTCGTGGAGACATTGTGGGTTCACTGTCTAGGACTGAACTTACCTTCCTGCCCAACCTGCTTGCTTGCCAGCATCCCTCTTCCACAGAAGACAATCATGTGTATTATAGCAGGGGCGTGGCCAACTCTTACTAAGTGTTTGCTGAGTGCACATGCTGTTCTGTGCCAAGGCATTTCATCTTCGGGCCACCAGCAAGGCAGGCTGTTTCCACTTCCGCATGAGAGATTGAATTGAGTCACTCGCCCCAGCCTGGGAGGCCCCGGAGAAAACGGGGGCCAGGGGGCGAACCCAGTGTCAGAACCCAGGCTTCTGACCACTCCCCACCATGCGCAGACCACTGCACAGCACGGCCCCTAGGACCTGGGCATCCTCTGGACCCATCCCTCCCTGGTCACCCCACCTCCCACTTGCCCCTTGACCTGTTGCTATCACTCCTGAGTCTCTCTTAATTCCACTCCCTTCCCCTGTCCCCGCTGTGCCCTCATGTGGGGTCTAGGCTGCTGCCACAGTCACCCCCATCATGCTGTGATGTGTCTGCCTCCATGTCTGGGTCAGATCCTGTCACTTATGCTTTGCCTGCCCCCTGCTTCTTCGGGCCCTCCCCATCGCACAAATCCTTGTTTGGTGTCTCTCCTCCCTCTTGCTCTTGGAGCTCCTGTTCCCCTCTCTCTGGCACCAGACAAGTCGGGAAGATTTTCAGAGAACGTGCTGTTTCCCAGCTCAGCCCATGCCCCTCTGTCCAGCCAGCAGCCTCCCAGGGGACCAAAACGGGGAGTGTGGGAGAGGCCCTGATGCAGCTCCCTGTGCTGCTGGCCACCACCAGAGCAGCCCCCAGCCCGTCAGAGCTGCCAGGAGCTACCCAGGGGCCGTGTCTTCAGATACAACAGGAATTGGGCAAATCTCATTCTGTGCTGTTGCGGGTGAAGCTGTGTGACCCTGGGAGGACACCTCCTTGTCTCAGTCTCGGCCCCGCATCTGTTACTGTGGAGACTAACAGGACCGGCTCTGTGGGCCTCCCATGCAGAGCAGGTGAGATTGTGCCCACAGAGCACATAGCACAGGGCCAGGCACACACGGGGAGGGCTTGGTCTGCACCAGCTGTCGTGTTTCTAAAACGTGAGCCTTGGGCATGAGAAATCCTCACATGCACACACCTGGTGCTTCACAGCCTGGACAGGTCACCCCATCAGGTCTGCTCAGCGCGCTGTGAAGTGGGAACGAGGTGAGCTTCTGCTGGGCGCCCCACTCTGTGCCTGCTTTCCTTGTATCCCCGAGCCTCACAGGATGAGTTTGCATTCTCCAGGGGGGTCTGTTAGAATGTTGACCGGCCATGATGCCGGCCATGCCCAGATCCCCGAGAACCAAGTCAGCACCAGCGCTGCCTCCTCCCTCCTCCCTCGGTCTCCTCTGACTCCCTTCGCTGTGCCCCCCAGGGCTGCGGGGGGCCATCCCCTACGCCCTGAGCCTGCACCTGGACCTGGAGCCCATGGAGAAGCGGCAGCTCATCGGCACCACCACAATCATCATCGTGCTCTTCACCATCCTGCTGCTGGGCGGCAGCACCATGCCACTCATCCGCCTCATGGACATCGAGGATGCCAAGGCACGCCGCAGGAGCAAGAAGGACGTCAACCTCAGCAAGACCGAGAAGATGGTCAGTGCCGGTGGGCCAGGTGGAGGCAGGGTGTGGGTCCCCGCTCACAGTCAGGAAACGGGGAAATGAGATACCACTTGGGGATGCTCAGCTCCTGTGCTCACGCACCCACACACACACCAGTTCCCCAAACTGAGCGGGAGGTTGGATTCAAGTTCTGAAGCATCGCTCTTTGGTGCGGGTTGTGTGCCAGCCTCGTGAAGCCACTGAGGCCTTGGAGTGGGAACATGGACCCGTACCAGACCCTCCCAGGAAGGTTCCTCCCCTGCCAGTAACCATACCAGCCCATCAGGCCCAGGACTAGAAGGTTTCCAAATCGCGTCATTCCCCGGCATCTGCGGAAGTCCTCCTGCAGGGGCCTGAGGAGGCTCTGAGAGCGGGCGGAGAGTGCACTCCATGGAGGACAGATGAGAGCGTGGTGTAGGACTGGAGGGGCCCGGGCCAGCCGCAGCAAGCCTGAGGCCCCTGCCCCCGCCCACCTCTGCCTCCTCCAAGCCCTGGGTCAGCTGTGGTCGTGCCTTCCCTGCCCCACGTTCGCCCTCGGGCCCCGTGTGCTGAGCCAGGCTCTCCGCCCTGGCCTCCCATCCTGCCTTCCCGCACTGCACACTTTTCCCGAAATGCATCTTTTTCTGGTTCCCTTAGTCAAGGCCATCAGTACCTTTAACCAGTCATGGAAGGCATAGAAATCCTCAACCAGAAAATGGGGAAAGGGGATGTGGCCCTCTTCCCACACTGGAACGTCCAGGTCTGGATCTTGGCCTCCAGTCTCTGCCGGGGCCTCTCAGGCCCGGGTTGTGCCGCTGCCGGGGAGCCTTCACATGACCTCAGACTGGGCTGCTCACAGAACTTTCCTCACTCTCAGTAGCCCTGCTCCTCCCACCCCCATCCACCAGCTTTGTTTTCAACAAAAGCTCGAGTCAAGGTTCTCAGACCTTTTAGTGGGTGTCAGAATCAGTGGAGCGCTGGGGCCTCACAGGTCTGGGTGGAGCTCGAAGAATCTGCATTTCTAACCAGAGCTGCTGCTGCTGATCCTGCAGCCCTCCTGTGGCAAAGCCCTGCTCTGGGAGAACCAGGAGGTTTGCTTGGAGAGGGAACAGCTGCCTTTTAGGGAATGTTTTCTGTGGTGCTTGCGTGCTTCCTTGGACTGGCTCAGGTCGCCCTGATAAGTTCAGGAAGGTGGTCTCATTTTCCATTTTGCAGATGAGCACACTGAGGCACAGAGAGATCAAATCACAGAGCTGAGGTCACACAGACTTAACCACCACACTCTTGTAGCATCCTCCAGGTGGGGTTCCTAGACCAGTAGCCATCTTTGGGAACTTGTTAGAAATGCAGATTCCTGGGCCCCATCCCAGGCGTGCTGAATAGGGAATTGTAGGTGGGCCTGATGGGCCCAGCATTTTATGTCACAAATTCCAGGTGATTCTGATTCAAACTAGACTTTGAGAACCACTGCTCCACAGCTGGGAAATGCCCTCCCCAGCCCTCACCCCTCCTACACCTACTCGGGTGGGGGGTGCAAAACCCGCCCCTGCAGCGGGTGGGTAGTCCTTCCTCTCCAGATCCTGCCAGGATTGTTCTCTCCCCCCACATCCACTTGACCAGCAAATTCACCCAGAATGGGCCACCGCAGGCAGAAAAATAGCAAAAGCTGCCCTTGTTCAGCTCAGCCTAGAATAGTTCCCAGTCCTGGCCGCACACAAGAGCCACCTGGAGCGCTCACAGCCGCAGCTCATGCCCAGAACTTCTGACTTACTCACAATTCTGATTTTCCTGCATATCCATCATGTTCTTACACACCTTCCTGCCTCCCTTTGGGCTCCCAGGAAGCCCCCTGCTGCTGCAGTTTGGGTTGGGGACACTCGTGGCTGAGGTGAAGGGCTGTGAGGTGGGCTGGGTGGCATGGGGGCTTTCAGAAAGGTGTCAGCTGAGGATCCCTCGGCTGCCTTCCCTCCCCCCACAGGGCAACACCATCGAGTCAGAGCACCTGTCCGAGCTCACGGAGGAGGAGTACGAAGCCCACTACATCAAGCGGCAGGACCTGAAAGGCTTCCTGTGGCTGGACGCCAAGTACCTGAACCCCTTCTTCACGCGGAGGCTGACCCAGGAGGTGGGACATGGGCCAGGGGTCCCTTGCCTTCCTCCCTCAGGACCTGCAGTGGCCTAGAGCCGGGTGGGCAGGGAAGGGCCACGTGCCATGTTGGGTGGGGGCCCAGCCAGGCCGCCTCTTCCCACTCAGCCTTCTCTCCTTCCCCAGCCCAAGGGCTGGATATGCTTGTGGAAGTCAGCATCTGCTGTTTTTCCTTTGCTGCCATATTTAGTGCTAGTTTAATAATAGACTTGTTCACGCAGTTTGGTTTTCCTGGATGATAGACTTGGGACATTGATCAGCTACCAAATCTGAGCTGAGGAATTTCAGTCATGCCAGGGCCCTCAGGCAGTGGCTCAGGGCTCAAGGCTCAGGCCGGGCACCACTGGCCTCTGGGTGACAGTGACACACTCTCACAGGAGCCAGCTTGGGTCTGCTTTGCTAAAACCGGCATCCTGCCTCATGCAGGGTTGGGGTGGGGTTCTCACAGCCGCTGCCCCCCTCTTTGGTGCTGAGCCCCATTTTCCCTCCTTCCCAGTCACGATCACTGTCAGCATGTGAGTTCGTACTGCGTGCCCGGCGCTGTGCCACATGTTTTCTGTGATCGCTTCCTTTCATTCTCCCAACAACCCGTGCAGTAGACGCAGCTGTCACCTCACTTGACAGCCAGGGAGACTGAGGCCTGGAGGGTGATGTAACCCTCTGAGGTCACATAAAACGATAACGTAGCAAAGCTGGGAGCAGAGCCCAAATGTGTCTGATTCTGCCATGTTTTTTAACATCATGCCATCCTGCCTCCTGCTCCTTGTTTCTGAGTGACACTGCCCTTTATCCCCCCCTACTACACACACACAAAAAGAAAAACCCCAACTTGTACTCGGTCACTAGGAATTTTGAAATTGCGTGTGGCCTTGCACCCTGTCCCCCTTCTCCCCTGACAAGGTACAGAACGGCTCTCCCTCCCTCCCTGACCCAGACCCTGACCCTGACCCTGACCCTGACCACTGACAAGGGCTTGGTGTGTCTCCTGCCCCAGGACCTCCACCATGGGCGCATCCAGATGAAAACCCTCACCAACAAGTGGTATGAGGAGGTACGCCAGGGCCCCTCAGGCTCCGAGGACGACGAGCAGGAGCTGCTGTGACCAAGCAGGACGCCGTGGCTTCTGGGCAGGTGGGGCCGCAGCACTGCCGTCCGGCCTCCCCATGGCTCCCAGGACAGACACCCAGCCAGGGCCCCTGAGGAGGGTGCATCTGGCAGCTCTTCAAGGGGAATGGAAGCAGGTGAAGCCAAGACTGGCCGTCTTAACCCAGGATTTCCTAGGCCTTTGGAGCCATCTGGCTGCTCCCGAAGTGTCCTCTCCCCACTCCTCACTGAGCCAGACCTCTGCTCTCAGGGTGGCTTCCCCGCCTGCAGATTGGAGGGACCACCTGTGCAGGTAAATGTTTCCTTCTGCTTCTGCAGCTGAGGGGACAGTCTGTCCAGCCAGGGTGCCTGCAAGGAGGAATCTTGCTCTGGGCCCGCCGTGCAGGGGCCCTGCGGAGCGCCGGTGTGCAGTGTCTGCCATTCCGGCCACTGCCTTCATCACAGGAGCCCTTCCCTGCTGGATGGGGGGCGGTACCATCAGGGTGAGGAACCAGCCGCTGTTTCCCTGTGTTCATCAAGGTGCCCCTGGCCTCAGCAGCAGCAGTTCTCATCTAAGTGGCAGGCGCGGGAATGTTGAGAGCCTCACACTCCCCTTTACAATGTTGCTTACACTCTCTGAGAAAGAAAAACTGAGTGACCTTTTTCTTCTTTACCTCTGATTGGTACCTCACAGGCTGTCTCCCTGGGTGGCAGGCAGCCACTGCCCTTCTCTGGGAATATTGTGAATGTTTACACTGGCACCCAGCAGAGCAGAGGGCACAGGCCCCTCTCTAGAGCCCTGTTGGAAGCTGCATCCCTGGGTTTGGGGGGCTAAGCGAGCCTATCCTGTGGGGTCAGAGCGCCCTCTAGAGGGAAAATCTGGAGGTACAGGATTTATGCTGGCCAGCTGCTGCTGTCTTGAATTCAGTTTAAATTCATGCACTTTTACAAAGGAGTGAGAGCCTAGCAGTCACCTCCCTGACCTTACTTGATGGCCCTTGCTTGCTCAGAGGCCCCTTTTCCCGGACTTCGTGGGATCTGCCCACCATTTATCTGCTGCACCTTCACTGCTCATCAGCATTTTTTTCCCTCTCCCAGTTCTCCACCATCTTGGGTCCTATTTGTCCCCTGTGCCAGGGTCTCAGCTCACCAAAGCACCTGAGCAGGTGCCAGAGCAGCAGTGCCCCCTGGTCCTCCCATGCAACTCGTCCCCGTGACTCCAGCGAGCCAGATGCCTCTGAGTCTCACCTGCAATCTCCAAGCAGCCACTGCTACCCTAGGGCTTGCTCACAGAGGGCTTGCACACACTCTCCATACAAACACACACCCTGCCCCGGTCCCGTGGTCCTGGCCCTGGGCCATCTCAAGGTCATGTCCAGATGAAATGAGAGTACCAGCTCCCGCATCCACCTCTCACCAGCCCTGTAACAAGGCTCCTGCTCGCTTGCCTTTGCTCATCACTGGCAGTTCCCACATGCGCCTCAGCGTCCCAGCTGGAGCCTTGGGACTCAGCACCCTCTGGGGTGGTTTAATTCATCATGTTCATGTCCTTGGTTCTCTGTTGGGGACACAAGGGGCCAGCTTGGGCTGGCAGCAAGCATTTCAATCTCTTCTGCCTCAGGCAGCGTGACTCTGGATGTCAGGAAGGACTGACCCCAGGACCCTCCAGGACCCATGCGCCCAGCGCAGGAGGCCAGGCCCCTGCCCTAACCCCTTCCCTTTCCCCAGAAGTGTAAGTGTAAAGCCAGTCAGGCAGGAAGCACAGTTTCTTTTTCATGCATGAAAAGTAAATTTGTACTTGATAGTGGTAAAATATGATCATTTTTCTTTTTGTAATCTCCTATCTTAACCCTATAATTTGAGCCAACAGGATTATTTTACTTCACCTAATATCCCCACTGGAAGATGAATGCCGTCCATAATTCTGGTCTCCATCATTTCCTGTTTCTTTTTAGTGGAAAAGTAAGAGAAGAGGTCAAAGAGAGGGGACCTTTGTCCAGACATGGGCAGGGAGGTGGGAGGCAGGGATCAGAGACCAGATTGTTCTCTCATTCCCCAACTCATAAGTAACTTACTTTCCCCCTGAAATTCAGAGTCTCATCATTGAGGTATAAGTTGCACTGTCAATTCAATAGCATGCCCGGAAAAAAAAAAAATTGTGAGTTCATAGATTAACGAAGACAGGATCTTCTCGGTTCAAATTGCCCTTTGTCACCAGGTCCCACCTGGCTTCCCACTCTTAGCTGAGACTTGAAAATGACACTAAGTAGAGAAGCATGTAGGGGACTTGGTGGAAGGTCCCGAAGTCTTGGCTGTGGAGGTGGTGTGGGGAGAACCAGCCCTGGCCTGGATCTCTTGTGAGCCTCTTCTGCCCCCTGCTGGCCAAGTGAGGGTTTAGCAGCCTGGGAGGGCATTTCCCCCTGGGGACGGGGTGGGGGAGTAACTCATGTTCCTCAGCAGTATGTCTGTTCAGCTTTGTAACGGGCAAAAGCCCATCGAGAAATATGTTTCTGGTGGACTTTTTTCAGATGTCTTTGCCTGAGAATCAAACTACTGCTACCTTCAGCATTCCTAAATAATTCTATTGTTTGGGGCAATAAATGCCTAGAAGATAAAAAAATATATATCCAGCATAACTATAACTTCCCACATACTTATTTCCTTTTAGATCTAGGCCTTAGGACAGGAGAACCACAGCACGTAGAGAAGGTTATACTTTAGAGGGAGGTGAAGGCTAAGCCAGTGACTGCCTTTGGGAAAGCTGGCAGGTTAGCCAGTGAACTCTGAAGACATGCTGTCTTGGGGAGCTGGGGAGTCATGTAGCAGTAAGCCTCACACCCCAAGGCTCCCCTGGCAGCCCCTCCACAGTAGGCCCTAGGATTTTGAACTTCTTGGAATAAATCACATGCTTTCTGCCGCCCTGTGGTGGCAGGACTCCTGGAATCGATTGTACCCTGAGGCTTGGGGTGTGAGGGCTTACAGGGAGAGGAGCCAGCTTCTCCCAGTTCCCCAGAGATCAAGTTTGGGCTTGGTGGAAGGTGGCTTAGGTCCATAGCCTGGTGCTCACTCAGCCCAGGGGCTGACCGAAGGCAGCCTGCCCTCCCCAAGGCCAGCCATCTCTGTTCACAGTAGGAATACTGGCTGGGCCCTGGCTGACGTGAGGCCAAGGGCCAGGGCCTGGCCCAGAGTGTTAGCAGCCCCTGGACTCCAAATCAGCCTCGGGAGGCCCTGATTTGCCTGTAGATTCCTTTGTGAGCAATGAGAAGTAGAAAGATTGGTGAGTGGGGAGCCTTCTTAAAGCCCATGTCAGAGGTGCCATCAGCAAGACTTGGCCTCATGAGGCCTCAGGTCCACACATTTGGCAGAGTCCTCAGCGGGGTAGCCACAGCCAGGATCCCCCTTCTGCTCTGGTGGGGAGAGGGAGGGAGGGGCAGGATGGTGGCCGGCTTCTGCTCAGGGTGCAGGTGTGGCTTAGAGTAGGTCTGGTCTTAGAACTGATCTGGTTCTAGTGTGAGAAGGGATCTCTCAACAGCAATGATCTGCCATGGATTAGGACTTTAAATTAAAAAAAATAAATAAATAAAGATCCTCTGCCACTTCCCCATTCCCTCCAGAATGCAGGCGTGTGTTTCTCCTACTGCATAGTGGATAGGAAACCAAATCTGAAATGCTATTGTTACAGCAGCCAGGATCATGAAGAGGTTGTTCTAACAGGAGCCCAGTCTCCAAAGCCCCAGGCAATATGTTTTCAATGAAAACACCACGGTCAAGAAGGCTTAGAATAAGCAGCCCCTTCCTTCCCTGTAGTCTCCTGCCACCTCTCAGGACGGAGTTTGATATCCAGGGACTTCCACTGTCTCTGGCCATGTTATGAAAGGAAGGCTTTTAATTTCCCCCGGCCCACCCCACTTTTTCACGCTTTCCCACCCCAGCCGACACAGTCTCTAATCCCAGAGGGAAAAACATCCGTGGCCTTCCCTACCCAGGAGCTGGTCTTCTCCCAGCTGCTCTGCGTGAGTGTCCTGACCTCAGGACGCGGGAGCTCAGTACCTGTGAGCGCAGCTGCGGGACCCTGAGGCCGAGTGACTGGACGGGGAGTGTGCAGTTTGGTGGTCAGAAGAGAAAGGTCACCTGTCAGCACTGTGGGCCACTGTCCAAGGAGCCTGTCAGCCACGCGGAAGAGCTGCATCGGCGCGTTCCTGGTGCCCAGCTCTCGGATCCCGGCCCTGCTCTGAGGAGCCGCCCAGGCACAGGCCAGGGAAGGCTCCTTGCTCGCCGGGCCACTGCGAGGTTCATGGCTACCAAAGGCTTTAATGCTTTCTCCAATACAGCTCCTGCAAAGCTTGATTTGTTCCCAAGGTTACTCAGAACCTTGTTGTTTTGAGTAATTTTCTTTGTAAACATGAAGGCTTTTGCAAGCATTGCTTTCTGACTTAAGGACCATTGGGAAGGTCAGGCTTGTTCTCTTGTCCTCCCCAAGTAAGCGGTGAGAGGCGTTTGTTAGGTCCTGGTTCCTGAGAAATGATTTGCTGCTCTTCCTGGGGGGCTTCGGGTTGGGAGAGGAAGGTGGGGCAGAGGTGGAGGGACCTGTAGCTGCTAGGCCGGAGCCTCTGCCCTGTCCGACAGGTCCCTTTCAAGAATTCAACAATGGTTGGAAAACAGTAATGTCACTGGATACTTATTTAGAAATAAAAATGAATGCTGCTGAATCAGAGCCAGTTTCTGTGTTTGTGTTCTGTGGCTTTGCAAACGCATGGGCCACAAACCCCTAGACTTGGCTGTCACCACCTGCCCGTCTCCTCTGGCCAGATGCCCGGCAAAACGCAGTGGTCAGGAGGCAGGAGCATGGGCTTTGGGGCGCGATTCCTGCCTCTCTGTCCCTGTTGGGCTGTACCCCGTAGACCTGCAAGCCTTGTAGCTGCCCAGCCTTGAGACTGAAGAAAGAGCGCAGAGACAGCAACAGAGACCTCAGTGGCGGTGGTGGTGGTGGGGTCTTACACAAAGGGCCCCAGAGCGACACCCCTCCGCGTGCGGCAAACACCACAAAGCGGCAGTCTTCGCTACTCCCAGGAGAAGGCTACTACCTATGGGGGGGATTGACATCAGCTGGGCTCATCAGTTACCAGGGACTAATTAAGCCCTATGATTAAGAAGATTGGATAGTCATGTGAGTGAAGCAGGGCCTGGTGGAGCGGGTGGGGGGGGCGGGTACAGAGCAAAAGAGCAGCCATCTTGAATAGCCTAAGCATACAGTCCCTTAGTGAGGAGGACCTGAGACCAAACGGGGGGGCTCAGCTCAGGCCCAGCCTCCAGCCAGACCACGGCTGCTTTTTCTCACAGGTGAGGGGGACCCACCTTCCCCAGGGCTCGCTGGCCAGCCACTCTCCTGCCGCTTGGGATCGCAGACCAGCCCCTGGTGGGCCTTTGCCTGACTGAAACCAGGCTCTGAACCCGCCCAGCCGCGGGAGCCTCTGATGGGAGGTGGTGGCACTATCTGTGTGAAGTCTTCAGCCTCTGTACCCTCTTGTGCTTCCAAAAGGCATCCGAAGCTGCTTACAGTAACAGGTATAAGCAAAAAATACACATGATATAAAGCAAAACCAGGTGGGAGATCCCGTCCTGATCCCAGGCTACTTCCCACAGGAAGGTCAGAACTGGACCTCCTGCATCCCCCACCCCAGCCAAAGGAGGAAGGGGCGGCACGGGGAGAAAGTCACACCCTGGACCCTTCCTATACCTGGCTGCAAACCGCACACCCCCCAAAAAATGCCTCCTGGCATCAGGAAGAGAACCAGGTTGGGGAGCAGGACTAGTGGGAGGCACACGTGGCTCTCAGCTCCCTTCCCCCTCTGACAGGACCTGGGGTCAGAAAAGGATGTCTCCACCATAGTGAAACCGAGCCAGTGTGATGACAGGTGGCACTGCAGTGATGGGGCCTCTGGCTGATACAAAGCAGACTCTTCCCAGGCCGCATGGGAGGCTGGGAAATGGAGCAGAGTGTCAGCCTGGACAAAATGGAGCCCTGGTAGTAAAGCAGAGCAGAGCCCGAGTGGCACCTGCCGCTGGGGGAGCTGGGTATTTTCAGTCACATCTCAACCTACTCAATTCCTAGAAAAAGCACTCTGGATAAAGAGGAGCAAGCCAAGGAGGAAGTATTTTCCTTAGAAGCCAGAAAGCTGCAGGGGAGGGTCACACAAAGTTGAAGGCCCCATGGCCCCCACTTGGTCCCCAGGGGAGCAGAGGGACGATGAGGCCATTTCTGGTCAACTCCTCTCCTCTTCTCCCCTGATAATATCGAAGAACAGGCCTGTGACTCAGTTCCGGCAGGAGAATGAAGCAACATCTTGGGGAATTTCCAGGACTGTTTCCTCACACTCAAAAATTCATTCATAGAAGGGAAGCACCCTCTTCCCATTGTCTGGCCTTTGCCTCCCATTATGTGAGAATGCAGTGCTTAGACCCGCGGCGATTCGGAGACAAGGGAAGACCTCACCAATGGGCTGAGCAGAAAGATGGAAGGCCCCTGAGTTCTTAACGACACTGTCGAAACAATGAATGAACCAGTCCGGGAACTGACCTCCCTCCGGAGCTACTGTGGGAGCCAATACATGTTCCTGCAGTTCGTGCCATTCTAGTTGGGTTTTATGTTACCCACAAATAAAATAATCCTACTGATAGAACATCACGAAGTCAGACAAGCAGATTCCAAAACCATATATATAGCATCAGCCTCTAAAAACTAAATAAAATTACATAAATGATGTGTGTGTATGTAGGGAAGAAACCTGGAAGGATAGGTGCCAAGTTTGAGAGAACTGGTCCTCTCTGAGCGGAAGGGTAATGGGTAACTATTAACACTCGTCTGTATATATTTTCTATTTCTTTCACAAAGAACGTCTATTCAATAATAAGGAACACACAGCATGTTATCTTCATTTTTTAGAATGTGATTACAGATGACCCCAGAACTAGAGGCGCAATGCATTAAGTGGAGGGCTGGGCTGGGCTGTCAGGAGCACTGGGGCAACGAGAGCCCAAATTGATAGACTCGCTTTGAAGAGCATCTGGCGGTGCCTAGTAAGCTTAAAGACGCCTGTGGCCCTTCAACCTAGTAAGTCCTCCCTTGGTTCATGTCCAAGAGAGCGAGGAGGGGCAAACTACTGCCTGAGAGCCAAGCACAGCCTGCCTCCTGCTCTACTTACTACCGGAGAGTTGAGGGCGCTTCTCAATGTGTTCAAATGGTTGAAAAAATTTCAAAAGAAGAATAATATTTCATGACATGTGAAAATTATATGAAATGCAGAGTTCACTGTCCATAAATAAAGTTTTAAATTTTTTAATAAAAAATTCATGGAAAATTGTTTTCTCTTTTTATTATATAAGTACCTACATTTTATGTGTATATATAAATACACACACACACACACACACACACACTTTTTTTTCACTTCTTGGTCCCCAGAGCTGAAAATACTATCGGCCTATTTACAGAAAAGTTTGCCCACCCCTGCCCTGAAGAAATTCTTACGTACTCATGCGTACTCAGGAGACACCTACAATAATAACTGTAATAGCAAATTATTGAAGACAAGCAAATTGTTTCCCACTAGGAGGATGGGTAAATGGTGGCACAGTAATGTGAGGAACACTACACAGCAGTAAGAACGGACGGAGGGATGGATGGATGGATGGATGGATGGATGGATGAAACTAGAGTAACGAATCAACATGGATAAATCTCAAAATGTTGAGAGGAGGCGGGGAAAGCAAACTGCAGGTGAGTAAGTATAAGTACATATAAAACCTGGCAAAACAATGCTGTGGTGCTTAGGGATGTGGCCAAGCATAGCAAAGGGTGAAGAAAGGCTGGAAAAGTCAACCCCAGGGCCAGGGGCTCCTCGGGGTAGGGGAAGGAGGGTGAGGAACTGCATTTGAACTGCATTACATCCACCCTGGCTTCATGGGTATCCCTGAGGTTTCACTTCCTAACAGAACCGTGGGCAACCAGGAGTTAGTCGTATGTGCAAACCTCAAAAGCTCCTCAGGTCTTCTGAGCCTCTATCCTTTTCTCAGCTCTGTGGTGAGGAACAGACACTCTCCAGGGGCCGTCCCAGGTGACTCCCTCAAATCAGGATCAGGTCTAGTCGTGGTGACAAAATCAAAATTAATAGTGGCTTCCCTGGACTCCTTGAGAACCAGGATTCTCAGGACAGGAATAAAATAGAAATGAGGCTGAGTAAAAATCCTGTGGTCCTGAATCTTAATGTAAAGCATTTAAGTATGAACTTACAATGTATTTGTTTGTTTGTTTTTAAGATGTAAACCTGTTCCTAGCACTGCCCATTGAAAAGACCTAGAAACAATAACGAACCCAGTGGCAGTGACCACCCCTATCTCTCAGACCGTGGTCTCCAAATGTCATTTCGCAGTAAAAGGACCCAGGGCTCTTTGGAGAAACATCAGATTCCAGGACTTGGGCAGGAAACGTACAAGATGAATGTGGAGTTCCTTGTCATACCAGACAGTGAGGAAGCAATCAGAGATTCCAGGGTTAGGTCGGTAGGACTCAGAAGCCAGCTTCAAGAGGGTCCTACTGGCCAAAGATGGGAATTTGCGCATCAATAACAATAATAATGCGATGGATTGAAATATTTAAAATACACTGAAATCAATGAGTTCATAATAATCCTTTAAAAAAATCAGTCACTGTTGGGGGATTCTAAGGCATCAACTCACTGTTCTAAGTAAAGATAAAAGGAAAGAAGTGAGCATTTATCCCACTTTTCTCAAACTATACCATTGGTAGTTAAATAGTAGATGATGGACGTTTCTTCTCTTTAACTTTTTTAAAATCATAGATTTATAGGAAGTTGTAAAAGAAGTACAGAAAGGTCCCGTGTACCCTGTAGCCAGTGTCCCCCAGGGGTAACATCTTGCGCAGCTATAGATCAGTATCACAACCAGGAAACTGACATTGGTACAATCCATGGACTTTGTTCAGATTACGTTGATGTTATGCTGTCCTGTGTGTGTGCATTTAGTTCTATGTAATTTTGTCACAGGTATAGATTCACATCACCACAGAAATGTTCTTTTTATAGAAGTATTCCAGTTGCCAAACAAGGAAGACTAGAATTGGAACATCTCCATTTTGCAGGCTCCAATGAAATAATGGATCCAAGCACTAAGTAACAAACAGCCTTAATAGCTGTTAATATCCCAGAGGGAAAGAACTGGACATAATGTGCCTCCTGATGAAAGAACACAACATCTATGACGCATTCTTATCAAGAAAAAAAATCTAACCCACATCTGAGCAAGCCTCAAAAGTCAACTACCATGTGATACACCACATTAACAGAACGAAGGACAAAAACTAAATGATCATCTCCACTAATGCAGAAAAAGCATCTGACAAAATTCAACACACTTTCATGATAAAAACACTCAAACTAAGAATAGAAGGAAACTATCTCAACATAATACAGACCACATATGAAAATATATGCGCCACAGCTAACATCATACTCAGTGGTGAAAGACTGAGAGCTTTTCCTCTTAGATCAGGAACAAGGCAAGGATGCCCACTGCTGCCCCTTCTGTTAAACATGGTACTGAAGTCCTACTAAACAATTAGGCAAGAAAAAAAAATACATAAATAAAAGGCATCCAAATTGGAAAGAAAGAAGTAAAATTTTATCTGTTTTCAGATGAAATGATCGTATATGCAGAAAACCCTAAAGATCTCACACACACACACACACACACACACACACACACACACACACACACACACACACCTGTCAGAACTAATAAATGAGTTCAGCCAAGCTGTAGGATATAAAATCAACACACAAAAATCAGCTGCATTTCTATACATGAACAATGAACAACCTGAATAGGAAATTACAAAAACAATTCCACTTACAATAGCATCAAAAAGAATAAAATATTTAGGAGTAAACTTAACTAAGGAGGTGAAAGACTTGTACACTAAAAACTACAAAGCACTGCTGAAAGAGATTCCAGAAGGCACAAATTAATGGAAGGACATACTGTGTTCATGAGTTGGAAGATTTAACATTGGTAAAATGTCCATACTACCCAAAGCAATCTACTGATTCAATGTAATCCCCATCAAAATCCCAACAGCATTTTTGCACAAAAGAAAAACAATCCTAAAATTTATATGGGATCTGAAGGGACCCTGAATAACCAAAACAATCTTGGAAACAGAAGAATGTCAGAGACCTCACACTTAATGTGATTTCGAAACACCGTTACATACAAAGCTACAGTAATCAAAATAGTGTGGTACTGGCATAAGGATAGACATATAAGCCAATGGAATAGAATAGAGAGACCAGAAATAAACCCTCATGTATATGGTCAAGTGATCAACAAAGATGCCAAGGCCACCCAGTGGGGAAAGGACAGTCTCTACAAATGGTACTGAGAAAACTGGATATCCAAATGCAAAAGAATGAAGTTAGACCCTCACTCTACACCATATACAAAACTTACAATGGATTAAAGGTCCAAATGGAAGACCTAAAACTATAAAACTCCTAGAACAAAACAGAGAGAAAAGTCTTATGACACTGAACTTGGCAATAATTTCTTGGATATAATAGCAAAAGCACAGGTAACAAAAAGTAGAAAAGGGGACCACAGCAAATTTTAAAACTTCATGTTCAAGGGATGCCCCTTCTCTGCCACTCAGGCAGCTCCCCACACCCCTCAGGTCCCGGCCCCACTGTGAGAGTTCATCGGCGAGTGTCCCATCCCGCCACCTGCCTCGGCCTCAATCAGGGGCTCCCCAGAGTCAGCGAGCGGAAGGCTGCCCCCAGGGGTCCTCAACTGGAGATTCTCCAGGCACAGGGGACTTCTCGGAAAGAAAGTTCTCTCCTGTGGCTGGATTTCAGTTTCTTTTTCCTTCCTGGCACAGGTCCAGGCTCACCTGGTTCAGCGACTGACCCCGCCCACTCAGCCTTTGACGGTGAGGTGGAAATTTCTATTTCCATTTGCCTTTTCACTTTACACACATCAGCTGGGATTGCCCAGTGAGCCCAGCTAAAAGCAGAGCCATGGAGCCAGAGAAGCAGTTGGGATTTAGCCATGGCTGCAGCTTGGGTCCTGGTATTGGTGACCGCGATGCTGGCCTTGGCCAGAGCAGGCCCTGTCCCCACTTCCAAGCCCACCATGACTGAGAAGGGCTGCCACATGGGCTGGTTCCAACCTCTGTCGCCACGGGAGCTGGAGGGCTTCAAGAAAGCCAAGGATGCCTTGGAAGAGTCGCTCTTGCTGAAGAACTGGAGCTGCAGCTCGCGCCTCTTCCCCAGGACCAGGGACCTGACGCAGCTGCAGGTGTGGGAGCGTCCTGTGGCCTTGGAGGCTGAGCTAGACCTGACGCTGAGGGTCCTGGGGGCTGCGGCGGACTCGTCCCTGGGGGTCGTCCTGGACCAGCCGCTTCGCACGCTGCGCCACATCCACTCCAAGCTCCAGGCTTGTGTCCCAGCTCAGCCCACAGCAGGACCCAGGCCCTCGGGCCGCCTCCACCACTGGCTGCACCGGCTGCAGGAGGCCACAAGGAAGGAGTCCCAAGGCTGCCTTGAGGCCTCAGTCACGTTCAACCTCTTCCGCCTCCTTGTAAGGGACCTGAGAAGTGTTGCCAGTGGAGACCTGCCCACCTGAGAACCTGGACCCTCACCCCGCCTGGGCCCGGACCTTATTTATGCACCAAGCCCCAGCCCTGCCTTAACTTATTTCCTCTCACCCCTTATTTATGGAACTGCGGCCCTGACTCATACCCATAAGAAAGGTTTATTTTTTGACTTTTGTACAAAATGTGTAAATAAACAGTAAGGAATTGGGGAAAAAAAAGAACCAACTACCAATTTTCAGGAGGTTGAGAGAACAGAGGAACAGGTTAAACAACAGCAAGGACTGCAATCAGCAAAACAGACTCCGGCAAACTCTAAAGGACGAACAGTCTGACGTCTTCAACAAACACAGTTCAAGGGGGAAAAAAGAGAAAAAGAAAAACAGGGCCCCTGTACTCTATAGACACAGCCTTTAGGGTAAAGGTGATTTAAAGATCTATCTGCCAAATGCAATGTGGAGGCCTTATTTGGGCCCTGATGCAAACAAACAGTTTTAAAACTATGGATTTATAAGACAGCTGGATGTGGGAACATTGACTGGATATTTGTTGCTATTAAGGAATTGCTATAAAAATGTAGATGTGATATCGTTTTGAAAGTCCTTGTCTTACAAGATAGACATACCGAAATATCCACAAATGAAACAGATGTCTGGAATTTGCTGCAGAGTAAGTTAGGAGTGGGGAGAGTGGATGGACAAGTAGAGAAAAAAATCAGTTTGGCCAGAAGTTAACTGTGGAACTGCTGAAGCTGGGTTCCGTGTACACAAAGGGGTCATTATACTGTCTCGTTTCTTTTGTAAATAAAAAGTTTTCTAAACTGAGAAAATGGAAAAAATGTGGTTTAAGCAAGATGATAGTTTATTTCTCTCATATAAAACTGAATGTAGGTGAGGCAGCCCTTTCCAGCCACTGCCCCACCCTCATCTTCATTTGGCCTCCTCGGGTCTCACATGGCTTCTCCATTCCAGCCAGCACAGCCAGGGTAGGAAGGACAAGCTCCTTTCTTTGAAGGACATGTCTTAGAAGACACATATAGCACTTTTCTATCCCAAGGAGCAGACGTAGCCAACATGACCATGCCTGGATGCAGGAGAGGCTGGGAAAGGTAGTCCTTATTCTGCATGGCCATGTCTAATATTCAGGGTTGCTATTAGCAAGGGAGAAGGGGTGCGCGGAGATCGGAGTTCCACTGGCAGTGTCTGCCACAGCTCTCATCCCTCTGAGCTTGGTAATCACGTGCGTAGGGTACCACAGATCAGTGCTCAGAGCTGGCAGCAAGGCTAATGTTGTACAGCTGGTGGGCCTGACAATGTTTAAATATGCTTGTCATTTACATATACAAATTAAGCAATCTGCTCTAAGTCTCTGCTCCGCTTTGGATACAGGAGTCAGCGTCTGGCTTTCTTTGTTCTTCCAGGCTGGGTGTTCATCTCTAGGAAGCTGCTGTCCCTGGCATCCAGGATGGCCGTGCCTTTCCTATGCTGTCACTAAAACCAAACCCAGCACCTGGACCTTCGTCTGGCCCAAGGCCTGGATATTTGTTTAGCCAGTGCACGAGATGGAGAACACTGTCCAGTCTCTTCCCTCTTCCCCCAACCCAGCAGAGTGGTCAGCACGGAGAGCACAGACACCTGACAGTGCATCAAGACAGGATGTCCCGAACCACAGCTGCTCTTGTATCACCCTTAAGATTTTTGCCATGTATTTTGCTTTTAAGTCAACTCTTACTTATTGAAGTATGGTTGACTTACAATGTTATATTAATTTAAGGAACCCCCATTTTTAAGAAAACCTTAAATTGATTTTTAAAGAAATCTCCTGTCGTTGCTGTAGATGGAAGAGCAGTGTGGCCTCCTCTAGAAGAAGGTAACTGAAAACCTAGCTAAGATTTTACCAAAGGCTCTAAGCCTGATGCCTGCTTTCTCTTTGTTAGAGACAAGCTAGCATTAAACTAACCAGGATCCTCCTTGAGGAATTTAAATGAATTGAAAAAATTTTAAATGGAATTAATCTTTTTCACAAGGTCCTTCGTTATTTAATGCCTGTCAGTCACCACCAACAATCATGTCTCCTGGGGTTGGCAGTCCCACTCCTGGGAAACATGGCTGAACACCTCTGTATACCTCAGTTTCCCCATCTTATAGATGGAGATCATAACAGGATTTATGTTATCTTACAGCACGGTTGAAACCATTATATGAGATCATGAATGTAAAGTCTCAGCATATGAAGTGCCTGGCTCACAGTATAAGCACTCAAATGCTGGCTATTAATATTTGTCAGTTTCATGGAGAAAATGTGAGCCCTGTCACTAAGGAACTAAATTTGGCTTGAGCATAAAAATAAATAAATACATAAACAACCAAGAACCCAAGTAACCCAAACTTCAAAGCAGCAGGAGGGGGGACATAGGACCCCAAACACTTCACTTAACAATGGAAGACACTTTATTATTATTTTTTAAATCATCTCTCAACATTTCAATTCTTGGTAGAAATCAAATGCAAACATCTGCATTTTTAAATTAACATATATTTAAGAATCTCAATCACAGCAACCTCACACAATAAGATACAAACCAAGAAGGAACATGGTCACAGCATTTCCTTTTCCAGTCCACGAACACAGTACTTCCGTGATGATACACACACTGGACTTTCTCTCCTAGGACAAATTAGTTACTCCTGCTTTTGTCTGCTGTGTAAGTTACGTGGCATCACGGTTGGTTAAAAGAGTTAGTGTAGTGCTAGAGCGATCTGAAAGTGGAAAACTAGAAAACTCAGGACTGGGACAAGCATTGACACTTCTGAAATGTGAAAAGGAAGAACATCAAAGGTGAATGCCCCAGAATGGGCTGGTCTTAGTAATAAAGTTGGTTGAAATTCAGCTTTATCTATACATTGAATATCTATATGTGATCTACTAGATATATTTCAAAAAAGAGCCAAAGATTTTGAAAACCTTAAAATCACTTAACTGAGTTGGAAGAACATCAGCAAATTCACAGTGGCCTCAGGATTCAGCCAGATTTAAATTTGCTCAAGAGCTGAATACCTCCTTCTACCAGAAAACCCATTGCATGTAAATTCCGGTAACATTCTGTACATCACAAACACTTATGGCTAAAATATATTATTAGTTCACAAGGAAGCGATTTTATTTTCAAATTCTTGCCCCAGCTCCGCTCTGCACCCCCAAAAGGAAAATCCGGGGCAGGTAATTCACAGGAGGAGTTTAAGGGGCCTTCAGGTTTGGAAGCGCTGAGGCTCGGCTGAGAATATCCAGAGACATGTGTCTGATGGGCACACGACGGCTACTGCCCACTTTTAGTGCAAAAAGGTTGCAAATGTTGCAGAGGAGTCCTGGAAACCGGTGAAGAGACGATGACTGAGATGGAGGGGTGGTGGGAATCCCAAATGATTTTCCTTCTGAAACGAGACTCAAGAAGTCTGGAGTGCAAGGTTCATGCTCAGCAAGTGGCAAAGACAAGGCTGCAGATCCACAGGGTGAGGTTCCTGAATGGCCAGTAGGTTGTCACAGTCTGCAGGTGCACGGAGCTCTCGGCCCAGACTAACCCCCTAAGTGCGCACTGGAGGTAGGTGTTTAGAGATTTATTGTAGGGAAGACAGTGGCTCTCCACCAACTCAGGGACATCTCTCGGTTCCTCCTCTGCCCCCACACCCTCCGCTCTACCCTCGGGCTGTGGTGAGTGGAGGATACGACAGGGAAGGGCATGAGCCCCTCCCTTGGAAGACTAAAGAACCCAGGGCATTTTATAAATAGCTACATCATTAATGTTTTAACCACTTTGAAACACACGGCAAGTCGAATATTTATTTAAAAATAAATCTCAAATATATCTATTTACAGTACAGTAAGAGGGGCATGTGCAAACAACAGAAATGGGGGATGTCAGTCCCACTGTAGAAGGTCCACACTTCAAAGCGCTGGAGCAAAGTTCGCAAACCTCACGGCTGAACTGAGCTGTGGTGGCAACAGGATGACATTAAACAAATCCTGGATTCAGTTGACCTTTGACATCTAGAGAGCAGAGAAGTCAGGCAGGGGGTGCAAGCGGGGATCCTCGTGTTAGGGAAGGGGTGGCTGAGGGATGAGCCAGTGGACGAGGCCCAGTGTGGCAGGAGGGCTCATTTCACAAGCCAACAGGCCTCGAGCTCGCCGCTCCAGGTGGGCATTTGGAGGGGACCTGGAGGGCCCTTCCCAGTCCAAGTTGGCTTTGCCATGGGAGTGTCATGGGCAAGAGTCCCAGAGACAGAAATCTTCCTTAAAAAACAAAAACAACGAAACAGAACAAGCAGTGGAGAGATTAGCAAAAATGAATCTGAACGGAAGTGCCACCCTCTCCCTTGCCAGGCGACACAGCAGCTATCAGATGAAACATATGAAACATCTGAGTCGCTAAGGGGACTCCCATGTGGTACAGTCGGCCCCGTGATCTCCCCACAACTACATGGTCAAGTGTAGGTCTCTGCTTCTGAGATCAATGCATTAACACGTCTTCCCCGTGAAACCAGAAAGCTTAGTGGTGTAGCCCTTGTAGCAGGGAGGTGCGAGGTCGAGTCTATCTGTACACGAGATGGGAGAACTGGGTGGACTTGTAGTTCAGCTGGTTGTTGGGCATGAACTTGTGCAGTTCACTCTTTTTGCAGCAGGGGTCATAATGGTAGGCGCTGAGGCAGGTGTCGCAGGAGACTTTAGAACACTGGGTGCAGGTGTTGGTGGCACCTGGACGATTACAGAAGCCACAGCGGGAGGTGACTGTGCTGGAGGGCTTGGATTTCGAGTGGAGGTGCAGCGGCCGGTCGAGGCCCTGAGTCTGGCCTGTGTACTTCTCCCGCAGAGATGATCCATGGGCCAGGCTATCATGGGCAGAGGCCTTGCTGGGGAAGGCGCTGGGCTTGGAGGCCGGGGAGCAGGCGAGCAGGCTGTCGCAGCGCTGGCAGAGGGAGGAGCTGCAGGACAGACCGCACTTTTGGCACTTGGAGAGGGCGGACTCTTTGGCGGGGGGCGAGCGCTTGTGGTAGAGGGGGTGGGCGTCGTTTCTGACCACCCAGACATCTGGCCGCAGGGCGTCCTGCCTCCGGTACGTGGCCCTTGGTTCCGAGTCTGTGTACAGATCCACATCATCCTGAGTGGAGAAGTACGTGCCACGCAGCAAGCCAAGGCCATTGTTGGGAGAGGGGGGTGGCAGGTCATCTGGGCTGCTGTGCGGGGAGCTGGACATGGTCAGGAGCGAGGGAGATGGTCGGATGATCTCGTCCTTGAGGTCATCCCCCAAGTCTGCTGCCACAGGCTCCTTCCGCAGGCTCAGTGAGGCCTTCAGGGGCGGCTTCCGGCTCTCCCAGTAGCTGTCGTAGGTGTCCACAGACCTAGAAGGCTTGGTCACTCGGGGCTTGTAGTAGTCCTTGGCTGCCCGTTCGCTGGCCGACTTCTGGAGCACCACGCGGGCCATGGAGGCCGTCAGGTGCTCCCGGCCCTCGGCCCGCCGCCGCAGGGCGTCCGAGCAGCCACGCACATCCTCTGCACTGCTCCTGCGCTCGCTCACCACGTCCAGCTCAGAGTAGCCCTTGTCCTTGACTTGGGAGTGGATTTCCAGCATCTGCTCACACTCTACCTTGGCCAGAAAGAGTTCAAAGGAGACCATCTTCACCTGGAGGGTTTCCACCAGCTCTCTGAGCTTGTATGCAGCCCCTAGCTCAGGCACATAGCCCATGTAATTCAGGATGGCTCGAATGTCCTCTTCCTGCAATGTCGACTTGACGTAATAAACAAAGGGACCTGTGTAGGTCTAGAAGGAAGGGGGGTAGAAAAAGAGAGGTGGGTTTTTCTCTCTGAGACACACAACGAAGCCTACATCAGAGGGCAGTCCATCATGAATGAACTGGACCACAGGGAGCAGGAAGGGAAGGGGATGATCTCGACAGCATCTCCCTACGGAAGGCGGAGGGTAATGCTTAGCAACGGCTCAGCGCACAGGGGCAAGGGAAACGACACATTGCTCCTTCCTTCAGCGTAGGGAACAAAGCCACTGGCTTTCTATATGGGGGGCAGCAGCTCTGCTCCGTGAGGAACAGGGCACACATGGGTAGGGAAAGGGGATCGGATGAGAGGTGGAAGGCCCCATGAACAATGAGAATATTCTTTTCTGGCATTTCTACAAAGGTGTGAAGAATATGTTAGATGTAAAAGCCTGACTTGGTGGAAACACTCCTGAGTCTCCCCTGCCTCCAGAATGATTCAGAACCCTTTTTAATTCATCTTCCCCCCTCCTCTCTGTCTTTCTCCTCTTGCCTGGGCACCTGCACAGCCTCCTAATGGTCTCCCCGCCTGACTCTTGCCCCTCCCCAGACAATCCCCCACAACAGCCAGGAGGATTCTTTTCCAATGTCACCCTGATCCTGGCACTGCCTGACTCCCAGCCGCCTTGGAGTAAATTCCTGCCCTCTGCCCTGGGCTTCAATGTCCTTCAGAAGCGGCTGTTCCCACCTTCCCAACCTCACAGTTTCAGGGTTGGGGACCCAGTTAAGAGATGACACAAGGCCAAGAGGCCAGGTGGGGAGCCACAGGGGTAATTCCGGTTTTTCTCTCAAAAGAAGCGGGGAATCTGGGAGGGTCTGCAGGCAAAGGACGGATATGATCAGGTTGGCACAAACCCTCTCAAGATGGACTGGAAGGGGCAAGAAGGGAGACCAACGTGGAGGGCCCGTCCCTAAACCTTACCTTGATGCTTCTGAATTCCTTCTTCCACGGGTAGAGGAAGAGGTTGACGCCCACCGTTTCGAGCATGCTGAAGGCGCAGTGCAGGGCCCGCAGGCTGGAGGAGCTCAGCGAGCTCAGGGAGCGCTCCACTACCTCATAGAACTGGATCAGCCGGAATCGATAAAGGGGATCCACCTTGTGCAGGCTGAGCAGGGTCGAGGCTGCCACCCGCAGGGACTCATCACTGCCAGGCTGCTGCTTGCTGGGGGTGGTGTCCACTTTGCCCTCATGGAACTGCACGTACTTCCGAAATAAGTCATCCTTATATTTTGTATCCATTGAACTGGGCTTTCCCATCCAATCTGGTCCAGGGACGGGGGCTACCTTATCTCCTCCATGGCTTCTGGGCTAGAGGCAGGGACATCGCTAAAAGCACTGACATGTCACCTGCCTGGCCCAGTGGAATGCTCTGGAAGTGGAAGAACAAGAAACACATCATTCCTCGAAGTGGTCCTCATACCAGCTTGTGGCTGCTGAGGCCAAGCAGAAAACAACTGGCCTGATCGACACTGGGCACCACCAGCCCTGGTCCCTTTCTGCTCATTCAACATGTTAACTGACTACATACACCATGCAAAGTTGGAGTGGAAATAGGACAGATAAGGTCCTTGACTTTGTTGAGCTCATAAATGAAAAATATGATTAGAGGCACCTAACCTGGTTTTGTGGGGATGGGAGAGATTTAAAAAAGCCCCTGAGAAAGTGACGGTCAGACCCAAAGGATGAGGCGTCGGCAGGGAGGAAGGCCCTGAGCTAACACTAGCAGCACTTACTATGTGCCGGGTACTTACATGTACTAACTCATTCTGCCTTCTTAAACAACTCCAGGAGACAGTTGTGAACACTGAGGCATAGAGATGTTAAGGAATTTGCCCAAAGTTACAGGACTATTAAGAAACAGAGCTGAGATCAGAGACCAGGCAGGCTGGCTACAAAGTCCATGCCCTTAACCACCTGCTTTCCTGAGGCCGGAAGGAACTTGGCATGTGAACAGAAAGAAGGCTAGTGAGGCTGAAGCAGAGAGAGGAGAGGGTGACAGGAGATGAAGCCGCCGGCATAAGAAGGATCTCGACCCCAAGGTCTCAAAGAATTGTACATTTCACTCAAAGAACCACATGAAGCCCCTGAAGAGTTCAAAGCAAGGGGGAGAGGGACATGATCATCTCTGCAATTTTAAAGAGACCACTCCAGCTGCTGACCCCTGGAGAGTGCTTTTATTCACCTTTGTTTTTCACAGGCTCCTGTTGGGAGAGGATAGAACATTCTGAGCTGGGACACACAGGATTTATAAACGCTTGCTGTCTCCTTGGCCACTTGCTAATAGAACATGTACAGATCTAACAATATTCTTGGTACCACAACTCTGGGAGCAAATCTGGATTCATCAAGGGCTATGCCAGGGCCAGGGGAGGCAACACAGCATGGGGGCTACAGATTCCGAAGCTGGACTGCATGGGTGTGAACCCTGGATCTGCTTCCATGGGTTACTTGAGCAAATTACTCAACCTGGGCCTCAGTTTTCTCATCTGAAAAAGGGGGTTAACAATAGTACTTATAGTCCATAGTTGGTGGAAGGATTACAAGCAGTCAGTATAGAAAGCTCTTCAGAGTGCCAGCTCAAAGTAAGCCCTTGATACACATGAGCAGACATTTCTGGTGTCTGAAGACGCTATACTCCCCAAGATGCCAAGCATCCTCAAGGAGGTAAGATCAGAGTGGAGGCAAATATCTCTGACTGGGGGTTGGATGTGCACTTTCACACTCGCCTGTCCTGCCTTTCCTGGCCACAAGCTCCATGAAGCAGTTGTGACCGAATGACTCAGTAAGGTAATCCAAGCACAGTGCCAGGGCATGGCAGGTGCTTCATAAATGTCCACTGTCTGAGAGAAGGAGGGTCCTGCTGGCTGTGGGAGATGGTGAGGGACCGAGAAAGAAGCTGCAGTGGGATGGGATGGATCTGCTGTAGAGTCCTTTAGCAGATATGAGTTCAGCTCAGGAAGTCCTAAAGGCCTACGTGCCTGGCCACTATCCAGAAGTCAATAAAATCACCCAAGTCTCAAGAAGCCACTCCTCTGGCTTCTCCATAGTTTTTGGGAGACACTCGGGGGTCTTAACCAAGGGGTGAAAGAAGGGTAATACACACAGGAGAATTAGGGACACAGAGAGGCCACCTTCTCCCACCGACTGCCCTGCCAAGAAAGCCCAAGGAACAAATAGAACAAATAAACCTGAGGAACACACAAGACAAACAAATCCATTTAGGATCAAATTCTACTTTCTGACCAAGGTCAAAGGCTCTCTGTGGTCCTCAGGGCAGTCTTTCCCTTCCCTCTAAGGTCCACCCACATGGACCCTTCTGTCTGCTCCTCAAACGCACCAAGCTCATTTCTGTCTCAGGACCTTTGCACATGTTGTTCCTCCTGGTAATTCTGATTCTTCTCAAGGCTGGCTCTCATCATTCAGGCCTCGGCTCAAATGTCATCCCTCTGAGGCCCTCCCTGACAAGCCTGGCTCAGTAAATCCCACCTGCCC
Source organism: Camelus bactrianus (assembly GCF_048773025.1). Classification (NCBI taxonomy): domain Eukaryota; kingdom Metazoa; phylum Chordata; class Mammalia; order Artiodactyla; family Camelidae; genus Camelus; species Camelus bactrianus. Next base: position 23,229,573 of record NC_133557.1, read on the forward strand.
CAGCCCTCATTATCCCATTATCCTGTGGTAATCACCATTTGAAATTATCAATTTTATTCATTTACTAGCTTCCTCTTTGTCTCCCCCCAGTACCCAGTAAAATCCCCAAAGGCAAGGACCATGTCTGTTTTGTTCACCATGATGCCTAATGCAGAGTCTGGCACATAGTAGGTGTTTCATAAAACAGGTGAAACAAATGATGCAAAGCATTGAACATTCATGATGCTTTAGTTTCTCTTTTGCTCTCCCCAGAATTCGGGGAGAACAGCTGGAGCGAGAAGGAACCAACCTGGTGTAAGTAGATCAAGGTTAGTAAAAATTGGGCCTTATGACTTGAAACCTGTGTTCCTCCCACCACTCCCATGATTCCTGAGCTCAACAAGTATTTACGCAGCAGCTACCATGTGCCAGGCCCTAGACTGGGTGCAGTGGGGAAAATGTAGGGTGGGTAGGGGACAGCAGTTGAGAAGAAATAGCTCTACCCTGAATTCTAGTTGAAAGGGCTTATTGCCTGATATCAAAGTATGTTCGTTCTCTTAAAAAATAAAACTGTATTGCAACCTGAGAGAAGACACAGCTGTCCTTGCTAACAAAAGCCCATATGCATTTACCATTTTTATTTATCTAAAAGAAGCTTCCATCCAGCCTCTGGCCCCAGGGACTGCTTTTCAGTACATCTGAGAACAATTTAAACAGAGGGACATCAAGCCTCCTAAACGCTGCTATGATTTTTCTCCAAGGAAGTCAGACTTAAGCCCATAGAGACTGATTTTTTTTTTTTTAAAGTCAGCCACCCTCAAGCTCAGCATCTGCTGCTCTGTAATCACACCATAGTCCACACCCTTGTGTGTGGCTAGCAAACAATAAACAAGAGAAAAGGATCCAAATAACCCAGCTGGTATTCAAAGTCCTAAAGTCAAGGATAGGGAACCCACCTAAGAAGAATCTTGAACCCACCTAGGTAGGTGAGGAAATAGGTGGAAAAAAAAAATGACTGTGAACAGATAATTAAGGAAAGGAGAGAAAAAAAACTAATAATGCCTGAGGTCCTCCTATATGGTAAGCATCAAGCTTTCCACTTTCATCGCTTCGTCCAGTTTAATCACTGCAACAATTCTATGAGGAAACAAACCAACACTCAGCCATTAAACAACCTGCCCAACAGAGCCTGAAAGGATCAGAGCTGGAATTTGAACTTGGGTTGGCCGGCCCTGAAGCCTGTGCTTTTTCTCATTTAGCTCGCTCACTTACTATTACCGTTAGCACCATTCACTGAGGAATTAGCACATAAAGGCCCTCTTCTAAGTGCTCCACGACAATCAATGAAATCCACACCACAATCCCAATGTTAATGAAGAAAAAACCTGAGGCTCAGAGAGGCCAAGCCGTTCGCCCTAAGTTGCAAGGCTAGGAAGAAAAGGCTCTGAGATCTGAACCTAGTCCTGATGCCAAAACCCTGACTCAAGCTCTGAGCTGCACTGCTTTTAGGCAAAGCTGTCCTGCTGCTGGACAGCTCTTGAAAGGGCTGGGCTAAGTTAGAATGCCCTATGGCAGGGCGAGCAGAGCTGAGTTCCAAAAATTCACGCAGTAGCAAAATTCACATCTTCTCACACTGAACAGGGCTGGAAGAGTCACAAATCTCTTTATGATGTAAGCTCAAGGGCCAAGAAGAGAGGCTGGCCAGAGACCGGCCAGTGGTAAAGCAGCTGACATCATCCCTCCTGAATTCATTTTCTGAGAATACAGGCTGCATTGTAGCCGGCCATAGCTGGTGTCTCTTCTGAGCATAGAGCTAGCAATTTATTCCTAGCACTCTGCAAGAACAACAAAAAACACACTCTCTGCAAAAAACAGCATGGTTACAGGAGACTAAGACAACACAGTGACAGAAGCCGTTAATTTCTCCAAGCAACCCAAGGATTGGAACGCCAAGACATGCCAGTCTGGCGGACAAAAAAAAAAAAAAAAAAAAAAAAGGCACTCTGAACATCCTTCCAGAGTCAGGCGGGTGCCTAGAGCCAACAGGCCTGGTCAGCACTTCCTGCACCTACAATCTGGGCCCCCTTTGAAAAGCAAATCAATGAAGAGAGAGATACTGCAGCCCGGGAAGTGATGGCTTTTTAATTATTATTATTATTTTTAACATCTCAAAAAAAAAAGCTGTATTTGTTTAAAACCCCACGGAACAAAACTGAAATGATTCTGGGTAGCAAAGCATGAAGCTTGGCTTTACCTCAGCTGGCCCATTCAAGCAGAAACATTCCCCAAGCAGCATTTGAAGGCGCCCCCTCCCTGCACAGGCAGAAGCTATTTTGGGCCCAGCATTGCCCCAGTCCACAGGTTTACAGATTCCTGGTCTAGCTTCAGGCGGCTCAGAGTTCCCTCAGCCTCCAAACAGCAGCAAGGAGAGCGCAGTTCAACCCCTCCACCTCTGCATCCCACTCCTTTGCAATCATTCCAAACCCGAGGCCCCTGAGACACATCCCAGGCAATCTGTGAAACGCCAGAGGGTCCCCACACCCCAACCTGATTACACAGAAATTGAGAGAGCTTCCAAACCTCTGAAAATATCCTCATTGGTGCTGAAATTGGGCTTCCCTTGTGGCAGCTGCCACTCTCAGAGGGGCTCTAAAGGAAGCAAGTTCTCCTCCCTGCAGGGAACAGAAGCTGGCGGCTGCTATTCCCAGCTGGTAATTCCTAGAGCCCCTGAGGGCCACATCAGTTGTGAAAAACACCTGTCCCAAACTCGGGCCCTCCCTACGGGTCTGTAAATGAATTAACAGCAGCTTTCGTCTATTGGATACCTGTTGTATGCCAAAGACCGTGCTTCACATGCATTATCTCATCCTCACCATGGTTTCGAGCAGGTAGGTTCACTCGCCATCTCACTAATTAGGCAACTGAAGCTCAGATGAAGCGACTTGTCCAAGGTCACATAGTGAGTACAAACCCCGGTCTGCCGCCAGAGCCTAGGCTGGGGACCACTGCGCGGCATCTGCCTCACGGTGGAATCGGGTGTCCTGCTGTGTTAGTTGCCGAAGAGAGGGTGTTCCTCCTGAGCTGCCCTGAGCTACCCATGGCCAGTCCCAAGAGTCTGCGAGGCAGCCCCTGGGAAACTGGGTATCCTGAGGACAAGCTAGGCCCCCGGGGCGCTGAAAAGGCGGGCCAGCCAGTCGCCCGCCCCGGCCGCTAGGCCACCCCTCTTTCGGGCCGGCCAAGCCTCGCCGAACCCGGCGCCCCCTCCACCCGGGGAAGCCCCGGAGGCCGTTTCCGCCCGCGGCCGCCCTGGACTCACCCCGGCAGTGCCACCGAGGACGCCTCGGCCAAGGGGAGCAAGAAGAAGCCGCGGCCGCCGCCGGAGCCGGGCCGGGCTAGGCTCCCGCCGCTCCGGCCGGCTGCAGGGGACCGAGACCAGTAACCCGGGGCCGCAGCGACCCGGAAACACTCGGCCAGGAAGTGACGTACCTCAGAGGCGGCTCCAACGGGAGGCCGGGCCGCGGCTGCGCGCTGGGTCGGGGAGAAGCTGATGTCCGCTGGCGGCGGAGGAAGAAGCGGGAGGCAAAAGAGCGAGCAGAGAAGCTGCGGAATCCCTCTTCGGAGCCTAAAGAGCTGCTGTGGCGGCCTGAGCTAGGACCCGGAAATAGAACGGGCCGGAAGTGACGCACGCCGCCGGCCCCAGGATGGCGGCTAGCTAGGTTGTCATGGGAACCGATTCGGAGCTGGATGGTGAAAGCTCGGAGCTGCAAGAACAGATTGAATGCCCCCTCACCCCCGCCTCCCGGACTTGCCACTTGTCGAGAGGATCCACTAGCTGAGCTCCAGACTGTTCCTGAGCAGGAGGTGATAGTTGGATCCCCCATTTTTCAGGTGGAAATATCGAGGCTTAAAAAGAGCGCCTGAGATGCCCAGTATCACGTGAGGCTGAATTTAGCCTTGAGAGGACAGTTGATGTTACAGACTGTCTTTAAGATTGGGGGCCCCAGCTTTGCTTTTGCCACTTACTAGCTGCGTGACTTTCAGCTAGTTACTTAACCTCTCTGAGCCTCAGCTTTTTCACCTGTAAAATGCAGTAATAATAGTACTGCCTCCTGGGGTTCATGTGAGAATTTAAATGAGTATGGAAACCACTTATTACAGTAGTTGACTTACAGTGATGATCTTATTTAACACTTTGTTTTTTAAATCTGATTAAGTCAAAGGAAATGACTTCTCTGTGCCCTAAACATCCCTAAATGGAAGCTAACACTTTGCCTTCTTGCCTTATGACTTTTTACCCAACAGTGGCAACGTAGACTACACTGGCGTCAATCCTGGTAGCTTGTCACTTCACTTCACTGATTTGTCTTCCACCCACCAGTTTGACTGTGAACTTGGCTTTTGTGGTTCTCCACTCACTGAATCCCTAGTGCTTGAAAAGTGCCTAACACATACACAAGACTTTGTTGAACATATTTGCAATTGAACCATTCATTCTATCTCTCTAACTTACCCCAGACAATTATTGAAGGCTCAGAGCCCACTCCGTGCCAAGTTCTCTTTCTCCAACATGGTTTTGGTTCTCTGCACTTACCATGCTCTTCTACTCTTCTAGCCTCTGTGCCTCTATACACTGTTCCCTCAGCGTGAATGTTCTTCCCTTCACCTCTCCACTTCCTTGCTTTCTTGGCTTCCAGCCCCGGCTCAGTCCTCACATCCTTTCTGAAGCTTTCCGTGATTTCTCCATGCAAAGGTGGATTTTCGCCGCCTTCCTCTGGTTCCGTACAACACTATCTTTCATAATTTTGTCTCAGCTCTTACCACAGTGGACTATATATATATATGTTTAAACCTGACACAAGACCTGGAGCTCCTTATTTATCTGTGTTTCCCATGAGCTCTGCACATGTCTGACCAGGAGGTGCTTAACAAATGTTGCTTGATTGCAGGATTTTTTTCTCTCAGTGTTGGTGTCCCTGGCTGAAGTCAGTGGGTCTTGTCTCAGGAGTCAATGACATAATACGTGGGGGAGCATTTGGAGATCCAGCAACCTGCTATTCAAACAGCAGCGATTACTATATTTATCTGTTGCTGTCTGAGCACCACTTAAGGTCCTTGTGTACATCAGCCTTTATCAGTTCATGTTTAAGCTCCTCTCTTAATCACCTGTAAAGTGATGATGTTTACAGGAATTCCAGCTGAGAAAAACTGTCCCACCCAACCTCTCTGCCATTACAACAACTGAAAACTGTCCTTTGGAAACTGTTACAAGACTGCATGAGACTGCTATTAAGTCCCTTCCAGCTCTGTGGTTTTGTGACAGCCAAAAAGAAAACAGATTTTTAAGAAGGCTTTACCAGTAGGAAACCCTGGTCAGTGATTCTCGGTGACATTTCATAGCAGAAAAAAATCTAGTCTCTGAAGAGAGTCATGTTTCTCATTTTTTAGACAGGGCTGAAGGTCTGAGATTTCTCTGCTTGCTGATGTGGAATCATGGGAGTGTCCTTTTCAGATTTTATTACATAATGATTAGCAGATTATATAACAGTCATGTGACAATGATTAGGCACCTCTACTTTCTAAGAGCCAACAACATGAACAATCTACCTACTTCTTTCTATTTTTTAGTGTTTTTTTTTTAATCCCAAAAGTAACACATGAATTCAGATGACACAGACATGTATAGAACAAAATGAGAAAGAAAAGCAACCCTATGACCCAGCAATTTGATTTCTTGGACTCTACCAGAGAAAAAGCATAAGTGCGCAAAGAGACCTGTTGGGTCATTGTTTGTTTACAAAAATGAAACCCAGAAACATTCTAAATGTCCATCAATAGGGGAATGGTATAGCCAGACTAATGACTACCATGTATCACTTTAAAAGGATGATGTAAACCTACATAATTCTGCAAGACATACTTTGGAAGGGAAAAAGAGAGACATACCCTGAATGGAAGAAAAACATCAACCAATACTATATATTTTCTGAGGGTGCATATATATATATACATATGTATGAAGTCAACTGAGGACAGTAAAAATGTAGATCATTTGTTTTTTTAATCATTCAAATACATATTATATGATTTTTACTGTTGTCTTTCTCCCCTAGAAGTCAGCTCTGCGAGGGTAAAACCAGTGTATCTCTTTTTCTCACAATTATGTCACTGCTACCTGCCATACTACACTACCCCACATGCATTAGGGAGTTCAACAGTATTTGTTTCTGATTGAAATTTTCATTGAATGCCTACAATGTGCCAAGTTTTGTATTAGATTTAAGGGGCATAGACAGAAACAAGCAAGACAGACACAGCCCCTGCCCTCAAGGAGCATACATTCTCCTTATCAGAAAGAGAATATTTAAAAAATGACGAGTAGGATGAGCTAAAAACCAGTAATTCAAGATAGAAGTGGCAAATGTTACAAGAGGGATAGAGAGCTGAAAGAATGGAGAAGTGACATCAGAGAGGGCAAACTGGGGACAGCTTCAAGGAGGAGGTGGCATTTGCACTGGGCTTTGAGTGAGTTGGACATGTAAGGATGTTCAGTTTTCCTTCCAGCTGGAGAGAAGAAAGCAATCAAAAGTAAAGACTGGAAATTGAAACTCAACTGCATATGCCTAATAAAGGATTTGTACCCAGAATTTACAGGGTGTCCAAAAAATTGATGCAGTTTTAAACATTATGCTTTAGATAGCTTTAAAGTATTTAAAGCTCAAAATGGCACTAAGACTTTGGGATACCTTTATAAAAAAGAACTCCTACAACTAAACAAAAAAGGCAACGCAATAAAAAATGAACAAAAGACTTGAATAGATAACTTTCCAAAGGAAAACATACGAATGGCCAATAAGCAAATGAAAAAGTGCTAATTGTGATGACTTCATTCTATCATTAGCCAATGTCCCAAGTCACAAATATATACATGGAGTGCAGTTTATTGCTGCTGATGGTGGATTTAAACCCTATTTCAGTCATTTTTGGGGGTGGGGGTAATTAGGTTTATTTCTTTATTTTCTTATTTTTTTATTTTATCTTTTGTGTGTTGTTAGAGGGTAGGTAATTAGGTTTATGTATTTATTTATTTTTTAATAGAGGTATTGGGGATTGAACCCAGGACTTTGTGCATGCTAAGCACGTGCTCTACCACTAAGCTATACCCTCCCACCTCAGTCTTAATAATATCCATTCAATTATAGTTCTTGTCAAATTTTACTAGATCAGCATTGTTTTTACTTCATTACATGGCTGACCCTTAATATAACATAAACAGTAAAATGCTGTGCAAAAGCAATGAGCTGGTGGAGCAACTGATGAACTTCAGTTTTCTGGAACTAGGATATTTATGTGGTTGTCCCCGTATGTTTTTCCTGTTTATATCCAAATCATTCACTGCTGTACCCCTAATACCTATGAGGATACCTGACATATAGACATTACTGGTTAATTTGAAAAACCACGTGGACCCAATGTTCATGGCAGCACTATTTACAATAGCCAAGACATGGAAACAACCTAAATGTCCATCAACAGATGAACGGATAAAGAAGATGTGAGATAGATACACACACACACACACACATGCATAAAATGGAATGTTACTCAGTTATAAAAAAAAATGAAATAATGCCATTTGCAGCAACGTGGGTGGACCTAGAGATTATCATATTAAGTGAAGAGAGAAAGACAAATATCATATGATATAATTTATATGTGGACTCTAAAAAAATACAAATTTTATTTACAAACTAGAAATAGACACACAGACATAGAAAACAAACTACAGTTACCAAAGGGGAAAGGAGGTGGGGAGGGATAAATTAAGAGTTTGGGATTAACAAATACACATTACTATATATGAAATAGGTAAATAACAAGGACCTACTGTATAGCACAGGGAACTATATCAATTTCTTATAATAAGCTATAATGGAAAAGAATCTGAAAAAAAAAAAAAATATATATATATATATATATATATATATATATATATATATATATATATATATATATGTATACGTATAACTATATCACTTTGCTATACACCTGAAACTAACATTGTAAATCACTTAAAAAATAAAGTTATTGGTTAAATGGATATTTACATGCCAGGTGTCACTCATGTTAAAACTCCTTGCAATCTGAGACTATGTCCTTTTTGTTTTTCACTTCCATGCTAAGTACAGTCAGCCATAAGGGGTAGGGGCAGTAAAGTCTAAGGAGCTGGGGAGAACAAGGGAGGCTGTGTTCACCTTCTTAGGCCAGGTGAGTCTATGAGATACTCTCATGCCTCCTAGTGGCAGAGGTGGGAATTCCTCCTGGCTCCTTGTTAACAGTTTGGCAATCTTGAAGAACTGGCTGAAATCGGGATGAAATTATCTGCCCATAGATTCATAAATGTAGTAATGTATAATGGTGTAAATTCTGCCTACTTTAGATTAGAACAGTAATAAATCCTACATGTGACCTGAGGCCGCGAGATAGGGCTCTGAGGGTTACTTGATTTGAGGGCTGGGGTCATGTCTAATTCATCTCAACTATTCTCCCACAGGGCCTGATGCACCATTGTTTACTTTTCACTTAAAGAGTAATGCATGAACTTGATAGAAACGTTTAGGCAATACAGTAGGAAAAGAAGTAAGTCTTGCTCCAGGCCCAGACCCTAGGCCCCAAGCCCTCAGTTTCTCTTCCTGATAATAGCCATTGGTACTAGAGTCCCAGGAATCCCAGGGTGATCAATCATCCTGCTGTGACAGGGACTTTCCCGGCTTTAGCACTGAAAGCCTCTCATCCGGGGAAACCCCTCAGCTTCAGGCAAACTGGGACAGTTGGTCACCCTAACTTCCAGAGACATCTATTCATCATATGCTAACATATACACATAGTTGAATTACTCAGTATCTTGTTATTTTAATTAAAAATATATTTCAAAGATCTTTCTATATCAGCTATATATTCATTTAACAAATACTTATGGAGTTACCTACCACACACCAGGTACTGTTTTAAAAGCTGAATATACAGAAGTAAACAAAATACACAAAAGTCTCTCTCCTTGTGGAATGAACATACCAGTAATTTTATCTACTGTATTTATTTACTCACTTTGCTACTGTGATCAGTGCTGTCCTGGACATCTGTGTGGTGTATACATATCTGTCTCACATGTGAGTAGGCCTGTAGCAGCGCCGTCCACAGAACTGTCTGTGACAATGGAAATGTTCCATATCTGCTGTGTCCAAGATGTAGCCACTAGCTACATGGGCTATTGAGCACTAGAAATATGGGCAGTGAGACTGGGGAATTTTTAGGTTGTTTTTTAACTCAAATTTTCCAATTTAAATAGCCACTGTACTAGATGACACAGGTCTATGGGATAAAGTCCTAAAAATAGAAAAGATAAATCAAAGTTCATGTGCTCTTGTCACTTGGATAATTATAGGCAAATCACCAGGAGAGAGGTTGTATTAGTTATCTGTTGCTGTTACACAAACTTAGCAGCCTAAGCACATAAATTGATTATCTCACAGTTTCTGTGGTTGAATAGTGTGGGCCTGGTGTGACTTGGTCACCTCACCCTGGAACAGATCTCCCTGTGATTTTTCCCTTTCTTTAAAATTTCTTTTTTTTTTTTTTAATTTTTATTGATTTTCCTTATAATCATTATTTAGTTGAATACTTTTTTTTCAGTTGAATAATTTTTTAAAAGCATCTGTTACCTGCCTACCTCACTGCTTATTAGAGACCATGTCTTTCTCCTTCACACCACATCCCTGGAGCACCAGGGCCCAGCACACATTAGGCCCACAGGGATGGAAGGAGTTTCCCTTGGCAGTAAAAATCAAGTTTGTGAAGCCTTTGAGTAGGATCCCTTCCCTACTCCAGGCTCACATCAGAACCCCAAGAAGATCTTAGATGATGTGGGCAATCTGAGAGAGACTGTCAAAAACTAAAGGAGAGGAAGAGGCTATTGTGGGAAACATTCTCCTCAAGAACATTAAGGGAAAATGGGAGGAGAAGGGGTCACTCATTTGACACATTATTAGGCTGATTGTTGTTGAAAAACAGCAAGTAGGAGTGAGGGGATGAGGGAGGGCTAGCAAAAGAGTTGCAAGCTAAGAAAGGGAGAGTGAGGACATTTTCACTGAGAATGCCTGGGAGCAACAGGAAGGGATGGAGCACCTTTAGTCTAGTCTCAGCAGTGATGGGGGAGGGTGGGTGTAGATAAGGTAGGCTAGTGGTTCTCAAAGCACAGCCCCCACTCCAGCAGCAGCAGCTTCACCTGGAAAAAATGTTAGACATACAAATCCTCAGGCCACACCCTAGATTTACTGACCTGCTGAATCAGTGACTCTGGGGGTTGGCCCAGAAATTCGTGTTGTAAGAAGCCCTCTAGGTAAATCTGATGCACATTAGTTTGAGAACCACTGCCACTTGGTACCAAATACACTGGTGCCAAAGCCAAACTGTATGAGTTCAATCCTGACTCTCATTTTCCATCTGTGTTAGAAGGTAATTTAATCTCTCTGTGGTTCGATTTGCATAGTTGTAAAATGTGAATAATAATAGAATCTAAGTCATGGTTGCTGTAAGAATGCATTCATGTGAAGTGCTTAGAATAATAAGCACTGAAACAATTCACCATTAATAAATTATTTCAGGGTGGTGGGGGTTGTAAGCTCAGTGGTAGAGCATGTGCTTGGCATGCACGAGGTCCTGGGTTCAACCTCCAGTGCCTCTGTTAAGGGGGAAATATATATATGTATTCACACACACACACACACACACACACACACACATTCACACATTATTTCATTATTTCAATCCTGTCCTCTTGTCTCTGTGACTCAGTGTATAATCTCTTGGAAAGTTCAAGACCCCAAACTGGAGGAACTCAGTGGATTTGAAGCCCAGGTCTGGGACTTTCCTGCCCTCACCACCTTCCCTGCCCTCAGCACAGAAGTTGGCAGCCGCCAAGTCCAAGTCCAATTCCAAGGCCAACATAAAGGTTTATAAATACCCACAACATATCTCTGCCCCTGCTAGGGCACCCCCATGCCTGGAGGGGAGACAGGGCACTTTTGGCTGGGAAGAGATCAGATGCTCTGGAGCCTGGCATAGGACCAGGAAAAAAAAATGGGCAAGTGTAAGCACTGGCCCTCTTGCACTGCTGCCTACACGCCAAGTTATCCATTGGTGAAAAGATACCCACAAGGCTACCTAAAAATAATCCTCCTGCTGCCAGCAGGCCAAGCAAAATCCACCCAGAGGACTGGGAATGGGACAAACGAGGCATCCATTTGCATTCAATTAAGCTGGTTTAGCAAACAGGATTTATTTGTCCTGTGCAGACTCCTCACTGTGAGGCCTTTATGGCCTTTCAGGATGGAGTTTAATTGCTCATTGACTTTTCTGGCTAAGAAAACCTCGCAGACTTGTTAGCCGAGCCTGCCTTTTATTTTTTTATTTATTTTTTATTGTATATATGTTTTTTTATTGAAGTATAGTTAGTTTACAATGTTGTCTCAACTAAGCCTGCCTTTTACAAAGATGTAACTTTTGTTAAATGGGCAAGTACAGGAGCCAATCTGGTGCAGTGGAAAGTGGAGAAAGTTGGGATTCAAAACATCTGGGTGCTAGGCCTGCTCCTTTCTTTCAAGACTGAGGGTTAGTGTATCTCTTCAAGCCTCAGCATCTTCATCTTATACAGAGCTAGAGTTTGAACCCATCGCCAGGAGGCGTGTGAACACAGTATTAAATAATCTGACTCACTAGGGAGATAGGCCTCCCATTACTTCCGTTTTCACTAGGAAGTCTCAGTGTGGTGACAACCTGTCTTCAACACCTCTCTAACCATGGCTAACCTCCCTTTCCAGGGTCAACAGTACCCAACATGAATTAATAAGATGGTTTTGTTTCCACTGTATTTTTACAGTGCTCTGTAGAAATAAGTGACATTGATTTTCTATTTGTAGCCCAGGAGTGATATCAGATCTCCCTTTAAAATTTGTTTGCTTAAGTTTTAAAGAAAGAGCAACTCGAGTTGAGGAGAAATATTAAGTGATAGTGCATAAGTAACTATTAAGTAATTGTAATAACGATTTAAATTTGGGAAGGAGTGGCTGACGCACAAACCTCGTTCCAGTTGTACCAGTCCCTGGATCTGGCCTCCGCATTTTCCAGATTCCCTCCTTCCTTCCCTCCCTCCGCTTAAAGGGGCCAGGAGGCGTGGCCCACCCACTAACCCCGCCTCCAGCCTAACGCACATTCCATAAGCCACGCCCCGACCCCCCACCGCCCTCGCCCCGCCCCGACTGGCCGCGAGCCCCGCCCCCTCGAGCTCCCCCTTCTCGGCCGCCGTTGCGCTGCCCTCGGCGGCAGCAAGATGGCGGCGCAACTGAAGGACCGTGAGGGAGGTTCGCAGCTGGCGGGGCCTGCGGCGGAGGCCGACCCCCTGAGCCGTTTTACGTGTCCCGTGTGCTTAGAGGTGTACGAAAAGCCGGTGCAGGTGCCCTGCGGACACGTGTAAGTGATGAACCGGAGCCTGGTCGTGAGGAAAATGGAGTCGAGGAGCAAGGCCGCAGCAGGGAGGGTCTTGGGGTGGGAGCGAGAGGACCGGCCTCTCTCCGCCGGGCCCCCAGCTCTTAGGGCTCCTGAAGGCCCGTAGGAGTTGGCGAGGTGCTCTTCTCTTCTTCCCTGCTCACTCCCCAGTATTCCGCTTTTCTGTTGAGTGCCTGCTGTGTTACAGGCGGCCCTGCCAGGCTCCTTCCCACGCGTGATGGTAGAGTCGCATGTTGCTGTGGGTGAGGTAGGGTCTAAAGCCTGCCCTTGGAGAGCCACACTTTCCCCTGAATAGTCTGTACATGGCCCCGGAAGTGTACTATGTATGGCGTCATGTGTCCAGCCCTGCCAAGTAATTCTAATGTGCACCAAAGTTGGAGAAACGCTGAACTAGACAAGAACAAAAGGGAAGTCTTGATGTAGATCTGACCAGTCTGCCCTTAACTGTGAGAAGGGTGGGGAGTGGGCAGCATTCCTACTTGTGTCCGAGGTTTTGTATTTGAAATTAAGCCTCCATGTTGCATATAGACTGATTTTGATGACTAAGGGAGATGCGTGTGGAAATGTCCAGTACAGGCTCTGGGGTAGGTGCTTTGAGGTTGGCAGGATTTGAATTTAAGCCTTGTTCCAACAGATACAGAGACAGCCTAAGTTGAAGGAATTGTAGAAATTGTGGCCACCTGGCTGTTAATGCTGGAAGTTGGCCTCCCTCAATGCTTATCGTGGGCACCTTGGTATTAGTCTTAGGATCCCTCTATTGGTCAGTAGGCACAATAGGCCCCTGCTGGTCCTCAGGGGCATTCTTATTGATGCAGCAATACTGCAGGGGAGGAAGGTTGGCAGCCAGTTTGCAGGTGAAGCCACCGAGGCTCACTTAGGGCAGGCTCACTATTATCTTACTCTTCCCAGATGGTCTGCAGGTGTTTGTCAGGCCAGAGAATGGTTGGCACCTGGCAATGGCACCCCAGCCATGCTGACTGCTTTTTGCTTCTTGAAGCTTCATGAGTCTCTAGCTTCAGGCTGTTCCTGCTTGAAGTTCAGTTAGCCTGGAACTCTTCCTGCCCCATCTGCACCTGCCTATCCACTACCCCACTAACTCCTTTATCACCATCCCCATGTAAATTACCTACCTGCTTCTCCTGTGACCTCCTCCTTCCTTGCACAGAGCAAAACTTAAGGATCATGAGAGCAGTGACCATATCTGATTTGCTCCTTTTTGTGTCCTGAGTGCCCAATATAGTGTCTGAGCAACTATCTTCCAGTCTTAAATTCAACTGGCTGAAATATTTATATGCCCACTATGTGCCAGATTTGGGAGCATAGTAAGAAACAAGGTGATTCTGCCCTCAGAGTTCACAGTCCAGAGAATTGATGATAAATAAGTACTAATAAGTGTTCAAACTGTTGTAAAAACTCATTGTGCAGTAGGAAGGCATTATAGGGATCAAACCTGTGTGTGGGGGTGGAGGAGTGATCAGGTGATGCACTGATGAACTAAGAAATTAGTGGTGAAAACAAACTTTGTGAGAGCTGAAATGGAGTCTAAGTAGCTTTCTCATTGAGTCCTCTTTTCCTTGGATCAGCCCTCATTATTTTATTTACCCAATTTGGATTAATTCAGTGGATTTCATTTAGTTAACATTTATTAAAAGGATTGACCCAGCACAACTTTACCAATTGAAGAGCAGCAAATTTGGAGTTTTCCTTCAGCCATATGAACCTTTTCTAGGTCAGAGGTCAAGGGGCAGTACTGGGATTCAAATGTTGGCTCTTTTCTATACTTGCCATACTAGCTCTATGTATTCATCAGTTCAGTGCTGATTGAAGACAGATGGCTGCACCTCTGTGAGGGCAGCCAAGTCTCCCTTAACTCTAGCCAAGTGCTTTTTGCTCTGCCTAGTTGATTTTTGCTAACTTTTGTGCTTGGAAACAAACATCACTGCAGCTCTGGCTGTGCAGGGCATTGAGTTTTTATAAAACTTTATTTCAGGCCCTGAATTTTACATCCCTTTCCAACCTAATGGAAAATGGAGAAGGGCAGGTGACTGGGTGCCCAAGAGACAGGACTTTCTAAGTAGCACTGTAACAGAAGGGTGGAGCATCTGTAAGGCTGAACTACAAAAAGGCCCTTAAGTAGGAAAAAAGAAACTAAAAGCTAGTCCAAGATACAAGGCCATTTAAAAGCACGATCATTTGTTGGGTGTGACTCAGGCACAAAGTGGCTTGGGAACGTTGATATATGAGCTGTATCTCAGTGTGTGCTTGAAGAGAGGCTTTGAGCCGCTTTTATCTGCTAGCTGGGCCTGATTTCATTATGCTCTCTGGGACCCTCTGTGCTCTCTTGGGTTACTCTTGTCACCTGCCTTTGAGAAGAAGTACAAGTGATGGCCATACAGCCCTGTCTGCCTCCTTAACCTCATCGCTTATCCTTTCTCCATGGTTACCACATCATGACCAGAGGCCTTCCTTTTTACTTTTTGGATTCCCCTTTGCACTTGGTGTCATCTCTGTGGAACTCTTTTCATCCAGGTCTTTGTGGCTCTCCATAATTTTAGGTCTCAGTTCAGCTGTACCTCCTTAGAGAAGCTTTCTGTGATTCACCCCTGCAGCTCATCTCTTTGTCTTGTTTTATTTCCTTCATATACTTAATCACTATCTGAAATTAACATTTGTGTTTTCCTCTACTCCAGAATTTGAGCATCATGAGGACAGGGACTTTCATTCACCACTTTGCCTGTGCTCTCGGTGGTGGATCAGTAGACCCCTCTGTCACCTTCTCCCAGCCCGGTAAATCAGTAGACCCCTCTGTCACCTTCTCCCAGCCTGGTCTTGAATTTTGCCTAGCAGCTTTAACATCTAGCTAAATGTCAAAAAGGAAGAAAATTTTTAGAGACAGTAAAAAATTACCAAATATGCAGACTACCTTGAATTATATATCCTGAGTTCTTTCAGGCAGATTTTGTTATCCTGCCTTAAATCTGTCAGGTTGAGTATGTAGCCAGGGTATGTTCATGCCTTATTATTCATTCTTTCTGTGTGCCTTATCTCAGCATCACCACCTGCCAGAAAGTTGGTCATCTTTGACTTCCCTTCTGTTCTTGTCCAAATTCAGTAAATTACCGAGTCTTATTGATTCTACCCCTGAATCATTTCCTGAATTCTTTATTGCCTCAGTCAGGCCTTCACAGTCTCTTGCCTTTAGCCATCTGTTCGGTTTCTGCTTCAAGTCTCATCTTTCCTCATCTAAAAACATTCTTAGGAGGGAGGGGAGAGTTCAGTGGTAGAGCACATGCTTAGCATGGGAGGTCATGGTTTGATCCCCAGTATCTCTGTTAAATTAGAAAAAATAATAGATAAACCTGATTACTCCCCCCCAAAAAACCCGTTTTTTAAACCAACAATTCTATTAACCATGATAGCCCCAGAATTATTTTTTTAAAACTTGGATTTGGTCTTGTTGATACTTTGCTTTAAACACCTGGGTCCCTACTGCTTATGAGGAAAAGTGTTAAACACTCATAATGCATCTAAGGAAATAAAAGTCTGCGTTTAAGGGCCTGGACTGTTCTTCCCCTCCTTTACCACTGAACTGTCTTTTAAGGCTATTCGTGGATGCTGTCTCTGAAGTCTTACCAGCCCTGTCCTCCTTGGGTCTCAACTGTTTGCTCTTGACTTTGTGTTCCCATAGTGCTTTGCATTCACCTCTGATGATTGCTTGTTTGTGATGCATTTCCTATATGCTAAGAGTCTGCTATACATATTCCATCCTCCCAACAATCCTAGAGGTAGGTACTGTGATCTCCATTTCACAGAGGAGAAACCGAAGTTCAGAAAACTCTGCCAAGATCCCTTAGTGGCAGGGACTAAGATTTGAAGACTGCACCATAACGCCTTCCGCCATGTGTCATGGTAGTTTGCCTTTATTTCTGTTGTTTGATACGTGTGTTCTTTGCAAGGAACTCCCCCACCCCCACATTTTTCTGGCCTAGAAGGACTCAGTATTCATATCAAGAGTAGGAAACAAGTGTTTTTAATCCATTATTCATTGATGATGTTTTAAAAGTTTATCCATTTTTGTTGTCTTGTCTCCATGATGCATGACGCAGGTTCTCTGTGTGTCTTGTTCTAGCTTTTGCTCTGCATGCCTGCAGGAATGTCTGAAGCCGAAGAAGCCTGTCTGTGGGGTGTGTCGCAGCACTCTGGCACCTGGCGTCCGAGCCGTGGAGCTCGAGCGGCAGATTGAGAGCACAGAGACTTCTTGCCATGGCTGCCGTAAAAATGTATGTGGAAGTAAAACAGAAGTCAGTATCTTTCTATGAAAAGATGGGTAAAATGGAGATCTGTTGCCACGCTGTTTCTGAAGTTAGAGCATGTCTAGGTGACTAACAGCACTGGTGCATGCTGGTTATCTGTGGCAGTGGCTGTGCTGTTTCATTTTGGTAACCTTACTGGTTGTGTGTGTTTAAGAATTGGTTTGGGGGGGTGGGGTATAGCTCAAGTGGTAGAGTGCATGCTTAGCATGCATGAGGTCCTGGGTTCAATCCCCAGTACCTCCTCTAAGAATAAATAAACCTAATTACCTCCCCCACCAAAAAAAAAGAATTGGTTTAGTGTATTACATAGTTTAGCTTTGAAAGCCATAGAAAATCAATTATCCCAGTTTTATCCTGTAAAAGACTCATTTTCCCAAAGCAGCATGCACAATTTAAATTAGACTATAGTGACAGAATGATACATAATTTTTTAAAATAAAAATGAAATTAGTGCCTTAAAAAAAGTTATCTGCTGCAGTGAGTTTGAGGGGAAGTTTTAAAATCCATATTATTATGGATAGAAAACTTGTTCAGCTTTTTAGCACTAGGTAAGGAGGAATTGTGATGCAAAGGTCACTATGAAATCATTTGATTATAATAGCAATATCTAACATTGAAATGCTCCATGCTCTTTTGTGTGACCATATTATAGTCAAGAATATTTATTTTCACATTTATTATAACTGCAAGGGAGAAATTCTCTTGTCTTATTTTCAGAGATATACCCAGCATTGATTTTAAAGTCATTATGATGTTATTAATTCCAGACAGTACAAAAATATAAACTAATGTAGGCTTGTTCTCCACTGCAGAGATTCTCTCTTTAAAAATCATGCGGTTTAGAAGGCTGCAAAACATTTTTCTGCCCTTTGATGAACACAACTGTGGGGTTTTTACAAATACAGATGTAGGATTTTCACAAAATAGGATCATGATGTAATGTATATTCCTACAATTTTTTTCACTTATTGGACAGCCTTGCTTATCAGTTTCATACTTCACTGCTTTAGTATGGATGGCCATAGAATGGATATACCTTACCAGTCCTTCCTTTCAGAGTGATTTAACACTAGGGGATCACAGTGGCTGCAGGTCTGAGTAGGGCTGTTTTCCATCCCTTTTAATTAGGAGCTCTTTGGTTGGCAGCTTGAATGAAGTTCTTTAGCTGGGGATTTGACAGAAAGAACCATCATGGGAAGCTGGAGCTGAAATGCTGAGCCATTTTTTCCCTTGCAGTTTCTTTTGATTTGAAACTCAAAATATTGAAATGTCCTGTTAACCTTCATCTTTCTTTGTGTATGCATGGTGGGTTTTTTTAATTTCTGTATGCTTTTGATTTTCTTCATTTTAAAGATGAGTGATTGTGGTATTATACCTCCAGGTGTATTATGCCTCCAAAAATGTTTATCTTCCCTTTACCTCCTTTTCCTTCATTCCTTACACTTTTCCTTTCTTTTTAGAACACCTATGATGACGCACTCTTCTCTAGGTTTTCTTTTGTCTTTCCATCTTGCAAAGACTAGATTTTATAAGAGAAGTAGGATTCAGATTTTGGAGTTTTTTGTTTGTTTGTTTTTTAAGCTTACTTATCACAGTCTAGTGATAGGATATTAATATTTAACTAGGATTACTAGCCTTTATCCCTTTTACTTTAATGATTATTTTTCTCTGTTGCATATAATGGAATGTGGTTCTTGGCTTGCTGTAAGGAGGCTAGTTTAAGTGCTAGTGTGGAAAACTTTAAACACTTCACTGGGTTTGAAGTATCTCTGAGCAGAGAGCACATCATGAATAAAGCAAACGTGTAGGAGAATGATTTTAGAGTGAAAGCGGATGTCTTGGTTTGGGCAAGTAAAATGTCAGCCTTTAGTGTTAACAGAAACTGTGCAAAAGTCAGAGTTTCAGCCCCATCAGCATAGCCAGGAGTCTGGTGAGATTGTTTGCCAGGGTGGTATAAGCCTAGTTTTCATCTTGCCTTTGCTTTGGGGATATGTTCGACTGGGTACAAGAACCTGACTAACTTGTGGGCTCTGATTCTTCCTCTCTAAGTTCCTCCTATCCAAGATCCGGGCGCATGTGGCTACCTGTTCTAAATACCAGAATTACATCATGGAAGGTGTGAAGGCCACCACCAAGGATGCGTCCCTTCAGCCAAGGTAAATGACTCTATCACTCTCTTAGGTGGAAGTCATCTTTTGCTACAAAGACATTGGACACTTTGCATGTTCAAGAGTTTAGTTGTATGAGTTTTGAAAAGTGGAGGTGTAGTAGTTGTATATAGGCAGCTGTCTAAAGCATATGTAAGTTTTTGTTTTGGAGAGAGGACTTTGCTATTCACATCAAATATTAGCTGTGCTGTTATTTTCAGAACATTTCCCCTGATGCGGAAGTGATCATCAAAATCCCTGACATAACACATTTAGTGAACTTTGCTCCTTTCTGGAGAGTACAGTGGTTCAGATTGTGTAGAAAGGTACTCACAGAGAAGTTTCTTCTTTTTTCCTGTCTTTTATCTCCAGGAACGTCCCAAACCGTTATACTTTTCCTTGTCCTTACTGTCCTGAGAAGAATTTTGATCAAGAAGGACTTGTGGAACACTGCAAGTTATCCCATAGCACGGACACCAAATCTGTGGTAAGAGTAACTCTGAGTTTTTTTGTTTTGTTTTGTGGGGTTTTGTTTTGGTTTAGTTTTTATGGGGGAAAAAAGTCAATATCTAATCTGGAATTTATGTTTAAATGTTAACAATTGTAATGTCCTTCATGACAATTTCCTCCTGTCCCCAAATCGTAGATCTGTGTGTTACCTTTAGTTGTCATGTCTCTTTAGTCCTCAGTTTGTCTTTCATGCCCTTGACATTTTTGAAGAGGACAGGCCAGTTGTTTTGTAGAATATCCTTCAATTTGAGTTTGTCTGTTTCTTCGTGATTAGATACAGGGATGCTCCGTCCTCCAGGTGCATGTTAGGGGGTCATGTGATGTCTGTTGTTCCCATTGTTGATGGAATTAACTTGAATCCCTTGGTGTCTGCCAAGTTTTTCCATAAAGCTGCCACTTTCCTTTTGAGTAGCTTCTTCGTAGTTGTGGAGAAAGAAAATTTAGATAAAATTATTGGGGAAGTGCTTATCAGTTTCTTTGACATTTAATTTAAATATCAAGGCTGACGTGTAGTTTCTTTTTTAAAAAAGAAAGTTTAGATTTGGTCCACATTTTCAGCTGCATCTTTAAGATGTCTTAGTTATGGTTCTTAGTTACTAACTGAAAGAGCAAGTGAGCAGAGACACACAAACACCTACCACCTACCCTCTCCCCCAACCTATTTTCCATTTTAAACTTAGCCAGATAAGCTCAGCTCTTTTGGAAATTATGAAAACTAAAATGTATGTTAAGTCAAATGGTAGAGATACTCTAATTCATTTCCTACCACCATCTCCCCTGCACTCACTTCTAGAAGTGAGTAAGTGAGGAAACCGGTGTGCCACCCATGCTGAGTGGTTACCCACGTTGTAGAGCTGCTTAGTGCAGAACCAGTACTGGAACGCAGTGTCCTGGCTCCTAAACCAATTCTCTCCCCAGCATCAGAGTTGGCCTCTGTTGAGTGCTGATTGGCATATTGAGTAGTGCTCAACAGTGTGTATGGAAAATACAGAATCATGGCATCCAGAGACACTTCTGGTTTTTGAATGTATGATTCATTTATGTCCTCCTTTTTTGTCCCCCTTTTAATGCAAATGACAGCACATTCTACACACTGTAAGCAGTGTTGTTGGCATCTGTTCAACATCAGTACATGTAGATCTGACTCTTTGTTTTATTTATTTGTTTGTTTATTTATTTGTAGGGGGAGGTAATTAGGTCTATTTATTTATTTTTAGAGGAGGTACCGAGGATTGAACCCAGGACCTCATGCATGCTAAGCATGTGCTCTACCACTTCAGCTATACCCTCCCCCCGGATCTGACTCTTTTTGAACTACAGTTGAACTTCATTTTTCCATTACTTGTCTGTACCATGAGTTAACTGGTCCTTTGTTGATAAATGTCAAGGTTAGTTCCAGACAAAGTCAGAAAATTTGATTAAGGACTGGATGTTAAGTGCTAAAAAATTCTTGTTCATCAATGGGTGGGATAATGGTATTGTATTTGTAAAGGGAAACCCCTGTTGTACTGTACTGAAATAGTAAAGGGTGAATTGTTGTGTCTTATTTTTAAATGCTTTATTTATTGCTGAAGTAAGTATGTCAGACTTAAATCTAGGGGTTGGGGTTAAAGGATGGTTCATCAAACTATTATCTATCTACTTTCCTATAGGTCTGAAGTTTTCTATAATGAATTTTAAGCGGCTGCCATAGACTTTATGTGTGTCTATAAAATAAAGTTTTAGACTACAGCCAACTAAGCCAACTGTGCTCTTTTTCTGCATGAGGGCCTAGTGTGCAGTGGCTGCAAACAGCTTTCTTCTCGGTAGTGTGTGCAGCCTGTTGCTTGTATGAGTTGCCCTAAGGGACCTTGGAGACAGCCATTTCCGGAGGACATTCATGTTTGGCCTCAGGCTGTCCACAGCCTAGGCTCCAGAAAGGTGTACGGGGTGCCTTTGGAAAGCCCAGGGCACCGTGGCCAGGGTCCACATTGGCCAAGTCATCATGTCTATCCACACCAAGCTACAGAACAGGAGCATGTGATTGAGGCCCTACGCAGGGGCCAAGTTCAATTTCCCTGGCCTCCTACTCTTCAAATCCTAAATCAGCCTCTTCTGTGAAGACTTTTCAGCCTGAGCCCCCTCATCACAGCATTTACTTTGTTAAAACAATACATAAGGCTGTGTTTTACTTCCTTAGGACATTGCTCGTCTGTCATTTCCTTGATTTTCTTTGTGCTTTTGGATTGTTTTGTGTGCTGGGTTGGAAAACCAGAGTCTAGGCCCTACTGGACTGACATGTTGTTCTGACCTCAGTAGGGGATCAGAAATGGGTGGTATCATAGCTTAAGCCTTTACCGCCCCCCCACCACCCCGCCTGTCATGTGACTTGAGTAGAAGACTGATAGTGTTTTCTGGGTTGTGAATGTGCTCTGATGTGTTCCACAGAGGGCTAATGTCAGCTCAGACATCAGGTGCCTAAGACTATGCTTCTCTGTTGAAAGGTTTGTCCAATATGTGCCTCGATGCCATGGGGAGATCCCAACTACCGCAGCGCCAACTTCATAGAGCACATCCAGCGCCGGCACCAGTTTTCTTATGACACTTTTGTGGTG
This sequence comes from Camelus bactrianus, assembly GCF_048773025.1. NCBI lineage: Eukaryota > Metazoa > Chordata > Mammalia > Artiodactyla > Camelidae > Camelus > Camelus bactrianus. Next base: position 23,251,677 of record NC_133557.1, read on the forward strand.
AGTCTCGAGTCTGGGCTCTGATTCCTGCCCTGGGGGCATAGTGCAGCCCTCTCCCTTCTCTGACCTGAGAACTGTGGGCCCCCTTGGTGAGTTTTGTCACTGACATGAAGGGCTCCCTGAAATGACAGCTGTGTGATATTTAACATGTTGATCGCCCACTGTGGATCGGGTGACCCTGAGGAAACAGCTGTCACCCAGATTTGGGTGACATGGCAATCAGCATGTTAAGATGAACTAGCCGGTCATCTAGACTGAGACATAGTGAATGCTTGCTTTTATTTTATCTTTTCCAAAATTTTTGTCCACTTTCTTTCGGTATGTGTAGTTTCTACCTGATATAGAGCCTGGTTTGGGATCCTTAAGCTCAGGTGCTCACGGTGACCAGGCAAGTAACGGAAGTGATTCTCATAAGGAATTGCCACCCGGATGGTGTATGACTCCGGTTATGCTGCCATGAGCTCCAGCTGATTGTTGTGTGGAAATACAGGCACAGTATTGCCAGTCTCCTCCCCCACCTCAACCCTAAGGAGCTGGAAAGGCAGAATTTCACATGGAGCAGCCCATATTTTTTTTTTTTTTTAAGTATTTCAGGCAGACAAAATACATCAACTAGCCAATGTGATCATCAGATTTACATCCTTTCCCTAGAGCCGAGTGGTTTTGAGGGACACACTATTTTGGCATTATAGTGACAGAAAAATCTGGCTAGCTGTTTAAACCTTTTATTTACATATGTAGTTGTCAAATTAGGATTTTAGAGCAGTACTCAGTCTTACTGGTGGTATTTCAGGGCCCAAGAAGGAAAGCATGGCTCTTCCCTAAGTTGTCATAAAGAGTATTTGTTCTTGGCCCAATAGGGTGTCTGAAACTCAGACTTCAAAATAACTGTTGTTTTGTTAAAGATGAATACGATTCCCAAGTAAAGCCCAGGTAGATACCTCTGCGTCACTGAGTCGGAAAGGCTGGTCTCACTATAGGGCCTCCCAAGTCTGAGCACTTGGTCTGTGCCAGGCTCTGTTCAGGTGCTCTCTGGTCCTCACCACCCTGTCTGAGGGAGCCGCCATTATGTTCATCCTCAGGATGAGGCAGCACAGGCACAGAGGGGTCAAGCAATTTGCCCAGAGTCACGCAACAAACTGCGGAGCTGGGAACTGGCCTCTGGCAGCCCTCTCCGGCGCCCGTCACTCAGACGTTCTGCTTCTGCTGAAAGTGAGTCTTTGCTGTTGCACACGGTTGCTGAGCGTCCGTACTTTGCCCGCAGGATTACGACGTTGATGAGGAAGACATGATGAACCAGGTTCTGCAGCGCTCCATCATCGACCAGTGAGCAGTCCCTGCTGTCACTCACGCTCCAGAGCCTCCATTATGTGTTAAGCGTGAAACATGTGACTCATCCACTTAAAATGTACAACAGACCTGGAAGGCAGCCATGGCATTAGGACAGGGTCACTTCTGACAGGGGGACTGGGCCCCGGTCAGAGCCTTCCTTTCCTTTGGGCTCTTCCCCTGCTGTTCACTGTTTGTCACATGTCTGGTCTTTCATTGTTCCTTAGCCACTTCCTGGAGCTTCTTCCTCCTCTTTCAGAAGGGAACCTGGCTTCTCCTGTCCCTGTTTCACACTTGATCCTCCTGTCCAGTGTTCATCTCTCAGGTCCTCCGAGCCAGCCAGGGCTTCTCTGGGTCATGAATAGCACAAATGAGACATGCATCTCCTCCTTGTCCCTGAGGTGTGTGAGCTCTGGCAGTAATGCATTTGATCAGTGATGGGATTCCTCCTGTGCTCTTGAAGTTTCTGTTAGTTGGTCCTTGGCAGCAGCTACCAGAGCTGGAGTTACCTCATGGGAGACACTTACAAGTCCTTTCAGGGTGAATATTCTGAGCTTAACATGATCTGATGCTGAAAGTTTTGATTAGTGAAATTTTCCTACCATTCCTACCACCCTTAGGATTAACTGGTTCAGTCTTAAATGCCTGCATGGTGCCTTTTTAGAATAAGGTATAACCATATATTTTTAGTGAAAATAAGTGTTTCTAGGATAGGAAAGTTAAACTCCATTTATCTATAAGTGGGAAGGCGAGTCAGCTAAGTGAGGTAGGAGGGCTGTCACTTTTTGGTTCTGATTTTCAAATTGATGAGGTATTTTCAAATGATGCAGTCATGTTTGCCTCTCTATTTGGGAACCTGCTTACATTCTTGTTTTTGAAGCATGAAAAGGAGTCCTCATATGAATAAGAAGGAAGACGTTTGCGGGTTCCAGTGGATACTAGTTCTTTCATCTTTTACTTGGTAACTTAGATTAAACTGAGTGTTGCTTTTCTGTCATGAATGGTTTCCTTATAAAACTGGTTTCAACACGTAAATTGGTGTGTGAAGACCTGCCTTCTAAAGCAGAGAGGTTATGGGAAATTTGGTATCACTGCCTGCTGTCTCTTCAACAAGACATGCTATTCAAAAGGCACAGCACACCTCCTGCAAGCAATTGGTAGTAGAAACTGTCTCCTGGAAACTTGCTTTGATAACAGATCAAGAAGCTTGAGGTTCAACATTTTTCACAAATATTTATAAATACAAGGCTAAGGGCTGTCAGTCTAATCTGTAGGCGGAGAACCTCTGATTGACCAGAAGGCATCTGGGTTTAGATTTGTTTTCTCCTATCAAACGTCTTTTCTGAATATGGAAATTTTTTTCTGGTCAGTGGCCAAGGTTGCAAATGGCAGGGGCCTTTGGGCCTGTGCGCTGCTGCCGTGGGCCGCTCCTTGAGAGTTGCAGTCACCTAGAAACCAGCAGAGACAGGGCCCTTTCAGGGCAGAGTAATTTTTTCTAATGTGCTGTTGCTTGGGAGGGCCCAAATGTTATGGTCAGCTTCTCCACTGTAATTTCTGGGAAAAGTTCACTCAGACCTCCCTGAGTTGAGATCTTCTTGGTCTAAGTTTAGAGGGAAATTGGATAAAACCTTCATTTGAGCGAACCAACGATAGTGGTCTCACTGGTGGTACCAAGAAACTGATTTCCTTGTATTAAGTGCACTTCATGTATTTCTAATGAGATGACTTTCCAGAAAGTGACATTTGTTATGTTCTGGCTTTTAAAAAGTGAAATATAAATAAATTTCATAATTTATCCAACTGGTAAGCTGTAATGCCTACTTTCATTAACCACCACTTGCTGAATCCTGGACCTGGAGAGCCTCTAGAAGATTGTTACTCTTTCTAAGGAACTTCTTATCTGTCATGAGTGAGTCCCATCTGGCTCTGATCTCAGCTCTGACACTTTATCAGCTATCCTCACCAGGCCTGTCCTCTCTGGAGATTGGTGCCCCCACCCCAGTTGGGAGCTCCACTGAGGCAAGAAGTGGCCGTGTTCCAGGAAACAAAGCTTCAGATGACTTAGCAGCAACCCCGAGACATCGTAGTAGAGGGTTCTACACGTAAAGATCTGAGGTCTTGGGCATGTTTCAGTTCCAGACTCTGCTACTGGCTGTGAGACATCTGGAAAATACTCCCCTTTCTTATTTAAATAGGACCCTTTTGCATGTGGAGAAGGGACTATAGTTGGGAAAGGGGAAGCAGGGACCAGGGAGGTGGCTGCTGCAGGTTCTAGGCAGGAGACAGTGGCAGCTTGGGACCGTGCAGCGGTGACGGGGCTACTGGAGTTGTCTGATTCGGTCATGTAATTTTTGAGGATGAGGTGTGAAAGCTAGAGAGGAGTCAAGAATGATACCAGCGTTTGGGGCTTGAACGGCTGGGTTGTGGGGGTGCCCTTCTGAATTGAAGGGAAGGCTCCAATAGGAGCAGTTGTGGGGGAATCAGGGATGTTGTAGGAATGGGTACCTTGGACTTGGGATAAGGCTTCAGGTTCTAGCATCATGCACAGATACAGAGGGTGCCCCCTCTCAAGCAGCTCACATAGAACTAGGATGTGCCTGGGACGCTCGAATAACTAAAGTTACCCGAGGATGTCAGTTACTCTGATGTCAAAGATGGATGTAGGTCATAGGTCAAACTATCTTAAAATGTATGACTAGACAAAATATTTCTGTATTTTAAATATAAGTAATTAAAAATAACTATGCATTTGAGTATTTCATCTTCAGTGGTAAAAGCTCTCATATTCAGTTTGGCCAAAAAACTTTAAAAATTTCCTTATTGGGAAGATGGACAGTTTCCTTATATTCAGACATATATGGTGTTTCCTAAGCACCTATGATGTGGCAGCATTGTGCTAGCCGCTGGGGATTCACACACTTATCTGATATAAATTACAAACTGATAAGTGCTCATAGTAAGGGCTTGTATCAGCATCTAGACTTTTTATCCTTTCTCCACCTGTGCCTTCTCCCTCCCTCTCCTGTGACTTCGGTGTCCCCTACTACTGGCTCTTCCCAAACAGCATCTGAGCATGATTAGATTTCTCCCGCCGTCTAAACTGGCCTGTATCTCTCCTGCAAGTTCATAGCCAAACATCTTGAGTTGGTTATTCTCACTGCCTCCATTTCTTTTATTTCCCAACTTTACTTCTCAAACTACTCCAGCCTGCCGTTTGCACCTCACCCCTCAGCACCAGAACTGATCTTGTCACCAAAGACAAAACAAGGCATGTCACTAAGCCCAGCAGATATACTAGTCTTCCTGCTCCGTCTTCAGCATATTTAGTCCTTTGACCATGCCTCCTGTTGGAAACAGGTGCTTCTGTTGGCTTTCCTCCTGCAACATCATTGTGGTTTCTCTTCCTGTTTCTCCACCGTATTCCTTTCCTATTTCCTTGGCAGCCACGTCCACCTAGTTCCCTTCCCTTCGCTGTTGGAATTCTTCAAGGCCTTGCCCTAGGCTCCTTCAACTCACCCTACACCCTCTCCCTGTGCAGACTCACCCACTCACCACTCCTCCCTTGGCTTTCATTACCATCCGTGTGCTCATAGGCCCAGATCCACAGTTCGAGACCAGACAGCTCTCTGGAGCTCCAGGCTCAAAGAACTAGCTTCCTCATAGGCCTGTCTATCCGCATGACTTAAGGGCATCTTAAGTGCTGCATGCCTCAGAACTGAACTCATCCTCTGCCCTCCTACCATGCACACCTTTCCCCACAGGTGGTAACACTTGTGCAGTTGCTCAAGAACTAATCTGAGCATCTCTTTAACACCTCTGTCTACCTTAACACTCTGTGTAACCAAATTGTATTGATTTTACCTCCAGCGTAACATACTATGTTTTCTCACCATCCTACTGCCACCTGCACCCCAAATTCCACCATCATGTCACCTGAATTACTGCCATAACTTTCCTTCTGTCCTCTTTACAGTGCCTTCTGGCCGACACCCAATCCATCCTCCACCAAACAGCCAGACGGATCATATCCTTTAAAACCCTCCAAAGCCTTCAGTTACCCTTAGATAAGCCCCAACATTTTGCCATGTCCCTCCAGACCTGTGGGCCCTGCCCACTACCTATCTCTCCAGTCTCAATTCCTAACATTCGCTTCCACACTCTTTGTGCTTCAGCCACACACGCCTGCCTTTCTACACCTCAAGTGATCACTCCCCAGCCTTCTCTCAGAAATATTCGCTGTCCCTTCACCCATATTTGCCTCCCGATTGCAGTTTGGATGTCTGGATCACAATTTCACATATGATGTTCCTATAGAAACTTCTAGTACTCCTCAGGTCACTCACTGAACTCAAGTACACATACCCCTAACTAGATTATAAATTCCCTGAGGTTAGGATTCTTGTTTACTTTGGTAACTCCACTGCTCAGTATTGGGGTTGTCAGATAAAACACAGGACTCCAGTCACATGTGAATTTCAAGCAAGCAACGAATAACTTTTTAGTATAAGTATGTGCCAAATATTGCACCGAAGTTTAATTTGCCCAAGTAGACTCGATAATACATATTCCTAGAATTGAAATGGGACTAAAGGGAGCCCTTTTACAATGGTACCTTTCTGTGGTAACCCTTCCAGCCCAGAATTAGGGGCCTGGTACTGTGGTAAGAAGAGCCTGAGAGAAGCTGGCCCCGCTGTCCATCACTGTGGGGAGGTGGGTCCCCAGGCCGGAAGCACAGGGCCTGGGACTTGCCTGGCAGAGGATCAAGATCAGGTGGGCAGGTAAGGTGGCTGCTGCCAGCTGGGGACCTGCCCAGGCCTTTGATGTGGTCCCTGGATGCTCTCTTGCCTTCATTCCTCTCATTATCCCCTGGCCTTCTGTGGTGTCTGCTGAATGTGCCTTACAGTGTCAGCTGGGTGCTATGAATACAGGAATAACCACAGTGACGATAATCATTCTCATCCTGGGCTCCTGACGCAGTGCCCACCCTCAGATAATTTTGACTTAATCCTGCCTCCTTTAGCTGAAAGGTGACCAAAGCCAGGCATTCAGGATACTCCAGGAAAGTCAGTCCCATTGAATCCTCTTAACCATCCCTGCAGGAGGGGTGCTGACCGCGTTTCCATTACACAGGTGATGGAGTGGAGGCCAGAGAGGGTGAGTAATTAGCCCGAGCCGGAACACGAAGGACTTGGTGTTACAGCACAAAGGTGTGGGTGGACGCTTGGTCTGGGACACAGTGCACAGTCCCCAGCATCTATGTGACATTAGACAGCTTACTCTAATCTTTGTGCCTTGGTTTCCTCATCCGTAAAATGGGGCTAATAATCGTGTCTTCCTCACAGAGTTGTGGGAAATCTAGTGAAATAATCCACATCAAGCATTAGAACAGGGCCTGGCACAAAATAAGTGCTTAATGAATGTGAGCTACCAATGCCACCACTGTTTGTCCCCTCCATTCCGGAGCACCCAGTGCCCAGCCTCAGCAGAGAAGCTAGCAGCTGTGGATGTTTGATGACTAAATACTACTATTAAGTGAAGTATTTCCCAAATTTGCCCTGAAGACATGAATTACCTGGCAGGCAAAATGTGTCATCAGGCCCTGCCCTTGGAGATTCTGATTGGCAGGTGTGGGTGGGGCCTGGGAATCTGTATCTTTTAAAAAGAGCCTCAGGTAAAATGCATCCTCAGGCTAGTGCAGGAAATCCTTATGTAAGATGGGATAGTGTTACAACAGATCTGTTGTAGCTGGGGTGAGGCAGCTACTCAGCTACTCGGTTGACTGTTAGAGTCAGGTGGACCAGCTCAGTTCTTACTGGTTGGAAGACTTTAGTGATAACCTTTTCTGATTATAAAAATCATCTAGACTACTTATTTGGTCTCAGATGATTGCCCCACAAATTATTTTTACAAAGGGAAAATTGGTAAATTTGTAGTAGACAGATCTACCAGACACCTTCTTTACCAAGTGATCAGAATTAGTATCACCGATAATGGGTCAAACCATGGGTGACTTGAAGGGATGCGCTGAGGACACAACACAACTTCTGAGATTCCCCGTAGAAAAATGTTTAACCTGAGTATAACTGTGAGGAAACATCAGGCAAGTTGTCCAAATTGAGGGACATTCTAAAAAACAACCCGAACAACCTGAACTTTTCCAAAATGTCAGGGTCAGATTAAAGGAGACTCAGGGGGCATTCAACCTATCGCAGTGCTGCGTGAGCCTGGTTGGATCCTTGACGGGGTGGGAGTTGCCCTAAACGATGTTAATGGGCCAGTCGCTGACATTTGAATATGGATTGTGGAACAAATAATAGTATTTTATCAATGTTAGATTTCCTGATTTTGACAATCACACCACAGTTACATAAGAGAATGTCCTTGTTCTTAGTAGAGATGCACGAAAAGTTTAAAAGGATGTGATGTCTCCAATTTACTCTCAAATGGTTCAGAAAAAAAATAGTGTATGTTCATGTATAAATATTGATAATAAATATGATACGAAAAAGCAAATATGTACAGTGTTAAAAATTATAATGCTTATTTGAAAAATAACCAAAGACAGGTAGAGCAGAAAAATATAAAAGAGAAAGTGGAAGGTGGGAGGGTAATAGACTTCATGTAATGCTTAGCATACATGAGGTCCTGGGTTCAATCCCCAGTACTGCCTTTAAAAAAAGAGAGCAAGAAATTAGAAACCACTCCTCATCTGTCTCCACAGACAACCAGCAACCATTTCTGCCCAAAGTGGAATACTTCAATGTCTTTGGGTCACCATATTTTTGGTTGAAATTTAAAATGGGCGAATGCTTTACTTCTCGCCCATAACCTCTGTTTTTCACTCCGTGATCTGTCAACATCTTTCCTGTCACTGTGTTACCTTTAATGACTGCATGATACTCCTGGTGAGGATGGACCATACTTTATCAATGGTTATTTAGGTTGTTTCCGGTTTGACTCTGTTAACCTAAAACAATAATCCAGCCAGTTATTTTACCAGCAAAACGAGTTTATTCAGGAACAGCAAAGAATTGCAACTTGGGACTTGCAACTATGGCAAACCACATGCAAGTCTGGTGAAACAAAGGAGAGGGAACTCTTTTATAGAGGCGAACAGGCTGTCTGGGGAGACAGAGAGATATACCCGAGGAGAGTCATTGAGAGAGAGAGAAAGAGACAGAGTCAGAAAGAGACAGGAGAGAGACGAGGAGGAAGAGAGCAAGGTGGAGGGAGAGCCAGAGGAGGGTTGCTGCTCTCCAGGAAGACGGCGCGGGAACTGATCTGAGGCACAGAGGCTCCGACAGCCTGGCCACAGGAATCCCGGCAGAGAAGTGAGTAAGCGTCTTTTAAGGACACACCCTACAGATACAATTGTAGATGAGGTCAGTGTCCTTTGTGCAAGGATTTTCATGGGGCTATTGTTCCCAGGAAGCAAAAGATGAGAAGCAACCTCATTGCCCATCAACCAGGGGCTGGTATAGATTGTTGCTCTGAGTGCTGGTAGGAGCCAGTCTCGAGGTAGGGCTGCCAGATTTAGCAAGGAGGTCCAGGTAAATTTGAATTTCAGACAAAGAATGAGTCTGTTCCATGCAGCCTTATACTAAAGCTTATTTGTTGTTTATCTGAAATTCTAGTTTAATTGGATATCTATATTTTATCTGTTGACACTATCTCCAAGACCAGTGAGAACAGCAAGGTGAAGTCAAGATAGAGTGTGTATATGTGCGTGTATGTGTGTACACGTGCGTGCAAGGAGGACTTTCTGAGGTGGCCTGTCCAGGTTCTAGCTCCTGACCTGGGTGGTAGTAGTGGAAAGGAAGGACTTTTCCAGGGTCACACCACCTGTTGTAGGGCTAGGCAGGACCCCAGCTTTGGTCTCTGCTATAATTTGTGTTTTTTTTTTCCCTTCAAGTGTTAATGTATTAAATAAAAATATTTTTAAAAAACCCACAATTTTCTAAACTCCATTTGAAGATTTATAATTTTTAAAAAGACTGGCAATCTCAAAAACTCTGAGGGGCCTGGGACTCTCTGGGTCCTGGAGCCTCTGCCATCCAGAACTTTCACTTCATAATCATGGTGGTTAGTGGTCACTGCTGCCTGGAATGTCCTCTCACTTCCCCCTCTTCTGCCCAACCTTGTGACCTCAGCCCAGAGTCAGTCTGGGTCTCATGCCTCTGACTCACCAGGTCCCTTGGAGCTGGCAAATTGCCTGCTAACACTCGTCCTCCCTCACCTGTGAACTCCTCGGTTATAGGGGCTTATTTGTGTCTGACTTGTTTATTATAATATCCTAACCCACTAGGCCAGGAACATTACATTGCTCGCTGTGACTTGGGCATGTTAGCATGTCACATCTCTGAGCCTCAGTTTCCCTATCTGTAAAATGGGGCTAATAATCTTGCCTACCACTCAGGGCTTGCTGTGGGAGTCAGTGGGCCAATATGGCAGCAACAGGAAAGGGAGATAACATTAGCATGTCTGAGGTGATGTTTGAACTGAGAACAGCTCTGGGAAGACCTGGGGAAGGGTGTTCTGGGCAGAGGGAACAGCAAGGGCAGAGACCCTGCTCTGGAAAAGAACCTGTTGTGAAGAGGAAGCAGGAAGGCCAGCGAGGCTGGAGAAGGTGAACAAGGCGAAGAGTAGAGGAGGTGAGCCCCAGGTTATGTAGTGTCTTGTGGGCCAAGAGCAGGGTTTGGATTTTATTTTGAGTCTGAAACTAAGCCAACTTTCACTTAAGGAAATGGTTTGTTCTCATTTTCCCCTTGGCCATATCTCCCACACTCAGTGGTCCAGGGATGCAGGTGGGGAGAGGGGAGGCCCTGGGGCTTTTCCTGGAAGCAGATTCAGTCTTCTGCCAGGAAGGTGGAGATAACAGGGCTGTATCAGTCTGGTCCAAGGGGTGAGTCTGCCAAGGCAAATTAGTGGGAGATAGTCTGGAAGATAATGGATATGAGCCCCTGTGGCAAGTGCATGGAGATCCGCTGGGCAAGATGCATTCTGCACCTTAGCGAGATCCTAAGGACCTGTGTCAGGCCTGGAGCATCAGTGGACCTCCAGGTGCGCATGTCAGCCCTGCAGTTGTGGAGAGGTCTAGCACCAGGACCCCACTCATCCCACGCACATCCACCCACCACCCTCAAGACCTTGGCCAATTGCCTTTAACCAGGATAATCACCTCACCCTGGTTGTCTGGGATTGTCCCAGAACTCCCTCAGTCCTGGGCAAACCAGAACGCTTGATCACCCGACTTACTACTCCCATTCAATAGACAAAGAAACCATGTCTCAGCAGCTGTCAATATTTGCCTGGGTTCTGTGGTCAGGTTTTTTTTTTTTCATGAAAAAGTATTTTATTTGAATTGGTGACACATGCATCTGAGATAAAACATTCATACCCTTCCAAAAAAAAAAGTTTTGGAGAAAAAGAAGTCTCCTTCCCACCTCTGTCTGCTTCCCTTCCCGGAAGTGACCAGATTCTTGGGGCTGATTTCACAGTCTGGGCCCCCGTGGCGGATATTATTTATTAACGTCTGCACACAAGGCGGCCTATGAGATACTCTGTTCACATGAATTTTTTTCACTTAAAGGTATATCAGTTCATTCATCCGTTCAGCTAATATATACTGAGCACCTACTGTAAACCAGGGTCTATAAACCTGGCTTAGGTCACAGCAGTGAACTAGACAGATATTTCCTGCCCAGGTAGAGCCCCCTTTCCTCAAATGGGTTGCTAATGTTCATCTGTAAAAGCTGTGTTAGCTCAAGGGCCAAACAAAAACAAACCCAGGTTGGCTTTGGCCTGGGGGCTATAGTTTGCCAACCTCCGGTCTGAAGGGCAATCAGCAAAATAAGTAAAATACATGCTCTGCCTGATATGTGTTGAATAGTGGGGAGAGAAGTCAAAGAAGGAGGGAAGATAAGGAGTGTGAGAGGGTGGGGGGGGATGAAGTGATGCCAGAGCAGGCCTCCCTGAGGTGAGGGGGTGAGCCTGGTGGCCGCCTAGGGGGAAGATACTACACAGAAAGGGAACATCACGTACAGAGTGGCTCAGGCCGGAGCATGCCTGGTGTGGTCCATTGTGGCTAGGGCCTTGTGAGGGAGGTGAGCTCAGAGGGGCCCACAAGGGTCCCTGACCCTGGAGAACCTCCTGGCATCATGAATAGTTTGCTTTTTCCTATGAGAGAAATGGGGGCAGTGGAGGGTTTATATGCACACAGACGGGATTTGACATTTCAACAGCTGCAAAATCGTCTGTTGATTGGACAGTTATATATTTAATAAGTCCTCTATGATGGACAGCCTCTGCTACCCAATTAAAAATTAATGAGGTTAATACTTGCAAATGATTAAAAAAATTCAAGACATAGGAAAGGGCATGTGGTAAGGAACCTCCCTCCAACTCCTGCCCCACTGCCACCCAGATTCTCTCCTAAGGGACAATCCCCCGTGAGCAGCTTCTAGTGTCTCCCTCCAAAGGTAGTTTCTGTGTCTCTCAGAAATACCTGTATATTTCTGCCTCTTGATATGCTAACGGTGTCACATTGTGCATGGTGTTCGGCACCTTGCTTTTTACTGCTTAATGTCGATATGTTCCATGTCCATTACATATAGAGCTTTCTCTTTTTTGACAGGTGGCTAATCTGACTGCACTGTAATGAATTAACTGGTCCTCATGTGGCCTTGGCTCCAGTGCAGGAGCGTGAAGTACCACTCTGGGATGCTAGAGGGGCACCTCTTCACAGAGCCTGGCACACAGCAGGTGTTCAGCCAATGGGAACAAAAAGGGCTTAGCCATCTTTTCTTGAGGCCCAACTCTGGGCTACACCCAATGGACTTGGACCCAGAAACTTGAAAGCCATTCGTATCCTGGGATGATGACTTTGATTCCTTCACAGAGGGCCTTCTGGGTCAGCCCAAGGCTGAATCACTGTTTGTGTTCAGGCAAATGGGAGACACTTGAGGTTTTGTTTTTTAAATGAAGGATAAGGGTGGAGGTTGAGCCTTAATCCATTGAACTTTCTAAAGACAATGTCTTCTTCCCAGTCGAGATTAACTCCCTGAGTCTGATTGATCCACTCACCGATTAATGATCTAATCTATAGGGGCCAGTTAGCCTAATATACAAGAAGTTTTAGCAATTAGGAAGTTCATCAATTCAGTGACCAAAGGACAGACACACTGGAATAGTTCAGGACACAGAGAAGAAATGACTTTGGAGTACGTAAAAAATGCTCCACCCAGCTCATGTAAATGCAAATTGTGACTAGGAGATCTCACTTTCCCTTATCAGATGAGAAAAGATAAAAGTTTGACAATACCCTGCCTCCACCAGATTTTGAGAAGGGACCATCACCTCCCTGCTGGTGAAAGTATAATTTAGTTTAACCTTGTTAGAGGACATTTGGACAAATATATCAATATTTTAAATATATTAACATTTTAAATAACATACCTTTGACCTGGAGTGCAAGGATGTATGTTCAAGACATTCACTGAAATTACCAACTTGTTTGTAGCAACAAAAAATTGTACTCTAACTTAAATGTCTATCATAAGTCCCCTTGCTAGATAAATTATGTGTTTATGGTATAATCCATACAATGAAAAGGTCTGCAGTCCCACAACAGATGAAGGGAGCTACATGTAACGATATGGAACAATTTTCAAGACACGCAGTAGGGTTACTTGGGAGGAAAAAGCAAGTAGGCTAGCAGGTAGGCTCCCATTTGTGTTGTGTAAAGAAGGGGTGTACATATTAACATATACATATGTATCTATCTCCTTGTCTCTATAAAGACCACCTCTGGACAGTCATACAAGACACTGGTAAAAATAGTTGCCTTTGGAGAGGGAAATGGAGATTTGGGATAGAGGGAAGCTTTCTTTTTTGGTTGATTGGATTATAAATCATATATTTAGTTATTGTTTTTACTTGGAGTGGGAGATGGACACCCGTGGAAAATGCGGACCTTTATTCAAATTTATCTTCCTCTCAGAGGCCTTTTCTGGCCACATTAGATAGTCTTAAACCTCTTTCCAAGGCAGCAGTACGAGTTTTCGTCCCCATTAAAGGCATGTGTAGCTAGCCCCGCGCGACAGCCAGCAGAGGGCGCCGCAGGGCCGCGCCCCGGGGCGTGGGGCGTGGGGTGTAGGGCAGGGAGGGAGGGTCTGGCTGGGCAGTCCGCTGCCTCTCAGCTGCAGAGCCCGTCCATTTCCGGGAGGACCTGACACCACAGCATCAAAAGTGTCGTCTCGCCTTCACCTGCAAGACGGCCTGGACCGCACCTCCGGGAGTTGGCTCGGGCCCAGGGGCCTCGCCCAAAGCCCCCTCCCAGCTCGCTGTCTCCGCCGCCTCCTGGAGGGAGGGACGTGAGGACGAGCCAGGATGAGAAACCGCCGGGACAATTCAATCAGAAGGGAAGATACTGCCCAGATCTGAGAAGGGCCCCTCCCCCACTTTACACGTCCTCCAGGGCGCAGGTGCCGGGCCAACCCAAGGGAAATGGAACGCCGGAGGCCCAGGCAATGGTGTTTGGAGTACGAGCAGCCTCTGGACTCTACCATCCCAGCATCTCCAGGAGACAGGACACCCACCCTTTATAGCTGAGGAAAATGAGGCCCAGAGAGGCTGGGTAACTCGCCCTGGGTGACCCAGGAGAAGGAAGAGCCAGTAATCAGTCACTCACCAAGTGCTTGACTGAGCTTCTGCTAAGTGCTTTGAAGAAAATTGAATTGGGTAATGGAATAAAAAGTGATGTTGTGGGTGGGGTAGGGTCTACTTCAGCATCATCAGGGAAGCTTCCCTTGAGGAGGTGACTTGTGTTACAATATGTCATTCTTACCAAAAGTGTTTAAATTGTCTACTTACAGTTTAAAGACTAATAATAAAGAAATAGAACATTACCAAGATCTCTAGAAGCCCCTCCTCCCCCAGCTAACCACTCTCCAGAATTTTGTATTAAACATTTCCTTGCTTTTCTTTATAGTTTTACCACCTCCATATACATTCCCAGACAATAAATAGACAATAGTTTGCCTGCTTTTGAATCTTACGTAAATCTAACTAACTATATGCATTTGTTTGAGTTGGTCCTTTTTGCTTAACATTGTTTTTGAGATTTAACCCTGTTGTTGCATGGAGTTGTAGTTTGTTTTATTGCTTTATAGTATTCCATTATGGGTTGGTACCACAGTTTATTAATTCATTCTACTGTTGATAAACATTCGGGTTGTTTCCAGTTTGTTGTTGTTGTTTTGGTTTTCTTTTCTTTTTCTTTTCTGTTAGGAACGAAAGTGCAATGAATATTCTCTTATTTCTTCTGGGATTAGGTATGGGCAGCAGTTCTCAACTTTGGCTGCTCACTAGAATCACCTGGGGACTTTTTAAAAATGCTAATACCATAGGGTCCCACCCAGACTAATCAAATCAGGACCTCTGTGGGGGTGGGGCCCAGGCTAAATTGTTTCCTAAGGGAATCTAATCTGCCGCATGGCTGAGAATCTCCGGGATGCAGTTGACCTGGGAATAGAATTGCCAGGAGGAGAGTCACCTGTTATTAGCTGATGCCAAACTTTTCCAAAGTGGCTTGTAGCTATGACATTCTCACCAGTATGGAACAAAAGTCCTGCTGCCGTCACATCCTCAAGACTTGATATTGACCAGCTTTTAACTTTTTATCTTTCTGATGGATGTGAAATGATATCTTATTTGTAGTTTTGATTTGTGTTTCTCTCATTACTAATGAGGCTGAGCAGTTGGCAAAGTTAGACTGGAAAGGAGCCAACCAGATGAAGACCTGGAGGAAGAGAGATTTACGGGGCAGGGAGGATGAATGGCAGGTGCCAAGGCCCTGTGGTGGGCAAGGGCTGGGATGTGGAGGAACAGAAAGAAGGGGGGAATCATTAGGCAAGGGGAGGGGGAAGAGTGGCTTAAGACAAGATCAGCAGAGGTCAGATCAACAGGACAGAGAGCCATGGTGAAGACTTTGGCTTTTACTCTGGGTGAGATAGGAACATGGGAGGTTTTGAGAAGAGGGACACAGCCTTAACTCCTCCTTCTGGATGCCTGTGGAAAATCATGATTTGAACTAAATGGATGTAGGAGGGAGTATATACTTTTTAATGATTGCATATGACCTGTCTCCCCCACGTCACTCTCCACTCACCAGTTAGAACAGGGTAAGGATGATTGTTTTGTTCACAGTTGTTATCCCCAGCACCTAATGACCCAAACAGATGACTTTCCCTGCCCTCATTCTAGGTGGTGAGTGGAGGGACTTAAAACAGGTTTTCATAGTCCTTGCTTCACAGGTGGAAACAAATTGGGCCGAATCTGTGGATTTAGTTCTGTTCCCCACCCCCACCCCAAGCCTGGCATGGCCCTCAAAGAGAGCTGGGGTGGGGGTGAGGGTACAGCTGTCCCTCCCCTGTACCCTCCCCACATTGGATCAGTCAATGCCTCCCATGGAGCCCAGCATTAGGACATTTAGACACAGGATTGATGACTCCAGACAAGCGAGGAGACCACCTCAGCCTCACCCTTCCCTACTCCTTTCTCTCACCTGCCCAGAGTAATCTTTCTCAACTGAACTCTAAACAGGTTTCTCCTCAGCTGAAAATTCTTCCTTGGCTCCCCAGTGCCCTTGAGGCAAAGTCCAAACTCCTCCAGGCCCTGGAGGCCCAGCAAATCTGACCCCTCGGCCCTGCCCACCCCACCCCCATCCCTGGGAGCTGCTCTCAATGGCTCTGAAATAGTTACTGATTCTTACCTCAGGCCTTTCCCCTCGGTATTAATTCACTTCCTTTGGGAAGTTGCCCCCAACCCCCTGTCAAGTGACCCGCCTCTTGACTGTCACAGTGCCCAGTCTTTTTCCCCCATCAAAGCACACTTCCCTTTGCATTCTAATTGTCTGTTTGCTTCTTCTGTCTCCTCCAGTGAGCTATCCTTGGGTAGAAATCCGAGTGTTTTGTTCAGGGCTGTATCCCCAGCTCCGAGAACAGTGCCTGGCACGTTAGTGGGCACTCAGTAAACATCTGCTAATTTAGGGAACGAAGGCACTTTTCCAGACGATGCCAGATTGCTTTGCAAAAAGGCTGTGGCCCTGGACAAGCAGCCACGTAAAGGTGTCCATTGCCTCGCTCCCTCCACTGAACTGTGTATTGTTCTTTGTCAATCCCACTCTCTTTACAAGGCACCCTCCGGGCGGAGAAAATTTCCGTCTCCTTCTCAAACCCAAGGCGGAGGAGGTTTCGGAACATCAGGTGCCCAGACCCGCGGCGCGCGGCGCCAGGGGGCGCCAGAGGCGGGAGACCATGCCTCGCTGAGCTGGCGGGCGCTCGGGTCCCGAAGGGGGTCCCGCCTAGCTCGGGGTTCCCTGTGCCCCGCCTCCGGCAGCTCGCCGCGGGGCGATCCCTGCAGCGCCAGAGACCCGGCTTCGGAGCGGCCCCGCCCGGCTTCCAGCGCCACGCGGCGCGAGCCCCGCCAGCCCCCGGCGCACCTGCTTGGGGCGTGGCCTCCAGGGAAGGTGCGCCTCGATTGGATCGGAGGTGACAAAGGGGCGCGGTCTCTACAGGCCCCGCCCCATTGGAGACGAATTATTTAAGCGAGCTGGCTCCCCGGCTCCACTCATAGCGCAGCTGCACGGCCTCGGGTTTGGAGGGCTTTGCCATTCCAGCACGACCCGGCGACCCTCCTGCTGCTCCAGCCAACATGCCGCGCTCTTTCCTCGTCAGGAAGTCCGCCTGTTCTCGCCGGAGACCCAACTACAGCGAGCTACACGACTCTTCTCCAGGTGAGTGGACGGGGTGCCGGACTCTGGGGGAGTTTGCGGGAGGCAGGCGAGGGGGCAGCGTGAGGGAAACTTGAGGAGAGGGGGACTTGAGGACAAAATCGACGGGCCAGAGTCGAGTCAAAGGACATGGCTTAGGGAAATGTGGGGAGGGGTGAATAGTCCGGGGCAGGTGGATCTGGGAGGTTGGGGGAGGGCTTTTAGATGGCAGTGGTCTTGGACTGAGGGGACTTCTTGGCCTCCGAGAGGCGGAGGAGCCCCGAGAGTATAGAATTGAGAGGAGGAGGCTTGTGTCTGGACGACCGCCAGGGGCTGGAAAGAGTCCGGAGTCCAGAGGATTTGAGGGAGGGGTTGAGAGAAGAGATGTGTATGAGACTATGAGACAGGGAGCTGGGACAGGGGTGGTGCTTCGGCACTTGGGGAGATTAGGGCCAGGGTCCTGGGGGTCTTGCGTCAGGCTGGCGGCTTGGGTAACTCAGGAGGAAGGGAACCTGGCAGTGACCCCTTTGAGTTGGAGCTGGGGAAGGGGGATCCTTCCTGTAAGATCTGGAGGTTGAGGTGGAAGAATCAGGTGACTTGGGTGAGGAGGGGGCTCTGCCAGGGCAGGAACCTGTGTGTCCTAGTCATGATTCTTTTATTCATCTAAGAAACACTGAGTGCCAGCCCCACTCAGCTCCGAGCCCACATCAGGCTAAGGTTTGCTAACTGACTGAATGATTTAATGCCTGACCTTCTCCTTTTCTCTGTCTCCCCCAGAGTTTACCTTCCAGCAGCCTTATGACCAGGCCCACCTGCTGGCAGCCATCCCGCCTCCCGAGGTCCTCAATCCCACAGCCTCACTGCCCACGCTCATCTGGGACTCTCTCCTGGCACCCCAAGCCCAGCCAATTGGCTGGGCCTCTCTTCTGTCCCAGGAGATCCCCAAGGCTGTCGAGCTGACCTCCCTGTCTGACGAGGACAGTGGGAAAGGCTCCCAGCCCCCCAGCCCACCCTCACCGGCTCCTTCGTCCTTCTCTTCCACCTCAGCCTCTTCCCTGGAGGCCGAGGGTTACATTGCCTTCCCAGGCCTGGGCCAGTTGCCCAAGCAGCTGACTGGGCTGTCTGTGGCCAAGGACCCCCAGTCTCGCAAGGCCTTCAACTGCAAATACTGCAACAAGGAGTACATCAGCCTGGGTGCCCTCAAGATGCACATTAGAAGCCACACTCTGCCCTGTGTCTGTGGCACCTGCGGGAAGGCCTTCTCCAGGCCCTGGCTGCTGCAGGGCCACGTCCGGACCCACACTGGTGAGTACCCCCGTGGGCTGGCTGCCCCTCTCACTGTCCTGCTGCTTTTTCTACCAGCTCCTGTGAGACTGGGTTTGCTGTTATTTTCAGATTGTGAAAACTGAGGCCCCCAGTCTCCTGACTGCTAGCACAGCAGTTCAGGGGCCTGGCTCTCTGAGATGGTAGAAACATTCGTTCATTCATCAGCTAAGCAGATGGGCTGAGTAGATAACTTTACAAGTCCCTCAGCAGGCTCAGTTCCTCAGCCAAATGGGTTGGAGCTGGATATGGGAAAGGTGTAACCAACACCTTGCTGTTGGGACCAGGTGTGAAGGGGCCCACCCTGCTCCACCCTCCCCCAGCCCACCCCCACCCTAGCCAGACAGGATGTAGTCAGACTCCCCACCTGGCTCCAAATCCTGCTTTGGGATCTCCCACAAACCTTGGGCTGATGGTTCACCTCTCTGAGCCTCAGTATCCTCGTGTAAAATGAGCAGAACAACACCTTGTGGGGTTTTTGTGTGGGGTTAAATGAAGGAAAGCGGACAGAAAGCAGCTGGGACAGTGCTTGGTACATGATAAGTACGCACAAAAACAATAGTTGGTATTCGTTCTGCTTCTAGAACAAATGTGTCTTTGAGTAAATGATTTAACCTCTCTGAGCCTCTCTGATTATGATAACATAATCATGTAGAGTGGGTTGTGATAGCATTTTATAGGGGGCTATCTAGATTCAGTGGCCCTTTAATCACTTTATAATTATTATCATGATGGTTCTCAGATCTGCTCTCCCCACCCCACCCCCACAGTGGAGTAGATAAACTTAATCCTATCATGCAAACCCAGGAAGACTTTTGCTGGCAGAAAACACAATTATGTCCTGATGTTTCAAAAACCTAATACTAAATGTGTAGAAAATTGTGAAATGGGGCTTCTTTTATCCTTTAACTTTCTGGAAGTGGGGAAAAGGTAACCACTCCACCTTTTCATAATGAGAATGGTGGACGCCACCCTGCTTGGGCTGCTCTTTGGAGAGTGACTGTTGAGGGAGAAGGTTCAAGGGTCATGATTGTTGGTTTTGGGGTCAGGCTGGCCAGGCTGGAGACTCAGTTCTGGCATTTCCTGACCCGGTGGCTGACCTCTGCGCTGTGACGGTCAGTGGGGTGGTTTGTGAAGCTTGGCATTTTGCAGGCACTACTGGCATCATTATTACTCCTACCGAGGGACCTGGGCATCCTCCATAGCTTGCAGACTGTTATTACCCGTGTCTCTTATTTGGTGCACAAATAGCCCTGATTTTAACATGTAAAGGTCCAAACTGCCTGACCTCTGTCCTGGGTGCCTGCCCAGCTGATGGGGGCTCTATTTGGGAGGAGTCTATTTGGAAGGTCCCCTGGGCCCCCCACCTTCTCTCCCCTCCCTTTCAGACATTATTTTAATGTAAAGGCATGGCTCAGACACAAAAAGCCTGTTGAAATGCACCATCGCCATCCTCATTGACTCCCATTGTGTGCCTTAATGGTGGGCCCAGGGGGTGGGGGCTGGGGGGTGGAGCAGGTGCATGGGGCAGCGGTGCCCAGCACCTGTTCAGGCCGCAGCTGCTGGCCCACAGTGTGTCAGGCCCCTTTAATCCAGGGAGTATCACATGTACAGTGCCCCCCTCGGCAGCCTTTGTCCCCGCCGGCCTGGTGCCGATTTCACACTCGCCAGGAGCACCATAAAGGGTGGGGTGGGGGGAATCTGGGCCGCCCCACGGCCACAGAAACCTCCACCCATCACATCCCATCAGGCCTGCCCCTTTGTTCAGGTTTGTGTCTGATGGGCTAATCAGACCTAACATCAAGCACTTGCTGTGTGGGAGGCACCAAGCTCAGGGCTTCCTTCACCTGTGTCACCAACAGCCCTAGGAGGGAGATGCCATCAGAACCCTCATCTTACAGGTGGCACAGAGAAGGAAGTCATTTTCCCAAGTGACAGCTCATAGGCTGGAGCCAGGGCTCCTTCACCTGGCTAAGGCGGTGAGAGGAAGTGGGGAATACAGGACTCCATTCCCTTTTCCAGATCTGCGTACTGTAGGCCCTGAGCTCACAAGGGAGTGTATGAAGGAGGAAGGACTTCACTTGGACCTTGTCAAATGCAGTCATCAAACCCTTTAGGCCTGGTATGCAGAGGCAGTTCAACAATGGCAGAGCAAGTTACTCAGGCATCCCTTCCCAGGTCCTCTGGCTAGGTCCCCGCTGCTCTGCTGGTGGCCTGTTTCCTTGTATACCTGCCCCAGGAGACTGAGCCCCTGAACGTGGTTCCACAGTCGGCCTCAGGCATCCGACTTCTGGACCCCGCCCTCCCGTGCTCAGTGCCCCAGGCACCTAGTAGTCTACAGGAATTCATTCATTCCCATCTCTTAATTCCAGCCGTGGGATTTAACAGGTGGGCCATGGCCTATGGGCATAAAAGGCTGGGAGTGAGAGGCTAGGAGGATGTATTTTTTGGAGAATATTCAGTATGATAGACTAGTGCCTGGCATGCCGTAAGAGCTTGATTCATATTTGTTTAATGAATTACTATTATAACTATTTGGGAAAAGCTTCACCCCCAGGAAAGAAACACAGCACGGCGTTTGATGTTTTTGAAATGTGAGCTGTATTCTTTTAACTGGGACGTGGGTTGGGGCACGGATTATGAAGTTAGTGAATGGTGTATTCTGGTGGTGACTGAGGGGTCAGGCTCCTCTGAGGCCTAAAAACTCCAAAAAGACTTATTGTTGTACAAGCACTTATTGAGCTCTTACTGTATATCCAGCCCCTTGTGCAAGACTCTTTCCCAATCAGCCTGACCAGGCAGGTGTCATGAGGGCCGCAGGTGGGGAGCGGTTTTAAATGTCACAAGGTAAAAGGTTTCTGTAGCCTCTTGGGGGTCCCAAGGCCTTGGATTGGAGGCTTAGAATGGATACAAGGTGGGGGAGGGTCCTGCCTTATGGGACTCAGTCTGATTAGGGGACAGATAGACTTGAAACTACCCTGAGTGTGATCAGCATTGACTGGGAAGTTTGGTAAAGGAAGGGCCTAACCTGCTTGGGGTTGGGGTTGGGCTTTAAGCCTGGCTCTTGAGCTTTGTCCCCAGGGCAGGTAACTCCGCGGTGTTATAAGGAAGGCTTCCTACAGCCCCCTTTACTGAGAGGCAGTTTGTATTAGTTACAATCAGGGGTGCTGCTTGGCTCTTGCTGGGTGACCTTGCATGTGCTACTCAGCTGCCCTGTGCCTCACTTTCACCATCTCTAAACTGAGGACAAAGGTGGGATTAAATGAGATGAGTGTAAGCTGCTTATCACTGTCCCCAGCACAAGTAAGTGTTCAGCAGACACAGTTGTCATCATTACCGACATAGCAGGAAGAGCATTTTATTCTACCTTCTCTCAATTACCAACCCCTGTGAGTGGGAGATGAATAGCTCCTTTATACAGATGAGCAAGTGGAGGTTCAGAGAAGCCAGATGACTTGCCCAAGGCCACACAGTGGGAAACAGTAGGGCTCCCTGTCAAATGTAGGCCTTTGGACACTATATGGCCTGGCTTTCCTGGGTTATGGGAGTCCTTCAAGGTTGGTGTGAGCTGGGTTCTAAAGGCTGGGAGTTGGGGAGTGGTGTTTCAGTAAACTTCAGCTCTTCACCCAAGTGACTAAGTCTCACTCAGCTCCCTCCTGACTTCTCTTCCCAGGCGAGAAGCCCTTCTCCTGCTCCCACTGCAGCCGTGCCTTCGCCGACCGCTCCAACCTGCGGGCCCATCTCCAGACCCACTCGGATGTCAAGAAGTACCAGTGCAAGACGTGCTCCAGAACCTTCTCCCGAATGTCCCTGCTCCACAAGCACCAAGAGTCGGGCTGCTCCGGGGGCCCCCGCTGACTCTTCAAGGCTCCTTCTGACTCTCAAGGCCCTCCCCCAACTGCGGCCTCCCCCAGCTCCAGAAGGAAGTTACCCTGCATCCTTCTCACTGCCACAGAATCCCCTTCTGAGCTCCACCCTCTGGCTGTGTTGGGCCACAAAGGACTCTGAGGACCAGTTTCCAGTTGTCCGCTCTGGGTGTCTCGCTGGGCTCTGAGAGAGGCCTTTCTGTGGACGGCTGATGGGAGGGTGGCCGGCAGCAGAGACCCCTCCTGGCAGTCGCCGCTCCCAAGCATTCCGGAGCTGGCCTTTCTGTGTGGGTTTGTGTATCCAAAGCTGTTTGGATACAGCTGCTTTGAGCTCCAGGACAAAAGCCGGCAGACTGATAAGAAACTACCCCTCAACTCAGGGGACCCCAGCCTCCCCCCCAGGAACCCTCAGGCCACCCCTCCAGGAGGTGTGACTGACTATGCAATCGTCCACCCCCAGGTGCGCCCACAGGGCCCGTAGGGGTGGTCACTGACACCAAGACAGCGTCTAGACCCCAGGATGCCCCAGGACCGGGGCAGCTATTTCAGCCTCCTGTTTGTCATGGTGGCACCTGTTTCACGGGCAATTTAACAACATCTCAAAAGGGACTGTGAGTAATTGCCTTCACTTGTCGGGGGCCCGAGTGGGGCGTTTCGTCCCCACCGATGTATCTCCCGGAACTATTTTCGGGGCCCGACAGGTGGGCCCAGGAGGAAGATGTTTACATTTTTAAAGGTACACTGGTATTTATATTGCAAGCAACATTTTGTACTAAGGAAGCATTTTGTATAGTTATATGTACGGTTTATTGATAT
Source organism: Camelus bactrianus (assembly GCF_048773025.1). Lineage (NCBI taxonomy): Eukaryota > Metazoa > Chordata > Mammalia > Artiodactyla > Camelidae > Camelus > Camelus bactrianus. The sequence continues at coordinate 23,274,777 of NC_133557.1, forward strand.
TCAATAAAGCGGTTAATTTATATATAAAAAAATCTGCTTGGTTTTATAGTGGAGTGTCTATTTTAAAGGGCCTTTAGGAAGGGAAGAGGAGGCAGGGATTTGTGGACCCCAGATACTTCCGTCGCAGCCTTAAATCTCGGCCTCCTAAATACCACGTGGCTTTGGACTTCCGGGTTTGTCAGGGACCTTGTTTGTGGGAATGGGTTTTCTCTGGAGCCCGATGTCCCATCTGATGTGGAGGTTGGGAAACACTTGTGGATCAGTGAGCAGGAGGGGTGTGTATGCAGGTTACTAAGGTGCTACACTGTGGCCCTCGCTCGCTCTCTTGTTCTCCTGTTTTGAAGCTGACCAGGCCCAGGGGCTGAGAAGCTGGCTCCCTGGGTCTTATCAGCGGGGCAGGCTGTGGGGCTTTCCCCAGGACTGCAGGTCTTTGGGGAGGGAGTGGCTGTTTCTCCCAGATGAGAGGGTGGAACGCAGTGATCAAGAAAGGGACAGAGGACGTCTTTCCTGTTGCCAAGGGCTCTGGATCCTGCTCCGGCCTCCCTGTCAGACCCACACCTCTGTCTGGCCACTGGGTACCAAATGGCCTTTGATGCAAGGAAATTGGCTGGCTGGAGCCGGGAGGGTGAGAAGCCAGGCCAAAGGGTAGGGGTCATTCTGCTTCCTGCTCTAGGACAGGACGGGAAGACGGTCAGCTTGCGTCCTGGGCTGAGATAATTCACTCCCGGCTGGCTGTCATGCTGACCTCACCTCTGGGGCCCTCCTGGGGCCAGGAGAAAATGAGTGTCCTTTTTGAGCACAAAAGGTGCTGAAGGTGCCAGTTTCCTGCGGGGAGCCGAGCGGGCCTCGCAGGCGTCCCAGAGCCCCAGAGTCAGGCCGGGGGTGGGGGAGCGTCATGTTCCAAAGGAGAGATGATTCTTTCTTCTAAACAGGAAATGGTGACCCGCAGGCCGGGAGCAGCCCTTAATGACTTGCAGCTTTCCTCTCCCAAAAAAAAAAAAAAAAAAAAAAAGAGTTCTCTAACAATCGCCAAATTGTAGCTGGCCTCCCTGAAGGGAAGTTAGGGAGTTGGGGGCGGGGGTTGGGCATCAATTTGCTGAAGGCCTACTGTGTCCCTCGGCCCTGGGCATCATTTACGTCCACCCATGGTAGGTGCTGACTTTGATGGTGAATGAATAAGTGATTTCACACACTCCAGGAGGGACGGGCCGCATGGAAACCCCTAGCCGGCATTCAGTATGGGTGCACCAGGCTCTCCTCGTCCTGGGAGTCAGGCTCCCTGGCTGGCAGGGCCTGGAACAAGGCTTTCCCCTTCTCAGACTCCCTGTTTCTGCCTCTAAAATGGGGTGATGATCGTGCCTTCCTCCCCGGAGACTGTAAAGGAATGTTCATTCCATTGGTTTGGATGAGCGCCGCGTGTGCCAGGCCCTGTTCTAGGCCCCAGGGTTACAGCCCTGAACAGATGCACAGTCCTTGCACTTAGGGAACTTACGTTCTGGTGGGGGAGACAGAAAACAAACAAATGATTAAATAAACAAACCGCTTTCCTACAGTGATGGGCCCAGATGGAATGAAAAAGAGCCTGTGCTGGAGAGCGATGGGGTGGGGCTCCCTCCGATGGAGAGCCCAGAGCCCTCGGAAGAGCTGACATTCCGGAGGAGACCTGAAGGAGGAGAGAGTTCCAGTCTTGGAAGGGAGCAGCAAGTATAAAGTCTTTGAGGCCCGAAGGAGCTTGCCCGGGGTGGAGAAAGACTAGGGTGGCGGAGGGGCTGGGGAGACGGGGTGCGGTGGGGGAGCCAGCCCAGATCCAGCAGAGCAAGCCCAGAGCGGCGGCCACCGGGGGCTCATTTAATTAAGCAGGGGAGCCATAAGGCCTGCTCTACTAACAACTGATTTCCCGGATCCCGGTGGAGAATGGAGTCCGAGGAGGAAAGAAACTAGAGCTGGGAGCCAGTGAACCGCCCAAGGCGAGAGGGATGACATTCTGGCCTGGCCCAAAGGGGTGGAGGCCTGGTGGGGTGGACCGGATTTAAGAAGCTAGTGGGCCTGGGCACTGGTGGGTGAGAGCTACTTGGGGTTATTAAAGGAGATGTTGGACCCAATGGTGGGGTTAGAGGTGGGGATAGAAGAATGAGAATGGTCCCTAGCTCTGAAGTGAAACAGCCCACACTGAGGCATGTTAGCTAAGTGGAAACAGTAACATGCAGAACATGCTCCTTTTTTGTGGGAAGAAGAGTGGAAGGGAGCACGTTATTCGTTTTTGTTTGTATTTGCATACAGAAATGCTGGAAGGACTTACAGTAAAACAATAAAAGCCACCTCTAGGGGGGCCCAGCAGTGGAATTGGGTGGATGGAGACCAGAGGGAGAGAGCAGGGAGACAAATTCTTTTGGTTTCTTAAAACTTTTTTCTTTTGAAATAATTTCAACCTGACAGAAAAGTTGCAAGAAAACTATGATAAACTGGAATCTCTCATTCTGATTCTTCAAAATAACGTTTTACCATGTTTGTATTTTCTCTCCCCATAAATACACGTATACATACCCACTTTTTTTTCCCCCCAGAACCCTTTGAAAGTAAGTTGTAGGGGGGGAGGACATAGCCCAGTGGTAGAGCGTTTGCTTAGCATGGCTGAGGTGCTGGGTTCAATCTCCAATACCTCCATTAAAAATAAGTAAGCAAATAAATACAATTTTTTTAAAAAGGAACTTGTAGACATGACACCCCCTTATCACTAAATATTTAAGCATGTATTTCTTAAAGACAAGAACATTCTTTCATATGACCACAGTTCAGTGATCAAAATCAGGAAATTTAGCACTGGGGCAATGCTATTACTTCATCCACAGTCATAATTAATTTCTCCAGCTGTCCCAGTGATGTCCTCCACAGCACTTTTGTGGGTGGGGGTGGGGAAAGACCCAGATCATACATTACACATTTACTTGTCCTGTCTCTTTAATTCTGAAATAGCTCCTTTCTTAGTCTTCGATGAGTCTGACATTTTTGAAGAGTTCAGGCCAGGTATTTTATAGAATGTCCCCCAATTTGGACTTTCCTTCTGCTTCCTCATGATTAAATCTGGGTTGTGCCCTTTTGGCAGAACCAAGGAAGTGGCTGTTTCTTTCTCAGTGCAAGGTATCGCGGGGCACATACACCAGTTTGTCCCGTTACTAGTGACGTCAACTTTGACCACTTGGTTAAGGAGGTGTCTGCCAGGTTTCGCCTGGATAAAGTTCCTCTTTTTCCCCTCTTGTACTTAATCCATATCTTGTGGGGAGACATTCCAGGACCATGTGAATATCCCGTTACTCCTCAAACTTCCACCCGCAAGTTTTAGCCCTCGTTGGTGATTTCTGCCTAAATCAATTATTACCATGGTGGTTGCCAAATGGTGATTTTCTAGCTCCATCATTCCTTCTATTTTTACTGGTTGGCTTTCTACTGACAGGAAGAATTATCCCTCCTCTGTCTGGGCAGCAGCTCAGAGCCGAGGGGTTGGGAGAGATTGACTAGGGAGTGGCAACCCGGCCATTAGCTCCTCCCCTGGGTTTTTCTTTAAAACGAGTCCAGGAAATAAACCGGCTGTAACACCAACGTCTGTGCAAGTGTCCAGGCCAGGCCAGGGCCACCTCTGGGCACATCTGAGCACCATTAGTAATCCAGTGGCTTACTCATGGATGTCCCTTGAGCTGGGCTGGAGGTACTCTGGCCAGCAGGGGTCTGGGTCCCCCTTGCTCTTTTTTGCTTTCAAATTGTCAATTTCACAAATGTTACAGGATTTATTCTTTCATTAAAAAAAATGAAAAGATTAGATGTGAGGCTCAAGTGATGTGTGATCAACACATCCCATTCTGATGCCTTTACTGTCCCCAACATGACATGCTGAAGCGCTTAGTTTGCATCTTTCTACATTAAATAAATAAATATATATTTACATGCACATGTGGCTCCAATCTCACTCACAGGAAAAGCCAAAGCCCTCACCTCAGCCCACAGGGGCCTACGTGATCTGGCCCCATCACCTCTGCCTCATTCTCTCCCCGCTCCTTCTCACTCATTCCAGCCATAAGGGGCCCTCTACCACCTCAGGGCCTTTGCACTTGCTGTTCCTCTGCTGGGAAGACTCAGCCCCCAGAGAAAACACATGGCTGTTCTTCCCCACCATCCCTCTCCCCTTCACGTTCCAGCCCCCTCCCCTGTTTTTTTTTTTCCTTCATTTTTTTCCTTCCTTTTTTTCTCTCCATAGCACTTGTCACCACCAGACAATCCATTTATTTCACAATCCACAGTTTTTCCGTGGACTGTCTCCCCCACGAGAACGTCAGTTCCACTCAGGTGGAAATTTTTTCTGCTTCATTCACTGTCTGATCTCCTGGTGCCTCATTTCTCTCTCATACGAGGCACACACTCAGTAAAACTTTGCTGAATGAATGATGAATGAATGTATATGTGTCCCAAGGAAATACAACATGGTCACCACTCTTTATGTGCCAGGCCCTGTGCTGAGTGCCTCACATAGAGTAACTCATTAAACCTTCACAACTGACTCAAAACAGAGGAAACCAAGACCCAGAGAGGTTAAGTAATTTGTCCAGAGTCACACAGCAAGTGGCAGAGCTGGGATTCAAACCTTGAGTTCTTTTATTACTGTTGTCATTTTGTTCTCTCTGCCTTTGGAGTGGGTGTAATTAAAACTTTTTAAATTGAAGTAGAACAGGATCTGGGACTCTATCCACTACACTTGACTGCCTAGACTCTCTCGCATAGTGGGGCCTGTTTTAACCCTTTAAATAGTCTTTTAGAAACTCCACACATCCTTCTTCAGCCAGGTGGGCAGCCAGAGGTGTGTGTAGATAGAGGGGTGGGGTCAGACTGGGAAAGGAGAGTTCCGTCCCCAGCGGTATCTGGTGGGGTGGGGGTATCCTGTAAAGTCCCTGAGGACCAGAAATTTCTAGATTAGGAGCTCCATGAGCGCAGGACCACCCACCTGGCAAGAGCTTGTTTGGCCAGACTTCCCTCTGTACCCTGGGCCTTGGACCCACTCTGGGGGCCCTCAGCTGGGTGACAGGTTAGTTTCCTGTGGCTGCCACAAAAAATATCGCAAATTAGGTGTCTTAAAACAACAGAAATTTATTCTCTCACAGTTCTGGAGGCTAGAAGTCCAAAATCAAGTGTCAGCTGGACCCTGCTCCTTCCAAAGGCTCTAGAGGGAGAAGCCTTCCTTGCCTCTTCCAGCTTCTCGTGGCTCCTGGAAATCTTGGCGCTCCTTGGCTTGTGGCTGCATTGCTTTGATCTCTGCTTCCATCTTCACGTGGCCTCCTCTGTGTCTTTGTTTCTGAGTGCGTGCAGGCTCCACTTCTTATAAGGACACCAGTCATTGCATTTAGAGCCCACCCTAATCCAGTATGACCTCATCTTAGTTTGATTACATCTACAAAGAGCCTTATTTCCAAATAAGGTCACATTTACAGGTTCTGGAGGTTGGGACTTGAACATATCTTTTTGATGGGGAACACAATTTAACCCCCTACAGGTGGCTACAGCCAAGGGTGTGGCCAGTCTCTCTCAGGGCCCAGAATGGATCTGGGTACTTTTTATTATTCACCCAACAAACCCTGAGGGAGAGTTGGGAAACTGGCCTGGAGGAGGGGACCCTTAGGAGGAGATCTGGGGAGTCAAATTTTTGCCTCTGTGGTTCCTAGAAGAGAGATCTTTAGGCAAAAGCTCTGCCGGCCCCTGATCTCAGGAGTTGCAGTGTGAGAGGTGTGGGGGAATAGACGGAGCCAGGGGCCACTGTGTGGGGTGCAAAACCAGCATCAGGGACCCCCTGCCCTCTCGGTGGCAGATGAGGCAGAGAGAAGGGTGTAATGGAGAGGTATTTGGGAAGCTTGGAGGCCCAGGGACATGAAGAGGGAGTGAGGAGGCAAGGACGATGCCCTGCCTGGATTTTTCGGCAACTGAGGGAAATAAAGACTCAGTGAGGCAAAGAGCAACCAGTCAGGCAAATAATAATAACAACGATAATAATAATGGTAAATATGTCATGACGGTTCACTATCTGTTTTGCACCGATTACCTGATTTAATCCTTACAATAACCCTAGGCCATACAGGTGTAAGGTTCTGGAGCCAGACTGCCTAAATTCATAGTCTCTTCCATGACCTACCTGCTGTGTGGCCTAGAGCCAGTTGCTCAACCTCTCTGCATCCATTTCCTCATCTGAAGAGCAGCCCTTCCTTTTGGGGGTTATTGTGCAAGTGAAATGAAAGAATACTTATAAATTGCTTGGCCTCAGGCCTGGCATAGAGTAAAGCCTCTGTAAATATTGCTATTATTAGGCCCATTTTACAGATAGAGGAATGGAGGCTCCAAAAGAGTAGAGAATTTTCCCTAGGTCACACAGAGGACCCTCCTAATGTTTCTGGTGCTTTCATGTCTCCTGGCCCTTACTGAAGTCTGAGGGCCTGAGTTGGCCTTCTGACTCCCAGGATCTGGAGTCCTGTGTATCCTGGAACCTTGAGCAGCCAGGTAGCAGGGCCTAGGGGAGCTGGAAGACTCTCCATGAAGCCTTGTATTATCACCCCTCTGTGGGTACAGGCCGGAAGGGCCTCAGGTGAGGGGAACTCATGCTCCCAAACCCAAATATATTTAGCTGGTGCTGTGGCCTGAAATAAACACTAGTGGGGCTGAAAAGGTGACAGCAAGGAGAAAGGACCCCATGTGTTACCCATGGAGTGTCTGGAGAGGTAGTCCCCCAAGGAAACCCATTTTGACCTTAGGGAAATGACCTGGGGCTGGGCAGGGGGTTTCCTAAGAAACTCGTTCTTGCCTTGTGGGTCTGAGTGCCACCAGTGCCTCACTCTATGACCCTGGAGGAGTCCCTGCCCTCTCAAGCCCTGACTTTGCACAAACATGTTCAACATTTGACCCAATCATAAAATGAAAAGTACATAAACACATTCCGCCCAGCAATTTCAGAAGAACAGAACACCGTAAACAACTAAAATGCCCCAGCACAAGGGGCCTGGGTATGTAAACTGGGGTCCTTGCGTGTTCTGAGAACTTGGTAGCTACTATCAATGTGGATACGATCTTTAGAATATATATCGTGTAGGCAGCACATGAACAAAGACAAAGGAATGTCTGGCCCATGGAAAGCACTTCAAATATTTCTTGAATGATTAAATGAATGAAGGTATGAGTGGTTAGTCCTCACTGCGTATTTGTTGACAGAAAGGAGAGAAAAAAGAAGGATCTGTACCCACAGATGTGTACCCCCAGTTCAAAAGGGTTTTCTCTGGGGTAGGTTGAGGTGCTGGTGAAGAGAGAAGGGCATTTCATTTTGTATAATTGTTACCTTTTCCACTGTTGAGTCATCATTGCTTCCCTCCTGTGCTTTACAATCAATCAATCAATCAATCAATCTTTTCACGGATAGACTAGAAGCTCACAAGGTGACTTGAAAAGGAGCCCACATGTGCTGACAGGTGAACGAAGCAGCTCACAGATCAGCCTGAAAAAAATTCAAATGGTCTCATTTGTGCAAAAATGTTCCTCCGTCTTTATCATCTTTGCCTTCACAGAGAGAAATGTGCGTGCCCTGCGGGGGCCAATGGTTGTTCTGTCTGGATGGTGGGGTTGCTGGGGTTTTAATTCTCTTTAATTCACGGATCTCAGAATTTTCTATAATGAGCATGTGTTTTTCTTTCTAAACAGAAACACACACACCCACACACTAAAGAACGACGTTCAAGACTTGGCAACGTCCCCGGGGGAAGGAAGTCGCACTTGACGATCATGGCTACCCTGCTGCTTTCTCTAGGGCTGTGGGGTGATATCTGCGTGCCATTTGGTGACTCCCCAACACCGAGCACTGCTCGTGGGCTGAATTGATCCTTGGCCTTTGTGTCTAGGGTCAGCCCATCCTCCAGTTCCGACGGGGGCATTATTCACCAAGAGTGTGGATCGTTACTGTGCAGGGCTGTTTACTGGCTGCGAGTTGAGAGCAAGAGAGGCAGAACCTGGGCTCAGAAAGTGCCAGAGACTTTTGCAAGGACACACGGCTGTGAGGTGGCACCAGGACTTTCTTTTCAAAACGGCTTTATTGAGATTTAATTCACATCCCATGCAATTTATCCATTTAAAGGGGACAGTTCAGTGGTTTTTTAGTACATGCACAAAGTTATGCAACCATCCCCACTATCTAATTCCAGAACATTTCATCACCGGAAAAAGAAACCCCGTGTCTATTAGCAGCCACTCCTCATTTCCTCCTCCCCTGGTCCCTGGCAACCACTAATCTCTTCTGTCTCTGGATTGGCCGATTCTGGACATGTCATCTAAATGGATGATACAAATCAGCGTGTGTGATTTTGTGACTGGTTTCTTTCACTTGCATAGGATTTTGCGGTTCATCCACGTTGTATTATGTGTCAGTACTTCATTCTTTGTATGGCCCAGTAATATGTTATTGATGGATAGACCACATTTTATTTATCCATTCATCAGTTGATTAACATGTTGGTTGTTCCACTTTTCGGCTATAAAGAAGACGTCTTCTATGAACATTCCTGGACAGGTTTGGTGTGGCCCACAGCGATCTATGGGAGAGTTCAAGCTGTACTACATCCTTGCCAGCATTTTGTTATTATCAGTTTTTATTGGTTATTTTAGCCATTTTAGTACATGAGTGTCTATGTATGTATGTGTAGAAGTTTTCTCAAGATTAATTGACATACAATAAACTGCCATATATAAAGTACACGTTTTGATAAGTTATTCTTTTGAGAAACAAAGGAGTCATGTAGTAACTCTGTTTAGACAACAGGATTTGAACCGAGGTCTGCACTGCCTCAAGGCCAGAGTGGTTTCTGCTGGCAGGGCCCACTGCCTTGGGAAGGACTGGCTGGGGTGCCCTCAGTGGGCTTCAGCCCTCACTCTGCCACCTGGGTCTCTTCTCTGAGCAGAGGGAGGTCTGCAGAAGGTCTGCGCTCAGTCCTGTGTGCACTCAGCACCTGTGCACCAAGCCGTTACTGTGTGCCAGGCCCTGTTCCAGGCACTCGTGATGTGCCAGAGAACAGATAGGCAAGTGTCTGTTCTCAGGGGGCTGACAGTGCAGGGAGGGGAGTGATGTTGCCTGGAAAGCATTCAGGGTGCCATGGGAGAGTAGAAGGAGGGCACAGCTTAGTCAGGGGTGGGGAGTGGGTATTTAGGGAACCTTCCTGGAGATGGCGAAGGAGTAGGAGTGAGCCAGGCAAAGAGAACTTGAGTGGATAGAGGAAGTTGCAAGTAGAGGGAACAGCAAGAGCAAAGGCCCTGAGGTGGGCATGCGCTTGATGTGTTCATGATGTGGCAAGGAGGTCAATGTAGCTGGAGGGGAGATAGATGGGAGGGGGGTAGGAGAGGTGGGCAGAGGCCGACCCGTGGGGCATTGTGGGCCAGGTGTTTGAATTTTATTCTAAGCTATGGGAAGCTGCCAGGGGATTTTATGCAGAGGAGCAACTTCCCTCTGGCTGTGTGTGGGAAATAGACTGAGGGGGCTGAAAGGAAGTGGGAGACAGGAGAGGAGGCACCTGCAGGCCACGGCTTCCGTCTAGAGAGTCAGCCAGAGGAAGAACGGGCAGGAGATGTGTTTGTGCGTGGGCTGGCTGGGGTCGGAGAGTGATTCAATGGGGAGACGAGCCAGAGGAGGACTTCCAGCGCTCATGGCTGGAAAAGAAGGGTGGTGGATAGTGGTGCCAACTGGCAAAACTGGGCCCACTGTAGAGAAGACGCAGGAATTCTTTAGAATTCTCTTTTCTCTAGACCTTCTCCTAGCCATCTCCACTGGAGCCTCCTCTTAAACTCTGTTTACAGCCCAGGTCTCAGTCCTGAGTCCTGACCTCCGATGCCTCACACTAGCCACCAAATGGACAGCCCCTACACTCTACATACCTTCCCTGGGACCCACCACCCTCCTCAGTGAGCTTTCCCCACCAGACAGCAGCACTGAGAGGGCAGGAACAGCATCTGGTACAGCACCTGGCACATAGCAGACACTCAATAAATGTGTGCTGAATTAATTAAAGGAGGTTGTGAATGACCTTGGTGGAGAGTATGGTACTAGGGAGCCAGAGAGGAGTTTGGAGCAAGGGAGGGCTGAGTTCTCTCCCTCCCTCCCTCCCTCCCCCCCTCTTTACCCAGGCCTGTGGAAGGGCAGAGGCTCTTGGGGATCTTGACCAAGGTGGAGCAACTGGTTCTAGAGCCCAGGAATGAAGGTTATCACAACAGCCCCTGGGAGATGCAAACACTGTTACTATCACATCTCTATTTTACAGATGAGGAGACTCGAATCCCAGGGGGAGGAGGCATTTACCGGAGGTGCCCCTCAGGTGATGATGGCTGAGTAGGGATTCGAACTTAGACCTTTCTGACTGCATAGTCCTTATCTAATCTTATGTTCTCGAAAAGTCTTTCCAGAAAAATAAAAATTAAAAAGTTTGGGCTCAAGAGGCGAGGAAGAATTGCTTTAGGTAGAGGCCCTTCTAGAATGGTCCAAGCATGAGTACAGACATGTGTTAGCATCTGTGTTTGGTGGCCTCTATGGAAAAGACCTAGGGGCTGGATTACAAATGAAACTGCTACAAATATTCATGCCCAAGTCTTTGTGTGGGCATATGTTTCCATTTCTCTTGGGTAAATATATAGGAGTGTGATTGCTGGGCTGTGAGATGAGTATGTGCTTAACTTTTTAGGAAACCATCGGGCGGAGAGTACAGCTCAGTGGTAGAGCACAGGCCTAGCATGCACGAGGTCCCATATTCAGTCCCCAGTACCGCCACCAGAAGTAATAAATAGCTAAACCTAATTACCTCCCTCTCAGAAGATTTCTAAAAAATTAAAATAAGAATAATAATAAAAAAAAGAAATCATCAAACTGATTTCTTTCCAAAGTGGCTGCAGCATTTTGCCTCCTGACCAGCAGGGCATGAGCGTTCTAGTTCCTCCACATTCTCATCAACTCTTGGTACCGCCAGTCTTTTAGATTTTCGCCATTCTATTGGATGTTTAGCGGCTTCTCACTGTGGTTTTAGTTTGCATTTCCATAATGACTAACGATGTTGAATCTCTTTCCATGCACTTATTAACAATCCACATATCTTAATTAGTGAAGATATATAATACTCAAATCTTTTGTCCATTTTTTAAAATGGCTTCTTTTCTTATTATCAAATCTTGAGAGTTCTTTATATATTCTGGGTACAAGTTCTCTATCAGACATGTTTACAGATAGACCAAAGAGAGTTTTCACATGTAACATATGCTGGAAACACTGGCTGGTGGTTTTATCGTTAACATTTTCATCACAGTAGCGCCTAGATGTGGTTTAGAGTGCAAGTGCTGGGGTTCAAATCTCAGCTCTGCCACTCCCTGGCTGCATGACCTGGGGCACGGGACTTCCGTCTCTGTCCCAGTTTCCCCATCTATAAAATGCTTCATATGAGGGTTGAATATACGGATGCAGGTAAAACACTTGGCATGGGTAAAGGCTGAAAAAAGTTAGGTGTTATTATTATTTTATTTTTAAAATGAAAGTCAGACAAATTTAATGGAATCTCAGATTTTTAAAAAAAATTTTGGGGGGTAATTAGTTGTTTTTTTTTTAATGGAGGTACTGGGGATTGAACCCAGGACCTTGTGCATGCTAAGTACCTGCTCTATCACTGACCTATACCCACCGCCAAAGCAATAACTTTTGATGAAACATTATTTTTTTTCTTGAGCAAATGATTATAAATTAATAAATGGCAGCGAGTAACAGGGCAGTAGAATTAATTCTAATACTTGTACCATTATGTGGTTTGCTAGCTTTCATAACAAATAATAAAATGCATAATAAGAACATAACCTTTAAGAACGTAATATTTTTCAGTTATTTCATTTCCTCTAGGTCCCTGAGTCTTTTAGGAAAAAATCTTATTTGGGCGTATTTAGAAAATGAAGAAAGATTTAGAGAAAAATGAGTAACCCACAATGTCCTCTGTCCTCGCCAATCAAACTTCAAAACCGTGGACGGCCTGGAAGGGCTTTAGATACATACTTTCTATACTATTTCCTGTCTTCAGGCTACAATGCTGCACAAGCAACTAGGTACAGTTATTGCTATTCATGCAACTACTTCAGAAGCTGAAAAAGAAGGACGTTTTAAATTTGCCCAAATCAAGAATCCTGGGTAGAAGCTCCATCTTGCAAACATATTACTAAAAAGTGCGTCTGGGAATTCACTGGCCCTGGACCCAGAGAGCTAGCGATCTCCTTCAACGTGTCTGCTGAGAGGAGCCATCTCTTCAGCGTGGAGAGCCGGGTACCAGGAAGGGTCCCCAGGCAGTCGAGAGCGTGAGAGAATCTGATCTTCCCAGTGAGCTCAGACGTTAAAACTGACTACTAATCAGAGGAATAATAAAATGGACTGATACTTTAAAATTTTTACATTCCCTCCTCTCTTTCATATGCATTCCATGGTGGTGATACTCCGCTTCAGTCAGTGTCCAGAAAACAGAGATTTTAACCCTCAGGAATTTTAGCATTGAGCCAAAATTTATACATGGGGGTTAGGGGAGAGCCATGTAGCTGGTATGACAGATGGGGCTGACGAGATAAGGGGACAGGGCAGAAGTCTGGCTCAGGGACAGAGAGCCAAAAGGGGAGGTGGCAGTAGACATGGAATTAGTAGAGGTCTGAGCAGGGCTGGGAGCCAGAGAACACAGCGGGGAAGGACCCTCCAGGGCTGAGGCAGGGTGGGACGACTGGGTCACAAGGGGGACGAAGCTCACGGGAAAAGAGCTGATGCAGAGATGGAAATAAGGGTGGGCCTGGATAAAGGCCAAAGATGGGTGGATGGAGGACCAGGGTGAGTATAAATTTGGGATAACGGGCATAAAGATATGTATGGGTCTGGAGACAGAGCAGGGTCATGGGGTGGAGGAAGGAAATAAGATGACGAGCTTAATGGAAAGAACCAGGGGTGCGACTCAGAGAAGGGGGCTCAGAAGAACCCGGGACTGGAGGATCTGGAGTCTAGGGTAGGTGAGCGATAAATGGGGGAGAGGATTAAAGAGAAAGAGATGGAGGGAGCGAGAACGGGTAAGAGAGAGGGGGCCTTGGAAGGATGGAGGGGGGAGGGTAGACAGGAGAAAAATGATGAAAGAGAGATGCTAGAAAGTGAGAAAAGAGAAAAGAGAGATATGAACCCAAGACAGGGGACTCAGAGAAAGACGAATGGAGACAGTGTGTTTGGTGAGCGGCTGGGACCGGAAGGAAGAGCAGAGAGGAGATACAGACACAGAGGGAGAGAGGAAGGGAGGACAGAGAGAGGGGCACAAATAGAGAGCTCCTTTTCCGGGAAAACACAGAGGAAAGCCTGGCCCCAGGAGAGGAAGAACAAGAGCAGTGATGATGGATGACGTCAGATAGAGGCAAAGGCAGGGAGAGGGCAGAGTACAGACGAGGGGGCAGCGGCCAGACAGCGGGAAGCCAAAGGGGAGGGAAAGGTGGTTTAAAATTGTTGAGAGACATGGGGAGGCAGAGAGGTGGTAGGAAGGGAGGAAGAGGGGGATGGAAATAATGGTCTTGTTTTCTACCAATGGGTCATGTCTAAGCGAAGGGATCACTGCAGCCATGACGCAGGTACACTAGGAAGACATGTGGTCGCTGTCGTCTGCCGTGTCGCCCACAAGGACACAGGCAAGCTGGAGGATCACACTGGCATGGACCCTGGAAGCCAGGACATCAGCAGGCAGGAGGGTCCTGCTGCTCAGCAGAGGGACGACAAAGGCCAGGGTGGCGATGCAGGCCATTACATGTGTCTCCTCTTTGAGCAAGTATGTGACTACAGCAAGCAGAAGGACAGGGGTGTGTGTGAGGGCGGGTCCCTCTGCAGGTGGAGGTGTGACTGTGACAGGGTCATGGAGAAACAGGCAAAACACTGGTTCATATTGGGCCAAACCTTGGCCACATCTTGGAGTAAAAGGTCAATAATGGAGAGTGGCCCTGAGGCCCTGGGTGTGTCCGAGTGTGAAGGGAGAAGAGCGTGGAACACGGAGGATGTCTGGGAGTCACAGCGTATAGATGCGGAAGCAGAGGGAGTAACTCCCTGAGTTGCATGAGCTGACGGGTTTCCTGTGTGGTGGGCTGAAACCTGGGGATGGCTGGAGGGTGGCTGGGTGATACAGGAGGCTCTCGGAAGGCTGGGGGTGAAGAGATGGGAAGGAACCTGGTACGGTCTGTGGATTAGTAGGTGTTACTTGTGGGTGATGGGCTGACTCTCGCTCAAAGCTGGGAATGGCTGGAGGTGACATGGATGATTCTCGGAGAACTGGTGGTGAATTCCTAGGTGATGGGAATGAAATATACATATATATATGGTATATTGTTGTGACTCTGAAGAATGTCTTGGGGAAATTCAGGTAGAGCAAACTGACTCTGATGGCCATCCTGGCAGATATGGGGAGGAAAAGGGAAGTTGTGCGGTGAAGGTGATGATGGAGATGAGGCTGGTGTCACTGGGGGAGAACGTAAAATAGACCAGGGTCCCTGGTGAAGAGTTGCTTCTTGGTTCTGAGTTGCTTGGAGAGGAGAGTGAGAAATTGGGTAAGACTGACATGTAGTTTGGGAAGTCAGGACTGGAGGATTCTTTATGGGAGGAGCCAGGTGTGACCCTTCTCCCTTCAGATGCAGACATGGTTGAGAAACCCAAAGCTCCCATTCTCTGAATTCCCTTGCAAGTTGCAGGATGCTGTAAGCACCAGGCACAGGGGGCTCAAACTCATCCAAACAATGCCTTCCTGAGACAATCTAGGTATCATTTATTGCATGCATCTTCACATGGAGATGAGCTGCCAGGGGGAATCCTACCACTAATGGGTGCAGGGCAGACATTGTTCTGCAATTCTTCCTCCCTTCTGTCCCTCCCCTAATCGCCCTGTTCAGTCCCTGTGTTAAAAGATGGGGAACTAGAGCTGGCTTTGCCCATATCACATCAGTGTACCACGTCATTATGAGTGCAAGAGACCCTGATTCAAATCCTAGTTTGGCCACTGACCAGCTGAGGGAACTTGGGTAGGCCTCTTAACCTCTCTGAGCCTCAATTTCTTTAGCTAGAAAAAGGGAATTACTTAGATTCCTGGACTGGCATCATGGTTGAAAGGAAGGGGAAAAAATAACACATGAGAGAAACCTATAGAAAATGATTAAGAAATGCTGGCTAAGCATACTTCTGCCTCAGGGCCTTTGCACATGCGGTTTCTCCTGCCTGGAACACCCTTCCATTAGAAGGGGCCACCCTTCCTGACCGTCTTATTATGAGCCATTTCGTGCACTCCCCACCCCTCTCACAGAACCCCTCCCCATCACCTTTACTCCCCAACCCTCCTCCTGCTTTATTTTTCCCCACACCACTCAGCACCATCTGACACTTCATTTTAGGTGTTTATTTGCCAATGTCTGGCTCCCCCACTGGAATGTCAGCCACCGGAGGATAGGGAGTTTTTATTTTGTGTTTTGTTCACTGCCATATCCCAATCTGTAGAACAGTGCCTGGCACATAGTAGGTGCTCCATAGAAAAGGCTGAGCTGTGCTCAGATTCATTATGGCACCACACCCTCCTGTGCGACCGTGGACAGTTCATTTCAACTCCCTGGGGTTGGTTTTCTCTCCTGCAAAACGGGCTCAGCGAAGCCTTTCCACCTTGAGTTTGCTAGGAGGATCTCCTGGGACGTGCTGGTTCTGAAGCTCCCTTGGTCCTGTTAGTAGTGCTCCATAAATGCCGGCTGGGTTTTTTGTTGTTGGTGTTTGGTTTTTTTTAATGGATGTTTATGAATGTGGAATTCTCGAGGCTGCGTCCCGGGAAGGGGGCCCATTCTGCAAGGAGCAGGCGAGGCCCCCGCGGTGCAGCCCCCGCCCTCGCCAGCCGCCGGGCGCCCCTCCAGGCCGCGGCCCCCTCCCCCGCCGGCCCCCAGCGAGACGAATGCAGCACACGGCGGCCTTTATGGGGCCCGCAGACAGCGCGTCGCCAGGCTAACCCTGCGTGGAAAATTCGGAGGTGGAAGGCAAGGCGCCTTAATGAGGGGGCCGCCAGCAGCGGCGGCAGCGAGGGGGCGGCGGGGGCGGCCGGGCCGGGCCGGGCCGGAAACGTGAGCCGGGCTCTGCGGGCGCTCTCCGCCCCCGCGCATTCCCGGGCCCGCCCCGCCGGGCCCGCGCCGCCCGTGGCCATGGCCTGCAGGTGGAGGGAACCTGGCGCGCATGCCGCTCGGCTCTGTACGTTTCCGTTTCCGCCTTGGCTGTTACTCTTTTCCAGGCGTCTTGCTGCTCTGTGCCTCGACATCCTCCTCCATAAAATGGGTCCTGTCCTCCCAGGGTGGGAGGGAGGATTCAGTGAGTTGATACATGCAATGGTGTCCAGCCCATGGGAAGCCCTAGATGAAGCTAGTAATTTATGGATACTATTAACATTATGATTTCATCAGCCACAAGTTGAGGCTGAGATAGTCAAGAGACCGCAGCACATTTGGACTTGGGGGCTGTTCTCCACTGACTGGTGAGACCCGAGCCAGGCTTGGAATCAGGGCAGTCCCTGAAGAAGAGGCCATCACATGAAGGTTAGGGGCCCAGGACCTGGAGCCGACTGCCCAGCCCCAGCGCTGCGGTGGGGAGGCTTGAGTCAGCCAGGATGCCGCTCTGAACCTGTCTTCTCATCTGTCAAATGGGCATCAGCCAGGCACTGTGCTGGGTGCTGGGGGAAGGGCAAGAACAGGATCCCCAGCCTCTGGACTCCTGGGCTTCCACTCCAGTAGGGGTGACCAAGGGATTCTCTTGAAAGAGGAAAACAAATAGTCACACAGGTGCCTATGTAATTAACACCCTGGGCCCTTGGGGTGGGAGGAGAGAGAGGGAGGGAGGGAGGAATGGGAGGATGAATGGAGGAGGGGAAGCAGGTGACCCCAGGATGGGGGAACTGGAGAGAGTGCAAGTTCCCAAAGGCCCAATTTCAGACTTAGACTCAAAGAAACCACAAAGCAGAGCTTGGGGCAGCCAGATTGCGGGGTCTTTCATTTCCTCCTCCTTCCACCTGGAGCATGGTTCCTTACCCTGGGCATCACCACAGCTCTTACCTCCACTTCCTCCAGGTCTCTACTCAGAGGTCACATCCTTAGCAAGTCCTTCCCAGACCACTAGCTAAACATACCCCGACTCCAGGCCTTTCTCTTTGCCCCGGCCCTGATTCATGTTTCGTTATTATATCATATACCTTTTTCTTTATGTGTTTTTCGTGAGTTCTCCATTTGCCCCTGAGCTCCACAAGGAAATGGGTTTTTTGTTCACAGCTATAGTCTCTGCTCCCAGGCTGGCACACAGTAGGGGTTCAATAAATGACTGAGGAATGAATGAATGGACAGAGCCAGGCAGTGGAGGACAAAGAAGGCCTCCTCTTTCTTTCTGGTGACTGTTTCTGGCTTGGAGCGGATAGGTTTCCTGGACTACAGGCAGGCAGACTGAGGGTCAGGTGAATAGAGGGACAGGGGACAGAGGGCTCCAGGGCCCACTGGCTGTTCCCTCCTCCTGGGGCCCTGCAAAGGGTATCTCATTTTCAACTTGCTGCAGCAGCCCCAGCAGGGCAGTTGGGCCTGGGAGTTGGGAGCCTGCTCTGCCTGTCATTGCCACTGGTGAGAAATCTCACACATTGTAAAGGCAGCTAGGCTCCCTTCTGGCTGGAGCAGCCGGCTGGATCTGCCCTGGGCTGGCTGGGATGTTCCCAGGGTCCCCAGACTGGGTGGTGTATGATGGGACCTCCTAGACCCTGGGATCTTCTTCCTGGGCGTGGGGCATGGACCTGGGTTTCCAAAGACAGGATAGCATAGAGCTCAAGGTGAGCCAGCCTGCCTGGGTTCAAATCCCGGCTCAGCCATTTGAAGCTGTGTGATACTGGGCAAGTACCCAAACTCACTGTGGTCCTTACCATAAAAAGATATACTAATAGTAAAAATGTGAAATAATACAATTCCTGGGCTCTTAGCTGCTTTCGTGCCGTGGGCTCCTTTTATGTTTATAAATTTAGATTTAAATTTATAAAGTATGTAGGATTAAAAGAAAACTATTTTGAACTAGATTAATTAAAATATTTAATAGTCAAATGTTTGATATGGTGACAGCAGCGCTTCTTTGTTAACAAATTTAATGACAAGATCGGGCGGCGGGCCTAATAAGTATGGTAATTTTAAAGTCAAAAAGAGGATAAAAGGCTATTTCTGTGACACTGTAGAGGGATGTGGAAATGACTCCTGATGAGGTTCATTTCCCACATCCACCTGTAAGGAAATGCCAAATTTCAGTTGGTTAGTGAAAGTCAAGAGGTACCTTTCCTTCCCAGTCCAAGTTCATGGGTCCCTGAATTCCACCGTGGGGCCCTGGAGGTGGTGGTGAGTGATGAGGTCTCTCTGGGGATGGTCCGACAGGTGCCCAGGAAACAGGTGAATTGGGTGGGGACAGCCTCAGGTGTCCTAGAGAAGGCACTGGATGCAGAGTCCCCCGGGTCTGGGTCTGAATTTGGCGGGCTCTGGGAGACCCCCGGCGGTGAGTGCTGGGGGCCAGGTCTCCTGGGCCTCCTGCTCTTGGCCGCTAGGAGGGAAGGAGGATAGGGGGAGGACAATAAGTGTCAGATGCCCAGCACAGGAGTCTAGGGCCCTCATAGCACCTCCCAGGTTTGGGACATGCGAGGGCGGAAAGGGACTCTGAGAGAGGGGAGTGGCCATTCTCTGCCTGGTGGCCTCTCTGGAACTGAGCCTGTGTGTAAGTCACTGTTTTGTGTTGGTGTCAGCTGGGTCATGTCAGGGGTGTGTGTGCAGATGTGAGTGTGTGTGTGTGAGGGGGGCACACTGGGGAGGGTTTGGGTTTGTGCGTGTCAGCGGATAGGGGGTGTATGTACAGTGATTGCGTGTGTCTGTGTGTGTATTTGAGTGAGTATTTTGGAGGGCCTGGGCTGCTCTGGGAGTGGGCTGTTGTGTGTGTGTCAGGGTTCGCTGGGGGCTCTGGTGTGGGTTTGTGTGGGAGCTGGAGGTCTCTAGCGCCTTCAGGTTGGGGGTCTTTGCTGTTAGTCCGTGTGAGTGTGAGAACGTGTGTGTATTCGGGGGTGGATAGAAGGGTGGATTGTGTGTGCATGCCCACATCAGGGCTGGTGGGGGGTGTCCGGTGTGTGTCTGCGTGAGCGTGTGTGGCCCTGTCACCGCCGGCTCCAGGCCCGGCCACATAAACTTCACACCCCTGCGGGCGGGCCCCGGCGGCCCCGCAGTGGCCGCGTCAGGCAATGGGAAGCAGATGGGCCGGGATGGAGGCCATATGGGGCTGGGGGCGGGGGCGCATTCCTCCCTCCCAGAGCCGCCAGGAAGCCCCCTGCCTGCCGGCCCCCCATCAGGGTGGGAGCTGGAACTGACACAGTAACAAATGTCCCGCAGCCAGCGTGGAGCCGGGGAGGCTGGGGAGGCGGGGGGAGGCAGCCCCTGCCCCACGGGGGAGTGTGTGTGAGTGTGTGTGTGTGTGTGTGTGTGTGTGTGTGTGTGTGTGTGTGTGTGTGAGTGATGGGGGGGTGGTCCAGGAGATGCTGGCTGGGCGGGAATGCTGCCTCAAGAAGCTGTAGCTGACCCTAGCGCTGTGCAACCTTGGGCACCTTACAAACCCGCTCTGTGCTTCAGTTTCCCAGCAGGGTCACAAGAGGGTGGCCATTCGGGATTGGATACTGGGAAGTTTGGGCCTATCCTTATTTCCCAAGTCAGGGTAGGACCCCTAACTCCAGAAAGCTGGGCAGATACCAACAGTAACATCAACACTAACAGTAATGGCAGCTAGTCTTTACTGTGTGCAGGGCACTGGATGATGGTTAAGAGGGGCTCTGGAACCAGACTGGCATGGGTTCAAGTCCCCCTCTGCTTTTTTTTTTTGGCTGTGTGACCTCGGGCAAGTCACATCTCTCTATGCCTTAGTTTCTCTCCTGTAAAAATGGAGGTAATAATAACAACACCTCCCTCCCTCCAGTGGTCACAAAGATTAATCTGGGTGAAGAGCTCTCCACAGCAGCCAGCCCCATACTGCCTAAGCCAGGCTTGGGTCCCCAGAGTCGTGTCACACGGCTTTCCAGTAACTGCTAGCTGTGAGCATCAGCTTGACAAACCCCAGGGGCTTAGGGCCATTTTGCAGGTGAGACCCAGAAAACCAAGGGGCTCACCCCACCTGGGGTCACACAAGAGTTACGGGCAGAGCTGGGGTTAAACCCAGGCCACCTTTGAGAGGCCTGGCTTCCTCCACCATGCCGTGGCCCCCATGGGACAGTTTTGCCTCCAGGCCTGGAGTGCACTCAGGCAGCACCAGCTCCAGACCCTGGCTCCCCCCTCCCTGCTGTGTGACTTTGGGCAAGGAGCTGAACCTCTTAGGGCCTCAGGTGATTACCCTTCCCTCCAGAAGGTGTGGGGAGGGACAGGAAGACAGGCTCAGAGATGAGGAAATGGATGGGGCTGTTCATCTTAAATCCTATAAGTCATCCATGTTATCTTTCCTCTCCTGGAGGTTGAAATGGGAGAGGGGCAGGTGGGCAGGGAAGGGCTCAGGACCTGAGGCGGCTCTGGGTAGCCTTGGCCCAGTCTGTTCACCTCTCCAAGCCTCCCCAAAGGGATATTTTCTGAAGAAGGAAGCTTAAGAGGATCTTGTAACCAAAGTGGTACATGCTGGGTACTCAACAACATGTGTTAAGTCCTTCTTCTCTGGAATTCTTATCCCTTATGTGCCCCTCTAGGGGAGGTCTGTGGTTGGTTTCTAACCAACACCCACTCCTCTCCTCTGATCCTCAGTGCAGAGATTTTGTGTGGAGCCAGTGTCTTCCTGGGTGGAGCATGTGACCCAGCCCTGACCAATCAGAGCACTGCATCCTCTCAACTAATGAGGGGCAGGCCTGGGATTTTTAGCTGGCCCGTAAGGAACAAAGCACTTTCTATTGGGGTTGCTGGTTGGGTGGAATCCTGGAGGGTGGAGTTCATCTTGCTTCAGTGAGCAGGGAGCTTGGATGAGAGTGGAGCCAGGAAAAATGGAGAGAAAGCACGTACTGAGGATGAAATGTGAATACCTAGATGCAGCCATGCCTGGTACCCTTATGGTTCCTGCTTTGTGGGTGAGAAACTGAGGCCAAATCCAGGGTTGCACAGCCAGGCAGGGGCAGAACAGGGATTTGAACCCAGGCCGACTGGCGCCAGCGACTGTGCCCTGAACCTCTAGACTCCACGGAGCCCTTTGGTGTAAATCCCTCCCCCTAGCCTGGAATTCTCTCACCCAGCCTAGTTTTTGAACTCAGCTATTTCTGATCATCCCAAGGGAGAATGTTTCCTGCCTCTGGCAGAAAAATCAGGGGAGAAATGAGAGGCCTGTGGTCTGGCCCCAAACTCAGTTTCGGCAAGCTTGGCCAGACAAGAATTCTTTCCTTTTCTCTTTCTTTCCATTCCTTCCCTTTTTTCTTTCTTTTCTTCTTTCTTTCCTTCTTCCTCTCTCTTCCTCCCCACCCTCTCCTTCCTGTCAGAAATAAAACACCGCTTACTCCAGCCCACCTCGCACCTGGGTCCTGCTCTCACCCTTGCCTGGATGACTTCCATCTCAGCCCTGCTCCAGGCCTAGCTGGCTACGTTAGACCCCAGTACATCAAGCACCAGCGACACTTATTAAAATGCAGACCCCAGGACCCTGCATAGACACAGGCATGTTTGCACACTGGGGATGGGGCCGGTGGAGATGGACACTCCGTGCAGATTCAGATGCAGGTGATTCATGGGACACTGCAAAAGGGAGTCCTTGGAGGGCCTTGAAGATCAAGGTTGAAAGTTGTGCCGGGAGTGGGGCAGCGGGCAGGGACCTGGACTCCTCTGAACGGGCGTGAACTGAGCTGGGGCCCTGAAGTAGGGGCCATCTCAGCCCTTCGGCTGTTTGGATTCAAGTTCTACCTCAGCTAATTTTTCACTCTAAGCAGGTGCCACAACTTCTCTGGTTTACTCATCTGAGAAAAGACTCAGTATGTGCTGAGCTGTTAGTGTATACCAGGCTCTGTGCTCAGCCCTTTGCATGGAGAAATGTGTTCACAACCCCATGAGGTGAATACTGTTATTCTTGTTAACTTTTCAGAAAATGAAACTGAGGCTCAGAGTGGTCAAGTTACTTGCTCAAGTTCACACAGCTGGTAGGTGGCAGAGCTGGGACTTAAATCTAGGCATCTGGCTCCAGACCCTATGCTCTTACCAGTGTAAAGTTTTAGCTTTATGTTATTCACTGCTGTGTCCCCATTGCCTGGCACATGGCAAGTCTCACTAAATGTTTGTTGAATGAATAAATGATCACCCATTGGAGGGAGTTGACTCAATTAATAGGTACTCTGTAATTGCTCATTCTCCCTAAATGAGTGAGATATTAAAGCAAGTGCTAATCCTTGTAGGGAGCCTTGGTCCTCTCGCCCTGCTTTGAGTAGGGATAGTAACAGTCCTACCACTTAGGGTTGTTACAGGGGTCACACAAGATGATGTCAGGACACCTAGCTCTGTGGTACATGCTCCATGGCATTAGCTGCTTTGATCAGCTTCCTGGTCTCTTTTTCATTCTGGTTTCCTGATGTAATCCTGTCTCCCTTACAAGCCACATAGGGCTCTGGCTGGTGCCAAGCAAACAGTAGGTGCTCAGGGGAGAGGGATAAATACATGAGTGCTTGCTGTGTGTTGGGCTTTTTAAACACTCATCATCTGACCCACTTTTCCCCATAGCCAACACAAGAAAGGGGCCCAGTGCCTGGCCCGGAATAGACCCTCCATAGATGTTTGTTGAATGACTGAATGAAATGCAGAATTGGCTGCGTTGGCGGAATGTGTCTGGCACAAGACCTGCCCGCCACCCACTGTCTGCCAGCTCAGAGCCCAGCCTGGGTTTCCACATCTGCTGGTGCTGCCAAGAGGTGAGCAGGCTCGGGGGGAGGCAGTTCCCGGCTGTGGAGCTGGGGATTTGTGGGAAGGCGGCCAGGGGGAGGAATTTCCTTCAAGAAGTTAAGTCCGGGCTGAGTAATTCCTCGTTGCGTCCTTGTTCAGCAGCGGCTGGGAGGGCAGGCGTGGGGCCGTGGGACTCGCAGTGCTAGCTGAGCCTGGAGCTCTGCCAGCTGCGGCTCTTGGGCCCCAGGCTCTGCCTCAGGACTAGGATCAGCGTCCAGGAGGTGCTATGGTCATCTTGGACGGGTCACATCGCCTCTCTGAGCCTCAGCTTCCTCATCGGCACCTTGGGAGGGCAGCTGTCCCAGCCTGGTGGTGCTGCTCTGAGATTCAGCAGGGTCATGCTTGCCAGGCAGGGGTGAGTTTTACTATCGTATGGAGGACTGGAGCTGTCTGGGGGTGCGGACGGCCCAGCCTTAGAGGTGACGGGCCTTGAGGGCCTTGGGTGAGTCACTATGTTCTGCAAGCCCCAACTTCCCCCGACAGCTTGAGCCTGAGACAGAAGCAGGAATGTTCTCAGAGGCAGGAACTTTTGAACCATAAGTGAGAAAAAACAGTGACAATCATGATAATAATGTCTGTACAACAGGGCTTTCACTCACTCATTCGGCTCATCTATTTTATGCTTTTGGCTAATATATTTTACCTCCATTCATTCATTCAGTGAACATTGTTGGACACATTTCATTCTGGGCTAAGGTTGCCAGATTTAGCACAAATGAAAACAAGATCCATAACAACAGCAAAAAGCCTAGGATGTCCAGTTAAACCTGAATTTCAGATAGACAACAAATAATTTTTAGTATAAGTATATCCCATGCAATATCTCTTAGTGTAAGTATATCCCATGCAGCACTTTGGCAGGCTCTTCGGCAGGCTCTTCTTGGGGCACTTTGCTCACACTGCCCTGTTTCTGTCTCCCACAGCCCTCTGGGGCAAGAATTACCACCCAGGTTTACCCACAAGGAACTAGAGGCTCAGAGAAGTATGTTCACTTGCCCAGGATCACTCGGGTCAGCTGTCCTGACTAAGGGCCAGAGGGCCTCACGGGCCAGGTGGGGGCCTTCAGCAGAGCCCCACTGAGTCTCTCATCCCCTCCTCACTTCCTGGATGGCAATTTCAGGAACACAGGGCCAGCCTGGCAACTGCCTAGCACTTTCTTCCTGCCCCAGACTTCACCTATTGGGGGAAGTCCCTGTGGGTCACCCAGGACTGGAGGCTGTCCCAGCCAGGTCGCTGGGGAGCTGTGTGGGCAGAGTGGGCATCCAGAGAGAGGGAGACAGATGGGGTTGTGGTCACCACTACCCCAGGCATGGCCGTTCATCAACAAGCAGGGCCTGGCTGATGCCGGGGGTGAGGTCTGGGCCAAGACAGGGCCATGGGAGTCCCCCTGCATGCCCTTGGGGAAGTCTTGACACTTTTCTGAGCTGAGCCCCATTCTTTCTGCAAAGGGGCATTCATTCATTCACTCTCTCACACATTCTGTCATTCATTTATTTGCATTTCGCTTCCACAAGTATTTCTTGAGCACCTGTTATGTGCCAGGCACTGTTCTAGGCATGGGGCATAAGGGGATACACCAGAAAACAAGACACAGAAAAAGCCTTGCTGTCATGGAACTGATGGTGTAATGGGAGAGACAGATAATAGATACATAAGAACATAATTTCAGGTGGAAAAAGAACTAGGATGGAAATAAAGTAGGGGAGAGGTGATGGAAGGTGACTGCTGGGGGCCTCCTGAGACAGAGCAGTCCAGGAGGGCCTCCTTGAGGAGGTGACATTTGAGAGACCCATATAGTGAGAAGCAGCTGGTCTGGGATAGATATGGAGAAAGTGTTCCTGGCAAAGTGATCAGCAAGTGCAAAGGCCCTGGGAACAAAGCAAGCTGGGTGACTGTGAGAGGAGGTGTTGCTGGAATGCAGTGAACCAGGGGGAGCCTGGTAGGGCTGAGGAGGTTGGGGGTGAATCATGCAGGGCTGAGCAGGTCACAGTTAGTTATTCTCTTGGCTCCCTGAGTCACCTCCTCCAAGGAGTCTTCTTTGATGACCCTGGCTACACTAGCCCCCTTTTCATTCTTCCTCTTAACACTCACCACTATGTGGCATCATACTTTCTGTTTATTGGGTGTACAGGGGGGTATTTTCTTTCTTTTCCCATAATTGCAATGTCAGCTGGGCAGAGTTACCCTGAGTTACCTATTGGCTGCCACGTGGCACAGAAAATGTGGCCATAGGAGACCTGCGCATGGGTGCCATTGATGGATGACAGGGAAAACAGGTCCTGTGTTTTGTGGATTGCAGCCTTGACTTGATTTAAGCTTCACAAGCCAACTCTGGAACCTAAGTCCTGAGTACAACCAGATTTTTTTGAATTAAGATAATAATCATGACTAACTTTCATTGGATGCTTGCTGTATGCCAGGCACTGAGCTAAGCACTTTGTGTGTGTGTATGTGTGTGGTAAAAGACACATAAAATTTACCATTTTAACCATTTTAAAGCATGCAGTTCAGTGGCATTTAGTACATTCACAATGTTGTGCAATCATCACCACTATCTAGTTCCAGAACATTTCCATCATTCCAAAAGGAAACTCCGTACCCATGAAACAATCACTCCCCACCCCCCACCCCCAGCCTCTGGAAACCGCTAACCTACTTTCTGTCTCTATGGTTTTGCCT
This sequence comes from Camelus bactrianus, assembly GCF_048773025.1. Lineage (NCBI taxonomy): Eukaryota > Metazoa > Chordata > Mammalia > Artiodactyla > Camelidae > Camelus > Camelus bactrianus. The sequence continues at coordinate 23,300,493 of NC_133557.1, forward strand.
TCTCTGGATATTTCATATGAATTTACTCATACAACATGCAGCCTTTTGTGTCTGGCCTCTTTCACATGTTCATTCGTGTTGTAGCATGTATTAGTCCTTGATTCCTTTTTATTGCTGAATAATAGTCTACTATATGGATATACCACATTTTATTTATTTATTCATCAGCTGGTGAACATATTTCCACTTTTAGTCTATTGTGAATACTGTTACTATGAGTGTTTGTGTACAAGTTTTTGCTTGAACGTATTTTTAATTCTTTTGAGTATTTACCTAGGGGTGGAATTGCTGGCTTATACGGTAATTCTATGTTTAATTTATTGAGGAACTGCCAGCTAAGCACTTTTTAAAGTGTCCATGGCTCTGGGGAATTTTCCCAATAATCTAATGAGAGAGTCTGGGCATTGCCCCCATTCTGCAGATAAGGAAACTGAGGCTCAGAAAGTGGAATTTGTGAGCCAAGATTGCCCTGATAAGAAGTGATGAAGTTGGGCCCCTTGGATTCCAAACCACCTTGAACCCAAGCTGAAACGGGAGAGAGAGGGCGAGTGAGAACAGGGATGTCTTTGGTCCATCTACAGAGGAAGCCAAGGAAAGCGGCAAAAGGCAGCGTCTTTCTATCATACTTGCTTGGATTCTAGTGCCTTGTGTCTTCCTGGCTGTGTGTTTTTGTGCAAGTTGGTTCACCTCTCTGGGCCTCCATGTCCCCATTCAGTGGTGCTAAGGAGAGAAACTCCCTCCAAGGGCAGTTATAAGGACGAAACAAGAGGCCTGCCGCTGCTGTTACCATTGTGAATATTGCCGTTCTTCCCGTCTTTTCTGACACAAGGGCAAGAGGATTCTCCAGCCCTGAGATCCATGCTGTTGGGCTGAGTGGGGCTGAGGGCAGAAGGGAGTCAGGGACTCCCAGAATCTTCTCTCCAGAGGGGTTTGAAGGGCAACAGGCCCCAGGGCTGGAAGGGCTGGGCAGCCCAGAGGTGGATATGGCACCCACCTTGAAGTCCCATGTCTGTGCCGACACTGAATGTTTCAGATGGGAAAATAGTGCACCGTTTTCCAAAAATGCTCGGACACCACCTCATCAGAAGAGAACGTAGCCTGGGTCCATTACTTCCCCAGAACCACACTGCATCTTAGGCCAGAAATAATAACTACGGCTTGTTATGTGGACGCCAGAGAATACAAATCTAACCTGGACACGTAACTCTAACGGGAGGGAAAGGGTGACTAAGTTTCACAGACGAGCTTTCAATGCGGGTATGCGGGTACTGGGCTGGGGGTCCCCAAGCCTCTTTGCTGAACTCGGCACAGACCCAGGCTTGCAAACACAGAGAATCACAGGAACATTTACTGAGCGCTCGCTGTATGGACTGACTCATTATGCACAAAAAACAACTATCCTAAACTCCACTGGACAGATGGGGAAACTGAGGCCCAGAGAGGTACCCAGGGTTGAATAACTAAGACATAGTTAAGCTGGGTTTTAAACCCAGACAGTAAGGAACTGGAAGAAGCCTTCCTCAGGGAAGGCCGGGAAGAACGTTTCGTTTTCTGCAAAATTAAGTGACCATGTTGGGCTGAGGTCACTGGCTGATGGGTGGGAGGTTCATGATCAGGAAATGGGGGGGGTCAAGGGACCCCAGGAAGTGCTCAGTGTCCCGTTTGCAGGGTCTTTTCCTTCCTGGACTCTTGGCCTGGCTGTTTCTTGGTGCGTGTGTATGGGTTGGGGGGTTATGAGCAAAGGGAAAGCCCAGTTCTGGTGCTGGGGGGCGTTGGGATCTAAGGCCAGGTCTGCAGCCCAGGGTCCCTTCCGCCTGAGAGGTGTCTGGGGAAGTGTGTGGTCTGTCCACATTGGCCAAGGCTTGGCTCCACCCAGCCTCCTGCTCGAGACTTGCCAACTGGACGCCGCCACTGCCAGCACTGCATCCCCGGGGCGCCAGTTCTGCTTTGTGACCTGGGCAAGTGTAACTGCCCTCTGAACCTCAGTTTCCTCCCCTGAAAAGTGGGATGACCCCCACATGCAGTCGGGAGGGTTGCATGATTGGGGCTGCTGCCCTTTCCCGCTGCTGCTGCCGGGAAGAATCCACGTGGAGTGTCTGCCCTGCGGAGGGGAGGACACCCCGGGCCTGAGCCTGGTCGGACGTCAGGCGGGAGGGCCCTTGGTGTCGGCCAAGGCTGGCTCCTGCCCTGCCGCCTGCCCGGACGGACGCTGGGGGAGGGAGGCCCCTATCCCGCCAGACTCCTGAGTCACAGCTTCCCATTGCTGCCAGCACCATGGGAAAGCAGGGAGGTGGGTGGAGGCGAGGGAGGGGAGGGGAGTCTGGGGAGTGGGCGGAGAGCTGAGATCCCAGTTGTGGCCCTTGATGGGCAGAACAGAGAAAAACCATCTGTTAGGAGCAAGTCAGACATGAGGATCCTGGGGTGTCCAAATGGGATCCTTGCACCCCCTGGGTTACAGGTGACAAACTCAATCCCCAGTTTCCTACCCTCCTATCCCCCAACAGACACACATACTACACTCAGCTTCATGACCTGTCTATTCTTGAGTTTGGGTTTGTACATCAGGTTCCAGCCTCAGGACCTTTGCACTTGCTATTTCCTCTGCCTCAAACACTTCAAGGGACTGGCTCTTTCTCAAACCCAGGTTTCGTTTAAATGTCACCTCCTCAGAGAGGCTCTCCCTGACCACCTGAGCTTTAAAGTGTGCTCTTCCTACCCCCCCTCCCAATTTCTCTAGCTCATCCATTCATTCATCTGCCCAAATATACTGAGCACCTACTGTGGGCCAGGCCCTGCTCTGAGCATGTGAGATATAATAATGAACAGAGCAGACAACCTCCCTGCCCTCACAGGGCTGTCATTCTATCAAGGGAGGTAGGCCAGTGAATATGTAGTACAATGTGCCATGGTAAGGGTCAGGAGGGAAGAATCCACCCCAGGTGGTGGAGTCAGGACACCAGAGGGAGTGTCTTCACGTTGGGTAGGGGATGGTGAAGGAAGGTGTCTCTCAGAAAGTGATGCTGCAAAGATTTGAAGGAAGTAAGGGAGGGGGCCATGTGAGTATCTGGGGAAAGTTTCAGGCACAGAGAACAAGTGCAAAGGTCCTGGGACAGGAACATAACTGGCATGATCATGGAGCAGCAAGGAGGCCAGTGTGGCTGGAGCAGAGTAGATGAGGTGGGCTGAGGTCAGTGAGGGAATGGGATGGGCAGATAAGCAGGCCTTGGTGAGGATTTGGCTTTTGCTGTGAGTGAGATGGGAACTGCTAGAGGGTCCTGAGCAGAGAGGCAACAGAGGTGGTGAGATATGGTCAGATTCCAATTAGATTTAGGGGGAGAACTGACCTGTCTCAAAGATGGATTGGGGAGAGGGCCAGGGAGAGGGAGGCACCAGGAAAATGCTTAGGTTGGAATCAGGACCTTCCAACCCTCCAGGCAGACAAGCAGGGTCCCCCTACATCACCCCTGCTCTGACATGAGGCCCAAGCCTTGGACCAGGACCCCAACCCACAAGTGAATTGGGGCTTCCAAGTTTAGGCTTGAATCTGTGTTGGGCTGGGGCAGCTTCTCATGGCTCAGCCTTCTCCCGTGAGGGCCTTCTTTGGGGAGGGGCTCCCCTAAGTCTTCTCTCCTCTCTCATAATCAGGAGACTAACCAGGACCTTGGTCCGGTCTGGGACGTGGCTGACGGAGGGTGCTGGGCCCTCTCAGAGCCTTGCAGGGGTGAGAGATGAAGCAGAAACCACCAGTGACGGGAGAAGCAGCCTGTGGCCAGCCTAAACCCCCACCCTCTGCCAGACACACGCACATGGACTAAGTGTCTCATCTCTCTGGCCGTGGTCCCCCGCCCCCAGCACAATCAAGTCCATGGGATCCTGTCCAGAGCCATGGCCAGTGAGTCAGCAGGAATCACCCCAGACAGGAGCCAGTACCCTGGTGCCCAGACCAGAAACCACCCCTGACCTGTCCAGCTGGACAGGAACAGGGACTGAGTGGGCGGAAAAGCTCTTGGAGCAGGATAGCTGAGGGGAGGCAGTGAGGTAAGACCTCCAGTCCAAATGCAGCTCTCAGCCACCTGCCCCCGAAGATTCCCACTGGGGTCTGGATAATAGTTTTAGGAGGGGGTTCCTGGCTCTTCCATCCATTCCGTTGAGGCCTTGAAGGTCATGCTGACTGCCCTATGTTGGGTTGTCATGGCGTAGTGTGTTCATTTCATTGCATTGTTTCCGTTCTACTATGTGTTCCAGTCTGTTCCAGGGCCTTGCATTCCTTCCTATTCTATTGCTTTTGTTTATTTAGTCATGCAACAGATATTTATTGAAAACTTACTATGTGCCAGGCAGTGTTCTAGGTGCTAGAGTTACAACCTTGAATAAAGCAAGATCCTGCCCTAGGGAGTTCATAGCAACAAACAAAAGAACAGCATCAGGTAGAGGTGAGAGCAGTGGAGAAGAGTGACAGCCAAAAGACAGATCATAAAATAGAGCTGAAAGAGGCTACTTTGGGCAGTGGGATGGAGTGGGGTCAGGAGTGGGGTCAGGACTGGCCTCACTGAGAAGGTAATGTTTGAGTAGAGACCTGAAGGAGGTGAGGGAGAGAGCCCCACAGCTATCTGAGGGTCAAGAAGAGCATTCCAGGCTGAGGGAACAGCAAATGCAAAGGCCCTGAGGCAGGAATGTGCCTGATATGTTCCACGAACAGCCAGGAGGCCAGTGTTGCTGGAGCGGATAACCAAGAGGGGCAATAGGAGAGATGTGGGGAGAACAAGACTTCTGTGCCTTTCAAGCAATTTAAGGATTTCTAAAAATATTTTTGCCTTTCCCAACAGATTTTTAGCAGAAAACCCCACCATCTGAGATGTGTCTGCCAGTATTCTGGTCTAAGCCTTTGCTGTTTGGGGCCTGATCTTGCCAAATCATCTTCCCTTTGCCTTCCGGAGCTGGACCAGCTGCAATGGGGCCCGGGACAGGTTCATTCCTTCCTTCATTCCTTCCTTCATGTATTCATTCATTCTACTCGCATTTACTGAGCTGGAAGAAGGAGTGAGATAGACACAATCCCCACCCACAGGGAGCTCAGAAGTCCAACAGGGGAAGCCCTGGTGGAGGATCCCAGAGAGCTGGGATGAAAAAGCTGGAAGCACTGGCTGCCTCTGGAGAGGGAAGGAACACCCACTCCAACAATAGCAGTGAGTACCGAGAGCCCGTCGCTTTCTGAGCCTTTACAGGAATCAGCTCAGTCGTTCTTATAGCAACTCTCACTATCTCCGTTTCACAGCTGGGGAACTGAGGCACAGGATGGGCAGAACCAGGCTTTGCCCTCTGGTGCTTGGTTCTAGCCCTGCCTTCTGCATGCATGCCACTGGGGCTGGTCATCAGATGTGGAGAGAGGGGACTTAGTGTCCAGTTAATCCTGTTGTTAGGTGTGAAAAAAATTTTTAATTGATAAATTATTACCAGCATAGCCTAGGTATCCAATACTGGAGGAGTGGAGGGCAAGGAAGGATGTGGGGTGATGTCAGATGTGCATGCTGGGTACTGTCCAGGGAGGCTTCCTGGAGGAGGCAGATGTCAGGCAGGAGGGAACAGGAGGGACAGAGCTCCCCATGGTGCTGGTGGAAGTGTGGGTTGGCTGGGGTGGGCTGAAATGGCAGGTGCCTATGTGAGTCTGTGTCTGTGATGTGGGTGCCTGGGGTGTGTGTCCATGTGTGGTGTTGTTTCTGTGTATTTGTGTGTGTCCATCTGTGCATCTGTGTTGTGTGTCTGACTTGGGGCTGTTTGGGCTTCTGTGTTCATAGGCGCCTATGGGTGCGTGCAGTGTGTGTGTTGCGTGTCTGGGATTTTGTGTGATTGTATATGTGCAGGTCCATGTGTGTCATATTGTCAGGTGTCAGGTGTGTGTTGAGTATTGTGTCTGCTGTGTATTTGGGGGGGTGTGTACGTGTGAGTGTAGTGGGAGAGTCTGTGTTCCTGTGATCATCAAATGATCTGGGTACCTGCGGATGCAAGGCCATGGGCAGGACCCTCCCTGCAGGCAGTCTCCAGAGCAGCAGCAACGCCCCACGTCACGACAGACAGGTCGGGGTGGAAGGGGTGAATCTGACCCCCTGGGCAGGAGGCTGAGTCCCCCCGACAAGCCCATCCCTCCACGTCGCCCGTGGAGCCCCGGAGCCACAGGAGGAGGCCTCGGGTGCACAACAAAGGTCAGGGCTCAGCCCCCTACCGCTTCTAGGCCTTGCAGAGCCCCTGTGGGGTCAGAAGCCCCCGCGGAGGATGTGGAGGGGTTGGGGAGAGTGGATATTCACAGGCCTGGGAGTTGGGGTGCTTGAGCAACGAGGGAGCCCACGGGGATCTCTGGTCTCCTTGGACCCCAAGGTAGACTTGAGTTAGTGCACACGCGTGGTGGGGGCAACTACATGCACTTAGCTCACGCCAGAGCCTGGGATGAGCCAGCGTGCTCTCCTGTGTGCGCAGATGACAGACACATGTGAGGAGGGATAAGTGCATGCTCCAGGGTAGGCACATGGGCACAGACAGGCACGAGTATGTAGGGACAAGCACGTGTGAAGTGTCAGACACACATGCACACATAGACACATGAGTGCACAGGCAGGTACTTAAATGAGCAAAGGGTAAGACAGTAGAGCTTGGTGGGGACTGTGGTGGACAGGATTCATTGTCACGTAGGAGAGCAGGCCCATTGCCATGGGAAACGGGAAGTCTGGATTTTGATGGAAATCTGGGGCAAGGAATTCCAGTTGTTTCAGACCCTGTGAGAGCCGAAATGACTCCTCTGTCTCTCTGTGGGCTGGCTTGGTCTGAGGGCCTGCAGTTTATCTCTGCCTGTTGGCTGAGGCCAGAGGCTGGGAGCTTGCTAGGTGCCCTAGAGAAGTCCCAGGCCTCTCTGTGTTCAGTTTCCCCATGGACAGACCTAGGGGAGGGCACACATGGTAGAGGGCTGGGACTGCCCAGGCACAGCCAGACCAGGACAACAGGGGAGGCACTGTCCTGCCTGCAAAAGTCATTTCTCACCACCACCTCCACCCCACCCGTCTCCTGGCGTCTGTCAGGGCCTTAATGGATAAAACATCCTGCCAGTGCTTAGGCCCTCCCTCCCCTCCATCCTGAGACAGGCGCCAGCTCTGGACGAATGGCTCTGGGCACCAGTGGGTGGAGGGGCTGGTGTCAGAGTTGGCCTACAGAATCCCAGAATGAGGCAGGTCCCAGAAGGCCAGGGTCATTGTGGAAGGCTTCCTGGAGGAGGCGGTGGGGCTGGAAGCAGCTCTTTGGCTGCCTGGGAGTCAGACACCTGAGCTCACACTTGACTCCCACAAGGTTGTGACTATGTCATCTTGGTCACTTCTGTGTCCCTAGCTCCCAGACCAGAGCCTGGTACACAGTAGGCACTCAATAAATTTTTACAAAATGGAAGTACAGAAAACAATAGCTTTAGAGTGCATTTTCTTTATGATAAGACCTGTGAACAACTCTATGAGGTATGTGTTATTATTATCTCCCATTTTATGCGTGAGGAAACAGGCACAGAGAGGTTAAGTCATTTGCCCAAGGTCACACAGCTGACAAGTGACAACTTGGGGTTCATACCCAGGCATTTCTGCAAGCTCTTGAAGGGTTCAATGTTTCTCTCTCCCACAGGGCTGTGAAGTCAACAAAAGGGGAGCTTGTCCAACCCCTGCTCATTTATTTTGGCCTGGCATATAGTAGGTGCTCATAAATATTTGTTGAATAAATTACACAAGCCCTGTTTCTGAGTCCTGCAAGTTGCTTTGCTGAGCCCATTTCCTCATCTGTGTGATGGGCTGGATGCTGAGAATCTGGGATTACCCAGGGCTGTGTCTGTGTGGGCAGTGACTGGCCCTGGAGCCTCCCACCTCCCACTGGCTCTCAATCACAGAGGTGACCATTCTTATGGTCCCAGACCTGGCAGTTCACCCCATCAGGCAGGTGGAGGGGCTAGCTCTCTGGGCTTGGACCAGGGCTAAGAACGTTCCAGCTAGGAGCAGGACAGGGCCTGAGCTCACAGGTGCAGCCCTAGCAGGTTTGAGCTTCCACTGAGTTAAGCAGTGCCCCACCCCACCCCTAAGGAAGGAGATCAGAACCCTGTTAAACAGCGCACCTGCTGAGTGCTAAACCCATCCTCTGAAACCTGGCCACCCTCCCTGGGAGGCGGGGAGCAGGGCTGTGCCCATTTTACAGATGAGAAAACCAAGCTCCCCCAAGATCCCAGAACCCAGTTCCTGTAGCTCCAGACTCTTTCCTCTGCCTGACCCTTCTTCAGCTGGGGAGGAAGAGGCACAAGAAGGGTCCCCTCAGAGCAAGAGGGGGTCTGATGACCCCACAGTTGCAGGAATGGCAGGCTGCAACCTCTTTAAAGGCCTATCGTCTTTCTGTAACTGCAAGAGCTGCTCAACCCAGTTTTCAGATGAGAAAACGGAGGCCCATCTGGTTTTGCGTAGTGAACACACCTTCTCCCCTCCTCTGTCTCCCAGGCCCTGGGTGACACCTCATCTCTCAGACATCCCCCTCCTGCTACTCTGCCCCTCACTCTGCTCGTTGTGCCTCAAATACACCAGGCACTCCCCCACCTCAGGGCCTTGGCATTTGTGGGTCCAGCTCCCTGGGACCCCCTTTCTTCTCTTCGCTTGGCTGTTTCTTCTCGTCTAGGTTTTTGCCCCAACCTTCCCTCCTCAGGGCACCATGCAGCACGACCTCACTCTGAAGTCTCTTCCATCTCATCACCTTTGTCATGTCTGAATAATCAGGTCGGTTTCTTCCCATGCTTATTAATTCTCTGTCTTCCCACTGAAGGTCAACTCCTTGAGGGCCGGCGTGTCTGTCTCATTCTGCTCTATCTCCACACCCAGCACAGTGCCTGACAAATCCATATCACTGAACAAGTGTTTTTGAATGAATTTAGACCTGGCTAAATGCCTAATGCATAGTAGGTTTCCAGCCAAGGCTGTAGTGACATTGTTGGCCCAAGGAGGGAGAAGTCGGAAGAACAGGAAATACACAAACACTTGGGTTCCAGTCTTGTTTGCTGTGTGACTTTGGGCAAGTGCCCTGCCCTCTCTGAGTCTGGGCCTCCACTGCCCCAGCTAGAATAAGAGATGATCACACACTGCATCCAGGATTGCTAAGAAGCCAACCAAACTCTGCGAAAACCAGAACCAGCCTGCCCCCAGCAGGTGCCCATATGCCCCGCCCACTCCCCCGCCCCCTCCTCTGCACCCTGGGGTTCCCCAGCTGGCCAGGGTGAGTGGGGAGGCTGCCTGCCAGTGCGCAAAAGGTTGGAAAACTCCTGCTTGCTGCTCCCTCCCCAGGCCAGAGCAGGGGCACACGTGCCCCAGGTCACAAAGCACAGGCAGGGAGCCCAGGGGGTGGGGAGTGGGCATCCTGGGGTCTCTGAGGACAAACCATCCATTGTGGCCTTGTGGGTGTTGGGGGGCTTGAAGGGCCTGAATGAGTGTGAGAAAGCAGGGGCAGGTGTGGGAGCAGGTGTCCACTGTCATCCTCCGCATTACTCTGGGATGGGGTGGGGAGGGGAGTGCCCCCATGCATGCCCCAGAACCGGCCTGGCTGGTCCGACACCTGTTCTCTGCTTCTTTTGTCAGGAATCATCACAGACGTGAGCCAGGCTCAGGGTGAGGTGGATAGAGGGGGGATGGGAGGATGGGGAGGTGGAAGGTAGAAGGGACCAAGAAGGGGTTTGGGGGGGAGAAGGAGCTGGGGGAGGGGGACCCGGCATAGAATCCCAGCCCTGCTCCTTCAGGCTGGGGATACTGGGCAGGTCATGTCACTTCTCTGAGCCTCTGTGTATTCATCCATAAAGCGGGGCTGAAACTCCCCTCTGCGTGCAGCGTCTGTGCCCATGAATTTTCCAGGCACAAGTGAGGGGTTAGGGGTGGGGGGGGGCTCTGAGAAATGCTTTGGGCCTCAAGCTGCCCACAACTCACGGCTCTAAAAGAGTTTGATTCTTTCACCCATGAAACAGTTACTGGGCACCTACTGTATGCCAGAGCCCTGCTAGGTGCTGGGGACACAGGAGTGATGGGACAGATGTGGTCCCTGTCTGGGGAGAAGGCAGAAATCCACAGGAGAAGGAATGAGTGAGAAGATTCCAGACAGCAGTATAGGCGATGAAGAATTAAATTAAGGCTGTGTTAGAGGGTGATGGGAGTGGGAGCTGCTTTAGACGGGGAGGTCCAGGAGGCCTCTCTAAGGAGGTGACATGGAGGAGGAGCACGGGAGATGTTGAGGGGTGGGCTCCTGGCAGCAGGCACCGCAAGGGCAGAGGCTCTGAGGACCGAGCTCCCTTTGCATCTGCAGAGGAACAGCCAGGAGGCCCCTCTGTGAGGAGATCTGGCCTGAAGGGACCCTCCTGCCCTGTTCCCAGGGGCAGAGGCCAAGGGGCAGGGCAAGGGCCAGGCTGGAGGAAATGGGGCCAAGACCCCAGCTGGCAGACTCTCCAGGGACTGCTAATATCCCGAGTGCCGGTGACGAGACCCAGTCCCAGGTGGCAGAGGGTGGGGGCCTGGGCCTCCATAAACAGCCATGGCTCATAAAGCTGATCAAAGCAGCGGGCCTGTCCTAGCCCTGGCCACTTCCTGCAGGGCCCAGAGCCTCCCAGCTCGTGGGAAGCAGCCTCCTAGCCTCTTGAACTGGCCTCAGGGTCTCTGTGCGGCTCTGAGCAGGTCCCTGAGCCCATCCGGGCCTTAGTTTCCCCACTTACGTTGCAAGGTGGGCTGAATGGAAATGGAACCTCTGGACAGCCTGTTTCATTCCACACTTTAAAAAAATTTTATTTATTATTTTATTTGTATTCATTTATTTGGGGGGGGAGTAATTAGGTTTATTTCTTTATTTTTAATGGAGGTACTTGGCTCTACCACTGAGCTGTACCCTCCCTCCCACTTCATTCTACATTTTTGACAGGAGCTCAGCTTCTGGAATCGCAGATTTGCAAGTTCAAGTCCCCGTCCTGCCTCTGTGTGAGCTCAGGCAGTGACCCACCTCCCAACACTGTCCTCAACTTTCCAGTGGGGCTAATGATAATATCTACTTCAGTATCCTAGAGCATGGAGTTTATTCAGGTAATTTATCATGATCATTTCTTGCTTATCTAATAACAGTAACGATCCTCAGGCATCCTCCTGGAGAAGCAGTGTCCCAGGAAGCAGGACTGAGATTTGCGGAGCAGAAGGTGAGGGTCTGCGCCCCTTAACTGCTGCTTCTGGGCAGGTCTGGTCAAGGAGAGTCCCCAGAGGCAAGGATTTCCAGTGTGTCTGGGCCACGGCCCAAGGCCCTGTGTGAAGCAGCACTTCCCAGGCCTCAGGGCCTCCTGGGGCCTGGCCTGGCTCTGGAATCTTGGGATTCTCACCAGCTCTCTGTTTCCTCAGCTGCCAAAGAGGGATAAAAATCCACCTGAGGAAGAGTTGAGAGTGAAAATGGACCCAGGATTCTACCATGTCTCCCACCTCCCCTGTTGCCCTCCTGGTCCAGCCCCCTCCTCTCCTGCCTGGACTACTGCAGTGACCTCCCCTGGGGCTCCCTGCATTCCCCTTATCCCCCTAGAGTACATTCTCTCGGCCACAGAACCTGAGTCATACCACATCCTTCCTCTGCTCAGAACCCTCCAGGGCGCCCACCCCACACAGAAAGCCCCTGCCACCCCAGCCCTCCTGCAGCCCACAGACCCAACGTGGCCTCGCTCAACCCTCTCCACCCCTCCCAGTCACTCTCCATGCAGCCTCACCACGTCAAACTACCAAAATCCGTGCTCAGGTTGCCTTTCTCTGCTCTTACCAGCCTCTAACACACTGTATAAAATACTGATTCACGGCGCCTGTCTCCCCTGTGAGCATGTCTTCTCCATGAGGGCAGGGTTTTTTTGTTTTCTTGTTTTTCTGTTTTGTTCCCAGCTGTATCCCCAGTTCCTTAAACAAACAAACAAACAAACAAAAACAGTTAATAAGTGTTTGTGGAATGCATGGATGGATCCTCTCTCAGCTCTGGGAGGCAGGCACTATTGTTATTTCAATTCTACGGAGGAAGAAAATGAAGTTGAGCAAGGCAGGAAGTTGGTGAGTTGCCTAAGATCTCAGATAGCTGGAGTCAGGGCAATAATAGTAATAATAATACAGCTAAGTGATATTGAGCTCCTACTGTGTAACAGGCACTGGAATGTTGGAACAGAAGTGGAAGAAAAGAGCCAGGCACAGAGTAAGTGCTTTCAATGGAATAACTCTTGGAGTCCTTAATGGGACTTTCTATAGAAACTGTAGGGACTGTTAAACCCATTTTACAGATGGGGAAACCAAGGCTCAAAGGGATTAAGTAACAGATCTGTAACAATAATAGCTACAATAGCCCCATTTTACTGATCTATGCTCTGGGTGCTGGCTTCATATTCTGTATGTCTCACCTTTACTACACCTTCTATTATACTTTATACCAAACAAACAAAAAAACAGTTTCTGAAAAATGCAGTAACTTGGTGTTGGTTGTAAGACAGAATGAGGGAACTTGAGCCCATTTCCCATGAGCACACCCCCCAACTTCTGCCCCATGACATGCTTGGCCCTGAAGATGGAGAGGCCCAAATACAGATGTCCTTTAGACATGTGGTACCTCAAAGCCAGAGGACCCTCCCTGGTGCCTTAGTTTCCCCAAGTCTCTTCAGGTCTGGAGCTCAGGTTGCCCCCTAGCATGGAACTGGCAGGTGGCCTCCTTCCTGTTCACAGCTAGGACTCCCGCTGTCTCTAGGGAGGATGAAGTGGCAGCTCTGCTATGTGAGCAAGGCAAGTGGCTGTGCCTCTCCAAGCTGCCAGTTTCAACCACCTCGGTGGAGTCACAGCTTACTGAGAAAGCTTTGGGCTGGGGTCTGGAGCCAGGGTCTGGGAAGGAGTAAGAACTACCCATCCAAGGCCTGGCACCTGGGAGCATCTACTTCCTGCCTGGAAGGACCGGGAGGAGGGAACAGAGCCACCTTCACCCCTGCCCCAGGCCTGTTTCTCTTCCCATCCTGTCCGTTGTAAGTGCTCTGCAAGCTCCCAAGAGATGGGGTCCAGCCCTGTCCACCTGTCTCATCCTCCCCTGTTCTGGCTGTCCTTTCTCACTGGGAAAGAGAAGTAAATAACCAGGGGACCACATTCTCCAGTCCCCCAAAGCCAGCATCCTTACCTCTCTTGAATCTGCTTTGTTCTACCTTCTCCTGTGGCCTGAAACCCACCCCTGTGGTCCCTTCTCCTGACATTCAATCCCTGCAATTCGGCCCATGTTATGGCTCTGCCTCTTTAGCAGATTGGGAAAGTGAGGTGCACAGAGGTACCCAGTGTGGTCCTGAGTCTAAGGAAGCCAAGACATCCCTCCCAGAGGGCCACAGCGATCTCTCCAAAGGCCAGCCTTCCTCGTCACGCCCTTGCCTGGGGTGATACTGGCTCAGTGGATGGAGCACACTCTGTGTGCACTGTCTCATTTTACAGAAGAGGGAGCTGGGCTTCAGAGGGGTGCAGCCACCTGCCTGAGGTCACACAGCTGGGAGGTGGCAGAACTCTGGGACTACAGAAGGGGAGACTGAGGTGCCAAAAGGGGAAGGACCTTGCCCAAGGTCATGCAGGCCCTGTTAGGGTCTAGATCCCCACTGAGGCTGGGCTAGGGCTGGAAGCACTGGAATCCCAGGCAAAGCTTTCCCACGGCCCTGGGGTCGGGGTGGGGGGACTGTGTGGCATTTCCTGTTTGTTTGGGCAGGACCTGAGTGGAGACATGCGGGGAGACTTCCTGTGGCCCTTCCCCATTCTCAGGAAATAATCTGGACCCAGGGGCCAGGCCTCCAGCTTCCCCAGGATGCAGTGCAGGGCAAAGGCTGGGAGCTGGTGTCCTGGGTTCCAGGCCTCCTCTCCCTTATTGTCCTTGTGTCTTTGCTCCTGTCTCCCACCCTACCCCAAAGTCTCTGATCCTTAGGGGGGTCCCTATTCTTACCACTCAATGAACAGACTCATCGAAAGTCAGGCCTTCAGGAGAGCCCGAGGCCATGATCTTGGAGAGTCACTTCCTACTCTGAGCCTCAGTTTCCTCCTCTGTCAAACAGAGTCATCATGAGGGTGGAACCAGAAATGCCAACTCAGCACTTTGGGAACTCCGCTGCTGGGAGACAGGGAGTCATCGAAGTCTTGACACCGATCTGGCGTGGGGCTTTCCAGATGGGGAACTGAGGCGTGGGTCAGAGGACCCACGGGAAGACACAGCCAGCTGAGGCCTCTCCACTGCTCTTTCCTGGGAGGCAGGTATGCTGTGCCAAGAAGGCACGTTGTAGTGTCAGACACTCTGAGTTCAAACCCCAGGCCTGCCATTCTCTGGCTATGTGGCTTCAGGCAGGTCACTCTGCCTCTCTGAGGCTCACTTTTCTCTTCTGCAAGATGGAGAGAAAGCCAACCCGGTGGCAGGATTTAATGAACTAATTAAGCAGAGTCCTAAATGACCTAATGGCAAAACCTGGCACCCAGTAGGCCTTTAATTCACAGTCAGTCTTCTTCCCAGAGGGGATGCTGTTCTAGGTCACCTTGGCTCCACTGAGGGGGCACAAGGTCCCTGTTGGGAAAGTCAAGAGTCCAGCTGGGGTTGCTGGGAGAGTGAGGTGCGGTCGCTGACCCACAGCTCTATGTCAGCAGAACCTGGCTTATCTGCATCTGGGCCCTCCTGGGCGCTGCTTCTGCCCCGTTTCTGCTCTCTGGTGCCTGACCATCTCGTCCGCCTCACCCCCAGCATGCTCGCTCACTAATGCTATTCTGCAGCCACACCAGCCCCCTTTCTGCTCCTCCATTCTCCAACTCGCCGCAGCCTCACGGCTTTTGTACCTACAGGTCTCTCTCTCTCTCCCTGGATCACCTATTCCCAATATTCTCCCTTCTTTAACAGAAATTTTATTTTTAGGTCTTAGTATTAGAATCTAAAACAGAACCTAAAATAGTTTAGGCAATTTAATAAATATTTGTCCCATGAATAGATGAACTCTTGGTTTTTTAATAGACCCATCGACCCATTTACATTTATATTTATAGGGATATGTTTGCTCTTGTGTCATTCTGTATTCTGTTCACTAAGTGATTGAATGAATGAATGAATGAATGAAGCAGAGTAAATTCTAGCTTGCTCTTTGGGCTGGAGATTGGGGCTTCTCCATACTGCCCTGGGCCATTCAGGGCAGGACGAACATGGAACACATGCCCATCCCTCACTCTTGCAATTATTTATTCCACTGCCCTTGGCCCCCAGATAAGGGCTTGTCTTCAGTCTCTCCCAGGTGTCCCTCATCACTTGTCTCCCACCCCCACCTCAGCACAGGAAGGGCCAGATTCTGGGTTCTGGGGCCAGATCTGCATGCCATCCCAGATCCCCCACTAACAGGTGACAAGGGTTTGACTCATCCCCTCAAATCTTCATTTCCCCACTTGTAAAATAGGGGTCATAGTATTAGCTTCCTACAGAGATGATTGTTGGAAGGATTAAATGAAATAACTTGGGGCAAAGGGCTTAGCACAGCGCCTGGCTCAGAGTAAGTGCTCAGTAAGCATTCGATTTTATTATTTTTGTCGTTGTACCTCATTTTCCTTCAATTGTAAATGAGGCAGCTTGTCATTTCCGTCTGGGCACCTCAGGATCCTGCCTGAAAGTCTGGAGTTAGAGAGCTGCTCAGTCTACTCGCTTATCTCTGTCTCCCCCAGCCCCCAGAGAGGGTCACTTTCGAGGACTCTAGGGGGTTCACAGAGGCCTGACCCAACCCCAGGAGCTGGGGAGAGGAGGCAGCACAAACTGTAAAGAGCGATTCATTCCTTCGCTGTGGCCACACCAGCATTACCCCATCACACAGATGAGGAAACTGAGACTCACTGGCTACTTAATCCACAGACGAGCTCTGAGCACCTACTGTGGGCATGCTGTGCTGGGCTCTCTCCCACGGAGCTCACAGCCTCCTGGGGAAGATGGGGAAAAACCAACTCACCCTGCAGGATTTAAATCAAGTGCCTTGCTCAGCCCCTAAAAGGCTCCCAGAGAATCTTCCAGCATCCCTTCTTGTATAGGGGGGTGGGGACACTGCTCCCTTTTCACAAAAGGAGAAAGCAAGGCCAGAGCGGGGCATCCCGTGCAGAGCCACCAACTTCCCAGGGGTGTGGCAGCCTTCCTGCTGGTGCCCCTGCCGGGAAGGGAATATTCTTACTCGCCTTTGTCAGCCACTGCTGATCCGGCTGCATTCAGGGCGTCACTTCCTCAGGGACCATTCCAGGCTGGGAGGGCAGGGTCAGCGCCCCAGGGTTTCCTCTTGTATAACGTGTGTTCTACTCACTCCCAGGGCTCTCTGAGCCTCCCAAGGAGGTGCAGGCTTTGTCCCCTGACCTGGCACTTAGTAGTTGCCCAATGAGGCGCTGCAGGGTCACCTCCTCTGGAAGACACGCCCCCACCCAGAGGTCTAGCCGCCCTGCTGCAGGTGCACACGGCACCCGGAGCCTTTCGCCCCTGCCCTTTCTCCAGCTGTGGTTCTGCTCTTTGCAGGATGACTGTGTTGGCGACTAGCGTCCTCTCTAGACCATCAGCTCTGCAAGAACAGGGATCTTTGCCTGCTTCATTCACTGTGGTGACCCCATTGCTGAGTATAGAGCCAGGCACATAGTAGGTGCTCAATAAAGAAGGCAAGAAGGAAGGAAAGAAGAGAGAAAGGGAGGGAGGAAGGGAAGGGTTGCAATTCATTACCTAGTATTTTATTTGTTCGTTTAGCAAGTTCTGGGGAGAGAGTGGGACACTTACAGGACTCCTGCCCTCAAGGCGCTACTTTCTGGTCACTGCAAACAGCTGTGTTGCCTGCTGGTGAACAGACTGTGGGGAAAGGCAGAGCCGGGAAAGGGGCTGCTGGGAGGAGGGGTCAACTGGCAGAGGCAGGGGCAGGTCCCTGGCTCCCCCGCCCCCAGCTGGCAGATGCTGAGGCTGTCGTAACTGCGGGCAGTCCGGGTTGCCAAATGCCACCACAGCTGCGTCACTGAGAGCCGGGAGGGCACAGAGGCTAAGGGGGGGCCAGGAGCAGCCCCCTCACCCAGGCTGGTTTCAGCTCCGAGTCAGACAGAGCTGGGTCAAAGGTCAGCCCCGTGTCCACTGTTAGTCATGCTACGTGATGTGGCTGCGTGGCTACGTGCTGCTGTGGACGGTTTTTCACTTGCAAAAAGAGTTCAGAAATGATGGCTGAGCATCTATATTCCCACCTCCAAGAAAGAAATGAAACATGCAGAGACGTGGGGGACCCCAGTGCTTCCCCCACCTTCCCTCTAAAGGTGACTTCATCCTGAATTTGGTGTCCGTGACCATGTGCGTGATTTCACAGTGTTACCTTCCTGGGTCTACCTCTGTATGGCCTTGGGCAAATCATTTACCCTCTCTGGGCCTCAGTTTCCTCATCTGTAAGATGGAGTGATAACTTTCCCCTCTAGGAGGGTGAGAGCAGACAAGCACTGTGCAAAGTGCTCAGATGAAGGCCCGCAGTAAGCACGACGCCAGTGCTGGTCATGGTGCTTATTTTCATTGAACACCCAGAAGCGGGGATGGAGAGCCATCGCTTGGGTCAAGGTCATTCGGGGTGGTGCTATGGTTCACACCAGCGGCTGGTGGTGGAGTGGTGTTGCTCAGATGACCAGGCACTCATTCTGGTTCATTCTGTTCCACTTTCCCATCAGCTCCGAAAAACCAGAGTCAGTGTTTGGCTTGTCCCCTGCTGTCACCCTGCCCCCAGCCCAAAGTCTAGAGACTGAAAGCTGGATTTGTAGAGTGAGTGAAATGGGTTCAGTTTCCTCATCTGTATGATGGGTCTTGCAGGCCAAAGGAAATCTCATTCCTGAGAGTGAGTGCCTGATGTACCACAGGTGCTTTATAAATCCTTCCTCGTTTCCTCCTCTCCCAGCTGCACCCCACCCCTCCCCGAGGGCTAGGCCTGGACCCCACCCACCTCAGGACAGCCATGTGCCAACAGATCCGGGCTCCCTGCTGACTCATTCATTCATTCATTCACACCTTCACAGATTCGACTAATTTTTTTGAGCACCTACTGAAGCTCCAGACTCTGCTCTAGGCTCCAGGGCTACCAAAATGAATCAGGCAAAAATCTCTATCTTCCTGGAGCTGATATTCTGTCAGGGGAGATGGTCATCAGAAAACCATGTGATTCAAGCTAAGATTCATGGTGACCCAGGCAGGAGGGACCAGAGGAGG
Source organism: Camelus bactrianus (assembly GCF_048773025.1). Lineage (NCBI taxonomy): Eukaryota > Metazoa > Chordata > Mammalia > Artiodactyla > Camelidae > Camelus > Camelus bactrianus. The sequence continues at coordinate 23,318,760 of NC_133557.1, forward strand.
CACCTGCCTACCTCAGTCTGGGAGTTTGGGGAAGGTTGTGAGCTCAGACTGGAAAGATGAGGAGAAGGTAGCCAGATGCAGGGGAGGGTGCTCCAGACGCAGGGACTGGCCCGTGCAAAGGCCTGGGGTTGCAGCGGGCATGGCAGTTTGGGGACCTGCTTGTGGCTTGGACTGGATGAAGGGGAGGGTAAAGGAGGGAAGGGGGTTAGACTTTATCCTGAGGGAGATGGGGGTTGAGCTGGGAGAGGTCTGACTTGATTTAGGTTTTAGAAGCTTTGCTCTAGTTGCGGCACGGACCTGGGACTGGCCGGTGAGGCTGGAGGGGCAAAGACCAGAGGAGAGACTGGAGTCTTGTCCACACAACAGAGGAGAATGGGAGGGCAGGCTTAGTGCAGACCGAGAAGCTAAAATCCTGGGTGTGCTGGGCCAGGCCTGGGTTTCCCTGGAAACAGGCCCAGGACGTGGCAGCTGAGGCTTCCTCCCTTCTCCCAGGGGACTGGATCAGGAGTCAGCATCACCTCCATCCACCACAGAGGACAGTTGGGCAGTGGCCTCACCCCTCGGACTGCTCACCCCTGTGACTGGCCAGGCCGTTCTGAGAATGGACCACTCCCCAACTCCATGTGGCATGAAATACACCAGGGTGTTCTCAGCACATTTGGCACCAGCCCAAGATGGAAATAGCCCGGTGGTGCATCACCTGAGGCCTCGTCAAATCCACCGGGGTCCATCCAGACAGCAGAATATTTCGGAGCCTTGGGAGAGGCTGGATGGTGCAGAGGTTCAGAGCACAGACCTGGAAGCCCGACAGCCTGGGCCTGAATCCCAGCTCTGCCAGTCACTGCTGTGTGGCACCAGGCAGGCACCTTGCCATTCTGTGCCTCAGTGTCCCCATCTACAAAATGGAGATGATAAGAATGATACAGCTTCCTAATAGGATCACTTCACCCTTCTGAGTCATTAATTAATCCATGTAAAGCATTTAGACCTGTGCCCAGCACATAGTAAGACCTCTAGAAACCTTTGCTGCTGCTAATATTATTATTAACATTATGATTATTAGTGGTAGTCGTGGTAGAAATATGGATTCATCCAAAGGAGAAAAAAGGAAGAGGCAAGACAGGATATAAAGTCGGCTGCCAGTTGTAGGAAAAGGCAAGAATAACTAGAAAGATATGTATGTAGAGGCTCACACCATCTAAGACAGAGATCCGCAGCACTGAAAACACTGAATTTGTGCAGTGGGGAGAGTGGGGACCTGGGAGAGGAAGGGAGGGACACTGACTTTTCACTTTATGCTTTTTACACCCTCCATGCTGTTTGAGTTTTGTGTGTGTGTGTGTGTGTGTTTCCTCTGTGCACTTGTATGTATATTCGAAACCAAACATGCCAGAAAGCAATTCTGCACGAGGTTTCCTCCAGGAAGGCCCCAGATCTCCCCACCCACCCCCGCATCCTGGCCTGTGTGTGGCCCAGTCTCGCCATTGCTGGTTTTCAGAGCTTTAGGCCTTGGAGCAGGTCCGAGCTGGAGTGCCCTGCAAGAAAGGGGGCTCCTCAGGGACCCCCAGAGCTGCCTTGGCTCCGGGTGGTGTGGGGTGTGGGCGTTGTGGGGGGGTGGTCCCGACCCACTGATGAGAACTCCAAATGCTCCCCAGCCCGGGCTGCTAATCGCTTCCAGATTGGCCGGGTCAGGGCCAGGGCCGCCGCCGCCTGGCTCCATAAACAGCCCGTCGCTCCAGATGGCGGCTGGCTCCAGCCTGGCGAGCAGGTTCACGGGGGACTAGGGGGTAGCAGCAGGTGGAGGACCCCCACCCTGCCTCACTGGGGAAGGGAGGCCCCCGCCAGCCGGCCTCAGCTGCCGCTCATCCCTGCTGCCCTGAGTCAGGGACACTGGGCCAGAAGGGGCTGTAGAGTTTGAACCCATTGCTCAGAGGAGAGAAACCGAGGCCCAGAAGGGTCAAGGGATGGTTCCAGGTTGGTGTTTGACAGAGATATGAGGATGACACTGGGTTTGATTGTCTCTGTGAATCCAGCACACAGTGGGGATGCAGTAAAGATCCAAGGAAAGAAAGAAGGAAGGGAAGAAGGAGAAAGGGAGACATTATGGCTTCCTGGGTTCAAATTCTGACTCTGGCTTTTAGTCCCTGAGGGAATAAATGGTTTTTGCTCTCCGGGCCTCAGTTTCATCTGTAAAATGGGGATGGCTGGAGCACAGATCTTGTTGGATTGCTGGAACAATGACTGGTTCTGGTGTCCAGGCTGTGTATGTGGCAGAAGCTCAGTCCCCCTGCCCCTTCTCTCTCTACCTGAGGCTCCTTTAATTCCTGCTTCTCCCCCCGCCCGCCAGCCCCCGAGAACACAATGGCCTCCTCCAGGAAGCCGCCCTGACTTCCACTCAGATTTTTTCCTATGTGCCAGACGCTGTGCCCTTTCTGTGGCCTTTCTCATGGAGTCTCCCCAGCTCCATGGCATGACTGGTACCTGTGCTGTTGCCCCTCTGGCTGATGAGGAAATGGAGGGTTAGGAGGTAGCTGTGCTGCTGTCCTCTCCCCCTTGTCCCTGCAAATGAAGTCACGGGGTTCATGGAGGTAGCAGAACGTGGTGAGGGCCCCACTGCCAGGAAAAGGCAGAGCTGGGTATGCACTGGAGTGGCTTCACCTGGTCCAAAGTCAGAAGGCCTGGCTGCTTCTCCTGCCCCCACATACCAAACTCTTGGACAGGAGGTGAGGACAGAGGTCTACTGCCCCCAGGCTGGTACTGGGCTGTGATCCCCAGGGAAAGGGGTGTGGACCCCTGGCCTGACCATCTACTCCCACTGCAGGCTGGAGCCTAGGCTGGCCCTGAATGTCCCTTGGGTGACTAGGCAGTAGCCTCGTCCTAGGGGAGCAGGCTGTAGGACAAGGCAGGAGCCATCTGCTCTGAGGGGTTTCCCTGTTCAGCTAAGCAGAAACAAAGCTTCCTGAAGGCTGAACCCTTGTTTTTCACCATCTTAACCCTCATACAGCTTTGTTGAATGATTGACTTTGTTGAATGGGTCATAATATCGGGCACTTATAAGCCAGGCACTCTTCTGAGCAATTTACTTACAATAACTTCTTTAAATATTCACATAACCCACTGGGGGAGGGAGTATTACAACTGTCATTTTATAGATCAGGAAACAGAGGCTCAGAGAGGTTGAGTGCCTTGCCTGAGGTCACACAGCTGGAGCTGGGATTTGAACCCAGGTCTTCTAGCTCCAGAGCACACACTCTTAACCACATGTACCCTCTCCCAGAACAGCAGTGAGCTTGAAATGAGTTCAGTGCCCAGCACATAGTAGGTGCTTTTCCACGGCCCTCCTCTCCATCACTGGTGCCTGGATTCAGATTTCAGCCCAACCTCGAGGTCAGAGGCCTGTTCTGCCCTGTGCTGGGAGGAATGTTCGTGGTGGCCTCGGCCCGGGTCCGAGAAGAAAGGCAGCCTTGTGGGCGAAAGGTGAGCCTCTGGGTGGGCGCGGGGCTGTTTACCCAGTGCCGGGCGTGCGGCTCTGGGTGGCGCCGCTGTCAGCCGCGCCGGCTGCCCCGGGCCTGTGCTGGCCTCCAGATGTGAGCTGGCTCCAGCCGGCCGGGCCCCCCCACCCTGTGCACAGAGGGGCTTTATCAAAAGCGGCTGTGAGGAGGCCCGGGAGGCCGCCTGGCTCCAGCCTGCTGGCTCCACGCCCCGGGCCTGCAGAAGCCCGGCAAGTGAGTCTGTGCCGCTGTGCCCAGGACTTCATCTGCTCCACCGCCCAGCTTCTCTGCTCTCCTCAGGGCCTCTGGGGGCCCAGGCAAGGGGTGCAGCCCCCTGTTCCAGGAAACCGATTGCTCCAGAAACAATCTGGAGGAGTGACAATGCAAAAAAAACTTCTTCTAAATGAATTTTCTACATCCCTGAGGGGGAAAGATAGCCCACACAGGGAAAAAAAAGCACAACACTCAGTAAAAGTCAAGGGGTTCTAAGTGAGTAGCAAAGTGAACACGCTCGTGGGAAGGATAAACTGCAGGTTCAGAATGGTGGTTCCTGCGAGTGGGGAGGCAAGTAACTGGGAGGGGTCACGGGGCCTTGGTTTGCTCCGTATTTTCTCTCTTGGGTTGTGTGGTGGGGATGTTATTCTTTATTGGGCTGAATTATTTCGTATTCATAAATAATAATAACTGAAGAAAAAGAAGGAAAAAAGTCAAGACTTCTTCCTGCTTCTGACCCGCAGCCCTGCCCCTGTGGAGTGTCTTCTAGTACTTTCTAGGGATTGTCTGAGCATTCACAAACAAATCCACATCTATTCTCTTTCCTTTTTTCATTTTGTTTTACAAATAGTGTCAAGATATACATTGTGAAGTGCCAGGCTGTTTTCACTTAACATTACATCCTGGGCCCTCCCTGCATCCTCGTTCTTTTTTGCAGCTGCATAGTATTCCACCCTGCAAAGCCACCTCAGCTGACTCTCTAGGCTCCCCTTGATGAACATTTAGGTTGTTGACTACCTCAGACCACACTGAGGTGGACTCCACCCCCGTATGTGTCTCTGGGGACTTAGGCAAGTATTTTCTTTTCTTTCTTTTTTTTTTTTTTTTTTTGTCAAGTATTTTTTAGATGATCAGCTCTTAGAAGAATCTCAGAGGAGGCACATTTAGTCTTCTGAGAGCCACACTAATTTGCCCTCCCTGAAGTTTGTTTCCTTGTGTCAGCCCACCAGCAATGCTGCTGACAAGAAAACTGAGATCCAGAGCCAGTCAGCTGTTCTGTGGGGTGAATCTGTGACAGATTCAGATTCATACTCCTAAAAAACAAGCCCCAAACCCCCTTTCTTGGTTGTATTTCTCTCTGAATGCAAAACAGAAACGTGTTCATTGCAGAAACTTCAGAAAATTGCGAAGTTAGAAAATAAAGCTTCCCTCCCCTCAAACCCTGCTCTCATTCCCACCTAGCCCACCACCAGGGGCTGGACACAGACCAGATTTGGGGCCCTGGGGCGAGCTGGCTTCCTCTCATTCCCCAGGCTGAACTTGCTGTGTGACCTTAGGCAAGTCACTCAGCCTCTCTGGGCCCCTGAAACCTCATCCTAACTGGAGCTTCCAAGGGCGCCAGCCTTGAAAAACCATTGTGAAAATCAAATGAGATCACATGGGTACAGGTGGCCCAACAAAAGATGCTTCATAAGGGGAGGCTGTGGCAAGCTGTGAAAGTCCTGGATTCAGCTGCACAGGAGAGCTTGCCACAGACTTTGCCTGGCTCAGTGATGTCTGGTGTTTTATTCCTGCTCCAAGGCCCACAGCCCAGTGACTCCCAGGACCCATATGTCCAGACCCAGCTCCACTCTCTGTGCACCTCCCACCCCACACAGATCACATGGCTTCCCCCTCCATGGTCCCTAGACCCAGTGGCTCTGGCCAGAAACCCCCAGTCTTCTCGACCCTTCTCCTTCCCTCATTCAACCTGTCAGCACCTCCTGTCTGTTCCTGCTGCAAACTAGATTCAGAACCAACTGCTTCTCCCCACCACCCACCACCCACCACATCTCTGGCTGGACCATCGCACACTCCTCCTCGCTGGTCTCCTCGCTTCCTGCCTCGCTCCCAGTCTCTCCTTTCAGGTTAACAGAGTGATTTCCCCCCCAACCCCAGGGAACATGTGGCAATGTCTGGGGGACATTTTGGCATTACAACTGGCAGAGGGGTGTGTTACTTGTGTCTAGAGGGTGGAGGCCAGGCTGCTACTGAACATCCTACAATGCCCAGGACAGCCCCCAGAGAATGATCCAGCCCCAATGTTCAGAGTGCTGAGACTGAGGAACCCGTGTTAGACTCAGACACGTCTGTCCTGTGCTCCCACCTCAACCAGAGAAGAGCCAGAGTCCTCACTGTGGCCACGAGGCCCCATGGGACATGCTCTGTTGCCTCCACTCCCTCCTGCCCTCTTGCCTTTGGCTCCAGCCACACCAGCTCCTCCCTCTCCCTTGAACCTGAAGGCAACCTCACACCTTTCCTCTGCTTTCCCCAAATGTTCTTTCCCAGGCATTTAACATTTCTTCTCCCCTTCTGACTCTGTCAAATGTCACCTCCTCCAGGAGGCTGCCCTTTCCTCTCTATTTAATATCTGCCACTCCCTGAACCCTTCTGCCTTCTCTTTCTGGCCCCCACGTCTTACTGATTTGTCTGCGACTGTCACCCCACCTGGAACACAAGCTCCCTGGGGGAGGTACAGGGCTGGTCTTATTCACAAGCGCACATGTAATGCAGCCCCTGGCACACAATAGGTGCTCAGTAAATGCTAATGGATCAACCAGTGCACCCTACCAGGCCAGGTCCTGATGCCTGGGCAGGGGCTGTGGACAGAAGGCTCAGATGCTGAAAGATGGCCACCGGAGTGGAGGCCCAGAGGAAATTCCCTGAGGCCACGGGCTGGAATTTCCCACATCCCTACAGCCTGGCCTGGACCTCTCCCAGCCGCTGTCCCACCAACTTTTGGGCCCACCTCATCCAAGGTCCCGCCCTGATTGCACCAAGGGCTCCCCTCACCAGTGACAGCAGCAAAGATGGAGGGGACCCCCACAGGCAACTCGCCAGCATCATGAAACACAACTGAATGCCCCGCTCTAACGGGGCAGCACAGGGTTGTACCTCAGTGAATTCCTGGGGGTCAGAGGTGGTGACTTAATCATCTCATGGTCTCCAGGGCCTAACACTGGCCACTTGTGTATTCAAACATTATGGAGCATCTACTGTGTACCATTGACTACGCTGAGTGCATCTACCTGCCAAGGAAGGTAATTTCCAGCCAGTGGACTTACAGAGGGGAGAAAGTTAATGTATTTTTCTTTTTCTTTTTCTTTTTGTTAGTGGAGGTCCTGGGGATTGAACTCAGGATCTCATGCATGCTAAGCATGAGCTCTACCACTGAGCTATACCCACCTCCACACTGAATTTTTCTATCAAAGATTTAATTATTTTTTCTACAGAAAACATTCTTTCTGTAAATAAATAGACTTGAAGATTTCCCAAGTTAAAAAAAAAACAAAACAAAAAACCCTACCACCAACCAATGCTGGAAGAAAGTTCAGGGGCCCTTGGGAACCCAGAGGGCGCAACTGTGGGGTCAGGGGAGGCTTCTAGGAGGAGGTGAGTTCTGAGCTGAGGCCCCGGGACATGTCCGGGGGACTCGGAGTGGGGAGGAAGTCACTGCACAGACCTGGGACAGGCAGCCAGTTGGCTGGGGGGTGGGGTGGGTGCTGATGGTCTGGCTCCAGCGCAGCCAAAGTCTCCCCGTCTTGCTGTCCATGTCCCAAGTCCAGCGTTTCTTGGTGGAGTTTATTGCAGCATCATTTCTAACATTATCCATTTCTGTCTCTCTCCAGCCCACCTCTGTACTGTAACTCCGTGAGGGCTGAGCCCACCCTGTCTGGTTCACCACTCTGTCCCCAAGGCCTAGAGCACACTGTAGGTGCTCATAGTGAGTTTAATAGTGTCCCCCCAAAATCCATGTCCACCTGGAAGCTCAGAATGTGACCATATTTGGAAACAGTATCTTTGCAGATGACATTAGTTAAGTATCTTAAGATGAGCTCATACTAGACTCGGTGGGGGTGGGGCATGAATCCAACAGCTGGTGTCCTTATGAGAAGAGGACACTGACACACAGGCCATGTGAAGATGGAGGCAGAGACTGGAGGGCTGTCTCTACAAGCCAAGGAATGCCCAGGAACACTGGGAGCCCCCAGGAGCTGGAACAGCAGGGAAGGATTCTTTCCTGAAGCCTTTAGAAGGGCATGGCCCTGCTGACACCTCGATTTTGGAATTCACCAGAACTGCGGCAGAATACATTTCTCCTGTTTCAAGCCACCAAGTTAACAGCAATTTGTTGCAGCAAGCCCAGGAAATGCAGACAGGTTCCACCTGTATGGACGATCAGGTGAACGAAGGGATGAACCAAGCAGCTCGGCTCCGGTGGGCAGTCCAGGGCCAGTCATGTGTGGCCAGGGGATTGGGTTTGCGTGGACTGCGGGGTAAGGGAGCTGGAGGAGGTCCGGCCAGTAAGGGGGTGGGCATGAGGGGCTGTTGAAGTCATTTGGCTGATGTGACAAGAAAATCAGGTTCTGAGGCGTCAACCCCCAACCCCAGAAAGCCAGGTCCGCAGGCAGCTTGGAACCCAGGGCTGAAGTCCCGGGGCCTCACCTCCCGCTGCTGATGCCTTCCAGAGACCCTGCATCCAGTGCTTGTCCCCACGTCATGGACACTCCTCAGAACGTCCACCCAAGGTCCCTTCAGTTAGAGCCCAGAGCCCAGGACATTGGGAGGGAAGTTCTCCACCTGTCTGCCCTTAGTCCCTCTCACTGTGGCCTCTGGAGGCCAAGAGGCAGTGGGCTGCAGGGGAAAAGAGCCTGAAACCCAACTCTGGGCTGAGTGATAGATGACTGGCTGCCCCTACCTGAGCCTTAGTTTCCCCATCTGTAACTGGGGGAAAGTTGCCCGGTTCGTGGAAGCTGTTGTGAAGAGTGGGTGAGAGGAAACCCCTGTCCCAGGCTGCTAGAGCACCTACCTGACCCACCGGTGCTCACCAAGCGGTGTGGGCCATGGGCCCACTCTCCCAGGACACAGCCCCCAATCCTAAAGGGAGATTAGACTTTTCCTCAGATCCTTGCAAAGCCCAACCCCTGCCCCAAAGCCCAGCCGCTCCCCCATGGCCCCACAAGGCCACCCTACCCCCAAGGAGCTCCATATCTTTAGAAAGACCAAGGCTTGGATTTCATGTCCATAAAATGCCTGAAATCAAAGCGAGGCTCATGACACAGAGGGTTTTGAAGTCAGCTCAGGGCAGAAGGGGGCATGAAATTCCCAGTGGTCTTGGCTCTTCTCTTGGGAACCACCATAAAGCAGGACCGGGCAGGAGAGTAGTGGCTGGCTACAAGGGGCACCTGTCATTTTAGCAATGATCTGAATTCCAACAAAGACTCATCCCAAGTTTTAGAGAAGATAATTGGGAAAACTCAACTGGAAAAACCCCTTTACCTGATGTTAGAGGCAGTGAGAGGCCCAGTGGTTGGAGGGTGGGGGTTTGGGCTCTGAAGCGAGGGTTCCAGTCCCTCCTCTGCCACTTACTGTGTGATGTCAAGCAAGTTGCTTAACCTCTCTGTGCCTCAATTTCATCATCTGCCAAATAGAGAATAAAAACAATCCCTCCCTCAATGGATTGGATGAGGGTGACCTAAGTGACTTTATGTGACGTGCTGGCAAGTTACTATTATTTTTCCCAACAACACAAATTGAGGGTCTACTGAGCCAGCCCCTTCATAGACATCATTTCACTGTATCTTCCCTCAGCCCTGAAGGCGGGCATCGTGAGCCCCCTAGGCCGCAGCTGGTGATCAGGGAGGGGAGGACACTTGCCTGGGGCACACAGCTGGTAAGATGGGATGTAAACCCCAGTCCTGGCTGCACAGTACATACTCTTAGTCACTTCCCTTTAGGAAATGTGAAAGGCTACAGGGAAGAAAGACACAGCTCTACAGTATGTTCGCACAGGTGAGACCAGGGTTTCTTTATCTTGGTACCACCAGTGTTGTGGACTAGTCACTCTGGCTGTGGGGACGGCCCTGCGCACTGTAGGATGGTTAGCAGCACCCCTGGTCTTTACTCGTCAGATGCCAGGAGCATCTATGCAGTGTGACAACCAAAATATCTCCAGACTTTGCCTAGTGTCTCAGGGAGGGAGCTACTTCTGGTTGGGAATTTGCTGAACTGAGGATATCAAAATGGAGTGTTTCCTTCTAGATTTTCTTCCTACATTCACACACACACATACATACAAACACACGGTATTCTTGGATGCTGCTCAGATTCAAGGACCCCTGCACCCATCTCAGGGCCCCCCCAGGGGTCAGGACTGCAGCAGCTGCAACTGATTTGCAGCCCAGCTACGGAGCAGATAATCCTGAGTTGCTCAGACCCTCTTCAAGCCCCCATCAGCCACTTACCAGCTGTGTGTCTTAGGCCAATGGCATCCCTGAGCCTCAAGGTCCCTTCCCACCCCTTCCCCCTACACCAAGGCTGGGCAGGCTTCCAGGAACTCAGGCCAGGAAGGTGCTTGGCCATACCAAGTGTCTGGCCAGGGGGGCCGGTTTTGTGATTTATCTGAACAGAGCTGTGGTGGGTAAGGAAACTACCACACATAGCCCATGAAGATTTGGCCCTGGCTGGCCAGTAGGGGTCTGCCTCCCTGGGCCTGGCTCAGGGTCCCCCAGGATCCCTGCTCTGCCAGGCTTGAGGGCCATATAGCTATAACTGCGCAGGAAGCACTGGCCTTGGGTTAAGCTGTCACAGGACATCAGCCTAATGGATCTGGGAGTGAGTAGAGGCATTCAAGTGTCCCTCCCGGGGCTGGGTTCTTGGGGTGGGGCTGGAGGGGAGCTCGGGTCTCTGGGTCATGGCCTGTGGTCAGGCTGAGGGGACGGAGGCTCAGGGGCCAGCAAATGGCCCAAAGCCATCCAGCATCACCGGCTGCTCCTACCACCTCAGGGTCTTTGAGAAGGATAATGTCAGTGGAGGCACGAGGAGCTGCAGGGGCCAGTGGACTCCCTCAGACAATCATTTAAGCCTCAACTTCTTCTTCCATAAAATGGGTTTGATAAGTAGTTGCTGCCTCTAGGGCTGGGGGAAGATTTCCATGAATGTGCCCAGCTAGCAGAAGAAGCTTGTTAAGCCTTGATGGTTATTCTTAGTCCCTGGGTCACCTCAGTGTCCGCCCAGGGGGCACAGAGGGAGAGCTCTGGACCCAGATACTCCTGGGTTCAGATTCCAGCTCTAGTGGATTACCTTAAGCTAGTGTTTTAACCTCTCTCAGCCTCAGCGTCCTTGTCTGTAAAATGAGAGCGCCAACAACATTGCAGGATGATGGAGAGGGGAAGTGAGATTGTGGATGTGATGTACTCAGGCACTTTAATTTATTTAATCAGTGCTGTGAATTGACCTTGCTAGGCAGGTCAAGTAGCTGGTAGTCTTTGTGGTTGGGTCGGGGGTATAAAGGCAGTGTGACTGGTTGGAGGCCATACTGGTCAGAGTTGAATCTCACTTTGTGGCTTAGAGCTGTGTGATCTTGGGCCAGTCACTCAGCCTTTCTGGGCCTCAATTTTATCCTGTTAACATGAGAAGACCCAAAGGCCATGCAGGAGAGGGCTGAGTAGAAGGTGGAGTCCAGTTCTGGCTGTGTTCTGTGCCTGGTGCAAGGCTATGCCCATGAGGAAAGGTGGAGAGCCAGTGACTCCCAGGTCTCCTGCCCAGGTGGGCTACCCCTGCAGGAAGGGGACCTCTTCCTAATTTGAAAGCCATGAGCAGCGGAAGGTTATATGAGCCTCCCTTTCTCTTTCCACCGATGGTGCCCCTGGGGAGCTCAGACTCGGGCCTTAAACTCCATTTCCATGCCCTAGCCCCAGTGTGTGTCCTGTCCCAGCTCTCTGTTCAGCTCTGGACCTTCTGGCCCCCTTGGTCCCTCCTTCTGGGAGTCTCGTAGGCATCACAGTGTAACACTCACATCCGGCACTGGATGGCTCACCACAAACTGGCTCCTCTGGAGCCTACCCTGGGACAGGAAAAGGCCAATTCCTGGGCTCAGACCAGAACTGGGGATCCCCCTGCTCCTCTCCTCTTCTTACACCCCATATCTACCTCTGTGAGTGAGTTCCATGGACTCCATTGTCTGAACATTCCGTATTTCCCTGAATCTAAGAGGCCATGGAAAATGATCTGAGAGATGTATGATGTGAAAAAACATGCATCCTCAAATCAATGACATACAGTGTCCAGCATCCACCCACTTCTTATCTGCTCTCCTGGGAATGCCTGGGGCTGCTCCATCCTCTCCTTCCCATCTCCCCACCTCCGGGTCTATCTTGGTCTCTTCACTGGTCCCCTGCTTCCACCCTTACCCCCATGGCCTGCTGCTAGAGGGACTCTGAAAACCTGAGTCACATCCGTTCCTCCTCTGCACAGCTCCTATCTCCCTCAGAGGAGAGGTGCATCTTTACAAGGACCTGCATGATCTGTTTGTCCCTTGTCTCCTGCACCTGATCCTCTCCCTCCTCCCCTTCACTCACTCTGTTCCAGTCACATGAGCCTCCTGGCTGTTTCTCTAACAAATGAGGCACACTCCTGCCTCAGGGCCTTTGCACAGGCTGTTTCCTCTACCAGATTCTTGTCCCTCCAGGTGTCTACATGATTTACTTCCTTACCTTCTTCAAATCTGTATTCAAATGCCACCTTCTCAAATATCAGGGCTTCCCTGCCCTACTCTTTGTTTTGTTTATTTGTTGTGGGGGAGATAGTTGGGTTTCTTAAAATTTATTTTTAATGGAGGTGCTAGGGATTGAACCCAGGGCCTCTTGCATGCTAGTCATGCACTCTGCCACTGAGCTATACCCTGTCCCCTGCCCTACTCTTATCACCAGTACCCTCCACCCGGCTTTAGTTTCCTCCATAGCATTTATCACCAACCAATAGTCTACATACTTGAACATTCACTTGTTAATTGTTTCTCCCTTCTCCATCCATCATTACCACCCCCGAATGTCAATTTCATGAAGGGAGGTATTTCTGCCTGTTTTGTTCCCTGATGTATCCCCTGGGCCTAGGGCAGTGCCTAGCACACAGTAGGTGCTCACTAAATACTTGTTGAATGGCTGAATATGGAGGGGTGGATGCTGATGCGTACCTGGGGTAACTGGGAAACTCCAAGGATCTCTATGGTTTGGAATTACCCTGTAAACTGTAGAGTGAATACTCCCTCGACTCCACGGCTGGGTAAGCATGTTCTCAGTTGGGATTTGTGGGGCTGGGTAAGCATGTTCTCAGTTGGGATTTGTGGGAAAGAGACAGCTGAGGGTCCTGGGGGTTAACAGTCAGATTCCTAGAGCTGGGCACTGATCAGGGGCCAGGGCAAGAGGGGGAGGCACAAGGGCTCCTGAGTCTGGCTTTAGGCCTCTGACCACAGTGTCAAGTTTGTGAAGTGAAGGGTTAGGAAGGCAGTGAGAACAGTGTGGCCGGAAGTGGCCAGCCCGGTCTTCTGGCCTGAATTATCTGGGAAGCAAAATAATCACATTCCAAAGAACCCACGGCTTGAGCACTGGAGCCACTGCGGGGGATGAGGGGGTGGGGGTGGGGGCAAGGCTGGCCTGGGCAGGTGGAGGGTGGTCCTGTCTGAGGCTCAGAGAGGACAAATCATCAAGTCAGGGTGACCCAGGAGAGCTAGGATTCAGACCAAGGTGGGGAACATGCCCCCAAACTGTGAATGGCTGGGGCATGGCAGCCAGGGCACAGCTCCTGGGGAGGGGAGGCCACTCCAGGGACCCTGGAGCTAGATAAGCCACCACCTCATGGCAGGCAGTGTTCATTACTGTCCAGGCAACTGGGCCAACAGAGGGGACCACTATGCTACGAGCCACAGATAGACTCTGAAAGACCTGATGACCATTCCTAGGATGGTCCCCAGGCCCAGATCTGGGGTGAATGACAGTGATTGATAAAAATAGTAATAATAATAGCTCACATTTTGTCTCAGGCACTTTCCTGTACTGTCTCATTTAACCCCCACATCACCCCACGAGGAGGTCTGTCATTCTTCCCAACACAGTGGTCCTCAGGGGCCTGAGGGATCTGCCTCCATCCCATCCTCCTCACTTCTCCACCAACACCATCACACACTCTGATCCAGCCACACTGATCTCCTTGCTGTTCCTTTATCCCACCAAGCTCATGCCTGCCTCAGGACATTTGCAACTGCGGTTCCCTCTGCCAATTCTTTCTCCAGTGAGCACTCAGCTCAGATGTCACCTACTTAGAGGTTTTCTCTGACCCCCCAGGTAAAGCAGACCCCATCCTTTCTCCTCTGTCACATCAGCCCACTGTACTGTTTTTATTGCTCTGATCCAGTTGTGAAATTCTCTTGTTTATCCATTATTTCTTTCCTCTCTGTCTCCCATGCCTGGAATGATGGCAGAGACTTTTCTGTCCTGTCCATTTCTGCACCCAGTGCCTGGCACAGAGGAGGACCTCACAATATTTGCTGAATGAAGAGTCAGACAGACAGGAGTATCCTCCCTCTGTGTGCTATTTGTGACTGAATGTGCCTACCTGGCCATCCTTTGGGAAAAATCTCAAAGGACAAAGGAGGGTGGGGTGTCGGCTCCTGTAGCCCCAGACCCTGCCTTCTTCTGAGGAAAGGCCTAATGTCCCTGGAATCGCCTGCCCACACCACCCTACCCCCCAACCGTAAGCCCTTGGACAAGCTACGTGGACTCTGGGCCAGTTTCTAGGCCATAGAAAAAGGTGGGATCAGGCAAGTTTGGGGCGGGGGTGTATCTGAGGCTGTGCAGGGGCCCTTCCAGCCAGAGATGGGACTGGAAAATCATCCCCAGCCAGCCCGTAGATGAGGCCAGAGTGTGTGTGGGAGAGGCCTGGGGTCAAGCTAATGAAACTGGAACAAAAGCAGCTGGACTCTGGCAAACTTTGGGTCTGTTCATTCATTCATTCATTCATTCATTCATTCATTCATTCATACATCAGATGTCGCCTCCCCAGTGCCCAGAACAGGGCCTGGCACAGCACATCTCCTACTATGGGCCAGGCACTGCGGACTTCTACTGTGACCGTGTGACCTGAACATTCCCACCCCAGGGCCCTTGCTCTTGCAATTCCCTTCACCTGGAACTTCACCCTGACAGGTTCTGGGCACAGCAGGTCCTCTGCACATTTGGAGTCACCTCTTCAGCAAAGCCCTCCCTGCCCAGCCCTGCCCTTCCATCCTGTTCCTTTACTTGGGTATTTCGAGTATGTGCTTAATGCTTTGAAATGACATTGTGAATTCACTTTGTCATTCGGTCTGCCCTATTCCAATGTCAGCTCAGAGGCAGGGTTTTTTGTTTTGTCCCTTGCTGTGACTTCAGCACAGAGGTCAGCCCACAGAAAGCACTCAATAGATGTTTTTTGAATGAATGAATGAATGAATGACCCAATTAATGAAAGCTCCACTGGGAAAGCTCAGGGATGGGGTTTGGCTCCTAACCCAGATGGAGGAGGTGACCTGTAAACTGAGGGCTGAAGAAGGGCGACTGGGTGGGCCGGTGAAGAAAGGGAGGACATGGTTTTTTCTCAAAATGCCTTCCTCCAAGGGAGGGTTAAAAGGTAGCTCAGAAGTGGTAACTGGTGATTAAAATAAAAAAGCCTTTAATCCACTGCCACCATAATAACCACGAACACCTGGGCTGTGTGACCTTGGGGACCCCTTCTGGGCCTTAGCTCATTCTCAGTAAAAACTGCTGGTAGCCAGGGTCCCACCGGCAGAGGTCCTCCAGGCATGGGGTGGGGGAGTGGTGCACCTCCCTCCTCGGGTCTCTGCCAGGGTCCCCCTGCGCCAAATGCACACACCCAGAGGTCTGAGAGCCCAGCTCAGAAGTGGTCCCTCTCTGTTCAGAGGCCACATCTGTCCCCTACTCCACCGCAGCCCTGGGGGTCAGGGCCTGCGCAGCGCTCCGCGGCACGCGAGCTCCCTCTGCCGGCCCATAGCGGGCGCGCAGCTCTGAGCCGGAACCCGGAACCCCCGGGCTTCCGGAGACCTGGGGAGTTTCTCTTCCGTGGAATGCGGTGGTTTTGATTTAACAGTAGCTAACTAACGTTTACTAAGTGTTTGCTGTGTTCCGAGGACTGTGAGAATCTCACCACACCTAAAACCTCATGGAAGTCTTAGAGCAAACTTGTGAAGTGGATACAGAGAGGTTAAGGAACCTGCCACGCACAGCTGGTGCGGAGGAGCCGGCATCCGCGCACCCGCTGTGGTCCTGCGCGGGGGTCCCGCCGGCTAGTTTACGTGAAGATCTCTCCTCCGCTCGCTCACTCGTGCCTGTCCTTCCATCCTCTCACCCATTCACACCTGGAACTGCCAGACTCCTTAGCCAGTCCATCAGTCCACCCAATTAATTACCCCACTGTCTATCCATCGTTTAGTGAGTACATGGCGCAGGCAGCGGGAGGCCTCACAGGCCACTGGGAACCTTCCCTCACCACTGCCCGTGGCAGATGAGGCAGCTGCATGAGGCCCACTCCAGTGAGGGAAAGAGGAACAACTAAGCCAACTAAGGAACAACTTAGCTTGATAGATACTAGTAATTGCCAGGAACAAAACACAGTCTGGTGATGTGGACAGAGGGACTGGAGGGCGGCTAGTTTAGATGGGGCAGAGTGACTCTCGGGAGTTGCACATCGTTGCACTGGGGGTGATGGGATGTCAGCCACACAGAGAGGAGAGGGAAGACCCTTCCAAGCTGAGGGAAGAGATGGGGATGAGGTTGCCGATTTCACTATGTGTGGGAAAGTGCCTGTAGGAGATGGAGGCAGGGTTGAGAGCCCAGAGAGGTGACGGTGACTTGGGCCGAGAAGGTGGCAGTGGACCTGAGAACTGGCTTTTGGAAGCAAGTATCAACTTAGCGAGCCTGCTGGTGGGCACGAGGTCTGCGCTTTTCAAAGCACTGCCAAGGTGTGCATCAGAGCACACACCAGCGCCACCCAGCCAGCTCTGGGTGGTGTCAGGAAACCACTCTCCTGCCGCATGCCTGTCCTCATCCACAGGACTCGGGGGTGGACAGGTTTCGAGGAGGGACTGAAAACGTCCCCAGGTGACCACAGGGAAGTTTCCAATCTGAGCTGCTTGTACCACAGGGGCCATGGTGGCTGGTGAAGGTGGCCACTCACAGGCCAACCCTGCCAAGCCACACAAGAGCCACTTGTTTATGCTTCAAACGACCGTCTCAGACAGCAAAAACTCCTTCATGTGCGGCACACTTAGAAATCAGTAGGAAAAAGTAACAAAGATGACACAATTGAGAGGGAAAAAAATGCTTTCCAACTTGAGAAAAGACACTCAGCCTCGCCCATAAGAAAATGCAAGTGAAAGTATGACATAGCATGCTCAGCTCAAAGATGGGCAGGCAAAGGAGTTATGATCACAGAGAAAGGGAGGGGAGGGACCCTGTCCTATGGTGTTGGTGGGAGAGTAAGCTAATACTTCTTTGGGAGGCAACTTGAAAATGACAAAATTTAAAATGCCCATCCTTGGACAGGGAAGTCCACTTCTGGGACTTTACTCCACGGATGTAGGCACACACACACTCCCCAAGCCTGGTGAACAGCAGCAAAATGTCAGAGATGACCTCGGCGTCAGCAGTAAGGGCCTGGTCACTGGGGGTGGCACACTGTGTACTGTCTGCTTAGCAGCTGTTCAGAACTACAGGGTGGTTCTCCAGGAGCTGCTCGGCAGGGAACTTGAGAAGTCCTGTTAGGGAGAAAAATGTCCAAGGGAAGAGCAAAGTGAAGGCCACGTTCCCAGCTATGTGAGACCTGACTGTTAGGGGCGTGGGTGGGAAGGAGCGAGGGGAGGGAGGCATGGCTTGCACATGCGTACTCGACCTCAGAGGGGCCCACAACACATGGAGCCTTGCCTTGAGAGGCTGGCTCAGAAGCGGGAGGGAGCTTCATCTTCCATTCTATTCCCTTTCTACTGCTTGAAGTACTTTCTAGGTTCGTGAAGTCTCTATTTAGTAAAAAGAAAAACGAGGTGTCCAGGTCAGATTTCCCATCGTAGTGTAAGGGCCAGGTTAACTTTTTTAGCAGGGGATGTGAGGTGGTCTCCGTCCTTCACTGCCGGGGTCCTCATCACAGCTGACAAGGTAACCTACTTCTCGCCAACTCTAAAATGGACACTTTCACATCCTAACATTTCTGGACCTGGGACATTCCTTACAATCAGTAGCGTTTTACCTTCATAATCGGCAGTGTTTTTTTTCTTGATAGTACATAAAATAATGGTGCATCTCATAGCGGACAGCATCTCAGACTCACTGAAATGTAGATCTGTTTCCCGTGGATTCTGTGGCAACTCTGTTACCTGGCGCCTTCCACCTGTGCCACAGGTGGTGTTGCCCACACTCTGAGGACCCACTGCACATCCCTGGGCAGAGCTTCCAGGACTGCAGGCCTCCCAGATGTCAAAGGCCACTATGATGACAATCTTGGAAGAACAAGGTACAGCTGGTGACAGAGCTTTACGTTCAGAGGCTTCAACTGAGGCCTGCAAGCTGCGATGGCACTTTGTTCTACATGGGGAATGAAAAAAGTTTGTCAGTTTGACAGACTGTTGGTAGATTTCACATAAAAATCTGCATCAGAAAGCGTACACCTGAAACTAATATAATATTGCAAATCAACTATAGTTCAATTAAAAACAGCTCCGGCATTCACTGAGCCCACGTCTCAGCACTGAGTGGCACCTTCATCAGACACACACCGGGACCCCAAAGATGTGGCCAGTGCCTTCTCAGTGACAGGGCCGGCAGCAAGACCGGCTCTAGCACTAAGACCTCTCCTCTTCCGACACCACCTCCAGCCAATGTGCCAATAGATCTAAAAAACAGCAGGTGACTTCATGTAATCCTGGGAAAGCCTCTGAGGTACGTCTAGCTGTCAGCCCTGTGGCTCAGAGCTATGTGCAGTCCCTACGGCCATCCCCGGCATCTTCTCTCTCTCAGATGGAAAGAAGAGATTCTTTCACAAGCTGCCCTTCCTTGGAATTTTCTCCTGTGCTGAAATCCCTGATGCCACGTCCCGAGTCCTTCCTGGGGTTCTGTGATGAGGGAACGATGTGGAACATGCACAGGGAACATGACTGAGTGTCCACTCGCCGTGCGGGGGAAGGGCAAGAGGCCGAGCAGGGCCCGGCGGGAAGCCAGAGGAGCCGTTCATTTGACATCATCCACGTTGCTGCATCACACTACGGGCAGCAGTGCGTCAGTGGTGCCTCCACCCGAAGGGCCCAGGAACTTTCTCAGCAGAGGCAGCTCAAGGGCCCTGCCCTCACTCCAAGGTTGTGGTCAGAGGTCACCGGGCAGAGAAGACCCCTCGCTGGTGCTTCCTCCTCACCCTCGTCAGGTCGCTCTGAAGACCTCCCTGCATCCCTGCACGTCTACACAGTGAAAACTAACAGTGGAAGCAGCTTCTCTCAAGAGCAGATCTGGCAGGAGCCGGGGATCAGAGACCACTTGGCCAAAGACGTGCTCTCTGCACCTCAGACGAGTGCTTCTCTGCCCTAAGTTTAGGCCATGAACTTAAGACCACCTGAAAACCATGAGCGACAATGAAGAGCAAATCACAGTGGGACATAACTACAGATCACAGATTCAGACTATAGTCACACAAGGTTCCAGCTGAGTTCCCGAATCTCCAGGCCCAGTTCCCTGTAGCCCACTGAGAAGGTAGGAGGTGGAGTCTAGGGTTTTAGACAGGCCTCGTTTCCTCTCTGGAGGTCACCGCACAGAACACCTGCCACTTTTAGATTTAGCCCTGAATATGCCTTGGGGCTTTCCAGCAGTATTTTGAAATACTTTTAGAATATCCCATCTTCTCTCTCCCTTGAGAGAATTGGCTGAGGGTGAAGAGCCCACAAATCGTCCCTGGCCTGATCCCCTTTCAGGGGAACTTGAAAGGCAGCAGAGGACTGACTCATAAGGCCCATTCGGCAGAAATTCAGGCAGTGCTTTCTGAAGGGTGGCCTGTTAGGAACAACTGGACTCCCTCCATGCAGCCAGGTTCTGACACCTGAGCTGGCCCCAACAGCCACAAGGAATGGCCTGACTCCTGCAATAGGACACCAAGATCGTGCCTGTTGGTGGTTGGGATCATAGCAGAAGTTCAAATCCCAAGCAAAAACAGCAGACGTGTTTCCACTCCTCACACAGTAACTGGGAGAAAAATTGTCAGTCATCAGATCAAAATTCTTGTTTCAAACACCAGAAATTCATGGGAAAATTCTATTTGCTTTTCCTTGCAACATACTAAATCCAGCCAATAAGTAGGCACTAGTGGAGATTTTAAACAGCTAGAGTCCCACAGAGCTACTTAAATCAAAGGAAAGACTTCCACTCCCCACACCCTTTAACTCAATCTTTTAGGACAGGGGTTGGCAAACTGCTCCATGGGCCAAATCTGACCCACTGCCTGTTTCTGTATGGCTCCTCAAATGAAGAACAATTTTTATAGATGGAACACTTGCAATTGATTTGGCAACAGTGGTTACTAACTTTGAATCCCAATTAAGTAAAATGTTATCCCCGGCTCCAAAAAAGCATTCCACTCTTCTCAGATCTGTAACTTACAAAAAAACTGTACTCTATTATGTTTTTAATTTCATCAATTAAAAAAACTGTGGAAGTTTTTTTTTTTTCTGTTATATACTTACATAATTTCCTTGATTTTGCCTCTTGGCCAACAAAGCCTAAATATTTACTAACTAGGGCCCACTGTAGAAAAAGCTTGCTGACCCCTCCTTTAGGAGGTCAAACTGAATCCCAAAGAATCGAAGACTTTAAATTGTTCCTGAGGAAATTATATGCCAAGAGGAAGAAGAGCACAGTTTCTTAAATATTAACGCACACTTCTTTTTTATTATATTAAAATCAGGCAATGGTCTGACAATAAAAAGGCTGCTTATGGAATACTGTTATGTTAAACTTTACTTACAGGATGTTAAATCCTTAGAACTAAGGTTTTCCCCAGAAAAAGATTAATGGAAACATCAATTGCTTTTCAGACTTGATAGTTGCTGCTTCAAAAGGTGGTTTTACACAAATGCTAAATTAAAAAAAAAAAACCTTAGAATACAATGAATTGCTTTTATTTCGGTATGCATCCACATCTCAGCATTTAGTGGTCCTGAACGGAAAAGTGGAAAAACGCAGCAATTTGCCAGGAGGTCAAGCCTGCCAATTTTGGGGATCTGCCGTGCACACCGAGTTCGTTCTTAATCCCTGCTGAGGACCGTGAGAAGCAGCAGCACCAAAACCAAAGTATGCACCGAATTCAAGGTTCTTTTTGTTCCAGTTGTCAGATTCCAAACTAGACCCAAATGGACTGCAAGGATGACCAAATGAGAGCCCTGTTTTAAACTTCTTCAATTTTTAAAAGCAAAAGCAATTACAGGAAAAGAAAACAATTCATTCTCAGGGATTGTGTGTGCTCACAGGTGTCTTCTGTGGCCTTTCTCCACGTTTTACCACCAAGGACTTTGAGAGCTGGCAGGTCTGAGCAGCCCTGGTGACTGCTCTTGTCACCTTATCAAAACCTGAGCTAAAAAAAAGCATCAGCTGATGATGACAGCAGAGGGGGGCAGGGCCGAGGACCCAATATGTGTTTCCCAGGCTGGTGGAGAGTAAATAAATGTGGTTCCAAAACTAAATGAGGGAGGTCAGAGACTCTTTCCAACCTTACCTGATGGCTTCTGGCCAAAGCAAGGAAGTGTCATGGAAAGAATGTGTTGGGTGGTGACGGTGCAAAAAGGGACTTGAAGAGGAAGGAAAAGCAGCACCCCTCGATTAAGGTGGGGGGAGAAGATATGGGGAAAGCCCTGAATTCCTCACCAAAGGCCAATTTCAGAGGGGAGCAGAGGGGGTTACAATCTATGCTTCGGCCAAGGGTGGTAGTGGAGAGTGGGAAAGGATGATGGCTTGGAAGGGGGGCATCATTTAAGACTTAAAGAAACTAGGGGTGCAAAGCGCCCCCATACACCCAGCAGTAGTCCCACAGGCTGTGACCTGAAACCTTCACATCTACTCTAAGAAGCCACCCCAAGCTGGAGGGCTGTTGCAGGGAGGGAGGGAAGCAGGGGGAGGGGGAGAAGGCAGAGACCCCAGGCCATGTAATCAGCAGCAAGGTGATTGTGTGATGTGTCTTTTCACAGTTGAGTTAGATGTGCCCCACCGGTTATGATGGGAATCAATTTAAATATACTTTCTTGATCCCAGAAGTTCAACTATGTGGACAGTGGTTACACTTGACAGGATGATTTGTTATAGCACAACTTATATATTTCAAATGGACAAAAAATTAGTATCATTTACAGTATCTTAAGATAAACTGCCTTTGAATGGGAGCTTCCTTTCCAGTACTTTGAGGTCTACAAGACGTATCTAGAAAATTTACTACTGTGGAAAATGAAGACTGCTTAAATCGAATGAGGGGAAGGGGAGGGCCTGTGGTTTCTCTGTGATTAATTGCTGTAACACTGTCCTTCAGGTGGCTGAGGGAGTTTCATGTTTTCTTTAGACATCATGAGGCGCCGAAGCTCCTGCAGGACGACTTTGATGCTATATGAATTCTGCCATTTTGCTAGCACTGATATGGCTCTTGGGTCCACCTACAAAAAAGCAAATAAAAAACAAATTACTGTGAGGCTCTCAAACAAAAGAAGAGCTGTATGCTGGAGTTGAGCTATAGCAGAAACATGAGTAAAATGCATTTTTCAAGTTGAACATGCTGTTCACACAATGGTTTCTGACATGCAGAATACCCACAGGATTCCCTCCCTCCAGTCAGTCTGTTTTCTTCTTTTTGTGTCCCAAACCCCCACTGTTTGGGAGAACGAAATTATGGCTAAGTCAAGTCACCTTTAGAGAAATGGCCCTGACATTTGGTGAGACTCAACCCAACTGGCTTTAGAATAAGGGCCTGACCTGCTCCTGGCCCAGCTGCTGCCCCTCCTCAGGGCCTGTCCTTTCTGGACTCTACGTCCAGGTGGCAGACGATGAAGATGTGCAGGGCAGTAGGGAGAGCACAGGCGATGGGTGGCCTGGACCCAGGCGCCAGTGACAGGGGCCTGCCTCAGAGTCACGCCCTCTCAAGTTAGTGCGGCATTTCCCAAAAGATATTTCCCAAAGTGTGAGTTGAGTCCTGGGTTTAGGACTTCAGGTGGAACTCAGAGACAACACTAAAACACTGAACATAGTAACAAGGCTCATCTCTTCTCAATTTTCTTTCAAGTCTTCTGAGTACCTCAAAACAGAAGGCTTATTATTACTAGCTCGTGTGACACTAATGTGTAGCACCCTTTCATACTTGCCCATCTCCCCTTTGAATAAGACAGCAGGCTTCAGAGGCTCAAAAGCCTTTGGCAAGCAACATATGGAGGAAGAATTTATTAACTCTGCTTTGTTTTTGTAATCTTTATTGTTGCCATTACTGCCTCCTTACAAGTGAGACTGGTTTCCATTTATGGTAGTGAAAACAGAGGTAAAATAAAGTTAAAAAAGCAAGGCCAGGTGGGGAGGAGGGTATAGATCAGTGGTAGAGTGTGTGCTTAACATGCACAAGGTCCTGGGTTCAATTCCCAGTACCTCCATTAAAATAACTAACTAAATAAACAATAAACCTAATTACCTCCCTCCACCCAAAAAACAGCTTAAGAAAATAAATAATTAAAAAAGAAAGGAAGGAAGGAAGGAAGGAAGGAAGAAAGAAAGGAAGAAAGGACGAAGAAGGCCAATAAAGGAAAAAAATACTATGTACCAGTGGTCCACAAGTAAGGCCATGAGGTAAAAGTGTGATCTTGGGCAAGATCTTTTACTTCTGTGCCTCAGTTTCCTCACCTCTACCTCATGGAGTATATCAGGAGGACGGAATAAGCTCTTTAAGCTCTTATCTCAAAGTGACCAGCACAGTGCTGAGTAATAGAGGCCAGGGTAAGTGCCATATGACTGATGGTTAAACACAACTGGGAAACAGACTCTCGCCCCAAATCTGTACATGTTCGTACTACATCTTATCATCAAATAAAAAAGGAACATATGGAATAAGGCCCAAAGTGCCCTAATATTAAAGTACAAGGTATTTCTCAACCCTGAGGAACAAGCAGGGGCAGAAAAAACAACTTACCACTCCATTAGAACTATTAACTCCATTCATATTAATTTTTGTTACAAATCTTACAAAGGGGGGTGCTTCTGGGTATTTGGGTCCACATTCTATTTTAAGGCTGTATATTCGGTTTTCATAAATTGTCTGGAAAAAAAAGGGTAGAGATGTCAGGCAATTACAAACAAAGAATTCAAAAAGGGAGAACTTCTGAAACCCCTTTATTCCCGACTGAGAATTGGTGCATCTGCTTCCATTACAAAGTCAACTGTCATTTGATAAGTTAGCAGTAACTAGTCTCTACATTAGTGTGTATGAATTCCGGCCTCAGGGGAATAAAAAGATAGAAAATTTAAGCTGGTATCACTGAAGTTTTAAGTTAGCAGTATTAAGTCCAATCAGAGGAAACTATTTTCGTGGTTATTTCTCTACACTCTGGGGAATGATGTGTAAGAGGCATTCTTTATTCTGGGAAGCCAAACTAAATGTCTACTCATACTAGGATGATCAGCCAATGCATTAAATACCACTGTGTACAAAGCACAAAACAGTTTAGAGAACTTCAAAATTCAGTATGAGGTTGGGGGTGGGGGACCAGATGCTTCCCTACTTCACCATCACTTTGGGGTTGTGCTCTGTGCAAGGGATCTCAACCGTTTGTACCACCTCTCCCTGCTGTCTTTATGATGACCTGAGAGAATGACTGGTATCTAGTGGGGGAGTGGGGGAGCCAAGGGTGCCAGGCCTGCATAGGAAACAATAGTCCTTCAAACACCAACTGTGCCTCTGTTGAGAATCAATGGAAAAGTCCGATCCCCCATGCCAATGAACTTCTTCCCTTTAACTTCCATCCAACTAGCAGCCGACTGTCTGCCTTTGCCAGGCTGTTCCTTCTGCCTAGAGTGCTCTACCCCAACCTGAACTACCTCACAACTTTAACACCCAGTTCAAACACCATATAAAAGGCTAGTCCATAGCTTCTGTCTTATGTGAAGCTGCATTATTACCACTTGTGTATCTGAAGAACACACCAAAGGGTGACGTCTCCCCATTAGACCGGCCCCTTCAAGGGCAGGACCACCCTCCTTTGGGTTTCCCTCTTAGGCACCAGTGTCCCTTCCTCTGCACGTGTAGTACAAGAAATGGCTCCTGTGTGAACAGCGACACCTAGTGGTTTTTGGAGGGGGTATAAACTAAAGAAGATGTGATTTAAATCCTTGAAAATATGTCTACACAGTGGCCAGTCCCTATTTAAAAACTGAAACATATATTTTAATATTCAGAAGGCAGTCATAATACACCGTTAGAAACCTTTCATATCCACCTAACAGGTACCCCAAACTATAACAAAATCAAAACTCAATTCTGGATTTCCACCCACCCTCAGCTTGCTCATCCTTCCCTCTCCCCTCATAAGTAGCTCCATCACCTAGCAGTTAAAGCAAAAACTTAGCAGTCAGCCATGATTCCCTGTTCCCTCACCCCTTACCTTCCAATCATCAAAAGGTCTTAGCTTTTATCCCACCTTCTTCTACCACCATACCTCATCTGAATCACCCCAAGTCTCTGCCTTCTCTCTCGCTCCTCTACCATCTGCTCCCCACACAGCAGTCTGGCTGACCTTTTAAAACTGGAATCTGTCCCTGTGGCTTAACCCCTCCAATGGCTTCCTGGTGACCTGAGAAAGGAAGCCAAGTTCCTGGATCGGCCCCTGTGCACCCTTGCCTCCCTCTCCTTTTATTCTTCTCCTTCCTCGTCCAACCCCTCTGGCCTGCTTCTTTTTACTCTTCAAACACACCAGTTTCTGTCTCAAGGCCCTGATACCTTTGCATCCTCAGCTCTTCAGCTCAAGTGCACTTTCCTCTCAGAGTCTTCCTGATCCCTCATCTGAAGACTAAGGCCCAGTCTCAGACATCCCTCACTAAAACTCAAGACGTCCCTCACTGAAACTCAGCAAGGAGGCAGGGGCCTCAACAGAACTGGTACTCAGATGTTTGCTGAATGAATGAATGTTGCTCTTCAAGCCTTCATAAAACAAACACCTTGTTGCAATTAAGGAGTTTCATTAGAGGAAAAAAAATTCAGTAAACATAACAGGCAGGAAGCACACGGGCATGGTTTCCACACAGCTTTATGGAAAGTAGGATAAAAGGTCTAGCCTCAGCACCTAGCAGTCTCCACCAGCAACATCACACTCAGCAAGTACCTGTGAGGCGGGAAGCCCCATAAAAAGACCAGCAGGACCCCCAAGCAGGGCCACTACTCTCGTGCTGGCACCATCCGGTTCCCTGGCCCAGGAGCTGTCACTTTTTGCCTCTGAAATGGCTTAGTTACCCTAAAATTCTATTGGTTCCCTGAGCTCACTTCTGATTGGCTATTCCCCTCACTCCTGATTGGTCCATTCCCCTCACTCCTGATTGGCCCATTCCCCTCACTCCTGACTGGTTACTTCTCTCACTCCTAATTGGTCCATTTCTACAAAGCTTGTTCCTGGTTGGTCAACTTCTGTTATACTTTATTTTCATATGATGTTGCAGTGTCAAACTGGCAGCCTATAAAGGCCTGTGTAAACCTACAGACAGGGTCCAAAGCTTGGAGTGTTAACTCCTCTGGGCCTGCTGGCATAATAAACCTGAGTTCTCCAACTCTCTGAGTGCTGCTTGGTCTCTTGCTGGGATCCAGGTTGCTGTCACAACTGAGCTGTAACACCGAGCTATAACACCGAGCTGTAACACATTTTTCCGCAACACCTGCTGACTGCATGGATCCCAAATTCATCTCTCGGTGTATTCTGCATTCATGCCCAATGGTTCTGTCACACAATTCAAAGACAAAATTTCTTACACAAAAAAAGTCCCTAGGGGCTCGTGGTAAATACCAAAATCACAAAGTCGTTTGAAATATTTGATATCACCTTTTGGAGGCTCTGATGCACAAATTTATTCAGCTGCTGGCATGTTTTGTGGCTTATCAGTGTTGGTAAGAGGTCACTGACCATTCTATTAGCAATAGTGTCAATATGTTTAAGATGGTGGGCAGCTTAGCAATAGGATTCTGATTATTACATAGATTAAATCTTGACCTTACCCTTGACACTTCTGAAAGAAGTCCATTTTAAAAAATCCATGCTATGACTAACTTCTTAGAAAGAGAAATATTAAATTTCTGACCACTGATGTTCAATTTCACTGGAACACAATAAAAACTGCCTCAAGTCAAGTGAGCAGAGACACCTGAAGAATCATCAAAAAGTCCAAGTAAGACTTTTAAAGAAAACAAGGTTCTGTTTTTCTTCCGTTTTGTTTATGAGTGCTCCAGGGATATGCTAAGTTTCCTTGAAGAAAGGAAATGTGCCTGAGGGAGAACTGCTGGAACATTCTGTCTCTCCGAGGAACACTGCTCTTAGGATTCATTATTTGATCACAGAACTAATGATATGGTTTGACCTTCACGGGGCAATTTGGCAGTGCTTATCAACATGTGAAACAGTCATGCTCAGATCAGCAAGACTATTTCTAGGAATTTTCTACAGATGGACTCATACTTGCACAAAAACGTGAAGCGCTGTTGAGTTATTTTTGCTACTGCAGGCAACCCAAATGTCCACCTGCAAAGGACTGACTAACCCAGTAAAGCATATTCATATAATTGGATCTTCTGTAGCCTTTTTGAAGGCTGAGGCCCAGACATACACACGCACACACCCACACACGCATGCACATATACATGTAAAGGCTGTCAAGGTATAGCCAAAGGTATAGCCAGCAAGTTGCAAATTATGTACAACCTCTAAAAGCAGACAGACACCTCTCTCCAACTCTGGGTGTATGTATGTGCACACAGGCTTTTTCATCTATCAGTCACTACACACCCAGAGCCTAGAGATTATAAACTTTTCCTGGGCCTAAAATATGTATGTGAGATAATCCCATACTAGACATGAGGAAACATCATAGGAATTCCAACAGGGAGCCATTCTACAAAATACTTGACCAGTATTCCTCAAGACTCATAGGCAACAAAACCAAGAAAAATCTGAAACTGTTAGACACAAGAAGCCCAGGACATGATGATAAAATATGTGGTAACTTGGATAGGACTCTGGAACAGAAAGTAGACATAAGGTTAAAAACTAAGAACATCTGAATAAATAATGGACTTTAGTTAATAATAATGCACCAATATTGGTTCACTGGTCCTGACAAATGTACTGTATGCTAATATGTTTAAATATAGGGGAAACTGGTGCGGGGGAGTGTATACGGAAACTTTCTACACCACCTTTGCAATTTTTCAACAAAAATGAAAGTACTATAAAATGAATGAATGTTTATTTATATTGAAGTGTAGTTGATTTACAATATTATATTAGTTTCAGGTGTACAACATAACGGTTCAATATTTTTGTAGATTATACTCCACTTAAAAGTTATTATAAAATACTGGCTACATTCCCTGTGCTACACAATATATCCTTGTAGCTTATTTATTTTATACATAGTAGTTTGTACCTCTTAGCCCCTTACTCCTATTTTGCCTCTTCCCCCTTCCCTATCCCACCAGGTAACCACTAGTTTGTGCTCTGTATCTGTGAGTCTGCTTCTGTTTTGTTACATTTATTCATTTATTTTATTTTTTAGATTCCACATATAAGTGGTAACATACAGTATTTTTCTTTCTCTAACTAATTTCACTAAGCACAATATTCTCCAGGTCCATCCATGTTGTTGCAAATGGCAAAATTTCATCCTTTTAGAATGTATTTTTAAGATGTATGAGATATGAGAAAAGAAAAAAGGGATTGGCTCCAAAAATACACAAAGAAAAGCACAAAATCTAAATTAATATATACAAAAAGGTGACATTAGGTGAACTAGTCAACTGCTACTCGGTGCAAATCCTAAGTAGTTATCTAAAAAGTATGTTTAATGTACAATGTGGGTACACGCTGTATTAGAAAGAAGGGAGATAGGCAGAGACCGAGAAGATCTCAGGAGCCCAGGACATGGACAGATTAGTAGATGCAGAGGAAGAGGTGTGAGAGGACATGCACCAAACTACTGCTCATAGTTAATATAGGGAGGAAACTGGTGATTGGGAAGTTAGGGAAAAGCTGGGGAAAAAAGTCACCACATGAGGTATTTTAACAGAGAATTTAATATAAGGAATCAGTTGAACAAGTATCACTGGACTGCAAAAAGCTTTAAAAGAGGAACCTGAACTAACACAGAGGTAATAACTGCAGGGAGCAGGTATCACCCTTGTGTTAGCTCAGGCTGCTTCCCTTTATTCTCCCTTGAGACTGGGGGAACAAAGGAACAAAGCTAGAGTTGATCAGATCTAGAGGCTTAGCGGAAGAAGGCTCCAGAATTGAACCCAGATCTCTGAGGAGGATGTGCTGTGAGGCTGATGCTGGGGGTGCCCCCAAAAGCTGAAAGCTGGAACCCACTGCTGATGCCAGGATAAAGGGCGATTCCCACAACAGCACAGGCAAACCAAGAGGCAAACAGGAAGAAACAAGTCTCTTCTCTCTGCCTTTCAGGCTCTCTCCTGTGTCCTGACTGGTGGAACCTAACAGGAAACCAACTGACAAAGGAAAAATGTAGTTTGCAGAGTGCCAGCCCAGTATCCAAAGCAGAGCAGGGAAAGGTGGGTTTGGAGCTTAGTAACCAGCAGCTGCACACACCCCTCCAGACAGTGACAAAACAATTTTCCTCTGTACAAAAACTCTTTCCACCAGTCAGCATATCCTTCTGAGTGAGCCATGGGACCCATCTGAAGGCGATATTAATTATTCATTTCTCTAATTCAATCCTAGTGCCACCTGAATATCTACAAACTTAAAGACCATTTTGCTGAGTTAACCACACAATCTTAACAGAAAATAAAAAGGAGAAAGGAGGTACTTGCTCCTTCCCATCTGCTTTCTGTCTAGTCTCCAGCTTCTGGTCTTTCAGTGCTTCTTCAACCACCTTTGCTGGCCCCCACAGGGATTAGCAGCAGAGGGTACCTGTCTTTCAAGTGTTAGGTTCTGATGGGCTCAGCCTCCCCCACAGCCTCCCAGCCTCCAAGCAGTGGTTACTGTTTTCTGTGTTATCTTTGTGTTCCCACAGCGTGCCCTTTTTGCTTTTTTCAGTTGAACATCTATTTGATCAACTCCCTATACTAAATTCTCTCTGTTGAAATATCTAGTATGATTTCTCTTTTCCTGACTGACACAAAGAAGTAAGGGGAACAAAGTCAACCTACTCTGCATACTCTGTACTGTTTAAAAAAATTTATGAGAACATGAATTCATTTATCAGACATGTAACTTAAAACTTTTTAAAAAGAGGTCAATATGCACTGATATGAAAAGATGTCTACCATCTGTTATGGGAAAAAAATAAAGTTGCAAAACGTTAAGCATAGCAAGGTCTCATTTTTATTAAAAAGGATACATATTTATGTTTGTGTATCCAAAGCAAATGCCAGTAGAAACATACCATACACCAACTGACCAGTTTTCATTCTGTGGGGAGTATAATGAAATGGGGAAAGGATCGCTTTCCTTTTACTTCACACACTCCTGAAATCCTGTTTGTTATTAAGCATGCATACAGTACTTTTAGATTAGTATGTGTATAAACACACACCCAGGCTCTAGCTCACACATAAAAACACTATCTTGGAGAACCCCAGGGGTATAAGTGCTTCTCGACCAGGGCAATTTCTGTCTCTGCCTACTGAAAGACACTGAGGTGCTTCCCAATATTTTAATACTATTGAAAACACTATATGTATAAAATAATTTTGTACATATAGGCTTTAGAACAACACATTCAAGAAGAGCTGAGTAAATTCCTAGTAGAATTGCTGGATCATATGGTATATGCCTTGTAAATATTGGTGGATGATTTTCTTCTGAGTAATACAATAACAAAAATATAATAGGGAGATGAGATACTCAGTATTCTCCTTAGATGCCTTAATATTTATGTTGATATTCCAGATGCATAGCACAAACTGTAAAACAGACTGGTTACGGGGAGCACCCAGAAGCAAACAGTTCCTTTTATGACTTTGCTTTTAACTTTGGGGAGCAGGGCAATAAATTGACAACCTTGTGCATTGCTGGTGGGAGTATAAAACGGTACAGCCACTTTGGAAAACAGTTTGGCAGTTCTTTAAAATGTTAAACAGAGTTATTGTGCAATCCAATAATTCCACTCCTATGTATACTTGAGAGAACTGAAAGCTTTTATCCACATAAAAACCTGGGCACAAATGTTCATACAAGTATTATAATAGGCAAAAAGTAGAAAAGTCCAAATATCCATCAACTAATTAATGGCTAAATAAAGTATGGTATATCCAAATGTAAAAATATTATTCAGCCATAAAAAGTAATGAACTACTGATTAAGTGCTATAATGTGGATGAATCTTGAAAACATTGTTAAGTAGAAGCTAGTTGCAAAAGACCACACGTATTGATTTCAACTATATGAAAGTCCAAAACAGGCAAATTCATAGATATAGAAAGTAAATTAGTGATTGTCAATGGTGAGGGGTGAGGGAGTGGGGTGCAGAATGGGAGTGACAGCTGATGGGTACGGGGTTTCTTTTTGGGGTAATGAAAGTGTTCTGAAATTAGTGATAGTTGCACAATTCTTAATAAGTACTGAACTGTACATTTTAAAAGTATATTCTATGGTAAGTAAACTCTATAATTTGTTAATTATATCTCAATTTTTTAAAAAAGGATGTATGGAAAGCATACATACCTTATATACTGTAGCTACTCATTAAAAGTCAGCCCCCTTTGGAAAGAGGTAAACTAAAACTCAAGGTAATCTTAGGTGTTTTAGGTAGAATGGAATATTTTCAACAGAACCCAGTGGTTCATTTTATTTATTCATTTATTTAAGTGTATAATTCAGTGGTGTCTAGTTTATTCCCAATGTTGTACACTGGTTCATTCCTAATTTGTTAGAATCTGAAAATCAGTCTGTTAATTAACAAATCTATTGAACAACTACCCTATTCTGAGTCATTTCTAGGTGCTCTGAAGAGTAAGGAGGAGGGAACAATAGTTTTCATCCTCAAAAAACCTAAGTTATCCTTAGGAAGAGAAGAAATGAAGTGAAGGAAGCCAGCACTATACAATGGACTTTCAGAGACAGCAAGAAATGATCTCCATGAAGAAACAAGCTTTCTAGATCAGGTTTTTCCCAATATTCAACAGATTTAGAAAATCCTGGTTTTCAGAGATTAACAAAAGATCAAGAAATGAATTAAAAACAGACTGAGTATTTTTTTGAAAAACCCAAAATAAATCTATAGGGTCACAAAAATGACTCAAAAAGTAACATTAAATGGTAAAGCCAGTGATTCAGCATGAGTGTTTATGACAGTCTAAGATGAACATTAGATTGTCCAACAGCGAGCACCACACTCTTCCTTGTTTCAGCCGGGGCCACACCCCACGTGTCTATCTTCCACAGAGCTAGTGCAGAGCCTTGTACAAGGTGAAAACAATGAATGAACATCATCATCCTTAACCACAAGCAGACACAGGAGGGGTCCCACTACATTCAGGCAGAATCTCTACTTGTCTGAAACAAGCGTCACATTATTGGAATCTTTCTCTTCACTCCTAACATCAAATTACTACTTAACACTCTAGATAACTCTATAATGTGAACGGATGAAAACTCAAAATATAAACAGCAAGGAGACAATACAACATATGGTTAAGAGCAAAGGCTTTCGGAGTCAGATCAGGTTTGGAATTATCAGCTGTGTGACTGTGAGAGTAATTTTACTTCTTTGAGTCTGTCTCCTCATCTGTAAGATGGAATGCAACTACACAACAGCAGCACCTAACAACAGGTTTTTGTGAGACTTAAGTGGCATTTCCGGGGGGTCTACTACATGCCATAAAAAAAGGTTAGCTGGCGTTATGAAGACTGGGAACTCTCACAAATCATGAAGCTCTAAAAGAGAGGTCACATTCCTCATCCCCATTGTCTTCGTCTTCTTTGCAAAGGCCTCTTGGCCTAACAGTGCCTAGAACAGACCAGAGCAAACCAGGCAGGCAATAACCCCTTGACAAATGGCTCAATGAATTAGGATACAGATGCATGGCCAGACTGGGAAACAATGAATAAAAACCACAACCATGAAGGCTTTCCAAAGTTCATCTGGACATTTTGTCTTCAGGAATGTTGGTCTTGTTATTTGATGAGCCCAAGAGTTTGTTCTAAACTACATCTGAGGGTATAATTACCTCAAACCTCACTGTCTACATTGTCATGTAAATTCACACTATGAGTCTAAACAGGTTTTTGCTTACCATTTAGAGGGATTAAACAGCATCAGAAGAGGTTCAAATACATAAACTGAAACTGGTCAAAAAAGAATAGCCACATTTCAGAAAATATACCAATGGTGAGCTTTTTCCATGATAAGGCTAATACTTTTTAAAAGGAGGCACAGTAATTTAAGACATTGACATTTATAGCCGTAGCTCGACGCTTACTCTTGGAGGCCCAATTATCATCCCTGTCCATCTTGTAAGTGTCATGTCTTCGTCATCTTCTAGACCCCAGCTAACTGTGCCATCTCCTACTCCTTTCTGGCCTTCTTCGAGTTCTTCCAACAGTCGGAAATTGCGAGGGACTTTTACTCCTAAAATAAATGGAAAGAAATTCAAGATACTAGCAACTCCAGGGAAACTTGTAAGCCTAGAGCTAGCTGCTCATTATCACTACCTGAGAATAAAGATGCTTACATGCAAAAAACTGCTGAAAGCTGTCATACCTCAAGCTTACTGCTTTCAAAGCTATCTGTATTGACCAGCACAACCAGAAGGAAGGACACATGGTTTGTCACAGGTGAAGTGGCGACTAAACCAGGCCCAGATGACCAAACCTAGGAAGACACCCCACCCCCATCCCCACAGTTTTGACAAACTTCATAAAGGGTTTACATGTCGAAATGTTGATTCATTTGGGCCCACTAGTGATGAAAACCATCAATACCAAGTACTAACAAAAGTGCCTTGGAAGAAAAGAGGCTATTTCTTTTGTTTTGTTCTTACTACACATTTCTGAGGCTAAGAGCGTGCTCATTTATTGGACTGACTCCCAAAGTTCCTTAGGAGGAACAGACGCCCCTGCTGTATCACGTAACAACAGTGTCCTCTTGATCAACTCAGAATCAACGGAAGGTGGCAAGGATGAAAATCTTTAAGTATTTAAGCCATAGCTTCTCTCAACTTGTGAAAAAGCTAAAAGAAGGCAACCAGTTTTCTACTTTACTTGTTCCCAAAGACCCCACAGCCTGGCAAGTAGCTCATGGAAGCCAGCACACAAACACAGCTCACAGGTTTATGCCACTATACCCCAAGTTCAGGGAGAGGCTTGCACCGTTTCTGGGTGTCTTTCAGAAGAATCTAGGTACTGGGGCCAGATAGGAACGTTGCTCTCCCAATCGGTCCTGTCTACTTCTCCCCCCACTCCCCTCTTCTCCCAGCATTTAGACTGTTTCCTCTGGAAAACACCAAGGATCCAGGCAAGTTAAACACTGAGCCCCCAGCTGGCCAGACTCTGGGAGCCAAGCAGCACTTAACATATGACTATGAAGAAAGACCAAGTGGAGAGACTCAAGACTGAGAGGTGTTCCCAGAATATCCTCATTATTTCCCAAAGTGTAGGACACATGCTAATATTAATTCAACTGGAATAAATACCTGAGCATCTACTTTATGTCAGGTACTTTTCCAGGCACTGGGAGA
Source organism: Camelus bactrianus (assembly GCF_048773025.1). Taxonomy (NCBI): domain Eukaryota; kingdom Metazoa; phylum Chordata; class Mammalia; order Artiodactyla; family Camelidae; genus Camelus; species Camelus bactrianus. Next base: position 23,353,271 of record NC_133557.1, read on the forward strand.
TAAGCAGTGAACAAACCAAAAATACCTGCCCTCATAGGGCTTACATTCTAGCAGGAAACATATACAAATTATGCAAATTACGTAGTATGACAGATGGTGGTGTTCTGAAGTAGAGCAATGGTGGGGGAAGTTACAATTTTAAATAGGGTGATCAAGCAAAGCTCTATTGCAAACAAATGTTATGACTAAAGATGTGAAGAAGGGGGAGCATAACTTATGGTTGCTGAAGGGAGCATCTTCCAAGCAGAGGAAACAGCAAGTGCAAAGGCTCTGAAGCAGGATCTTGTCCAGAGTGTCAAAGAACAGCAAAGATGTTAATTTGGTTAAAACCAAGTCAGTGAGATCAAAGTACAGTAGGCAATTTGGGGACACCAGCTATTACTGAGTGACACAAAAAGCTACTGGAGTCCTGAACAGAAGAATGACAGGATCTGACTAGTTTTTAGTAAGATCCCCCTGCCTGCTGTGTGAAGAATACAGTAAAAGCAGCTAGGGCAAAAAAAGCTACGAGGCTACTGCAATTACTCAAGCAAAAGAGCATACTGGCTCGGACCATGGTGACAGCAGTGAAGGTGGTGAGAAGCAGCATAATTTTAGAGGTCTAAGCTGGTAAGATTTGCTGTCAAGCTGCCGGTGAAAGAGAAGTCAACTATGGCTCCCAGGCATTTCATCTAAGCAACTAGAAGGATGGAGTTGTTAGTGGTGCATTAGATGATTTTAGGTGGTACATGAGTAAACACTTCATTTTACGGTCATGTATTTATTTTTAAGAACAACTTACTTACGGCAAGTAATATTATACTAATTTTCCACTTACAATGATGGTAAAAGTTTCTTTTTAAAATAAATATAAGCAAAAAAGTCAGCTGATTGAAAAATAATATTAAATAGTACAGATGGTACTTGAAAGGAAACAGAAAAAAACCTGAAAGCATTCCTGAATGGTCCATTTGGAAAACACTGGCATTTTTTATCCACAGAATGGCCAACTGTATTATTCAGCTATACTGGACTGAGTCTCCTCCAGCAAACAAAAAATTGAAGGATGTTTGTGACATTATAAGCAAAAAGCCAGATAATACAATGCCTTTCATTCAGAAAGAGTTAAATCTAAATCTTTAATAATCCTAACTAATGTGGCTTAGAGGAAGAAAAAAAAAACCCACTGTGAATTACTATTGCTGTTACTATTGGTTAATTTATAAGTCTGAACTAATAAAAATGAATATCCAAAGAGCACAGAATCATACTGATAGGAAGACTGACCAATATCTGAGGTACCTGTTCAAGAAGGTGTAATGGGCTGAGTTGTACCCCCTCAAGTTCACATCTTGAAGTCCTAACTCCCAGCATCTCAGAATGTGACTGTATTTAGAAACAGAGCCTTTGCAGAGATGATTACATTAAAATGAGGCCATCAGGGTGGGCCCTAATCCAATCTGACTGGTGTCCTTATAAAGAGGAAACTCAGACGTACAAAGGAGACAGCACAGGTGCAAACATGCATGGAGTAAAGACCACGTGAGGACATGGCGAGAAGGCAGCCACTTGCAAGCCAACAGGAGAGGTCTCAAAAGAAACCAAACTTGCTGATACCTTGATCTTGGACTTCTAGCCTCCAGAACTCCGAGCAAATAAACTTTGATTGTTTAAGCCACCCAGGCTGTGGGATTTTGTTATGGCAACCCTAGTGAACTAATACAGATGCTAAGTGACATCTTAAGAAACTTGGAAAGGATAGAGATTAAGATGGTAATAGCAGTTATCTCTGGGTGCAAAGATTATGGGTGATTCCAACCCCCTTTCTATGTTTTGACTTTTTTTTTTAAACCATGATCTTGTGTTATTTGATCAACAAAACTCTTTCCTTCTGCCTGGAACCCTCTTCCCCCAGGTAAGTTACATCAGTCATACTCTCACCTTCTCAGGGCTTCCGTTATATGACACCTGATTAAAGGATCAAGGATTCTCTGAGAGTGGGGATCTCACTTAATTGTATTCCTTAAGTGACTAACTTTTAAGTGGTCCATGTTTTTTATTGTTACCAAAACTTGTTCAAGTCAAATGAACAACAGCTCCCATGGCTGAGCCCTTCTTGTTGAATGAAGTTACACGTGTGACCTCTATTTCATAAAAACATTGTGTGTGTGTGTGTGTGTGTGTGTGTGTGTGAGAGAGAGAGAGAGAGAGAGAGAGAGAGTGATCTTTAAGCCAGGCTGGATTAATTACTCCTGGTGTAACTGTTGCTTTTGTAGACCTTAGCAAAGAACATCCTTATGGCTGGAAATGTTCCCTCTTCATCTAACAAACAGGTCTGCTTAAGAAATCTTAATCCAAATATCACAAGCTCATTGGTATTAGTTTCAAAACAGGGAGTGAATTCAAGTTACATTTTTCTGATGTTTGATTTTTTTAATTGTGAAGTAGGGAAAATATATTAGAAATGAATCCTGTACTTCCAACAGGTATTTCCATTGGATTAGACATTCAATTACTTAAAAACAAAGTGTGCAAAGCCCATATATACAACTGAACAACAAAAAATGAGTCAGTTAAACTTACTTTAGGTTAGTATTTAGAATAGTAACTGAGCACCACAGAAGACAAAATCAGCTTTTTGTTGTTACTTCTATACTGACCATATAGGATGATTCAATTTGATTCAACTATAAAACAGGCATCAAAACAGCTTAATTAAGTGAAAAACTTTGGATTGGCCATATCTGTTGGGCAGTCTAGAAATATTCCAAGCAAGAGTTGGAACATACATATAACTATCAGAATAGTTGTACTATGTACTGATTAATGACAATAAGCATTTATTCCATTTGACCAGCAGTTCTCAGCTTTTTTTGATCTCAAGACCCTTTTACACTTTTAAAAATTACTGAAGATGTCAAAGAGATTTGTTTATTGTGGGAGATAGCTACTGATATTTACCAAATTAGAAATTAAAACTGACAAATTATAAAAATATTTCATTCATTTAAGACTAGCCACAACAAACCATTACATTTTAAGATAACGTATGTTCCGAAGAACACAGTGAGGAGAGTGGTATGGCTCTGCAAATGTCTTTAATGTCTGGTTCAAAACAACAGGTAGTTACACCAGAAATTGACACAACATTGTAAACTGACTATAACTCAATAAAACAACAACAACAACAACAACAACAACAACAACAGGGAGTGTTAAGAACCGAGGTGAGCTGGAGAATACACATCCTGCCTAAAGGGAACAGTCAATCCTTTGCTCTGACCAAATGTCTGTGGGTCAGATTGTGCTATGGACCATCATTTTACAACATTTGAGGTCACTTAATTGTTCTCAAAAATCCGTTTGCGCCCTAACACCCTAGGTTTAGCTCAGAGGATATTTTAAACCCTTTCTTCTGTCAGAGGGTAAGAAAAGATTGATAAACGCGCTAATCTGGCATCTGACAGTTAAGCACACTGTTCATCTTTATGTAACTAAATCTTGAAGAATAGAAGTCCACAAAGTGGATAGCTTTTAAAGAGGACTTATATTTTAATTCATTTTTTTCCTAAGCTATAAACTTCTATTTTCACTCAAAATTGATTAAAAGTGAAGTATGGGGAATAATAACAGCCAGCAAAAATCAGGAACTGCAAAAATTTACAAATTGTGCAGTGATTCACTTAGCTTTTTCTGATATTTAAACAGAAGTGACTGATTAGCACCCGATTAGCTGGTATACTGAACTCTATCTGGTAAGGAACCATCTAGGTAGGGTTCACCATGTTTCATGTGTAAAAAATTGAGCTCCTCTCACATTTACAAGCAAAAATCCACACATTTCAGGACTGCAGTTTTTTAAAAAGTTAGCTAAGCTCTTTACCTGGTTGTCAAAACTTCCCTACCCGCAGATTTGTCAGTAACAAATATGTACACACATCTCCTTTCAGTATAATGATTATCAAACATTTACTCAACACCATGTTAGACCTTATAGGTGCTATGAAAAAAAAACCAGGAGCCTCCCAATCAGAGTATAAGTCTCACCCTGGAAACAAGATATACACTGTATACAAAGTTCAATAAAACAAAACAGTATCAAAACGTATGAGAGAAATATAATCAGAGGACAATGATTCTTAATCTTTGGGGGGGGGTCACAGACCCCTCTGAATTTGATGAAAGCTAAAGAGGTGCATGCTACTTAGAGGGACTGGACTTTATCCTAAGGCTAATTAGTGGGGAGCTGCAACAGGACAAGAGATAAGGCAAATCTACTGGGTAATGTTCAGGCTAGGCTGAAGGATTAGAGGCCAGGTTAGGATGTATTACTACTAACATCTCAGGATACAAAGCCAGAAGCATTTGCTTATAGCAAATGATGTGACGACACAACACATTACTGAACTTCTTATAGGCTGAGAAAGGTGGGAAATAAGGAATGCTAAGAGACTTAAGGCAGCACATACTACTTTGCACAACTGTGGTGATGGTTCCCATTTTCAGAAACACACACACACACACACACACAAACATGTGGCCTTTACCTGGTAGGCTTTGGATAAATATTTGCTAAAAAATCAAAAAATTGAGCAAAGGATAAAAAGGTATGCACATTCCATTTTATGAAAGATAAAGTCAACCACACTTCCCTGGGTGTGTGCACTCACATAAATGATCTTTCGATGACACGGAAGCAGAATCAAGAATGTAAGGATACCTGGCTGACCACTCTATTTTAAAAAGGCTGGTCGGAGTAATGGCTTGGTTATCTTCCACAAATAAGAATCAGAGTACACTGTAGAGAAAATTCTATAATTTTTTAGCAGAGGATTGAGAGCACAGACCTAGGACCAAGTCCTTACTCCACAACTTTCCAGTAATCTAGCTGTGTGACTGCAAGTTACATTGAACCTCACCAAAACCACGATCCCAACACTCCCTGCCCTCTCAAGTGTCAATGAGGGAGAATAAATGAAGTGAAACTTGTAAAGCACTTTGCGAAATACCTGACACAGAGTAGTAATCACCTTCATCAGCACACTGTATATCCATCATAAAATAAAAAATAAAAATCCCTTACTTGATCCCGTATCTCCTCTTAGCTACCATCTCATTTCTTTGTTGCTTTTTAGCAAAAAACCTTCAAGGGCTGTCTAGACTCCTTGTCTGTAGTTCTTCACCCTACTCACACCTACTCTAATCAGGCTTTTTCACGTAGTCACTCACCAAAACTGCTTTTGTCAGGGACACCAAGCAGCACCCTCTAGCCACATCCCTCATATGGTCAATTCTCAGCCACCACCCCAAGTTCTTGGAACTCTCGGTAGCACCCTCCTTTAACTCTTTCTTTCCTCAGCCTCAGGTTCTGTCCCCACTTCACTGTCTGATTGGCCTCACCTTCCTGACCTCCAAACACAGTTAAAACCACCCCAAACAAAACTCCCCTGCACTCTTCAAAAAACAGAAACTACCCACTCCTCAATCTCAGTATATGGCACAGGTTTCTCTGGCTAGAAATCTTGGGAGTCATGATAAGAATTCTTATCTTTTCCTTACACCCCACATCCAACCCATTTCCAAATATATCCCAAATATGATTATTTTCACCATCCCCACTGTGATCACTGTAGTCCATGCCGCCTCAGATTCCTGACCAGTTTCTTGGTCTTACCTGGTTTCCACCTACCGTCTATTCTCCAGAGCGAGCCTTTTAAAGATAAGTTAGCTCCCATCACTCCCCTTCTCAAAGCCCTCCACTGGCTTCCCCTTACAACTAGCATCCAAACTCCTTACCTCAGTACAGAGCACCACGTGCTTCCCCAATCATTTCCTGCCACCCTTTCCCTTGCTCCCTCACCCTCCTTCCCTCACCCTCCTTCAGCCATACCAGCCTTCCTGAAGTTCTTGAAAATGCAACCTGATTTTTTGCCTTCACACTTGCTGTTTCCTCACCCAGGAATTTTCTGTCCTAGAGCTGGGAATGGCTGGCTGGCTCCCTTATTCTTCACCTAAGGTCTAACTTCCCATTCCTTTATCTTGCTTTATTTTTCTTCACAGCATCATTACCACTTGACATTTTAAATGTACAGTATTCATGTTCACTTCATTAGCTGTTTACTGTCTGTTCTCCCATCTGAACACAAGCTCCATGAGAGTAAAACTTCATCTATTTTGTTCACTGCTGAATTTCCAACACCTAAAAGAGGGCTTTGCCAGAGCATGCACTCAAATACTTGCTGAATGAATGAATGGGTGGCTGGGTGTTAGCTAGGGATATTTTTTCAGAATGAATAATGCTCAAAATTCTAACTCTGGTTTATTTCTGGAAATACAGCAGGGAAACATTCACAGCACTATTAAAAGGGACTCTAATATTATAAAGATTATCAAAGGGGCTTAGCATGGATTTTAAATAGCCCAAGGAAAGTTATACATTACATTCTGAATGTGATGATTTTAAGAAGAAACACTTATCCTCAATTAGGAGCGGGGCGGTCTGCAGAGGTCCTCTCAGGATCCTCCCCGCCACAATGTTCCTTCACCTTCACATAATGTCTCCGCTGTACATTTTCTTCTTCTTTAAATTTCATTTTCTTTTTTTGTCTGACTCACTCTTGAAGCTTCTCAAGTTGCAGTTGTGACTCATTCAGTCCTACCTCTCCAGAATCTGGTGTGCTGCCTGGCAAGTAATAATACTTGATAAATGTTTCCTGATTGAAGAAAAAGCAGTATCTCTTCCTTTCCTACTGTAAACTCTAATATAGTCTATTGTGGCCAAAATATTGGACAGTGATACCATATAACTGAGACACCTAAGGTTTTTATTTTGAGATAATTAAGATTTGATAAGTAGTTTTATTTTTAAATGAAATGTGATTGAGACTTTTAGGGAAACTTACTTTTTTTGTTTTTAATGAGGGACAACTGGTTTTTTTGCTCAAACCACACAAGGATTCTTCACTACAAATTAAACTTTGTTTCATAAAATATATATGAGAATATTACTGATATTACAAGCCATTTAGAAACTGTATACAAAATTAATACATTAATATTATCTACAAAGCAAGAGCATTTAGCTCCAAATGACCTGACCACACCCTTGCTTTAGAACCTCAGGGGCTACTCCAGTGACGTAAATCTAAATATTGGTGGAATTCAGCGATCCTGTAGACCTTACGAGTGTAGCAGTCACAGTGAGAATTTCATCCCATCCCAAATGGAGAGAATAAGCTCAAAGTCATGATACATTAATTTGAACAAAAGATTTCAGTGAATGCATTAAAAAATTAAATCCACATATGTCAGAAACCATAATAGATCAGAAAAACTCAGTAATACTCTAACATGTTTTCTTCCTATGGCACTTTAATCCACTGAATCAACCTACATTTTAAGATTCCTAAAATTTCTGTGTGAACCTGACACCCAAAAGACAGCTGGAGAAACAGCTTCAAGTGACAATCCAGAGGATATAAAAATGGACTCTTGTTAATCTTAATAAACTGTAACTATTAAAAAGTTAACTATGAAAATGTTAAGATAATTTCACCAAGGTGCTAAAATATCACAGAAATCCAAGATTTTTAAAAAGAAAACATTTGTTCCTGCTACTTCAGAATTCTTCTTTCCAGAAGAATTTTTCCTGGATCTGTGTCAGTATCAAAAGTCAGCCAGTTATTCTCTTAGCTAAATATAAACTGAAAAGCCAGCAGCTGTAGGATATTACAAAGAAAATACGACAACCAAGTTGAAAAAACATGAATATTTGATAGGGTTTTACACCACGTCACAGTAAAGCATTTAATGCAGTAATTTGAAACACAGCAACATACGAAAATATTTGTGGTACAAAGGGATTTTGAAGCCCTTTAAAACATCTTTTTGGGAAAATCATGGCCACAAAGCAGCAGCTATCATAATATGCCAATCTTTGAAAACCCTGGCCTGGCCTGGGTCCTGATTTAAAATGGCAGAGCCTCACAGGTTTTCCTGGAAAGAAAGCTGCTAGTTGAAACTGTTTTGGTTGCCCATTCAGGGAAGACATTGAACTAAGCTGGGAGTCTGGTGCTGCTACCGTTCTGGAAAATAAGGAGGCCTAGAAGGTGATACATCTGATTCAGTGTTCTTGAAAAGTGGATAGACAGTTAGGGGCAGTTAACTCTTATGTCTGAGCAACTGACTGGCAAGTGCAGTCTGGCTGCCTAGTTAGTGCCTGCCCAGAAGAGCATATTTCTTCTCTCCTTCTCTATAGCAGTGCTTCTCCAGGTATGGTCCCCAGAACTGCAGCCTGCACATCACCTGGGAACTTGCTAGAAATGTAAATTCTCAGGCCACACACCAGAATACTAACTACACCACAGAACTATCAAATCTGAAACTGAGGGTGGAGCCTAGCAATCTAACGGGCCCTCCAGGTTCTGATGCACACTAGCTTGAGAATCACTGCTAGGGGGAAGAAACAGTGGCAATCCATTATTCTTTACAGTCCAGACAATGTGACAACAAACAGCTGGTGACAAAATGCAAGACCCTGTATTTCTCTGCTGCTAGAATGACTAAGGCCAAAGATCAAATTTTCTCTGACGGGGATGGAGTCAAAGAATAAGATATGGTAAGTGTGTCAGGACAGATAGGGAAGGAGAGGACAGAGTTAATTCTCTGCTCAAGTCCCTCTATAAATATCAACTAATCAGGACAGGAGCTTTCCTTTTTGAAAGGCTGAACAGGCACTTTTGCTTCTGCTCTATCAGATACATTGTTTCTCCAAATATGTCAAATTTATATATTTGGCTACATTAAGATGAGACCCTGGATGAATTCATTCCAACAGTCAATATTTATTGAGCATCTTCTATATGTCAGCAACTATGCTGGGTGCTAGGGACATAGCAGAGAACAAGACAGAATTCTGCCCTACTGGAAAGGTACAGAAAATATGCAAGAAAACAAACAAGAAACCTTCAGACAAGGTTAAGCACTTTAGTGGAGAACAGAACAGGGATGTGATAATGAGTGAGAAGACTATACTGAAAGGGGTAGGGGCAGGGATGGCCTTTCTGGAGAGCTGAGGCCTGAAGAAGAAGCAGGCAGAGCAAGAGCAGAGGTGCATATTACAGGAGGTCTGGGGTAGGTAAGGCCAAGACCACAGAAGGCCTCGTGGGTCACAGAAAAGAGATGGATTTTATTCTAAGTGCAGTGGGAAAGGCTGTCTGCAGGGGAGTGGCAGTTTCTGTTTTCTGTCTGTAAGAGATCGTTCTGCCTCTTCTATGGAGAATGGAACTGTCTTTCTCAGCCTTCTAGGCAAGAGAAAGACAGTTCTGGTAGGACAAGAATGACAAGAATGGAGATGGAGAGAAGGAGGATTTAGCATCTATTTTGGGGTTACACCTACTGGACTTGTGACGGGGTGAATGTTACTATGAAGAAAGACTCCTACCTGGCAATCATTACTAGCTACCCACAAAAGGACTAATCTGCCAAGGCAGGAATGTCAACAGACCTGCCAATGGCTGAAGGAACTTGAGATGCCTAGCTGGAGAACAGGCAATGGGGGCTGGAAAAATGGTAATATGGCCCAGAGCATATGTCCTGAAGCAGAACTGTGCTGGTTCTGTACCCTGGTTTGCAAGTCACTGGCTCTTAGCCTCAGGCAAGTCATTTCTCCTCTTTGGGCCTCAGTTTCCCCAGCCTTATAACAGATACCTGCTTCAAAGAGCTGCTGTCAGAAACAAGATGATGTATTTAATACAGCATCTAGCATATAGTAAGCCCAAGAAGCGCAGCTTGAAAAGAAGTCTGAAGGGGTCGCACGTAAATGAAGACAATAACTTACTTTGTACATGCTATGAAGGGAGACTAAGCCCAATGAGTGCAAGTTATGAGTATAAGGTATAAGCAAGAGCTTCCTTAGAAATGACTTCACTCTCGTAAAAGAGTGGTAGCACACTACCCAGAATGGGATAAAAAGTGGCCAGGGCTCCTGTAAAGAGTTCCTGCTACAGGTGGCAGAAGCTTCTCATTAAAGCCTGTTCTCTCACCAAGATTAAACATGCCAAGGCTGAGAAAGAGCATGTGCCCAAATCCATGCCCTTCCATTCCCTTCCTAAGGTACTGGAGCACGTTGCGGAGGGAACTGGAGTCAAAAACTCCTGGGCTCTAATCTGAGTGTCACCATTCCTCAGCCAGCCACCAATGTCCCTCAGGAATACTGTGGGGCCAATGCCTCCCCTGGTTAGCTCACCAGGTTATGAAGAGTTGGATGAGATGTCATAACAGGTAAGTCAAAATACTTGGAGAACTCTTAAGCACTATACATAATATAAAGGTAATAGTGTTAACATCTCTGCTTCACCAGATGTGCTGCTCTGTACTTCCCTGGGACCTTTCAGAATTAAAGAAGATTTCTTACTTTACATTTTCTACTCTGCTTTTATCAAACTACTGTAGAGCTGCCTACCCTTCAGGTGAGACAGAGAGGGAGAGAGAGGAAAAGAATATGGTGGGAGGAAGAGGGTGGTTTTATAGATGTCATGAAGGGGAAAATCATGACCATCAAAATTAACCTTGGCAATCCCTAAGAGGAGCAAGAGGTTGTACTGGCCCAACAGAGTTTCCCCTCCATCACTGGAGCAGACTGCTGTTTCTTCAGCTGAGCATACAAGAAGAAGTTCTCTCCAATGCAGGGCTCATGTTGTATAAGAGGCACTTAGCTACAGCTGGCACAGTAGGACACTCACAAAGGGAGACCTACGGGAACGAGACCAGCTAAGACTACAGGTTCTCGCCTCCCAGCTCCAGCTCCATCTTTGAGTGGAATGGAAGACTACGTAACGTCCACTGCCCATTTGGTTAAATGTTCATAAGTGGAGTGTGTGTGTGTATACAGCACTCCCAACGCATGAAAATTTAAAATGTAAAAGGCTTACTCTTCTGGCACTCAATTTCGGGTTAACTGTCAGGGAAGCCTGTGGGATGCTGGGTGAGAGGAAAGACCTGGCAGTCAAGGGTTACTATTTAAGATCCTGCAGTCCCGGCCAAGGCAGGAGGAAGTCACCTGTCAGAGCATGGGCAACCTGAGGATTCTGGTGGGCTTTCCACACTTCACCCTCCAAGATCTATGCACAAATCACACATTGCAGAACTAAGGGAGGTGGGAAGGTGTTGTCACCAAGTGTTGAAAGCAGTGACCACAAAAAACTAAGTTCAGCCCTTACAGGAACTCAAAGGCTTCAAAGCTGTTTCCTGGCAACCAGGGCACAGACTAATCAAGAGGCTTATTCTAAACCTGACTAAGGAAGGCCTCAGGGCCCCTGACCACACCTGAAAGACTTCCCAGGGTTAGAAAGCAGAAAGGCCTGTACACTCATTTTAGTTTAACCCAAATAAGATCTTTCTGCTTCCACACTTAGCACTCTGCATGCCTCTCACTGCCTGGGAGCACAGGTCAGGTTTTGTCATTCCCCTCTTTTTAAGACTCTCATTCATTCATTCATTCATTCAACAAATACTTAACTGAATGCCTACTTTAGACCAGGTACTTGTTCAATGGCTTCCCTCCACAATGAGTAAAATGTAAAGCAGTACCTCTCTAACTCATTTATTTAACAAGCCTCCTTTGCACACCAAGGCTTTTATTTTGTTCTTTCAACATGCCAAGCTCGATCCTGCCACACGGCCTTTGTACTCACTCCACCACCCCTCCCAGCCCCCACCTGTGACGCACACTGCATGGTTGGCTCCTTCCATCGTTTGTCTCAGTCCAAATGCTCCCTCTTGGAGAAGTCTTCCCTGACCCCCTCTCCAGACTCTATCACATCACACAATTTCCTTCAAAGCATTTACTGTTATCTCAAATCTTCTTAATTATTTTCTCTTTTAATGGACTTCTTCCTGCCTCAAATAGAAGCTCCTCCAGGACAGGGGCTATGTCCATCTTGTTCACTGTTCACAACGGGACACAGCAACCCTTAATAAATACCTGTTGAATAAACAGACAAGGAGTTCTAGGAAGCCCATTTAGGGCAACTCAAAACCAGTTCCACGTTCTCTAAACCATGCCAAATGCTCTTGTATGCCACTAGACAGCAGCTGATGATGTTTATCTGGCCACCATGGCATCTATGAAGCACTCTTCAGTTGGCAAGGCCTCAAGAAGTTAGAATTAAGTAGCTGTTAAACCAGATTATAGGTAGCCAATCTCAAGTGATTGCCAACATGGCTGAGTTGCAATACTACCATAACACTGGCTGCTATGGGCACATTGTACCCCCCAGTTCATGGCAACCTGGCAGGGGGGTTACTCCACTGAAGAGGTTTCCCACAGCAGTCTGGCCTGACTCAGCCTCTCTCTGCTGAGAATGTCTGTGGCAGTCTCTTGGTAACTGAATTGACTCAGCACTGCTCCAATTAGAAACAAAATCTAGGAAAAGGATGTGTGGTTTCCTCTGTCCTCCAGCAAGACCCCATTGCTCTGAGTGTACAAGGCAGCTTGTGGTAGGTGACTTCAGTCAGAGCTCCTACTTCCAGTTCCTTCTATTCCCACTCTAACAATCAAAGATGGCTCCTTGGGATACTAGAGGAGCAGCATCCTGGAGACTCTTCTCACCCTGTTCACTTTAGGTCACCAACCCTCTCCTAACAGAGCTGTTGCTGTGGCCTTAAATAGCCAGAGGATTTCAGTACCCCGGCGGGTGGGCCTGTTTGCTTCCTCCATCAGAGGCTACCCGTTGTCACCTCATCTGGGAGGACTTCATTGGCCAACTTTACTGCCAAGCACCTCAGGGAACAACTTCCTCACCAAAAGGGAGATACTCCGCACTTCAGGATCAGACTCTCTTGCCTCATCAGTCCTTTGGGGGACTTTCCCTGCCAATCCTCACCTTGCTTCCTCCAGAAGGCCATCTGTGTTCACCCCCTGATGACCAACTGCAAGTGTTAACTCTAAAACAGACCCTTCAGGATTGGATCCTCTGGCACATCTTAGGAGCACAGAACAGGGAATCCAGTCTCAAAAGAAATGTTGCTTCCCTTAACCTACCAGAGACTAGAAGAACTCCCCCTGGCCCGAAGTGTAGCCCTCTGATTCTCTCTTGCCCATCCCAGAGGAGTGGGGGTTTGCTCAGCCTTCTTCTCCAGTCACCCAAGGGTTTCCATTTTATTTGCTCCTTTCCCCATGACCATCCAGCCAATGGGGAACTTCTGAGCTGAACCCACATATCTGTTACAAATATCCAAAAGAGTGGAAGGGAATGACAGTCTCCAAAAAAGACACTCCTAGTGTATGCTTCCATCACCCAATAAAGGAGATTTTTCTTCTTGAAGAGAAACATTTCTGAAACCTGACCTTTCCACAGTCATCCGCTGCATGGGGCTTCCCTCAGCTGTCCCCCAAACAGACACCTCCAGGGCTCCCAATACATCTGTTCTACACCCTATATCGCAAGCTTCCACCAACTGCCCTACTCAGAGCTTGCCTCCTACAACTAACATCTATCTCCTCAACACGGGCCTGGTAACGACGGGGTCATTTCACTATCGGCTGCTCCAATAAAATCCCTCTGGAATCTGAGAAATCTTTTTCCCCTTCTCATGTATCCTGTGGAGATGCCCCTAATCCCCTCCAAAAGCAGCCACCCCCAGACTCCCCCTTTCTAATTAACATAGAAATTTCCTCAGCTAATCCCATTTCCAAAACTAACGCTGGAGCTGTTCCCTTAATCAATGGGGAATTCTCTCAGTCATCCCCCAGGATCCCATCTTCCTTCTTCCATCCATCCTGAGGGGCTTCTCTTAAGTCCCCGCCAAACGGACATCCCAAGGCTCCTCCCCTCGCCCGGACACCCAGCACCCAATAAAGGACTTCCATCTGTGTTGGGGCGCCTCCTTTTCCTCTAGGGGACCCCTCGATCTCCCCCACAGAACCATCAGCCCCAGTCTCCTCGGGAATGTCTCTGGGCTCGCCCCTCGCCCGCTCGGGCAGCTCAGCAGCGCCGCAGGGCCCGGCCCTTCCTCTCAGCGGGGCCCTCATGCCGCCCGGGGGAGCCTCTGGGCCTCGCCGCGCCGCCCACAGGCCCGTCAGGCCCCCGCCCGTGCTTCCGGCCACCGCCTGCTCCTCCTCCCCACTCAAGCCGCCCGGGTCGCCGCCACGAAGCTCAGCGGACAGAGGCAGTGCAGAGGCTCTGGCCCCGCAGCAAGGGCCTTTGCGGGTCCCCGGCCCCCGACCCAAGCCCCTGCCCCTTCGGCCGGCTGGGCCCGGCGCCCCTGCTCACCCGAGCCCGTGGTGGCTGCCATCTTGCGTCGCTGTCGCTCAAAGGCCGGCCCCTTCTTCACCCCCCGCCCGTTCCCCGGGCCTTTCTGCGCATGCGTGCGCGCACGCGCTGACGCCCGCTCCGCGGACCGCGCGACCCGTTGTCGGGAAGGTTTTTTTTCTGCAGTTTTAGAGAGGAAATATTTGCTTGCGTGAGGGCCCAGCAACCTGCAAGGCCCTCCAGACTTGGGTGCAAGGGAGGTATTGAGGTGTTTGGTGAGAAGGACAAGGGTGATAAGACTTGGAAGGGTGTGACTGTGAAAGAAAAAGAAAGGAAAGCTTTAAAAAAAGCTCCTATTGTAATAACCTATAATGGAATGTAATTTGAAAAAAAAAAAAAACAACAACAAAACTGAATCACTATGATAGACACCTGAAACTAACACAATATTGTAAATCAACTATACTTCAATTAAAAAAATAAATAAATAGATGCAGATTTATAATGTATTTTTAAAAAACAGCGTTTTTCACTCAGGCATTTTCCTATCTAGTTGGATCCCCACAACATTTCTGCCAGGTCGAGATTAAAGTGAAAAATGAAGCCGAGAGAGGTTAAACGATTTATCTAAACTCAGCTGTAAAGTGGCTGAGTCAGAATTTGAACCCAGGCCAGATGTACTGCTTCCAAGATCAATGCTCCCAGGCAGGAGGAGGCTTTGGTGATGTGCAGCTAAATGATTTGGGGGCATTACGGTGGTAGGGAAAGCATTCACTCATTCATTTGTTCACTTATTCACTCAATCCATTCATTCAATCAGATATTTTCCAAGCAGCTACTATGTGCCAGACTCTGTGACAGGTGCTGGGGATGGATCATCCTTGAAGAAGCAAGTCCCTTTTCTCATAGGCTTACATTCTTGTCAAAGATAGAATGCAAGTAAACAAATAAGGAAGAACATAACTATGAAAGAGTAAACCAGGGAAGGGGTGGTCAGAGAGGGCCTCCTAAGGTAGTCTCATTTCAACAGAGACCTGAATGATGAGAAGGAGGTAGCGGGAACAGCATGTGCAAAGGCCCTGGGGACATATATCTGCAAATGTTAAATCCAAGAAGTGACTCCTCCTCTTCTAATGGTCTGAGAAGCCCTTATATGGATGTGGAAACTGAGGCTGAGAGAGGTCAAAGAATTGCCTCAAGGTGACACAGCTAAACACTAGCATAGAAAGGATCATGACTTTCAGTAGAGGAACAAGAGAGCTGGAAGCCCTCACCTAGTGCATCCAACTCATCACCTTGTTCTGACAGTAATGTCTCCCAAGCATCTCTCTACTCCATCCACTTCTCCTAGGCTCCCCTTGTCTTCCACTTGGATGACCCCAGCAGCCCCCGTATTCCATTCTCCACATGTCAGCCAGAGTCTGCTCAAGACACCCTCCAGCTAAAACTTCCAGTGGCTGTCCATTCCCATTGGATAAAAATACAGACTCTACAAGTTGAGTGGCCACAGAATTATTATCCAACAGCGACAATCATCAGATTGAAAGGGGGCCTTGTATAATCTTTCTGAGACAACAGGCAGAATCAGGACTCTGTAGGTAGGGCAAACCAGAATCGTTAGCCATCCTGCCCACAAGGCCCTGAACCTACAGCCAGGACTAGGATGCGGCTAAATTTACAGAGGCTTTCACTCTCAGATCCTGACTCCGCGCTTGCACCACCACTCAAGGGGTGCACTGGGGCACCTCACTGTCCCCTGACCCTGGCACTACCCGAACCTCTGAGACTTGCTGTACCTTTTCAGCTACACTGGTCCTTTTCAAGTCCTCTGGAACACACGTCCTCTCCTTCCTCAGGGCCTTTGCTGTACCCACTCCAGTTCTCAGATCTCCCTCAGGGAAGCTTTCCCAGATTTCTCCAACCAGGTGAAATTCAGCTTTCCAAGTGCCACATGCAACTTCTTCCTGGCCCTGGACACACGCAAGCATCTTGATCCTATTCTGCGTAACATGTGATTCAAGTTTACCTTGAAGAGCACAGAAATTATTTGCCGTGGACTTTGGGTCACTGCAAAATGTCAGGTAGCAAGAGGGAAGAAGTTGGGCTCCTAAGGTGAATTCACCTCTGGAGTGAAACTTTCTGGGTTCGAGTCCTCCTTCACCACTCATTTTGCCGTATGACTTCATGCAAGAAACTTGAACCTTCCTGGCATCAGTTTTCCCTTTTGAAAAGGGTGTGTATGTGTGTGATAGTATCAACCTCATAGGGTTGCTGTGGAGATAAAATGCATTGACAAAGGCTTTGATACCAAGGGAGGAGGGGACACTAGACGAGCAGGCATTTACCAAGCCATCATATCCAGCTTTTAAGCCTCAAACTCAATGAGACAACTCCTAGGAATATCCCCATTTTAGAGATGAGAAAAAAAAGACTTGGAGCTAACAGGTGGAGGAGTGAGGATGAAAACACAAGCCTCTTATCTACAATGCTCACAAATGTTTACTTGCATAGATTCCTTGGTTCTCTTTGGGGATTTCTGGCAGTAAAATTGACAATAAAGCGAATTCCTGGGCTGCGCGCTTCGCCGGAGGACTGGGATCAACGCGACAACCCAGGACAGGCTGGTTATTATAGTCCAGAGGCGTCGCGGAGCCTGCTGGGAGTTGTAGTTCTCCCCGCTCTGAAGCTCTCTCTCAGAGAGGCTCCGCCTCTCCCCAGAGGTCACAGCCAGTACAGAATTCCTCTGGCTCCTGCCCCGCGTCCCCTCTCTGCGCTTGAGCTGGTAGCTTCAGGTGATGCGGAAGGAGAGTCCTGTTTTATTGGATTGGTGGGAAGATTTAAATGACTAGTAGAACTAAAGAATTCAGAAAAAGTCTTGGCACAGAGCGAGGGCTGTATAAGTATTAGCTGCTGCTGCCATTATTGTTTTGACAATGCTGATGCTCTCAAAGACCCTTGCAAAGTAGCTGTTATCTCCATTTGTCAGATGTGGACACTGAGGCTCGGAGGAGTAAGATGGCTTTCCCAGGGTTTCAAAACAAGAAAGGAGTAAGTCAGGTTTGGAATCTAGTTCTTTTAACTCTGGGGTACTTGCTGTTTCCTCTGTGGTGAAGGGGCTGGAGCCTGGGAGGTTTTAAGCAAAACGTGGACGGGTTTGCATTTTTACAAAGTGCAGCCTGGCTACCTGGAGAAAATTGAATTGGGCGGCAGCAAGACTGCAGGTGAGGAGTCCAGAGAGGTGGTGTGTTGGGCTTCTTGAGACATGAGATAATAAGTATCTTTTTTTTTCTTTTATTGAAGTATAGTTGATTTACAATGTTGTGTTATTTTCTGGTGTACAACATAGTGATTCACTTATAAATATTCTTTTTCATATTCCTTTTCAGTATAGGTTACTATACAATAGTATACAAGCTATTGAATATAATTCCCTGTGCTATACAGTAGGACCTTTTTATATATAGTAGTATCTGCAAATCCCAAACTCCTAATTTATCCCTCCCTCCACTTTTCCCCCTTGGTAACCAAAAGTTTGTTTTATATGTAGGTGAGTCTGTTTCTGTTTTGTAAATAAATTCATTTGTATCATTTTTTAATATTCCACATGTAAGTAATATCATATGATATTTGTCTTTCTCTGACTTACTTCACTTAGTATGATAATCTCTGGGTCCATCCATGTTGCCGCAAATGGCATTATTTCAATCTTTTTATGGCTGAGTATTCTGTAATAAGTATCTTTATTGCTTAAGCTGCTCTTAAAGGTAATTTTTTGTTATCTGCAGCTGAATAAGCTGGCATAGTGTGCCAGGAAAGAGATATATGGATTTGGACTGCTCCATAGCATTCACTCAAACACACCGTTCTCAAAAATGTGGGAAAACATCCAGGCAGTTTTGGACTTTCTGGGAGGTGAAAGGCAAGAATAATTTGAAAAAGTATATTTAAAATCTAAAAAATGCAATATACTTTACAAGACCTACAGTATAATTTTTTTAGAGCAATACTTCTCAAACTCTAGTGTGCACGTAAATCACTAGGAATCTTGTTTAAATGCAGATTCTATTCTGTGGGGGTGAGGAGTGCTGAGAGTCTGCATTTCTAACAGCCTCTTGGTGGTGCTGATGCCAATGCACAGACCACACTTTGAGTAGCAAGGTTGTGGATGACGTTCTACAGTTTTATGTTTGTATTTCCAGTTTATAGTTAAGAAAAAACCCCAACCTCATGCTACAGCTTTTATAATACCAACTACAGAAAGTAAAGGGGATGAAGTGTTGACAGGAAGGGTCACAGGCACCCAAAAGACAGGGAATCCCTGGAAGGGGTCTGTGGTGGATGGGGTGTGTGACACATTTGCTAGTGGCACTTCATGGCACATACAGGGAGTTATGTCCCCCTGGAGTGTGTCTGAAGTATAGCATTAAGAGATTTAATGTTTGATGTAGTTGCTAAAATACACAGCCAAAAAGTGATGGGGCTGTGTGGGTAGTGGGTAATGGTACAATTCGTTTACTCCTATACTGATGGACATCTGGGTCATTTCCATTGGCTTCTTCCTATACAATTTATAACTGTAATGTCTGAATTTTGTATCATTTGCTACTTTTGTGGTCAAGGAAAAAGGAATAAAAACCAGGGGTTTGGGGTAGGTGGAAACGAAAAGGATGTCATTTCCATAATTTATAAAGAGCCCTTGCAACTCATTAAGAAAAAAGATCCCAAAGGAAAGATGATAACCATAGCAAACATTAGTGGAGCATTTAGTATGTTCCAGGAACATAGGGTTTTTCATATATTAATTCATTTAATCTTCACAACTACCCTATGAGATAGGTACTCATCTTACTGATGAGGAGACTGAGACACAGAAAGATTAATTAACTTGCCCAAAGTCACATGCTTGTAAGTGGCAGAGCTGTGATTTGAACCCCAAGCTCTTAACCACTACTGTCCTGTCTCCCAAGAAAAATAGGAAAAGGACCATGTACTGAGTAAGGAAATGGGATAAGATACCCAGTCTCATTCAACGTATTGTATTTCAGTGATTCTAAGATGCAAATTTTTACGTTCAAACATCTCTGAAATCAGGATGCATCCTGCAATCAATGGTATCTTAGATTCAATGAAATACAGTAAGAGAAACGCAAATTAAAACCACCTATCAGATTGGCAAAGAACAAAACACTCGATAACACTCTGTGTTGGCAAGAGTGGGGGAAACTGGCACTCTCAAAAGTTCTGAGAGTTTAAATGGGCATGGCCTTGGTGGAAGGCAATTTTGGCATGAGCTATCAAATGTAACACACAGACACCCCTGACCCAGCAATTCGATTCTTGGGAATTGACCCCTCAGGGCTGCTGGCCCCTATGAGTAAAGGCTTAAGTTCTCTGATGCAGTTTGTACTACCCTGAACTGAAAATGACCTCAATGTTCAGTGAGTTATAAAAGAAAGATCCATCCTAAAGTCGGAATGCTATACAGCTGTAAAACGGAATAAGGAAGCATTGATATAACACTGTCTCAGAACTGTGTATGTAATATTCTACCTGTTGTGTGAAAAGAGCAGGGACAGATATGCCTCTGTGCCTTCATCAGGGACTTGCAAGTGTCTTGTGGAAGTGATGGCCTCTGGGGAGAAGAACTGAGGGCTTGGGGGAACATGAGTGGGGAGCAATTTACTCTTCACTCTAGACCAGGAGTTAATAAATTTTTTCTGTGAAGGGCCAGATAGTAAATATTTTAGGTCTTGTAAGCCATTTGGTCCCTTGACTCTGCTGCTGTATTGCAAAAGCAGCCACAGACAATATGCAAATAACTGGGCGAGGCTGTGTTTCAATAAAACACGACTAACGCTGATGGTTGAATGTCATGTGTTAGGAAATACTCTTTCTTCCCCTAACCATCAAAACAAAAACCAAAAAAGAAAAAACTGCTCATGGGGGCCATAGAAAAACAGGCAGGCTGGATTTGGCTCACTGGTCCCAGTCAGCTTTCCCCTGTATTGTTTATTTTCCTTTACTTTATGGATACATTATCTATTACAAAATAATGTTTAAAAGGGTAGCTAGAAATGTTTAGATTTATCAAAGGGGTTTGGGTTAAAGTTGGGGGCAGGCGCCCTGCCCAGGACCCCTCTAAGGAGAAGTCAGCATAGAAGGGGAGTATGACATATCCTCGTGGAAGTGGAAACCCACCTATTGCTCTGCACTGCTGCCTACCCCACCCCACCACCAGACAGCAGCATAAATCCACCTAAAAGCAGGCCATCCCCGCTCCTGTGGGAAGTTGTGGGCGGACGTCGGCCTATACACCTGTTTTATTTTGTTCATGATGTTTAAAAATCAGAGCCAGCATTTGAAAAATCTGGATATCTGGCCCCTCTTTAATTGGTTGATGTGAGTAGCAGCTGCCGTTTGGGGCCTGACGTCTCCAGGGCATCTCAGTCCTCAACATTAGCTGCGGTTTCTCATCCTACTATGTTGCTGCTTTCTCATTGGAGACAGGAGATGTTTCTCATCCGACACCTGCCTCCTCACCTCCCTCCCTCCACTGGGGCTGCATACAAGTGTGAAAGCTGCAAGGGCTCTGATTCCAGACACGCCACCTACCAGCTATGTGACACTTGGTATGTTATTTGACCTCCATGCCTCAGTTTCCTCATCTGCAAATGAGGCTAAGTGTACTCACCTCTCAGAGCTGCAGGGACTGCTGGATGGGACCCATGCACAGAGCTCTCCACAGTCTGGCACGTGGTAAGTGTTCAGTAGGTATTAGCGTTTCCCACTGCCTGGCCCTCAATAGGCACTTTTTGGAACACTCCCAGACTTGACACAAAGCAGGTTTTTATTACTTTTGGAGGGGAAGTAATTAGGTTTATTGTATTTAGTGGAGGTACCAGGGATTGAACCCAGGACTGAGCTATACTCTCTTCCCCCCTCTCTCTGGTTTGAGAAGTTATTTTTCCAGCCCTTGGGATTCAGGAGGCAGGGAGACAGTCTGAGTGTGAAGCCTGGCTCTGCCTTAATAGCTGTGTGACCTTGGGTGAGTCATTTCACTTCTGTGGATTCAAGCTGTTTTTTCTTGCTGGCTTCTGGGGAACTAACATGTTGGTAGGGCCTGGAAAATACCCCTAGTAGGGGCTGGGAACAGGAAAGCAACCCCTGTAGCCCCAAGGCTGCTCATCTGGTTCCTCTGAAAGGTTTGGCTGTCTGCTCCACCGGCTGTAGACTTCTTTTGGTAATACCTTAATTTTTGTTTTGGGAACCATCTCTTCCTCCTCTCATTCAGTAGTTTGGAAGGTGTTGATTCTACTCCTGCAACTTCAGGTGGACATCTCAGCCCTGGCCAATCAGAACACTTCACCACCCTTCCTCAACCCCAAGATGGTTGGTTCAGGGTAGGCACATGACCCATCCAGGCCAATAAGAGACTGCCCTGGGGCTTCTGCTGCATCTACTGAGAAGGGAGACTTTTTCTACAGAGATTCTGGGCTGGTCCAATGTCAAGTCTCAACTCAAGAGTGAAACAACTAGACAGAGACCAAGTTCTGATGAGTCATGTGAGCTCTTGGGTCCTGCCAAATCTTAAGTCAGAAACACCTCTGAACTTTTCAGTTATATGAGCTAATAAGATTACTTTGGCTATTAATTTTTGCATAAGTTAGTTTCTGTCACTTAGAGTTGATGAATTCTAATATCCCTTCATTTTTTGGTTTCCTCAGACAACCACAAATCACAAGTCTAGCGTTGGGCAAATTTTAAGGAAAATGAAGTTAGGGTTTACATTAAAATACATACTTTATCTGTGACTGCTCTAAAGTCTTTTGTCACTTCTCTATCCCCAGCAGGCTTTTTGTCTTTTTCTGGCTAATACTGTAGAAACTGTCTAGCCCAGACTAGATTGTAATACTGATTGTAATGCTTGTCATGACCACCACTGAATCCCAGTGCCTGGCACATAGGAGGTGCCTTATAATTATTTGTTCAATGAATAAATGAACAAGAAACTAATTTATTTAAAATGTCTAGTCTCCCCACTTGCCTCCATCTGTGAGGTTCCACGTAACAAGTTCAAACCTCATCTACTTTTCCTCTGCTCACTCCAGTCCACTCCAGCCTATCTCTTAAAAACCCCAGGCTTGTTCCTACCTCAGGGCCTTTGTACTTGTCCAACCAGGAGGACTTCTGCCCTAGTTCTTTCTCCGCCTGGCTCCATCTCCTCTAGATCTCAGCCTAAATGTCACCTCCTCAGAGAAGCCCTCCATGACCACCCTGCCAAAGCAGCCCCACCCTACTTTTCTGATACAGTTCCAAGCTGTTTGATTTTCTTTACAAATCACCATCTGAATGTCCATGTGCATTTATTTGTGTTTATTGTCTCTCTCCCCAGGAGGTCCACTTCACCAGGGTAAGTCCTTGTTTGTTTGTTCATTTCTGTGTCCCAGTGTCCAGGCCAGAGCCTGGCACATACCAGTTGCTAATAAACATTTTCTGAAGGAATTCACCAATAGGGATCAGCCTTCATTACTCTATCACCATGATCTCCTGCATGAAGATCATTCCTTATAAAATTGTGGGTCCTCTACAAAAGCATTTGGAGATGTCAACATTAATCCACTGTCTTAGGTGACAAAGCTCCCATCCTGAGCCCAGGGTTGTGTGGGAGCTGGGAATGGGGTAGGGGTGGGGTCTCATCCTCCAGGCTCCTTACTTCCCCTCCCCCAGCCAACCAGGAAACACGAGGCAGCCAAGGTTAAGTAGACTCTTGCTGCTTTGTTATAAATATATTATGTACATCCAAAACATGACATTAAAATATTACTCCATGTTACAGAAAAGATATTAAGGCTTTCTATTATTTACATTAAACAAGCAAGCACCTTTAAAAAAAAAAACCCAAACAAAAAAGCCCCACTCTTCCTTCTCTGACATACCTCTGGCCAGGGGGAACACTGTCCCCTTCCAGATGACCAAGACCCTTTGCAGAGGCTGTGCCCTTTGATTAGAAATGTCAGCTCTGGCTGAATCACGTGGGCAAATGGGGGATGGGTGGGGGAGGACGGGGGTCCAGACTGGGCAGGAAATTCTGGTCTCTTCTGGCCACTGCCCCCAGACCCTTGCTGTAGTTTGCCATCCTTGGTGGACAAGCTAGGCTGAAGTTGTGACTGGGGCTGTCTACCCGTCCAGGCCTTCAGGGTCAGTTTGCAGGGCCATGGCAGGGTAATGCTCCAGGGACACTTAGGTGTGCCTGGGGGCTCCTAAGACCACTGGGGGCAGACAAAGAGAAACAGATAAGACGACTCAGTGGCCCCAATACCAGCTATGCTGAAGGGCTCCCCAGGGGGAAAAGGGGCAGTAGGAGTGTGCAGAGTGGGTGAGCTTCTCCTCAACCCAAGGGATGGCTAGGAGGGCGGGGCTCCTGTTTTTTTTTTTTTTGCAGAGTCAGGCTTGGCAGAGCAGCTCAGGTGGCTGGGGAGGGGCCAAGGAAAGAAAATGAAAAAAAGGAAATGAAAAATCAGTGGCTCAAGTATTGTGTCACAAGGGGTGGGCTGGGGGTGCCTGGGCCCAGCCCAGGAGGTGTCCTCTCCACCTGAAGGGGCCAGCACAAGGAGGCTGGAATTTGGCAGATGGCTTCAGTTTTGGGGAGCTGGGGAAGGTTGGCAATGAGGTGGCAGCTCGGAGGAGTTATTTGATCTTCTGTGCCCATTTCATGTCATCTGCCCGAGGCTTCTCACCAGTCAGGCCCTGGATAATGTCCTCTAGGCGTCGCCAGAAACCTATCTTCTCCAGAGGGTAGTTGAGCCAGCCTGCAATGGAAATAGGGCAGCGGGGTGTGGGGAGGGGTTATATGGGACAGCAGAAGAACTGGGAGTAAGTTTGCAGAGGGGAGGGGACAAGGACTGACCAAGGAGTCTGGGGACAGGTGCTTACCACCAGTGGGCTTGATCTTTGGGGCTATGCAGACATGCCTTCATCCCCTCACTCACTTTCCTATTGAGTGCTTAGTACATGCCAGGCACGGAGGCAGTGTTTCTTATCAAATGACTCTAATGCCACCTTTTCCAGGAAGCCTTCTCTGATTACTGCCTAAGCAGTACTTCAGACCTGTCACGCCACCCTTTTTAAATTTCTTTACAGCCTTTATGATAACCTGTAACTATTCTCGTTAATTCACCATTTCCCTGTTTTGTGTTAGTTTCTCTCCCCAGCTCTCAACTAGAATGTCAGTTTCAAAGCAAAACCCCATGTTCTTTCACTGTTGATCCCAGTGCCTAGAATGCCTGGCACAAAGTAGGTGCTCAATGAATATTGCTCATAATCTTATTTAATCTGTATCACAGCCTCTCACCTGAACCATGAGGTAGGTACTATTATTAGTATCATTTTCAACGTGAGAAGACTGAGGCTTGGAGGGGAGTTTCTCAGTTAGTACATGGCTAAACCAAGATTGATCCCAGTCCTGGCTGACCATTTAAGTGATCTACTAAACAGCCTAAATTCTAACCCCTCCACCTGCCTCTAAAAAGCCTGACTTTAGGATGTACAAAAAATACTTTTTGTGGCTCTCAGTTCTGCTTCCAGAAAGGAAAAACCAACCAAACAAAAAAACCCTGAACCCCCAAACCAGTAGCTGTAGCTTATCAAGTACCTACTATGTGCCAAGCACTTTGCATCTGCCATCTCACCATTCACACTGCAGCCCTGGGAGGCTGGTACATGAAGGAGGTGGCTGTAGCCCCATCTTGTGGATAAGAAAAATGATATTCAGGGAGGCTGTGAACCTCTGAAAGGCACATGTGGAGGAACTGATAGTTTAACCCAAGTTGGCCTGACTTGATGGCATCTGCGGTATACTTAACCTTAAAAAGACACCCAGCTGGCCCCAGAAAACCTGCTCACCTTACTTCACCCCTTTGGCACTGGCCCATTAACTACCTATGGCATATAGGCCTCCTTACTATTCCTTGCTCACAACAGGCATGTTCCTGCCTCAGGGCCTTTGTACTTGCTGTTCCCTCTGCCTGGACTGATCTGTCCCTATTTATCTGCAGGACCACACCCAAACTTTTTTCAGATTTCTGACCTCCTTATATAAACAGCTGCACCTCCCTCCCCTAGTGAGTCTCTGCCCTTCATCCTGCTTTGTTTCCCCCCATGACACTTCTCACACCTGGACTTTTTCATCTCTCCTAACATTCTATCCCTCACACCCCTCACTACTCCTTGCTGCTCCTCAAATCAACCAGGCATGTGTGTTTGTCTCAGGGCCTTTGCACATACTGCCGCTTCTGCCTGGAGTGTTTTTCCTCTAGATTTGCATGACTTTTTCCCTTAGTTCAGATGTCACCTTCTCAGTGAGACCTTCCCTGACCACCGTAAGGGTGAAGCCCCTCCCATTTCCTTCTCCTACCCACTGCGTTATTTTCCTCCATAGTAGTTAACACCATCAGATGTAGTACTTATTTTTTCAGTCTGGAACATCCCCTGTTAGAATGTGAATGCTATGAAGACACGGATTTTTGCCTGTTTTGTTCAATGCTGTGTCCTAAGCCCAGAACAGTGCTTGGCACATAGCAGGTAGTAAATATTTGCTGGATGGAGGTGGTTGGAATCACAACTCTATGGAGGAGGTATGTGTTTGTGTGTTTATCTTGTTTACTGCTGTGTCCTCATTACCAAGTGCCTGGCACATAGTAGGGGCTCAAGAAACGTGTTCTAAGAGAACGCTCCTGCAGGGTAAGGCCTGCATGACCTTTCACTGTGACCTCTGCCCTTCTGAACCTAAGGATCGAGCTACAGAGTGGCGGCGCCTATTCCATACTATCCTGTAGTCGCACCTGTGGTGATGCAGAAGTATGTCTCGTGGGGTGAGACGTGGTGGATGCGATGGTGTTTACGAGGCAGGATGACATGCCAGTCCTGCAGGAGGGTGACCCAGCGTGGCAACCCAAAGTATGTGTGTGACCACTTGTGGATCTGGTTGGTGAAGGTGCTGAAGATAATCAGGCAGAAGACGAAGCATTCCCAGGGATACAGCTGCTCCAGGGCTTCTGCAGGGTGGGGAGAGGGTGGGTACTCATAGGCCCCAGACAGCAGTCACACAGGGTGGGGCCCACCACCAGCATGGACCTCACCACTCACCTCTGGGCAGCTCCCTTCCCAGAACAGCACCCAGGTCTCTTTCCAACCCCCTGTATGGCCTCAGGCAAGCTCAGACTCCCCTCTGGGCCTCAGTCTCCCCTTCTGCTCAGTGGGCAGATCATGGAATCAAGCATAAGCAGTAGTTAAGAATGTGGGCTCTAGAGTGAGGCAGAGCTGGGTCCAGATCCCTGCTCTGACGTTTTTTGACTATTTGAACTTGGGTCAGCAACTCTGCCTTTTAGAGTCTCAATTTCCTTATCAATAAAATGGGAATAAGTCTTTGTCCAGGTTCCCCTGAAGTAGAGCCTGAGATGAGGATTTACGTGCCAGTGATTTATCTGATGGGGGGATCCTCTCTTTTGGAGAAACATTTGAGGGAGTGAGGAAAGCAGGACTGGGCAGGGGAAGAGTGAAGCAAAAATGGGGTGGGAGGAGTCTTGTCTCAGCCTCATTGTGGAAAGAGGGGTTGTCTGAAACGTCAATGACTCCACAGAGCTGGTCCAACTCAGAGGCAAGGGGGCTGGTCTTCTGTACGCTTTTCTTGTCACCACCTTGAGGCTTATTCCAAGAGGAAAGACAGGCAGTTCTCAGAAGGAGCAGCTGGGAGTGCCCTCACAGCATCCGGGGGAAGGGTGCACCCGATGGGGAAGAGGATATGGGCAGGGCACCACCGCACCCACAGGAGGCCCACGGGAGGGGTGTGTGTGTGTGTGCCCGGCCCCAGAGTCGCCCTGGAGGCCGACCACCAGCTGGCATGCTTACCTGGGCTCTGGGTACAGAACTTGTAGGCCATGTTTAACAATGGCAGCAGTGTCACCAGGCAGTTGTCCCCATTGGTCTCAATGAAGTCGTGCCTCGTAATGGCTGTTGGGTCGATGTGATGCTCCCGGAATGGTCGGATGAAAGCCTGGGTGGGGTAGGGGGACGGGAAGGGGGATAAATCTGAGCACTCAGCACTGAGCTGGGAGGATGGAAGTCTCGGCAGCAAAGCCACCTTGGCCACCCTACCCGGGGAAAGCCTACATGAGAGCGGAACTGCAGAGAGGAAGGCAGACACAGGCATGGAGAAGGACTATATGGTCTGTCCAGCCTACTGGACCCAGCCAGGCCTTAATTTGGCTCCACTTCTAAAACTTTCAGTACACGAATCAGTACCTTTCTTTGGTTAAGTTTGTACTGGACTTTCTATCCCAACCAAAAAAGTCTGAATGACACAAAATAAAGTTCAGTTCAAACAAATGAACAGTGAGGTGCAGCAGGGCAGGCAAAGAAGAACAAGACACGGTGTGGCCCCCAGATTCAAGGGGTTCCAAGAAGGTGGACACACATCAAAGTTCTCTGACTGTCCCAAGCCTGATGCTTTTGCTTCCAGAAAGATCCCAGGGGATTCTTGTTCCAGTCCTGGAGGAGAAGCATGGAGAGCCAGCTGGAATGATGGTTTCCATCTTTCAGACAGGGAAGCAGAGGCTCAGAGAGGAAATGGGACTCACCTGAGGTCAGACCACCTGACCCCCTCCTGGAGGAGACAGGCTGGGCTTCGGGGATGGGTCTACATACGCACCTTCCCCACGATGGGCAGCTCCACGGAGCCCCAGGTGTCAGCTCCCCAGTGCACCAGGCCGGACAAGAAGTCAGCAATGAGCGCCCCTGCAACTGTGGGCAAGAGGAGGGTGAGCCAGGAGTGGGGTGACAACAGGGACATCCCCGCCCACTCCTCACCCCAAATCAGGAAGCCATTCACTCGCTTGCTTGCTCACTCACTCATCTGTTAGGGGAGAGGGTGTCCCTTCTCTACTTGGGACACTTTCTTCTCTGTGAATGGAGTCTCAGGTACAACATTCCTGGCCTCAATCTGGCCCTTTACTTGCTCTTCCCTGCGGGAGATGCAAGCCTTCATTCGCTTGGTGAGTCTGGAGAGAATAAACCGGGCATGCTCAGATCAGCCCAACCTTTCCCTATGAGGGGCTGCCTCTCCCCTTCTCTCTGAACCACACAGGGAGGCCCACCCTGCTCCAGTGCTGCCAGTGGATGGAAATGTCCTCCTGGGGTTTGGTATCAGGAAATACCTTAGGTCCAGACAGCCTAGTTTTTATCAACAATAAATGTGATAATTTGGCCTCCATCAGCCTTTTCCTTGTCTTTGTTCTGAATTTGTTCAGAACTGGAGTGGGATGCCCTCAAAGTCCCCCAAACTATTCGCTCACTTGAGGGTTCAGTGGAATACAGAGGTTAAGTGCTGCTACATCTGGCCTCAAAATTCCAGCTGCCACTTACTAGCTGTGTGACACTGGGCATGTTACTTAACCTCTCTGTGCCCCAGTTTCTTCTAGATGGATGAGAATGATGGTGACTAAAAAACATTTATTCTCTTTCCCTTGCACACCCTTACACACCTCTGGGTCTCAGCTTTTGCAGTTCACTGTGCCTGGAACATTCTTTCCCAAGATGTTAATACAGCTCACTCCCTCACTTCCTTCAGATCTTTACCTCAAAGGTCCTCTGGGGACACCTGATCTAAAATTGTAACCACTTGCGTCTTCCAGTGTTTCCTACCTCCTGTCTTCTTCTCCAAGCACCTATCATCCTGGACTTCATTTTTATTTACTGTCTCCCCCACAAGAATGTCAGCTCTACAAAATTAGGGATTTTAGTCTTTTGTATATGGCTGCATCCCAGTTCCTAGCACATAATATGGTTGGGTAAACATTTGCTGAATTCATCAGTGGAAAGCACTAAGTACAATGCTTGCCACATAGTGAGTCCCCAACACATATTATTGTTGTTGTTATTGTTATTCAGTCATTTAGTCTATCAAGCAACATTCTGTGAGGACCTACTGTGTCCCAAGCTCTAGAGTCAGACATTGAGCTCATGTCTACTGGGGCAACGAGGCGGGGAAGCTGCAAACAAATGCAGAAAACAAATTAGTCCACTGGGTTATGTGACTTGAGGCAAACGCTCCCCCTCCCCAGATTTAGTTTCTCAGTGTGAACTGGCTGTCCAAGGTCCAACTGGGCCATGTAAGGGCTCTTCAAGTTTTGTAGGGGCCCTGAGCCCCTTGATGACAGCTGACCAGGGCCCTGGGGCACTGTGGAGGCTGAGAAAAGCCTCTAGATGCCTCCCTGGAGAGCAGGACTCACCAGGAGAGGGGAAGAGTGTGTGTGTGTGTGGGGTCACTGAACGTGCAGTTCTGGCACCTGGTGCTAAACCATGAATAAAGGCTTTCCAGAGGTCCTGGAGCAGCCCCCCTACATATGCCAAACATGGGACAGATGGTGGGGGCAGGGACTTACAGCTGCACACAGGCACCTACAAGTTCCTGGTGACAGGGGTGGGTGGGCTGGTGGAGACAGGCAAAGGCCAAAGGACAGATCGGGAAAGGGGCTGACACCGCATGGGTGGCTGGGCTGGGAAGAGGTCAAGGCTCAGCAGGGCTCAAAGGTCCGTGTATACAGGGCCTTGCCTGGGGCTGGGCATTTGTGTTCCTTAGTGACAGTGCTGCGAGAGTGAACCTGGGCTGAGGAAAGGACCGGGGAAGACTAGGGAGACAGAAGCCTAGGGCTTTTGCACTTGCTGTTCCTTTACCTGACACCTCACTCCCCAACTCCCCGCTGAAGATCCCTGAGTGGCTGGCTCCTCCTCAGCCTTCTAACTCAGGCAAATGTCACCCAACACCCCTGACTAAAGCCATCCTCCCAGGCAGATGCTCTTGGTCACATCTCCCTGCTTTATTACTTTCACAGTACTTGTCACCATCTGAGATGGCCTCATTTATTTTCCCCACTCCTAGGATGAGGAGCACGGCTCAGAGAAGTTGAACCACCACCCCGATCCCACAACTTCCCAAAATTATATCTGCTTCCCATAATTATAGGTTGGTTTTGCTGATTCTAGAACTTCACACAAATGGATTCTTGCTTTTTGGGGTCTAGCGTCCTTCAGTGGCATAATGCTTCTAGAGTCACCCATGTGACAGTTGTTTATCAGGAGTTTGTCCTTTTAATTGGCAAGTAGTATTCCATTGTCTGGATGTACCACAGTACACTGATCTGTTTCACTGTTGGACAACTAGGCTGTTAATAGGCTGGGGCTGTTACGACTCAGGCTCCTGTGATCATTCATTTACAAGCCTGTGTAGAGACATAAGCCCTCATCTTCTCTGGGTAAAGATGTTGGCTACTTACTTATTTTTACTTGATATTTATTGAGCACTTATAGCTACCAGGCCCTGTGCCTGCACCTTAAATGTTTTATCTCTCTTAATCCCTAAACTATACCAAGGCCAGTCCTAAGCTGGTTACACATCTTATCTCCTTAATCGTCCTAAGCATTTAATCCTTACAGATGATAACAATGATAATAAAAAACATTACAAAAACAATATTGGTGATCACGTTAGCACTGGAGTGCTTCCTGTGTGCTGGGTGCTTTGTTAAAGGTGTTAAAAAGTGCATTATCGAGGAGTAAAACTCCCCATACCTTAAATATGGGCTGTCCACAGTGACTTCCTTCCAAAGAGAATACAGTATGGAAAGGGGGAGGACAGTAACTTTATAGTGGAGAAACCCGACAAATACCACTTTGGCCAGGGGGTCAAGGTCAACATCATAGTGCTAAGTCATGATGACAGCACATACCCCTGCTATACTTGATGGAAATGGCACTTGACTTCTGACCTCTTCCTCCCCAAGACATGTAACTAAAAAAAACACTAGACAAATTCCAGTAGAGGGCATCTCACAGAATACCAGCAAAACTGTCCCCAAAACTGTCAAGACCACTGAATACAAGGAAAATCTGAGAAACTGTCACAGCCAAGAGGCCTGAAGGACATGACAACTAAATGTGATTTGGAATCCTGGATGGGATCCTGGAACAGAAAAAGGACATTTGGTAAAAACTAAGGACATCTGAATAAACTATGTATATGTAATATAATAATGTATCCATGCTGGTGCGTGGACTGTAACAAAGGCATGATACTAATATAAGATGTTAATAATAGGGGAAATCGGGGGCGGGGGGTATATGGGAACTCTCTGCACTATCTTACTGTTTTCTATAAATCTATAACTGTTCTAAAAAATAAAGTCTGTTTTTAAAAAATGTATATTATTTCACTTCACATCTGTTGTGAGAGGCCCCACCACATGCCACTTTCTGGAGGAGGAAGTGAGACCGGGAGGGTAAGGACTGCCCAGGGTAGAAAGTGGCTGGGGCAGTGCGGGCTGCTGGCCACCGTGACCACGGTGAGGGCTGTTCATGGTGACGCTGTGCCTTCACATCCAGGTCTGGGAAATGGGGATATGAATAGTACTTACCTGACTTAACTACAGTCAGTTGATACAATGGGTCAATAAATGCAGGTCCTTGGGACATACATAGTAAGTGTTCCTCAAATGTAGTTAGTTAGTTAGTTTAAATATTACTCCCCTCTCTGAGCCTCAGCCATGTCACCCCTCAAATGACCAGCCCCTGGCCTTTTCAGGCTGCCAAGCAGGGAGGGGCGTGGGCTTTAGGCAGATGTCAGGAATTATTTTGGAGAGAAGTAGCCCTCCCCCTCCCTCAGGGAGGAAATGGCTCTTTGCTCCTCTGGCCTCTATGGGCCAAGGGAGCTGGTTCTAGAGCAGCGACTCCAGGCCTGCTGGACTCCAGGCCTGCGGCCCGTGGCCTCCTTAATGGGGGTGGGGTGGCAGAGGCGAGCACACAGAAGCTTCTTTGTCCCAGTGCTTGTGGCTGGCTCACCCTGGGGGTGGGCAGCTTGGGCCTGGTTACCACACTGTCTGCAGGAAACCGGGAATGGGTGGGAGATGGTGGATGACTCACCAGGTGACTTTATACAGCCTCTGGGCCCCTTGGGGCCTCCATTTCCCCATAGGTCATCCAGCTGGGACTTCCTGGCCCGTGCCTACCTCAAGGCCTGGTGTGGAGACAGAGTGGCTGAGGCAGGAGTAGACACTGCTGAGGGCTGGTCCATACCTTCCTGAGGCCAAATGCTGTCTTTACCACCTTCTAGCTCAAATCCCATGGAGACTCCTGCACCTGACCCAGGGGATGGCCATCACCTAAGGCCCTGTGACTGCTGACCTCATTGCTGACCTTTCCATTCACCAGCCTGGAACACTGTCCCCTCTGTTGGCCAGAAAACTCCTACTCACTCCTTAAAGCCCCAGCTCACAAGCCCCCACACTTTCCTCTACTTTCCACAAGTGCAACAAACAGCTCAGGGCTCCCAGGGCCATTCACCTGTTACTCATTCACTGTCTTTGTCAAGGTTTCTAATGACTCCACGGTGGCCCGTCACTGCCCTGTCTTGCTGGTCTGCACGTGACTGCTCCTAGTTGACCCCACGTCTTATGGAAACACATTCTCCTCTCAGCCTCTGCAACCACTCTGGGTTCCCCACCTGCCTCTTTGGCTGGCTCTTCCTCCTCTTCCCATCCTGGAAGCAGTGGAGGCCTTGGGCCTCTTCTCTACTCACACTCAGTCCCTTGGGTGAGGGGTCCTCCGCCAGCGTCTGGGCTTCAAACACTGTCTCTACTCCCAGGACGCACAGATTTCAAGCTCCAGCTGCCTTCCCAACTCCAGACCCAGATCTCCGATTTCCTGCTCCACACCTCCCCTTGGTCCTCAGGGAGGCAGCTCAAGCATCCTCCCTCAAGTGAGCTCCTCCAACCTCTTCCCAACCTTGCTCCTTCCATCACTCAGGCCAAAAGCCTGGGAGTCGCTGCTCTCTCTGCCCCTGCCTCCATCTCGGCAGCTCACCTCTCACAGCTCACCCAGAATTTGAAGGCTTTTCACCACGTCCACTGTCCTACTGGGTCTGGGCCACCATCTTCACCTCCTCTCTGGCCCTCCCTGCCCTCATCTGCCTCCCTGCAGCATCAGATGACGTCAGCTCCCAGTGGGAAAGCCACCAATGGCTTCTCACGGCCTGTAGAATAAAACTCCAAGTCCAGACCACAGCCTTCAAGGACCTACACCTGCCCCCACTGCGTCTCTGAACTGCCACCAACTACTTTTTCTTCGGCCAATTTTTTCCAGCCACACTGGCTTCCTCTATATCCTCCAAATGCTAAGGGCACACACCAGTCTCAAGGCCTTAGCATTTGCTGTTCCCTCAGCCTAGAAGGACCGGCCCAGAGATAGCTGTCTGTCCCTCTCCCTCACTTCCTTCAGGTCTCTGTGCAAATGTCACTTTTTCAGAAGCCTTCTCTGCCAATTCCCTTATCTTGATTTTGCTTCCCAATATTGCATCATCTGTTTGTGTTTATTAACTAGGCACCTTTTCATGGCTTCTGGCTCCCGTCATTTCTGGGGCCTGCCAGGGGCACCAGAACCTCTGGGGAGACAGCACTAGGCTGGGGTGGGCTCTGGAGGCTGGCATGGTGCCCTTACTTTCTGCGAGTCAACACACAAATCAGGGCAGCTACTTAAATCGATTAGGAACTGTGCAAACACCATTATCAGGGGATTGTCTGCTCTTATCAGCCCAGAGGCAAAGGTGTGGGATAGAAGAGCTGGTGCCACACGTAGGTGAGAGATCTGCTCGGCACAAGGCAGGAAGCTCTGGTCCCAAACAGGGAAGGGAAGTGGTGACCTGCCCGGGCTCCCCAACCCGTCCTGGCTCGCACAACACACACTGGGTTCTGGTGCTGCTGATCCTTTGCCCAAACTGGGCCCACTGCCTAGAACACCCTCTCTTCCCAGTGCCAACTGGATACCCTTGTCAGGGAGTCCATGGTTCAGTAGTCGGGCAGTTCTGGATATGCAGTTCCAGACTCTGCTGCTGCCTGGGTGAGGGCCAATGGGCAAGTCACCTGGCCTCTCAGAGGATGGTGATCAGAATCTCCTCACTAAGTTGCCACCAAGAGTTAAAAGAGCCCAGCATGGGGCTTGGCACATGGTAGGCTCGGGAAATATCCATTGTTAAACTGACCACTGAGGCGGGAGGTCTGAGCCCTGGTGAGTGGAATGTTAGGCGGTGTCCCCTCCTCACCTCTATTTAGTCACTGGCCCTCTCAGCAGTTACACACACCTGCATTTGCCCTTGCAATGGTCCCAGGAGGGGACTGAGAGCAGTCTCACTTTACAGATATGGCAGATGAGGCTCAGAGATACGATGATACTTGCCCAAGGCCACACAGCCAGGAAGTGGTGAAGCTGGGACTTGAACTCAGGTCTGTAAGGTCCTGCCTGTAACCACTCTGAGATGGGGCACTGGGGCTCACACTGTCTATACCCCTGCCCGAGGCAGAGGCTGGAGGTGCAGGTCCCTCTCACCCCTGGGCAGAGGAGGTGAGTATGGCTCCTGTGGGCGGGGCCTCGGCTCCCCAGCACTGGATGGGTTAAACTCCGTCCCCTCCCCTCCAGCTGGTCCCACCCCCTAGCAAAGGCCCCCCAGCAAATGCCCACCCCCACCCCAGACTCAGATGGCTCAATTAGCTGGCCTGAGTACTATTGGCTTAGGCCACCAGAATGCTTTTAATGAGATTGTGGAAGCTGAACACTTAGGGCAGGCCAGGCAGCCAAGGGCACAGCTGCCCTGCTTGGGAGCCCAAGGCCAGGGAGGGCATGAGAGCCTGAGGCAGAGGGAAGAGAAGAGGGGCAGAGTGTGGAGAGGAAGGAAACTGAGTCATCCCAGGACCTTGGAGTGCTTTCTGGTCTGACATGTGACTTTGGCCAGTCCCTTCTCTGAGCCTCGGTTTCCTCACCTGGAAAATGATGACAACTGCACATCACCTCCCTGCTGTGGATGGGTGAGAGCTGACTGATGGGAAACGCTTGGTAGGCACTACCATGCTGCAGCTTCCTTATTCATTCATTCATTCATTCATTCAGATTCAATATTTATCCAGCACCTACTGTGTGAGGCTTTGTGCTTGGGGCTAGGGACAAAACAGTGAACAGACAAAAATCTCTACTCTCAGGGAGCTGACATCTGAGTGAAGGGAGACAGATAATAAAGAAAGAAACAGAATGTATAACAGAGTGGGGTGAGGGATAGGGGATGTCAGGGTTGCTATTTTTGAGGGAGAGCCTCCCTGAGGAGGTGACCTGGATGAGGGAGTGAAGCATGCAGGTGGCTGTGGGAAGAGAGTTTGAGGCACAGGGAAAGCATGTGCCAAGGCCCTGAGGTAGGAGTGTATCTGACAGAGCACAGATGAGGCACAGTGAGGTGGCCAGTGAGGTGGCCAGTGTGGTCGGAGCAGGGTAAGCCAGAGGAGAGGAGGGAAATGATGCAAGGAGGAGCTGGGGCCAGGCTGTGTGGAGGAGTTGCGTTTTATTCTAAGTATGCAGGGGAGATCACACGAGTGGTGTGACCCCAAAGAGGACTTAATGGGATCCTCCCAGTTGCCTGTGGATAATGGACAGCAGGGGGCAAAGGTGGAGACCAGGGAGGAGGCTTCTGCCATCGTCCAGGCAGGAGAGGATGGTGCTGGACTAGGGTGAGCGTAGTGGAGGTGGAGAGTGATGAATTCTGGATGCATTTTGAAAAAAGAGCCAAGAGTATTTGCAGTTTGGATGTGGAATGTGAGAGAAAGAGAAAAACTGAGGATGATGGCCCAGGTTTTTGGCATAAGTGACAGGAAGGACACAGGTGCCACTGAGTGAGATGGGAGGCAGGGTTCCCACAGCCTGTACCCAACTCGTGCGCACAGAGGCACGTGTGTAAGTCGCCATCAGAGTGGTGCAGACACTAGGTAGGTCCCTGGCCCCTGGGGGAAACCGAGGCAGGCAGCAAGGGCTTGCGGGCACTCACCGACACCCAGCATTAC
This sequence comes from Camelus bactrianus, assembly GCF_048773025.1. Classification (NCBI taxonomy): domain Eukaryota; kingdom Metazoa; phylum Chordata; class Mammalia; order Artiodactyla; family Camelidae; genus Camelus; species Camelus bactrianus. Next base: position 23,389,425 of record NC_133557.1, read on the forward strand.
GAGGGGCATGTGCTCCCAGCGGGCCAGCAGTAGGAGGTGGACCATGTTGTGAACGATGAGGCTGAAGCACAGGACCACACAGCACCACTCCTGGAAGCGCTTGCCTGCAGAGAGAGGAGGCAGGAGGTTGAGTGTGGGGCAGGTGGCAAAAGGTAGAGGATCAGAGCCAGGCAGAGCTGGGCCCATGGGGACTCTTCAACTGTATTCCATGAGTCTAAGGTGCTCCCCACAGGCTGAACTTAGAGACTGCCTGACCATTTCACAGATGTCACTGAGGCCTGGAGAAGGGGAAGGGCCCTCCCAAGGTCAGACGCTCAGGGCCGGTTGCATTAAACCAAGCGTGGGGCCCTTCTGAACGCAGGCCCCTGTGCACAGGCCACATGCCCATGAAGCTGGTCTTGCACAAGCCAATTCTTTGGCAGACAGGACCAGAATGCTGGTCTCCTGGGCCCCTTCGGGCTCTCTCTGGAGACACCTTAATGAATTTAATGAGCTTCTTTTTTAAATCGTCTTCATCCCATCACCTGTCCCCTTTTGTAGATAATTATTTGGAGGCAGAGGCTACAAAGAGCTTTTAGTTCCAGAGATTCCAGATCCCATCCAACTTATATCAAGCAGGGAGAAACAGGCCTTGGTTATACCTTCTAGGGCTCCTGCCACAGGGAAGAAGAGGCTGTGCAGGTGAGGGATCTCAAACTCTTGAAGTCTCCCGGGGCCAGGCAGGTGCTATGAAGGAGTGAGGTGGGCGGGGTGGGGACAGCAGGACACCACAGCATTGTGCCCTTCCCAGAGCAGTAGCCACTAACTGGCTGACTACTGCCAGGTGGGAGTGTGGGCCCAGGGAGACCAGAGCCTCAAATTCTCAAAAGAAGCCAGAAATCAGGATGTGGGTGTGAAATCTTCTCTTTAAGCGCTGGCACATATTTTTAATAGCACGTGAGCTCGGACAAGCTGAGTCACTCACTGAAGCTTTGTTTGAGGAGTCAAAACATTGAAAATAACCATAGTGTCCACTGCTAGGGGAATCAGACAAATTAATTTGGTTCATGGCGTCTCTGGAGCCAGGGAAAGAGCCTGGGTGACTGTTCATATGTGGCTGTGGAGGGACATCCAGGACAAACTGGCAAGTGCAAATGGAAAAATGCCAAACAACAGTCATTTACATAAAAAAAGAAAAACTCTATAGTCAAACATTCTCTTTTGAATTTAAAATCTGTGAATGTACTACTCCAGCAAAAATCTTTTTTCATAGTTGTAAATTAAAATTTAAAAAAGCAAAAGGAAATAAAAACACTGCAAGGGTGACAGGGCTTCTGGGAACACTGCTTTCCCAGACAGCTGGTCCCAAGGGCAAATCTGCTCTTGCAAATTCTTTTTTTTTTTTTTATGAGGGGGTGGTCATTAGGTCTATTTATTTATTATTATCATATATGTATATTTTTAGTGGAGGTACTGGGGATTGAACCCAGGACCTCATGCATGCTAGGCATGCGCTCTACCATTTGAGCTACACCTTCCCCTCCTGCTCTTGCAAATCTTGATCTGGAATCTCTACCTCCAGAAAGCCATCCATGATGCCTCCTTTGACCCTTGGCCTCCCCCAACATGGGGCCCATCACGAGGGACGTTACTGCCTATATAACATCCATCTTCCCCTACCTAAATGTGAACTCAGGAGGCCTGGGACCACGCTTGGCTTGCTCACTAGGGCCTTGGCACACAGTTAGTGCTCAGTAAATGCTTGTGGAATGAATAAATTTCCAACCATGACTGTAAAGAAAAACTGCCAGGCTATGTCTCTGGGCACCCCTTCCAGAAGCACTGTGGGAAGGTAATTTAAGGCTTCCCATTGTTCCTGGTAGGGAAACAGGCTTGCAGAGAGAAAAGGCCTTGTCCAGGCCACATAGCAACAGACCGCACCCTGAGCCAGAATCAGAACAGCTGCCAGGGGAAAAGACCAAGGCTCAGAGTGGGGAAGGGACATGCCCAGGGTCACTGAGGCCCACAAAGGGCTAGGATCCCAACAGCATTGCTCAGCAGCGGACCCAGAAGCCCCTAACTTCCCGCCTCGCAGTCAGGGGTTATTTCCCTGGGGCCACAGGCCCTGTCATCCCAGTTGTCCCACCCGGGGTCACCGTGACCAAGACCAGAAGGGCTTTCCCTTTCGTGGTTCCTGTCTGTGGCCAGGACTGGGGCTCAGAGATCTACAGGGACAGCAATGTAATCAAGTAGAAATAACGGCTGCTAACATCCACTGAGGCCTTTTATGGGCTGGGGTCCAGGGTGCAGCCCACATCAAAGAGGTTGCAGACCTGCTCCCTCTGGCATATTTTGCTCTTAGTTAAAAAAAAAAATTGGCTACACTTAAAACCCAGTCCTCCTTCCTCCCTGCGGCCTCATACTGGATGAGTTCCCTTGGTGGCAGTCCTGGTCAGGTTCCTGCAACCATCCGAGTTTTCGAGCCTGAAGCATAGTCCCTCATTCAAGTCTAGTCTCTCCAGGGAGGAACTGTGTGATCCCATTTCCTAGACAAGGAAAATAAGGCTCAGTGGGTAAATGAAGAGCTGGGTTTGGAGCCTAGGCTCGACTTAGGACATGCTAGCCTAGATGTTCTAGACTGTTACGATTCCAAAGATAGCCCAACTCTCTCCCCATGCCGTGGAGAATGTCCTGAAATCTGAATATTTTCCCATCTAAACTCTCTTTGGCCTCTGGAAGCTGGACCCTTCTGCAGATCAAGTGCTTCAACTATGACCCATGAAAAACATATCTATAATAAAAAGTGGCCTTCATGGAGCACCTATTATCTGCTAGGTACAGTGACAGGGATGATGGCAACCTGCCCTTGCCACATGCCATGGGCTGAGGACCACTTATCCTTCAGAGGGAGAAACCAGGTGTGGAGAGATGAAGTGACTTGCTCAAAGACACAGCATGGACAGTCAGCCTGGGAGGGCCTGCATGGTCAGGTGTTCTAAATGGTGTCACTTCACAGATGGGCAGACTGAGAACCCAGGGAGGGGAAGGACTCTGCTCAGGACAGAAGAGCTTGGGCCACCTCTGGCAGAGCACTGAGCCTTGTTTCCCTGAGCCAGTCCTGGCCTGGCCAGGGTCCATGGTCTGGGCTGAGTTACAGCAGTGCCTGCCTGTTGGCCGGGGGAGGGGGCTGGGCTTGTGGTGGCTGTGCAGGACTGGGAGGTGCAGGGGAGGCCACCTCTGCTTTCCTGGGGGCAGGCTGCCGCCAAAGGCTTGGCATCAGGTTTGACAAGCCCTAGATAACCTGCACTCCTGGTGGCTCTGGGCCACTAGGAGACCCTCGGCCTTGGGGAGATGGGGGGACAGGAGGTAGGGAGAAGGCAGGGACCAGCGAGGGACAGAGAGACAGAGATGAGACAGAACAGGAATCAGAGACACAGAATCAGAGAGGAGAAACAGAGAGAAGGAAAGATGGACAAAGAGGAAGAAGGGAACAAGTATGACCAGAGAGAAGGAGAGACAAAGAAATGGAAAAAGAACAAGATTGAGGGAGACATAGAGAAAGCAGGGCCAGGAGTGTGGCAGGGACTAGGCCTGGTCGGGAAGGAGCCTCAGGGAGGCCTGTTTAGGGGACAGAACCTAGGCTTAGCTTTGGGACTATACGCCAGGACTCCCACCCAGCACTCCTGACACCTTCCACCTTTCCCCTGACCCCACACTAAGAGTCCCTGTGTTCCACAGGGCAGGGGCACCTGTAGTGAGCCAGCGCGGGTGAACAGCTGGCCTTAGTGACCCCTCAGGATCCACCCCCGGAGCTGAGGCACCTGAGAGGTGGGGGACACATAGCCAGATTTCAGGCACCTGTTGGGAAGCCGGACACTTGCCTCACCTCTGGGCTTGACCATGAGGGTGGGGAAGGCCTGCCAAGAGGCCAGGCAGAGGGTGGGGTTGTGCTGAGAAACCCAAATGTGGACCCTCTATGGCTCCTGGGACCCACGGTTCCCAGACCAAGGCCCTAACTCCTTGGCCAGACACCCGAGGCCCACAGGTTCAGGCTCTGGCTGCTTCACCCCAAGCTGCCCCGATCAGATGACTCACAGCTCTCAACCGACACTAGGCCCACCGTCTCTACGGCTGGCCCTGCACACATGCTGCCCCACTGACCTGGAGCACTGGCGCCCCTCCCGCACACCCACCCTGGGCTGGCTCACTTCCAGAGTGAAGATTCAGAACATGGAACCTAGAATGCCCTCGACCAGTGTTCTGGTTCTGGTCCTGCTAACTGTGTGATCGTGGGCAGGCAGGTCACCGCTTTTGCAAAGCCTCAGAAATGACAGGGTGCAGGCACTGCAGGCAAGCCAAAGAGATGCAGTCCCTGGCCTTGCTGACCCTCCCCTCCAGTGGGGGCAGGTGGAAGCCTAATCTCAGGCAGGACAAGCAGCAGGAAGAGCACACGTGGGGGCGGAGCTCTGAGGTGGCTACGGGGTCTGTCACACGGAGTTAGTATCAGGGTGCACCCAAGACAACTGTAGTGAGGATGAAAAGAGAGCGAACGAAGGTAATGCCCAGTACACAGTGCTCAATAAAGGTCAAACATGTCAACTGTCCTATTATTGCTGCTGACTGTCACAGTGCCAACCCATCTCTAGCCCCAGGAATCTCAAGAAGTCAGTCCTGGAGCCTAGAAACTTTTCCTACTCTCCCCTGGCTCACTGTGCTCCAGCCCACAGGCCTCCCTGGTGGTCTGCAAATACTCCAGGCTTGCTCCCACCTCAGAGCCTTTGCACTTGTTGTGTCCCTGGTCTGGACCAGGTCTTCCTCAAATATCTTCATGCCTCCCTCCCTTCTGGTCTCTGTTCAAATGTCACCTGCTCAGTGAGGCCTTAACTGCCCCCTCTTTAAAATGTCATTGTCCCCAGCATTTCACTTCCCCCCTTTCTGCCAATTATTTGTTCCATAACGCTTGCCACCATTGGGCAAGTAAGATATTTCCCTTAGCTACTGGGCTAACTAAAATGCCAGCTTCATTTTCCTGTTTTGTGCATCGCTTTGCCCCCAGGGACTGGAACAAGGACTGGGACAAGGGTGCTCAATGTGTACTGAGTCTAACCCCTCATTTTCTAGGTAAGGCCCAGAGAGGTCAAGGTTCTTCTCCAAAGTCACACTGGGAAGGGACAGAGGCAGGCAGAGGGAGGCCTATGGAACCTGGATAAACCAGTTTCTTCTCTCTTCTCTCCCACTTCCAACACCAGGGCAGGAGGAGTGAGGCTTGGCTGTAGGTTTGTGGCACCAGGAGACTGTGTGGCTGTTCTTCAGAGAGTGAGCGGCACTTAGGGAAACTAAGCAAAGATGCAATCATGATGGAATAGAGGAGATGGAAGATGGTTGGGGAGGCTCAGAAGGCCTAGGTATGATTTGGTTGAAAGCAGGCAGAGTTTCCTCAAGTGGGCAGAGCTGGACACCAAAGGAGGAGGCCTCTGAATCCTTACCCTTGATTCCCAAGTGGTGAGTCTGAGGACCAGAGAGGTGAGGCAGCTTACCCAAGACCCAAGATCAGATATTGGGTTAATAACAGGGATTGCCTGTTATATGCCAGACACCGAGCCAAGGTAAATAATTTCATTTCCTTTTCTCAACGGACATTAAAAAACAGATAAACTTTATCTTGTCCCCATTTTAGAGGTGAGGAAATTAAGCCTCAGAGAGGGAAAGTGGCTTATCCCAGGTTACACAGCTAAGAAGCAGAGTCAGGACACCAAGTCCAGCCTGCCCCAGGGAGCACAGGAGATTTTAAGTCCAGAAGCTGGGTGTCTGGGGAACAGGCTGAAAAAACCACGGCAGAATGAGACAGGTGCACAAGGCAGGTACAAAAAAAATCACACCCAGAGCAGGGAATTGCAAGTCCAGAAAGGCCTCTGGGGACCTAGGACTCAACAAGAAAGCAAATGGCCCAAGGTCACACAGACAGTTATGGCAGAGATGGTATGCAAACCCAGGCCAGTCTGGGCAGGAAGCCAAAGGTGGTAGTGGACCCATTCCCACCCACCCCAGGCAAGGGCTGTACATGGCTGCTGCCTCCTGGCAAACGGAGAGATGTCAGAATGTTTGACAAACAAAGCTTGATGTGATGGCGACACCCAGGCAGAGGGGCCTCCCAGTCACCTGACTCTGGAGTTCTCAAAAGCACTTCCTTAACCTCTGGGGATACTTGTCCCTCTCAGGGCCTGGCAGTGAGATTCTTCAGGCTCAAGTGGAAGTCAGAGAAGGGGGTAGGGGCTGGTGCTTGCCGAAGCATAAAGGGTAGGCACAGCAGGAAGAAGCCAGGAACCTTGGTCTGGCGGTAGAACTAGAGTAAGGGTCTCTAAGTTATGGTCTGGTCTGGGGACCCCTAAGTCCTAATGGAAGGGGCTAATATACATACATGGAGGAGGGGAAAAGGCTGGAGTTGAGGCTTGTATATGAGAGACGCTTAAACTGGAGGATTTGCAGAGCCCTCACCACCTGGGATCCTGGGATTCCAAAATACAGGGTGAGAGTTAATGTTGGAGTTGGGGAGCAGGAAGGGGATGGTGGTCTGTAGGCACTGAAGCTTTTAATCTAGGATGAGGCTCTGGAGGAAGGGCGTTGGGGCACGCGATAGCTGGGAGCCCCTGAGTCGGGGTTCCCAGACCAGGGGGCCTGATTGCCCAGATTTGGGGGTGAGGTCACTGTTTGCAGCCCAGGGCCCTGGCTGGGAGCAGATGGGGCCCTAGAGTATGAATTACAGACCTGGGGAACCTGGGATAGGGTGTGACTTTTAAGGAGCCGAGGGCACTGCATGTGGCTACGGGGCTGCCTGCAGCTTGGACTGCGTCCTGGAGTGGGAGGTCCCTACGTTTAGAGGAGCTCTTTGCAGCCACGGGTACCCTAGGCTAGGATCCAGACCTGGCGGTGCGATGGGAGCTGTCTGTTGCCGGAGGAGCTGATATGGCAGTTCCTTGATCTGAGGACTGTCTTTGCATCCAGAAAGCTCCGGGGCAGGGATTCTGGCTTGAGCTTGGAAGGGGCACTGGGGTGGGGTCCCGGGAGTTAGGGGAGCTATTTGCAAGTTAGAAGCCGCGGCTGGAGTTCTGCATCTGGGCCTGAGGCTGGGGTTCCGATATGGGGGATCCAGGGTCTCTGTCTGCTGCCTAGGCTGGTGACTGCAGGCCCGGAGGGGAGCCTGGAGGGGGCCCCGGAGGTCCTACCTGGCGAGTAGAGCGCGGCCAGCTCGCGGGCCCCAGCATGCTGCGCGCCCCAGCGCCGGCAATACGCTGCCTCATCCTCGTCGAGCTCCGGCTGCTGGCCCGGATCGTTCTCGGCGCCCGCCATGGCCACTCGCCCTGCCCGCCGGGTGCGTTCTGCTAGCGGCGGCGGCAGCGGCAGGGCCGCGGAACCGCGGCGAGATCACGCCGCCCAATGACCGCCCAGCGCCGGGCGCGGCTGCGGCGCCGGCGGGGGCCTCGCCCGGCCGAGCGTCATAGCCAATCGGAACCCGCGCCGAGGCCGCGCCGGCCAATCAGCGGCCTCCGAGCTGCAGCCAACCGCGGCGCGCGGGAGGCAGGACCGCAGCTGGCGCAGCTGGGCGGGGAAGCGTGGGGCGGCGGCGAGTCTCTGCCCGGCAGGATCCGCTCTGCCTCCGGCCACGGCCTTGGCCTCGGCGCCAACCACAGGGGAACGCGGGCTGTGTCGACGCCCACCTCCGGCTCGGTTTACCGACCTGTGCAATGGGCCGAAGTTCTTCGCCGGCGGACTCAGAAGCGGGCGTTTCTTCAGCACACACAGTCAAGAGCCTGCTGTGTGCGCGGAACTGGAGTGGAAGGTGCCTGGCCGGGGCCGGGGAGGCAGCGCTTGTTGGGCACTTTGAATAGTAGGCTGGCTTCTCGAGTCCTACCACATGTAGAGGTGTTACGAGGACCGTGCACACACCTACTGTATGCCAGCTTGTGTTATGCTCTCGGCGACGAGAAACATCGAACCTGACTGACCCTCAGGAGCTCCTGCCTTCCTGAGGGAGAGGACAGTAAGCTAATAAGTCACTAAAAGATTTGGTGAGCGCTTAATTTGTGAGGCTCCGGGCCAAGAGCTAGACGGCGGCATTTTGTTTTTACTCTTAATAACCAATTATGTTGCCTCCTCAGAGGCCTCTCCTGACTACGCTACTGAGTTGCCCCCTCCTCCAGTCACTGTGACATCACCCTGTTTTGTCTTCACAGTGCTTGTCATAGGCAGTGAACTTACAGTTATGTCTCCTCCGCCAGAAAGTAAGCTCCTGAGGGGCGGGAATTGCTCGATTCACAGCCGAACCCCCAATTCTGGAAAAGTGTAGGGCACATGATAGAATCTCAGGAAATGCTTACCAAATTAAATAGGGCTCAAATGACTTTACGACCTCAGCAAGTAAATGACAGGCCTAACTGACTACAAAGTACACAATAATTGCTCACTTGAATTCCATAAGGTGCCACCAAATGGGAGCCGTTATAGAGGCCAGGGAAGGGCCCAAGAGGTGCCTAAGGGGAGCAGGGAAGGGAGGTAAGATCCCTTCTAGAATGCCTTTTGGAGGCTCTATCCTCTCCTGGTTCTCTAAAGGTTAAGCCCTGGATTTCTCAGCTACTAGGGAAAGCCAGCCAGCCACCCCAGGTGTGTTTCCTGGGTGTTCCCACCCTGGGTGGCCACTATCCCCAGCCAGGCCCATGCTCCTTCCCTGTTTCCTTCTATACGTCCTCCCAGAAAAGAAAAGTCTGCTTCCATGGTATAGACAGGTTGCAGCCCAAATCCTAGTGAATTCTGGCAAAATTGGCCTTGTGTTTTTATTAACTTATACAGTTTGATTTTCAATCTGGATGCTTAAGGCAGCTTGCCTTTGTGGGAGTTGGATCTCAGATTTCAGGGAAACACCCTCCCAAGGTGTCTGCAAGTGTCCCAAATCTCCAAGCAGGTTGGGATGGCTGGTTACTGCTAATGTCTGGGAGATCCCCTAGTGACGATCTGAGTTCATTTTTCATTCATTCTCTCAACATGTTAACATAACATTAAGCACCGACCTGGCCCAGGCTGTTATAGGGAAGCAGCAGGGAACGTGACAGAGTCTCTTGGGAGGTGGGGGTGAGGGTAAGGGAAGGCCTGTTCAAGAAAGTGACACTTGAGCCAAGACCTAAAGTGGATGGAGCAAGCTATGCCAGCATCTGGGGCAAATTGTTCCAAGCCAAGGGAACAGTGAGTGCAAAGGTCCTGAGGCAAAAACATGCTTGCCATGTCCAAGAACAACAAGGAGACCAGTGAGATGGGAACTAGGTGGGGGTGGGGAGGTGGGAGGAGGAGAGGTCAGAGAGGAAGGGAGAGGGGCAGATAAAGCAGGGTCTTGAAAGGATTTAGAGGGTCTTTGGTTTTTCCTAAAAATGATCTGGGAAGTCTCTTCTATCTAGGGTTTTGAATAGAGGAATTACATGACCTGATTTATGTATATTTTTAAAATTTATTTTTAATATATAGGACATTCACATGCTTCTAAAGAAAATATATCTATATATGTATTCATATAATGGAATCATACAAGACATAGCCTTTTTTGGTCTCACTTCTTTCACTTTGCATGTTTTCAAGATACATCTGTGTTGTAGAACTTCATTCCTTTTCTGTGAGAATTACCATTCCATTGTATGGATAGTCTTCATTTTGTTTACACATTCAATTGATGGAGTTTGTGTTGTTTCCACTTTTGGCAGTTATAAATAATGCTGCTATCAACACTCCTGTACAACTTTTTGTGTGGACATATGTTTTCATTTTTCTTGGATATATATCTAGAAATGGAATTGCTAGGTCAAATGGTAACTTTGTTTAACTTTTTAAGGAACTGCCAAACTATTCCATGGCAGCTGCACCATTTTACATCCCCACCAGCAATGTATGAGCGTTCCAACTGTTCCACATCCTCACCAACATTTGTTATTTTGCGTTTTCAGTTGTAACCATCCTCATGGATGTGAACTGGTATCTCATTGTGGTTTTGATTTACATTTCCATAACGACTCACGATGTTTAGCACCTTTCATGTGCTTATTGGCCACATGTACATATTTTTGGAGAAATGTCTATTTAAATCCTTTGCCCATTTGAAAATTGGGTTTTCTTTTTGTTGTTGAATTGTAAAAGTTCTTGTTATATTCTGGACACTAGACCCTTATCAGATATATAGATTTCGAATATTTTCTCATTCTGTCAGTTGTCTTTTCGCTTTCTTGATAGTGTCCTTTGATGCACAAAAAAATCCTTTTACTTTTGATGAAGTAGAATTTAATTTTTTCTTTGTGCTTTAGGGGTCATATTTCCTCATTCTTTTTTTTTTTTTTTTAATATAACTTCATTGTATTCCACTGTGTGACTGGACCATAATTCATTTAACTACTTGTTTATTGATGGGCACTTGGGTTATTTCCTATCTTTAGATGTTATACTACTGGACACACTATTGATGTGAAATTACTGTGACAACTGTTAACTGTGTTGAATGACCATCATTAAAAAGTCCAGAACCAATCACTGCTGGAGAGGATGTGAAGAAAAAAGAACCCTCCTACACTGTTGGTGGGGATGTAGTTTGGTGTAGCCATTACAGAAAACAGTATGGAGATTCCTTAAAAAACTACAAATAGACTTACCATATGCTCTAGCAATCCCACTCCTGGGCATATACCCGGAGGGAACTCCAACTTGAAAAGATACATGCACCCCAGTGTTCATAGCAGCACTATTTACAATAGCCAGGACTTGGAAACAACCTAAATGTGCATTGACAGATGACTGGATAAAGCAGTTGTGGTATATATATACAATGGAATACTACTCAGCCATAAAAATAAAAATAATGCCATTTGCAGCAATGTAGATGGGTCTGGAGATCATCATTCTATGTGAAGTAAGCCAGAAAGAGAAAGAAAAATACCATATGATATCACTTATACGTGGAATCAAAAAAAAGAAGACCCGAATGAACTTATTTACGAAAACAAACAGATTCACAGAGGAAACAATCTTATGGGGGAAGGGGGATGGGAAGGGGTAAATTGGGAATTTGAAATTTGCAGATACTAACTACTATATATAAAGTAGATAAACAACAAGCTTGTACTGTATAGCACAGGGAACTATATTCAATATCTTGTAGTAACCTATAATGAAAAAATATCAAAAGGAGTATATGTGTATATATGGATGACTGAAACATTATGCTGTACACCGGAAACTGATACTGTAAACTGACACTGAACATTGTAAACTGATTATACTTAAAAAAAAAAGCGTTAACTACTTTGTTATTTTTGTAGATACAGACAAACCTATCAGTAGGTAGGTAGGTAGATATTGCCATTGGAATCATATACTAATTTATACTCCCATCAGCTGTGTTCAAGAGTACCTGTTTCCCACAGCCTTGCCAATAAAGTGTGGCTGATAAGTAAAACTAAAATTTCAGTCCTTCAGTTACTAAGCACATTTCAAGTATTCAACAGTCATATGTGGCTGATGGCCAATGAATTAGACAGTGCAGATATAGAACATTTCTACCACCGCAGAAAGTTCTATTGGGCAATTCTGATAAAGGATTGTACAGTGACCTTGACTTTGCATTTTAATAGGATCCCTGGGCTACGTGTGGGAGACGGACTCAGAGACTGTGCAGCGGCAGGAGACCAGAGGGAGGTGACTGCAGTTGTCCAGGTAGGAGCGGATGGTCAGGCCACGGTGACTGCGGAGGTGGGAGAGATGGTGGATTTCGGATGCATTTTTAAGGTGGAGCAGCCAGGACTTAATGTTTGATGGAATGTGGGGTGAGGGAAAGAGAAGTCGAGGATGGCTCCCAGGTTTCTGGCCTGAACCACTGGAAGGATGGAGGTGCCGTTGACTGAGCTGGGGAAGAACAAGATGGGAGCAGGTTTGGGGAGCGGGAGGTCAGGAGTTCTGTTTTGGGTCTGCTACATGTGGGATGTCAAGTAGAGACGTCAAGCGGGCTTCAAGTTTTTCTGGTGTAGAGAATGACATGTGATTTTGCTTGTCAAACCAGAGGAAAGACAGAAAGGAGGAGGCGGAATTACACACTAAAATGGGGGTGACGGCCAAGGGCAGCGATGGGCAGTGGAAGGAGCCTGACCTTTGATGCTTGGAGTCTCACAGCTGTGTTTCTGAGCCAATGTGGGTCTATTTTCCTTCCAGAAATGGAAAGAATGATGCTTCTTAGTCTCGTTGTCAGGTTCACAGTGAGCACAGTGACAGTTGCAGTACCTGGCAGGCAGGAGAACCTGCAGAAATGTTTGTTATCTCCCCTGTTTGTTACACTTGACTGTGAACGTGGTAGGGTGAGATCCACATCCTTAGCTGACAGTTAAGGCCCTGCTGACTCTCCAGCCTCATCTCCTGACATCTCCCACTGTCATCCTGCCAAACCTTTCCCCAAATGTACCTACTTTCTGGTGTGCGCTCTCCCCAGAGTCAGGTGGCTGGTCCCTTCTCCTTCAATTCTCTGTTCTCTGGCTCCTCCTAGAGTTGAGACTCAGGCTGCAAAGCTGCCTGACATGGACATGCCCCAAGGTGTCAGCCACAGCGTTGGGGGATGGATCCCCCATGACTTGCTGCAAGTCATGTTGAGCTGGACTGCCCCATTCATTTATTCACCAAATCTTTACTGAGACCTGCTGTGGGCCAGATGCTGTGTAAAATGCTGGCCATAGAGTAGTGGTCCCTGCCGTCCCAGTTGCAAGAGGGACCGATAATAAATAGGTAAAAAAACAATCTAACGTTAGGCCGGGACAGATGGTGTGGAGACATGAAGCAGGATGGAGAGATGGGTGGAGGATGATAGGGAGTGCTTCATTAGATGGAGAGACAGGAGGGAGTGATCACCATGGGTTTGGGGCAGTAATACGTGGTCAGCAATAATGACCGGCATCTACTGAGCGCTTTCTGTGTACCAGGTCCTGTTATAGCCTCATTAAATCTTCACATCATTCCTCCAAACAGTTGCTTAAAACAACCGTTTTGATTTATGACTGCTTACAGCTCCGTGGATTGGCTGATGGTTCCACTGCTGGTTTCACCTGGTCTCACTCATGCAGCGTCATTCAGCTTCCAGCTGTGCTGGAAGGTCCACAGTGACCTCATTCATACGTCCAGCAGTGGGTGCTGCTTGTTGACTGGGGCCTCTCATCTTCCAGAAGGCTAGACTGGCTTCTTTCCATGGTGTTCTTGGGGCAGTATCCAAGAGTCCCAGGGTTGGATATCTTATAAATCACTTCCTTGCATTTTATTCATTTAAACAAATAAAAAATCAGCCTGGAGCCTCCTTGTTTCTCATGGGTTCCCTTGCATCACATGCCTATTGCTGGACCAGTCACTGGCAAGGGAGATAAGATCCCCTCTAGACCCGTCAGCCTTTCCAAGGATCTGGAGATGGGGGTCACTTCCTTGAGGCACCTGGGCTACCTGGAGGAGGCGTGGCCATCTGAACAAAACTGGGGCCCTGTAGGGGCTATTACTGACCCCTGTTAATGTTGGGTGGAATTCCTTTCTGGGCATTTGACAGATGCAAATAAACGCAAAGAGAACCTTTTCTGGGATATTCTTGGGACTGTAACCTGAATGGGGCCTGGATTCTGGGCACAGGCATGCATCCTTTTTCTGGGAGCGGGTTTCAACAGATTGAAACCATGTTTTAAAAACTAGAATAAAACATAGGTGATTTAAAAAACCCTCTTAAAACAAGAATGTCTAAAAAATAATTTCAAATTTACAGAAAAGTTGCAAGAATAGTACAGTAAACTTCCATATCTCCTTCACTTAGAGCCCTCCATTGTCAACACTTTGCTACACTTGTCTTATCATTCCTTCTCTGTTTTTGTAATTTTTCGGAACCATTTGAGAGGCAGTTACAGACATAATTTTTTTTTTTTTACTTCTAATTACTTTAGTGTGCATCTTCTAAGAACAAGGACAGTCTCTTACAAGACCACTGTATAGTTTTCAAAATCAGGAAATTTAAAGCTGATACAATGTTATAATATCATTCTTATTGTACATATTCAAATCCCATTGTTATTCCAATAACGACCTGAAATCCTTATTCTTAAACTAGCGACTACCAAGGTCATGGACCCCTTCCAAAGAGATAGGACATTCACCCTGCCCAAAGAGGAGAAAATCAGTAACATCCACAAATCTGCTTAAAGAATCTGTGCTTAGAAATCCTACTTGCAGGCTCTGTACACTGAGACCAGTGATTCTCAACTGGGGATGACTGTGACCCCTAGGGAACATTTGGTGATGTCTGGAGGCTTTTTCGTTATCGCAGCTGAGGGTGGTGATATGCTACTGGCATCTTGTGTGTAGAGGCCAGGGATGCTGTCAAACATTCTACCATGCACAGAACAGCTCCTGCTACAGAGAATTCTCTAGTCCAAAATATCAGTGGTGCTAAGGTTGAGAAACTGTGGTCTATAAGTAAATTGGGGAGAGATGCCTTCCTCTGTTGCAATTGGAGCACCCTGTGGATCTACAATTCACCCCAGCAGTTCTTTATCCCCAGCTACCCTGAAAAACCCCACTCCTATAGGCATAGGGAGGCCTGGCCAAGTCTATTTATGATCGCTCCAAACTGGAACCAGCCCCCAAGCCCCGTTAGGAGGAAACTGATAAAACAGTGTAGTCATGCTGTGCTCACAGCTCTTCCTTCGACTCTGCTCCTCTGGAAGATGGGGTTAGGGAGATGGGCTTGGAAGGACGCCAGGAATCCTGGGACCAGCTGCTGCTTTATGACTTATGGGCATAACAGCTCTGACTCATGCATGATTGATGCACTGGGATTATGCGTGGACATGTCTCTGGGCTTTTATTGACAGGAGGCTGCCCTGGAATGTCTTTCCACTGGAATCAAGGGCAGGGCCTCTGCTGAGTCACCTCTGGCCCCTGGGAGTCTGGCTCAGGGTCTGGCTCATTTTAAAAGCAGCTGTCATTTCTTTCCTTTCTTTCTTTTAAAACATATATCATTTGATGATTTAGACCTGTGCTGTCTAGTACAGTACAAGTGGCTACTGAGCACTTGAAATGTGGCTTGTCTGCACTGAGATGTGCTGTAAGCACAAAATACACATTGGAGTTTGATGCAGCTGCCATTTCCTTAGTGCTAACTGCACACCAGTTCAGTGCTGATTCTCTATCATGACTCTCACAAGCCCCCCATGTGGGATGAGCACACTTGTTCTCCATTTTATAAATGTCTCCATTTTATAAATGAGAAAACTGAGGCCCAGAGAGGTCATGATGCATGGCTAGGAAAGGCAAAGTTGAGATTCAAACTCAAGACGAGTCAACTTCCAAAGCCTGTGCTATTTCCAGTTTGTTACACCTTCTCCCATACATGGTAGGTACTCAGAAAATGTATAGGTGGCAGAGAATGGACAATATATTCATTAGTAATAGAATCCTGAGTTTTAGAAGACAACGTGGTGGTTGCACAGGTATGTTAGCTAGTGACTATTGTTCCCAGCCTCTCTTGCATCAGTGTAGGACATGTGACTAATTCCAGCCAATAGAATGAGAGTGGAAGTGGCACAAAATATTCTGGTTTGTGCCCTTAAAGAGGCTGACCTTTACTTTCTTTTTTAAAACTTCCAACTGGCAGGAGTGTAGATGTGATGGCAGTGCTAGAGCAGCCATCTTAGACCATGAGATGGAAACTGCTGTTTGAAGATAGAAGAGTTATAAGATAGAAAGAGTCTGGATCCCTGATACCATAAAGTTACCATCCAACTCTGGACTGCTTTCATTCAGATTGATGTGAAAGGGGAAAAGAAACTATTTTCTTGTCTGGAAGACATTTATTATTTGAGTCATTCTTGCAGCATTGAGCCTGTATTTCACCAACTCATTTGTTAAATGAACAAATGGATGATTGAAAAGATGAAAAGAGTAGTCAGATCCAGGCCACAAACGTAAAAATGCACAAAGACGGCATTTGAGCCTAGGTGGAAGCACCTTCCAAGTGCACTGGAAAAATTCATGGCCAGTGGAGACAGACTCAAACCTGGACCTTGTATTAGCTTACTGTGTGCCCCTGGAGAACCCACATGCCCTCTCTGTGCCTCACATTCCTTGGTTGTAATCCAGTCTTAGCAAGTTTGTGGAATCTACATAACTTAAAGTTCTTCATTGATCTGTGCAATTCCGTTTCTAGGAATCCATTCTCAGAGAAATTTTCACCTCATAGCCCATGAACACAGTTTCAAGGATGCAGCTGCAGATTGGCTTGTGGACCCAAAACTGGAAAGTATCCTTAAAGGTGATTAAATAAACTCTGGCAGGTTCATGCTCTGGAGTGCTGGACCTCCGACTGGGGCCTTGAGGAATTCTCTAAGTGACACCTGCTGGCAAAAATGATACTGCAGCTCAGCTCAGTGAGGAGTTGGGAATTTCCAGAACTAGAGTTTCAGGGTAGCTGTGAAGGTAATTTGGGAGGCCACAGAGCAGGGAGAGATTTAGAAACAAAGGCAGGGCTAGGAGGTTGGCCTGGGTTCAAATTCCAGCTTCACTACCTACTAACTGGGTGAGCTTGGGCAGATTTGGGACTTTCTCTAAGCCTTAGTTTCTTCAATGAAATGAGGATCCTAGGGCCTACCGTACAGATGCCTGGTGAGGATATGATGAGAGAGTTCTTTAATTTGATTCCTTATTGAGCCAACATTAAGGACCTATGATGAATGTCATCCAGGCACTAAAATACACCAAGACCTGGGTCCTGCCCTCATAGAGTCTAGTTGGGGGAAGACTATAAAAAATAAACACACATATAGGATACTTTCAGGTATTGATAACGCTGTAAAGGAAAATAAGGCAGGGTGTGGATCTGTGTGGGTGGAGGCATTATTACAAATAAGGTGCTCTGGGGGAGCATCTCTGGGGAGGTTTGAGCAGAAGCTTGAAGGCAGTGCATCTGTGTATAGAGAGGACATACAAAATGCCAGTGGAAGAGCCTGGTCCATAATTTGTTTTTCCATAATTTTTAAAAATGGAGGTGGTGGGGGTTAAACCCAGGACCTTGTGCATGCTAAGCATGTGCTCTGCCACTGAGCTATACCCACCCACCAAGCCTGATTCCTTATAAATGCTCCGTATGTGGTGGACTGCTGTCTTATGGCACAGAGGAAAGGAGTTGAAGGGAAGATTGGAATCCATTTTCCAGGGTCTGAGGCATTCACAGGAAGTGAGAGATTGTTCCCTGGGGCTTGGCAGGCGAAACGTCTTGGACCTGAGCTGACCCAGCTCTGGGTGGCCTTAGGGAAATCACTGTCTGGGCCTCCATTTCTTCATTTGGAAAACAGGACTGATAATGCCCACCGTGTGAGATTGGGAGTCATCAAGGGCCGAAATGTGCCCCCTCACTCCCATTCATATGTTGAAGTCTTGGCCCTCAGGCATCTCAAAATGTGACTGTATTTGGAGTTGAGGTCTTTAAAGAGATGACTAAGTTACAGTGAGGTCATCAGGATGGGTCCTAATCCAACATGACTGGTGTCCTTATGAGAAGAGGGGATCAGGGCACAGATGCACAAGGGACGAGGATGAGGACACAGGGAGAAGGCAGCCATCTACGAGTCAAGGAGAGAGGTATTGGAAGAAACCAACCCTGTGGACACCTTAATCTCAGACTTCTAGTCTCCAGGACTGTGAGACAATAAATTTCTGTGGTTGAAACCACCCAGTCTGTGGTTCTTTGTTATGACAGCCTGAGCAAACTAATGCAGGATGATGTGTGAATACAGACAGGCATACGGGAGGTCCTTGACAGAGGCTGATTTCCTTGGCCCAGAGCCACACGGAGCCTCGCAGCCTGACTTGTGAACCTTGGCATCTCTGTGGACCCCGCGGCCTTGGGATTGCTGTGGTTACTCTGCAGCCTGGCCCACACCGGGCCTGGGCTTGGCCCCACCTTGGGAACTCAGCCCACTTAATTTCTGCCCTCCTCTCTGGTTCGTTAATCAGTCAATCCACAAACTTAGCATGGACCACTGTGGCCATTCTGTGAATTATGGCATCACTGTTGTGTCAGCAAAGGTCCAGTTTTGGAAAACGGAGACCATTTTAGTCATTACAAACAGAAGGAATGGAACACAGGAAATTGCCTATACAGATGATGGAAGAGCCGAGATGCCAAAAGGGCAGGATGAGGCACCACACGATGAGCTTTAGTGGAGGCTAGAGGGACAGAAGCAGGGTGTGGTATCACTAGATCCCAGAAACCAAGGCTAGAACCATGGTGGGGACTGCCTCGTGGGCACTGGGACCAGGAAGAGAGGGCCTGTTGGGGAGGGACTGGTCCTTTTTGCCCCCAGATCGCTGATCTGCCCTTCCCCTGTTCTGCTCTGCGTTACAGAGGGGCTGACCTCTGCAGGCTGCATTTCCCAGGCTCCAGGTCAGCTGACCTCCCATTGGCCAATAGGAGGTCCTGGTGGGAGATGGGAAGCTTGAGGAAGGGAGAAGCCAGAGTATTTTTCCTTCTCTCCTTACACCTCGGGCTGCATCTCCATCAACAGCCGAGTCTCTTCCATGGCTCCAGCTCCTGCGGGACAGTCGCTGTGTTTCCAGCTTTGCTGAGTGACCACAGGCCCTGGGCTACTGTAACGATACCTCCTCCCTCTGTCCGTCAGAGGCAATGGCTTTCTGCTGCTGCTAATTCTGAGTTTCTTCACAGTCCCTTGGTTGGCTTCTGGGCTCCTCTATCATCTTTGTAACCCATTCCTTGCTGGAAAGTCTGTTTAAATACTCAGTGGTTTCCTTTCCTGATATGAGTGGTTTCCTTTCTTGACATGAAAGCAGACTGGCAAGTGGCCAGCCCAGCAGGCCTTTCCAGCCCTTACCCACTTCTTACAGATAAGAACCCGGCAGACTATAGATGAGAGAGGCAGCTGGGTGCTGGGGCTCAAAGGGTGGCCCTAGAGTCAGATAAGCCTTGTTTCGTTCTACTTCTGTCATTTGTCAGCTCTGTCAACTTCATCAAGTCACTTTCCCTCCCTGAGGCCTCAGTTTCCTCACCTGTCATGTGGGGATGCGGAATGTACCCATCGACACTGGGCTGTTTTGAGGATTTGATGAGATGTGGCAGGAAAAGAACTTAGCCAGAACCTTACAAAAGAATAGTAAAGAGGAGACTTACCCATCAGCAGCCAAAAGACATATGCTATTGTATTAAAAAACAGCGAGGGTGCTGGTGCAAGGAGAAACAGACTGACAAGGCAGAGCGGTGACAGTGGAGCGGTCTGTAGGTATATGAGAACCAGAGACACAATAAAGGCAGCCTCATTGCCCAGTGGGGAAATGAGAGATTGTTCAGAAGATGGTGCTGGGAAAGTGGCCCCAAATAAAACTGGATCTTTAATTCAAACTGAAAACAAAGGTGGATTCTAGGTACATTAAAGTCTTAACATGGAGTGCAAAATTATAAAATTAGTAGAAGTTACATATATGCAATGGAATACTATTCAGCCATGAAAAGGAATGAAATTCTGACACAGGCTACAATATGGATGGACCTTGAAAACTTTATGCTGAGTGAAATAAGCCAGACACAGAAGGACAAATATTGTGATTCCACTTATGAGGTACCTAGAATAGGCAAATTCATAGAGACAGAAAGTAGAATGGTGGTTATCAGAAGCTAGAGGGAGGCGGGATGGGGAGTTACTCTTTAATGGGTACTGAGTTTATACTGGGGATGATGCAAACTTTTGGATATAGATAGTGGTGATGGGTGTAAGGCATTGTGAATATAACACCACCGAATTGTACAAATTCCATAAAACCACTTAATTACAAATGGTTAAAATGATAAATATTATGTTATATATTTTGTACCACAAAAGGTCATACCCTCACCCCCAAAATTAGTAGGAGAAAAGTCAGGAAGTATCTTTATACCTAGAGGTGAGGAAGGACATCTTACAACAAATTACAAAAGCACAAGCATAAAAAACCCAATTCAAAAATGGGCAGACGACTTGAATAGGCATTTCTCCAAGGAAGATTTTCAAATGGCCAAAAAGCACGTGAAAAGATGCTCAATATCATTAATCATTAGGAAAATGCAAATCAAAAGCATAACAAGTTACCACTTCACAGCCATTAGGATGGCTGTTATTAAAAATACACATGCACACACATACACATGCAACAGAAAATAACAGGTATTGGTGAGGATGTGGAGAAATTGGAACCCCAGTGCATTGCTGTAGGGAATACAAAATGGTGCAGCTGATAAGGAAAACAGTTTGGCAGTTCCTCAAATAGTTAAACATAGAATTACCATATGGTCCCCAATTTCACTTCTAGCTAAATACACAAAACAATGGAAAACAGGGACTCAAATAGATACTTGTACACCCCTGTGCATGGCAGCATCTTCACAACAGCCAAAAGGTGAAAACAACCCAAACATCCATTGAAGGGTGAATGGATACCCCAAATGTGGCATATACATAGGGTAGGATATTACTCTGAACAAGGAACGAAGTTTCTACACATACAACAGCATGGACGGAGCTTGAAAACGTTACACTAAGGGGAATAAACCAGTCTCAAAAGGAAAAATATTGTATACTTTCACTCACACTCCTGCAAATAAGCAACAACAGAAAAGACAGCAACTCCAGTGGAAAAAGGGCAACGGATGCGAAGAGAAATTTACAGAAGAGAAAAACCACAAGCTTGGGAAGAAGGCTCAGACTCACTAGTTATAGGAAATGCAAAAGGAAACAACTAGGAGCCATCTCTTTACAGCTATTGGACTGGTAAAAATTAAAGTTGGACATAATAACCTATAGTGGAGAAGAATATGAAAAAGAATATGTGTGTATAACTGAATCTCACTATGCTGTACACTGGAAACTAACACAATATTGTAAATCAACTACACGTCAATTAAAAAAAAAAAAGGTGGGCAGCACCCAGATTTTCTCTACTGAAAGGAACCAGGGCTGGGGCAAGAAAAGTAGAAATTGAGCCTGGAACATCTTGTTATGCCAGAAAATAAGGACACGCTCCAAGAATGATGGGGACATGGTAAAATGACACAGGAGCCAGCTGAAAGGGCCAATTTGAGCAACGCGATAAATAATGGTAGTAATGGATTTATAACCCATGAAATAAAATAAAATCCACGAGTTCATATGGATATAAATGAATAAGCGAAAAAATAGGGGTATGGTGATTTTAAGATACAGCCACCAAATCTTTGACACTGTTCAAGAAGTGGAATCGAATTCACTTCCTTTGGAGTAGGGGCTGACCTTGGTGATTTGATTCTGATAAATAGAATGTGGCAGAAGGGATGCTGCGTCCCCAAACTAGGTAATAAAAAGCATTGTGCTCTATCTACCCTTGCTCTCTCCCTCTCTCAGATCACTCTCTCTGGGGGAAGACAGTTCCATGTCACGGAGACACTAATCAGCCCTGTAAAGAGGCCACGTGCTGGGGAGCTGAGCCCGCCCACAACAGCCATGTAAGAGCGGCATCTTGGACGTAGATCCTTCAGTACTGAACTGTCAGCTGTGATACCTGCTAGCCACGTAGGGCTGTTAAGCACCTGCAGTGCGGCTGGTCCAAATTGGAATGTGCTGTGTTAAACACACATTGAATTTCAAAGACAACATGAAAAAAATGTCAAGTATCTTATGAATAATTTTTGATATTGAGAACATGTTGAAATGAGAAGATTTTAGATATACTGGATTTGATAAATTTTATTACGAAACTGAATTCCACATGTATCTTTTTCTACTTTATAAACTGCAGCTACTAGAAGATTAAACATTAAACATGTGGTTCCCATTTATGGCCCACATTCTTTCTACTGGACGTTGATGCTCCAGCCCCAGCTGGGCTTTTAGATCATTGTAGCACCACCAACGTCTTGATTGCAACCTTCTGAGAGATTCTAAGGCAGAACCTTCCAGTCATACTGAGGAATTCCTGACTCACAAAAAGTGAGAAAAGGAATGATTATTTTAAATTGCTAAGTTTGGGGATCATTTATTACATGGCAATAGATTGATTGATTTAGGCAAGCATCACAAATGGAAGTTCAAATTAGTGAAATTGTGAAAAATTAGTGAAAGTTGGCAGAATAACAGGCTATTTAAGTAGTGTAAAAATATCTCCCCATAAGATACTTGTTACAAAGAGAAAATACAGTAACTTGAGTGGTGAAACCTGACACACTCGACCGAGGGATCAATATTAACATCACCAGTAATGGAACAAACGGCTCTGAGGCGCCCCCTGGTGGGCAGTTCTGAGAAGGACACACCACCACTTGGGTGGTTCCTGACAAAGGTGCACAGCCTGGGTCCAACCACGAGGAAACTTCAGACAGAGCCACAGGAAGGACTTTCTATAAAATAACTGGTCTGTCCTTTGCAAAAGTGTCAAGATCATGACTTTTTAAAAAAGACAGATTGAGGAACTGTTCTCAATTAAAGGAGACCAAAGAGATAGGGCAACAAAATGGCAAAGTAATTTGCAGACAGCAGTTCACCTCACCCCTAAACACTTCAGCATGCACACCAGGAGCTAGAGTTCAATATTTGTTTCTCTGTCTGTGAAACTGACATTCGGCGAAATGCACAAATCTTAGGTGTATTTTAGATTATTTTTGACAAGTGCGTCTACCTGTGTTATCCAAACACTTTCCAAGATACAGAACACGAAGTGGGCTGAATTGTGTCCTTCCAAAAGATACCTTCAAATCCTAACCCTTGGTACTTGTGGGTGTGGCCTTATTTGGAGATAGGGTCTTGCAGGTATAACCAGGTGAAGATGAGCTCATACTGAATTAGGATGGGCTCTAAATCCATTGACTGGTGTCTTTTACGTAAGAGAAAGGAGATTTGGATGCAACATACCTACGGGGAAGAAGTCCACCTGAAGGCAGAGGCAGAGGCTGGAGTGATGCAGCTCCAAGCCAAGAAATACTACAGATTGCTGGCAACCACCAGCAGGAAGAAGCAAGGAGGGGTTCTTCTCGAGAGATTTCAGAGGGAGCATGGCCTTGATTTCAGACTTCTAGCTTCCAGAGCTGTTGGAGAATAAATGTATGTTGTTTTGAGCCACCTAGGTTGTGGTGCTTTGTTATGACAGCCCTGGGAAACTAATACAGAACATTTACCATCGCCCCAAAAGTGCCCTCGTACTTTCCCACTCAACCCTGCCCACCCCCAGCTTGAGGCAACCACTGTTCTGATATTTTCCATCACAGAATATTGTTGCTCGTTCTAGAGCTTCACAGAAGTGGAATCACACAGGACATGTTCTTTTGTGTCTGGTGCCTTTCACTTGGCACAAGATGATCCAGTCAGGTTTTTGCACCTATGAATGGTTGGCATTTCTATGATTAAAGTCAGTTTGCTTGATGGGGGAGCAAACGGTGAAGTTGAAGAGGAGGGGGATGAGCCATGAGGACGGGAAATTTCTCTTCAAAGCTGGCCCTGGGGTCTCTGACGTCTCAAGTTCACCACCTACACCTGCTTTCTCAGCTCAGAGAGCAGCTGCGCAGGTTGGAGGCTGGGCTCCATCGCCACCTGGTGGTGATTCTAGACAATGCAACCAGAGGTGCCAGCACTGGGCTTGGCTGGGTGGGGAGATTGTGGATCAGGAAAAGTGTGTATTTTCCTGGATTGTGCCCCCAAATCACTGAGCACCTACTCAGCACTTGAATAATTTCTCTCCCTCTGTGTGTGTGGTGTGTGTGTGTGTGTGTGTGTGTGCGCGCACGCAGAGATGACCTAGGTTGGGCTGACCTTGATGGGCCCCAGGAGAGGGAAATTACACAAAAGTAAGTCCAGTAGGGGCAGAATAAGTTCCTAGAGGCACACGGTCTAGGGAGCACAGAGGAAGCAGAGAGTAAGTAATCTAACTTGGGTGTTCAGGGAAAGTTTTTCAGGGCATTTCTCAGCTGGTGGCGGAAGGGTGTTACAGGCAGAGGGAACAGCAGAAGCAAAGATGTGGAGGCAGGACCATGCCATGAATGGCTTTCTAAACTCAAACAAATAATAATACGGTAATAGATATCCAAAGTCAACATTTTAAAGTGGGTCTTCCTCCCACCTCCCACCTCAAGACCCCAGCCCTCCTCCCGTGATAGACTTACTTTAGGGGCTCCCAGTGAACCACATGCTCTTGTGTAGTCCCCTGCCCTGGCATCTGGGCTGACCAGCAGAAGGAGACAGAAATGGTGATGTGCCAGTTAGGGGCTTAAGTCTAAGAAGGCATAGCAGCTTTCACGTCCGTGCTGTTTGAGAAGCCAGCTGCTGGGTAAGGAGTATGGCTACGGTGGTGGGGAGACCGCCAGGAGAGGCCACCTGGAGAGAACACCAGCAGAGACAGCGTGGCCACATGCAGGGGCCACGGAGAAAGCCACACAACAATAACAGCACGTGCAGAGGCCACTTGAAGAGGCCATGTGTGCAGGGAGAAATTGCATAATGGAGAACCAAGAACTAACTGGCAGACACATGCTTTGGCCATTCTTGCCATTCTAGCTGAACTGCCACACACGGGAATGAAGTCCCCTCGGATGTTCCAGCCAGCAGCCAGGCCTGGAGCAAGAGACAAGCTACCCCTCTGTGACCTGTCCAAATTCCTGACCTGCAGGATCGGGAGCAAACAAATGGGGTTTGTTTGAAGCCACTAAGTTTTGAGGTGCATTGTTATACAATATTCACATCACCCCGGGCCCTACACTGTTGCCTATTTCTTATGGGCCTTCCAGTGGGAGACTACACCCCAGTACAAACACATGAGTACATTTCCACGTCTTCCCTTATTTATGTAGGTCTTTGCACACCTCACATCCTGGCTTGCACTTCGCCTTTTTCTCTTAGGGATACTCCTTGGAGATGATTCTAGACATGTGCAGTTCAATACAGTAGTCACTAGCCAGAGGAGGCTACTTAAATTTAATTGAAATGGAATAAAATAAAAAAATCATTTCCTCAGTCACACTAGCCACATCTCAAGGGCTCAGTGGCCACACGTGGCTGGAAGCTCCCATATGGCGCAGCACAGATGTAGAATATTCCCATAATCCCAGAAAGCTCTCTGGGACAGTGCTTGTCTAGATCCTTTCCTGGGGAGCTGCCTCATTCTTTTTTAGTAGCTGCAGAGTATTTCCAGAAAATGGCAGCCACAGATGTTATATCACAAGGGTTGCTATTACAGTGTCCATTGGTGCAGGTGTGAGTGTTTCTGTAGTATAAATGCCCAGCATTTCTGGGCCCAGTGACGTTTCCCATTTTGATAGCTATGCCCCAAATACAGCTAGAGGTCGGACCACTTTGCAAAGTCACTAAAAGTATGTAAGCATGCTTTTTCCCCCGAAACTTTCATCAACACTATGTAGAATTCAAAATTAGTTCTTTTAAAGCTAATGGCAAAAATTTTCAAGACAAACGTGACTCTACTGGGAAACTGCTCTGCTACATCCTTCTTTCACCTCACAGTGCCATGGGGCATCTCTCCATGCTGACGTAGGGATAGCGACCTTGTCTTAAAAAAAAAAAAGTGTAAAATTCACATAACATAAATTTACTGTCTTAAAAAAATACTTGATTTACAATTATATTGATTGTGAATACAATTACAATATTGTGTTAGTTTCAGGAGTACAGCAAAATGATTCAGTTATATGTATGTTATTTTCCATTATAGATTATTACAAGATATCGAATATGGTTCCCTGTGCTATATAGTAAACCCTTATTGCTTATCTATTTCATGTATAATAGTTTGTATTTGTTAATCCCGTACTCTTACTTTATTCCTCCCCCTACTCTGTTTCCTCTTTGGTAACTACAAGTTTGTCTTCTACGTCTATGAGTCTGTTTCTGTTTTATATAGATTTATTTGTATTATTTTTTTAGATTCCGCATGTAGGTGTATAGTATTTGTCTTTCTCTGCCTCACTTCTCTTAGTATAATATTCTCTATGTCCATCCATGTTGCTGCAAATGGCATTATTTCATTCTTTTTTATGGCTGAGTAATATTCTGTTGTATATATGTATACCATATATTCTTAAGCCAGTCGTCTGTTGATGGGCACTTGGGTTATTTCCATGTCTTGGCTATTATAAATAATGCTGCTATGAACATTGGGGGTGCATGTATCTTTTTGAATTAGAGTCTTTGTCTTTTCCGGATATACATCCAAAAGTGGGATTGCTGGATCATATGGTAACTCTATAAAATTTACCATCTTTACTACGATTCAGTGGGATTAAGTACATTCACACTGTTGTGCAACCTTCACCATCATCCAACTCCAGGACTTTGTCATCTTCTCAGACTGAAATTCTGTACCCATTAAACAACTCCCCCTTCCTGTCTCCCCAGCCCCTGGCAACCACCATTCTATTTTC
The DNA here is from genome assembly GCF_048773025.1 of Camelus bactrianus. Lineage (NCBI taxonomy): Eukaryota > Metazoa > Chordata > Mammalia > Artiodactyla > Camelidae > Camelus > Camelus bactrianus. Next base: position 23,415,877 of record NC_133557.1, read on the forward strand.
TGTCTCTGTGAGTTTGACTGCTCTCGGTACCTCATATAAGTCTAAGCAGACAGTGTTTATCCTTTTGTGTCTGGCTTATTTCACTTAGAACCTCAAGGTTCATCCATGCTGTAGCATGTGTCAGAATTTCCTTCCTTTTAAAGGCTGAATAATATCCTTAGTATGTACAGACCCCATTTTGTTTACCCCTTCATACATCAACGGACACTTGGGTTGCTTCCATCTTTTGGCTATTGTGAATAATGCTGCCATGAACATGGGTGTACAAATATATCTCTAAAACCCTGCTTTTAATTCTTTTGGGTGTATACCTAGAAGTGGAATTGGTGGATCATATGGTAATTCTATTTTTAATTTTTTGAGGAACTCCCATACTGTTTCCCACAGTGGCTGTACCATTTTACATTCAAGTCAACAGTGCACAAGGGTTCCAGTTTCCTTATATTTTCACCAACACATGTTATTTTCTGTTTCTCTTGACAGTAGCCATCACAGTGCATGTGAAGTGGTCGCTCATTGTGGTTTTGATTTTGCGTTTTCCTAATGATTAGCGATGCTGAGCATCTTTCCATGTGTTTATTCGCTATTCATATATCTTCTTTGAGGAAATGTCTAAGTCTTTTGCCTATTTTTAATTGTTTTTGTTGTTCTTGTTGTTGAGTTGTAGAAGTTCTTTATATACTCTGGATAGTAACCTCTTATCAGATATATGACTTGCAAATATTTTTCTTGAATTCCGTAGGCTGCCTTTCCACTCTGTTGATTTTATCCTTTGATGTCCAGGAGTTTTTAACTTTGATGTGTCAGATGTATCTACTTTTTTCTGTTTGTTTCTAGTGTTTTTGGTGTCATATTGCTTGTCCCTTTAAATGGCTGTGGAGTGGTCCACTGTGTGGTTGTTCTACAGCTGGATTTATCAGCAGATTCTGAAGCTTCTACCTTTAAAATAGGTTCAGAATCTGTCCACTTCTCACCACCTCCATGGCCTGGTGGAGTCCACAGGCATCTGCCTGCACAACTGCAGTTACCTCCTCCCTGGGCTCCCTCCTCTGCTCTTACCTCCAGTACAATCCATCCTTCATAGGCCTCCAGAGGGATTCCTTTAGAACCTAAGTCAGATCCTGTCCCTCTGCTAAAAAGTCTCCATGGCTCCCACTAACCCAGAATGAAGGCAGTCTTTACAGTGGCCCACAAAACCTTGTGCAGTATGGCTCCCACATCTCTAGGAGATCATTTCCTGCTACTTTCCCTGTACTCCACCCACAGCAACTACATGGGCCAGGCAGGCTCCTACCTCAGGGCCTTTGCACTTGCTGTTCCCCCTGCTGCTATCTGCATGGCCCACTCCCTCATTGCTCTCATGTTTTTGCTCACCTGTCACCTCAATGAGGCCTCCCCTGACCACTTTAATCTAAGGTTAAAATCGATTTCCCGGCACTCCCTATCCCCCTCTATGCTGTATTTTTCTCCATGGTGCTTACCAGAATCTAACACATTCTATACTTTATTCTTTCATTTTGTTTATTGTTTGTCCTCCCCAAGGGGAATATCAGCTTCATGAGAACAGCAATCGCTTCTGTCTTGTTCATAAATATATCTCTAGGGCATGAACCATAGTAGATGAAAAAAAAATTGATGAATGACAACATGAAAATGAGTACCTTTTGTCTGTTTGCTGGACATTTGTATTTCTTTCAGTGGTGGCTTGCTCATGTCCTGTGAGCATCTATTATATCCATGGTGCTGACCTCTGTATCCCGTAAGCAAAGTATCCAGTAGGTCCTCCCTCAGTCAAAAAGCTTCATTTAAATCACTCCTGCATTCCCAGAGCTGGCCACGTGGTGGCAGCATATACCCAGGCAAGTTTCACTAGTCAGCTCAGGGTCTCCCAGGACTCCAAAATTTTGGATCCCAGGACACTGGACCTGGCAGCTCTTAGGGATCTAATCTAGGCCCCATTTGGTAGATGGAGAAAGTGAGGGCTCAAAGAAGACGTGTGGTGGGAAAAATCTCGAAGATAGGAATCAGGGGAATCTAGCCTTTAGGTCCGGCTCTTCTACCAGTTCACTGTGATTTGGGGGGTTGGGGGAAGCTGTAACCCACTCTGGGCTTGTTTCCCATCTGCCTGCTTTGTGAGGTTTTCATGACTCGCTGTGTTCAGGCCCTTTGTGAGGCCAAGGGGAGGTAATTCGCTCCCATGTGTCGAGGCAGGCCAGTGTGAGGGGGAACAGCAGGCCCAGAACACCCAAGAGAGAAGGGATATATTACCACCATTTAATACATCAGAGACTGAGATCTAGAGGGGACCCCAGGGTGCCACAGCCAGGAGGGTACAGGGCAGAAACAAAAATCCAATCCCACAGTCCCCCAACTCCATATCCACTAGTGACAATCTCTCTGATGGTTCCCTCTTCAGTCGTATTTTTTGACCTGCTGGCTGATTTCTAAGCCCCTCTGCAAACACCTTTACCACTCTCTGTCAAAGAAGCAATAATGGGACCCTTCTTGGGCAAGTCACCTCAGTTTTCTCCTCCTGGAAATGGGGCTAAGGAAAAGCTGCAGACACTGGGAAAAGGATTTCTGGAAGCAGCCTGGGGACAGAGGAGGGAGTGTATCTGGGTAGAAAAGTGTCTGTTCCTCCACAATCCCTGCCTGGCTTCTGCTCACCACTTGTAGCCATGTGGTCCCAGCCCACAGCTTCCAGTTTTAAAAGAGAAGCTGGAAATTTGAATTTTGATGTGAAGTGTCTTGGTTTTTAAATGTTGGCAATAAATTCATTTAAAAAACAAAACAGACAAAAAATCCAAAGCAAAACACCATGGGGTCAAGCCAAACACATCTGTGGGTTGGATTTGGCTGCTGGCTGCCAGTTTCAGACCCTTCCCCCCCCCCCCCCCCACCGCGGTTCCTACAAACACCTACGCCAGACAGTAACTAGGAGAGGTCATTGTGGGTGGTGTCAGGTGGATCCTGGTTTCTGGGCCCTCGCTGCCTGCAGGGCCACTGGGGCGTGCTCCAGGCCTCTGGGCCATAGTGGTTCAGCTCACATCATCCCCCTCCTTGAGGAAAGGCTGAGCATTAATGGTGGGGCAGCAGGCAGGGCCTGTTGAGCAACGAACCTTGTAAAAACAAGGGCTTACGTCACCTGTGCACGCAGCCTCCCTGCAGGACACCTGGGGTGGCACTAGGATGGGAACTGCCACTGATTTCACCGTCAGGCCAGAATGGGGAATCCAGGGCAGGGCAGAAGCAAAAGGCTCAGTATTTGGTGGGTGAGGACAGAAAGGCAAGACCCTGATGGGGCTGAGTCTGGTACTTGGGGGCTAGTCCCTAGGGTCTGGGTTGTACCTTGACTCACTGTGTGACCCTAACCACCCTTCTCTGGGCCTCAGCTTTTCCATTCAGAAAATGGGGTTCACATCACCAGACCTATTATGATTTATTATGAACCCAAAGTTCAGGCTGAAAGATTTTAATCCTTCCCACCCCTTGAATGTGGCCTTGAACAGGCACACTTGTCTCTGCTGGGCCTCAGTTTCCTCATTTGTAAAGAAGAGATAATAATAGAACCTCCTTCCTACAAATTTTCCAGAGGATTAAATGAGTTAATATGTGCAAAGAGCTTAAAGTGTGGTTCAGAGAGTGTGAAAGATTGGCTTGAGGACCCACAGCAAATCCTCCAATTAGCTGCAGACTCCCCCAAGTCTCACTGCATCTCCCCAGAACCCTGAAGGGGGGTTGCTGAGGCTCAGAGAGGGGAGCCATCTTGTCCGAGGTCACACAGCCCAGCTAATAGTGGGGGAAGGGGAACCTCACCTTCTCCTCAGCTTTCTCTATTGAGCACCTGCTGTGTGCTGGCACTGATTTAGGCACTGGGAAACAGCTATGAACAAAACAAAAATCCCTGCCCTGGTGAGGCTGACAATGGTAGGGGGCAGTAGGGACAGAAATCAAAATGGATAAGGGGTAGTGTTGATTGTAATACGAACGGTGAAGGAAATGAAGCAGGGGGATGTCTGGTTCTAGGTCCAGAGGGGGTAGCAAATGCATTCATTCACTGGTAAATTTTGAGCATGCCTGGCCCAGGGGTTCCCATATTTGAGGGCCAGTGCTCATGGAGGGGGCAGTCTGGAGGGGGACTGAGGTAGACAAGACAACTAGGATAATGGTGACTGGAGATAAGGGCTGGGAAGGAAGTTCACCAGCAGGTGGGGCAGGGAGGGCCTCTTGGAGGCAGTGGCCCTCAAGCTCAGCCCTGAGTGTCCCATTTTGCAGCTTGGGAGGCCTGGATGGATGGCCCTGGGGCCTTGGATCCCTCCCCAGCCCAGAGGCTGCTGGGAAGCCTCAGAAAGCCAGCAGGCTGGGCCAGTGTTTCATCCTGTCCCTCCCTGCCCCCCCCCCCCCCCCCCCGCCAAGGGCGCTCAGATATGTCATTTCTCCAGCTCTCCGGGGCGGAGGTCACCCCAGCTCACCAGATAACACTGAAGGTTGAGCAATGCCCGCCTGCCCGCCAGGGCCAGGGCTGGGGGCAGTGGGCCGGGGGTCAGTACCAGGCAGAATGGGAGCTCCTGCCTGGATGGCCTGCACCGGGAGTGGCAGAGGGGTGGGTCCAAGGAGCTGCCCAAATGACCCAGGAATGGTGCCAGAGAGGGCAAGGGGCTGCTGGAGCCCACGGCAGGGGACAGGGAAGGCCTCTCAGGCCTCTGTTCAGATCTAGGTGGCCCATCTTGTTTCCCCATCTGTGAACCAGGGGCAACAAGGGCATCCTCCTGGCAGGGTGAAAAAGCAAACTCTTGGTCCAGGCCCACCCTCAGTGCACAGTAAGGACCTGGTGAAAATAGGGGAAGTCCCTTTTTTCTCTTGCATGGCTGGAACTCGGCCCACCAGCCTCAGAAACAGATGTTTTGGCCTTATGTTGACAAATAGGTCTGCAGGTGCCTGGACAAGGGCTTTTCTTTTTAGAATAGTTGGGGACATTAGGCCATGTCACCAATCTGGGCCTCTTTGTACCCTGGGAGGAAGCCCTTCTTTCTGATGCGTGTCCCAGAGCAGAAAGCTTTATGTTTGGGAGTCTGTGGTGGAGAGAGTAATATAACTAATAATAACAGTAAAGACATCTGCACGCACTTAAGCTTGGATAAGTGAAGTGACTCCCCCAAGGTCACACAGTGGGTCAGAGCCCAGCACCCGCACCGCCCCAGGTTGAGGTGGGGTGGGGCTGGTGAAGACCCGGGTGTGGTCTGAGGGGGCGGGCAGGTGCAGAGGGCGGGGCTGGAGGAGGGGCGCGGCCGACCCCCGCAGAGGCCCCAGAGAGCTCGCTACTGACCTGCACTCCCCAAGCACCCCCGACTTTTCTTACTTAAGAGGTGAAGTCACCGCAGGTGTGAAATCCCCTCCTTCCAAGAGCTGGGGATAAGGGCAAATTTAGGGGCGGGGACGGGCCCAGGGAAGGGTCGTGGAGTGTGGAGGTGGGTCACCTCTCTGCTAGCCAGAGCTGGGGGTTGGGGTCTCCAGGATCCCGCCTGGGGCGCGTCCCTTCCGTGGGGCGTCGGGACTGGGTGCTGCAGGATCCTGAAGCCATTGCCTCCTCCAGCAGGGGGCGGGCCGCGGCCGTGTTTGGGGTAGGGGAAGGCGATCGCGTTGCCCCCTCCCAGGATCCCCTCCTCCCTTCTAGTACAGCCTCCAGCCCGGAGGGGGCGGTCCGGGGGCGGGTTCGCACCTCCTTGTTCCCAATCCCGGGGCCGACGGGTGGGGGTAGGCAAGGGGCGTGAAGCCGCCCCCTCACCCCCGGGCCAGGGGACCCCCAAGGGCGCGCTCTGGGTTTCTAGTCTGGTCACTGTGCCCCACTGCCGCCCTCCTGGGGGTCTTGGGCGGCCACAGCGTGTCCTCTGCGTGCCCGAGGAGGGGTGGGGCGGACGTCAGGCGTGACGCCGCCGTTGCCATGGCCCGCCTTTATAAATAACCGGGCTCAGGAGAAACTTTAGCGAGTCAGAGCCGCGCACGGGACCGGGAAGGGGACCCACTAGAGGGTCCAGCCGCCAGCCCCCGCACTAGTAGCGGCCACCCCAGCGGCAGTAGCAGCAGCAGCAGCAGCAGCAACACAGCAGCGACAGTTCGGAGTCGGGAGGCCGCGCCACCTGCGGGCCGGCCGGAGCGGGCAGCCCCAGGCCCCCTCCCCGGGCACCCGCGTTCATGCAACGCCTGGTGGCCTGGGACCCAGCATGTCTCCCCCTGCCGCCGCCGCCTGCTTTTAAATCCATGGAAGTGGCCAACTTCTACTACGAGGCGGACTGCTTGGCTGCTGCGTACGGCGGCAAGGCGGCCCCTGCGGCGCCCCCCGTAGCCAGACCCGGGCCGCGCCCCCCCGCCGGCGAGCTGGGTAGCATCGGTGACCACGAGCGCGCCATCGACTTCAGCCCGTACCTGGAGCCGCTGGGCGCGCCGCAGGCCCCGGCGCCAGCCACGGCCACGGACACCTTCGAGGCGGCTCCGCCCGCGCCCGCCCCCACGCCCGCCTCCTCCGGGCAGCACCACGACTTCCTCTCCGACCTCTTCTCCGACGACTACGGGGGCAAGAACTGCAAGAAGGCAGCCGAATACGGCTACGTGAGCCTGGGGCGTCTGGGGGCCGCCAAGGGCGCGCTGCACCCCGGCTGCTTCGCGCCCCTACACCCGCCGCCCCCGCCGCCGCCGCCGCAGCCGGCTGAGCTCAAGGCGGAGCCGGGCTTCGAGCCCGCGGACTGCAAGCGGAAGGAGGAGGCCGGAGCGCCGGGCGGCGGCGCCGCAGGCATGGCGGCTGGCTTCCCGTACGCGCTGCGCGCCTACCTCGGCTACCAGGCGGTGCCGAGCGGCAGCAGCGGGAGCCTGTCCACGTCCTCGTCGTCCAGCCCGCCCGGCACGCCGAGCCCCGCCGACTCTAAGCCGCCCCCGGCCGCCTGCTACGCGGGGGCGACGCCGGCGCCCTCGCAGGTCAAGAGCAAGGCCAAGAAGACCGTGGACAAGCATAGCGACGAGTACAAGATCCGGCGCGAGCGCAACAACATCGCGGTGCGCAAGAGCCGCGACAAGGCCAAGATGCGCAACCTGGAGACGCAGCACAAGGTCCTGGAGCTCACGGCCGAGAACGAGCGGCTCCAGAAGAAGGTGGAGCAGCTGTCGCGCGAGCTCAGCACCCTGCGGAACTTGTTCAAGCAGCTGCCCGAGCCCCTGCTTGCCTCCTCCGGCCACTGCTAGCGCGGCCCCCGCGCGCGTCCCCCTGCCGGCCGGCCTCTGCGCTGCCGGGCGCGCCGCGGCCGCTGAGACTCCGGGAAGCGCCCGCGCTCCCGCCCCCGCCCCTGGTGGCGCCGGCAAAACTTTGGCACTGGGGCACTTGGCAGCGCGGGGAGCTCGTCGGTAATTTTAATATTTTATTATATATATCTATATTTTTGTCCAAACCAACCGCACATACAGATGGGCCGCCCGCCCGTGGTGTTATTTAAAGAAGAAACGTCTATGTGTACAGATGAATGATAAACTCTGCCTCTTCTGCCCCCCCTCTCCAGGCGCCGGCGGGCGGGCCGGTTTCGAAGTTGATGCAATCGGTTTAAACATGGCTGAACGTGTGTGTACACGGGACTGACGCAACCCACGTGTAACTGTCAGCCGGGCCCTGAGTAATCGCTTAAAGATGTTCCTACGGGGTTGTTGCTGTTGCTGTTGTTTTTGTTTTTGTTGTTGGTTTTTTTGGTCTTTTTTGTATTATAAAAAAATAATCTATTTCTATGAGAAAAGAGGCATCTGTATATTTGGGAACCTTTTCCGTTTCAAGCATTAAGAACACTTTTAATAAACTTTTTTTTTTTTTGAAAATGGTTAAAAAGCCTTTTGGGGGCAGTAGTTGGCTTTTGATTTTTTTTCCCTTTATTTTGGATTTATGATTTTATATTTGCTTTTCTGGTGTGTGTAGGGTTGGGGGGGTGTGTGTGTGAGCTGTTACAATTTTTGGCTTTTTAGTTGGTTGAGTGGGGGTGTTGCAGCTGCTTTTTCTCTTCTGCTACTCCCCCCCAGGGCCTGTGCTTGGAGATGGGGGTACCAGGCCAGGGGTGGGGGAGGGGCAGAGGAGTGCTGGGTCAGGCTTTCAGGGTGACTCAGTGCCCCGGGTGTTGGGGAGGAGTGGCTGGGAAACCTGTTTGGGGAGGGGGTCCAGGGCCTCTGGCTGGTCCTGAGTGCCAGACTTGGGTTTAGAGGGGCGTGGAGGGCTGTGACTTCTGCACAATGCTTGGATACCCAATCAGCAGGCCTGTGACTCTGAAAGAGGAGTGGGTGCAGGTCTTGGTCCTGCTGAGCCCAAGTCAGGGCAGATTCTTTTGGTAAATGCAGTGGGGCAGGTTGTTTAAAAAATAGTATGTGTGTGTATATGTATTTTTAAGAGAATAGCTTGGGTGTGTGGGCGGGCTTGTGTCTGTGTGCCCCTGGCCAGCGAGAGGGGAGAATCTGGGCTAGGTGGGGAGGCGGAGGGAAGGGTTCCTATACTTCTACTCCTTTCCCTAGGGGTGGGAGATGTACCACTTGTCCTCTTTGCCCAGTTGTGGACACTGAGGCCCAATCTCACCTGCTTGCTCAAGGTGGCTGAGCCCAAGCTGCAGTCCCTGATTCCCTGGGAAAGAAATGGCCCCTGGCAAGGCTTCTGCTTCCCTGCCCCCTGATACCCACCCGCCTCTCTGCACTGCACCTCCACCCCCACTCTAGCCCTGGACGGCATTCCTGAGAGCTGAGGATGTAGACGGAGGGGTTAGTGGATACACGTACAGCGTCCCACGGTGCCTGGCACGCAGGAGGTGTTATATAAGCGTTTGCTCTTGTTATTATTTTTCACTGAGAGGCTCCTGGCATTTGGCACTTGAGTCTTTAGTACAGCGTGAGTGTGGCCAGCACTTGCCAGGGGCTGGTGTCCAGTAAACCCTGGACCTGCCCCATCTCATTTAAACCTCACAACAACTTCTGGAGAGGCTGGTACTATTAGAAGGCTTGTTTTTAGAGCCGTGGAGCAGACTTTTGGCTGTCACATCCCTAAACGTGAGAAATTGGCTTGGGGGTCCGCCTGCCCTAGGAATTCATGGGTGGAGGTTGGAAGGGGGAGCCTCATAGATTAGTTTGTTGAGGGCATGGTGTGGCCTGGGATTTTGGGAGCAGCTGCTGTTACTGTGGCTTGAGAATGGGGAATGTTTTTCCCTCCCTTTCCTTTTGGGGGCCTGGATGTTCTTTCCCTGTGGGACCCCAGGATGTGGGGGATAGAGACACTCAGCCCCCACCATTATGTAGCTGAGGATCAAGGCAAACACCACCTCCCTAACACTAGTGTCTCCCGTTTGTGGCCTGAGGGCTGTACAGAGCACTGGGCAGAAATAACCTCACTTTGGCTCTGGGCCTCTGGTCTGGCCCTGGATAGGTCTTCTCGCCTGGAGTGGCCGGGTGGCTGATGGGAACCTGGAGTCTCAGAGTCAGCCCAGTACCAGCGACAGCATATCGGCTCAACTCCCTCTGGGTTTTACCTGCTGAAGGGCAGGGCCTTGGGGGCTGGATCCTGGGAACGAGGTAGCTCAGTCTTTGGGTGGGGAGGGGGTGTTGCAATTTAGGAACGGACCTCTTCAATCCTCACTCTCCTTCTGGTCATCGAAGGTTGGCTAGTGGCTGCCCCTCACCCATTTTTGCATCACGAGGACACAAAGGAGAGAGGGGAGCAACCTGGCCAAAGAGTGACCCCAGGCTTCCCTTTCCTGAACGACGTAGCAGAGCCAGTGTTGAGTGCAGCTCTTCACACACTCCCACCCTGCTGTAATCTACGTAAGCACCCAGGGAAGTTGTTAACACCTGTTTTCAAAAGTAAACTGAGGCCCAAAACAGTGGGGTTAGTGCTCAGGTAGGACAAGAGTGGAACCAGTTAGAAAGCTAAGTCCGACCCCCAAGTCTCTGGGGAGAGCTTGGGGCTGAGAGCCTGGTTGGTAATCCCAGCCCCTCTCCCAAATTCTGAGCCCCCGCCTGGAGGACTCCTTGCCCCACCCCCAGCTCAGGCACCCCACGTGCCAGAGTTAAGTGACTTGCTGACGGTTTCAGTTTGGAAGTGACATTAAGGGGACTTGAACTTGAACCCATCTAACTACTGCTGAAGAGGTCTGGGAGAAATAGGTAAACAGGTTGAGGGCTCTGATGGTGGCCTGTGTGGCCTAGTGTGGGAGCACTGTGGACAGAAATGTGCCCAAAGGACTTGGGGAAACGTCATAGATTGGGGGAACACCCACCCTATGGCTCCACTAGGCTAGGAGGTCTAAAGTCTTGTAGAGTGGAGGGACTAGTCCATTCAAAAGCTGGGAAACAAGAAAGAGAGCAGGATGGGGTGAAGCATGAGGAGGCCAGGGACATGCCTCAAGGAATAAGAATAATAGTGGATGCAAGTTCAGTGCTTACGATGTGCAAACAGCACTCCAAGACCTTGGCACAGATGGATTTGCTGGTTTCTTCCATCTGCCTGGGAAAGCTGGTCATGTTAACCACAGGCCCATTTAGTGGGGTTGACCACTGAGGCTAGCTGGGACCCCTAACCTGTTGTTTGCTCAGGACAGGAGAGTTGACAGAACACATTTACACCTCATAATCTTAGGCAATTGCCTCACAACCTGGTGACTTTACCAAGGAGAAAAGTGGGTGTCAGAAATGAAAGCTGTAGACACTGCTGGGTGATGGGCCCTGTGCTCAGGGTGTGCTGGCTCATCGGTGTCTTGGAGGCCATGGCTTTCGTTATTGGCATTTTCCTCCCAAGCAAGCGGGCTCAGAGAGGGTAAGTGGCCTGTTCAAGGTTGCACAGCTAAGAATGGTAGAAGTTGGGGTAGGAAAGAGGAGGGGAACTTCCCCATCTGAACACCTAAAGAATGTCCTCCTCCCCTAAAGTCCTGTTCAGACCTCCCTGGGACTTTTTTGTTTTTGTTTCTGAGATTGTTTATTTGTCCAGTTTTTTTTTCATTTATTTAACAAACATTTATTGATAACCTGTTGTGTGCCAGGCCCTATGCTAGGTGTTGGGGACATGTGACCAAGATGGAGGTGACAGTTTATGGGGAGACACAGACAGTAAATATCTAGTAACTGGAACAAGATAATGACAGGTGGGGGTGAGGGCTCTGAGGCAAGGAAAGTAGGGCAGGGAGTGGTGGGGAGGTCTGGGAAGGCCTCTTCTAGGAGATGGCATCTGAGCAGAGGCCTGAGCCAGGTGAGTTGTGAGGAGGGAAGAGCATCAGCTTCCTGAGCACTCACTCTACACCAGGCGTCATGTGTACCTTATGTGCCTTTTATCCTTGCGAGAATCCAATGACGTGGATGCCATGTATCATTCCCTCTTCCCTAGTTGGGAAAACTGAGGCACAGAGAGGCGAAGACACTGGCCCAATGGCTGATAAGTGACCAGGGTGAGACCTTCTCCTCCTGCCTCCTGCCCCCGAGACCTCTCATCTGTTCTGTTTTTCTGTCCTGCTCCCACCCCCTTAGTCCTTTCTCAGCCTTTCACCTACTTGGTGACTTGTGATGGAGTCCCAGTGGCCCCAGCTAGCCGGCCATGTGGCCAGACCCCACTCCTTGGGAGTTTTCAACCTTGTATTGGTTGTGGCCATGGGCAGGGAAGTGAGGGGGGCCAGGGTGGGCTGGGAAATTAGGGGCTTCTGGGGCTCCAGGCTGTCAGAGTTCGAGTCCCTTCCAGGTGCCCTCTGAGGCCAAGAGGTAGGAGTCCTGTTTCAGAGTGGAGACCTGAGACTCTGAGAAGGGACCTCACTTGCCCAGAAAGAAGAAAAATTGGGATCTGAATCCAGGTCTGTCTGAGACCCAGGCTAAGCCACTTTTCTGTCTACTAGTTACTGTACATGGGAGAACAGATGAGCAAACCTCGATTTTGCACCCTTTGACCCATCTTTGAGTAAGATGCAGGGAAAAAAAGCTCTGAGCTTTGTCCCTTACTTGCTTGGTGACATTGGGCAAGATGATTGACCAGTTTGGGTCTGGGCTTCAGATGACGGATTAGCAGGCTAATGTCGGACTATGATAAAGGCTTTGGGGAAGTGGTAGAGGGTGACTGGGGAGAGTATTTAGAGAGCATTCCAGGCAGAAGAAGCAGCAGGTGCAAAGGCTCTGACATAGGACCAAGCTCAGTATATCACGGAAAGAGTGAGGAGCAGTGTGGCTAGAGTAGAGGCAGCCAGGGGTGGAGTGGGGAGAGGGGGACAGATGGTGGCAGGGTCCTTCATGCAAGGCTGTGGAGGCCAGGGTGAGGCTCAGAGAGGTTGTTTTGAGGATGGATGATTGGGTGTTCCTGCCAGGGCTTGGCACCCGGAAAGCCCTTAAGTTTGTCGATGGGATGACACAGGCCCCTCGGCCTCAGGATTAGGCAAAGTGCAATGGGTGAAGGGGGCAGGGAAGCTGCTTGCCTGGGCCCAGGAGATCTTGTGGGTGAGGAGCCTCTGACCCAGGGCCTGGAGCCACAGGCAGGAATGAGGGGAAGGGCATGCCAGGAGTGGGGTACGGGAGGAGCAAAGGCTGGGAGCCAAGAGAGGGAGAGTTCTTTGGGAAGCAGTGACTGTAGGGGAGAGGGCACTGAGGAGGGAGAGAGGGGAGGCTGGAGAGGGAGGCGGGGCTAGGCCTCCCTGAGGCCTCCGGGTATGGTATTAGGCTATTATGGGGAAGGTAGGACGCTTGACCCCAGGAAGGGTGTCTTCTTTTTATTTGATTTCCTAAGTAGTACCTGATCATGGTGGGAAGGTTGGAGAATACAGAGTATCAATAAAAGAAAGGAATAAAAAGCACCCATAATTCTACTACCCAGAAATAAACCCTGGTTAACTTTCACAGCGTGGCCTTGGGCAAGTCACTTTACCTCTCTGTGCCTTAGTTTCCTTGTTTATAAAATGGAATAATAATAGTATCTGCCTCATAAAGTTGTTGTGAGGATTAAATGAGTTAATCCATGTAACATAGTTAGAGCAGTGCTGGCACACAGTAAGCCTTCATCATCATAATTAATAACATCATTACTATCTTGTAGGGTTAAGAGCCCAGATGCTGGCATTTAGCTGCCTGTATTCTAAATGTCCTGAGGTCACCACTTCCTGGCTGTGTGATTTGGGGTGTGTGACTGTATCTCACTGGGTCTCAGTTTTCTTATCTGTAACAAGAAGAGACTAAAATTCCTTATAATGTTTTGTAAAGATTTGACAGATTAATTCATGCAGGGTGATCGTAGAGAGAGACCTCTGTGTGCAGCAGTTATTTCTTTCCAGAATTTTTGTTCCACGTGTATTTTTTCTTCATTGTAGCTAACGTTGCCTATTTGATATTCACACACCATCCCCCTTTCTTCCTTAGCAATGGGACCCCCTATAGCTGGGGCAGGTGGCAAGTGCTACACATCCCAGCTTCTCTTACAGCGATCGATGACCAATAATATATAAACAGAGATTATAGGTGAGGTTTCCAGGAAAGCTCTTTAAAATGGGCTGACTCAGCTGTGAGATAAATTCCCTTTTGCTTACCCCCTCTGCAATCACACTCATCCCCCTGCTTCTTTATATTTCCTGCCTGGAATTCAGATGAAGTGGCTGGAGCTTCTGGGGCCATCTTGAACATGAGGCAAACATTGAAGCATGGAAGCCACTGAGAGTGGTGAAATCAAGAGATAAAAGACATTGGGTTCTTGATGGTGGTGGAACAGCCACACCAGTCCTTGTCTGCCTTGCTCTGGATTTGTTTACATGGTAGAAAAATAAATCTCTGCTTATTGAGGTCTCTGTCATTTTGGCTTCCTGTTACTGGCAGCTGAATCTATTTCTAACTGATACATTTGCCAAAACGGAATCAACCTGTGTGAGCTGTTTTATGACCTGTATTTTTTAGTGATGCCCCAGTGCTTCCTTGTCTGAGAATGTTCTACTGACACTGTTGCACATGAACTCAGAACGAGGAGCTTGCTCTTTGCTTAGGAAGAATAATTTCCATCAGATATGGTGGAAGGATTTCTTTTAATTCATTTTAATTACAGAAGTAATGCATGAAGACATTCTGTCATGAAAGTTTTCTGCCTGTTCTCACGTGTCTCCTCTGAGACTCTGAAATCTCAGTGTCTGTTAGGATAGGATTGAATCAGGCCCTTGGAATAGACGGAATCTCTTCTGCTAACCCTAGTGAGCCCAAATCCTGCTCCCACCCTCCATATATGATCCACCAAGGAGACCCTCAGTTTGGAAACAGAGAGGATCAGCCCCTGTTGTAGCTCACAGAGTGTGTTGGCAGCTGCGCTGGGACCAGATACCCCGCACCACCCCAAATAACCCCTCTGCCCCATGCTGCCACTGCCACCACCTGCTCCACCGAGCCCTTGGCCTGCCAGGGCTGGGAGGCACCTTGGCCAGCCTGCCTAGGGCCAACCCAGCTGGGATCTCTGTGAGGTGAGTCTGTAGGCCAGGGAGCTGGGTGGGTGAGCCTTTATATTTATAGCTGTCACCAGATCCCTGCCTCACCGGCCCCAGCCCTGGAGCCCTAATGGATTGGAGGTGGCCAGGGAGGCGGAAGGCTCCTCAGAGAAACTGGTGGGTGGGGGTCAGTAGGCTGTGGAGAAAAACTGGGGTAGGAGTTGGGGCTGCCTGGGCTGCTTTACTCAAGCCTGGCCTCAGTCTTGTCACGCCAACTGGGGCCAGTCATCAGGCTTACCTTGCTGATGCTCTTGGGGGTTGGTGAGGGGCAGGGATAATGGGGACCGTTTCTTTCTGTTAGTCTTGCAACTCAGGTGTAAAGCACTAGCTAATCACACTTCCCAGTTCCTCGGAGAAGATTGCCATCCGTCCTTTCAGGGTCTGCATTGCATTTTGTTTTATTTTCCACCGTCATCCTGGCTCTCCAATCCATTCCACCTGCTTCTCAAAGCTCCCACCCCAATGTGGCTGATGTCTGTCCTATATTCATCTCATTGGTTTGTGTCTTTTTTTCCTAGTGAAATGTACACACACACGAAAGTAATACAACATAGATATACAGCTCATTGGATTTTCCCTGTGTGGACCCATGCCTGTAACCAGCATCCAGATCCAAAAACAGACCATTCCAGAGCCCCAGAAGCACCTTCTAGTCGCCATCCCCCCGCCACCTAAGGGTAATCATTACCCTCATTTCTAATACAAAACATTAATTTTGCCTGTTTCTTCACTTTATATAAATGGAATCACACAGTATGCATCCTTTTGTGTATGACTTCTTTTATTCAGTATTGTAACTGTAATGTTGATCCAAATTGCTGTGTGTATCAGGGTTTGTCCCTTTTTGATACTTAATTCCACTGCGTGGCTATATCATGATGTATTTACCCATTCTATTGCTAAGGGACGTTTAGGTTGTTTCCAGCTTTCATCTCTTTAGAACTGGGCTGTGATGAACATTATAGAGTACATGTCTTTTGGTGAACATATGTACATATATCAGTTGGGTATATGCCTAGGGGTGCCTTGCTGAGTCATAGGAAATGCTATGAGTATGTGTGTTAATTCCTGTTAATCACATTCAATCTTAGATTTTTTTCCATTTCTTACTTTTTTTTTTCCTGTTTTAAAAAAAACTTTCTGTCTCGGTCAGTTCGTTTGCCATAACAGCATACCACAGGCTGGATGGCTTATAAATAACCAAAACGTATCCCTCACAGTTCTGGATGCTGAGAAGTTCAAGATCAAGTTGCTGGCAGATTTGGGCGCTGGTGCGGTCCTGCTTCCTGATTCGTAGGTGCTGTGTCCTCACATGGCAGTAGGGGCAAGGGAGCTCTATGGGGTCTCTTTTGTAAGGGCACCAGTCTCATTCCTAATGGGACCTAATCACCTCCCAAAGACCCTACCTCCAAATACCCTTGTATTGGGTTATTTCCACACGTGGATTTTGGAGAACATAAACATTCAGTCTATAGCACTTTTTATTTTGAAAAAGATCTCAAATTTATAGAAAAGTTACAAACATGGTACAAGGAACATTCCTCCCCTCCCCACCCCAAATTATTTGGGAATCAGTGGCTGACCTGTTGCCTGATCACCTCCTGGTACTTAGATATATAGTTCCTACAAACAGGACATTTTATATATAACTGCTGTAACCATCAAAATCAGGAAATTAACATGATACATTATGCTATCTACTCAGACCCATTCAAGTCTCACCAGTTGCCCTAATAGTGGTCAGTGAAAGGATCCAGTTCAGAATCACATGCTGCATTTAGTTATCATGTCTTTTTAGTCTCCTTTAATCTAAACAGCTCTTCAGTCTTTGCCTGAGTTTCATGACCTTGACACTTTTGAGGATGACAGTCCAGCTATTTTGTAGCATATCCCTCACCTTGGGTTTGTCTGTTGTTTCCTGTGGTAAATTTCAGGTCTTGCATCTTCAGATCATGCAGATAAATTGCAAGAGTGATGGTGTGTTCTTCTCTTTGTCCTATTGTTGATGGTGTTTGCTCCCCACCCTCCAGTTCTATTGAGATATAATTGACATATAACATTGTATAAATTTAAAGTGGACAACAGAATGATTTGATATAAGTAGATATTGTGAAATGATTACCACAATAAGTTTAGTTAACATCCAACACCTCACATAGTTACAAAGTTTTTTTTTTCCTTGTGTTGAGAATAGTGGTATTCACTTTGATTTCTGGATTGAAGAGGTATCTGCCAGAATTCACATCTGTAAAGTCACTTTTTTCCCCTTCGCAATTAATAACAGTTTGAGGGGAGGTACTTTGAGGCTATGTAAATATCCTGCTTCTCATCAAACTTTCAATGATTAATTTATTTTTGTTAGCTTCTTTGCCCTTTTGACATGTCACTGTTATTCTTTGAGCACCTTCCTTACCTTCTGGCATGAATTATTCCAGGCTCAGCTAGTGCTTTCTCTGCTCCAGCCCTGGAATCAACCATTTATCCAAGGAGTCCTGGCTCCTTTTTGTAGAGGAGGTATTTAGAAGCCAACATCTTGGTAGGAAGTGTGCTCATTGCTACTGGGGTGTCCCTACTCCTAGCTGTATGTGTATATATATGTGTATAGACATAGATATACATTTGCATCAATATTCTTTATCTATCTATCTATCTATCTATCTAGCCATCTACCATCTGTTTAGAGAACTATGAGTTTACAACTGATAACTCTCATTCTAGTCCAGCATATTTATTCTAATTTTCTATCTTTCTATATTTGCAACTTTCTTTTCCAGCAGTGAGAAAATTGGCTTCCGTTATCCTCAATATATTTACTTATTGGACAGTCCGCTGTATGCAACCAATTTCCTGTCTCTCCACACACACACCCTCCTCCCCAGTTGGATGCCTTCCTTACCCTGCTCTGGCCCTCACACAGTGTCATCTTTCTTGTGAATAATTTCAGTTCAAATTTCCTCTATGCATTTTAATTTTTATTTAATTTGAATATATAATATATGCTCATTGTTTTACAAAAGTTATGAAAGGGTTTGCAGTGAAAAGTTGTTCTCCCTCCCACTTCAGCCCTCATGCTCTCAGTTCCCTTTCCCAGAGGTCACTGAATTCCCAGTAGTTTTTCTTGTTTCAGGTAGTCTGTGTGATAACATTGCGGCACTTTCCAGAAAGGTACGTACTATGTTTTTTCCATTCAGCAGTGTATCTTGGAGGTTGCTCATATCAATACTATAGAGCTGCCTCAATCTTTTTAATGATCACACAGCATTTCATTACATGAATGTACCATAATCATTTAACCATTCTCCTTTTGATGGACATTTAATTTGTTTCCAGCCTTTTTCTAGCTCAGACAGTATTACAGTGGACAACCATATCCAATACTTTCCTTGAAGACTATGTTTGAGAGGTGTCTTCATCTTGCTCTGTGTCCTTCTAATTCATTGCCTTTTACTCTGATGCATAATGCTCCTCTGATGTACATGCCACGCTTTAATGTACTGTTCCCCTGATGATGGACGCTGATGTGACCTCCAAGTCCCCATAGCCACAAACACTATAATGATGTCATTGAATGTGCAGGTTAGGTTGTCTGGAAACTGAGATGGCATTTGGGGAGACTGTGAGGTTGACTCTTCGTGGTCCCCTGCCAGTGTCAGACAGTTATCCTTCATTGACCTTTTTCCCTTCACTATTTCCCTGTGGGGCTCACGAGTCAGATGGGTGTGGGTCACTAGATGTTTGTCATTTAGATGTTTGACCTCGAATAAATGAACTCCCCCTTCTAAGCCTCAGTTTTCTCATCTGTGCAATGGGTCTCTTATATTCCTGACTTGTGCAGTGTGGGGCTTGGTGCAAAATAAGTTTGTGATAAACAAATGTGTCCCAATCAATTAGAGTCCCCAGACCTTTATGGCAGAAGTCTCTACATCAGGCTCAGGTTTGGGGACACTGTCCCTTAAAGGCAGAGAGAGGGCTGACCTGGAAAGGACCAGGGAGTTAGGGGGGTTGAATTGGGGTTGTTGTGCCCCAAGAAGAGTTGTAACCAGAGTTTTGATTAAGTAATGTTTGAAGGGAAAATGCTAATTTAGATGGGGACTGGTATTTATTTCATTCATTCCTTCCTTCATTCATTCATGTCCCTCCTAACAGCTTGTGACTTTGGGCAAGTGACAACTTCTCTGTGCCTCAGTTTTCTCTTCTGCAAAACAAGGATGGCAATTATATTACCTATCTCATAGGTGTGGTGAGATTAATTGAGATGACACAAACAAAATGCTTAGAGCAATGCCTGGCACATAGTAAATGTTCAATAAATATCAATTATTATCACAATTCATTTTTCTAACAAATAATTTACTAAGAGTCTGCTACATGCCAGCGTTTGTTGTCTCTCTCTGCCCAGAACTAGAACCACCTGGAACCTCAGAGTCTAAAATCAGAGCCCAGAAATGATGATATGATCTCAGGGTGTAACCACCCCCACCCAGCAGTCTGTCTGGCAGGCGTAGTTTAAGATCCCCTGCTTCCTGCATATCCAGGCCATGGCTTCTGACACCCCTGTAAGCTCCCACCCCCTAGCTCCCCAGAGGTTGTGACATCCTCAAACCTTCTCCAATAGCACTGATCTGAACACTTGTGGACTCAGAGAAAAACAGACTCAGGCAGCAGAGCCCCAAGTATTTTTGGACATTGCCAACTGTCCCTTGGGGGGCAAAATCACCCTGGGTTGAAAAACCCTGGTGTGGAGGGTGCAGCAGCTGGGCTGAGCCCCTACAAGCTGAGTGCCTTAGTGTGTGACACTGGGGCAGCCCTCTGCACTCTCAGGGCCTTGGATCTCCATCACTCAGGGGACCAGGCTGAGCCAGCACAGAGGGGCCTCCAGCCTGGTCTTACTAGAATTCTGGTCTCCTGTGTGTTCCTGTCTTTCTGTGCATCATGGTTGCAAGTTCTAGGAGGCAGAATGAGGATTAGGGCCCAGGAGAGACAGGTCTGGGTGGGGACATCCCTATGTTTGTTCTTCTACCCCAGGCCTGGCCCTCCCTCCAAATGCAGGGGAGATAATAATTACAAAAGCAGGCCTTAGGTTGCATCTCATTTAATCCTTATAACAGCTCTAAGAGGTGGGAGCTTTTATTACCCCTATTTTCCAACAATGGGACAAATCACAATTGTGTGTCACCTGACAGGACACACAGGAAGAAATCAGCATTTCTTCTATTACTTCTATTATGGAAGCATCAGACAAGTTCAAAGTGCAGGACACTCTGCAAAATAGCTAGCCTGTCACCCTCAAAAGCAGAAGAAGATCCAGGAGAGGCTGAGGAACTGTTGGAAGAGCCTACATACAACTGAGGGAAGCTAGGTATGATCCTGGACCAGAAAAAAGTCATAAAGATCTTTATGGGGACAATTACTTAATAGTGAATATAGTGTGTGAATTCAATAGTGGTGCTGCATCAGTTAAGTGTCCTGAATTTGATAATAGTACTGTGTATGTAATGGTGAGGGGTTTAGGGATAAAAGGATATCATGTCTGCATCTGGCTCTCAAATATTTCAGGATGAGAGAGAAATATAAATAGAGGGGAAATGATGAAGTAAGTGGGGTGAAATATAAATGATCTGGGTGAAGGATATCCTGGAGTCCCTGTAATTCTTGCAATTGTTTCTGTAAGTTCAAAAATTACAATATAATAAATTAAAAAACAAATCAAAACATCTGATCTTCAGTATACCCAAGAGGAATGAAAATATTTGTCCACAAAAAGACCTGTAAGCATATTCACAGCAGTTTTATTTATAATAGCTCCAAGCTGGCAACAACTCAGATGTCTTTCAGCAAGTGAGAAGATCAACAAATTGTAGTACATCTATAAATGGAATACTATTCAGCAGTAACATGGAGTAAACTATTGATTCATTCATGGAGTAAACTATTTTTTTAAATGATGGATTTAAAAAAAAATTTTTTTTTTGAGTTATAGTCTATGGATGGATCTTAAAAGCATTATACAGTGGGAAAGAAGCCAGACACAAAAGACCACATTTTGTGTGATTCCTCTGATGTGAAGTTCAAGAACAGGTCAGACAAATCTAGAAGTCACAATAGTGGTTCTTTATAGGTGGAGGAGTTATCGCCTAGTAAAGGACATGGGAGAGCCTTCTGTGCTGTTGCAAAAGTTCTATATCTTGACCTGGATGGTGATCACATAGATTTATACATATAGAAAAAAACACTGAGATAAAAATTTGTTGAGATAGTTCCCTTTCTGCACTATATCCTACATAATCAAGATCAAAGTAAAATAATAAAAAAAAATTAAAGATACACATCGAAAATAGGAGAATGAGGTGGGCAGGGAGTGAGGAGTGGAGTTAAAGGGAATAAATAAATGAACCTGGAGAGGAGCCTTGCGAGGACAATGATGACAATGTCATAAATTGAGATGTCAGCTCAGATAACTTGGCCCTTCATACCTGAGGTTCAAAAGTAAAAACCAGAAAGGACACAAGAGCTCAGAGAGGGGGATTACTTTGCCTGAGGTCACACAGCTGGTGGGTAGCAGAGGCAGGATTTGAACCTGGGTCCGGGTGACCCCAGAGTGTGCTCCTTACCCAGTGCTCTGGCCTGGACTCACTGGACTGGGCAGCCCTGCTGGGCTCCCAGAGGCTCCCCAGGGCCTGACAGGGGATGATGAAACCACTGCCTGGCAAAGGCCATTCCAGCCCAGAGCTTAGGGCTCCAAGTGGGGAGGGGAGGCAGTGGGACAGAGGGCAGCCCTGCCCGAAGCTCCCATCCCTGGAGCCTCGCTCCCTGGCCTGGGGCAGCCCTGCCAATCTCAGCCCGCCTCCCGCTGGCCTTTGCCTTCCTTCCTGGGCCAGCATGTGGGCTCTGGAGCTCCACAGGCTTGGGTGCGAATCCCAGCTCTACCCTGATCTGGTTATGCAAGTTGGGCTGAGCAACTCCCCACTTTGTGCCTCAGTTTCCACTTCCAGAGCCTGTCCATGAGAGCATCTACCTAATAACATTGATAAGCAGACTAGAGGAGTTGTGTGCAAATCTCGGCACAATGCCTGCACATACTAAGAACTCAATAATAGTACCTGCTACTGTTGTTGTTATTACTGCTCCTTGTGGGAAGTGGGGAGCCCATGTTGCCCTTAGGCCTTATAGACACCAGCATGTTAAGACAGTTGGCGTGGAATGGAAAGTTTTGGAGAAAGGAGGCTTCAGACTTCCCGAAGTTTACTCAGAAGACTCGCTTAATTCCC
Source organism: Camelus bactrianus (assembly GCF_048773025.1). NCBI lineage: Eukaryota > Metazoa > Chordata > Mammalia > Artiodactyla > Camelidae > Camelus > Camelus bactrianus. The sequence continues at coordinate 23,437,631 of NC_133557.1, forward strand.
ACTCTGGCTTTTGAAAAAGCTCTTGGTATGCTGAGGCAAGACCAGGGCTTCGTGGGCCTGCAGCCTGGGCAGGTGCACAGGGCCCTGTGCTCAGAAGGGTCCCGTGCTTGGTTTAATGCTCTACTGTTGCATTTTGAGGTTCTTAATGATTTCAGATTGAGGGGCTCTGTGTTTTTGTGTAGCTGGTCTGGGCAGAACTGTGGCATCCAGTGAGATCACCAAGCACTTTCACTTGGGTTTCTTCTTATATGTTCAGGAACATTCTTTGAGTGTAGATGTTCCCATCACTAACCTTGCTGACCTCAGTTTCCTTACCTGGGAAGTGGGAAGAATCACTTTGTGCAAGGCCACAGGGAGACAAGAGAGGACCCTAGTCTTTTGGTTCCCACTTCCCATTAGTGGCTGAGCTAAGGTGAAACTTGGGGAGATAAAGACTTGGTGGGCCTAACCGTGTGCCCCTGGAGCACACAGTAGGTGTTCAGTGGATACAAGCTGCTCTTCGATTCTCTGACAGGCCTTTTTTTAAACCTTTTTTACAATTGAATTTTGATTTCAAATGGTGCTAGTAATACATGCATCCATTCTCTTAAAACATGAAGACATTTCTGATGAGACTGAAATTGATCTTGGACCACCTGCCCCAGGACCAGTCCCTGCCTCACCCTCCTAGAGTGGTTTTTTGATTTGGGGGTACAGACTTCCAGACTTTGTCTATGCATTACTTTAATCTGTGCCAATGTGTCTTTTCCTTCTTTCCTTTCTTTTTTTTTTCCGTTATACTTTTTAAAATGCAAACTTTTTATGGAGTATAACCTGGGTTTGGAAGAGATGATAGATTTTTGCCAACTCCACCCCCCAAAGGCCACTCAGTGAGCATGTCTTTTTCTGGCTTCACACCCCCTTCCCTGTTTTCTAGCCCATCTCTCTTCTTGTTTCCGGGTCCCTGGGTGTCAGTCCTGCCTGTCAGTGTGGCATTCCTGATACTCCATGATATCCACATGCTTGGTGCCCAGTAAGTAGAAGGCTGGTAAATGAATGAATGGAAGCAAAGAAAACAGACAAACAGCAATGAAACCCAGTTCTGCATCACTGAGGGTTCCAAGGAGGTGGGTTTTGGTTAACTGGAGTCTCTTGTGAAACCTGTGAAAGTACAGACCATACAGTATCAGCAGTAACTGAGCCCAGCATTTTCCAGAGAAGAATATTGACATTGTGGATGTCACAGTGTCCTTAGAAGCAGCCAGTGGGATGGTGCTGATGGCAGGTAGGAGTAGGGGCACTGGTCTGTGGGATCAGCTACACCTCAGGCTCTGGTATTTTGCTGAGGTCCCACAACTGGGAAGTGGCTGCATGAGGTCCTGGACCCAGCGTGTCTGATGCCACTTTCCACAATGTTTCCAGTTTGTTCTCTGCTGTATCTGCGACCTCCAGCCTGGCACATGGAAGACTGTCGACGATGTGCTCCAGGAATGGGCACCTGCTGTGTGCCAGGCACTGGGCTAAGCCTAGGAATACAGCAGAAAATGTGACAGCCCCAAACCCTGTCTTCATGGAGTTTGCGTCCTTATGGTGGGGGATACAACCTGTCAGATGGTGAATGCTGTGGAGATAGTAGAGAAGGAGGAGGAGAGAAGGAGTGCTGGTGTGTGTGCATATGTGTGTGCACAAACACGTGCATGATGTTGCATTTAATACAGAGGTCAGGGAAGGCCTCAGTGAGAGAAGGTGATATTTAAGCAAAGACCTGAAAGAGGTGGGAGAGAGCCATGGCGATATCCGGGGAATAAGGAACAGCAAGTGCAAAGGCCCTGAGGTGGGATTATGTTTCCTCTGTTCAAGGAGCAGCAGGGAGGCCAGTGTTAGGGGGACTCCCGTGAGTAAGTGGAGAGACATAGAAGAGGTGTGTGGATGTGGTCCTGGGGAGGTGGGGTTCTGAGCAGAGGAGGATATGATTTGATTTCTTCCTCCCCGGGTTATGGGGTGGTGGCAGCCAGAGAGAGAAAATGAAAGAACTGGTGGGCAGTGCTGAACCCAGGGTCTGGTACCCAGTAGGCAATCAAACAACATTGGGTTACTGCAGAGACTATGTGGAGGCTTTGAATGATGTGACCTGCTACCTTTAATGGGGTTCCTGGAGGACTGGGTGATGCCTGAGGGGACCCTCAGTGAAAGGCTTGGTGCCCCTGATGATCTGGGGGTTGGGGTGGGGGAAGACCCTCCCTGCATTGGGGCAGAATTGGCAGGTGAGTCGGAGGAGGTGGCCAGGCCAGGGCTGGTAGGGAGCTGGGAGCTGGTGGGGGCACCAGGGAGAGTGTTCTGACAGGATGGGCAGGAGGGAGAGGCAAAAAGCAGTCTTGATCCTGAGTGGGGCTTCCCAGCTTCCCAGTACCTCTCTTGTATGAGTTTCCTGGGAGCCCAATTCCTGGCTTGGTAGTCTCTGCTCTGTGACTCCTACCCTGGCCCCTCTGATCCTCTCAACACCCCACTTCCCCACCCTCCATAGCTGGGGCTCCAATCACACTCATCCTCACTATGGCCAGTGTGTCCCTGCCCGTACCTACACCTTAACCCTCTCTTCACCCTCACCTTCCCTCCTGTCTGACTGTCCCCCATCTTTCCAACTTGCTGTTTCTCCTTCTACTCTTTCCCAATGCTGTTCCCTCTTTAACAAATGCCTTTCCTTCCCTTATGTTTCCCCAAGTTCATGTCTACTCGTTAATTCTTAGAGGAGAGGGTCCTCACCCAAAGAGGCTTTCCCTGACCCTCCACTTGCTCCCCTCATGTATGTGTTTACCGCCAGGACACTATTTGGGGTCTGTATGTCTATGATTATCTGTCTATGTTCATTCTCTCCCATAGGTGCTGAGATCCTAGGGCAGGAACATGTCTGTCATGCTGATGCTGGGCTCCCAGTGCTTAGCAGGTTCTCTGAATCCTGGATAGAGAATGGAGAATGGAGGATGAGTGGTTGTGTCTGTGAACAGAGATGGATGGATGGATGGACCTGGATGGTACGGGTAGACCGGGTGATGCTGTGAGCAATGAACAGGTGGAGGAGGGATGGGCGGGAGGGTGGGAGGAGGGATGGGTGAGTGGGCGGATTAGCGATAGCTAGCTGATAGGAGACTGAACCAGGGTAGTGTGGAATGCAACAGAAAAATCCTGGCCTGAGAGTTAGGAGACCGGGGTTCAAGTTCAGCCTGGCTGCGTATCAGTACCAGGAGTCTTGGGCTTGACCTGCCTCTCTTTCCCTCTGCTTCCCTGTTTATTGTTTTTTTTTTTTAAAGCTTCATATTGCTTATATTTCACTGTGTAGAGCCCTTTTGATTCCTCCCAGACTTTTTCCGGAGACTCACATGAACAGAACAAAAGGGAGATGTTGAGGTGTATCCCCCCACCTTGCAAGCTGGCAGCACAGCTGGAAAACCCAGCTAGACGGTCCGTCACTTGCCACAGCACCCCCACTCTGTAAATCTATCCTCTCTGGGTGAGTGTTTGCTAAAAATGCAGATTCCCTCTGCCAAGGCTTCCACTTTAGGTGCATTAGAGCAGGCCCAGAGATCTATGATTTTAACAAGGTCTACTCCATGACTCTGGGCTCATTCCTAGGTAAGACTCACTGCCACCTTCCAAGAAAACTGGATCCTACAGGTTAGCAGCCCAGTGTGTGTGTGAGCGTGTGTGTATGCACGTGTGTGTGTATTGGGGGGTGGGGGTTGCTGTGACATTATATATATATATATACACACACACATACACAAAAAGACTGGAGACAACCAGGTTGTCCATCAGTGGGGCCAGGTAAGCCCATTGGGGCTGGACAACTCCCTAGAAGACCCAGCAGGCATTAGAAATAAGGGAGAAGTCTTTGATAAGACAAGATCTCCAAGATATGGTTCAGTGAAAGAGCAGGTGCAGAACAGTGCCTATTGTCTCACTACTTGCGTTAAAACATTCATAAAAGAAGAGAAATACGGATATGCATGGACGATTCTGGAAGGAAACACAAAAAACTGGGACCAGGGTGGCCTCTGAGGAAGGAAACTAGGGGACCAGGAGCTAGAGGGAAACCCTAGATTATGTCTGAATCCCTTCCTGAGTCCTGGGTTCAAATTTTGACCCTAATTAGCTATGTGACCCTAAGCGCTCTCTGAGCCTTAGTTTCCCTGTGTGTTAAGAGGAGTGTAAATTTCCAACTCTGGCCTGGGCTGCCTAGAGAACCCAGGCAACTTGATCTTGCTTCTGCTTCTGCTTCTGTTTTCCAGGATGTTCCTGGTCAGGCTTCACCTTCTAGCAGCCCCACTTGGTCCAGGGAGGGTGGGTCTCTGGGGAGGGGGTAGCCCAGTCCAGGGTGGGGCTGAGCTGGAAAAACCGGCAGGGTTGGACCAGTTTGTGCAGGCACCATCCTCACTTTTCTGCCTGGAAGCTCTCAGGGTCACTCACCCCGACCCCACGCCTCTGAGGGGCTGGGGCCAGAAGAACACCCCCAACTCATGCTTCAGGCTGGAGACCTGGGAGAAGGGGAGAATGATTGGGCATTGAGCTGGGGTTGGGCGGCAAGGATACAGGGAGATTGGGAGAGACAGAGAGGGAAAGAGAGACAGAGAGCTGGAGAGATTCAATGAGAGAGAGAGAGAAAGAGATAGGGATAGACAGATACAGAGACAGAGAGATGCAGAGAGACGAAAGACAGACAGACAGACACACACACACACACACACAGCCAGATGCAGGCTGAGAGAGGCAAAGAACCAGAGTGGGGAGGAAAGAGACAGTGGAGCTCTCTGGGTGGGGGTGGGGGCTGGCTGCTCTGGTCAGGTGCCTGGGGCTGGCCAAGGTACAAGTGTGTTTGGGGGAGGGAGGGTGTAGGGCAGGGACAGACGGTGCTGGAGTCATCCCCAGCAGGGCAGTTTCCACACCTCTAGGTTGCAGCTGCAGTTCTGAGTATTCCTAGAACCAGCTTAGGGCCCCTTACTTCTTGCCCCTCCAGCACTCCCTTGGGACCTTGTACCTGGAGGCTGACTCCCCAGGAGGCCCTCTCAGAGCAGGGCTGGGAAGGTCTGAGGTGAAACTGGGCTAATTAGTGCTCAGAACTGAGATAATCACTGCCTGGAATGTTCCCTAGGAGGTCCAGGTTGGGGCAGGCAGCCAGGGGGCCATGGGATGCTTGGGATTGGCCTAGCTGGCCTCTGCCTACTCGCTGCCAGAGCCCTGAATATTGGAAGGAGGAAGACAGAGGGGGCCTGGATCCTCGGTCTTAGAACCTGCAGTTCCTCAAGTCCCTCCAGGCCATCCTGTATAGCAGACCCACTGGACTCCAGTCTGATCACATCTACCCTAACCCCTGCTTAAAGCCTTCCATGGCTACCGATGGCCTGTAAGCTAAAATTGGAGCTCCTCACCTTGGCCTAGGGATGCCTGCTGATCTGTTCTTGTTCCTACCTCATCACTCTGGCCCTCCCTTTCTACCCTCCTTACCCTTGAACAGTTCATGCTTGGCTTACTTCAGGACCTTTGCATGTGCAGCATCCCCTCCTGGCATGCTCTTCTTCCATTTCTTCCCAGAGCTCTCCCCTATGCATCCATCAGGCCTCAGTTGAAAGTCACCTCACTTGGGAGGCCTTCCCTGCACCTCTCCTTCCTAGCACTCAGCACTCTCCTTTCTCTTAACGAGACTCCTTATTTGAGGCCTGCTTCCTTCACGCAAGTGTCAGCTTCCTGAAGACAGGCACCAGATCTGCTTGGTCACCACCATGTCCCACAGGACCTGACACAAGGCAGGTGCTCCATAAGTCAGTCAATTGACCATCAAGAAGTGGCCTGGACTATTTTTGCTGTGTGGATTCCTCCTAGGAAGGGACCTTGCTGACTCCCAGGACTCCCTGCATCATCCACTCTGACTCCTCTGGTCCCAGCCTCAGAAGATCATGCCTCTGAGTCTTCAGAGCCATGGGGCCACCCTGGCTGTGATGTTGTAATGAATCACTGGCCAGAATCCAGTCTTGATTATCTCTAGGCAGTGCATGGCCTGCCTGAAATTGTGGGGGCTGGGACCATAGGCCATCATATCAGGGGCCCCAGGTGTCCCACTGGGCCTCTTGCCTGCGGCTGCAGATAACAGCACAGGCCTTGGTGGCCTAACCTCAGCTGCAGGCACCTGTGCCAAGGATGTGTTAGGTGACCTCCAGCAAGTCCCTACATCTCTCTGGGTTGCCAAGTGACAGGGGATGGGGTCCTGCCCCATAGGAGAGAGCAAGGAACTGGGTGGACATGGGGTCTGTGGCTGGGAGACCTTGGATGTAGTAATAACAATGACTTTTCAAGGAGAGTGAAATGAGAAACTGGGGGTGGGGGAGAGTCCAGGGTGACTGATCAGCCCAGAGGTACCCTGGATGCCTGAGGTTTCCAAGTGCCCTCGGGCCCATTGTGGCAGGGCAGAAAGTGCCGGCAAGAGAGGGTTTGAGGCATTTCTAGAGCATTGATCCCACCATACTTTTGTTTCCTCATTGTGAATTAGGGATAATGAATTTCTACTTCACAGAGATGTGCTTTAATAAGATACTCTCTGTGAAGTGCTTGGAACAGTCCCTGACTCATAGGAAGCAATCGATAACTGCCATTATTATCACCTCCTAAAGTCTTGCCTTACCCTGTCCCCACCTCTCCGTGTTTCCTACCCCAGCACCATTCACAGGCTTGGGTGATTCACCTGGATGATTACAACAGCCTCTAAATGGTCTGCTCCCAGTTTCACCCCTATGTCTATCCTCCATGTGCTGCCAGACGAAGCCTTAAAAAAACCTAAGCTGGATCACCCTCCAGTTCCCTTGCTCAGTTGTCTCCCATGATCCTCACTGCCCTCAGAATAAGGATTAAACTCCTAATCACAACCTGCAGGTGCCACACCATGGCTGACCCTTCTCTCCCAATCTCCTGCCACTCTCCCTCTCATTCACTCTGCAAGAGTGCCTTCCTTGATCCCCCTTTCTGGTCTCATCTCATGGATCCCTCCTTGCAGCCCTCATTATGGCCATATTGTTTACAGTTGCTTAGATGATTATTCGATTGAGGTCTGTTCCCTACTCCAGAATGCACGGCAGGAATCATGTCAACTGTTTCCTGCTGCATTCCCAGTACCCGTGACAGGGCTTGACACTCAGTAGGTGCACAATAAATATTTGTTGAATGACAGTGAACAATGGTTTGGTGAGTTGGAGGTGTTGGAGGTGTTGGAGGTTAGGGTGGGGGTGCTGGACATCATTGAGGCCTCATGTTCTTCCCACCTCGTGGTCCTGCCATCTCTTTCCAGCCTAGCTCCTCATAGCTCCATGATGGCTGCCAAAGTGCCTGCCATCTCTTCCTCACATAGCCATGGCTGAGGCAGGAAAAGGCCTTCATGTGTCCACTTAAGAATGAAGAATCTATTCCCAGAAGTCCCTTGGCGACTTCCTCATCTCACTGGCCACAGATGCATTCCATGTATAGCCTCAGCCATTTACTGCAAGAGGTCAAAGAGGGCCATGTTTGGCTTGAGCCAATCAGCATTCACCCCAGGTGCCATGGGCAGAATCTGTCCTTGCACAGTGAGAGGGAGTCCAGCTAGGGCTAGGTCTGGCCTCAAGCTGTGGACCTCTGAACTGCGGGCATTTCAAGCATCCTTGAGGCTGTGGATCCCTCACCTGCCCTCCTTCCTTGGGGAACCCTTGGGTGGTGGCTGTGGGAGGAAAGGTAGGGCTGGGCGAGCGTTTCAAATAAACTAGGCGGCCAGACACCTTCACCTCAGTAAATATTTAGAGCCAGTAATGGAGAGGAGGTGGTAAGAGGCAGCCTGGGCCAGAGATACCAAGGGACAGAAAGACACAAGGGAGAGATGGAGAGACACTAAGGGAGAGACAGAGAGGCATTGGGAAGAGACAGACACACTGAGGGAGAGACCAAGAGAGCTACAGAGGGAAAGACAGAGGCTGGGAGATAAAGAAGAGGAGAGAAACAGAGAGAAAGACTTTGCCAGGAAGGCTTTTGCATCAGCACCTTGAGCAGTTAGAGGCTCCATCACGGTGGGAGCAAAGTCCTCATCCCCTTCTCTTTGGCTTGATATCCTGGCCATGTTGTGTCCCAGCCAGAGCCTTGTGCCAGATGGAATAAATGACCCTCTTTCACAGGACTGTCCTGAGGGCCCAACACACTGGGATTACCATTGACCCACTGGTCTCCTTTGGCCTATAAATGGCCTGGAGTGGTGGCAGAAATTGTTGCCTCAGTGGACGGGGGAGATGTGCCCACAGTGGGAAGGCAGGAGGGGTCTGGGCTGTGATTTTAAAGCCTGTGTCCTGTCTGTGCTGCGAGGGGCAGGGAAGAGGGGTATGCTGGCTGCTAGGTAGCGCTAGCCAGTAACAAAAATTCTGCTAATCATAATAATGGCTACTGTGTTATGAGGGCTCCCCAAATGCAGACATCAACCCTTTGAGGGAGGCACTGCTTAATTCCATTCATCTTGTAAACAGCTTCAGAGAACTGCAGCAACTTCGTAACCACAGAGTTGGGGTTTGGAATCAGACAGGCCTCGGTCTGAGTTCCTGCTCCACATCTGGCAGGCTGGGTGATGTGGGGGCAGTCACCTTCTCTCTCTCAGCCTCAGTTTACCCAATTATAAAATAGGAAAATCACAGTTTAAAGGATTTAAAGAACATGAGGATTAAATGAGATGATGGATACACAGTTAAGTGTCCAATAAATGTTAAATGATAGGTTGGGGAACAGTTTTAAAGTAATTAAAAAATGATTCCTTTAATTAATCCCCTTTTTTCAGAGGAAGAGCTGAGGTCCAGAGAGGGGAAGTGACTTGCCCAAGGTCTCCAGCCAAGTGGAGGAGCTGAGATTTGAACCCAGTGGGGTCTGAGGCCAGAGCTCACCACTGGCCTTCCATACCACTGTGATGGCTCAGCCCTGGATGGCCTGTTGGAGACTCAATCTTTGTGGTTCAAGGAGATGCCCGTGGGCTGGCCTGATATCCCTCTGGCCTGGCATTAGCCACTATCACCCGTTAGGGTGGTTGCAAAATCCCACTCCCTTTACCAGTCGATAAAGGGTGCCCATTGCAAAACTCAGCGGCAAAATTATTAAGTGTTGTGTCATCCTGTGGCCAGGCCCTGGGTGCCCCTTTCCTGCCTGGAGGCCTGGGTGAGGCCAACTCCACACTCTCTCCTTCCCTGGCTCTGACCCAGCAGAGGCTGGGGTTGGGGTCAGCAGGGGGCTTTCGAGGAGTGGGCAGAGGACAGACACAGGCACTGGGCCCACCCATAGTCCTCCACTCTCAGGAAATGGCAGCTCCATCCTCTGGATGCTCAGGCTCAAACCTTGGGGGTCACTTGATTCATCTCTTGCCCCACATCCAATAATTGGTCAGGAAATCCTGTTAGCTCTACCTTTAGAATACATCCAGAACCCAACCAGCTTTTCCCCTCCACTTCCACACCTGGATTCAAAGCGCCTCGTTGCTGGTCTCGCCATTCTCCACACACCACCAAAGGGATCCTGTTAGATCTAGGTGGATCCTAAGTCAGATCTTTTCCCTCTGCTTAGAACCCCCATGGCTCATATCTTAGAGCACAAGCCAAAGACCTTACAAGGCCCACAAGGCCCAGCCTCACCTGGCCCCGTTGCCTTTCTGATCTCATCTCCACCATTTTTTCTCCCTTGCACACTTTGCCAGCCCAGTGGTCTCCTTGCTATCCCTGCAACACATCAGGCATGATCTAACCCCAGGGCCTTTGCACTTGCTGTTCCCTCTGCTGGGAATGCTCTTCCCTCAGCTCTGTCACCCAGCTGGATCCCTCAGTTCATCTCATCTCAATGTCATCGCCTCAGGGAAGCCTTCCCTAGTTACTCTGCTAAAGTGTCACCTCCACTGTCACCTCCAGCCCTTTCATCTTTCTTCCTGACTCGCCATCATATTATTTATTTGTTTATTTGTTCAATGGCTATCTCCTTCCTTAGAATATCACCTTCCTTAGGGCAGGGAGTATTGTCTGTTTTGTTCACAATGCTTCCCTGGCACTCAGCCCAGGCCTGGCACACAGTAGGTGCTCCCAAAGGTTTGCTGAATCAGGGAATGGGTGAGCAGGAGGGGCCACAGCAGCCCACATTATGCCTCAGCAAACCTCACCAGCCCTCCTTTCTCTGGCCAATAGCTTGAGCATGGTGCCAAGAGCACATTTCATTCTCCTTCAAGCTTGCATTTGTAGGGGGCTTCTCTGGCCACCTTGTCAAATGGCCTCCCTGACTGCACAGCTCCCACCCAGGGCCTCTACCTAGCTCCCTGACAGCACTCACCATGAACTTGACTTGTTTTGTTTGTGTCCATATGTATTATCAGCCCTCCTCCCCTCAGACTCTGAGCTCTCTGAGGACAGAACCTCATCTGCCTTGGTTCCACTACTGTCCCCCGGTGCCCATCATGGGGTCTGGCACCCTGTGGGACGTGTCAGTGCCTGGCTGATCACAATTTGCTTCACAAGCCCCATTGGCAGGGCCAGTTGTGGCCAGGAAGGAGTTAAGAGGAGATGCTGTGCCTGGACCTGCAAATCAGAGACAGAAGGGGGCCCGCTGGGGCCTTAATTATAACACATCCCATAATGACGCGGTGTTTTAATAGGCACACAAAGTGTACTAATCTGATATTATATCTGGGCTTTTTACAATAGATACAATCAACCGGCCATAGTTTGCTAACTCATTCTCTACCTATCTCCATGCTCCACCTAGATTATTATCGGCTTCCTTAATTAAGTGGAAGGCAGAGCTCTGCAGGCAATGCCCACAGCCCCAGCACCGACAAGTCCGGCCCGGCCCTCCCATAAGCTGGGATAATAGCTACTCCCACACGGAGTGAGGCTTGTGCCGCCTTCATCCCAACTCCCTGTCCCAGGCTTGGGCGTGACAGGCCTGTTCAAGGCCTAGTGAGTGACAAACGCTAACCACCAAGGACTCAAACTGGCAGCCTTTAGGCCGGGTCAGCCTCGAGGTGTGTTGGGTTTGGCTGTGTGTTGCTTTTGCTGAAAGTCAAAACAAATTGCCAACACTGAAAAATTAGGACATTGCACACAAACATGCAGATTTCTGGCATCTCTTAAGAAATGAGAAGATCCAAGAACTCTGAGGTCGTAACTGCTGTGTTCTGGAGCTGAGTGTCCCCACAGCCACACTCCATGGCCACAGCTGCCCCCAACCCATTTCACTTTTATGGCCCTACCTGGCTCCTGTAGGCAGCTGAGTTTGCAACCCTGCTCTAGGGTTAAGGTCAGTTACCCATTGGCAAGATGGGACACTGAGGCTCAGAAAAACTAAGTGACTTAACTGATATTGCACAGTAAGCCTGGAACTCAGGTCACAATCATTTAGTAAATCTTTACTGAGCATCCACTGTATGCCAGGCGCTGGAGACACGGAGAGACCATGATAGATATCGTCCCGCCGTCTAGTGGGGTGACCGTCTTCTGCTCCACGGCCATACTATTATCTTTATTGCTGGGTAACAGAGTCTGTTGGAGACAGGTCCTTTCTTATCCCCTTGAGGTAGCCAGAAGTAGGTTTCCCATAGCTGCTGGGCTCCATCCCGTGACAGGGACTGGAAGCAGTCATCTTGGAAGGAAGCCCTTGGAAGAGTTCCCACAGCAAGGCTGCCCCTACTTCCAACCTGGGCTCTCAGAGAGTGGGAGGGGTGACCAGGCTCTGAGGACAGGGGTTGGGGGTAGGAGTGGGGGTGGGAGATGGGGAAGTGAGCAGACAAGGCACAGTAGTATCAGCTAGACAGAACAGGAGGACTTTCCCGTCCTGATTGAACCCAAAGTTCTCCCACAACCCTTCAAAAGGCAAGAAGTAGAGGGACAAGTCACTGGAATACCCAAGTTCCCCACTTGCTAGTCCAGGAAAAAGGCACTCACTCAGCCAGCTTGGGAGAAATTACTCCTCCCACCCCCACAGCGCCACCAGTGGTCAGGAGGAGAAACTGCAGCCTGGAACCTTCATAGTCCCTCAGACTTGGACCCACCTTGGATCCCACTGACCCCAAAGCCACCAAGGCTATTGCAGACCTGCTGTTCTCCCAGGAGCCACATCTGAAGAACATTAAGCAGACCGCATACTCTGTGGATGGCTCTCCATTGACGTGGGGGGATGAATAACAGTCCCAGCCATCATGTGCGTTTGCTAAAAATAAACTTGACATACTTTTGCGTTGGGAAACAATGTGGATTCCAAACATTCTCAAAGGGCAGAGAGGGGAAAAAAAGGAAGAATGGAAATCAAGTTTTTGAGCTTAGTAATTAATAAGCCTGTAAACAAATGACTCACCCTCTTTCCTGGCTGTTTTTCTTTCCATTTTGCGTGGATTTTCGTAGGGGCAAGGGGAAGGAGGCCAAGTGAGCCAAACTGATAGGCAAGACAGAGTCCAGATGTGTCTCCTTGGGGCGCAGGGTGGCAACTGTCTTGAGGAAGAGTTGACCAGTTGGAGAGTGAAAGGAAGAGCTTCAGGTGGAGGGAACAGCATGTGCCACAGCTCTGAGAACTGAAAGAGCTCGGCATGTTTGAGGAATAGTAAGGAAGCCAGTGTGGCTTGAGTGGAGTGGGCAAGGGGGTGAGATTAGAGAGGTCCACAGGGGCCAGAGCACATGGTGCCCTACTGGCTGTATTAAGACATCTAGACTTAATCCTGAAGATGGTGGGAACCACAGAAGAATTTTGAACCAAGAAGGAACATTATCTGATTCACACAATGATGTTTGTTAAAAATTAGATGATAAGAAAATAAGTTCTGAACATACTCTGTTGTTTGGATGCTTCTGGTATTTAGATTTCCCCAATAAATAATTACCTAGTGGTTATGTTTCTTAAGGACTCATATGGTTCATGTCTGTCTCCTCTCCATAGAATATCAGCCTCATGATATCAGAAACTTTGCTGATCTTGTTTACTTCTGTGTCTCCAATGCCAAGACCTATGCTTGGCACACAGTAGGAGGCCAATAAATGTCAAGTGACCTAGCTCTTTCCACAAGGTCAGTGGTCTCTTTTCATTTGTCAGAGGAGGAGTGGAAGATAGGGAGGCCTTCACAGCCAGCCTAGGATGGTCCCAGGAAAAGCCAGGTTTTATTTAGTTCAAAATAAGAAGTTTTATGGCTGGAAAATCACTTCTGTAAGGAACTGAGCTCCCCAGAAATTCAAATAGGGCCCACACCACCAGCCCCACAATACCTCTCTCTGATTGGAGACAAACTCTGTGCTGGCTCATAGACGCCACTTGACGATTTATGAGGTTGGCATGTTGCTATGTCCATTGTGCAGATAGAGGAGCTGAGATGCAGAGAAGAGCTGACATGCCCAAGGGTACATGGTTACAAGCCAGGAAGCCCACACTGCAATGCAGATCTGACTGTAAAGGCTTTTGCTTTTAACCCTTTTTCTGAGCCATAGACTTTGATTGAATCCCAACTCCACCACTTAGATGCTGTGTGACCTGGGGCAAGTAACTTTAATTTTCTGATCTTTATTGTCTTGCTACTTTAAATGGGGATGTGGATATTTGCGTTGCAGGGCTGCTGGGTGGGGTTGGGGAGATCTGAGTGGGTAACAGCCACACACAGATGCTCACAACATGTGTACCCCTTCTCTCTCTGCTGAGGTCCTTCTGCCTTTGGCCCCCATCCTGGGCTGTTAACCGCCTCCTAGGTCTACAGGCCCCCACCCGCCCACTTTGTGTTGATTCACCCATGCCATGAGCTTTTTGACTTCTGCTGGCATTTTCTTCCTCCTTTTCTTGGTAAACCCACACTGCCTTCTCTGATTGCCAAAGCTCCTCTCAGGGAGAGGCGGGCAGAGGGGGGAGACCCCATCATCCCACAGAATGTCTCCACTGCTTCCCCATCCTTCCCACCCTCACCACGCCCGGCTGAGGTCACTAGGCGCGAGACTTGGACCAAGAATGCAGGTCACAGTTGGGGGTTTAATTAATCATTACGGGGCAGGTGGGGCTCTGGTTGGTCCAGGGAACCCTGTGGGGGGCCAGGATGGTGGGGAGCCAGAGGGGCAGGCGATGTCAGAGGAAAACTTCTAGGAAAAATGGTGCTCACAGCCCATGGCAAACAACTATGTGGAAAAGCCAAACTGAGTGGTAGGGGTGTGCAGTGATGGGGGCAGGGATGGCAGGGGTGGGATGGGCTTGGAGACGCTTCGTGGAGGAGGTGTGTCTTGAGCCAGGTATGCAGAGGGGAAGTGAAGGGCTGGGTGCTGGAGTCAACTCGCTGGGCTTGAATCTCAGCTCTGCCCTTTTCCCATTGTGTGAATGTGGTCAAGTTCACATCTTTCTCCGAGCCTCAGTTTCCCATTTGGAAAATGAGATAATAATCATAGCAACCCCCTAACAGAGTGTAGTGAGGACTAAATGAGATGATGCAGAAAGTGTGTAGAGCAGGGCCAGGCATACAGCTAGTGCTCAATATGTGACAGCAGGGGTGGAGTGTCAGGCAGCCCTGGGTCTGAGTCCCGGCTCTGCCTCTGTGGCTTACGAGGGGATTAGGACTGTAGGTATAAGGTGTCCAGTCTGATGCCTGGCACATAGTTGCTGCGTGGTCAATGGGAATGAAATCAGGATTTTTGTGTGTCTGATGCCCTGTGTGAGGCCACCCTGACATCCTAGTGGGAGATGACTTCCTTCCCTTGTGAGGTGGGGATGTTTCTACCACTTTCGCAGTGAGAAACCTGCGGCTTAGGGAGCTGAAACCTCGGTCTGCTTGGCTCTAGAGCCTGTCTTTCTGTAAGGGGGTTTGTCACTGTGTGTGTGTATTGCTGGGGGTATGTCCCACTGGGTCCCTTATGGGTGCTAATGGGACAGCCTTTTTTTTTTGACTAACAGATCCTGTCTCAGGTTTATTTGTACAAACAGGGGACAGCCTTTTAATGGTTAAAAAAAAAAAGCAGTGAAAGCAGCAACTCTTGGCCCAGGGTTCTGGGATCCAGCAATGTGTAATCAGGGCCCCTGTCCCAGGATGGGGACTGGGGAGTGGTTTTGTATATATGGAGGCTGGCTTGGGGTCTTGGGATGGGGGCTGCCCCTGCCAGGCCCAGCTTGGGCCTTTCTCCTCCCACTTGACCAGCCTCACCACACTATTCATTATTTACTTTTGTTACTATTGGCATTTTGGGCCATTCTTTTCAACTGTCTAGAATCTGAATCTCCTTCTGATGTTTGAAGAATTTGATGCTGAGAGTATGAGACTAGGTTTCCAGCCTCCATTGCAGCTAGCACATAGACATGTGACTTGGCTCAGCCAATCAGACATATCATCCTAGACCTGTGGGGAGTCCATTCTGTTCCCATTCAGAGGCTCTGGTTCCATGCAGGTCCCTCCCCTGCTCAGAATTCTCCATGGCTCCCCATTGCTCTTAAGACAAAACCCAGACTCCTCTCCATGTCCCACAAGGATCTCACTTCCTCCCATCTGTCTCTTCCTCACTTCTCCAGTTACATGGGCCTCCCTCAGCTAAACTCAACACGCCAAGCTCACACCTGCTTCAGGGCCTGTGTGCTTGTTTTCCCTTCTTTTACCCAGGTGAGGAGATGGGCTGAAGGGAACTGTGCAGGGTGGAAGGGGAATTGGAACTGAAGTTGACCTGTCCTCTGCCTCAGCCTTGCAGGGGTCTCAGCCTTTGTCAGAGACCCTACCTCCAGGAAGACAAGACAGATCCCCTTTGAAGAGGCAAAATTCCATTCACTTTAGCTCAGCCTAACTTACACATCCCCAGGGCAGTGCAGTGAGTGTGGTGGGGGTGATATTGCTCCCAAGAGGGTGGAAATTTATTCTTGTGGGGTGAAAAGCACAGATATAAAAACAAAACAAAACAAAAGGTATGTAGTATAACTGTGGCATCAAAACTTCATGGGGAGGCAATCAGGAAAAAATGTCTAAAAATACTCCTTAGGAGGTAGCCAAAAAAAAAAAAAAAAAAAAAAAAGAGTTGAGAAACTTTGGTTTAACCAAGTTAAACAGATCACCTAAACTTGATTTGACTCAACTCCTCAACTCAACCAAACTCAACTCATTTCAATTCAGTTAAACTCACCAGTTTAATTCATCTCAACTCTTCTCAGCTCATTTTAACTCAGTATATATACATCAGCTCTGTGTACCTCAATTGAGTATAACTCAGTTCAGTTTAAAACTCACTTCAATTTGATTTAACTCAACTCATCCTAACTGAACTCACCTCATCTCAACTCAGTTCCGTTTATCTCAGTTCAACTCAGTTTAATTTACCTCAACTCACCTCAGTTCCATCCACTGCAGTTCACTCAAGTCAATCCTGCTCAATTTAATGCTCAACTCAGCTCAGCTTCACCTCACCTCCTCAACTTACTTCATCTAAGCTCGATTTAACTCCACTCAGCTCGACTTGACTCAAGTCATCCACCTCAGCTCACCTTAAACACTTACTCCATTTACCACTCCCCCTCCCCTGACACCCTCCAGGCCTTGCAGCAGAGAGATCCCGCAGACCTCATTCCTGCCCTCAACATGCTCCCAGTCTAGCTGGTGACTCTGACATGACCCTTCAACAGGCGCTGTGATGGGGGAAGCACTAGGTGCTAAGTGAGCAGCATGTGGCAGCTCTAGGGAGCCCCAGAGGATTTCCCACAGGAAGAAGAGTTAGCTCTGGCAGAATTTTGGGAGGGAGCACATTCCAGGCAAAGAGAGCATGTGCAAAGGGCCAGAAGCAGGATGGATGGGACACTCAGAGACTTGGAAGTCGATCAGGCTGGGGGACAGGATGGGAGGGTGTGGGTGGCTGGGGCCACGCACAGTCTCCTTGTGGAGACTCTAGCCTGGGGAAAGTGGGGAGCTGCTGCAGCATTGAGCGGAGGAGAAATATGATTTAAAGGATCCCTTCGGTTGCTGGGAGGAAACAGTCCAGAAGAAAGACTGGACCTGTTGGGCAGTGACTGAGATAAGCAATCCAGCATTAGGGTGTTGGTGGGGGGCAAACAGGTGGAGAGCTTAAAGAAAGAATTTAGGAAATGGATAATAAAAAGTGACCAGTAATTAAGCACTTTCTTTGGACCAGGCCTTATCTATTTGCCTTATGTATATTAACTAATTTAATCCTTCCAACAACCTCATGAGGTAGGTATTACTGTTAACCCTATTTTGTAGATGAGGAAATTGAGGCTCAGAGAGGCTAAGACATTTGCCCAAGGCATACAGCTTCTAAGGGGGCAGATCTGGGGGTCTCAGCTCAGGCACTGATGCTCCAGAGCCCTTAGGAATATCTGGGCATCCACTTCAAAATTTTCATGGCCGATCCATTCTGCAGGTTTCCACGCCACATAATAGGTGCTCAGGAAATTCTTGCTCTGTGAGTTTATGGGGATTTAAACCATCATTGCCATTTGAGTTGGGAGTGCCTGTCCATTTCAAAGGAAGAATCTGTTATCTTTGTTTCACAGGAGATGAAACTGAGGCCCAAGGACACAGAGCCAGGAAATGGTAGGGCCAAGATTTGAATCTCAAGTAGGAAAGTGTTCTACTTGAACACAGGCAAGGTAGTCATCATCAAAGTCTTCAGCCACTTGGATTTTAATTTCACAGCTTATGTGAACTGAGCAGGCCCTGAACACTGGACAGGGGAGGGAATCTCACCCTGGTCCCTCCCTGCTTAAAATTCTCCCGTGTTTGCCCACTGTCCTGAGGATGCAGTCCAGGCTCATCCCTGCATCAGACCCTGCCTGATCTACTCCTGACCCCACCGGCCTCTCTTACCTCACCTCCCACAACTCTCCCCTTCTTGGTCCCTGCTCCCGCCTCCTCCAACACACTGTTTCTCACCCCAGGACCTTTACACATGCACTTCCCTCTGCTTGGAACACTCTTCCCACGGCAGCTCCATCCATCCTTCAGTTCTCAACTCTAGGGTCACCTTCTCAGAGAAGCCCTCCCTGAGCACTTGAGCTCAGGTCTCTGCCAGTTGTTCCCTATCACATCACCTTAAAGTAATATCCTGCTCCCATGATAGAATTTTCTTATTTGTTTATCGTTTACCTCCTCTAGTGGACTGAGCTCTGATGGGCAGGGACCATGTCTATTTTGTTTGCTGCTATACTGCCTAGTATATAGTAGGTGCTCAGTAAACATTTATGGAATGAATGAATGAGTGAAGGAATGGATAGACACAGTTTAATAATCCCAGTGTTAAGAAGAGGAACAGAAGTCTTAGGACCTAGGCCAGGGTCCGAGACCTCTTTTCCCTGGGTCCCCCTGTCCTGGGAAGGGGCCCTCCGAGGGAAGGAGGGCAGACGTTGGGGGCAGCGGGCAGGGCTGGGCGAGGCCTCCTCGTTCCTTACTGTTTTCATCCTTTCGGTAATTATGGGCTCAGACACTCCTCGATGCCTTCCCAGAATAATAGTCAGGCCTGTTATCAGCAGCATCTCTGGGACCTTTTCACAAACAGTCATTAATCAAGTCTCGCCACCACCCTGCCCTTCCTCCTGGTGGAAACCGAGGCACAGAGAGGTGAGGCCACTTTCCCAGCATCACACAGCCAATGTGGGGAGGATGGGCTGTTTTGCCCCCAGTTCTCTGGTGTGGGATGAGGGCCTTTTCTCTGTTCTGCTTAGCGGGGAATCTCTGAGCCTGCCATGGCTGGGGGGCCCTTCCCCCAGTTCCCAGCCCCCAGCCTTCCTTAAAGCCCTGGGGGCCTTCCAAGGTGGCCTCTTAATCACTGCTATTTAATTAAGGAGGTTAAACAACTCTGAGGAACCCACACAGGCCTGCCTGGGGAGAAGGTGGCCTGGCCATCTTACAGCAAGGCCCTTGCTTTCCAGGCCCAGCCTGGCAGGGCACTGCGCTGCCTCTGCCCGCTATGGGCCCGGGGTCTCTGGGGAAGGTGCTATAGGGCTCCATTGTTGGTGTGTGCCCCCTCCCCTTCTTCAAATGGTGTGTGGGAGGCGCTGGCATCACTTAATGAGGCCTCCACAGCTGCCAAGGAGAGCTGGAGGAGTTGAAACAGGTTCTGGGTGAGGTGAGTTTCGTGGGCTGGGCAGAATCCGTGGCTCTTTGCCATGTGGGTGCTCCCTGGGGCGTTGAGGGGTGGGCGTGGGACCCCCACCTCCTCCCTGTCCTCCCTTTGCTCCCATCAGGTTGGAGCAGAGGAAGCTAGGTAGGGGACAGTGGGGATAACAGAGGATGGTGGTCAGTACTGGAGGCTCACAGTGGTAACCTCCCACCCCCAGCTACCCTAGAAGCCTGTTAGTACCACGCCAAATAGGACCACAGCAACAGGGTCTGGGGATTCCCAAGACATTGCTAATCTGTGCTCTGACACAGTCTTGGGCCTCAGTCTTCCAATATGAGAAATGGGGGTCGTTGAATGTAACGATCTCACACTCAAAGCTTTGGTTTAGGAATGATCCATCCCAGACACAGCTGTCTGACTTGTTGTGTGACTTTGGGCAAGTTGCTTCCCTCCTCTGGGCCCCTGTAGCTTGGGCTGTACCTGGTGGTGGTAAGGTGGACCGAGTGATAATGAGGTGGTCATTCCTGCTGACCCTCTGTCTCCACTGAGGCTGAGAACACCTTGTGAGGGTCGCCCAGACTTGCTTTCTCCAGGACACACAAAGACGTTATTCAGTATGTCTTTGCTGGCCCTGGGGAGACTAAGCCCTGCACTCAGGCCAAGGAGGCTCGGGAGGAAGCTCCTAGCTGGTGCCTGGACACTCCCTGAGGCTGGGCTGCAGGTCCCAGGACCTGGAGGGCCAGTCCCTGCATTGCTGAACCCTTGGGGTCCACAGTCGAACAGGCTCAGGCAAGGCTGGCTCAAGGCAGCACCTGCTGTGTTTCCAGAGCCCCTGTGAGTTGGGGCCCTGATGCCTCTTTGTCTTTCCCAACTTTTGTTTTTTAAAGTCACCTTTTTGGAAGTACAATTTATGTACAATAAAACTTACTCTTTTTTTTTTTTGGTGTACAGGTCTGTGAATTTTGACAAACTTACACAGTTTCATAAACACCACCACGATCAAGATATACATCAAGATATAGATTTCCATCACTCCAGAAAGTTCCCTGCTACCCCTTTGCAGTCAGTCCCTCTCGGTATCACCAGCCACTGACAACCACTGAGCTCCCCCAACTTTTTATTTTGAAAATGTTGAAACTTACAGAAAAGTGCAAAAACCTTACAGTGAACCACTGTAGTACCTTCACCCAGATTCCCCAACTGTCAACACTTGGCCCCATGCACACACATTCTTGGTCTCTCTCTTTCTCTCCCTCTGCATGATTTTTGCTGAACTCCTTGTAAGTTGCAGACATCCTGACCCTTCACCCTAACTTCAGCAAGCACCTCTGAAGAACAAGGGCATTCTCAGAGACAACCCTGATGCCATTATCACATCCAAGAAATTTAGCATTGATTCAGTCATATTACCTAATATTCAGTGTGTGTCCAAATTACTGAGATTGCTCCAAAATGTCCTCCATAGCTATGTGTGTGTATTTAAATTTTTCTTGTCTCGACTTTAATCAAGGATCAGGCCCTGCGTTTGATAGTGTCTCTTTGTCCTTTTATTTACAACATTCTCTCTGCCCTGGCTCGATACATAATGTACTCTTTTTAAAAACTGCCCTCATGGTTCTCCATACCTGGGGCTCTGGGGCAAGTCTCGAAGGGGAACGTGAGTACCAGGGGAGGGGGCTGCTGACGTGGGGACGTAGATGTCCTGAGAGACTTTTCTTAAAAGCTTTGTTTAAAAGGAGAGGGAGGTAGGACAGGAGAGAGAGAGGGAGAGACAGGCAGACAGACAGACAGATAAATGAGTTCATTGTTCTAACTTCCAACAAGGCTAAAAAATTCAAAGCAAAAAGTAAAAATGACCCAATTTGAATTGAGAGGATCCTGAGCCTGATGGTTGTGGTTCTAATCCTGCTCTGCCTCCACCTGGCTGTGGGACCTTTGCCAGGAGACCTCACCTCTTGGGCATCAATCTCCGCATCTATGAAATGAGGACAATGTCAGTCTGCCCACCTCCCCCCACCGTTGTTGTGAGGATTAAATGAATTAATGTATCTAGTGCATAAATAGCAGTGACTCTGGTTGTTAACAGGTTGGTGACAGCCCCTCCAGACATTTCTCTCTATACCTACATGCATGGATGTATGTGAACATTATATATTGTATAAATTGGATCACCTCCTTTACCCCCTCAAGAATTCATCATAAGCACTTTCTCACATCCCCCAATGTAGCATTCTTCTATTGTTTAAACTTTTAAAAAAACATTTATTAATTTTTGTCAATAGATAATACATTCATATGGTACCAAATACCAAAGGTACAAGACGTGTACAGCAAAAAGTCTGTCTCCTTCCTGCCCCTGATTCCTCAGTTCCTCACTGAGATATTTTCTTGTTTTGCTTCCCAGGAGGGTTCTATGCACAAACAGAAACATATTTTCTCTCTTTGTGTTTACCTACAGATGTTAGAAGACTGTACACATTGTTTCTATGCCTTGTTATTTTTATGGAGCAGTACATCTTTGGGATGGTCCATATAGGTGCATAAAGACTGCCCTTCTTTTTTATTTAAGGCTGTGTGGTAGTCCCTTGTAGAAACGTACTATTTAAAGAACCAGTTCCTTATTCGTGAATATGGAGGTGCTTGTAGGCTTTCGCCATTACAAATTGCGAAAGATAACCTTGTGCAAACATCTTTGTGCCCATGTGCTAGTCTGTAGGATGTATTCCTAGAGGTGGAATTGCAGGTCAGATGTCATGTATATTTTGAGTTTTGCTCTGCCACCATTTTCAATGACTGCATGAATCCCGGTGTGTTTAATAGTCCTTGATTGGTGACCATTTAGGTAGTCCCAATTTGTCTTTCTCATAAACAATGCCACAATGAATATCTTTGTGCTGCTGTCTTTGTGTATGGGAGCGGTCAGCTTACGGGGAATTCCCAAGAATCTGACAGCAGATCAACAGGAAGTGCTGAGAAGAGAAAATGGACCCAAAGGGGCCTGGGTAGCTCCTGGGCCTGTGGGATGCATGATGGTCAGAGTGGCTGCCCATCGGATCCTCAGAGTAACAGAGTCCTCTAACCTCTCACTGCTAGAACGTGGTCTGGGACTTATACCATAGGGGCTGCCTGAGAGGCTGTTAGAAATGCAGTCTTGGGCCCCGCCCCAGCCCTGTCGAATCAGGACCTGAATTAGGCTGGTTTTGAGAGGAGCTGCCCTAAAACAAATCCTGAGACCCCAAGACCCATTGCTGGAGGAAATGGTTCAGCCTTGGGTCTGGGGCAGTCTTGAGGCTAAACCTGGCTTCACCATCTGCTGGCTTGCTACTGGAAGTGAGCTGGATGACCTCTCTATGCCTCAGTTTCCTCATCGGTAGACTAGGAGTGAGAGCAATACTCACCTCATAGGGTGGTTGTGAGACTCCAACATGATAATTCAAATAGAAGTGTCTAGCATGTGCTTGCACATAATAAGTGCTCAATATTGTCATTTTCATTGAGGTGTGTATTGTTTAAGGAGATGTAGGAGACAGATCTCTTTGTCTTTTGATCTCCCCTCTCTGTCTCTGTCATCACCATCCTCTCTGTCTCTGTCCTCATCTCTCTGTGACCACCTGTTTCTCTCTGTTCTGCCTCAGTGTCTCTCCTTCTGTTTCTGTCTCTTACTCCCCATCTGTTGGTGTCTCTCTCTGACTCTGTTTTTATCTCTAACTTGTGGGGCCATACGAGCTTTATAAGCATCTATGAAAATGCTAAGAACCTGAGACAATGGGGCTAAAATGCAAAGAGGAAACTGCACACTAAAAATTAACAATAATAAACGGCAAAATCATACCATTACACAAACTCACATATGTACAACAACAACAAAAATGTATGTTTTCAGTGGGATGTGGGGCCCTTTCAACCTGCTCGGTGGGTTGTGGTGGGGGCCTGCCAGGCCTCACAGCTTGGTCCATCGTCACCTTTCTTTCCTGCTTCTTTGGACCTACTGCATCCTTGGTCCAGGTAGAACTGAAGATGAAGGGAAAAGATTCTGGCTTTGGATGGTCACTGAATTCCTTCTCTGTCATATCCTCACTGTGTGATCCCGGGGAGGCATAATCAGTCAGTGGTTTGTGTTCTTCTGGCTCATTTACTGAGCACCTACTATGCCAGCCTCTGGTACACAACAATGAATGAGACAGATAAAAGTCCTTCCTCACGGTGCTTGTATCCTCGGGGCTGTGCATGTGGCAGGTAATGGAGAAGTGAATGAGTGAATATGTGGAACAATTTTAGATAGTGCTAAGTTATGTGACTAGAATGGTTATGTGATAAAGATAGGGGTGAGGCTACTTTACACTGGGGATGAGAGTAGGGATCTGGGAAGGGTACTCTGACCTGAATTCAGAGACCAGAAGGATAAAGAGCTGAGCATAGGAATATCATTGCAGGAGTGGGAATAGCAAGTGCAAAGGCCCTGAGGCAGGAAGAAGCTTGAGGGCTGATCTTGATTGGAAGCTTTCAGAGGAGGAAAAGATCTCAGGAGCAAGACAGCCTTTGCTGAATGTTTTAAACAAGTCACTTGCCCTCTCTGAGCCTTAGATTCCCCCTATGTAAAATGAGAATGGTAAAGACACAAGCCTTAAGGATGAGTGAAGGTTAAATCCAGTGGTGGGCCAGAATTTTTATATTGGAGGGACTCAGGAAATGAGGGGTGGGAGAATTTGTCTTGAACCTGTGGCACAGCAGGACCACTTTTTGTGTTTGGATTATTTGGGGTTGCTTTGGAGGGTGACAATGGTGATTATTTTGGGCTGAAAACAATGCTCCAGTCTCTTCATGCCTCAGCCCCTGATTTCAGGAGTTAATAGCTTAAAGCACTCGGCATAATGCCTGGCACAGAGCAAGTAGACAGGAATGGGGAGGGCATTCCAGGTGGGAGGAAAGGCGTGGAGATGGGAATGTTTAAGGCGTGTTAGGGGAAGAGTGAGGAGACCAGCTTGGCTGGTGGGGAGGGGTGAGAGAGGAGGCTGGAAAGACAGGTTGAGGCCCAGGATGAGACCTTGAATGGCATGCAAGAGGAGGGTGGGCCTCAGCTTGTAGGCAGTGGGGAGTCATTGTGTGTTCTGGAGCAGGAAAAGCCGAGGAAATGTTTTGGTTTGTTTGTTTTGTTTTGGTTTGGTTTTCAAGATATTCAATATATTTTTGACATTCAGAAAGGCTTAAAGGCTAGTAAAATAAGTTTCCATGTAGCCATCACTCAGCTTAAGAAGAAAACAGCCCAATATAAGTGATACCCTCCATATGTCCCATCCCAATTGTATCTCTCCTAGAAGTTACTGCAGACCCGGATTTGGTGTTCATGATTCCACACATATCTTTGTCCTTCTGTTGTTTGTTTGAAGGAGATATAAAGTACCCCCAGCACAATGTGCAGAGCTTAATTGTACAACTTGATGGCCCACGGGAGCACCACCCAGATCAAGTCACAGACCATTCTGAGCCTTTGGTTTTGCTATTCTTGAACTTCATATAAATGGAATCATTCTGTGTGTGCTCTCTCGTATCTGGCACTTTCACTCAACCTTTGAGATCTATCTGTGTTTGTGTCAGTGGCTCATTTCTTTTCACTGCTGTGTAGTAGTCCACTGTTTAAATAGACCACAGTTTATTTAATCACCCTACTGTATAGGGAGATGGACATTATTTCCAGTTTCCGGTATTTTGAATAGTGCTGCTATGAACATTCTCGTATATATCTTTTCACGGACATAAGAACACATTTCTTTCAGTATATGTTCAAGAGGGAGATTGTTGGATGATGGGATATGCACATACTTCGTTTTTGTAGCTATGGCCAGTTTCCCAAAGTGGTTGTACCACATCTTTATGCCTTTATACACACCATACACACACACACACACACACACACACACACACACATCCCCGAGAGATCTGGGGTGCTGTTTTGGTTGTGGGTGTGATTCTACAGATGGTGTCACTTGTACTTTTGCTTCTGCAACTTGCTTTTTTCCACTCAATGTTCTGTTCTCAAGATCCTTCCCCGTTGGTATAGCAGCTCGAGTGCATCTATTTATTCTCAATGTAGGATCTGTCCTGTGAACAGACCATAGCGCTCTCCTCCAAGCTCTGGCACATGGATGTTTAGCTTATTCCTGACTAGGATTCTCTTTCTGGATTTCCATAAGCATCTGTTATGTGTTGGGTGAGGCCAATGAGGATGGGGGTGGAGGGGCTGTTGCATTCATTCAAGTGGAAGATGAGGATGAGGGGCTGCTGGTGAAGATGATTTTGAGGGACATTTAGGGAACTTGGTTGAGGTGGAGGAGGAAGGAAACAAGACTTGGATTCTGGGAGCCAGGAGCCTAGGGTTGAATCCCTTCTCCCACTT
The DNA here is from genome assembly GCF_048773025.1 of Camelus bactrianus. Lineage (NCBI taxonomy): Eukaryota > Metazoa > Chordata > Mammalia > Artiodactyla > Camelidae > Camelus > Camelus bactrianus. The sequence goes on from NC_133557.1 coordinate 23,463,086, forward strand.
TCTGGCTATGTGATCTTGGGCATGTCACTTTGCTGCTCAGAGCCTCAGTTTCCTCATTTGGGATCATTCTCCCTGCCTGGCAAGGGTTGAGTGAGCAGAGCCATTCAGTGGACTCAGCAGGATTTGGATCCATTTATTAGCTGGTTAAGTTTGGGCAAGTTGCCTCATCTGAGCTTCAGTTTCCTCATCTGTAAAATGGGAGAATAATACCTGCCTCCCAGTGATTTTGCTATAAAGAAATGTGTTTCCATACATAAAGTACTTATTAAATGTTCAGTAACTCATAAATACTTACTATTACTGCTGCTGCTGTTGTTGTTGTTGACTTCTGCCTTTCCCACTAGATGGTGGGCGTTGAGAGGGCAGGGCCTGCTCTTTTGCCCCCATCTTCCTCCCGAAGGTCATCAGAAATATTTGGAATCTAACAACATACTACTGCTGCATCCTGGGTGGGTGACCTTGGGTGAGCCCAGCCCCTTCTTAGAGTCTCCATTTTCTCCTGTAAAATAGGGCTCATGGCAGTGCCTACCTGACCAGGTGGTTTCCTGTCAGGTGGTCAGACACATGATCTTAAAAGGAGAAAGAGTGGTTAGGGTGGGGCCCTGTGAGGGGGCAACACTTTCCTAGCAATGCTGTGGCTGATGTAACGTGGGGAGACTGCCAGAGATGAGGAGGGGAGGGTTGTCACTTCTGGCTGAGCCCCTTTGGAAAGGGAACATGGGGGCAGTAAGAAGAGAGAAGAAGGGGGATTCTGGCTCTGCCAGCCCACTGAAGGCAGGTTCCAGCAGCAGGGCTATCTAAGCCCCTTGCTGCAGAGTGAGGACACTCAGGCCACAGCAAGAGGAAGGCTGGTATCCCAGGTTGCCAACCTGCCTCTGAGGCCCATATGCTGTGTGGCCCCGGGTGCCTGGTGCACCTTCTCTGTGCCTTGATTTCCTCTGCTGTAATTGTCTCAAGGAGGCCTCGCTTCCTTGTCTGCTGGATTTCCCGGCCCCCGCAGACCCCCTGGCCCGGCCCCTTTGCCCGTGTTGAGGCTGAGGCCAGGGCTCAGGGCCAGGGCTGCGCACCTTGACAACCCGCCCACACTAGGCACAAAGGCCCATTGTTTGGGCCCACGTTGGCGGGGAAGCGGGCGGAGAGCAGCCGCCTTTCACCCAACCCGCTTGTGGTCGGCGGGGACTGAGGAGCAATTCACAGAGGTCCCCACCCCCTGAGCAGGCACCTGGCCAGGCCGCCTCCCGGGTAGGCACCCTTGCCAAACTGGGCCAGCTCCTACCCTGAGCTGGGCCTCAGTTTCCCCAGCTGAGAGAAGGGAAGCAGAGCAGCTCAGGGACTGACTGGGAGGGCAGGGTTTGCCACTTGGCCTGGCTGCCCTGAGATCCACGAGGCTGGGGCCTCCCCTGTCACAAAGAAACCACTCTGCTGTCCTTGAGGAGGCCATGGGCACTGGGGCTTTAGGGCCTGACAGGCCTGGGTTCTAGTTCTGGGTGGTTTTGGATGCATCTCTTCACCTGCATGAGCCTTATTTTCCCGATCTGTAAAAGGAAGCTTGGAATCCATGACTCTCAGGGTAAAAAGAGAGAGTGATGCCACAAGTGATGGCAGCATTCACTTGGCCATTCATTCACTCAGAAGTCCATATGGGGTGTCAACTGTGGACAGGGCTGGTTATAGAACTTTTGGGGCCCTGTGCAAAACTAAACGCAGTGCCCCCATTCAAAATTAAGAATTTCAAGATGGTGCCAGCACTAAACCAAGCATGGAAACTTCTGAGTGCGGGGCCCCATGTGATGGCCTGGGTCACACGCCAACGAAGCCCACTCTGACTATGTGCCAGGTACTATTCCAGGCATGGGACACAGCTAACGAAACAGAGGAAAGCCTCTGCCTTGTAGAACCGATAATTTGTCACGGGATCTAGGACTCCCTCAGGGTCGCCTGGTAGAACTTTTGAAGCCAGATGCCCCTAGAGGCCTGCTCCTTCCCGGCCTGCTCACCAGGCCATGCAGGGTGAACTGGGGGTACCCAGGCTTCCCTGCAAGGCTCTGGTGTCAGTGACCCCCACATGAGGCTGGGACTCCACTGTAGTAATGGCTGACATTCACTGAGTGTGGATTCTGTGATCCTGATGAATTCAGAGCATCTTTGTAGTAGCTCTGTGAGGAGGCAGGGCAGTGTGGCTATCTGCTGTACAGATGGAGAAACTGAGGCTCAAGCCAGAGAGTGGCAGAGGCAGGATTTAAACCCAGGCTGCCTGGCACCAGAGCCTTAATCTCCCCATCCCATCCTCTGCCAAAGGGGCAGTGGTGAGCCAGGTGGTGCGTGCCTGAGACAGAGGCCTTGCTGGGGTTCAAGGCTGTAAAGGGTGCGGGTGTGCTGGTGGCTCGCCAGCTGCCACCTGGGTTGTCCCTGCTGGGTGGCCCTGAGTCACAGTCCTGTGTCCTGGGAAGCTGTCTGTGCCCTGGGCGCCCGTGGGGCCTGAGTCACAGTAGAGCACACCCTGCTACCCTGCCTACCTCCCGCCTGGGCCTCAGGATAGGCAGGCCCTCAAAGCAGGTCCCTAGTCAGGAACTCACATTTATGGCTGCTTTCAGGGGCAAGAGAGAGGCATCTATTTGCAGCCCAGAGGCACATTTCTGCCTTCTTTTATTGAGCCCAAACCCATCCTTCCAAGCTACCCCAGGATAGATTAGATAGCTGGTGAGTTACTGAGCTCCCCATCACTTGGAGCATTCAAGGGAGGGTAGCCTGTCATGGTTGCTGAGGAGTGTTCCTGCACCAGATGGGGGCTGGTGCTGGAGTATATGTCTTCCAAAGTCCTAAACTTTGTTCATGTGCTTATTTTTGGATAGCTACTGTGAACAAAGGTGCAAGCTCCAAAAACTACAAAAGGATATGGAGTGAAAAGTAAGTCTCTATCCCTCTTGACCCCTAGTCTCCAACTTCCTCCCCCAAGAAGTATCCACTATTTACCGATTTCTTTTCCCCAGAGCTAATTTTATGTACACACAAACAAATATGTAAATTGTCCTTTCCTCTCTTCCATATACCCACACAAATGGTAGCCAGTATATTTCATAATCCATTCTGCCCCTCACTCTATTTTTGTTTTGACAACTTATCTTGGACACTGTTCCAGATCGGTACACACAGGTCTGCTCCATTCTTCTTACCTTGCCACATGGTATTTCATTTTTTTTTTTCACTAATCTATAACGCATTTGGTTAAAAGTCTTCTCAATCTTGAATTTAACATTTTGGGATGTTTACTGTCCTTTGCTCTGGCAGTGGCCTGAGAAATTTTTTCGAAGTTTGCCTGGAAACTATACGATTTTCCCATGTCTGTGGGGCTTTTTGAGTTTAATTTTGGTTGAAATCATAAAAGAAGTAAATGAGAGAAAGAGAGGGGGAGAGAGAGAAAGAACACCCTCCACTCATATCCCTTCATGCCAGGCACTGGTGATCTGACGGTGAACCCCCCAGGTATCAACTCATCTACCTGTAGTGTGGCCAGGCTGTGGGAGGAGGCACCCATGTATGGAGCCAGGGAGCCCAGAGAGGAGAGGACTTCCTGTGTGTGTGTGTGTGGGGGGTGGTTAGGGATGGCTTCTTAGAGGAGGGACTATTTAGGTGGGTCCTTAAGGGATGCATAGGAGTTCTTATGAGACATGGAGATGGGCCTTCCAGGCAGAGGGAACAGCATTGAGTGAAACTACTTGCTAGATCCAGAAATGACTACCAGCTTCCATCTATTGAGCACCTATGTGCCAGGTACTGTGCTCAGTGCTTCATAAGTCATTGCTACATTAAAACCCCCACACTTCTAGGCTATTATCACCCCTATTTTACAGAAAGAAACTGAGGTGCAGAGCATGGTAACTTGCTCATCGCCACACAGCTATAGGTATTAGAGTTTGGATTTGAACCCAGCAGCTTGTATTCTTGGCTGTTCTAATATTCCATGAGGGTAAGAGGGATAGCAGATGAGTCCCTGAATGTTCGACCCTAACCTACTGACCTTCCTAGCTCAGGTCCTGCCCCTGCTCAGAGGCCTTCAGTGGTTCCTCACGGCCCCAGAGCTCACTGTCCTGAGCCACCCTCTGTTCCTCCGGGCAGCGTGGATGCGTTGAGCAGTACCAGACCTTTCTGGGTCTGATCTTGTGTGCTGAGTGCTGCAGGCGCTGCCTAGCTGTCAGGAAGAAGCCGCGAGTGCAAATAATTGGGCAAGGGAGCGACTGGGGTTGGGGGCTCGTACCCTGACCTGTCCGCACTGGTGGATTTTGGATGTGACTAGAGATGGACCTGGACCTCGAGGTCTTGGTGCCCTCAGGCCTCGGGGCTCTGTTTCTGTTGTCACACTTTGGCCCAGCCCCCCTGGGCTGTGAGCAGACTCTGTGAATGTGAACGGACCTTGCCCCAGAGAACCATTTGTATGCCCCTGGTGGGCACTGGGCCTGGAGCTTATTAAATCCCACTGACCCTGCAATGTGGGGATTCATCACCCTATTTTGCAGATGAGAAAATGGAGGCCCAGAAAGGGCAAGTGACTTGTCTAAGGCCACAGAGCAAGCGAAAGGCAGAGCCAGGACATGAATCCAGTCCCTGGGTTTGTCTCTTAAGCACCCCACACTCCTACCCCCTGTTCAAGAGGATTTTCCAGTCTGCCCCTTGGCAGGGGCTTAATCTCTCTGTCTTACCTGGTCTTTAGGAAAGGGGCAACTAGCCCATTGCCCTGAGGAGCTTGAATGCTGTACACAGGGCATTGGGACTGAGGGGGAACCTGTGGATGGCCTGGTTGCTCCCCCACCCCCAGGATCGAGACACAGGTCCCACGTTTCCTCTCGCTTCTCCCAGAAGTGAGAGAATAATAGTCGGTTCAAATGTCAGGCCAGCTCAGCTGCCTGTGGGGAGACTGGTTGAGCAGGTCTGGGGGAGGGATGAAGAGAGGAAATTATTAATAATTGCAAAGCAACCAGCCCTGCTACAGGCCTTGAGATGTGCCTGTGTGTGTCTTTGCAAGTGTGGAGTTGGGGGTGCTTATCCTAGGGACCCCATCGAGTAGGGGGCAGCCTGGGGATCAGCTACAGCTTCCTGGGAGCCTGTGTGTAGGGGTGAGGTGGTGGGGGCACAGAGTCAGCCTCCCCAGGTTGAGACACACCTTGGCCTCCCTGCCTCCCATCAACCTAGGTGAGGAGAGATCTGCCAATATCAAGAGGAGGAAGAAAAGAGCTCACTGTGTTCCTTTGGGAGGCATCTCACCATGCACCAGATTTAATTCTCACAGCAACCATATTAGGTTGTTGTTTTTATCTGCAGTTGACAATTGGGGAAACGGAGGTACAAGGGGTTTCAGCCATGATTTGAGCTCAGGGTGTTTGATGGCAGCTCGAGTTCCCTCCCTGTCTTCTCTGCTGGTGGAGGGATCCCTCTTCCCTGGAAAAGGCCCCTATCCACTCCCTCAATGTCAGCACAGTCCCCGATGCAACACCCCAGAGGATGGGTGTTGATCTGACGCGTCTCTGGATCTCAGTCTCTTCATCTGTAGAATGGGCACCACAGTAACGCCCTCCAGAGTGGTGTCAGTCCACAAGGGGAGGAGGTAAGGAGACATCTTTTCTTTCCTCTTTTCTCCAGCACCCGCTGCAAGGCCTGCCCAACAGCCACGGCCACAGGTGGATCTCCAATGGGTCTTCCTTGAACCCCTGGGTGTCTAGCAGAGCTGGTTCTCTAGCTGGGCTTTGAAAAATTCACTATGAAATTGAGTGATCAGTTTACATTTTAGCAGGAAAATGGCTTGAATGGTGGAACTCAGGGCAGAGTTTTGGGGAATGGATAGTGGGAATTCTGGGAGCCAAAATGAACCTCTGGGCCCAGGGCTGGCTGTCACTGACAGCAGAAGCATGCTCGGATGGCCTGTCACCATGCCCCAGGACGGGTCGCGTCTGTGGGGGACCTCCAGGGCATCCCCCTCTCCGGTCTGCCCTGATGGGCCGATAAGACCCAGCCTCAGAGGAGGCTAATTACAGGCCTCAGTGGTGGCGGGCAGACGAGTCATGAGGTGGGGGTGACTCAGAGGATTGCTCCATGAGCTGGGCGGGGGAGGGGGCCGCCCATCTGCCCCTCACACGCTGGCCTGAGGAGGGCCTGGGCATCCTGGCGAGGCCCTGCAGGGCCATTGGGTGCAGCCAGTCCAGGGTCTCACCCTTGGGCCTGTGACCTAGGCCCCTATGCCTCTTGGCACCCTTGGGGCTTGGCATTGTATCGGGAGCTGGGGCTGGCTGGGTTTTCCCCTTGCTCAGTCCCAGGCATTGGCTTCTGGGAAGTGGGAATCTGGGCTCAGAGGCACCAAACGCCTTGCAGATTTCCTGAACCACAGGGACAGGACTCCGGGAAACCCACATGAGCGAGAGGTAGAACCTCAAACATGTGTGGACTCTGAGAATCAGCAGATGATGGTTTCTAGAACCAAATATTTCCAGGTTCAAGGAGTCATGGATTAGCAGATTTGTAGAATTACAGATTTATAAGATCAGGGAGGCGTTTACAGTTGGTTCCAGAGAATTCATACATCCACTGAGCTAGAGATAAAAAAAAAACAAACATAGCAACTGAAGAATTTAGGGGTAAATTATCTTGCTGTCTTCGACTGGCTCCCAGACAGGTCAGAAAGAAAAAGTAATACAAGAAAATACAAGTATAAATATTCATTGTTCTTGTTCCTTCGTGAGGGAAAGCACACGAAGCCAAAGGTCAATGACTGGTGAATTGAGGTGTTCATTGCACCGTTTTGTTTATTTTTTAAACTTCTTATGGGTTTGAAATTTGTCACAATAAAAATATGGGAAAAAGTAAAACAGGGAAGGAAACGTAAACATAAATCGTAGCATGTAAGATTGTGCAACTTGGTGATCTACGATATGACTTTCTGACCTATGTGTCTGTATTCTCTTGAGGCTTTTATTGTGTTTTTAACTTACGCACATATGCAGAGCACCTACTATGGGCCAGGATCTGCTCTAAAGACTCTTCAAATACTAACTCATTTAATGCTTACAACTCTGTGAAATGGGTGTTATTAAGGCGCTAATTTCACAGATGAGGAAACTGAGGCACAGAGCGGGGACTAACTTGTTCAGATTGTGCTCAGTGCACATAATTGGGCATCTGCTGTGTGCCAGGTCTAGTGCTAGACTCTGGGACAGAGCAGCCAGCAGAACAGACAATGTCCCTGCCCTGGGAGAACTTGGCAGGGGAGACAAATAATAAACAAACGAGTAAGATTGTCCCAAGTGCAAGGAGGAAAATAAGCTGCTTTGATGGAGGGCAGGGGGTGGGGGCTTCCTCCCACTGAGCGAGCAGGAGAGGAGCGCCCCTCTGAGGAGGTGGTATTCCAGCTGAGACCTAAGGGGAGGAAAGAGGCTCACCAGGCAGAACGCCTGCTGTCTGCCCAGGCTGTGCCTTCTGCCTGGAGCGCCCTTCTTTCTACTTCTCTGTGCCAAACTCCCACTCACTGTTCCAGGCCTGGCTGAGCAGGCACCTCCTCTGAGGGTAGGAGGTGGATTGGGGGACTTCCTTGACCCATGGGGGAACCTGTCCTCCCGTCTCCCCACCATCTTCTCTCTCCTCTCTGTTCTTGGTGCAGACCTTGAATACAGTGAGCCTCCATTTGAATCAGCAGCACCAACCCACCTGCCAAAGATGGAGGTCCAGAGAGGTTAAGAGACCTGCCCAAGGACACACAGCTACCAAGGGTTCAAGGAGGGATCTGCACTAGGGATTTACGGGCTGCCTTTGGCTATTGTTTACCTGCCCTCTTCACTGCCCACTTTAGGTTAGAGCCCCAGATGTTAGCTCTACTCCCAGGGAAAGACAGGTAGGTCATCTGAGTCTCTAGGGTGCCGCCCTCTGAGCCCCAGTGAACACCAGGAGCTCACTCGAGGCAAGTGGCCCACATCACCTGCCCCTGGACTGGTCCAGACTCTGTTCCCCAAGCCGGTTCCTGGCACTGACTGGCACAAGGCCAGGCTGCCCGCACACCTGCCTCCCATCCTGGTCCCAGGGGCTCCACCAGGTGGTGGGGATAGGGAGGTGCTCAGGAGGCTCTGCCTTAGACAAGGGGTGCTTGTGAGGGGTGGGGCAGGGCTCAGTTCAGCTCCCCTTCCTGGGTCTCCCTCACAGGAGAGCCTAGTGAGGTGGATGGAGCCCAAACACTGGAGGCCTCAGACTCAGTACAAGGCCAGCTCTTTGAGGCTCTTGAAGCCCTGGATATTTTGGTCTTCTCATCTGTAAAATGGAGACCATAAAACCACCTACCCCAGGGATAAAACAATAGCACGGTGGCTGGCACCTAGTAGGTGCTCACTAAATGCCAGCTATTCTGGCTGCATACTTTACTGCTGAGGATTTCTATTATTCCAGTTTCATTCCCTCATCATTTCACCAGTATTTACTGAGACCCTACTACGTGTCAGGCCCTGGGCAGTTTAGGGTCGCATCACAGAACAGAACAGAACAGAGAAAATTCCCACCTTTGGACATACACAAATAAACAAACAGCATCATTTCAGACCACGGTAAAGTCTCAGGAGGCAATAAAGCAGAGAGGTGTGATGGAGAGTGACCAGGGGCTTCTTTAAATGGGGTGGCTGGAGAGTGCTTCCCTGAGAAGCTGCTGTAACCTGAAGGGATGGTGTCGATGATGAAGGGAACAGCAGAAGCAAAGGCCCTGAGGTTGGAACAAGTTAGGGGGTTCAAAGAACAGGAGGGCAGCCACTGTGGTGGGAACAGAGTGAGTGAGAGGGAGAGGGTTGAAGAGAAAGGGAGGGGGTGAGTCCTTCAAGGCCTTGAAGGTAGGGGTGAGGAATTTGCATTTCATTCCTACGGTGATTATTATAAACAAAGGCCAAAGTTATATGTGACTACAATATACAAAGTGCAAACTCATCATGATTCACTTCCAATCCAGACCTTGGGCTGTTTGGTTCTGGCACCTTAAAGAAAAGCACCTGCACACTCCTCCCCTGTAGCTTTGCTTTTTTAAAGAAATACAAAGGTAACAGGTCCTTGCAATCTGTTCGATGTGAATGTGAGTTTGCTAGTTGCGAATGTGGCCATAGTCTCATCTTTGGTGCTTAGTGGGAGAGTGAGGTGGGCTGGGGAGGGAAACAGTATAACCTGCCCTGATTTCAACAGTGCTGTGCCAAAGGGGGAAGGCTTGGGAGATCAGCTGGTCCAACCCACTGACTCCTCCATGAGGAACCTGAGGTCCAGACAAGGGGAAGTGAGTGGCCAAAGGTGACACTATGAGTCAGAGGCAGATGCAGGACTTGAACCCAGGCCCCCTGACTTTCAACCCAGACTTTCTGAGAAATGGGTGTCTTGCCATGTGCTTCCCCTTGTTCTTTCCTGCCAGACAGTGTCAGCTGCCCTTGGGGCGGGGGAGGAGACTTGGAGCAGGGGTCCAGAAGTTTGGGGCCCACCCGTACTCTACCGCAGAGTTTTCTTCAGCAGCTCTACTGGCGTTTGAACCAGATCATTCTCTGTCATGGAGGATGTCCTGTGTGGAGCCGTCAGACCACTTCTCAGATGGAAAGAGGGCCACAGGGCTGCCTCTCAAGGTCAAAGAATTGGAAAAAGGGAAGGGAGAAAGCAGTTTAACTCAGAGTTACTAACGATTCCTGAGGGTTTAACCCTATAATGACAATTGCTAGATGTTGAGGTAAACCACAGGCATCTACTGGGTGAATTAACTGAAAAACTTCTCCAGTGTCAGGAGAATGGATCCTTTGGCTCAAGACACAATTTCCAAACAGAAAAGGTTTCACATGGAGATCAACAGGCCATGATCTGGAAACGTTAGGTCTGGAACTCACAGAATGGGTTCAGGACGATAAAGCTTCTGATGTCAAAGACGCATCAGCCGAGGGTTTGGAAAGAATCATTCCCTGACCTGTGAATGTGGAAGAAAGCATATTGGAAACAGAATCTAGTTTTTAAGAATAGACTTTATTTTTTGGAACAGTTATAGAGTTACAGAAAAATGGAAAAGACAGCATCCTACACCCAGCTTCTCCTATGATTAACACTTTAACATTAATATAGTACATTTATTATAGTTAATGCCCCAGTGTTGATGCGTTACTATTAACTAAAGTCCATAATTTATTCATATTTTTAACGTTTTTGCCTAATACCTTTTTTTGGTTCCAGGATCCCATTTAGGATTCCACATCACATTTAGTGGTCATGTCTTTTTAGGCTCCTCTTGGCTGTGACAATTTCTCAGATTTTCCTTGGTTTTGGTGACCCTGACAGTTTTGAGGAATGCTGGTCAGGTTTTTGTAGTCTGCTCCTCTACTGGAAGAATTTGTCTGACATCTTTGTCATGGTTAGACTAGGGTCATGGGTTTTGAGGAGGAAGCTCTCAGAGGTAGAGTGCCATTTCTATCATATCACATCAAGAGTGTCAACAAGATTTACCACTGTCAATGTTGACCTCAATCACCTGGCTCAGGCAGTGTTGTCAGGTTTCTCCACTCTGAAGTTACTCTTTTCCCCTCTTTCTATATTCCTCTTTGGAAGGAAGTCACTCTGTGGATCCCCCACCTAAGGGTCAGGCATTTGTGCTCTGCTGTGCAAATGATTTAGAGTTGGTTTTGTTCAGGAGAGTTGTCTGTTCTCCCTTGTTTATTTATCTGTTCAATCCATCAGTATGGACTCATGGCTATTTATTTTATTTATATGTTGGGTTATAATCCAAAAGTCGTTAATTTTGTTGCTCAAATTATTGCAGCTTTGACCATTGGGAGCTCTTTGGCTTGGCTGCCTTGCCCCCTGATGTACCCCTATCGATGTAGTTTTTTCCTTCTCTCTTTGCTCATTTCCTTACTTCTGGTACTACAAGATGCTCCAGGCTCATCCTGTATATTTCTTGTCCCAGTCTTAGAATCAGCCATTTCTCCATGGAGCCCTGGTCCCTTTTATTGGAGAATGGTGTTAGAAACCAGTATCTGGGTGTCAGGCATGCCCATTGCTAGTGGGGTGGTATTTCTTTTAGTCCTTCTCAGCTGACAGAAAAAGGAAATTTATGTGTGTATGTATGTGTATTTACTAACCTATGAATATGTACATATCTATAAATATTTCTAACTGCAACCATCTATATCTGTATTTTGCTAAACATGAGTTCATACTGATCTCTCCAGAATCCATTATGTTTTATAATGTGATTTGAATTAGTGGTGTGTCACTATATTGATAACCATAATTATCACTACCACTTACTGTGTGCTTATTATTTGCTAAGTACTTTCTAAGTGTTTAAGTGTTTAACAAGCATTATCTACTTTAAGCTGCATGACAGCCCCAGACCCTGGTTAGTCCCCTCAACCCCATTTTACTGATTTGGTAATAGAGGCGCAGAAAAGCTAAGTACCTTGCTCAAAGTCTCCCATCTGGTAAGTGGTGATGTTAGTGTCAAACCCTGCCTCAGTCGTGTCAGGCATTAAAATGCATCTACATCTTGCATTAAATAGAATTTATATGAAACTAAAAAAAAAAAAAAAAGAAATGTTGCCTTACATTTGACTGGTTAATATAATATTATATTTCAAAGACATTTAACCTAAATGTCATGATTTCCTTTGAAGCCAATACAATATTTTGGATCTTAGACATTTTCTGTCTGAGACTCTGTTGTCTCTAATGACCAATGCATGAAAGAGCTCAGGCGTGTCCACTCAGCCACCCTGCTGGGCCATTCTCAGTATCTCCCTCCAACTGGTCCCATGGGAAATTTGCAGGGATTTACAGAGTCTTCTGGGAAACATGTCTTAGGCAGCACAGATCCCAGAGGGCCAAAGGAAGTTGGAAAGGAAGCATGGGTGGAGGGAGGGGGTGGGCAGCCTTGGTGCTCTGACCCCCAGGTGTTCCTGGTGTCAGTCTGGTCTGACCTGCTGGGCATCTTCAGTGGGGAGTCTTGGATAGCAGCCTGCCCTGACCCGCAGCGTGGCCTGAGGGCAGCCCAGGTTCCCTCCTGCTTTTACTCATGTAAGCTCTCTCCTCTTAGGCTGGCTCTACCCTCCTCAGGCCCCAGACCAGCCTCATTCCACCTCCTCCAAGAAGCCTTCTCTGCCTGCCCAACCCTCAGTGATATCCATGTTCCCTGAAATCCCAAGCATACACCAAGGGTCTCAAACTAGTGGCCCTCAGATGTGTTTTTTTTAACCTGCACAGTGTTTTCTAAAATTTTGATTTGGTAGCTAGCATTGAAGAGCAAGATATTTCATGGGAAATGTCAACACCCAGCCTCTCACAAATGTTGAAAGCTGGACAGCCCTGAGCTCACATTTCCACCAACTGGTTTAGCCCCATGCCTGGCACACAGTAGGTGCTTGGCCATTGTTGACAGCATGAACTTGCCAAACGCACTCAGCTTGGGACCCTGGCTTTGAGGGCAGACAAGACTGATTTTCAGTGCCAGCCCTGCCTTTTCCTGGCCGTAGGGCCTGGGGAAAAAAAATGTTTCTTCTCACTCAACCTCAGTTGACTCATCTGGAGAATGGACTTAAAATAAAACCTACTTCATGAGGTGGTTTTGATGATGAAGTGAGCTAACGCATGGGGTGGGCTTAGAACAGGATAGGCTCTTAGGGAACCTGGATAAATATCTCCTTTTCTCCCTTGGTTTCCTCCTTTGTTTTCCTTGCTTTGCACCTCTCATTTCCTAATGACCCCACTATCCACCTGTTCATTCCACAAATGCCTACTGTGTGCCAGACACATGTGAGAGACCCAGTTGCTACCCTCAGAGAACTCCTCTTCCTGGTCTGGCTGAGGAAAAAGACATTTTATTCACAGACACAGTCATCCACTTACTCACTCACCTGTACAACAAATGTTTACTGAACACCTACTGTGTGCCAGGAATTGTTCAGAACACAGAGGATATAGCCATGAACAAAACAGACAAAAGTCCCTGCTATCATGGAGCTGGCATTCCAGCCTAGCTCCGTCTAGCCCACAGACAATAAAGCACTAAGTCCTGGAGGTGCTGCTGCTTGGTCAGGGAAGGCTTCTTTGTGAACAGGGAGGGAGTGAACCATGTGGCTGGCTCTCTGACGTAAGAGCATTCCAGGCAGAGGGAATAGCAAGTGCAAAGGCCCTGGAGCAGGCACACGCCTGGAGTGGTTGACGGGCAGTGAGAAGGCCAGTATGACTGGAGGAGAGTGAGTTACATATTTCCATAATGTAAGAATTCCTCTCCTCCCTGACTTCCCCTCTCCTTCCCCTCCTCCTTTCTCTCTCTCTCTCTCTTTTTTTTTTTACAATGAGTCTCTTAATTTTGTAATCCAAATACACAATGACAGTTTATAAAAATAGAAATAATATCTGGGAAGCCCTAGGCATGTTGGTATGCAGGAACAGTGACTGCTATTATTATCATTTCTTCTTCTCATTTCTGGTAGGAATGAATCACTTAACTTCTGAAGTTTCCTAAAGAGGCAATGGACCCTTGAGCCCTTGTCCCACAGTGGAGTGCCTTTCTTCTTCTTCTTCTTTTCTTTTTCCAGCTTCATTGAGATATAATTGATATATACATTGTGTAAATTTAAGGTGAACCACGTGTTGATGGGATACACCTATGTATCTCAACATGGTTACAACCAGAACCTCAGCTAACTCCTCCAGGGGAGTGTCTTTCTTCTACCCCATCATTCTGAGGGTTTCTGGAAGGCGAGTGTGTAGGGTGGGTATATGTGTGTCTGTGACAAGGGCAGATGCCTCTTCCTTCTTCCCGCTCCCCCTTTTCTTTTCTATCTGCAACCTCATCAGCAGAAAGAAGCACCCAAATACGGGAGGTCTTGTTTCAGGGCCACTGAGAACGTGTGAATTCTCTAGAGTTAGTAATACAGGTTGGGAGAGCAGTTCATTGTGTCAGAAAGGAGGTTCACAGAGTGCTTAAAATAGGGCCCTGCTCCCACCTGCAGTCCTCTCACTGTCTCCAGAACAGAGCTTGAGGGCTCCTCTCCATCTCCCCACCTTCCCGGATGCTACCCGGTCCACCCCCTCATCTCCCAAACTGACCATTGTGGTCACCTCTTCCCTGGGCGCCCTGCTTCTGCTCTGGGCCCCACAGTTGGTTCTCCTGCTGCTGTCTGTCCCACCGAGGAGCCTCCTCTAAGTGTGACAAACTTAGTTTGTCCTGTGGTCCTGCGAGGAGCAGGGAGGGAGGCAGGGAGGCTGGTGCTTGGCATGGAAGCTCTCAGCAACCTTCTCGTGGTGTGACTTGTCAAAGTTGATAACCTCTCTGCTCTCTGGTCCCATTTTCCTTGCCTATCCAAAAGAGAGTGACAATTTCTGGGACTCCCTTTACTTCTCTTCCAAATCTGCTTATCATTATGTTGGCTTATGGTGACACTTGGAGAAGTTTATGGGTGGGGGATCTTCACCAACACAACTTCCCCGACAGCAGGAGCAATCCTTTGCCAGGAGCTCACCACGTGTGGTGCCAAGCTGGGCGTGTTCCCTGGGCTTAGCACATAGGGCTCTTTTTACCCAGCCACACCGCCTTTCAGAAACTTGAATTCACTAGGCTGCCTTCAGTCTCAGGGCCTTGGCAGGTGCTGTTCTGTTTGGGATGCTCTTCCTTCTTTGGCCTAGTTAAACTCCTACTTGTTCTGATTCTGGCTCAAACACCACCTCCTCCAGGAAGCCCTCCCTGATGACACCTCCACAAGCTGGGTCACCTTGTTAACCACTTTCCATCACTTAGCACAGTTGTAATTACTTTATTTATTTGCTCTCAGCCCCCACAGGGCTTCCCATCCCATCATTTGGGCTTAGATTTACCCCCCCCCCCCACCCAAGAGGGAAGTTGGGAGGCCCAGGCCCATGAGTCAGCAAAGTTCTCCTTCCTCTCTTGGCACTTTCTCTGGGGAGGTTGGGAGCTGGCTTCCTCCAAGGGGGATTAAATTCAAGGGTGCATAGTTAGAGGTGAGGTCGGCGGGGGCTCTTCCCAGCCCCTGGCAGCACTAGACAGCTTTTCTCCATCTCCATTTCCACCACAACCCCTCGCATCCTGCGCCACCATTGGCATGCTTTCCGGCTCCCTCTGCCTCACCTGGAGAAGCCAGAGGGAGCTTTTCATAACCCAAATCCAACCTCCAATCTGCCTTGCTAAAAACTCTTCTATAACTCCCTATAACTCTCAGAATAAAGCCCAGCCTCCTCAGTTGGGCTCCAAGCCCTCTGTTGCCTGACATTACCTCTTTCCCTCATGCCCCAGCAACACCCAGCTCCTCGTAGCTCCCTGCCTCCAGATCATTGCACTTTCTGTTCCTTCTGCTCTGAACACTGTTCCTCCAAGTGAATGAAAGCCACAACATAAGGCTCGCTCCCTCCCTCCCCTCCTTTAGGTCTTTGCCCAAATGCCACTGCCCAGTGAAACCTTCCCTGACTGCCCTATTTAAAATTTTAACCTCCCCACCATCCCTTGTTTCCTTCTCTCCTTTATTTCTCCCTATAACCTGGAAACCTGGGAATAGGCCACACAAGTTACTGCTTCATCTTGTTTCCCGTCTGTCTCCGTGACTAGAATGCCAGCTCCCCCAGAGCAGGTCCTCTGGTCAGTATTGCTCCCTGCTGTGTCTTCAGCAAGGAGTGGGCCCAGGACTATGTGACTCTGGGGTCAGTCAGGCCTAGTTTGGAGTTCTGGCTCAGTCACTTCCTGGCTTTCTTCTTTCTGGGCCTCAATCTTCTCACTTGAAAAATAAGAGAAAACTTAGACTTGGAGTAAGGATGAAAGAAATCCTGTGTGTAAAAAAAAAAAAAGGAGGAGGGAAATAACCAAAATAAAAATTCATCATTCATCATTTTGGAGAAATGGGTGACTCCAGTCTGGTCTGGCCACACTGTGGACTACTTGTAGTTAAAAAGAATGGCTCATAGTTTTCCCAGGTGCCTTGTATGGTTAATCTTTTCTGTTTGTTTTTAAACATTCTTAATTACACAGGTATTTTTTTTGTAGGGTTTATTTTTAACTAAAAATATTCAAGGGAAAATACAGTGTATTAATGTTCTACCTTTGTTCTAAAAAGGAGGGATATATACATTCTTTTTTTTTTTCTAATGGAGGGACTGGGGATTGAACCCTGGATCTTGTGCATGCTAAGCATGTGCTCTACCACTGAGCTGTACCCAGCCCCCTCACATTTTTTATAGTTAAAAAAAAAAGATGAAATTCACAAAATACTAAAGTAATCATTTCAATTAATCATGAAGTAGTTAATTAACCATTTAATAGTGTACAATTCAGTGACATTTAGTACATTCACTGTGTTGTGCAACCATCACCTCTATGTAGTTCCAAAACATTTTCATCACCCCCAAAGGAGACCCTATTAAACAAGTCACTCCTCATCCCAGCCTCCTCCCAGCCCCTGGCAACCATTAATCTGCTTTCTGTCTCTATGGGTTTATCTGTTCTGGATATTTCATATAAATGGAATCATACAGTGCATGACCTTTTGTGTCTGGCTTTCAATTAGCATAATATTTTCGAGGTTCATGTGGCATATATCAGTACTTCATTCCTTTTATGGCCAAATCATGTTCTATTGTGTGGATACACCGCATTGTGTTTACCCATTCATCTGTTGATGGACATTTAGGTGTTTTTACCTTTTGGTAATTATGAATAACGCTGCTGTGAACACTCTAGCACAAGTTCTTGTTTTGAGTGGGTATTCTTGAAAGAGAAAAGCAAGATGCTGAAAAGGGTGTACAATGTGAGCCTGATTTGTCAAAGAAATGCCAGGTAAAGAAATCCCTTGTCCAGGCAGAGTCTGCATAGGATTTTCTTGCTTACAGAAAAATATGTAAGAACCCATTCTCAACTGTCAACATGGGGAGAGAGAAGGTTTTTGCAGAAAAAGGAAAAGCAAAAAAGAAAGGCCAGATGCCAAACCAAAACAGTGCACACAAAATAATTCCATGTAGACATATGTGACAAGTTACAGTCATTGTACATGTTGATCTTGAAATAAAAACAAAAACAAAAAGCCCCCAAAACTGTTCTCTGCAAAAAGAGTTAGATGGGGCCTGGTGAGATAGAGAACTTGAGGCTGGAAGGGAAGAGGGTATTCCTAAGAGTGTGTTCTACAGAGTGTCCCCCACGCCCCTACTTCTTACCCCTACCAACTGCACAGTTCCATTGGAGCCAGATTTCCTTAGTGCTGCCCATTCTCTTGTTGAGACCCATGGGTAGAAGCCAGACCCTTCCTTGTGAGGGGTGTGAGGGGTGCAGTGGTCCTGCTTGGGGGCCGTCTTCAGTGATCCCCCCATGTGATTCCCATTTCCTGCAGGGAGGTGCAAGTCAAGGGGAAAGTGGGAAGGGGCCCAGACGGAGAGAGAAGTGGGTGAGTGTGGACCCTATGACCTCCACTGACCTCAGGGTGTGCACCCAGGATCCCGGATGGGCTGGGCCTCCCAGCTGCTGAGCTTGCTTTCTCTCTCTCATTCTTTCTTTAGAAAATATTTCAACCACCTAGAATGTTGTAAGAGATTGTATAATGAGCCCCTGGTCCCCATCACTCGGCTTCATCATATCTTAGCATTTTGCCATATTTATTTCAGATCTGTAACAATCAGGGTCTGGCAGGAAACAGATCCCTCTAAATGGAGCACGCTGGGGAGAGTTTAATAAAGGGACTCTTTTCAAAGGTGTGGGCAGGATTAAGGGAATTAGTGAGGAAAGTGAGGTGCAGAGTGGGGCTGGCCTTAGTTGGGAGCTGATGTTTGCAAGGATGGGCGGCACAGAGAGGCCCTCTGGCCTGAGCTGAGATCTTCAGGAAGGACAGCTCCAGCCTGGGGACCCATCAGGGAGGGAGCTGTCCCCACTCTCCTCTGGCCTTCATATCTCTGGCTGTGCCTCCATCCAGCAAACCCCACAGCAAGCTGAGAGCGGGTTGGTGGCATTCACACAGGTCAGCTCCTCAGGCACAGATTAAGGCAGGGAAGGCAGGGGTCTGGAGGGAACAAAAGAGAGCATTGGTTTACAGCCTCCCTCCCTGCCAGTGGTTGGCTTGAGTCCGTGGTAACCCCTGCTGTTGCTCTGTTGTCAGTTCTGGCCCCTGGGATGTGGGTGAAATGGTTCGGGGGGATCCTCACACTATCTTAGTTCCCTTTTTGCAGCTTCTATGTGCCTGCTGGTAACCTTTGTCATTTTCAAGCTCTGGTTTTTAAGTGCCTGTTAATTGAGCACTTACCACCTGCTAAGTGTTTCATACAACTGATAGCCCGAATCATCTCCTCACCTCATTTACAGCTCAGCAAAGCAAAGTTTGGCGAGGAGCAAGTCTTTGTGCAATACAGGGCCCAGAGCTGGACTTGAATTTGGAGCAGTTTTTGGGAAAATCCCAGCTTAGTCATGACATCCTCTCCCCCGTGGTTCAGGTGTCATCTGGCTACTCTGTGGAGTTCCCAGGAAGAGCTTCCTGATGACAGGATGTAATGTCCCCAGAAGCCTCCTGATGCTTGGCTCCAGCTGAGGTTCCATGGTGCCCAGGGTCCATCCTGGGAAAGGGTCCTGATTCAGCCTGTCCTGGGCTCTGCCACTTACCTGTATCAATTTGGGGGATGAGTCTACTCTCCAGGGCTCAGTCTCTCTATCTGGAAAATGGGCACAGTGTAAGCCCCTCCATGTAGGGATGTTGTGAAGGTTGGTGAAGTGACACATAAGAAGCCTGTGTGCACTGGGCACTCCAGTGGCCCCTGCTGGGTTTCTGATTTCCCCTGAGATGCCTCCTGGGGGCCGGATCCACAGAGGGAGGAAGGATGAGGCCCAGCCCTGGGAGCCTGGGGGGCCTGGTCCCAGGACAATGCAGAGCATTGAGTTCATGCCAGCCAGGGTTTGGGGTTAGAAAAATAGGAGAGGAATCTGGCCAGGACTCAGACAAAGGCCTAGGGGCCAGTCAGCCGAGGGGCGTCAGGTTACCCCCGACAGGCTGCAGTCACACAGGCAGCTCCCCCAGTAGCTTGTGGGGGTGTTTGCTTTTCTCCAAAGATTATAATTAAATGAATGATCAGGGCCCCTGACTGAGGCCTTGGCAGGAGGGTTTCATTACAGGAAGGTCGGCAGGTACAGGGGTTCCTAGTCTGAGGGGCGTGTCGTTGTAATAGTAATAATAAGAGCAGTAATCATCTCTGCCAGCCTGCAGAGTGCTTCTGGCCGGCCGGGCCCCAGGTGAGCAAGTCTGTTGGTGCCTCGCTTCTCCTTGCAGCCCCCTTGTCATAAATGTGCAAACTGAGGCTCGGAGACACTTTGGAGCCCCCCGGGGGCAGAGTGGGGTGAGATGGTGCAGTGTCTGGAATCACACAGGCCTCCTCGCTTCCACAGCTCTGTTTTCTCTTCTGGAAAATGGGGATAACCCCAATGCTGACCTTACTGAGTTATGAAAATTGAGTGGGCACGCAGTGAGGAGTCAGAAAATGCCCATCCTCTTCCTTCCTTTTTACCAGAATGAATAAGGGCCAGGCTCTGCCTTTAAGGAGTTTGTACCAGAGACACTCTGTCCCTCACCCACCACCTCCTTTCTGATTATAAAGGGCTGGGCCTTCAGAGGACCTGTAGGGAGTGCAGGGGGGCTTCAGAGGAGGTTGTATTTGGTGTGATTTCTCCAGGGGAGATGATGAGAGTGTGGTGTGGGCAGAAGGAAGAGCCAGGTCAAAGGTCTGGAGGCTGGAGAGACTGTCTGGGGAGCAGTGCACTGACTGAGTTAGACTGCAGGGTTTGAATTTCTGCTTCATCACATCTTTGCTGTGTGACTTCAGGCAGGCCACTGGGCCTCTCTAGTCTCAGACCTTTACTGATAGAAGAAAACCTTCCTCAGAGAGCTAGTGTGAAGAGAACAGTGCCTAGCTGTTCCACACTATGTGCTACATGAAGCTAATACCCAATAGATGTTATTTTTATTAATAACTACTTCCTCCAGGAAGCCCACCCTGACTTCCTCTGGCTCCCATGGCCACATGGGCTTCCTCCATCACAGAATCTTGCCTCTTCCACATGTCAATCTCCCACTAACCACCTGGACCCTTTGACTGGGACCCCCATGAAAGCTGCATCCCTAGAGTCCAACAAGAACCCAGCACAGAGTAGCCATGGGGGCAGGTGTTGGGTGAACAACATCACTGAGCATCTATTTTGTGCCAAGTCCTTTACACATGAATCCTGCGTTTAACATCTTTCTTCTGGAATGTTAGCTTTGCCAAGACTGGCACACAGTAGGCACTCAAGAATTACATGACAGAATTGCTGAGATGAACTGGTACTCAGAGGAAAGAAGGCTTTTTGAGGATGAGGACTTAGCAGGTTGAGCTCATGAGACAATAAGAAGAAGAAGAAAATAATAAAAATTGTTATTATTTACTATGCTCCAGGCTCCATGCTGAGTCATTTCAGTTCATCTTCCCAGCAGGTTAGTACTATTCTTGTTTCCATCTCACAGATGGGGGAACTGAGGCACAGAGAGGTTAAAGTGGCTTACCCCAAGTCACACAGCCAGTGAGCAGCAGAGTCAGTATCCAACCCAAGACTGTCCTGAGTCTGTTACAGCCTACTACTACCTAGAAGGGAAGTGCTGTTACTGTACCCACTTTGCAGATGAGGAAATTGAGGCTCTGAGTGGCAAAATGCCTGGCCATACCTGGAAGCAGAGATAGTGGCTGAGCCAGAGATGCCAGAAGGAGGGTCCCAGCCACCCAGGCTGGCACTCTGAGGGAGGGGTCGCTGTTCTCTGCCTGTTAGTGTCTCTGGCCAATACCCTGGCCTCTATTTATACAGCCCAACAGCCAAGACATTGCCTCTTCCGCCTGCCTGGGAGTCTTGGGTGCCTTCACAATAGGATTCTCTGTTTCTGCAGCTGGTTTTCTTTCAAGCCTTTTGTGCTGAAAATAAAAAAATGAAAAGAAAACTTGGCTCCGCCCCCTCCTTTGCTTCCTGGAGAGAGAGTATCTCAGCCTCTTCTTGCCTTCATTCTGGGGCCCAGAGATGTCCACAGTCTGCCCAAGGGTCACACAGCAGGATTGGAGCCAGAATCCTGGCTTTGGACTCCTTATCCAGTGCTCTGCTCATGGCTCTGGCACCCTGGCTTCAGAGCCAGTTGCCCTCTCCTTGCCCCTGCATTTGCTCTGTCTGGCTCTGTCTTCTAGGCTTGCGGGGAGCAGAGGAAGTGGGACTAATGTTCTCTGAGGCTCACTCCATGCTGGGCACTCTGCCATCCAGAGATTCACAGAATCCTCACTACAGCTCTGTAAGATCCTGCCTCATTTAACAAATGAGGAAACAAGCTGAGAGAGGTGGAGTGCCTAAGGTCCCACAGCTGGGAAATGGCAGAGCTGGGATTTGAACTCGTGCTCCCATGGCTGAGTTGCTGCCACATCTGGCATCCTCATTTGGGCCCCGTAGGAGAGCCTGAGTCCCGGGGGTGGTGGGGGATCTGAGAGGGATGTGGGATCCTGGGCAGGGCCAGGGCCCTGGAGCTGAGCCAGACAGGAACAATAGGTCCTCAGAGACGGTGGTGGCCCTGGGTGGGGTGTGAGCTGGAGCCAGGGGCCGCAAGGTGAGGCAGCAGGCGGGCCCAGGAAACTTAGCGCTCCCTCCCCTTCCTCTGGCTCCTGGATCAGGACCTAGGGTCACTCCAGGTGCCTCAGTGCCCAAACTCAGGACAGACCCAGGGCTTCAGCAGAGGGAGCCAATAATGGCTAATAACCATACTTCATGATGATTGAGTGCTACTACATGCCAGGCGCTGTGCCAAGGGCCTTCCTGGGTCTTCACAACCAACCTAGGAGGTGGGACTGTGATTAATGCTCTTTTTCACATATGGAAAGTGAGGCCCAGAGAGGCCCTCAGCCCTTACCTAGGGCCACACAGGGACGAAGAACTTTGGAAAGTGAGGCCCTCAGAGAGTGAGCTGCCTGTCCCAGGAGGCATGCAAGCAGAGGTGGAGGGAACTCAGTGTGGTGGCAGTGGGGACATGGAGAGGAATTAGGGCTCACTGAGGGTGATTCACCGAACATGGGGTCAGAGAAGCTACAAGTTGGGGAGCAAATGAAGCTTTCTGGACTGTTGTGGGGATTAAGCAAGTTAACACGTGCTTTGGATTAAACGTGTGCCTGGTATAGAGTAGTTGCTCAATGAATGAGAAAACCCTTTGTGGAGCACCTCCTGTTTGCAGAAATAGTAACTCACACTTACTGAGCCTGCCAGGTACCCAGGCCCTGTGCCTGGATGTTTCTGAGCACTCACTATCTCTCTGCCACTTTGTTGAGTGTGCACGGATTTTTGAGACTCATGACATCTCAGATGGACACCTGCTGTTCTTATCCCTCTGGCAGATGAGGACATAACATGGAAAGCAATCAGCACGGCTGGGTGAATGAGCCAGCATTTCTTTGCTGTGTGGCTTTGGGCAGCTGCTGAGTTCCCTGGGCCTCAGTTTCACTATCTGTTGTATTAGGTGTGTCTATCTATGGCATCCGAGACTTCTGGGTGAGAGTTTTTAAGTGTCTGCAAGGCTACTTTGTTTTTCTCCAAGAGTTTGGTGCCTCAAATGAAATCCTCTCTAAAAACCCTTTTAAGGCCCTCTCATCCCTCCCCCTGTCTATTTTCTCCCATCTCAGAGTTCCTTCCTATTTTTCTCTTATCCCAGTTAGGCCATCTTCCATGCCTGGAACATTGAAGACATTTAATTAAATTTTACAACAAGAGTCCGGATGTGGGGCCGTTCCAGGATCAGTTAGCTAGGCTCTAGGTTGACTTCTTTTCACTTCTCTTTTCCTCATGGGCCATAGTGGCTGCTGTGGCACCAGACATCATGTCCAATATGACCACATCCTAACCAGAAACGGAAGTGGGTGGGCAGGAAAGGGATCTTTCTCATCAAGAATCTCACTCTTTTATCAAGCAGGAGAATATTTCCTAAATATCCCAGTAGACATCCCCTGGTGTCCCATGTGACAATGGAGTTACATATCTCCTTCAAATGAGAAAGGAATTCCCATGGCTTACTTAGACCAATTTGGACATAGCCTCTCCAGCTGCCCAAGAGAGATATGGGCTCTGAAGGTGATGGGGACTCATCTGGGCCAGCCACCAGTTTCAGTTTCACTGATATCCCACCTCTAAGCTGCACAGGTGGGCCTGGATTTGCCGGGACTTCTCCGGCTTGTCCTCTTGGCAGTGTTTGGCCCCCTGGGCCACTCCTCACTCCTTGAGCACTGTCTCTCTAGGCCTCCAGAGGCTGGTTTCTCTGGATCCCCTCTTTCTCCCTGCCTGCTTTTTCTCAGGCCTCACAAATGGCCCTTGAGTTGGGATAGAGGCCTCTTGCCTTCATCTGACCCCAGGCCCGGCAAGCTCAGCTGCACAGGGTCCGTTGCCCTTTACAAGGGTTCCCTGTTCCTGTCAGTGTGTCCACTGGTGTCCTACAGGCCACAGGGACTGCCTGAGCTCAGCATCTTCCTGCTCCAGGGTCTCTGTCTTGCTCAGTTTCCCAAATCAGAGATGTGGGTGTCACTTAACCCTGTGTCTTCCTTTGCTCAGAAAATGGCACTGCCACCAACCCAGGGGATCAGGCCTCAGACCCTGGAGTTATTTTCAACTCCACTCTTTCTAACCCCACATCCAGCCTGTCAACAAATTCCATTGGCTTTACCTCCTGACTGTATCCAGAATCTGACCTGTTTCTCCCCTCCTCTGCCTTCATCTGGTCCATTCTCCTCATTCCTGCCTCCCTGCTGCCACTATCACCAAAGGGATCCTGGTAGCACTTCAGTCAGCTGACCCACTGTCCTGCTTGAAGCCCACCCGGGGCCCCCACCTCCTTCCCTGCCCCACAGGCCCTGCAGGATTGGCCCCTGCAGCTGCCCTGCCCTGCCCCTGCCCCTTCTCTCCTGCCTCCCCTCTGGCCACAGTGACTGCAGCTCCTTCTTAAACAACACACCAAGGTTTTCCCACCTTTGCCCGTGTCATTCACTCTGCCTGTAACTGTGCTTCTGGATCTTTCTGTGACCTCTTCTTACTCAGGGCTCTGCTCCTCAGAGAGGCCTCCCAGGCCACCTCCTGCAGTAGTCCCTCTGTCATTCTCGGTCCCCAGCCCTGATTTATTTTCCTGCTGAGCACTTGTCATCCTCTCTCTCTATTTATTTATTTGTTCAGTGTTTTGTGCTCACCCTGAACCCACCCTGAAGGTGAGCTCTAGAAGCGGGAACTATGTCTTATTCACATAGGGCCTGGCACACAGTAGGTTTATAAAACACCACGTCTGGCGACACTCTTGGCAGCTCCTCCCAGGGATGCAGCTGGTGGGGACATTGTCTGGGTGCCAAGGTAACCCTTGGCTGAGGGTTAATGCGCCCCTCCCAACCCAGGAGCACTGCCTGGACCTTTGGGCGGTGGGGGAGGGCCCCAGGAGGTGGGGAGAGGATCTCTGAGCCTCCATCTTGCCCAAAGCAAAGGGCAACAGAGCCCAGCCACATCATGAAGCCTTCGGGAATCTGGGAGGTGACACTCGACAGGAATGGAATTCAGGAATTTTCAGTCCACACTCAGCGCTCCCTTTGGGAACATCTTGTCTGATGGTTTTCATTTTTTTCTTCTTTTTTCCAAGCTGTGGTGCCCATTGTTCAAAAGAAGATCCCAGTGCGGTGTCCCACATCACCCAAGGGCAAGCTCTAAATCTGGCCCATAAGGTGGAAATCGGCCACGGCCAAGTTCCCCTTGGGGATTCCACAGGAAGGACACAGCCCTCCCCAACCAAGGCGGATGTACCGTCTCCATAAATTCAGCCTGCCATCCCCCCAGCGTTGGGTTCCACCCATGGGAAGGCCTGGCTTGTGTCTGGGGGCTGCAGTGTGGGAGCAGGGCTGCATTTGAGCAGACTAAGACTACGGGGGAACTGCTAACCCACATCTCCCCCTCCCAGCGTGTCCACCAGGCGAACAGTTGTTTTCTTTCTGAGACATTTTTATTTTTTGCTGAGCATGTGTAGTTGAATTCCTATTCAAGTGCCTAAGTTGTGACTGCCCTGAATATAACATAAGTAATGCAGGGGTTGGGGGGGGGGTCTGTTCTGGTTGATGTCTGGGATTAGGGGTCTCCTGGCCTTGACGTCTTCTTCAAGGTGATCCCAAGGCTCATCTTTAGAATACCAGGCTCAGGGGAAGGCAGTCTGAAAGCCCGTGATTGAGGTCCATCCCTTTGGTTTCCATCCAGGAAAGGAAGGCTCTAAGAGATGAGGGAGGCAGTGCTTTGGGGACCAGCTGGGGGCTGGCAGAAGCAGCCATTTTGGAGAGGGGGTCTGGGCAGGGCAGGGGTGGGGCTGGGCTGAAGGCCAGAGCAGGATGTAGGAGAGGGGGTCTGGAGGGTGTGACTTGCCTGTTGCTCCATTCATTCTGCATCTATCACTCATTCATTCAACAAATATTAATGAAGCGCCTTCTACCCATATGGAGCTCATAGCCCAGTGTAGGAGATAGATATTAACCAAACCACCCCCAGAAATGTCTACTTGTGACTGACAAGTATGAGGTGATTTGAGGGCCTATAATGGGGCAGGAGAGTTGACATGGTTGGGGAGGTCAGGAAGCTGGAAGAGAACTGAGAGCTGGAGAGTAAGCAGAGGCCAAGTAGTTGGGAAAGGTAGGGACAAATGTTCTAGCAAGTGAGTATAGAATGTGCAGAGGCCCTGTGGTGGGACAGAGCAGAATGAGTAAGTGAATCTAAGAGACCTTGTAGCTAGAGCTGTGAGGTGAGGGGTGGGTGGGGAGTGAGGAAGCTGAAGGCTGGGCTGGAACGACTCCATGGGGACAGTAGCCTAGTCTTACGCTGAGGGCAGTAGAGAGCCTTGGGAGGGTCTGAGCAGGGAGACCGTATCATCAGACACCTCTGCCCACCTCTACTTTCCTATCTGACTACCTATCGTGCCCTGGCTCAGCATCTTTCATGAATTCTCTTGTTGAATCTCCATCACAGACCAACTCCTGAAGTTGCCAGGGGTTGAGCCCACTTGCCAGATGAGGAAACTGAGTCTCTGGATCATCTCATGGCCCCACCCACTTCCTCCTACCCAGAGAAAAGAGGAACAGGGAACAGACACCCTATGGTCAGCTGGGAAGAGTCTGGGCTGGGAATGGGGAGGGTGGGGCCCATGGAGGTCCGCGCCCGGGATGGGCAGGGGCCCTGCTTCCGTTTAACCACAGTCCTGTGACATGTCCCAAAAGGGAAGCAAAGTCGGCCTCTCCTCATCCCCTGTACCCTACGGAGGGGACTAGGGATGCCCTGGGGGAGGGCAGGGGCTGGAGGGAGGTCTCCCTCTCTCTCCGAAGGCTGTAAGACTAGGTTCTTGGAGAACTTTGGGATCAGCTGAATTCAGCTGAGTGGCCTCAATCAAATCTGTCACCTTGGCTTCCTCTTCTGTAAATAAACGATCAGAACCTCTCCCCTGACTATTCTGAGGGTTGGCACATAGTGGGGCCTCGCTGACTGGCTGGCCAGCAGTTGTTGGTTAAATGAGTTAAAGGTGTTTTTCTTCCTGAAAAAAAAAGCCAATTAAACAAAGAACCCATGTATTTGACATTCAACAGATATTTATTGAGCACTGTTTTCCAGGCATTGTCCTGAATATTGGAGAGACAGCAA
This sequence comes from Camelus bactrianus, assembly GCF_048773025.1. Lineage (NCBI taxonomy): Eukaryota > Metazoa > Chordata > Mammalia > Artiodactyla > Camelidae > Camelus > Camelus bactrianus. The sequence goes on from NC_133557.1 coordinate 23,489,784, forward strand.
TAAATGAGACACAAGTGCCTACAGGTGCCCCACCACCCTTCCTGGTCTGTGGCAGACATCACTAATTGATCATCTTCCCACTGAAATCAGAATTCTCTACAGCACTGTGTACTATCTAGGGGCTGGCACTTAAGGGTGACCAATCTGTCACTCTCAGGGAGGGACAATGAATGGAGACTTGGAAGATCCCATTTGAGAACCCCTTAGGTGATTTATGCTTTTTCTTCTCAGTCTATTTCAACAAATGAATATTGAGCACCTACTGTGTGCCAGGTACTAGGGACACAGCAGTGACCAGGGTGGGCACAATGCTTGTCCTTGTGAAGCTGGTGTCTGGTGAGGGAGATGGACAGACAAATAAACAAATAAGTAGATACTTCCAGACATGGATACTTGCTACAAAAACATAACTGAAGGGGTGTGGTAGAGGGTGACAGGGGACTGTGGGAGGAGGTGACATTTATTGAGACCTGGCTGATGAGATGCAGCTACTGGGAAAATAAGGGGAAACAGCATTACAGGTGGAGGGAACAGCTAGGGCAAAAGCCTAGGGTAGGGAATCAGGTTGGCTTATTTAAGGAATAGAAAGAAGCTGGTGTTCCTGGGGAGCATGAGTGATGGGGAGAGAAGTCAGAGATGGTATGGGAAGGGGAAGGGGCCAGATGTCCAGAGCTTGGAGGCCAGGGTTGGGCATCTGGATTTTATCCTAAATGTGCTGGCCAGTCACTGGAGGGTTGAAGCAGAGGAGTGACTTGGTTGAGGTTATGTTTTTGATCCCTCCAGCTGCCATGTGGAAGGTTGTGTAGGGGACAAGGGTGAAGCAGGGAGACCAGGTTGGAAACAACTGCGGATGTCCAGGCGAGCGATGGTGACTTGGATCAGGGTGATGGCAGTGAATACAGGGCTAGATGGCCAGGGCTGGCAGGAGGCCCAGGGCTCTGCATTTAGTTTCATTTTTCCTTTTTACACAATCCACCCCAGGGCTCTGGGTCACTGGACTTTCCCTAGCACTGCTGGTAGAGCCCACAGCATGCTGGTGATATGGTCTTTCCTCCTCCTGGCTCCCTCCCTGCCCTGCCCTGGATCTTAACCCCTCCTCTCCAAGGGCAAGCCTAGCCCCAGTTGCTCTGTTACTGTCTCCCCCAGTGTCCAGATTTTGCCTGTGTCCCCCCCGCCACTATACTATTCCAGAGAGGACCTTGGGAGTCTGGACAGACGGGGTAGATGTGTTCAAGGGTCCCTGATTATAGAGAAGTACCCTAAGATAGCTTGCCAGAAGGCAGTCTCTTTCTTGGGAAAGTTTTCCTCTGATCCAAACTGTTGCTGAAATGGGGCAGCAGACACACTCTCTTTACTTATTCAGGCATCAGGTGCTTAGATTGGCAGCGGCTGGAGAGCTGTGTTAAGCAGGGTTCCGAGGCTGCAGCCGGGTTCCTAGGAGGGAGAATCATGATTGATAAGTAATGCCTGTTTTGGAGGCATTACTAATCAATGCCAGGGTGGAGGATGCAGTCATGTTGGCCTCATCTTTGTGTCTCCAGCATGTAGTAGGTCCTCAAGTTGGCTGTCTCCCATTGTGTCCCTAAATCTTCAAGTCTAATAGATGCTGTTTGAAAACACCCTATGGACTTGATTTCCTTGTCTGTGTAATGGAGATGACGACTACAATACCTCACAGGGGCTGGAAACAGGCACTCAGATTTGCGTTGTCCAAAGTCGTGCAGCTGGGAGATGGCAGAGCTGGGATTTGAACTCGGGGCCCCTGAGTCAGGAGGGCAGGCGGAACAGTTGGGTTTGGGAGAGGAAGATGCTCTCCGGATCTCCCTGTGACCCTGGACCCCACTTCTGCTTTCTGCCCAGTGTACTCAGCACACAGGAAGCCTGGCTGGGGCCTCCCCTGCCCATCCTGTCTGCAGCCGGGTGGACACGGGGTCCTGGCGTCACCCGCCGCCTCCCCGGGCCTCCCACTTCCTGTCTTGTGCAAGATGAGGCGTCCCCTGCATGGAATGGGCAGACGGCTCTGGCGGATGGGTGGATGGGTAAGTGGGGGCCTCTCGGGCAGGGTCACTGCAGCAGTTACTGCTAGCAGGACTGGCCTAGCCCCCACCCCTTCCTCCTCCTCTGTTTCCCCAAAGCTCAGGCAGCCTTGAGCAAGAGGCTGGGGGACCCAGGAAATTTGGGGAGGCCACTCAGACAACATCTTGTCCCAACAGAGCAGGCCTGGGCTTGGGCCATTATGGAGAGGGTCCCAAGCAATCATGACAGCTGTAAAAATAATGGCTTCCGTTTGTTGAGTGCCTATGACACAGGCACCATCTCATTGAACTGCAAATATTTATATAAGCACCTACTACAGCTTGCATGTGCTGTTTTGAGCCCTTTATATCTAGTGTCCCCCCCCCTTTTTTATTGTAGTATAGTCAGTTTACAATGTATCAATTTCTGGTGTACAGCATGTGTTAGTCATATATATACATGCATATATTCCTTTTCATATTCTTTTTCATTATAGGTTACTGCAAGATGTTGAATATAGTTCCCTGTGCTGTACAGTAGAAACTTGTTTATCTGTTTTATATATATATTAGTATCTGCAAATCTTGAATTCCCAATTTATCCTTTCCCACCCTCTTTCCCCCTGGTAAACCATGTTTATTTTCTGTCTGATAAGTCTGTTTTTATTTTGTAAATAAGTTCATTTGTGTCTTTTTTTTTTTTTTAAGATTCCACATATAAGTGATATCTTAGGGTATTTTTCTTTCTCTTTCTGGCTTACTTCACTTTGATGATTTCTAGGTCCATCCATGTTGCTGTAAATGGCATTATTTCATTCTTTTTTATGGCTGAGTAGTGTGTGTGTGTATGTATGTGTATATATATATATGACATTTTCTTTATCTAGTCATCTGTTGATGGACATTTAGGTTGCTTCCATGTCTTGGCTATTGTAAATAGTGCTGCTATGAACATTGAGGTGCATGTATCTTTTTGAACAAGTAGGATTGCTGGATCAAATGGTAAGTCTAATTTTAGTTTTTGAGGAATCTCCATACTGTTTTCCATAATGGCTGTCTAGTAACCTTGTGAGGTAGTTTTTTTGTTTTTTAATGATCTCTTTTTTCAGATGAGGAAACTGAGGCTGTGGGAGGTAGAAGGACTTGCCCACGGTCAGGCAGCTCAGCTGCATCCCACTAAAGGTCATTGTATCCTGGGGCCAGCACTGTTCTGGAAGTCGGGAGACCCAGAAGGGAGGTACATTTGGCCACTCTCTACCTGGGCAGCCCATGGCAGGTGGGTGGCCTCTGTGGGCCTCAGTTTTCCCACCTGTACCTGTTCTGGTTTCTCAGGCTTATGTTTGTTGGTCAGAAATTATGGGGCAGTGCCAGGGTAGGCAGTGTAGGGGAGAGAGAGGACCAGAAGACACTTCTGGGATGGCCACAGTACCAAGCCGTCACAGTGCCCACCTTGGAGGTCACACTTGTGGCCCCTATCCTGAATCTCTTTGCCTGAGGGCTTCCTCTGGCTGCAGGAATGTGGGGCAGAATTGTGAGACCCTCACCAACAGAGGTGGGAACTCGTGTGTAAATACCCAGGCTTCCTTGCCCTGGGCTGGAGCAATGCTAAGACATGTTCTACTCCTTCTTCTACAGGTTCCCACGGAGGTGACCTACTCCCCTTCCTTGTTTCACTTCCTCACTCTCTACTGATGTTTCCAGGATCTCCTCCCAAATGTACGACTTGTACCCAAATCCTTGTCTTGGGCCACCTGTGCCCACTTAAGCCAGCAGCTGTACCACTCAGAAGTTAAGAGCTCTAGAATCAGACAGATATGAGTTTGAATCCTGGCAGTGCCTTTGACCTTGCCTGTGACCTTGGGAACCTGCCCCCTCTCTCAGAACCTCAGTTCCTCCATCTATGAAACGGGAACTTAGGACTGGGGAACCAAGTGATGACAAGATGGATGGGGGATTGTGAGGTGATGGGGACCAAAGCAGAGTTCCCAGCTGCAGGGCCCACAGGTGATGCTGGGTGCCATCTCTGAAGGCTTCTGGGGTGGGATGAGTAGGAGCCAGGTGGCGAGGTAGGCAAGGGAAGAGGAAACAGGGAACAGCGTGGACAGAGGTGTGGAAGAAGATCTGGCTGTGAGTCCTCCTCAGCCCTTTTTGGCTGGCAGAGGGGGCAGATAGGTGGGAAGGACAGACAACGTTGTTCCATTCTCTGCTTGCTGCTTTCTGGAATTCCAAGGAGCCTGGCGGAATGTTTAAGGCACAGCAAAGAACAGTGAGTTCGCTCACTGTTGGGTGAGAGATTGGGTAGGTCAAGGGGGATGTATCTGCCGGGCTATCACCAGGGAGACAGCATCTCATTCCTGGGGTCACAGTTTCCAGGGCCATCTGTCCATGGGATCTCTTCCCTGATTCTGTTCTTGAGGCAGGGGTGTAGGGGACTAGGTGCCCCTCTTTTACCCTGCGGGAGGTCTCATGTCTGGAAGAACCCCTCTGTCCCCACCACAAACCTGGGGTCTACCTTGCTGCAGTGATGGCAACCCCAGCCGCCTGGCTGCCCAGGCCCCAGACCTAGATTTTCCTCTCCCACCCCGAAGGCTAGTCCACCAGTGAGCTTGTCCAAATGTCTAAGAGTCCATCTCCACTGCCAACCCTGGTCCAGCACTGCCTTCTCCTGTTGGGACCTTTGAAGTTGCCTCCTCGTTGGTCTTCCTGCCTCCACTTTTGTCTCCTAAGCTGTAGGGATTCCCTTAGAACCCAAGACAGGTCCTGTCCCTCCTCTGCTCAGAACCCTCCATGGCTTCCACTGCACTCAGAGCAGAAGCGAAAGTCCTTCCAGCATCCCACAGTGCTCTGGGGGATCGCCCCCACCCCCTGCCACCTCCCAGCCCTCTCTAACTCCACTCCCTCCTCGCATCCCAGCCCACCCTCTCTCTCCCATTTTCTGCTCAGCTGTAGCCACACTGACCTCCTCTCTGTGCTACAGACATGCCAACTAGGCTGCTGCCTCAGGGCCTTTGCACTCGCTCTTCCCTCTGGACTGGAGAATCCTCTTCCTTCAGTTCTCCCCATGGTGGTTTCTTCTCTGGAGTCAGGCCTCAGCTCCAAAGTCACTCCTCAGAGAGGCCCTCCCTGGCTAGCCCCTCATTTCTGTCACCTCATACTGTTTTATTTTCTTCCTAGAACTTATAGCTTTTCCTAGAAGTTTACCCTGCATGTTTATCCCGTTTCTTGCCTGTCTTCTTCCACAGGAATGTCACCATCACTCAGGGAGGTAGTTTTGTCTGTAATGTTCATTGCTGTACACCCAGCCCCCTGCACAGTGCCTGTACAGAGCAGGTGCCCAGTAAACACTTGTGAATGAATGGATGAATGAATAAATAAATGAATGAATGAATAGTTCTTTGACAAATGATTGAGCTGAGTCCAGAGAAAGCCCCAGGGGACTTGCAGTCCAGTGTTCTTCCTTCTGACTCACCTTGGTCTCTGGAGCAATTTGTTGCCAGTGCAGCCACAAAGGACTGCCAAGTTTGGGGTCCTGGGTGCAAATTTCAGCTCCTTCATGTCTTGTCCTCTGGAACTGTAGGCAAGTCAATTTCCTCATCCACAAGGCTGGTCACATAGAGGTCCCAGCAGCATGGGATTGAGGTGTCAACAGGATGGGATGGTGTGTGGTGAGGGCCTAGCACATGATAGGTGCTCAGTAAATAGAAGTGAGGTTGGCTGTGGGGGAGGCTCTGGCTTGGGTCCCCTCCCCCTCTGCTCCAGGGCCTGTAATTACCACTTACCCTGGTCAGTGGGCTTGAGAGATTCCATGTGTGGGCAGAGCTGTGGCCAGGGTGCTCGCCTGGCTCCCCTACCTCGGCAGGTCCCACGGGCACTGTGTGGCCCAAGCCTCATGGCTGACATTCCAGGCACATTTCCCATCCCTAGGGCTGCCACTGGCCAGTACAGGCTGGGGGCTGGGGTCATAGGCTTCAGGCTGGACAAACCAGTCAGCCTCTTAGGCTGAGCCTCCTTATCTGCCAACTTCCTGTTGGCCCTTGAGGCCCAGAGGGGCCTCCAAGTCCTTCCGTCTGCCTCCACTGCCACCATCACCACTTATCCACACTGGCACAGAAGCCTCCATCCTAGCCCTCCAGAAATTCTGTCTCCACAGTCAGCTGGAGGGGTCCTGTGAAACTGTTAACATCCACCCATGTTACTCAGATCCTGAGTCGTATTCCCAGGGCTCTGAGAATCAACCTCGTTTTTCCCTTGGCTCACAAAGACCTGGTATCAGAGGGACCTCCTCTCCCTCGCCCTCTTCCTCAGTCACCGAAACCAACCACCCCCTCCATGTCTCTGAAATGACCTCAGGACCTCAGTGCTGCCTCAGGGCCTTTGCACTGGCTGTCCCTCTGTCTGGATCACTCTTATCCCAAGTGTTCATAGGCTCTGTCCCAACCTCACCTTCCCACGTAATATTTCATGTCCCCTTCCCTGTTTTATGTTCACCTGGGGTGCTCATCACCTGACACACTGTGGATTTTATTTATTAAGTGCAGAGATTTTTGTCTATTTTGTTCTCTGTTGTATCTCCAGTGCCCAGCACAGTGCTTGGAACATAATAGGTGCTCAACAAACATTTGTTGAATGACTGAATGAACAACTCTGTGAGTTGTTGGCAGATAAAGACACTAAGGTTCCTGGAGGTAGGTGACCAGAACAAGGCCACACAGCTAGTCCAAGATTAAGCCAGGAGAAGAGCCCAGGTTCATCAGATCCTGGAGTCAGTATCTTGGAAACTGCTTCAGGAGAATAATAGATGGGAATGAGACCGTAATGGTGGACTCTGATGATTCTGCTGCCCCACCAGCCCCTGGTCAGGTAGTACTTAGGCCGGTCCAGGAGTTCCAGCCTGCTGCCCGGGCATTCCAGGCTCCAACCCAGGTTCTGAGCTTTCTATTTTGAGCCTCCTAGTCCTGAGGACTGTGTGTTCCCAGCAGGCGGCGTGGGCCAGAGGCTGAGCCTGGGTGTGGCTGTCACCCCATCTGGGACCTTGTGGTGGCGGGAGCTGGACCTGGGGCTCTGCCAGGGAGCCCAAGGACCCAGATTCCTGAGTCTTTAACTTGGCTGCTGAGGCCTCTTGACGCAAGTCTTGTTCTCTGCCTGACTGTCCCCCATTCAAGCCCCTGCCCTGGTATCTTGCAGGGGTGGTATTGACTCATCCTACCTTGGATTAAACCCCTCTGTTTGTCCCTAGGACTTTAGGGCCCATTTGAATTCTGGCTCTGCCCCTTTATAGCTGTGTGACCTTGGGCAAGTCACTTCACCTCTCTGAGCCTATTTACTTATCTTGGAAATGGGGACAATAAGAGTATCTATCTCCTGGGATTGCTGAAGAGATTCAGTGTGATAAAATTGATGGAAGTGCTTTGCACTCAGGAAGTACTCAATAACTGGCCTTCCTCAAGGGGGAGGCATTTTTTCCCCGCGTGTCCTGAGTTATTTCTCCCGTTGCTTTTTTCCCTCCTGGTACTTTTGTATTAATTTGCTTGTTGCTTGACTATCTCCCCATCTAGAACATCAGCTCCACTGGGGCAGGAACTTTTGTTTGCCTTCTTCATTGCTGTGTACCCTGTGTCCTGCACAGTACCTGGCAAACAGTAGGTGCTCAATAAATGTTAAAAGAATGAATAAATGAATAATGACCATCAGGGAACACAAGTCCTGAGCTCTGAAAGTGTGTCCTTACCCTGCTTCCCTGGCCCAGGGAGCGGGGCATCCAGAGTCCTCAAGTACTTGGTACCAGAGGCCCTGCTCCATCTGACCCAGCAGCCAATGAGGCCATCAGAGTCAGTTATCTTCATTTTACAGATGGGGAGAATGAGGCTCAGAAAGGGGGACTCACATGTCTAATGCCACACAGTGGTCAGTGCCTGAGCCAGGATTCCAAACCAGGACTGTGTGTGGGATGGACCATTTTTTCTCTGGATTAACCCATCACAGCCCTGGGAGTAAAAATGGATCATAGCTCTGATTTTACAGATGAGAAACTAAAGTCTTTGCCCAGTGACTCTCAGAGGGTTGGGTATCTGAATCTTATTCCTCCTCCCCTGCCCCTTAGGGACCCTCCCAGCTCTTGTTCCCATCCTGCACGGATGCTGAGTGGGCAGGTCGAACCCCGCAGTGAGAAGAATACTGTTTCTGAGGGTCAGGTAGATCTGAGTTTGAATCTTGTCTAGCTCCTCTCTTTCTAGTGATCTGTGGTCTGACACCTAGAGGTGCTTAATCAATGTCACACCCCCGCTGTGAGCCTCAGTTGTCTTGCAAGGTCTATCTAGGCTTTGGTGAAGGGAGTATTTTGCAAATCTCAACCACTGGTCGGCTGGCCGCTGGCTGTCATGGTTGCCGTGAATGGTGGAGCATGAGGCATCAGAGGGAGAGCGCTTATGGGCAACAGAGAGACTTCCTAGAGCTCCCTGTAAGTGGTGGGGGGTCTCACTGCCCCCTAAGGCTGCCCTAAAGTCTTAGTCTCTCTCCCCTGACTTGAGACCTCAATCTGGTCCTTGACTGTAGCTCTCTCATCTCTCCCAAGCTCTTTTCCTAGCCATCCTCCTGATGACCTTGGGGACCTCCAGGTTTGTCCTCAGCTTTTTCTGAGGGGACCCAGAATCACCAAGAGGCAATCATTCCTGCTGCCTGGAGGAGGCAACTCAGGAACCTCTGGCTTCCTGTCCCAGGGCCTGGCATCAAGATCAGGGGCTGCTGAGAATGGCAGTAACCCTCCCCTGACTGCCTTGCCCTCTGTCTGCCGTACCTCTATTACAGCAGCCTTTTTGAATTAATTAATTCACTGATTTATCTCCCCAATGCTAGGTGACACCTTGGGCTAATTCTTTCACCCTTGGCTCTATAAATGGGCTCTGGTGGTACCTAACCCTTCAGGAAGTTGTGAGAATGAAATGTCAGTGAAAGGAAGTGCTTGGTATGGCCCTAAGTGTAGTGGGCACTCAATATATGTGCTCAGGGGTTTATTCAAGAGTCCCCCAGACACTCTCTGAGGCCTCCCCAAGGCCAGCCTGGTGCTGAGGTGATGGGAAGAGGGGGACAGAGTTGCCAAAGACACAGTTCTTGTCCTCATTTAAACCCTGTGATTTCCAAATGCATCTCTCCAACCTGGACACTCTCCCTGACTCCAGACCCGAGTCTCCACTCACCCCTCCTCAGTGCCACTGGGGTGACTGACAGGAGCCCAGCCATGACCCAGCTCCTGACTTTCCCCCAAACCACCTCCATCTCAGTTAACTGCTCCTCCATCCTCCAGGTACTCCCCCAAACCTGGAAGTTGTCCTCTACCCTTTGTTCTCACTGGCCCTGGTATCTGATCGCTCACCACATCCTGTTGGCTCTGCCTTCAGAATGCATCCAGAATCAGCTTGTATCTCCCTACCTCCAGTGCCCCTCCATGGTCCATACCACTAGCATCACCCATCTGGGGACTTTACCCTCTACAGTCTTGTTCTCCACACATAGCCAGAGGGAACCCCTTAGAACCTAAGTCAGATCCTGTCCCTACCCTGCTTGGAGACCTCCCATGGCTCCCACCTTACTCAGAGTAAAAGCTGAAGTCCTCCCCACAGCCCATAGGGCCCTGTGTGACCACCACTCCCTGCACTGACCCCAGGAAACCCTCTACCTCTCTGATGACCTAGTTTCTTCCAATTTTCCCCTTGCTTACTCCCTTCGAGCCCCATGGCCTCCTTGCTGTTCCTCTAATAAATGATGGATCTTTCTACCCCAGGGCCTTTGTACATGCTGCTCCCTCTGCCTGGAACTCTCACCCTCCATGTATTCCCATGACTCCCTCTCTCATCCTCTTCAGGTCGAAAATGTCACCTCTTGGAGCAGCCTTTTCTGAGCCCCCTGCCCTTACCAGCTTAAACATTCTCCACCTCCTAAACTGTTTTTCTCTATACTCTGATGTTGCTCTATTTTTCCTTTATGGGTAGAGGAGGTGGCACAGGGGAAAGGTACTCCCAAGAAGGGGACAGCATGTGCAAAGACCTGGAAGTATGAACAGTATGACAGGTGCAGGGTAGTGGATGAAGGGGAGATTGGTGAAGACAGTAGGGCAGGGTAAGAGGCCCAGGCAGCTTAGCTCCAGGATAAAGCATCCCTCAGGCAGGAGGAAGAAGAGCTCTGGGCCAGCAGTCAGCAGTCCAGGGTCACCCTGGCTTGGTTACCTCCCTGGCTGTGTGACCTCAGGAAGCCATGTCTCTCTCTGGACCCAAGAATCCTCAACTGCTATTGGAGACCACCTAATGGTCTCATTATTTGACAAATGGGGAAACTGAGGCTGCAAAACTGCTTCATGACCTGGTTAAGGGCCAACTCAGGGGTAGGAATAAGCCAGGGACTGCTAGCAGTCACTCATAACTTAGCCTGAATGAATTCCCTGGATTCTTGGCTACCCAGTGCCCCTTAGACACAGTGGGCATGGGAGGCAGGGTGAAGGTGGGGCTGAGGCTCCCTGCAGGACTCCGCCTGCACAATCACAACTTCCATGGTTATGACCAAGGCAGATGACACATGCTCTCTGGGAGTCACCATTGGACCCTGCAGCCTTGTCACACATACTCCCCCGTCCCCACATGCCTGACTTGTGCCCTGCTCCTTGTGCTGCCATTTCCTGACTATGTGACTCTGGGCAAGTCACTTCCCCTCTCTGAACCTCTATTTCCTCTTCTGTTAAGAGGAGATAATAGCAGTACCCACCCCACTGGCTCTTAGGAGGGTTTACTTTGCCTCTGCCACACTGACCCTCTTGCTGTTCCACAGACATGCCAGGCATGCTCACACCTCAGGACCTTTGCACTTGCTGTTCCCGCTGCCTGGAACACCATTCCCAAAGATGGCTTGTTCTCACTCCTTTAGGTCTCTGTTCAAATGTCATAGCTTAGTGAGGCCTTCACTGACTCCTGACACTCCCTTCCTCACTTCATTTGTCTCCATAGCTCTAACCACTTCCTGATGCATTCTGGTTTTTGTTTTTGTTTTTGTTTTTGTTTTTGTTTTTGTTTTTGTTTTGCTTGTCTGTCTACTCCTCCAGGATGGCAGCTTCATTTTGTCTCTCTTGCTCATTGTTATGTTCCCAGACCCCATCATGGCACTTGGTACAAGAAGATGCTCAATAAAGATTTGTAGAATGGATGAATGAATGAATGAATGAATGTAAAGTAGTTAGCACCATACCCTGCCCATAGTAAGTGCTTAATATGCAATGCCCCAATGTAGTGAATGGTATCATTTTTGGCAGCTGCTTTCCAGGACTCCTTCCCTCCTGGTCCATTCAAACCCTGTCCTCACCATCCGATACTCCTGCTTTCTCTGCCCGGCCTAGCTCCCGGGCCCAGCTTTCTGCTGCCGGTGTAGTCTCATCCCTGGGTCAGGGCGACCTCTGGGGAATCGCAGGCCTGCAGGGCAGACTCCCTCAGATTCTGCCTCTGGCTCCCCTTATATCCCTGGGGGTAGAGGCTTCTGGGAAATGGGCAGAGCAATGCTTTGAAGCTCCCTGGGGTCAGACCCACAGAGCTCCTGGGCCTTCCTTCGTCATTGCCTAACATGACCCCATTATTGCATAAAAGGGGGAAGTGAGGCTAGACCGGGGCTGCCATATTGGGGGGCTAGCCTTTGGGGCTCTGAAACATCCAGGGCAGCTCCCCGGATGCTGGTTCCTTTGTCTCCTGGAACAGGACTAGGGCTCAGGAGCCTGTTTTCCTGATGGCAAGACTGAACCTCAAACAGGCTTTGGGACTAAGCTTGGATCTTAGCCTCCCACTTACTGGCTGTGTGACCTGAGGCTTGTCACTTGGTCCTCTGAACCTCAGTTTCCTTGTCTGCAGAGTGGCATGCCAATGGTACCCAGCTAACAGGGGTGTTCGGGAGAACACGACCAGTCATCTCACTGGCGTTTGGGATCTCTGGGCCCTCGGGGGCCTGGCATTGTTGCCTCATTGTTGGGGTAATTGACAGCCCCAGGAGATTTATTTTTTCCCTTCCCTGACTTCTCCCCTCCTCATCCTGGCCTCCCTCCTCCAGAACCAGCTTGTTTTTGTTTTCTGTTTTTACGGCTCCATAAATGAGTCACGGGCCTGATTTGATTTAATTTCGTTGTAATTGTTATCTTTTCAAGCTTGTTTTTTTCCACTCGGTTACTCACGAGACCACAAAACCTAAACAGGACGGGGCCTTCCCTGGCCCGGCCTCCTGATTCTCTGGGGCTCAGGGCCAGGGTCATCAGCTCCTGGAGGACTGAGATGGGGTCTGCGGGGCTTCTGTGGGGAGGTGCTTAATGTCCCAAGCAGGTCTGGGTGTCCTGAGTCAGGCTGTAACCCTGTTTCGCATGCTGTGTGACCTTGGGAGAGTTGTTTAAGCTCTCTGATTCCCCAGCGTCCTCCTTAGCAAGCTTTAGAACAGGGAGTCAAAAACTCAGACACCTTGGGGCCAAGAGGCGATGTGATGAGTGAGGTGGGATGGGTGGTGACTGCAGTGAACTGGAGAGAACTGGCCCTTCTCAGGGGATGGCTGCCCCTCAGTCGGCACGTGGCCCAGATCTTTCAATTTGTCGAGAGAAGCCAGAAATCCGAGAGGTCATATGTGGAAAGTCCTGGTTTTTAAAAGTTGGCCAACAAATCAAATGAAAAACAACACACAGAACCTAACTCTGTGGACACCTCTGGTTTGGAAGGTTCTAGAAGCTGTGGCTAGCGTTCCTCCTCCCTCCACACCTTTGCCAAAGCAGTTCCCTCCTTCTGGAGCACTGTCTCCTTTCCTCACCTCATCATTCTTGCCATTCCTTGAGTGTGAGTGTGTGTGTGCTGTCCCACAGCTCCCTGGGCACCCTGGTCACTGCAGTGCTGGGGACCAGCCTCTCAGTCATTTCTTCCATAGACACTGAGCTCAGGAGGACATCAGCCTTGTCCACTTTTGTATTCCCAGCATCTGATGCCTGGTGGACACCTAACCTACTTTTGTTTTTATTTTGCTTCCATGGTATTTTCTCCATGGAGTGTTTGTCTTATTTAGTTGAGACCACCTTCGTAGTGGGAAATTTTGCCCCTTAATTGTTAAAAATCGTAAAAATATATTTCCTTGTTTGTTATTTGTTTCTAAAATGGGCCACAATATTTCTTTAGTCATTCAAAAACTGGAGGTGCTGGGCTGGCCCTTCCTGGGGTGTGGAATGGGCTGTAGGAGTGGGGACTTGGTGGGAGGGAAGGAAGCCAGGACCCCATCAGGGGAAAGGAGGGACTGAGGTCTGCTCCGCAGAAGCTTGGGTGTGGTCATGTGACCAGTGTCCACCAATCAGGCACATCCAGGCCTGTTTCATGAATTGGACGTTGGAAATGACTGGGGGCGGGGGGCGGCTGCTCACCAATCCATTCTGTGGTAGGCGGGGCCACAGCATCCTCTACTTTTCTAGAGGCTGCTTTGAGTGTGCCAGTTATGGGCCTAGTTACCAGGGCCCAGTGGTGGCAGCAGTGCAGACTAAATAACCCTCTCCATGATTATGTTGGGTGGGTCGCATGCAACAAAAGGACATTACATTGTGCTGTCATACAGTTTTGTTTAAATATGTTTAAATATATCAGTACTCACTTCACTTTGGTCATCCTAAGAATTTGTGTAATTATATAATTGTGTTAAGTCAAAGTGAAAATCAATTTATTTTATTTTACTTTTTTTCCACTTTGCAAGGCAGGGTCCAATTTCTCTAAGGTTGATCTTTTTCCTGAGGCTTGGCCTTGGTTCTTGGTGAATTCACTTTAGTGGCTTTTTCCTAGAGCACATTGTCCACCTTTATCTTCTGAGCTCCTGCCTGAGTTCCCCAGATGTGACCTCCCCCACACGTTTAGGCATAGCTCTTGTTCTGGGAGGGGGACCAGGATCTCCAGTGCTGGGCAGCCTGGGGACCATCACTCATCACCACCATCGGTGGCTTCGGCCTCCTAACCTGGCCCAGCCCCTGTCTCCCCTTCTCTCTTGCCCTTTAGTCTTTCTCTCTCTAAGCGCAGACCTAGGTGACCCTTTGGTAGTGCTTCGGTCTGGGATGGAGGCTCTGTGAATGCTTAAGATTATAGTCCTAGAACTGTAGACCTGTTCCCACCAGGACAAAGGAGTCACCAGCCCTCAGTCAGCAAAGCCCCTGCAGTTCTAGAATCCTGGAACCAGTCACATGCTCACTCAGTAACTATTTATTGAGCATCTGTTATGTGCCAAGCACTGGGGAGACAGCAGTGTACAAAAGGGACAAACAAGATGGACAGACTCCCTGCCTTCATGGCACTTATGTTTGAGCATGGGAGACAGTCAAGAAACAAATGAGTAAAAGGTGGAGTATGTCAGATAGTCAAATAAACGGCAAAGTGGAGGAGTCAGGGAGTATGGGGGCTCCAATGTCATATAGGCCATCACAGAAGGAACAGGAGGCCAGAGAGAAATGAGGGGTTGGCTCTGCAGATGTCTGGGGCAGTGTTCCACAAGCTGGAAACAGCAGATGCAAACGCCCTGAGGTAGGAAACATCCTGCGTTGTTGGGGAAAGATAAGGAGAGCAATCTGGCTGAGTGAGCCAGTTGGGGGGTGGCGGGGAGACAAGATCCATGAGCCAGCAGGGTCCAGATCCCCCAGGGCCCTGTGGGTAGCAGGAGGAGGAATTTGGGTTTTATTGCAAGTGAGGTGGAAGCCCCTGGAGGGTTCTGAGCACAGGAGGGACAGGGCCAGACTTAAGTTTGAACACAGGGTTTCTAACTGTTGGCCCTATCAACATTTGGGCCCGGTGGTTCTCTGTTGTGGGAGCTTTCCTGTGCACTGTAGGAGTCTGAGCAGCACCTCTGGCCTCTCCCCACTGGATATGAGTAGTACCCCTTTCTCCTACGCAGTCGTGACAACTAAAAATATCTCCAGACATTGTCAAATACACTCTGGGGCACAAAAAATTACCATTGAGTTGGAAACTACTGGTCTAACAGGATCCCTCTGGCTGTGATGGGAAGAGCAGACTGTAGGGATTCCAAGATGGGAGACGGAGTGGAGAGGGGAGAAGTGGTTAAATTCTGGATCTATGTCGATGGCAAAGTCAGCAGGACTTGTTGGCCTGAGCAGGGGTGGGTGAAGGTGCTTTTACTGAGTTGGGGGGTTGGTTTGAGGGGCTACGTCAGGAGGTTTCTCTTCCTGGATGCCAATTCAGTACGTCTGGGAGAGGGCTCAACCTGGCCCTATGTGATGCTGAGTTTTTCAAACTGGGCTTCAAAGAATGTAAGTGTCTGAAGAATTTAAGTGTCCAGAGGATGTACCTTGATGGCAGACATAGGACTGTCTCTTCTACAGGTGAGGATAAGGACAAGTGGGCAGGGGGTCCCTCACTTCAACCAGATCAGGAGATTCCACCTAAGAGGTTTCAAGAAGGGGTTCCGAGACTGATGGAAACTTCAGGACTTCCGCTCCAGTATAAGGATTGCAAACTCAGGTGCCTCTGGGGCTAGGAAAACAGCACACGTGGTGAGGTGGCTGGTGAGAGAGGCAGGCCCACCTAAAGCATGGGCACTACTCAGTTTCAACCCAATGTCATCATGTGGAAGACCAGGGCTTCAGTTTTTCATGAGAAACTGTAAATCTGGATTGATTTTTAAATATTGGGGCCAATCTATAAATATATAGGCCAGATTTGGCTCGAGGGCCATGAGTTTGACACCTCTGTTCCACTCTAGCCCTCTCATTTTGCAGATAGAGAGTCAGAAGTATAGCTGCTCCAGAGATGGGTGGATTCTTCTGGGTTAGGATGGGACAGGGCACCATGAGGGAGGTGGAGCTTGGACTCAGCTCTGAAGAAGGGTCAGATTCCAACAGAAAAAGAGGAGAGGGCATTCCAGGAGGTGGGGGAGTGTGAGCAAGGCTAGGGAGGTGGGAACATGGAAGACTGTTTTTGAGGTTGAGGGAGATAAGAGGAGATGGAACCAGGAAAGAAGAGAAGGAGACGTGATAAAGAAGGGCAGGGGTGGTGCTGGGAAGTTAGCGAAGAGGTTGGACTGAAAGCAGGCCTGGAAAAATCACAAAAGGATTTTAATAATATTAATAATTTCACTTCCGAAATTATTTGGCAATGAACAGCTCGTTTATTTTACCACTGGCTTTGGGTTCTTGGCAATCCCCATGTACACCAGGGAGTGTTTGCCCAACAAGGAACATTCTGGTTTGCAGATTGTTTTCTAACGACATGAAATACTGAATTAGAAATTTAATACTTAATTGTGAAGTTTGAGTGTATAAATGAAAAGATTTATTAATTTCTATTTAGCAGGTTTCTTTAAGTATTTTAGAGGCAAGACAATTTTTTTTTCCAAATACCCCTTGCAAATTTTCCACCTCACAGCAGCCAAAATTTGAGGTGACATGTGCAAAAATAGCTGATGTGTAATGAAAGAGAGGGTAAGTGAGGCTTAGAGAGAGTCTGGGAGAGTTCGCTCTCAAGGGGAGGATCAGGGCAGGCTCCCTGGAGGAGGTGGTTTTGAATCTATGTGGCAAAAAATAAGTGATATATTGATCAGGTAGATGGGTTAGGGTAAGTGAGGGTGTGCCAGGTAGAGGGCTCCGTGCATGCAAACATGTGAAGATGGGAATAATGAGGTGAGAGTGTGGACTAAGGGGGTTGGGGCTGGGCTAGTGATAGTGGAGGGCACTGTAAGAACCAAAAAGCAAAGGTCAGGGGCACAACCAGGCCTGAGGGCCCAGAGTGTGAAGGAGAATGGTGAACTGACCTCCTCTGTTCAAATTGCTTATGGGTGCAGAAGGGCAGCTGGGATTGTGGCTGTGTCTTACTTCAGTCCATGGCCTAGCACCCTTCCCTCTTATCCCAGCAGAGTCATATCATGTGAAATAAAGAGGAAGTCACCTGTGTTGAGTGTCTAAGGAATGCCCCTCCCTGCACAGAGGGCTTCTGGGGCATCAGCTCATTCATTTCTCCTGTCAATTGAATGAGGGAGGTATTATTATGATTCCTATTTTACAGAGGATATGGAGGCCCAGAGAGGTTAAGCAACATGCCTAAGATCACACAGCCAGGAAATGGCAGAGTGGGATGGGAACCTAGACCTGCTCAAGCCCAAAGACCATGCTCTACCACTGCTCCATAATGACACTTATGTGCTTTCACCAGGCCTGGCTCCCTGTGATCCAAGAACCATAATCATCCCACTTATCTGAGGGGTAAACTGAGGCTCTGAGAGGTGGAGTCACTTGTGTGAGTTTATATAGCCAGAAGGGGCAAAGCCAAGGTTTGAATCGCTGGGTCCAGTTGACTTTGGAGCCCACTTTTCTTCCACCAAATGACACAACCGCTTGTCTTCTTAGGCCTCTATTTCCTCATCTGATGAATGAGGGTGAGGGCAATGTCCACCTGATGGGGGCATGTGAGGCTCAGAGGTAGTACATATTAATCACATAGCTCAGTGCCTAGCAATTAGTAGGTGCTTTAAAAATGATGGCTATGATTATTTGTATAAAGGTGGCTGCATATTAAATGCATGAATTAATGTAAGGCACTTAGAGCAGTGCCCAAGTAGCACTTATGTGCCTAAGGACACACACTAGGTGCTCTAGAAATGCTAGAAGGTATTATTATTATTAGAGAACCTACCTACCACAGGGGACAGCTTGATGTCCTTCCAAACCTGCTTCCTCCCTAAATTGCCTTCTACTTGTTTTTCTCTTCCACCAGCAAATGAGCTTTACAGTCTGGGATAGGATTTAGTGGTGAGGAGGATGCAGAGCCTCCTGCCCATTAGTCAGAGAGATGCTGAGAGCACTAGATAGTGAGTCCGGAAATCTGGGTTTGAACCCTGGACCCGCTGTGTTACCTTTGGCAAGTGCCTTGCCCTCTCTGAGCCTCAAATTCACCTTTCATCTGCAGAGCCTGCCCTGGGAGCTACCAGCCTCGCACAGAGATAGGGGCAGTTCCTGTGCCCCCTTTGGCCACCAGCCCCTACCTCCTGCCTCCCGAGCTGCAGGCCCGCCCAGCTCAGCTGTGACAACCAACCAGCCAATCTGTTTACTGAACTGGCTGACCCCTTCCGGGAACTCGGCCCAAGCTTCCCAGAACTCGGGTATTAATGACCCGGAGCCACATGACAGAGCATGACACAGCACTTTTGGGCCCAAAACAGGGCCCAGAGGGGTGCGTGGGGGGCCGCAGCCCAGCCCCCTGGCCTGGCTGGCTGGTGAGTCACTCCAGCCTCCTGCAGCTTCCTGATCCTGGCCACTCTGCCACCCTCCCCCATCCCCAGTACCTCCTCCCGAGCCGGGACCACCCTAGGACCCCTGGACCTTTGCCCCAGTGACCTAGAAGTGGTCTTGGGTGATCAGGACTGTCCCCTGAAGTTACAAACGGGGGAAGTGAGGCCCAGAGGCCTGGAATAAATAACAATGAGCACTTACTAAGTTCTTACCGTGAGTACTGGGCTCTGGGCAAATGTCTCATCCTAGTCTCGCAGTAACCCTATGAAGTAGCATATGCTAGATGGGGAAATTGAGGCTCAAAGAGAGGACCAGAGGCATGTAGTAATGTGGGGCAGCAATGAATCCAAGCAGCTCTACTGGACGTCAGATGATCTCCTTTCAAGGGAAGGGCCAAGGGGTCTGTTTCACAGCAGGGGAAACTGAAGCGTAGAGGGGCTGGTACCCTGCTAAGATCTCAGGGCTCTTCCTCCAGGACCTGTGCTCTGAACCAGCACCTAGCACACTGCTAGCACTCATGTAATATCTGTGGACTGACCAGAGTGGGTGAGGGCACATGCAGGCTTTGGTGTAATAGGGAGCTGGGTTCGAATCCCAACTGTGCCTTTCCCTGGCAGCTGGGCCTGGGGCATGTGGCTATACCGCACTGCACCTCAGTTCTCAGTTTCCTCACTGGTAAAGGGTGATTGTGGTGATCCTGACTTGGTAGAGCAGGTGTAAGGACCATGGTGTTTAAACAGCACCTGGCCGCACAGAAAATACTTCGTGGACACTGACTTCCGATTCTGTATCTTCTCCCCACCAAGGTCCCTGAAGCCAGGTTGGGGTCAGCCCCTGGGCCCCACATCTGCCTCCTTCACCCTTTGCTGCCCAAAGGCAAAGTGAAGGCTGTGGTTTTTATGGGGCTGGGAACCAGACAGGCTCTGGGGCTCAGAGGGCCACCCGCCTGCAGCAGGAGTGGGGCCTCTTGGTTCCCAGTCCCTGAACTTTGGGCTGAGGGCTGGGGGTGAGCAGAGATGGGGCAGCACTTTGATGGTCTTGCCGTCATTCCATAACTGTTGCTTGAGCACCTACTGTATACCAAACTCCAGGAAAGCCAGCAGCCAACAAGGTGTCTGCCTGCATTCTGGTGGAGGAGACAGATCAGTGAGCAAACACAGGAATAGATAAGATAATTTCAGCCAAGGAGAAGCTCCATGGCAGAAATAAACAGGGGTGTTTGGGAGCTGTGTGGGTCAGAGAGGGCTTCTTTGAGGAGGTGACCTGGAAAGACATCTGAAGGAAAAGGAACAGACCCTGGAGGAAGGGATTTCCAGTGGGGTAACAGAAAGGGCAAAGGCCCTGGGGTGGGTTTGGGCTTGGAATGTTCCATGAAATGCATGGAGGCCAGGTGGCCAGAGGGGAGTGAAGAAGGTGAAAGGAGATGATGTTGGAGATGTCAGCAGGGGTCAGATCATGTGGGGATTTGTGGGTTGAGTGCCACTGGTAAGATTTGAGTAGGGAAAGGACTGACGTGACCCAATTTGATGGACAGCAAGCCTTCACTTACTGTGAGGTTTAATTTTTCTACCCATCTGACAGATGAGCTAACTATGGCCCAGACCAAGTTCACCCAGAAGGTCAGTGGCAGGGTGGGGATGAAAACGAGCTGGTTGGACAGCCAGTTCAGGACAACTCCCCCTAAGAAGAGGGAAGTCAGAACATGGGCTGAGGAGTAAATAGCCCACGGGTCAGCAAAGTGGGAGCCCTTGCAAAGCCCTAAGAGCTGTGAGCTTCCTGGCAGAGGAGGCGCCCTCTAAGCTGAGGATGGGGCAGAGGTGCTGGAAGAGCGCTCTTGGTAGAGAGAACAGCATGTAGAGAGGCCTTGAGTTAAGGGAGAGTAGGGTATGTTTGGGAAATTCATCGTTGCTCAGGAGTCAGGAGAGGGGAGAGGTGATGGAGTGCTCTTGCCTGGATCCTGATCCTGGGAGGCCTTAGAGCCAAGGGGAGGAGCTGCAATTTCATTCTAAAGGCCTACTATGTGCCAGGCCCAGGCTGGACCCCAGGGACACCAAGACAGACACATGTTTATTCTCCTGAGCCTCAAGATCTAGAGCTGGGTGCAGCCTGGAGAGGGGTCGGGGCCACAAGGGAGCAGGAGGGCAGATGGACATGAGCTCCTACCTCTACTTTTACAAAAGACACAGAGGTTCACATCTCAGTTCTGTGATGTCTTCACTGTGTGGCCTGTGGCAAGTCACTTCACCTCTCTGAGCCTTGGCTTTCTCATCTGTAAATATCACCTGGAAAGATATTGTCAGAACTCAGTGAGATCATTCTTTCATTTGCTCATTTATTCATTCACTATTTTTTGAGCACCTGCTATGTGCCAGGCAGTAGCAGTGACACAGCAGTGACAAATCCCCTGCTGTGTTAGAAGAGGTGGTGTAGACTAGCAAGCAGTTAAGAACATGGACTCTGGAGCCAGATGGCCTGGGTTAGCTCCTGGCCTACCACTTATCAACTGTGTGACTTTGGGTGAGTTGCCTTACCTCTCTGAGCCTTATCTATAAAATGGAATAATTATAGTACCCACCTCATAGGGCTGTTTTAAGGACATATGAATTAACACGTGTTTACCACAGAGTCTGGTAGACAGTAGGTGTTCAATAAATGTTCCCCATGCTTATACTCAAGTTGGCAAGATGGACAATAAGCTATCAGATGACGGGTAAATGGATGAGGTATTGTCTAAAGTGGGAAGTCACACAGCAGCTCTTAGCACCAAGTGGGCATGCAGTATGTAACTCAGTAAGTGTTTCTCCTTCTTTGTCTCCTTCTGAGCTAAGCTTGGGCTGTGATAGGAACATGAGGTTTGGGAGTCTGTGTGGAAGATAGGAGGCTGTCTTTGCTGATCCAGAAATCCACTTTGGGGCCAGGAAGATCAGAGGCATCCCCACCACCCTCTTGCCCCCCATGTTCCCTGAACCCCATCCCCAGCATTGTTCACAGCCTGGGTGGCTGGGGCGAGCCAGAGCCTGCCTGGCAGGTCCCTAGTAATGGCACTCATTACGCAGGTGTCTGGCAGCTTAGGGGGAGGCAAGGGCCCCAGGGGCTGCATTCACATGGCACCCAGCCAGCCCACCCCAGGCCCTTCCTCATCCTTTACGAGTCTGGTGCCCAGGGCATGCAGGCCAGTGGAGAGGAGCTGGCACAGGGCCAGCTGGAGCCTGGAGGAAAGAAGGAAAATTAAGAAGTTTGGGTGCCAAGGGCTGGTATGGAAGATGAGGCAGGGGGTGCTGGGGGTGGTGGTGGTGTGTGTGTGTGTGTGTGTGTTTGCACACATGCAGGTATGTACAGGGGCACAGCCAATCTGTATACAGGTCTAGGCATCCTTCCAGCCCACCTGTGTGGAGGTGAGAGAGTCTATGTAGATGAAACATTGACAGCCCCCACAGTGGGCAAAACCTCCATCATCCATTTCACTTGTTCATTTAACCTACACTAATAGACAAGTGCCAGGCTGTGCCCGGCCTGGGCCTGGTGACATTGGACCCGGCACTTGGCCGGTCTTAGGCTCTGCCATCTAAGGCTCCAAACCCAGAGAGAGACAGCCGCGAAAGCAGTGGGACAAGATACCTCCATGAAGCCTTTGGTGGAGGAAAATAAGGCACGGTGATGAGAGAGAGCAACAGGATGGGGTCAGGGAGGGTCTCTCCAAGAAGGTGACCTTGGAGCCGAAACTTGAAGGATGAACCACCAGGGTGAGATCTGGAGGAAGAAAGTTCTGGGCAGGAGGAACAGCCAGTGCAAAGGCTGGGAAACAACACCAGCTTGGCATGTTTGTGGAGCATCAGGGAGGCCTGGGTAGAGAAGTGATTGAGGAGAGAGGGTAGGAGGAGAGGTCAGGTGTGGGCAGGGCCAGACTTCATGGGCAAAGGTCAGGAGTGTGGATCTTTTTCTGAGTACAATGAGAAGCTTGGCACATGGTAAGCAGACAGAAGAGGGCACCCCCAGGGTGAATGGGTTTGAAGAGAGTGGAGGCCAGGCCCACTGAGTGTGGGAACCATTGGCTTTCAGAGCTACAGACAGGAACGTGGGCTGCTCAATTTGTGTTTGAACCTATTCTCCTGGGTTCAAACCCCCTGGATCCTGGAGCCTGTTATTAAGCTGGCTGTACCCTGGGGCGCCTGCCTTTATCCCCAGACAGGCCTGCCTGGCCTGCCTGCCCCGAGGTCAACCCTGGCCCCCTAGATGGGGGTGGATGGGCGGGACTGGTGAACCCCGTACTTGCCCCAGCCCCCACAAGGCGCCTGAGAAGGGCCAAATCTATTTCTAAGAGCTGGAATGAGACTGTGGAGCAATGAGCATCTCCATTTACAGATGGGGAAACTGAAGCCCAGAGAAGGAAAGGGTATGTCCCAGGGCCTCGTGGCAGGGAGCTGGTGGCAGCACCCAGGAAGTCTCTGTCATAACTCATATCTCTTCCCACTTCTCCCCCTGTCCACTGGGCTCCTCTCAGTGTGACCCTGGCCAGAAGAGTAGTTGATGTCTGGGTAGGGCCAGAGGGAAAAGTTAGGGCCAATTTGGGAGGCTTGTCTTAATTGAGCCCTATGGGAAGAACTGCCCAACAGTTTAGATAGTGAGTTCCCCATCACTGGAGACATGCAAGCAGACCCAGATAACAGTTCTTCATCTGCTGACAAGGGTTTGGATGAATGAGAGACCACTTCCCTTTAAGCTCTGTGATTCCATAGGAACTTGGTCCAGTCCTTCTCTGTTCAAGCCTCAGTTTCCCAGCTAATTTTTTTTTTAATGATCAGAGTGACCTTGATGAGAGGAAAGGCTTGATGATGAAACTCCACTGGTTCCATCTCTTCCTTGGCTCCTCAGTCCTCAGGAGACAGCTCCAACCCTCACCATGGCCCAGACGTCCTGCCCCTGAGGCCTCTCCCTCTCTCTCTCTGATGAAGCCACTGGGACTTCCTCACTGTTATTCAGGTTACTGTCCCTTCCTGCCTCAGGGCTTTTGCAGACACTGTGATCAGTGGATGCCAGGCCAAGTGCTTTCCATACTTTACGTCTCCCACCAGCCCTGTGAGAGAAATACTCTTATGGGGTCCATTTTACAGATGGGGAAGCTGAGTCTGAGAAGTGTAGTCTTTTGCTAAAAGCCATATAGCCTGTAAGCAGAGGGGTCAGGATTTGAACTCAGACCATCTGGAACTTAGCACCATTCTCTTCTCTTTTTTCCTAATGGAATTCATTTTCATCTTCAAAACTTTGCTCCACAGTCCCCTTCTCCAGGAAGCCTTCCCTGATTACCCTCCCAATCCTTCTCCCATGCCCTTCCTGAGTTTCTCCTTTCCTGCAGTGATCACACTGCCTCACAATTATCCCCCTTCTTAAACTACTCCATTGAGGTATATCGCAAACATGGAATAAATGTCACATCTTTGAACATTTAGAAGAGTTTTGACATACGTATGCACTCATGAAGCCACCAGCACAACCAGGATGTGAAACATATCCATCACCTCCAAAGGTTTCCTTGTGTCCTTCTGTCATCCATGCTTTCCGTCCACTCCCCACCCCCATATTCCCATTGCCAGGTAACTGCCGATCAGCTAGTTGTCGCTGCAGATTAGTCTGCATTCTCTAGAATTTTCCGTAACTGGAATCATATAGTGTATTCTCCTTTGTCAGGCTCCTTTCCCTCAGCGTAATGATTTTGAGATTCAACCATGTTATTAACGACCATTTTTTTTTTAGGTATCTGCCCCTTTCCTCATCAGACTGTGAGCTCCAGTGGGGCGGACTTTGTCTTATTTATTTTTATGTCCCCAGCATCCAGCATGGGCTGGGCACACACAAAGTGCCTAATAAATGTAGAACAACTAGAAGGAGGATGAGGATGTGCCCAAGTGGGAGAAGAGCAGGCACGGTTGCATGGCAGAGAAGAGTCCAAAGACTGAAAATATAGCCCCTGGAATGATCTGGAGGCCTCGTGGCCCCATCAGATAAATACATCCGCTCATCCCTGTGGCTGTCTCCGTGGAGCAGAGATCTGAATTGCACAAGGGTTGGGCTTGGGCCGAGGAGGCACTTAGTGGCCCCTTTATCTGGTATGGGCATCCGGCTCCGTGTTCTAGAACTGCAACAGCCCACACCTCCTGGCAGGTCGCATGGCCTGGGCTCCAGTAGCAGGCCGTGGACAAGTGGGTGGTGGGAAGGGGAGGTTGCCGCCCAGCCCTCCCCAAACCAGTTGGACTCCTTTGCAGAGGTTTCTGGAGGCGCTTAAGGAGCTGAGTAAGGGAGAGCAGGAGGCTGGGGCAAAAGGAGAAGGAGGGAGGAGGAATCATTTAATTAGCGAATATTATAGGGAATTTCCGGTTCATGCCCCATCAGGCTGGGCAGGGATGCTGTGCGATTACTCAGGCAGTTTCCAGGTAGGTACCAGTCTCAGCCGTGAAGGCCAGTAAGGCCCAAAGGTCTCATCACTGGCTGGAAACTCAACTAGCCTGCGTGAGAAAGTGGCAGGGGTGGATAGAGCTACATCTTGAGACAGAGCATACAACAAAGGCTGAGTGTAAGCACATGCTTCTTGCATCAGCCCTGCTGAGATGATTTTAGTGGCCATTTCCCAGACTTAAAAACTGAGTCTTGGAGCTATGAAGTTGGCTGAGGTCACACAGGGGTCACTGGGAATGGGGAGACCTTAAGAATCGGGGGTCATTTTGGAGTGATTCTTTCAATAACAACATTCCTTTGACAAATGCTGTCGAACAGCAATCGTGTGCCAGGCACTGTGCTCAGTCTGGGGATAAAAAAAAATGAAGTCCTGGGTATATATATAGTGCATTGCATTTTATCTCCTGATGGAAACAATTTTGAGGACAGAGACTGTTTTTTGAAACCTTGTTTTCTTGTTTGTGGAAATAAGGAGTTTGGACCAGACTAGCATTTTCCAAATGGGGTTCCAAAGGACACAGATTCTCTGGGATATTAATAGGATTGACATGGAGAAAAGAGTTCCATGGTCCAATGAGTTTGAGAATTACTGTGTTTAACAATGTTAACATTTGTTGCAGGACTTTTCAGTCTTTAATGTCTTAAGCTCAGTGAGCATCTAGGTGGATGGGTATTCTGTAAGTCACCCTTTGAGATATCTAAGGGAGCTTATTCATTGTTTCCCTGTCTTTATGAATCCTGGTTTAGATGCCACCTCTTCCAAGGAACTTTCTCTGAATCCCCAGATAGACCTGAGTCTCCTCCTGTGAAGGCACCTGCCTGGAGTTCCCTTTAACCTCTTAATATTTTCCACCTTGAGTCGTAGCTATCTGTTCCCGTCACTAGACTGTGAGCTTCTCAAGGGAGGGACCAGCTGTGATTCATCTCTTGGTTCTGGTACAGGGAACAGAATGAGTGGATGGAGAATTTAATGAGTGGAAGGATGAGTGATGATTTGATGGATGGGTGGATAGTTGAATGGATGATTTAATGGTTGGGTACATGGGTGGATGTATGAGGGAACTGTTTATGGACAGATGAAATGGATGAAGAGATAGATAAATGAAAGAATAGATGAATCAATGAATGAAACAGTGAAGAACTGAGTGGATGGATGAGTGGATGGATGGATGGATAGAAGATGAATAAAGAAATTTGTAGATAAATGAATAGATGGTTGATAAATTATGGATAATGATGGATGGTATAGATGACTTCACGGTTGAAAACTGAATTGTTGATGGATGAATGGATAAACATATAATTAAATTCATAAATAAATTAATAAATGAAATGATGAACAAATTAATAGATGGCTAGATGAATAAACACATAAAGGGATAAATGGGTAGATGGATTGATAGCGATTTAATGAGTGAATGGATAGGCAGATTGATGGATGGTTGAATAGATGGATAGATGAGAAAGTGGATATATGGATGGGTCAGTGGTTGGATGGATGGTTGGATGGATGGATGAATGGTGGAAAATGGATGCATGGGTGGATGTGAAAATGGATGGGTGCAGGGATGAATGGATGGATGGATGGGAGGATAGATGTATGAATATAAATGGATGAATGGGTGCATGGGAGAGTGGATGGACAGGTAGGTGAGTGGATGGATGCACAAGTGAATGCATACAATGTCATAAGGTCTGAACTGGGGCCAAGATGGCAGAGAGAGCCCTGCATTCCTCCCTGATGTAGCAGTTTAGCAAATTTTTGGAGCTTGAGAGTTTAATGAAAGCTATGACCCATATCTCCAGAAAACTACACATGGATACAAAATGTCAGCAATTTTAAGACATCAAGCCTAGTAGCCTCCTGCAGACCCTGAGTGAGGAGTTCCAGCACAGCACAATTAGTTTCTATTTCTTGAACTCTGACCATGGACAGGAGCCCAGGCCCAGAGGGATGAAAGCAGCTAAGATGGGGACAAGGGGTGTCACGATGGAGGGGGCACTTGTGTATTCATTTGGTCATTGCACAGCATTTCTGTGACTTTTTTGGATGCCTGAGAGAAGGTCGCTGTGAGAAGACAAAACTGCTTTTCGTCGTGGCAAGCATTTAAGGCTTGAAGTCAAACAGATTCCATTTTTAATCTTGTCTATAATATTTACTGGCTGGGTGACCTTAGGAAAATTACTTCACCTCTCTGGGTCTTCTCTTCATGTATAAAATAGGCTATAGCAATAATCCCTATCCTATTGGTTTGTAAATATGTAAACAAGTATATATAGCACATAGCCCAGTACTCAGGGCATAGTAAATGCTCAATAAATACTGGTGAGCCAGGGGTATCTAAAGCACAGTTGTGTCCCTTAAAGTGTTCACAGTCTGGTAGGAAAGACAGACAAGTAAACACAGGCTGACTGGCACTGTGGTGGGGAATCCTGAGACATCACGTCTAGGGTCCACTGGTACTCAGCATCCATTCATCTCCTTCTATCTATAGGATGTTAATATCTCCTTCTAGCTATAGGAAGCAGAGACTGGAAATCTACAAGCCACATTTCCCAGCCTCCTTTGCAGCTAGGGTTCTGTATGCTCCTTTGCTTCTGCCAGTCACATGCTATCCTGTGAGATTCAAAAAGTAGAGGCCATCTGGTTTTTGCCTTGGCTCTCTCTGCTGATGAACTTGGTCACAAACTGCATTTTCTGGTAGCAACCTACCATGCCTGGTTACCAGTTTTGGGGATCCAGAAGTGGTGGTGGTGGCCTCCTTATCTCTGGATGGCTGTTACAGTGGTGTGTTCTCAAAGCCAACAGTTCTTGTGATGGCCTGCTGGTTCCCCCCCCATCCTGACTGGCTGAAGTGGCATCTCCTCCAACGGGACAGTTCTGCCATGTCATTCTGGAGCCCCTCCAGCCCCTCTAGTGATTTTGTGTGTGCCCAATTCCCAGTACTCCATCCTTTCTGTGTAAAAGAACTGGAGGGGGTTTGGTTCCTGCAGCTGGAGTCTAACTCCCACACAGGGGCTGTAGGACTCCAGGGGGTACCGAAACCAGGCTTAGGGATCAGGGAAGGTTTATGAAGCCCATGACACCTAAGCTGACCCCTGCAGGGCATTTGTAGAGTAGTCAGACAAGAGACGGGGGTGAAGAGGGAAGAACATTCCAGGCAGAGGGGAAGAGCCTGTGCAAAGCCTCAGAGATGAGAGAGAACATAACATTTTGGAAAAGTGAGAGGAGTTCAGGCTGGCTAGAATGTGTAGGGAAGGGGTGGGATCACTGGTGGGATTTTAAGACTGGCCAAGGTGTTTGAACTACCTTCTGAAGGTGAAGGGGAGCTACATCTGATAGCTGCGGGAAATAGTAAATGTCACCCAGCTGCTGTGGAATGCTGGATTTGGGGAAGAGGGAGTTCCTATGCAGGGCAAACAGTGAGGAGGAGAGTGCAGTCACCCAGGGAAAAGGTGACAGGCAGATGGATTTGAAGGACAAGACTCCTTGGCATTGGTGACCAGTTGGGTTGAGGGTATGGAGGGGAAGGTATAATGGATGATGCTCAGGCTTCTGGCTTCGGCCATTTGGCAGATGTCGGGGCCTTCTGTGAGAAGAAAATGGTGGCAGAGGAGCAGTTTGTGGGAAAGCTGCTGAGTTCACTTTGGGTGCATTGATCTGGAGGATGCCTGGGGGCCACACAGGTGTAGACATCTTAGAAGCATGCAGAAATGCAGCCAGAGAAACGAGATGCTGGGGCTGAGACAGATTGGATATGGATGGGGTCCACAACTTTGGAAAAAATTAGATTCCAGGGGAATGGGTGAAATATTCATTCAACAAACACTGTCGGGAACCCTAAGACAAACCCTATCTGTTCATTTATGAGTATCTAGCATGTGGCCTTGGGCCTGGATGCTTTTTAAAATAAACCAGGAGGAAGCACTGGGGCTGAGCCTTGGAGGATGGGCTGGTTCTAGCAGGAAGAGATGCGGGAGGCTTCCATGGTCCAGGGTGTGAGGCCTGTGTCTGAGTTCAGCTCCTCTGAACTTACTGTAGGGCCCTGGGCCAGGCATTTTCCCTCCCTCTGCCTCAGTTTACTCATCTGAAAATTGATCATAAAGGGATGTGGTAAAGGTTCAAAGTGATGCTTGTGGAAGCATATAGTTTGGAGCACAGCAGGTGGGGCTGGGATCCGACAGGCTGGGGAGGGCAGGGCTTTGGGGGATGACCTGGGGCACAGAGTTGCCTAATTCCTGGGGTTGCAGGGACACGGGGGACAGGAGAGTGAAATTGGGATCTGCTTGGCAAATACATCCACAGCTATGTCCCATGTAGGAAAGGAGACCTCAGTCCTCATCCAGGCCCCCTTCCACCCCACAGCCAGCTGGAGCAGGCGGGTGGTCAGGGGAGGCTCATCCCCATGAGGGGGTGGAGAGGGACCAGATGACAGGACCCTTTCCCACAGTCCCTCGGAGCTGCTGGCACTACGTTCTGGCTACCGGCCCGACCCTCAGAAACTGACTCAGGATCAGGCTGTGATCTGCTCCTTTCTCTGGCAGCTCTAGTCAGCCAAGCAGAGGTTGCAAACTGGAGGCCCAGGGGACTAAATCTGGCCCTTAAGTGGGCTATGTTTGGCCCACATAGAATTTATAATTGAATAGAGCCAACATTAAAAAATCTGTAGATAGTAGATAAAAACCTATGCTTCTAATTCCCACTGGAAAATCAGAGGATCTGAATATTTGATTGCACTGGGTCCCCACTCCCAAGGGGCCACACTCAGTTTTAGACAGAGCACATGCCCCAGTCCCCACCACTCCCTTGTATCTCTCTGAAACTGAGACCAAGGAGTGATATCTATTTATCATCTTACTCTGGCTGCCTTCACTCACTTAAAATCCCTGCCTGGCACTTGGTGGCACTGAGTTTTCAGCCCCAGAGAACTGTCTCTTTTTCCTCCATAACCACCAAGGCCTTGGCCATGGTTCCAGTCCTGAGCCCCCTAATCTCTGCCTAACGTGAACTCTTCAGGGTCACTGTTCTTTCCCTTTGCCCACAAGGCCCAGCGCCACACCCTGGGGGGTGGGGGATGGGCTGAGACTTGGCTGGGCTCAGCTGGACTCGTGGGAGGCAGACCCACATCTGCTCTGAGATGTGTCAGCTGGGCCTGGTCACACTCTCTGTAGCTCATCCCTGAGGCATGTGGGACCAGGCGCTGTGCTCACAGCTGGGCCAGGGTGGCGGGCGGGGCCAGGCCTGTGGATGTGGTGGATGTCCAGGCTGCACGCAGCAGGCCTGATATTTCAGCTGCAAACACAATTGGCTGAAAAGAGGAAAGGAGGAGGGGAGAGAGACAGCACTGCTTTAGTGGAAAATGCCTAAAACACTGAGGCAGAAACACCTGAATTCACACCCTTAGTTGCTGTGTGACCTTGGTCATGTCATTTCACCTCTCTGAGCCTCCAGCTTAATATGGAGCCAAGGGGAACCCCCAGCAGTGGTAATGTGGTTGGTGTGAGCCTAAACCCCCAAGAGGCAGCCTGGAATGAAGAAAAAAAAGTCACAGACTTTGGGGTCAGATCGACAGGCCACTTGTGAGCTGGGTGACCCTGGGCAAGTTACTTCTCTATCTGAGCAAAGGGCACAAGCTCTGTTCCAGCTGAACCCTCAGCAAATTATTCTGAGGGAAAAAAAGAATTCATTCATTCAACAAATATTTATTGAGCACTTCCTGTATGTCAGGCACTGGGGACACAGCAGGACACGAGACAGTCAGAGGTCTCTGCCTCCATGGAGTTCACACTTTTGTGGGGTGAGCAGACAATAAACAAGATAAATAAGTAGTATATTATATTGGAAAATACCAGTGCTACAGAGAGAAATAAAGCAGGAAAAGGAGATGGGGCGTGCTGGGGGTTTACATAGATGGGTCAGGGCCAGCCTCACTGAGCAGGTCACATCTGAGCAACAATCTGTAGGAGGTGAGGGAGGGAGCCGTCAGGAGGAAGAGGTTTCCAGGCAGTGGGAACAGCCGCTTAGTGCAAAGGCCCTGAGGTTGGGTGCAGCAAGAGAGAGACCAGTGTGTCTGGAGCAGAGGGAGGGAGGGGGGAGGAGGTGAGGGCAGAGAGGGGATGGGAGCAGAAAAAGCAGGACCTTGTGGGTTGTTGTAAGGACTTTGGCCTTTTCTCTGCATGAGGTGGGAGCCGTGGAGGGTTCTGAGCAGAGGAGGGACATGGTTTGATTTGGGTTTTCCCTCTGGCTGCAAATGGAAAAGAGACTGTAGAGGCCAGGACAAAAGCAGGAAAAACATAGGGGAGGTACTGCAATAGTCAGTCCTCTATTTAGTGATCATATTCCTTCCCTTCTCCAAAGCCATCATGGCTCCCCTTTGCCCCTGGAGAAAGCCCAAACCCTTAACATGACATTCAGGGCCCCTGTTACCCAACCTGGCCTCATTGCTCCCACCTCCAGCCCCTCATTCTCCCCACCTCAACCTAACTAGACATTCTTTCTCCACTGCTCTGTGAGCTGTGCCTTCTTTTCTTTCTTGTTCCCTCTTTCAGGAATACCCTTCTTATCCTTGCTTTGTGACTCAGCTCATGTGTGGCTCAGTCCCACTTGAGCTAGGAGTTAGAAAAGCAAGGAGAGAGGAACCCTGTTCCCAAGGAGGGGCAGGGGAGGGCCAGACCTTGTCTCCCTCCTCAAATATACTCCAGAGCCTCGGCCAGCCAAGGGCAGGTTCAGGGGATAAAAGTGGGGCCATAGCCTACACATACCTGCTCTGTGACCTTGAGCAAGTCACATGCCCTCTCTGAGCCTTATTTTTTCTGCTCTGTAAAGGGGGGAGAATAATGAACCTCTTCATAGGTAGTTCAGATGATGACGTCTGAATTTCGGGGCTGCTGCAACCATGGGAGTGATGGCATCTTGGAGAAGATGTGAATGCACATCTTTTCCCAGCCATGCCAGGCTCACACAGGATGGCCCTGAGCTGATGCCAGGAATATCTTGGGGACGGAATCCCTTGGCAGCCCCGAGCATCTCCAACTTGGTCGTCCTGATTTACCTAAGCACCCACTGTGTCTCCAGCCCCAGTTCTGTGCCTGGGTGGGAACAGAGGCCAGAAGGGCCTGAGTTCAGATCCAACTCTGCTGCTTAGTAGCTGTGTTATCTGGGTGAGTTAACCTCTCAGTTTCCTCATCTGTGAAATGGAGAGAATAATAGTATTCACCGCCTAGCATGGTAAGAGAAGACAGTGAGGTGATGTAAATAATACACTTAGCACATGGAGTAAGCAATGTCAGTTGTTGTTGTTGTGATGATGATGATGATGATGATGATGATGATGATGATAATTACCACTGTTTGCCAGGTATATGGCCTCCCTGGCCTCAGTGAGATGGGTAATAGCACTACCATCCTCACGGAGTTTCCATGAAGACTGAGCCTAATGGTGTAAATGATGTCAGGAATAGGGTATGCATTCTGACTTTTTATAAGATTTCAAATGTAGAATTCATTTAATATAATACCATAAGTCATCACTGATTTGTGAATAGTCTTATGAAACCCTTTTGTCGTCCCTCTAGTCAAACAAATGCCCATTTGGTTTAATTGAATTTAATAAAACAAATGAGGTGAGGAAGGAAATTCCCAGCCTCCGGACATTCACTGCAGCCCAATAGGGCGATGAGAGATACACGTGCTTCTAATGAAAAGCAGAGGAAGATTAACAGGATCATACTAACATTTCAAAAAAAGAATGTGAAAAAGAATATATACACATATATGTATAACTGAATCACTATGCTGTACACCAGAAACTAGCACAATAGTATTAATCAAATATATTTCAATTAAAAATACCCATGTTTCAAGTAATTATGACTGTGCAGCTGGGTGATCTTGGGGAAGTTCCTTCTCTTCTCGGACCCTCAGTCTCTTCTTCTCTACAGTGAGTATGATAACTTCTTACCTGCCTTATCTAGCTTGTTATGGGATTATGGTTTGGCTCAAACCCATCACAGCTATCACTTATGAAGTGCCTCCTATATGCAAAGTATTGTTTGTCATCTCCCTCTCTCTGCCCACCCCCACCCTCCCAGGAGGGAAGGTAGAGGGCTGGCTGTTTCTCAGGAGAGGACAGTGTATGTAGCTGGAGAGCTGGTTGGGGATGCAGCAGAGGGAGGGAAGGAGAGGGAGGGAAGGAAGTGGGGGGCTGGGGCAAGCTGGGCTGACGCAGCTGTGATGTCAGAGACAGGCCGCAGGCGGTGGCCAGCCCAGTGCTAATGGTGTGCTCTCTGCTGGCCTGGCCCCATGCCTCCTTGGGGGGGGCCCACCGCCCCCCTTAACCCCTTCCCGGCCTCCCTTTCCCAGACAGCCATCCCCCGGGCCTGGCCTTGCCCACAAGATTCCCAGATTTCACAACTGGGGCTGGCGCTGAATCATGTACAGTAAGTCCGGGGAGAGGAACTCCTGGCTGCCCAGCGTCCCCAGGACAGGACAATCGCCAAGCCGGCCCTCCCTCCCGATGGGCCGAGTGGCTGCCCGGGAGCCAGGATCATTCCTCTGGGCCGCTGACCAGTTGTGTGTGTGTGTGTGTGGGGGGGGGTGCATCAGGCAGGATACCCAACCTCTCTAGGCTGCGCCAGGAATTAAAAGGGGTGGGGTTGTCTCTAGGGGACCTTGAAGTTGTGGAGAGCTGGGGGGTAGGGTGTGGTGGTAGCTGATGACCTGTAACAAGTTCCTTCACCTCTCTAAACTACAGTTTCCTTATCTGGAGAATGGGGATAATCATAGGACTGACCTCATGGGGTCAGTGCGAGGATTAAGTGAGATGATCTGTGTCCAGGGCTTAGCACAGTTAGCGCCTGACAAATATCATTATTGTTGTTTTGATGTCAAAGCTCCTGATGACATTCTTTAAGACTCTGGAGAAATTATTCAGTCCTTTGGACGACATGTCCCCTGGAACACCCACCCCTCTCCTCATGATATGAATTATTCTTATTTTTGAAAATGTCTTTGTTACATCAACAAATATTCAGTGAGCACCACTGTGTTCTACCGGGTCCTGGAGATACAACAGTAAATAAAACAGAAAAAAACAATCCTCTGTTCTTATGGAGTCTATATTGTAGTGAGGGAATATTTGAGATCGTTTCAGAGAGTGATCAGGGCTCTGAAGGAAATAAAGCAGGAGGTATGATGGAGAAACGCTGGAAGGGCTCCTCTGAGGAGATGGCATTTGAACAGAGACCTGAACAAAGAGAAGACGCCAACGTGCAAAGGTGTTCCCCAAAGGTGCCCCAGGCAGAGGGAACTGCAGGTGCAAAGACTCAGTGATGGGAATCAAAGTATGTTGGGGGATCAGCAAGGCCAGTGTGGCGGAAGTGCGTGGAGTGAGGTGGGGGAAAAGGATACAAGGTGAACTTGGCAGGGTGGGCACAGGCCCCCTGGACCAGCTCCCTGAATCTTGGGCTCTTTCTGAAAATGGTGCTGCCTGGTGCCCAACCTGTACTGCAGGGGTAACCACTTAGCAGGGCCTGGCTTGTTCCTACCTGGGGGGCCCATGCCCAAGAGCTGCCCACTCATGTGAAAAACCTTATCTCCAGGGTCACCATGTAGGGCCAGGCACCCATGCCGAGGCTTCAGCTGGGACTC
Source organism: Camelus bactrianus (assembly GCF_048773025.1). Taxonomy (NCBI): domain Eukaryota; kingdom Metazoa; phylum Chordata; class Mammalia; order Artiodactyla; family Camelidae; genus Camelus; species Camelus bactrianus. The sequence goes on from NC_133557.1 coordinate 23,524,162, forward strand.
CTGTTACCTCATGGGAAAGCTGAGGGCCTGGGTCAGGTCTGAGTGTGAGCCTCCCTGCCTCTTCCTAGCTCAGGGCTTTGGCACTTACAACTCAGACCCTCAGTGTCCCCACCTGTGAGATGGGCATGATGCTGCCTCGCACAGGGACATATATAGAGGAATACTACTGCGCCAAAAAAAAAGATAGAAAAATCTTGCCATTTGCGACTATGTGGGCAGACCTTGAGGGTATTATGCTTAGTGAAATAAATCATACGGAGAAAGACAAAGACCATATGATTTCACTCCTGTGTGGAATGTAAAAAACTGATAAACAAACTAAAACAAAATAAATGAGTGAACCAAACCAGACTAAAACAAAATGTAGCTACAGAGAACAGAGTAGTGGTTACCAGAGGGGAAGGGGCAGCCGGGGGGAGGGCAGTGAAATGGGTAAAGGGGGTCAACTATAGGGTGACAGGTGGAAAATAAATTTTTAGTGGTGAGCACACTGTCCAGTATACAGAAGTAGAAATATAATATAGTACACACGAAACTTATATAAGTCAGTATTACCTCAATTTAAAAAATACTAAAAAATAAATAAAAGCAAGAAGAAGGGGGTTGGCTTCAGTATTTGTCCCTCCTTCCCCTCCTCCAGCCGGGGGGGGGGAGGAATGGGCTTCCAGGGGCAGAGGATATTTGGAGCTTGGTTCTGGGGCCCAAGGGGTGCGGGCAACATGAGGCCTGATCTGTATTCCGAAGAGTTTTAAAAATCATTTATTTGTGGAAAAATCCTTCACCATTTCCCATCAGGTCACGAAGGTCGGGATGGCTGATGGCATGGGAGTCACTTTTGCCCTAAACAGGCATCTGGAGAGATCAAATGGTCAAATTGTAGTGTCTGTGTACATGTGGGAAACAGCCACAGTCCATGTGAGATAGGCCAGTGCTTACTCCCATTGTGCAGACAAAACTGAGGCCCTGAGATGGGAAGAGCATTGCTCATGAGGCCTCCCCACCAGGAGACGGGCAGAGATGCAATTTCAACCCTGGCCTTTGTGGCTTCTGATCACTCACAGCCCTATCTCTGCCTGGTCCTGGGGTCTTGGGGCCAGAATGGTGGTCAAAGCCAGATGCTTATGGCATGTTAGGCCCCTACACATCTGGAAAAAAGAAACTGGCCTGAGGTTGAATCAGAACCAGGTGCGACCCCTCTTCCTCATCCCTCAGGCTGGGAGTAATTACTTGCCCCAGTTAATAGCGCCTACTTCCTGCCACCTTTCATCAAGACTCCCAGAATTGCCCGGCAGTAATTAATCCTCATAGCACCCCTCTGAAGTCAGTACTGGAGGCAGACATGTTATTAAACACATTTTTTTTTACAGGTAGGTAAACTGAGGCAGGTCCCATTGTGGCCTGGGAGTTTGTTGTACCCTCATGACTCAGCAGCTAAGTCAGTCTCCACTTTCTTCCTATAGGAAGCAGAGGGCTTGCCCCGAGACGCCCCTTCCCCTGAGGGCCGAGCTGCAGGTGAGAGACCTGGCAGGCGCTGGATACTCCTTGTTCCTGCCCTCTCACCTCTCAGAAGCAAGGAGCATGGCTAGAGACTAGATGGAAGGGGCTGGGATCTGACTGGTGTGTAACCCTGGGCGAGTCACTATCCTTCTCTGGGCCTCAGTTTCCTCCTCAGTAAAATGGGGATGATCATACCTACCTCATGGATATGTCCTGAGCAGAAAGCACAGAGCCAATCTCTGATCCAGCTGCTTTCTCTCTCCTGGCTCTGGCCATATGGCCTCCTCACTGTTCTTTGAACACCCAAGCCACTTCCTACCTCAGGACCTTTGCATATGCAGTGCCATCTGCTTGAAATGTTCTTCCTTCAGATCTCTCCCTGGCTGGCTCCTTCTCAGCATTCTCAGCTCAAATGTCACCTATTCAACCTAGAGTCCCCCTGTTCCCACTCCAACCTCTCACTCTGTATTAAAGTATTTATGAAGGTAACTCATTATTTGCCTTGTTTGTTTCCTTGTCAGCTCCACCAGGGCAGGGTTTTTTAAAAATCTGTTTCATTCACAATATATTCTCAGACCTCAGCTCAGAGTCAGGCACATAGTAGATGCTTAAGAAATGATTGCTTTCTCCACCTCTTTCCTTGCTAGCTCGAAGGTCAGCTACTAACTAGCTATGTGACACTTGCAAGTACTTTCCCTCATGCCTCCTTGTCAACTAAAGATGGACTGGGCGCTATTCTCTTGAAGGACTCAGGTAGCTTTGAAATTGCCAAGACCTCTGCCTCATCCCTCCCCAGGTAATTTGGGAGCAAGAAGGTAGGTGAGGGAAGACAAGCTCCCATTTGGTGCAGACACCCTCTTTCATGCTGCTCCATCCCCTCCCCTGTTGCTTTGGGTTTTTGGACTTACTCCAGGCACATCCCCATGACCAGCCACCCCCTCCCTTGGCATGTCTGTCAGCACCCTTGGGGGAAGGAATTTGGAAAGGGGAGGAAGAGAAAGAAAAGAAAGCAGAGTGCGAGGGTACAGTTCCCACACCTGTGTAAATAATTTGTCATCTTAAAACTTGTCAAATATGCTCACCTTTAATGCCCAGTTCTTGGGCTTGTTTTCCTTGGCAAGGCCCCCACGGGAGTGGAATTTCGGCTGAAGGGAGCCCAATTGTCATCTTCTAAGCATGTTCCCAGGCCAGGGGGCCAGGGAGGGCTCTGGCTGACGCTCCACTTCCGTCCCCAGTAGTACCAGAACGTTCCTGGGGTTTAGGGAGCAGCCACCAGTTCTGGAAACTGTCCCGGAATTCTGGAATGTTGGAATTCAGACAGCCTCCTGCCCATTTTTCAGAGGAGGAACATGAGGCCCAGAGAGGGGAAGAGTTGGCCTGAGGCCACACTGCGTGCTGGGATGAGCTAGAGTGTGCCAGGAGAAGGTGGGATTGTATCTGTCTCCCGTTTGCAGATCATGGCACTCCAATTTCCTACTGGAGAACCTCCTCTTCCCCCATCTCAGTCAATGAGGTTTGGCTGGGGTGCCCCAGGACCCTGTCTTGGAAGGTGGACACATGACCAAATCTGGCTCCAGTGATTAGCCCAGGGATGAGCATGTGACCAAGCCTGCCCAATGAAACTCAATCCTGGGACTTTTGTTGCTGGGAATTATTTTGAAAAGACATGCAGTTTTTCCACTGGATTGAGAGTGAGCAAGTGAAAGCCTGGAGCATCAAGGGACATCATAAGGGAAAAACCTGCTGAGAGAGATCAGTGCAGGGCTGGGCAGGGTTTGAACCCCTGGATCCAGCCATACCTGAAACTAGACACCCTTGGATGTTTTAATTTCATGAGCCACCACATTTCCCATTTTTGGCTGAAAACAGTTTGAACTGGCTTCCCATCACTTGCACATGATGGGTGCTGACTGACCCCATGGGAAGGGGGAAGGGAAGAGATTCCAGGCTGAGGAAATAGTATGCATAGTGACCCCGAAGCAGCAATTCTAAGGGATATTCAAGTAACAGTGAGAAGAAGGAGAATCATCTCCAAGGTGAGTTTAGGAGTTTGTCAGGTGGTCTCAGTGGGCAAAGGGAGTATCTCCAGCAGAGGGAACAACCAGTGTGAAAGCTTAGAGGGGTGACTAGCTAGTGAAGACTACCCATGTGCCACACTCGTGTTGGGTGCCAAGGGACATAGAGATGAAAAAGGCAAAATTGAATCCAGCTACTCCTTAACCGCTCAGCTAAAAGTGAGCTCTTCTGCTTTCGGAGCTGAGCCATCACACCTCCATGCCCTCATCCCTGCCGTGCCCTGTCCGCATGCTGTCTCAGATACTCAAGTGCTCTCCTAATTGGTGATGGGCACCACTGGGGTCACCCAACTTCATTTTATAGGGTGCACAAAGCATCAACTTGCATTGGGTCACGTAATGAGAGTTATTCCCTTTGCAAACCTTTTGCAGTCCTTCCTTTAGATCGTGGGAAGTGTCCATTTGGTACCAACCCATCTCTAACACTGATACTTGCTCATCTCTCTTTGTGAAAAAGACCAGGTCTCAGGCATCATACCTTTGACACAGTTTTATCTAGCTAGACTTTTGAAAAACTTTGTGTTGAGCTGTGGCATAAAAAGTATTCAGCTTCAATTTTCATGGCTGTGTAATTGGCACCCAAATGAGCAAATAGAACATCTCCACCCCCAGAGCCCCTCTTTTTCCTCTGTTACTTCCCTTCCTGCAGGCATTACTATCTTGACTTCTATCACCATACATCGTCTTCACTTGTTTTTGAACTTTCTGATCTGTTTTCTCTTTCTGTAAATTCGCCTTTTCCAGAATGTCGCATAAGTGGAATCCTGCAGTGCATTGCCTTTTGAAAATGGCTTTCTTACGTGCAGCATAGTGCATCTGAGATGCATTGATTTCATTGTGTATTATCAGTACGTTGTTCCTTGTTGTTGCTGAATAGTATTACATCATATGGATGTAACACCGATTGTTTACCCATTCACAATTTGAGGGATATGTGGGCTGTTTCCAGATTTAGTGATTATACGTAAAGCCACTATAAACATTTGCAAATAGGTTTTAATGTAAGCATAAATTTTTATTTATCTTGGGGAAATTTCTAGGAGTAGAATTTCTGGATCGTGTATGGATCATGTAAGTGTATGCCTGACTTAATCAGAAACTGCTGAACTGGTTTCCAATGTATCTGTACATTTTGCATTCCCACCGGCAATGCATCAAAGTTTTGGTTTCTTCCCATCCTCACCAGCTCTTGCTATTGTCAGTTTTTTAAAAAAATTGTAGTCATTCTAATAGGTGTACACTAGTTTGTCATTGTGGTATTAATTCACCTTTCCCTAATGACTAACGATGTTGAGCATTTTTTTTATGTGTTTATTTGCTAACTCTATTTTTTTGGGGGGGGTGTAGTGTCTGTTCAAACTTTTTGTCCATTTGAAAAATCATATCTTTTTCTTATTAATGGGTTTGGAGAGTTCTTTATATATTCTGGATACGAATCTGTCCTTTGTCAGATATGTGATTTGCAAATATTTTCTCCCAGTCTATGGCTTGTCTTTTTGTTCTCTTAAGAGGCAGACTTTAATAACATTGTTTTGTTTTCATTGTGGTGATTTTCCCGGTTATCTTTTATTTGTGGCCAGTGTTCTTTTTTTTTTTTCAAATATAGTGATCATATCAAATGTTTCCTTTTAAAGCAAATTTATTTAAATAAAAAGGTAAGTCAACTCGAAGAAAAATATTAAGCAATAGTAGCAATAGTGGAAAGCAGACTGCACAAAAATCATGAAGGCAGGTGCCTGAATGACCAAAGTGTGGGCAGCTCCAATTCATTCCGTCAGCAAACACTGACTGAGCACTTACTGTGTGGCAGCTCGGTCTTAGGTGGTGGGACACAGTGATGAACAAGAAGAGTTGCAGCCTTTTTGGTGATGGTCTGTCTCCAACGAGCTCTGTATCCTTCAAAAGCCAACTTGAATGGCCTTCCTTTGTCCACGCTTCCCTGGCACACTCACCACACTGTATTGCAATTTTTTGTTTCTTTGAGCATTTTCCTGGGAAGGGGATATGTCTGGCAGCCTCTGAGCACATTGCCTAGAGCCTGGTGCATAGGTTCTCAATAAATAGCACCTCAAGAAATAGTCACAATTATGAAATTCCAAAGACAGATTTGCTGATTTGATTGGTTGAAATCAGCCAGTTTCACCCAGGTACAGTGGCCTAAAGCCCCTCCCCGCTGCAGTCTGGGCTGGCACCATGCAAACCAAGGTCATTCTCCTTGGCCTCCCCTTCCACTGAAAAAGACACCAAGAGAAAAAGCCTCCTAAACCCTGTGCCTTCAGCTCTTCCCCTTGTTCCCCATCCAGTGCCCACGGGTGCCTTCCCTGGTCCTCATTGATCCCACTTATGAGGCATCTCTTTGCTCTGACCTGGTCCTAGTGACCACTTCACCCTGACCTCCTACCACCCTTCCTCCTGCTCCTCCTCTCCAGCACAGCTGCCTGCTTCCGGTCCTCCAACACACCAAGCTCATTCCCACCCCTGGGCCTTTGCACTTGCTGTTCCTTCTATCTGGGACCCTCTGTCTCTAGCTCTTTGCATGACTGGCTTCTTCTCCATGCTTAGTTCTGAGTTTAAATGACCCCCTCCTCAGAGGCCCTCTCAGGCTGTGCTATCAAAAGCCTCCCCAGTTTCTACTTTTTATCCTATCATTCTATTTATTTTCTTTTATTTGTATCTTCACTTGTTTCTTGTCCGTGTCTCCCATTAAAGCGTCAGTACCATGAGGGATTTTGATCTATTCTTCTCTGTCCTCCCAGTGTGTGGCTCAGTGCCTAGTGCATAGTAGGTGTTTAATAAACATTTGTTGAAAGAATAAATGATGTCTCCCTTCTCAAGATGCACTCAAAGCAAAATGGAGCCCATGTCAGACTAATGTCCCTCTGGGCTCCTTCAGGGTAGGACCACATGTCCTCCTCCTGGCCCCCATCTGGCCCCTGTGCCCAGTGCTGATTTCTGCCCAGCTTGGGGGGCATCCCACCATCCTCAGAGCTGGCTTTTTGGAATCTGTTCCCCAGGACCTCACCAACTCTGGGCCATGGAAGGGACTGGAGACAGCTCTGTGGGCTGCAGGGACCCTGCATGGCACCCTGCATGGCACCCCATCCACTCACATGAAGAGAATTGTTTCAGCTCCCTTCCTCTCCTCCTGGTTCTGCTGTGGGGAAGGCAAGGCTCCGCTTGAGGCCTGTATGTCTTTATCATCTTTTTACTACCTGTTCTTTCTTTTTAAGAAATACAGACCAGACCCCAATGCCAAGCCATCAGCGGCAGTAATATCTGACTCTGTCTCACTTCTGTATAATTTGCTGAGTATCGTCAGTTTACAGCAAGTGCCTTAGGTTGGGTTCACCTAGAAGCAGATCTCTAAGAAAATCAAAGGCAAGTCATTTCTTTGGGAGGTGACTCCAGAAACCACTGGTAGGGGTGTGGGGAAGTGAGACTAGGAAGGGAGGGCCTCCAATGCAGAGTATTATCAAGCAAGTAGCCACTGTGGGCACCTGGGGCTCATTCTGTGGTGGACCTCTGAGAAATGGTGTAGAAGGTGCACCTCTGAGTGATTCACTGGGGGTGGGGGTGGCCAGGGAGCTGAGGAATGTTTACACCTGCTCCTGCTAGTCCTTGGTTGAAGGCGGCTCCCTGGAGTGTTAATTCCCAGCACTTCTAGCCTCCCGGAGGTGGGCAGAGCCGGCAGGTAAAGAGGAGCGAGGTGTAGGCAGCTGGAATTTGGTCTGTGTTCATGAAGAGTAAGCAGGAGGGGAGATGGGCAGGGCACCTACAACAAATGCCTCACACTTGATACTCGTTTTTCATTTAAAGCAGAGATCAAGTGTTTCCTTTAAGATGAAGTTTAAATGAAAATTTAAAAAGCGAGTTGACTTAAAAAGAGTAAATAGTATACAGGAGAAATGTGAATGTGGCAAACACTGCTATTTTTAAGGGAGTTCAAAGCGTTTAACAAACTGACGCATCTCCTTGGCGACCCACCAGGATGGGGATGCAGAGACCCCATTCCCTATTCCCAGCACACCCACCCCAACTCTGCCCTGGGTTCCTGGGACTCTTAGAAATGGACCATGGTGCTTGAAGCCCTTTTGACTTGGGGCCTGTCACTCTGTCACTTAACACCTCTAGGCCTATCTGTTAAGAGGGTAGATTCTAAGTCATGTGAAAGAGTATGTGTGTGAAAACAGCCAAGTCTGCAAAAGAAGAGCTAAGAGGGAGGATCTGTCTGTCCGGACATTAGAATATATGACAGAGGCATAAAAATTAAAACAGTGTAGTATTAGCATAGAAGTGGGCAAATACAAGAGAACAGAATAGAGTCCAGAAATTAGCGCAGGTGTCACCTGTCCTGCCTAATGGCTGTGAAAGGATTTAGGAAAAGGGGAGACATCAATTAACATGGAATTCTCTAGATTAGGTCTGTGCTGGGGCAGTGGCTTCCCAACAGGCTCCCCGTCTTTGGCCTTTCCCTCTGGTCCACCCGTCAAGGCACTGGGGAGACTCACCATCATGGACCACATGCTCCCCATGTCTACCCTGGAATCTCAGAAGCCTCCATCCCCAGATTAGTTAGATAGCAGGTGGCACTGAGGAGGACGTTGCTGCCTTTGGAGTTCTCTTTCACTTTTGATTGATTAACCCACAGAGAAAGCCACACGTGGGTGCTGGTAGTCCTTTAAAACTCTCCAAAGCTTGCTTGTCCCCGGGTGTGAGGCAGAGTAGGCCTCAGCCCAGAGCCTACTGCACTCAAAGCAAAATGGAGCCCATGTCAGGCTAATGTCCCTCTGGGCTCCTTCAGCCAGCCACAGAATCCAGCTAGAATTTAATAGTATTGTTTTGTGATCATTGTTTATTTATTCATTTTATTTGTTTATTTTCAATTGAAATATAGTTGATTTGCAATGTTGTGTTAGTCTCTGGTGTACAGCATGGTGACTAAGTTACTTTCCATCTGTAGAAATGATGACTTTTTTCTCTTTCTGGTAACAATATGAATTTTCCTTTAAAAATTATTTTACTGACACATGCTACAATGAGGAGAACCTCCAAAATGTTTTGCTAAGCAAAAGAACTCAGACACAGAAGGTCACCTATTGTACAATTCCATTTCTATGAAATATCCAGAAGATACAACTCCATAGAGACCAGATTGGTGGTTGCAGGGGGCTGGGGTTGGGGGCTAGGGAATGGGGAGCAACTGCTTTCCGGGTATGGGGTCTCCTTTTGGGGTGATGAAAATGTTTTGCAACAGTTAGAGGCTGTGGTTGCACAACATTGCGAATACCATTGTGAATACCAAATGCCACTGAATTGTTCACTTTAAAATGGTTAATTTGATGTTACGTGATTTTACTTCAGTAAATTATTTTTAAAAAACCAACCAAGCAAACAAACAAAAAAATCAATTTACTTAATAAAAAGTATGAATGGCTTTAAAGATGACTTTTAAACAAGGTTCAGGGGACACTGGTTAAGAGAACCGGTCTCACCTCCAGGCCTTGGCTCATGCCTTGCCCAGGCCTGGAATGCCCCCTGTCTCACTGACTGAATCCTGCCCATCCCTGGGAACCCAGGCATAGTCTCAGCTCTGCGGGAAGCCCTCCCTGATTACATAGGCCCATCGGGTGACCAGAGCGGTCGGGTGGGCACAGTCCTGCACTCTTCAGACCTGGAGGCGAATCCCAGCCCAGTTGCTTATTAGCAGGGAGGAGTCTCTTGGACACATTGCTTAACCTCCCCAAGAGGGCCTCAGTTTCCTCATCTGTAAAATGGAGGTTCATGATTGTTCTTATCCCACAAGGTTGAGTTACTACATAAAAAGCCAGTGGATAGGGCATGGTGCAGAATGGGTGCCCTTGATTCACACCTGGCTTTGAGCACCAATCACATCATATTGATTTATTTGCCTCTTGTTTCCTGGACTGTAAGCAAGGACTCAGCCGTCATGATCTCTGTATCCACAGTTCCCACACAGGGCTCATGCAGTAGGTCTCCAAGAAGGGCATGTTGATTGATGCCCAAAGGAATTCCTAGAATCCTACCTCCTGTCCCCACCTCTACTGCCCCCACCCTTGTCCAACCCCTTCATCTCACCTAGACCGTTGCAGGTTTCCTGGCTTCCATCCTGAACATCCCACCCCCAACCCATTCTCCACGCACAGCCAGACCTCATTAGAGCCTAAATCAGATCCTGTCCCTCCCCTGCTTGAAATCTTCCCAGGGCTTCCCCTTCACTCAGAGTAAAAACTGAAGTCCTCCCATGGCCTACAAGGCCCTGAATGATCTGCCCCACCTCCCCACCCCTGCCATCACCTTTCTGCTCTCATCTATCCTCAATGTCCCCTTCTTGGCTCTAGCCATGACAGTCTCCTCCCTGTTGCTGTAAAACTCCAGGCCTCCACCTCTGGACCTTTGCACCTGCTGTTCCCTTTGGTGAGGACACTCTTCCCCAGATACCACCAAGTGCTCATTCCCTCCCTCCTCCTCCAGTCCTTGGTTCAAATATCCCCTGTTCAGGGAGGTTTTCCCTAGCTTCCCAGACCTCACTGGACTCCAAAGCTCTCTTCCTTCCCTAGGAAAGGCCCTTGGCTGGGGTCCTGGATCTCAGGCAGAGGAGAGGCTCCCAGGCCTCTCTCTAGACTTGGAGCCCGGGGTCAGCCATGGAGGCAGGCAGCGCCCAACTGTACCTGGTGCAGAGGCCTCTGCCTGCCCTCCCACCCGCTGAGGGAGGTGCCCTGCCCAGCTCATTCGGGCTTCAGGGTGCAGGTGGGAAAGTCCCATGTCCTCCTCCACTTACCTGACTTGGGCTGACTCAGACCCTCACCCCCAGCCAGAGGGAGCCGTAGCCGCCCCGCCCAGCCCCTTGATGGGAAACAGCGCTGCTAGGGCCTGGCTGGGCCAAACACTGACTCACTTCACCCCGCCCAGCCTCTGCCACTGGAAGTCACACCTCCCTCTGGCCAGAGAAGCTACAGCTTTGCTCCTGGGGCATTTTCCTCTCTATGCCTTTGCCCAAGCTGTGCCTTGGCTAGCAGTGCCCTTCTGCCTGGAGGTAATAACAACAACAACAACAACAACAACATTATACAATGATAATAGTAACTAGCCATGCTTACCATGTGCCGTCACTGTACTAAACACTTTATTGTATTAATTCATTCAATCCACACAATAATCTTATGAGGTAGGGACTTTCATTTTCCCAAGACACAGAGTGGTTAGTAACTAGCCCAAGGTTGCCAGCTGGGAAGTGGGATAAGAGGGATTTGAATCTAGGCAGTGTGGATGTCATGCCACCATTCTCATCCCCCAGACCTGGTGGAGGCCCCTGAGGTTGGAATCCAGAGAGAGGGAGGGAGGCGATCCAAGTTCTGATTTCTGTCTCAGTGCCTCTTCCGCACAGTGGGAACCGGCTCCTCTCTTCAGGGTACAGGCTGGTCTTTGGTCCCTCCACTGAGGTGACTCTGCAGAATGCAGGGTCTGGGCAATCCACCACTAGTTTCTGAAAGGGAATTTACACATACAGAACATGCCCATAGCCTGGACATTCAACCCATTAACCTCCCCAGAGACCCTGTGAAGTGGGGACATTTACTGGCAACCATTTTACAGAGGAGGAGACTGAGGCCCAGAGAGTAACATAATTTGCTCAAAGTCACAGATCTAGGATATGGCAGAAGCTGAATTCAAACCTAGGATTGTTCTGACACCGTAAGGCTGGAGTCCCTTCTACTGAGTTGATAACACAGCATCTTGATGAAGAACAGGGCAGGGCCAAGATGCCAGAACGAGCCTGGAACTTCTGTTCACATTGCCCTTTCCCTCCAGCATTCTACTAACCTCCACCCACCCATTCATTCATCCATCCACCCACCCACCAGTCCTTCCGTTCACTTATCCACCCACCCACTCACCCATCCATCCACCCACCCATCCATCCACCTACTCACCTACACACTCACTAATCTATGATCCAAACATCTAACCATCCATCCTCCCATTATTCTATCTATCCCTTCCAATCACCATCCATCCATCCATCCATCCATCCATCCATCCATCCACACTTCCATCCACCTATCCTTCTATTCATGCACCTATCCATTTGTCTCTTCCACCTTCTATCTGTCCTTCCATTCATCTATCTGTCCATCAATGTAAACATTATCTACCTATCCATCACTCATACATTATTCTATACATTTATCCATACAACCATCCACTCACCCATTCATCTATACATCCATCTATCCATCTATATACCCATTCATCCATACCTCCCACAAATGTTTATTTAATTGATGGCTTCTATGTCCAAGCCTTCAGATCACTATGCCTTGAGCCAGGAGAAACATGCCTAATTAGGCTTCTGTTTATTTGTTGTTCCAGGAAGGCTAATTGTGGGGTTTGTAAACAGCCCTTTGATGGCTGGAGAGTTACTTAAGAGGACAGTTAAATAAACAACCACTGGGTGGAAACAGTCAGTGCTGGTACACAGCGGGTCCAGAGCCATGACCTGCCTTCCACAGTGGGAGGAGGGCTGAGCTCCCGACAGTGCAGAGGATTTGGGGTCAGAAAGGAAGTCAGAAAAATAGGAATAGTGGCAATAATATCTACCGTGTGTGGAATGCCTACTGTGTGGCAGATGCTGTGCAAAGCACAGCCCTTACAACAACTCCACGAGATAGAAACCATTATGACTCCATTTATGGATGGGGAGACTGAGCTTTGGGGAGGGGAAGTCATGTGCTCAAGGCCTCACAGCTGGGAAGTAGCACAGCCAGGACATCAATCTGTCTGTGTGCAGCAATGATGATGAAAATAGCAAATAATTATATAGAGCTCACTGTATTCTAAGGCACAGTTCTGAGAATCTTCTTTGCCTGTATTTACTCAGTAAATACTCACACAACCCTATGAGGTCGATACTATTATCATTCCCATATTACAGATTAGAAAATTGGAGTTGCGAGACCTAAAGTAACTTGCAAAGATTGCTCAGCTAGGAAGCAGCAGAATTTTTAAAAAATGAATAAACATCTGGACCCAAAGTCCTACTCTATATGTTATGCAGTGGATTGTACCTTCTATGAAATTAACTTAGAAAGATACAGCCACACAATTGGCCAAACATTTTTAAAAATCATCTTTTTCATTTTTATATTTTCTGTATCTAAAATACTATGAAATTATAACTTGTTATGTCTTTTTAATTACCTAGTTCAGGGGTTGGTTATCTTTTTCTATAAAGGTACCAGATAATAAATGTTTTAGACTTTGTGGCCCATATACTCTGTTGCAACTACTCAACTCTGCTGTGGTAGCTGGAAAGCAGCCATAGATAATATGAAACAAATAGGTGTGGCTGTGTGCCAATAAAACTTTATTCACAAAAACAAGTGGAGGGCCAGTTTTCACCCAAGTGCTGTAGTTTGATGATCACTGACTTTGTGCATTTTAAATGTATTTGTATTCACCAAACCACGTTTTCTTGCCTTTTTATGAACAATATAAAGGATATGCAAGGATAATTTCAACCACTGTTGAGTTTCACTTCCAGACCATTTGCTCACACATGCCCTATACACCATTTACCCATTTGTCCACTAGTGGCAGCTTCTGAAGTAATCTGCAAACTCCTGGCATTAATTGAATTCCTTTAGTCACAAGGTCAATAAATGAATGACACCCAGGAGAGGTGCTCAGCCTAGCTGACTCCCCCCAGGGAGAGTGCTAAGGGCCCTGAGATTACTCTTCTCTACACCAAGTTCTGTAAATTTCTGGCTTGAAAAAAATGTATAAAGTAAAAGTTAAGCAGTCCTATGACTGGGGCTCTAATACTATTTCCTATTGGTGACAAGAACAAGGAAATGAAAGGATGACCAGCAGAGATATTACAAAATGTCCTCAGGGGTGGTGAGAACAAAACAGGGTAAGGTCAGAAAGATCCCCTTTCCTCTTTATCCCCGCCCCCTTCCCCTCAACGTCCATTTCCCTCAGAAAAGTTGTGAGCCTGAAGGAACAGCATGTGGTCACTCCCAAGTTAAAAGGCAAATGACAACCTGGGTAAAAATATTTGCAACATAAATGTAGACAAATGATTTATTTTCATAATATCTGTAGAATCCCTGCAAAACAATAAGAAAAAAACCCCAACTCATTAGAATAATGGGGTAGTAGATAGGAACAGGCAAATTACAGAGAACAAAATACATGTGGCAAATAGACATGTAAGATGTTTAACCTTGCTGGTAATCAGGCAAATGCAAACTAAAAAAAAAAATTAGATAACATTTTCAACTCCTCTGTTTGACAAAAATTAAAGATTGATATTGTAAAATATTGATAATGTAATCTAAAGGAAACTGTGGGGAAATAGCCACACTCATATTCTGCTGGTGGGACTATGCATTGGAATGGCCTCTCAGGAAGACAATTTTACTGTATCCAGTAAAACTGAAAATTCATATTTTCTAGAACTCAGCAATTCCATTGTTTGGTGTCTTCCTTAGAGAAACATCAGGCACAAGGAGTAAGTGCCAAGATGGTTATTGGAAACAACCTAAATACGCATCATCTGAGGAAGGATTAAATACCTTGCAGTGACCTTGCAGTTCATCTTTTGAGGCAGAGCTTGCCCACCTCCACCACTGATGTTGAACCTGCTAGTTGCTCACTCTTCTCAGCCTCCCTTGCAGCTAGGGGTGGTCACATGATCCAGGGTCCACCAATCAGACACACCTACCCAGACTTGGAAGCAGGAATAGTCCAGGGGCAGCAGAGATGTCTTACCTGACCCAGTCCTGTGGTGCAATTTGGAGCACTATCCCTGCTGAATTTAAAACCTGGTTCTCCAACCCTCTTGGGCTCCCCAAATTCCCTATTTTAATTTGAAGTTTTAACTCAAGTATAGCATACATACAGAAAGATGCACAGGTCATAAGTGATAATTTGATGAATCTTCATAAGTGAGCACACCTATGTCACTAGCCCCACACCAAGAAATGGAACATTCCAGTCCCCTAGAAGCTCCCTTTGTGCCTTCTTCCAGTCATGACTTCCCTGAAGGTAGCCAAAGGTAGTGTGTCTATTTCCAGTCCTTCACATAAATGGAATCAAATGGTATGTGTTTGTGTCTGGCTCCATCTTTTAATGTTAATGTCTTTGGGATCCATCCATGTTGTTGCATGTGATTGCACATCATTCATTCTCATCGCTGAGGAATATTCTATTGTCTGAATGTGACTCAGTTCATTCATTCACTCTCCTACTGATGGGTATGTGGGTACTTTCTTGGTAGGGGCTACTTATAAATAAGGCTGCTATGAATATTCTTGTGCACGTTTTTTGGTGAACATCTGTCTGGATTACTGTTGAGTATAGATCTATTGCTAGGTCATATGGTTAAGTGTATGCCTCACTTTGTTAGAAATCGCCAGTTTTCCGAAGTGTCTGCACCATTTTGTGTTCCTACTGGCCATGTATGAGTTTCTTCTGGATGTTCTACCTCCTCATCAATTCTTGGTGTTTTCCATCTTTTTCATTTTAACCATCCTAGTGGGTGTAGAGTGGTATCCTGTTGTAGTTTTAATTTGCATTTCCCTAATGATCAATAATGTTAAGCCCCTTTGTGTGTTTATTTGTCATTTGGAATCTCCTTTTGCGAGATACCTGCTCAAATCTTTGCCCTTTTTGTCTATTGGATTGATTTTCCCTTTCTCCACAAAGTACTTTTAATAGATTGCATCTCTGTTTAAATTACTGTATCAGCCAGGGTTCTTCAGGGAGACAAAATCAATGGATTATCTGTCTGTCTGCCTATCTATCTATCTATCTATCTATCTATCTATCTATCTATCTATCTACCTATCTATCTATCTATCTTTTAGGAATTGGCTCATGCAATTGTGGAGGCTGGCAAGTCTGAAATTTGTAGGACAGGTTGGCAGGCTGCAAACTCAGGCAAGATTTCTATGTTACAATCTTCAGACAGAATTCCTTCTCTAGGAAACCTCAGTTTTTACTCTCAAGGCCTTCAACTGATTGGCCCATCCACATTATCAAGGATACTTCCCTTTGTTAAAGCTAACTGGGTGTAGATGTTAATCACATCTACAGAATACCTTCACAGCAACACTCAGACTAGTGTTTGACTAAACAGCTGGGCACAATAGCCCAGCTAAGTTGACACAGAAGATTTAACCATCCAATTACTCAGAGTTGTTTATGTTGTTTGCAACTTGGAGCCCTGTCTAATCCACCATTTACATAAACATACACACACTCGCATGCATGCACACACACAATATCAACAGCAGTGTTTTGCATTTCTATGTGTGTACGTGCACAGGAGTAAGCCTAGAAGGATACAATCCAAACCTGTTACATGGCCACCTCAGGGAGTGTCCAGGGTGGAGGTCAGAGGGAATTTTAACCATAAGCTGTAACAATAAAGAACATTTTAAAGAGTGTAATAATGTGTTAATTATGTAATTAAAGTTAATTTTTAAGTGGGAAAACTTCTTTTTAAAAAATAAAGGAATCATTAAGTTCCCATTATTACTTCATCAAATACTGACTGAGCACCTGCTATGTGCTAGTTGCTGGAGATACAGTGGGTAAGATGGTCAGACTCTATCCTTGTGAAGCTGACATCATAGTGGAGGAGTCAAGTAATAAAGAAGCAAACAAAGAACTTAGCAGATAATTTCAGAGTGTTCTGAAGCTACGCAAACCAGTGTAGAGACAAAGAATGAATGGGGGCATGGGGTTGTGTTGGATTGACTGGTCAGAGAAGGCTTCTCTGGGGTGGCATTTGAGCTGAGTCCTGAAGGAGGAGGAGAAGGTGCTGGTTTTCAGCAGGAGCATACCAGGTGGCCAGTTCTGCAAGTGCAAAGGCTCTGAGGCAGAAATGGATTGGATGAGGTGGGATGAGAACCCGAGCAGTGCTTTTGGAAAGTGAGGCCCAGAAAGGGAGCAGGATAGCTCGAGGCCGCAGCACTGCGTGTGGTGGAGCCAGCTGGGGGCCTCTGCTGCCTGGTCCAAGATGAGTTCTGTGCCGATGCTGAGCTGCCTGTCCAGGGTGGAGGCCTCCGAGCTCCTTGAAGGACTTAATCAGCATTTCCCTCCAGCAATCCCTCTATGATTAGAGTCAACCATTGGAGACCCAGCCTCCAGGCTTGTATCAGCCTCACCCTGCCACCCAAGGCCAGCAGCACTACAGAGGGACATCTGAGGGCTTCCTACTCTTGGCCTCTGAGTTGGAGGGTCAGCAAAGTCTACCATCACTGTCTTACATAACTATATTATAACAGTGGCCAGGGATGGTGCCCTGAATAGATGTTTTTCCTGCACCATCCTGTCAACTCCTGGTAAGAGCCCTGGGGGGAGGGGGTATTATTATTCCCATTTTATGGCTGGGAACATTGAGGCTCAGAGAGATTAGATACCCTGACTCCAGGGTCTGTGTTCTTCACCCTTGCAGTCTAGACCCTGCTCTTCTAGCTCTCAGGGTAAGAGCAAGGCCATCTTTTTTTTTTTTTTTTTTTAATAACAGAGCCCCAAATGGGAAAGGACAATTCCACCTGAGCTTTCATTATATAGATGGAAATTCCAGGGTTCTGGAGAGGGAAACAAACTATTCCCTGACTATACAGAGCCAGAGCTGGAGCTGGGACTCCCTGTTCCCAGGGCCCTTCCAGCTTTACCCCTCCCTTTTCATCACGGCTTGACTGGCCTCTAGACTGTTGCTCTAACGTGCCAGTCTCAATCCTGCCTCGTGACTTTGCACTGACTGTTCTTCTACCAGATCTGGCCCATCACTTCTTTTTTGCCTTCCTTGACCACTCCATTGACAGTAGCCCTGCATTCACTCTTCCTATTTCGATTTATTTTCTGCTTAGCATTTTTTACCTTCTGCCATTATATTAAATACTTACATTGTTGTTTATAGTCCATCTTCCTGTCTAGAATATCAGCCTCTCTAGGGCAGGGACTTTATTCACAACTGTTTCCCCAGTGCCCAGCCCATCACCTGGCCCCCCACTGATGCTCAATATGTGCTTGTGGGGTGGATGGATGGATAGATGGATGAATGGGTGATGATGGATGGATGGATAGTTAGATAGGTTATGAATGAATGGATGCGGGAATGGATGGATGGTTGGGGGATGGCTGGACGGCTAGGTGGGAAAGTGGATGGGTGATGGATGGGTAACAGATGGATGTATAGATGGGTGATGGGTGGATGAATGGATGGGTGGACATTTCTCCCAATATCATTTCCCACCTCTGGGCTCTGCGTCTCCCACTTGACTGTTCAGACTTGCCTCCTTTGGCTCCAAGCCTGATCACGCAGCTCTGGGGGCTTCCACAGGATCAGGCAGGAGTTATTTTATTCACCCTCCTCTAAGGCTGGGCAAACAAAAGCCTTTGTTCTTCCTCCCCTGCCTGGCCCCTCTGCAGCCCAGGGCAGGAAGTTGCTGGCAAGTCAGTGACTTAACTTTCCTGCAACTTAATTTTGAGGCTTAACCTGTCAAGCTGGGCCCAGGGGCTCCTGTGGTCCATCATGGAGCTGGACTTAATGGGGTTGTGAGGGGGGCACTGTGGCCAAAGCACAGAGATTATTCCTACCTGGGTGGACTCCAGAGTTTTCTGGAGAGTTTGATTTCTGCAGGTGGGTGGGGGAGCTACAAGATGAAGTTGGCTCTGAGCTCTCTATTGACAGCTTGGGACAGTGTTTCTCCTTGTCCCCCGGCGTCGCCCCAGGACAGACGGGCGAGAGAAGGGGCCCTCACTTAATGGTCCCATGCAGGTGATACCTTCATGATTCCCACTGAACAGAGGAGGAAACTGAGGCCCAGAGAGACTAGTTAGCCCTCCCGGTTGAAAGCCAAGCTTGATGGGCAGCCATTACCCAGCTGGACTGTCTCTGACAGTCAAAGACAGTGGCTTTTTGCCAGTCTCCTCCTGCCTTTTTCTGGGTCAGAATGGGATCTTATTCAAACAAACCTCAAGGCCAGTGGATCACAGAAGCAGTGATTGGAAAATCTAGTACCCTCTAGCTTCACTAGAACATCCTTGAGGAATCTGAATAATCAGCTCTGTTCCCTGCCTGCTCTGGAGCCCAGTTTACACAGCTTGAACAGAGAACGTGGGAAGAGGTCTGGGACCTTGGTGTGGCAGCTGAGGCCTACATGTCTTTTCCCTGCCTTCAGTCTCCAAATTTTACCCTGTGCATAGAGCTGTTGGGAGTTTTCTGCACGTACCATGTGGTTTCCTGCCTCTGCCTTTGCCCGTGCTATCTCCTCCACTGAGAATGCTGTCTTGGTCTGAGTTGTTCCAGAAATGGACCCTGAGACAGGATTCAAGTGCAAGGAGTATATTTGGGAGGTGATGTCAGGAAGCACCCACAGCAGGGTGGGTGAGCGAGACAGGGAGGGAAGGAAGTAAAATACATGATTATCAAGCCTGTCACCACTGTAGACAACTGGATCTCAACCCACTGGGGAACTCAGAGAGCCAGTGGAGAACATGCACCCCAGGGTTATTCCAACCAAGAGGAGAGGAAACTGGCCATGTATCCTCCAACTCCCATCAGTGGTCAGCTGAGGGCAAATTCCAGGGGCATCAACTTTCTGGAACTTCTGGCTATGTAATGCCCACAGCCAGACCAAAGCTCTCGAGCAGAGATTCGTAGGTATTTGCAGTAAGCAAGAGTGAGCGTCAAGGGCATGTGGGTGGGCACCATTAGCAGTTGCTACAAATGTTTACTGGTTCCTGATTTTTTTCTAGCACACTCCTATTCATCCTTTAAAACCTATCTTTTACTTCCCTAGGGAGGACTTCCCTGATCCTCTTAAATCAGCCAATCACTTTACCCCATTCCTTGAGTGCACTTCTAATATTTGCATTTATCACAGTGGATTTTTTAAAAATTGAAGTATAGTTGATTTACAGTGTTGTGTTAGTTTCTGGTGTACAGCATAGTGACTCAGTTGTACATGTATTCCTTTTCATATTCTTTTTCATTATAGGCTATTACAAGATATTGAGTATTGTTCCCCATGCTATACCATAGGACCTTATTGTTTATCCAGTTTTGTGAATATTTTTCTTATAGCTCCACTTGTACAAGATCTTCTGCCAAAGTTCAGCAGGTATTGTGTGAGAACTGTTCCACATGTAGCTGTATTTTTGATGTGTCTGTGAGAGACGCTGAGCTCCACGTCCTTCTATTCCACTGTCATGAAGGCCTTCCCTCTCTCGCAGTGGATTGTGATTACCCCCTTATACCTCTGCCTGCCCCACTAGGGAGTGAGTAACTTGAGGGCAGGGGCTACTTCTTGGGATATAGAACATGCTGATTGGTTACATGAAGTCCCAAGTTCCACTCTCTTGGCCGCTCTGAAGCTAACTCTGCTCATTATTCCTGCATCCCCAGGGCCTGGCGGTTTCTGGGCCCTCTGTAAATATATGGGCAAAGGGATTGAAATTACATCTTTAGCTCACTGACATTTCTTCTTTTCCCCTGAATTTTCCTGGTATTTCAGTGATGGAGCTTTTGGGTAAGCCAGTGGCTCTCAGCCCTTATTCCTCCTCAGAATCACCTGAAGAGCATTTAGAAAACTTCAGGGGCTGAGGCCCCACCCCAGAGATTCAGATTCTGTTGTTGGAGCCACTGGGTTAAACTTGAATGATAATAGGGAGTCTCAGAGAAATTCTCCCCTCTACAGGGGTGTTTCAGGAGAATGTTCGTCACAATGTCAGACGTGAAGGTGGACAGGGTTGGGAGACAACCTGGAGTCTGTGCTGGTGGAGGGGCTGAGGGAACTGTGGAGGATGCAGACGTTAGAAACTAGAAGCAACGGACTAGACAACCAGGGGGCCACCTGGTTAGAGCTGAAAAACATAGTGCCAAGTGAAAAAAGGGGAAAAGGCCGACCGATGGTTTATCACTGTATGATGTACATTTACTACCCAGATCCACAATAAGACTGTGGTGGGGGTTCTCAAACCTGTCCGCTAGAACCGCCTGCTAACCTGGTGCCCACCCCACCCCCAAACTGCTGCAGTGGGATCTCTGGGGTGGGTTCCAGGAACCAATGTTTTAAAAATGTGAAGCCTAGGTGGAGAACCATGGAACCCAGGAGTATGATTATCTCAATTCTTTGTCCGAAAGGGTAGTTTATCCAGGAATGACGGAATAAGGGCATGCGTGAGTTGAGGGCTGTTGTGTGCCAGGCACTCTGCTAGGAACTTTGCATGCATTGCCTCGCTTTAATCTCAGATACCCATAGGTGGCAGGTACTTTTATAATTCCCATTTCATAGATCGGGAAACTGAGGCACAGAGTGTTGAAGTCGACGGCTGAGGACTCATGGTTGTTTAGTGGCAAAGTAGGCTTGTACCGGCGTCTATGAGTCTGACACCGGAGCCCATGCCCACCCCTCTCCTGTCTCCTTCAAAGTTGCTCTTTCTGATGCCTTTAGACCCACTTGTTCAGCAACCACAAGGAACTGACTGACTCAGTTCTGCAAGAAATTATTGTTGTTGATGTTGTTTCCCCCCATAAATCCCTCGTGGTCTTTCTTTTCCTCTTTAAGCTCAGCACACAGACAAACCCCACATCACAAAGCCCAAGCAGCTTCTGGAGGCGAGAGCTTCATTCCATGGGTCAGAGATGCATGAGCCGTGTTTATTAGGCTTATTTTAAATTGCTTTCCCATCCCCCCATGAAAGGCGGGAAGTCTTAAAATTACTTCTCCCCAAAACCAGCCCTCAGAGGCGCCACGCTGCCCCGGAAGCTCTCTGACCTGTCTTATAAGGAATTATTAATTATGATTTGTTTTTATAATTGTCCACTTGGAGTCTCAGATGACACATGCTCAGACTTGTTCTTCCTTAAAAAGAAGGAATCAAAGGTTCATGGAAATCAGTTAGACTTAACTAGTGGTATTACTTGGGCTCAGCTCTGGATTTGCTCTGTGATCTTGGGCAAATCCCTTCCCTCTCTGGGCCTTTGTTTTTCTAGCTGTAAAAGGAATATGGACAAACTTCTAATATAGGTTAGGATATATATTTCCCAAACTCTGGATATGCCAGGTGAAATGACTTTAACTGGTACATGGATGGGCATTTTATAAGTTGTATTTTTTATTTTAACTTTTAAAATTTAACAGTGTTATAGTATTTCATTTATAAATGCAGATATTTTTCTTCATTGGGATGGCCACAGGGAGGAGGAGCGATGATTCACACAGTTGCATAGGTAGCCCAGCTGCTGGGGGCTCTACCGTGTTCAAAGTCACCCTGGGGAGCAACATCCCATCAGAGAGAGGAGATGGTGGAGAAGGTACCCATCAGCCCGGAGTGACATACGTATACATTTCCCCCCACATTCCGTTGCCTGGAACTAGTCACCTGGTTCCACCCAGATGTAAAGGCAGTTGGAAAATGAAGTTCCCCGGTTGGACAGCTACTTATCTACATTACAACTCCGCACTTTAGAGGAGGAGATCTTTGGCGGACCCTTGGCATTTCTGCCTCAGTATTCTCTTTTTAAATGACCAAATTGAGGAACAGAGATTTGCCACCTCATTTGTCAAGGAATTAAAATATGATACACAATGTTCTATAAAGTGGGAGGAATCATTCTGCCCAATATTGGGATTTACCGCACAACTACAGTAATCAGACAGTAAAGAACTGGCAGAGGGCTAGACATAGAATCAAAGGAATAGAAGAATGGACCCAGAAATAGACCCCCACAAATACACCCAGATGATTTTTGACAAAGGCACAAAAGTAATTTAATGGAAAGATAACTTTTCCAATAAATAGTGCTGGAGCAATTGAATACCCATAGAGACAACAAACAAACAAACCTCCACAAAACCTTGACCTTGACCTTGACCCAAACCTCACACTTCTATAACAAAAATTAATTGTATCATGGACTAAAAACGTAAGCCTATAAAACATTTTTTAACAGTAGGAGAAAATCAATCTTTAGGCTCTAAGGCTAGGCAAAGAATTATTATTTTTGAACACAAAAAGCACAATTCATAAATTGTACCTTTTCAAAATTAAAATTTTTTGCTCTGTGAAGCGCCCTGTTAAGAGGATGAAAAGACAAGCTGCAGACTGGGAGAAAATATTTGCAAACCGTGTATCTGACAAAGGACTAGCACCTAGAATGTATCAAGAGCTCCAAAACTCAACAATGAAAAAAAATCCAATTAGAAAATGACAAAAGACAGGAACAGACATTTTATGGAGGAGGATACACAGATGCAAATAAACACATGAAAAGATGTTCAACGTCATTAGCCATTAGGGAGATGCAAAGTAAGACCACAATGAGGTATTACTACACACCCATCCAGATGACTAAGATGAAAAATTATGAGAACACTAAATGCTGGAGAGGATTGGAGAAACTGGATCACTCATGCATTCCTAGTGGGAATGTAAAATGGTACAAAGTTAGGCAATTTCTTAAAAACTACCATATGACCAGCGATTGTGCTTCTGGACGTAGAAATGAAGTTATGTTTACACAAAAACCTGTATGCAAGTCTTCATAGCAGTTTGATTCATGATAGGCAAAACCTGGAAGCAACCCAGATGCTTATCAATAGTGAACAGTTAAAGAAACTGGTGCATCCATATCTTGGAACACCACTCAACATAAAAAGGATCACAATATTGATAACATGCAAGAGTTTGGATGAATCTTTAGGGAATTATACTGAGTGAAAACTCAGTCCTTCAGGGCTACATACCATATGATTCCATTTATGTAATATTCTTGAACTCACACAATGTATAAATGGAGAACAGATTAGTGGATGCCAGCGGTCAAGGACCGAGTTGCGGGTGGGAGATGGGTGTGGCTATGAAAGAAAAACATGACAGATCCTTGTGGTGATGAAAATGTTCTGCATCTTGGCTGTATCACTGTCAACATCCTGGTTGGGCTAATGTACTACAGTTTTAAAGATGTTATCTTTGGGGGAAACTGGGCAGAGGGTACATGGGATCTCTATTTCTAACACCTGCCTGTGAACCTACAGTAATCTCAAAAGACACTTGATAAAGAATACAGATACAATTTTTTTCTACCTAGACACTTTTGAATATAATTGTATCTCCAGTAACATGGACTCACCATCAGTATAGCAAACAGCAGATGTAGTGTGGTGGTTGTGTGGTTTGACAATTGAACAGCCTGAGTTCAAATCTCAGTCTACCAGACCTCTCACCTCCCGGAGCCTTGGTTTCCACCCCTGCAAGTGATGGAGCAATGAGCAACCCTCGGGGGGTTGGTGCAGAGACTCTATGAGATGATTCATGAAACAAGCTGAGCACAGCACTCTTGTGCAGGTGCTGCTCTGTAAATTAATTGCCACTTGTCAGAGCTGTGGCAGGTGGGGGAACAAACCTTACGGCATCCTCGCTAGCTCTCCAGGTTGGGATGGTGACCCGCCATCCTGAGATCTGTTTTGACTCCTTTCTCACAGTAAGTGTGTACTGAATGGGCTGCACTGGGGTTAGTCTGGTTGGTTTTCATCCGCCCTCTGGACTTGGGTGCATACTTTCAAGGACCTTTCTCAGTGAAGGAAGGACACAGCCGGTTCCTGTGGCTGGGCTCCTCCAGGGGAACAACAGCCCAGGGGCTGGCCTCTCTGAGGCAACAAAGAGAATGAAGTAATGTGTACTGCATACCTACTGTGTGTCTGATGACTTACATGTTCCAACTCATCGAATTCTCCCAACAATCTTGCACAATACGTATTGTTATTATTCCTACTTTATATAGGAAAAAGCTGAGGTTCAGAGAGGTGGACGAATTTGTCTAAGGTCATCCGACTAGTAGAGAGTGGAGCTGAGATTTGAGCCCTGGTCTGATTTAAATTCAGTGTCATTTTGACTGTTAATAGTAACCTGACCATTTATTAAGCATCTACTATGGCCAACTACTATGCTTAGCTTTTTATATTGGGGTATCATCACCCCTTCCCCATTTTAGAGAAGAAGAAACAAAAATTAAGAGAGATGAGTTGCCAAGATGGGCAACAGTTCACAAAAAAACAGTCACCTGACAGCTCTTCCTCATGCCCCCTGACCCTACCCTCAACGCCAGCTCTGCACAGCCAAGACCACTCAAGCTTGGAGACGTAAATGCTGAGTAAGCAAACAGCTGGTACCTTGAGATATGATGCTGAGGCAGGCTGTGGGCATTTGAACGTCAGCATCAGCTGGCCAGGGCCAGCTGAGATGGCCAGAGCTTCCCTTGGGGGCTTGGTAGGGTCACGGGGAGCCACGCAGAGACCCCCTCCTGCCTTGGGTCTGACAGACAGTGCTGCAGTTGGAAGAGGCTTGAGGTGGCGGCAGTGGTGACAACTTCCTTTTGAGTAATAACATTTACTGAAAAGCAATTCTGCTTTTAGCACCAAAAGTTCATCACCCTTGCAAGCAGGCGCCTAAGAATACCTCTATTCAACCACAGTTCAGAGATTCACACAGATTCCTTTCTGCGTTCCCTCCAACAGAGTTTTGCATTTGGTGTTGAAGGGAAACCAAATACCACAATTATTGAAGGAGGCGGGAGAGGGGTGGAGAGGGGGTGATGCAAGGGGGGCCAGGTGGCATCAACCACAGCCTCCAAAGGCGTCCACAGGCGGCCTCTGAGCAGTGGCCCGGCCCCTTGCTCTTCCTTCAGTTACTGGAAAGACGTCGAAAAGCTCAGAGTGAAACTGAAGGGCTGACAATTTCCCTTCCTTTTACAAGAAAAAGAAAGTGATTGTCCTCGAAGCAAGCATGACTTTGGAGGCCAGGGACTTGCCCTGGTCACTCTGCAAATTAGAAGCAGAGCCACAGCTGACCCAGAAGCTCTCAGTCCTGGCCTATCACCCTTTGATGAGTGCTGGGATATTTTGAATGCCCCCTTTTGTCCATCACTGAAAAGCCAGTCTGTACCTGGGAGGGGATGGTCTTAAGTGTTAAGAGCTCACCCGGGGCCCGGGTAGCTGGAGGACGGCTGGGGTGCAGGAGAGGGTGTGAGGGAGGAGGAGATGCGGTGTCAGGCAGAGGCGGAGGCTATAAAAAGCAGCTCTAAGAAGTCCCTTCTCCCCCCGACCCCACCACCCAATCTGGTCTCCTGACTCACGCCAGAACCAGAGGCAGTCAGGTAATGGAAAGACTCTGGGAGTCACATGGATAAAGATTCAAGCTTCACTTGTGCTTTTCACTGGCTGTGTGACTTGAGCAAGTGATTTCACCTCTCTGAGCCTCAGTTTCCTCATCTCTAATGTGGGGATGATAATATTAATTCAGCTCATGACCCTCCTCTGCTCAGAATCCTCACATGGTTCCCACCTCACTTGGCAGAAAAACCAGTCCTCCTGTGGCCCACCAGGCCCTACATGATCTCCCCTCTGTTCCTCCTTACAACCTCATCTGCTTCTATTGTCTCTTGTTCCCTCCCCTCCAGCCACATTGGACTCCTTGTGGTTCTACCAAAATGCTAAATACACCCCTGCCTCAGGGCCTTTGCACTTGCTGTTTCCCCAGCCTGCAACATCCTTCCTCCAGATACCTTCCTTCACCCTATTCCAGTCTCTGTTTAAATGCCCCCACCGAGACCTGCTCTGACCCCCTCTTTTAAGTTGCTCCCCATTACTCTTTATCCCTCTAGGCTGTGTTAATTTTTCCCTGCTCTTCAACATGATTTGGGGAGTTTATTACTCCCCATCCTATAGACTACAAGCTCCAAGGGGGTAGAGTTCATTTATATGTTATTCTCCATTAAGTTCTCAGAGCCTGGCATGTAGCAACTGCTCACCAAATGTTTGTTGACTGAATAGGTGCAGGGTTGTGTGGTGAGGATGCAGAGTGATGCGTATAGATTGTTCAGAATAGCAGAGTACTTGCTCACTAAATGTTACTTCCTTTTCTCTCTTCCCAGCACCAAACATGCGCCACATGCTTGACTTCCTATAACACACAGATGCCTTTTTATAGATGCAGAACCAAGGCCAGAGAGCCCAAGTGATCTGCCCCAGCTCACTCAGTGGGGTGAGGCTTTGAAGTCTGGTGTAAGGGACTCTCAGCCTCCTGGATAGTGGTGGTAGTGCCTGATGTGACCTGGGCCTGGCTGGTTTAGGGTCTGGCTGAGGGAAATGGCTGGTGGGGCCCTTCAGACACTTGAGAAAGCTGTGGGCAGAGGGGGAGTTGGCTCTGGCTTTGAGGGTCTCCAGCCAACATCGGGCCTTGGGACTGGGGTTCACGCCCTAGCCCTGCAGTCCCGTAGTTCCCATCAAGGGGGCCCAGAGTTTGCAGAGAGGGGCTTTCTCAATTTTCTGTTTCTGGAAAGTTCTGTCCCAGAAAGGGCAGACGCTGGAGGAGCTGTTGGATGAGGCTGGAGCCTCAGAGACTAGGAGACCCCGAGTGTCTTCTTTCCCTGGCACCCAGCCAGTTCCCAAATCAGAGGGACTTTCCAGAGAAGTCTGCCTCCTGGCTCCCTCCGAGCCTCCCCAGGAGACTACAAGCCAAGGTCCGCATGAGGCTTGGCCCCACCTTGGTTTCCCTGTTTTTACTTCTTAGAGAGGCCAGGGAATCTGGAGGTGAACAGCCCCAACACTAGGCCTGACATGTGAGAACTTTTGAGCCACAGATTGGCCTCTCACAGTCCCTGGGATGTGACCCTCCACCCACACCTGCACCCCAGACTCTGGGTTGAGCTGAGCCTACAGCCAATCTAGGGTGGGTGGAGCAGTTGCCTGTGAATCTTATCGAGTGGTGAGGGTTTTGTCTCTGCCCATCAGAGCTGCATCAGCTATATGAGTACCGCCTCCCACACTGCTACAGCAAAGGGGATGCAAGTAAGACCCCAGGAAGAACTGTCTTCTAACACTTTATCATACTCAAAGGTGACTGTATCCACTAAACCCCCCAGAGCAGACCTTGCCGACCAGCTGCCCTTGGGCCAAATCCAGTCCAAGCATGTTTGGTTTGACCCCTGATGTAATTTTTAAAAATGTGACTCGTTTGCCAATATTTGAAATACCAGGAGATTTTACATAAAATCTATTTCTCTGGCTTCTCCTGAAATATGGGAATCTCTGGCTATACTAGGCCCACATTCCTGCAGGGCATAGGAAGGCTAGAGCGGGTCATGGTGCCCCTTTCAGAGCAGCACATAGCAGGTATGCTTCTCTTCACCCCAGTCCCTGCTCAGCTCACTTTCTTCATATACATTGCCTAGTAGGGTCTTGAAGTATGAGTAGGAGTTTGCTAGATAAAGGGGTGGAAAAGCATTCCAGGAAAGAGAATAGCACTGTTCATGGGATTCATCTGTTCAAGATTCACTTCCAAGTATGTATTGAATGCTTACTGTATACACTGGGACATACAGCAGGAAACCAAACAGATAAAAATCCCTGCCCTCCTGAAGTTCATTATCTCGGCCAGCAGTTCTCAGCTGGATACTGTTTTGTCCCCCAGGGACACTTGGCAATGTTTGAGGCATTTGTGATGTCACAACAAATGTGGGTGAGGGAGGGATGCTGCTGGCATCTAGTAGGTGGAGGCCAGGGGTGCTGCTTATCATCCTGCAGTGCGCAGGACAGCACTTCACAGCAAAGAATGATCTGGCCCCAAAAGTCAGGAGTGCCAGGATTGAGAAACCCGGCTTAGGGAGTGATAGTAAACTGGATAAATCAATTAATGCCTAATCTGAAGGCAGATGGTGCAGAGAGTTTTCTGATGAAACTAATCAGAGTGTGGCAGTGGGGATCAGGACGTGGGTGCAGCTGCCTGGGGGAGGCTCTATTTGAGCAGAGACCTAAGGATGAGAAGAACCAGGTCCTGAATGATCAAGGCGCCCCTGGCAGGGTAGCCCCGGACTGTAATTGCTCACTTGCTGTCCTGCTTTGCCCTCACCACAGCCTGGCTTCTGGAGCCAGGATCAGCAGTCATGTTTTGATTTTACAGATGAAAGGCCCTGGCCGGACATCACAAGCCCCTAAGAAGTTGACCCAGGCTGCCTGACCACTCTGAGCTGGTGTCCTTGGGGTGCTTGGAGATGATAGTGGTCACTGAATTGCCTTCTCTCATTCATTCAGTCAACAAACATCTATCAGGGGCCCACTGTGGCCTAGTGGGATGGAGCAGCTTCAAGGTGAAGTGCTCAGCACCATTCCTGGTACGTCATAGGTACACAGAAAATATTGGTTAAATGAATGAAAGGAAGGGATAAATGAATAAACAAGCCCCAGTCCATGTAAGATAATGATCATGGCCAGCATTGATTGAGTGCCTACCGTGTGCAAGACCCACCCCAAGCTGTGTGTGAGGGTTTCACAGAATGGACACCCTTTGACAGGAGGGATGATGATCATCCTTACTTCCATGGTGAGAAGACCAAAGTGGAGAAACAGGATGTCAACTGCCCAAGGCCTTGTGGCAAGGAAGTGGCAGGGCTCGCACTGGAGCCCAGGCCTCCTGGATCTCAAGCTGCACCCACTGTCTTGGCATTTTTTATGTTCTGGCTCTGTTTACCATCCCTCCAACCCTGTGAGGTAGCTGGTGGCATGATCCCATTTTTTGGAGGTGGTAACTAAGGCTCAGAGAGGTGAAGTGACTTGCCTAGGGTCACACAGCATGTGTGTTTGGATCTATATTCCACGCTTTGATCACCAAGTCCTGCCCCTTATAAACCTGACTTCCACTTGAGGAGAATTAATCAGCCCTGAAGGAGAGGTGGGCCGAGGGTTAGGCCCTTCCAGGTCTGCAGGACCAGGCAGGAGGCTCTGGAGGAGGTAGGGTCCCAGGTGGGCAGATGAGAGCAGGTGGGCCTGGTGAGCCACCAGCCTTCTGCCCCCACACGCAGGCACAGCCTCCAGGAGGGCCTGCCCCGTGGTGTGCGCCAGCCTAACAATGGCTCCTTGTGTCTGCGCGGGTGGTAGGGGAGGGAGCACTGTTCTCCGAGACACCTTCCTGCCATGGCTGTCTGCAGGCTGTCCCTGTCCCGGGACACTTGGCACAGGGCCGTTCCGGGAGCCTGAGGGAGGTGTGTGCACATGCGTGTGTGTGATGCTGAACTGTGTGTGCGTGTATGTGTGCATGTGTGTGATTGTGTGTGTGTGTGTGTGTGTGTGTGTACAGAGAGGCACGTGTGTCTGACATCGTCTCTGAGTTTGCCCACCCACACCTTGCACACCACGGTGGTGTGTTTGAACAGGCTTGTGGCTTTCTGTGTCTACTGTGTCTGTCCAGGCGTGCCTTCCTGGGCGTATCTGTGGCTGTTTGTGTATCTGCCTCCACGTGTGTCTCCCACTCTGTGTACCTGGTGTGTGCTCCAGTGTGCTGAATGAGCCTGCCCTCGTCTGCACATGTCAGTGTCTCTGTCTCCATCTGGGTCTGCCTGTGGAGTGTCTTGATACCAAGGGATCAACAGAGCCCTGGCTTTGAGGTAAGGGCCGAGTTCCACTTGTTGCCCATATGTGAGGATAGGGGTTCCAGGCAGAGGGGACGGCAGGCACACAAGCCGGGAGGCAGGACTGGGCTGAGGGACGAACAGGAGCAGGGAGGAAGACTGAGTGGCTGCAGCAGAGGAAGCAAGGGGAGAGGACATCAGGCCCACCTGAAAGCTGGAGCCTGGATTTAGAACTTCATTCTGAGTGTGATGGAGCTGATGGAGGGTTTGCATCAGGCAGTAACAAGGTCTGACCATTTTTTATGGAGATGCCTCTGGCTGCAGGTAGAGAATGTATTGCAGGGCAAGCATACAAGCTGTTGCAGTTGCAGCTTCCCATTTTGCAGAGGTGGAAACTGAGGGCCAGGGAGGAGAAATGCCTTCCAAAGCTGGAAGTTTGGGAGCTGGTCCAATGCCAAAGCTGGCTCTCAACCTCCTCACCTTGGCTGCCTGTCCCTACCCAGGTCCCTTCCTGTCCCGAGGCTATGGAGGTACCTATGCTAAAGACAGAGGACCTGGCATCCTCATCCTCTCAGGAGCCAGGACTCTACCACTTAATGGCTGTGTGACCTTGGGCAAGTCACATAGCCTCTCTGAGCCCCAGTCTCCTCCTCTGCAAAATGAGGGTAATGACAATACTCACCTTTAAAGTGTAATGCTACTGATTACCCTTCCCATAACGGGATCCCCGTCTACTTAGTTTTTCTCCAAGACGCTTGTCACCTTCTAACACATGACGTGTTATATTTATTTCCTATGACACTAGAGTGTCACTTCCAGAAAAGCAGGAAGTTTAGGGTGTTTTGCCCATTACTAATATCTGGAATAGTGTTGGTGCTCAGTGAATTTTTGTTGAATGAATGAAACCAGCTAATGGATATAAAATGCTGGACAGGGCCTGACATGTAGTAAGTGGAACATGAATATTTGCTGTTATTAGCCTGAGAATGGCTTTGGAGCAGGGCATTTGGATGTACAAAAGCCTGATCAGCCCGCCCAGGAATTGGGGGTCCCATTCCCTTTTCTGCACTTTGTCCTGCACTTCTGGATCTGCTGATCCCGCTCCAGGCCCAACATCTCCTGTCTTTAGTCTCCACGGTTCAAAGACAGGTTGGCTCTGCCAGGCACTGCGTGCTGGAGGTTTCCTGCCCCTCTGAGGACTCGGTGACTCTAGGTCCCCGTCCGGCTGTGGTTTATGCAGTAGCTTTAATGGTCTCTGCACCCTCAGGACTTTCCCAAATACTGGGCCCTGCCTCCCCACTTCCCAGGATCCCTGTCCCTCTATTGGCAACAACAAGCAGAACTCTCTGGGTGTGGGGGGGGGGTGGCAGTTGGCAGCTCTGGCAAAAATGTCCCACTGATGGCAGTAGTGTCACAAGGAGCCATTGGGCACATATTTGTCAAGTCCAGCATGTTTGTCCAGGAGGCAGCTTCGTGATCTTTCCATCTTTCTAAGAAAGAATGAAAGGAGAGGGCTCGACCTCAGAGACTAGTTGGGTGGCGTGGTGACCTCACAAGGTCACTGTGTCCAGCCCCCTGCTGCCTGGTCGTCAGTTCTGGCTCCCCTGCATCCTGTGTCCCTGTGTCCCGAAGAAGAGGGGGACCAGGCCGGGCAAAGAACAAGTCTCCTCTGTCCTCTCACTTCCTTCCTCCTTTCTCCTGACTCCCAGCCCCGGCTCGGGGCATGCGGTAGGCACTGGGGCCGGTCAGTAGAAATGATGTGGGGCTGGCCGGGGTGGCCACGGTCCCTTTCTCGGGAACCAGCTGGGGTGCTCGTTGGCCAACATAACTGGATAACCGTGGTGTCAGCCCATGGGTTCAGGCCTCTGTCTCCTAGTCCTCCATTCACCACCCCCACATTGATTAAGCACCTATTATGTGCGCCACCCCAGGGGACAGTGAGAAGGCATTGGGATATCTTGGCCTGTTTGCAGAACAGGGAGGAGGCCAATGTGGCTGGAGCTGAGGGAGGGAGGAGGGAGTGGGGGAGAGGAAGTCAAAGGGGTCATGGTGTCAGCTGGTGCAGGGCCTCCCGGCCAGGGAATTTTGGATTTCCTTCTAATGTGATGAAGTCCCACTGGAAGGCTCTGAACAGGACAGTGCAGGAAGTGCCTTTTTAATTCATGTTACAAAAGGGGCTTTGTGTTTCTAAAGAATCCCTCTGGCTGTTCTGGGGAGAATACACTGGGTCAGGGTGGAGGTGAGGAGTAAGTGTGGGGATGGGGCCGGGGAGGAGCAACCTGATCCAGGGTGGTGGGCATGGAGGTGTTGAGAAGTAGTAGCATTAAGGGTGTATTTTGAAAGTTGGAGCTGATCGTGTTGCCTCCTGGGAGCTGTGGCGGTCACGGATGGAAGAGGGGAGTCCAGGACAATACCAGGGTTTCTGATCCAAGTAACTGGGAGGCTGGTGGGACCATTTTCTGTAATGGGGATGTGGGGGCAGATGCTGCACTCAGCTTAGGGTGCACTGAGTTGAGGTGTTTTGTGGGCAGATGAACAAAGAAAGCAATGTCCTGTCACCTCCCCAAGGCTTTTGTCCTGGTTCCAAAGCCAAGTACCTGCCTCAGGAATTACGACAGCCAACCAGTTTTCCTCCCAGCCTCTCTCTGCTCCAGCCCTTCCTCTTCCACACCTGTTCATCTCCAGAAAGCACAACTCTAGATAGATACCCTCTCTGCTTCTGCTCCAGAACTATCAATGGCTTCCCACTGCCACCTGGATAGAGTCCAAAAGCCTCATTTGGGTTCTCCCAGCTCTGCACCATCTGCCTTGACCTCTGCAGCCTCATCCCCCACATGGCCAACCAAGCGGATGACCCTTGGTTCCCCAAACACACCCTGTCCCTTCCTACCTCCTCAGCCTTACCTAAGCTGCTCCTGCCAGCTCAGTGCCCTTTCTCACCTCCGGGATGAGTGTAAAGGCCTTGCCTGTAACGTCTCTGGCCTTTTGTTTGTTTCTTTCTCCCAGGACATATCACACAGCGCTTTGAATTACACTTATTTATATCTTCCTGTCTTCCCAGAGGGCTGAAAGGTGCCAGATTTATTTCTGGGCTTGATGCCAGGTTCAAAGCAGGTCCTTGTCAGATTCAGTGGGTAAACTGTTAAAGATGCTGCATTCCCAGTGGTCTGGGCCAACCCAGTGCCCAGTCTTCCTTCTTCTGGAGAATACGCTCTGATTTTCCCCTGGGGTGCACGACCCCATCAGTCTGTGTGGATCAGGTGAGCCGGCCCCATCCCCAGGGGTAGACTTATGGCCCAGTCCTGGCCAATCAAAACTTCCCAGGCTCCTGGCTACATCGATTGGTTCACAGATGGTCACATGATCCAGTCAAAGCCAACAGAACTCAATTCTGTGGAACAGAAGAGAAGATGTTGCCTTGAGGTGGCTGAGTTAGTGAGATCTTTGCCTGGAGCAGCTGTGGCCTCTGTGCCACCATGAGAGCAAAGACTGCCTGAAAATACAGCCAACACAGGGCAACATGGAAGTGAGAGTTGAGGACAGCTGGGGTCCTAAAACATCATGAGTGCTCCTGGATTCAGCCCTGAACCTCTCAGTTGTATGAGTTAATACGTTTTTCTCTCTTTTAAAACCAACTTTGGGTTGGATTTCCATTGCTTGCAGCTACAAGAATTCCTGAGAAATACACGAGCTTTCTTCTCACTGCCCATCCCTCCCCAGCCCCAGGTGAATTTCCCTCAGGAAGAACTGCCTTTATCCATGGAGCTGATGTATCATTTGTCTTTTTTCTCTCTCCTGCGTAAAGATCCAGGCTCTAGCTGCCTCAAGCAACTTTTGGAACAAAGCAGGGGACAAATAGAATAACCTAAAGAAGTAAAAAAGGCTTAAACTCCTGAGGGCTAAGACTGGACCTCTGGCCCCACAGTGGCTCATCATGGGCCTGGGTACTCCGCAATGCTTCTTAGCCATTCTCTGCTTGGTAGTGTAAGGGATGGGCTTTCGACCTGGCCGTGATGGGCATTCTGGACTGGAACTACTGTAATAAAGAGTTCTTCCTCCAGAATTGGTTGGGAGAGGGTTTCTTAGCTTTCCTACTGCTGGCACCTGGGACCAGCTCCTTCTTTGCTGCTGGGGCTGTCCTGTGCACTGTAGGATAGTTTAGTATCATCCCTTACTTCTCTACCTTCCAGATGCAAATAGCAGCCCCTACCCCGAGCTGTGACAAGCACAAGTGTCTTCAGACATTGCTAAATGTCCCCTGTGGGGTAAATCGCCCCTGGTGGAGGTAGAGAGCTTTGCATGGGACCTTGCACATAGCAAGTGCTCAGTAAATGCCAGCAATGAACATGTGGTAATAACAGTGTTGTGATCATTTAGGAAACTCATGTGTCTCAGTGAGAGTTAGATCTAGCTAAGTTAAGCAGGAAGGTAATTTCCTGGAGGAACATGGTTGAGCTTATGGAATTTAGGAGGAAGTGGGAGAATCAGGTCAAAAGAGCATGGAAACAGTCCTGACAGTTCAGAGTGTCCAGAGGATACAAGGCAGATGTGCTGGGAGCTGTAAGGAGCTATTCCTCATTTCAGCCATTCCCCCTCCTTCCTAACAGACCCCATTTTGCTCATTTTGCTCAGGTACTTCGCCTCATCCCTCTACCCCCCGCCAAGCCCCCCATCTCATGGACTCAGGGAGGTTCCCAGGGGTGGATCTCAATTGCTCTAAGCCAATCACACTGGCCCCTTTCCTCTGGCCAGTGACTGACTTCCGCTGCGCATGAAAAACAATTCAGGCTGATGATACATGTTGGAAAATCTACTGGGGGCTTCTGGAGAAGGGTTCCTTGATCTTCAAAAGAGACAGAGGCTTATTTCACTTAGCATAATGTGGGATTCCTCTCTTTTTTAAGGTTTAATAATATTCCATGGATGTGTACACCACATTTTATTTATTCATTCATATATAGATGGACAATTTAGGTTGTTCATATTTTGGCTATTGTGAATAATGCTGCAATGAACAAAGGAGTGCAGATACCTCTTCAAGATCTTGATTGCAATTCTTTTGCATGACTGTCAGAAATAGGATTGATGGATCACATTATATGGAACTCATAGAAGCAGAGAGTAGAATGGTGGTTGGCCAGGAGCTGGAGGGAGGGGGAAGTGGGGGAGTTTCTATTCAACGAATATAAAGTCTGAGTTATGCAAGCTGAATTAAGTTCTAGAGCTCTGCTCTGCAACATGGTGTCTATAATTAACACTATTGTACACTTAAAATTTTGTTAAAAGTATAGATCTCATATTGAATGCTCTCACTACAGTGAAAAAAGAACATTTGTAAAATAACATTATGTGGCGCTCCCAATCATACCAACATTTAAAATAATTAGATATGAAAGTTCTTAAAGGGGAAAAAGGGGGTACTCTTATCCCTCTAGCGATACTAGGCAAAGGTCATGATTCTTGGAGCTGTGGCAGCCATCTTGAGTAAATGAGCAGAACCAGTTGGAGGGCAAAACCCAAGTCCTAGGACCTGGTCCTTGCTTATGTCACTAAGGTGCTGAATTAACCAATCCCTGATTCCCCATCGTTTCCAAACTTCTGGTCTATGAGATAATAATTTCCTTATTTTTAAAGCCTCTTTAGATTGAGTTTTTATTCCTGTAGCCAAGAACATTGGCCCAATGTGCCAGATCCCACAGATAAGCTATTGTTTCCAAATTGCCCTTGACATTTTCACCTGCCTCCTAAATAATGCAGAGGGACGCACTTTATCGTCAGAGGTGTTGGACACCCGGTCCTCAGATGGCTGCCAGACATATTCTGTGGCCTGGAGTTGTCCTCAGGGCTCAGGCAGGAGGAATTTCAGGAGACCACCTGCCAGTTCCTCCATGGACTTCAGGCTTTGCCTCTCTGAGCCTTGGTTTCCCTGTCTGAGAGATGGGTATGGTAATGGGGCCACCTATTTCACAGAGTGTTATGAGGATGGATTAAATGAGTTATTTCCTATAAAGTAACAGCCACAATGCCAGGCACATGGTAATTGCTCAACAAATGTGAGCTATCACTATTCTTGTCATTGTTATTATTACTTGGAGAGAGGGATAGAGGAACGCGGGCTGACCCAGTGTGGGTGGTGGGGGCAGAACTGGCAGCCTCAAGAGGTGAAACTGGGGTAGAAATAAAGGATTCAACCAAAGCAGGTCAAGAAGTTTCAAGGAAAAGCGTGAGCCCCTGAGAATCTTCCAAAGTATAGAGGAGCCACCATAGTCCCCAGATTGAGAGAAAAATGCCTTTTTCCTTAAAAATGAAAGGAGAAGGGTCTCAGGAAGTTGGGAGATTGAAGAACACCCTGTTATTAAGTGAGAAACAGCCAAGGCAGCCTTCATTCCTCCTCCTTCCAAAGACCCTGAAGCATCACCACAGCTCAGGGCCAGAAGCCATGAGGATCATTCCGTGTTCTCCAGCAATTCCAGGATTCAGGCCAGGGGCTTCCTGCCTCACCAGTCAGACTCCCCAACATCTCCACATTGTGCCCTGAATGCCTTCCTGGCCCCATCCTGGACCCATACCTGGCTCCCCCAGGGAATCAGAGGGCCTTGCCATCAGTGGATGGATTGAGCAACTCAGGCAAGCATGCATTTTCCAGCTCATGCTAACCACGATTCACTCACTTCCTCTCATATTCACCAACCAGTTGGTTCCTTGTCATTTCTCAGGGGACACTGTGTCCCTTTCTGTGAACCCTTTACATTGCAGCCCAGAACCTGAGTCACCCTGAGATAGCACCTTCATTCACCCTCATCCTGGAATCCCCTGGCCTGTTTCACAGATAGAAGCAGAAATGATGATGATGATGATGGTGATGGTGGTGGTGATGATGATGATAGCAGCTCCCGGTTCTAACAGCGTCCCATGCTTACACAGACTAACTCTGGGGTAGGTACCATGCTTATCCCCATTTTCTAAATGAGGAAAACAAGGCCCAGAGAGATTGAGTAATGTGCTAATAAGTGAAGGAGTCATGATTTGAACCCAAGCAGCCTGGTATGGAAATTCAATCATCTTTATTTAGACATTTAACAAAGCACTTTTGTAGAAGAAAAAGTTAGGAAGAAAAAAATTGGAAATTCTACCTTAAAATTTATCATCGGCTTGTTCATTCATCAACCAGATATTTCCATAGTAGATACTGCATATCAGCTGGTGCTTTTCATAGGGGACTTGGAAGTGGACAAACTGGGAAAGTCCCCACCCTCTGGAGCCCAGGGGTCCGGTGAATACTGTCAGTCGAGGATTTGAACGTGGGAGCACAAGACTACCTGTACCTGTTAAGTCAGGACTGTACGAGACTCTGAGATGGAAAGAATATGGCAATTCTTTTAAGAAAGAAATCTTGACCCAGGGTCTCCCCCCTGCAGAGTTAGGATGTGAGGATGTGAGGAGAAAGACCGAAGGACCTCGAAAGACCTTGTGACATCATGGGAGACACAAGGCTGTGGAGTTACCCCAACCCCAGCCCTGAGCTTCACCAGCGTGTGACCCAGTGCAGGTCACATCCCCTCTCCTCTGGAAGCCTCAGTTTCCTCATCCAGAAATAGGGACAGTGAATCCTTTCAGGACCATCACAGGGATACAGTGCATCAGCGCGAAATCATATGAATTAAAATACAATTGCAGTTCACCTCCTAATTGCCTTGAGTGAAGATGATTCCAGAAAGGCTACATGGTGGTTTATCGTCTTTGCAAACCTCAGTTGGACTCAGATAAGCATTACAAACCTAACTGCCAGAGGAACCTGCAGTCCTTTCAACAAGGGGGTTGGCTGCATGAGGACCGTGGTGACCTGAAGGGACGGCGGTGAGTCAGCTTGCACGGTGAATGCGTCCCAGTCATGCCAGAAATCCATTGTCCTCAAGAGAAGCCAGAAACCCGGATCTTTATATCAACTCTATCAATTTTTAAATGTTTCTGACTGATTAAGGAAAAGCATTGGCCTACCACTCCCACACCTTCTAGGATGGCTGTGATCAAAAAGACAAACCGTAACAAGTGTTGGCGAGGACGTGGAACAATGGGAACGCTCATCCTCTGCTGGAGGGATTGAAAAAATGGTGCAGCCACTTTGGACCACAGTCTGGTGCTTCCCCGAAAGGTTAAATGTAGAGTTACTATATGACCTAGCAATTCCACTCCGGGTTATGTCCCCAAGAGAATTGAAAACCTGTGTCACACAAAAACTTGTATGTGAATGTTCATGACAACATTTTTCATAGTAGCCAAAAAAGAGGAAACAACCCAAATGTCCATCGACTGAGGAATGGATCAACGAATATGGTTTGGCCATACAGTGGGATACTATTTATCACTAAAAATGAATGGACTAGATTCAATGGCTTGTAGTAACCTATAATGAAAAAGAATATGAAAAGGAATGTATGTATGTATATGTATAATCAAAACATTATGCTGTACACCAGAAATTGACACAACATTTAAACTGACTATACTTCAATAAAATTTTTTTTAAAAAGGAGTGAACTACTGATTTATGCTATAATGTGGATGAACCTTGGAAATACGCTAAGTGAAAGAAGTCAGACACAAAGGCCATGTACTGTATGAGTCCATTTATATTAAATGTCCAGAAGAGGCAAATCTACAGAAACAGAAAGTAGATGACTAGCTGCCAGTGGCTGGGGTGAGGGGAAATGGGAAGTGACTGCTAGTGGGTCGGGGGTATTTTGGGAGGTAAAATTGATTGTGGTGACGGTTGCGCCACAATGTGAATGTCCTCAAAACCATTGAACTGCGCACTTGAAATGGGTGAATTGTATGGTACGTGAATTATATCTCAATAAAGCTGTTAAAATTTAAAAGCGTTTGCCTTC
Source organism: Camelus bactrianus (assembly GCF_048773025.1). Taxonomy (NCBI): domain Eukaryota; kingdom Metazoa; phylum Chordata; class Mammalia; order Artiodactyla; family Camelidae; genus Camelus; species Camelus bactrianus. Next base: position 23,563,065 of record NC_133557.1, read on the forward strand.
TAGAGTCCCTGGGCTGGTCAGAGTTGATCGCAGGCCACACTCTTCCGTTCCCCGGTTAAGGAGGTCATCCTCAGCTACCTGGATAGTCAGCTACCTGGAACGCTGGTTCCCGCAGAGCAGGCGGGACTGCCCCAGAAGACAGAATTTCCCCACGGGGCTCAGCAGTCAGAGAGAGACGCCCTGGAGTGGGGGTTGCTCCGGACACTTCCCTTTTTGCTCCTTTTAAAAATAAACAATCAAATACAAGCAGAGGAAGGTTTTGTTTGTTAACCTCTAGCCCCAAAGGAGAAGGAAACAGAGCCGGGTGAGCCTGTGGTTAAGACCAGCTCGAGTCCCACAGAACAAGCCCAGCATCTTCCGCCAGGTCTATCTGTGAAGTTTCTGGAAGCTGGTGCATGTGTGTGGCAGGGTGGGGGCTGCTTTCCTGCACCCTTCCTTCTCCCTGCCTCACCTGTGGGTAAAGTGAAGAAGAGACAGAAACCTTGCGAGCACAAGAAAGATGGCAGTGACCCTAGAAGAGGAGGCCGGGCTGGGAGGCCTATTGAGACATCGCTCTCTGACCCTGTGGACCTGGAGGGATAAAACCCATCCATAGTCAGGCCAGGATTGGGGAGTTAGGAAGGACATTGAGAGCCCCCAGGAGGAAGTTTAAACCTTTTCTGGGGGCAAGACAGGGGGCCTCAAGGTCAAGAAGGGCACTGTGTAGAGAAGACAAGGCAAAGGCTGACCTGAATCCTGGCTGGGTTGGTGACTGGCTAATATTCCTTCACTCACGGGCCACTGGATGAGCCCCTACTATGGGCCAGGCACGGTGCTGGGTGCCGGGGGGGGGGGGGCACGGTCTCCACACTCATGCAGTTGAAGTTCTAGTGGGAGAGGCAGGCGATGGGATATGAGCCATACACCCAGCACAGAATGCCATGGGAAGAGAATCTTGAGGACATCGAAGTTAGATGAGCAGCTGGAGCAAATCAGGGTGGTGTTTAGACAGGGTGGTCAGGGAAGGCCTCTCTGTGGAGGTGGCATTTCAGCTGAGACATGAGAGAAGTCACGTCTGAGGCAGAGGAACTGCGAGTGCAAAGGCCCTGAGGCAGGAGTGCACCTGGCATGATCAAGGCCACTATGGCTGGGCCGAAAGAGGGAGATTGATGAGGTCAGAGAGGTCACCAGGGGCCAGACCAGGTAGGGCCTTGTGGGCTCTTGTGAGGACTTTGGTTTTGCTCTGAGGTGGGAGCCATGGAGCCCTGATCTGGTCTAGTTTCTAACAGGATGTCTCTGGCCCAAGGCAGAGAAAGGACTGTGGGGTGTGGAAAGAGGCAGAAGCAGGGAAGCCAGGGAGGAGGCGACTGTGTAGTCCAGAGCGGAGGTGATGGTGGCTGGGCCAAGACAATAGTGATAGCGGTGGGAAGAGGTGGTCCCTGTTTTCTCTCACTGCACAACCTACCTGCTGCCCAGAGAGACAGGACAGGTGAAACCAAGGAGACTGCACCCACACATGCACACACACATGTTCTATATATGTACAGATTCTACACGCATATACATATATTCTACATTCATGGAGATTTTACACTTATATACACATATGTATTCTACATACATATAGTCCTTTCCGTATATTATATACACATATTCTATATACATATAAATTTTACATGTATATTATATACACACATATTCTACATACATAGAGACCCTTCTATATATTATACACATATTCATATATTCTATACACATATAGATTTTACACATTTATTATATACACATCATATATTCTACATACATATAGACCCTTTTGTACATTAAATACACATATATAGAGAGTCTGCACATATACACACATATATTCTACATTCACACAGTTCTACATATATACTGTATACACATATAGAGCCTACACATGTAATACACACATATAGATTCCACACTTAATAACACCTACATGTGTGTATTTTCCATACATATTGATTCAACACATGTCTTATAAGCTAAGTTGACCTTGAGTTCTAATACGCGGGGCAGTGAGCCTCATGTCTTGGAAGGGGCACAGCTGTGGAATTGGGGAGTGTGGACTCTGAGGCTCAGGAGCTGTGTGACTCAGGCCTTGCTTCTCAGACCCTCATTTTCCTAGTCTTTAAAATGGGGAAGACAATGCATGCCTCGAAGGGGTGTTGGGAGGGCTGGATGAGATCACCATGCATGCAAAGCAGCGGCTGGCACAGGAGCCGGGCCTATTTATTAACAGTCATCACACTAATAATGAGGTCTGATTCGGGGCCAAGGAAACCCCATGGAGCTCCTTCCTGGAACAAGGCTGCACGTACACACGCGCACACCCAGTCTTCTGCTGGGTGCGTGGGAAAGGGGGCAGATGTGTGGCCTCTGCATGGGCAGGATGGACCAAGAACTACAGTGGAAACCTGTGAGTCAGTGACAGGCATAAAACAGTTAATGGGCGTGCCGCCACAGCTACAGTAATGATGGAGAGATAGAAGCTTAGATAATGTCCGGAAGGCAGGTGGATTAGTCAGGGCTCTCTCGGTTCTGAGGGACAGAAACCCAACTCAAACTGGTTTAAGCAAAAGAGAATTTATTGGGTCATGTAAAAAAAGTATCCAGGGCTGTGCTTGCTTCGGATCCAGGTGCTTGAATGATGTCATCAGTTTTCCATGTCTCTTCTGGAAGATGAATTGAGCTAATTAATGTATGTGAAGCACTAAACAGTACCTAATACACCTAATGCTCTATGTATTAGCTACCAGTTTACTACTACTACTACTACTACTACTACTACTACTGCTGCTGCTGCTGCTGCTGCTGCTGCTGCTGCTGCTGCTGCTGCTGCTGCTACTACTGTTACTACTACTACTAATGTTACTACTACTACTACTACCACCACCACTACTACTGTTACTACTACTACTGTTACTACTACTACTACTGTTACTACTGTTACTACTACTGTTACTACTACTACTACTACTACTACTACCACCACCACCACTACTACTACTGTTACTACTACTACTACGACTACTACTACTACGACTACTATGACGACGACGACGACGACGACGACAACTACTACTACTACTACTACTACTATCTTACCAGGTCAGAAACCCAGAAAACCTGAGTGCTCTTTCTCAACTAATCCCATAAAAGTCTCAGGACCAGTTCTCATTGGCTTAGGTTCGGTTATGTGGCCATCTCTGGACCAAACCCTGTGGCCATGGCCAGGTTCTGTGACAAGGTTGACATGACCATCCTTGAGGCTAGGGGAGGAGGGGTCAACTCCACTCAGACCCCATGGACTGAGAGTGGTGGAGAGGGGCTTCTCAGCAGGAAATGGGGGCTGGTCGGGCACAGCCAACCTCTGGGGGCCATGACGGAATCGTCTCCAATGCCTGCCTCCCCCTAAGGAGAGTCCCTAGACTTTAGTCATTGGTCTTCCATCTCCTGGGAGTCTTGAGACCTGGATTTTCCCCAGCATTACCTTCTTTGCCCAAGGGTCGCCTTCAGAGTTGGATAGACATGGGCTTGATACCCAGCTCTGCTGCCTAATTAGCTTCACCACCCCATGCCTCCATTTCCCCATCTGTGAAATGGGACAATTATTGCACGCCCTTAATTCAACAAATATGGAACACTGTATCTGACACTTATTAGGTAACTCAACACTTTGATGTATTAACTCTTCTGACCCTTCAACAATAACCCTGGAAGTTAAGTATAACCATCCCATTTTTACAGGTAAGGAAACTGAGGCACAGAGAGGTAGTCACTTGCCTAAATCCACTCAGTCAGAAAGTGGAAAAGCTGAGATTTGAACCCAGCAGCCTGCCCTTAAAGCCCCAGAAGTGTGATTATGAGCTAGGGCTCAGGGGCTGTCATGTAGTAGGTGCTTTATATGTGGAGGCCATCCCTGCCAAGATGTGCCCCCTTTCACCTGCCTCGGGCTTTCTCATCTGTAAAATAGAGAGCTATAGAATAGAGAGAATGAGGTAAAATAGGACAAAGTGACATGGGGGCCTTTATTTAACAAATACTTATCGAGCACCTACTGTGGCGGGGCACTGAGCTAGGCACTGTGGGCATAGCAGTGGATGCGACAAACTCCCTGTCTTCTGGGTGCTGACATTCCAGTGCAGGGATGGGCAACAGATGAGTCAACACAGAGGTAAACAAGATGATTTCAGACGATGAGTGAAATGGAGAAAATAAGACAAGATGATGGGACAGTGACAGGCTGGTCAAGAGGCGTCTAGGAAGAGGAAGCATCTAGGCTGTGTCCTGAAGGAGGAAAAGGGCCCTTCCAGGGAGGATCTAGGTGCAGGAAACAACTTTCAGGAAGAGAGAACTGCAGTGCAAAGGTCCTGAGGTGGGCACTGACCGGACAGAACTGGTCAAGCCCTACTCTTGATGCTCACTAGGAGCCAAGGCACAAAGAGAGGAAGGCAGACCCAAGGCATGCAGGTGGCAGAAGTGGAGCTGGGGACGTGTGGAGAAGGCACACAGGCCTCTGCAGGCTTCGTGCACCTGCTCCCCAGCCAGAATCTTCCAGGCTGCTAGAAGGCAGCCTCCCCTTCCCCAGACGTCCCAGCTATCGGGGGTTGCTGCTGTCCTGGTTCCCCTATTTAATTACAAATGATGTTTTTCACCCTCACTTGATCATGCAACAGATGCCTGTGGATCCACCATCTTGCCCCACTTCCTGGCTTGGGAGGACAGAACCCAGTGACTGTCTCTAAGGACTGAAGGGGCACCTTGGCTGGGAGGGCACCTAACTTGGCATAGCCTCGTGCTCTTAGGCCAAGCCTCTGCATCCTCTTCTGCGGTGAGGAAGACAATTGAGGGTCAGTGTGAGAGTCTATGGGATAATAGTGGCAGATGCCTGGCACCAAGTAGCCCTCAGCTGTCAGAGGGGCCAGGATGCCATCCCTAGAAGGTTGTCACCTCCTGTGTCTCAAAAGTAGACCAGAGAGGATGCAATTGCACTTTCCAGCAACCTGTGCAGGAAGTTAGAAAGTTCCCATTTGATGGATGGGATAGATGGGAAGACTGAGGCTCCGAGAGGCTCAGGAACTTGCCCAAGGTCCCACAGCCATCTAAATGAGGGAGCAGGGATGGTGCTCAGCTCCTGCAGCGCCAAAGCCCTCCCCTGTCCATGCCAGAGTCCCAAAAATCACAACTTTTTGCAAACTGTCGATTATGACAGGAGCATCCCCGTGGTTTATCCTCCTGAGAGCTTCACTCTGGGCTCTATTTGTGGGCCTGTTTTGGCTCTAATATCCCCAGGTGATTTGAAGCCTAAACCAGTCCTTCCAGCTGGGGAGGGGAACCAAAATGAATTCTTTTTTGTGTAATAATAATAATAATAATAATAATAATAATAATAATAATAATAATAATAATAATAATATTGTGAAAATAATGTTAACAAGCAATTATCGGACGTCGTAACTATGTGCCAGGGACTTTCCGCTTATTATCTTATGTTAAAATTCATACCAACCTTCTGAGGAAGCCTCTGTTATGTCTGCTTGACTGCTGAAGGGTCTGAGGCTCTGAGCAATGAGGGACCCACCCAAGGCCACACAGCTGAGTGGAGGTAGAGGCAGGATTTGAACCTGGGACTGTCAGACAGAAGGAACTCATGCTTCTGAGAAATGGCTTTGAAATTTGAGACTTTTCCCTGAGACGCTCTCTTTTCAGCCCTCAAGAGCCATGATGAGAAAAGAAACACCCATGGGGACTCATGTCCAGGCCCCTTAACATTCTAGAAGCTTCTGAGCAGCTCTCCATCACTCTGCCTCTCATCCCCCATCAACGCTGGTGTCATACCTTCTAAATAACTTGCCCTACCTTCCTGCCTCCATCTGGGCCCAGGTCCCGTCACTGCTCACCTGGACCACTGCAGCAGGCTACCCCCTCCCCACCGTCTCCCTGCTTCTGCCCTCACCCCATAATCCCTTCTCCATGTGCAGTCAGAGGCATCCTGCTAGAATCTAGGGCAGTACACCTGTCCTTCCCACATTCCACCCTGGGACCCCTAGAGTCTAATCCACACTGTGGACTTCTGAGCCCCAAATCTGAGCAAAGTCCTCCTCTGCCTAAATCCTCTTTTTGGTTGGACCTCTCTCCCCACAACCCCTGAATGCAAATCACTGGATAAGGCTGCTGCTGCCGGAACCTCTTTCCAGCCTCCCTCTTACTGAGCTCTCTTTGCTTCCTCGTTCCAGCCAGACTCAACTTCTTGTTCCCCCAAGGGCAACCCTCTAGGCCAGGGTCACTTAACCTTGGGTGGGAACATTCTTGCTTGTGGGGGATGTTGTGTGCACTACAGGGTGTTAAGCAGCACCCCTGGCCTCTGCCACTACGCCCTTCCCCAGCTGTGACAGCCAAAAATGTCTCCAGACATTGCCGAATTCCCCAGAAGAACAAAGTCCCCCTGGGTAGGAATCACTGGGCTTGGTGTTTGTTCACACTGTTCTCTCTTTTGGGAACACTCCCTGCCAGCCCTCTGTCCTCATCCTTTCACTCTTCTCTGTACTCAGGTCCCTTTTGATGCCACCCACGAGGAGCCTTCCCAGCCCCAGGTCAGATCAGGAGTCTTCTAGGTGCTCCCACAATCCAAATCCATCATCAGGTCTGACCTGATGATACCATCTTGTAATTGTCAGGTTGCTTGTCTCCCTCCCCCTACCATCCCCACCCTACTGCGCTGGGACATCAGCTCCACAAGGACAGGCACAGTGTCTGTCTGTCAGGGGCTTAGCCTGCAGTTCACAGTGTCTCACTCTTTCTCTGTCTCTCTGTCCCCATTCATCCTGGGAGTTGGTTAGTCACTCAACAAGCATGTCCTAAGTCCACATAATGTGCAGATGCCACAGATACTGGAAAGGATCTGACGTGATTCTGGACAAAGTGTGAAGCATTAAGAAATTGCAAATTGTTTCATCTAGCTAGAGCCACAGGTTGGAGGGGGCAGGTGGCAGTGTAGACAGTGGCAATAAGACAGGAGCCTGAGGCCACAATGAAGAGTTTATATTTTTCCTGAGTGAGCTGAGAGCCATGGAAGATTGTAGGCAGAGGAAGGACAGGATGTGACTTAGGTTCTGTTAGGATCCCTGTGGCTGCATGTGCTGTCAGTGGGCAGGGGTGGAAGCAGGGAGCACAGAGAGGGAATGACTGCCACAGTAGCCTGGCTTGGGGAGTGGCCGTGGCGTGAGGGGATGTGGTCTGATTTGAGAGATATTTAGGGCATAAAACTGACAGTTATGATAGTTTGAATGAGAGGGAGGATTATCAAGGACAATGACTAAGTAGCTTAGGTCAGGGGCCCATCTGAAACCTGGCCCAGAGCCCTCCCCAGGGGGCAGGTGCAGGGACCCAGGGCTGTCCCCCAGGGCTGTCCCCCAGGACCTCTGTTTCCCCTCCAGGCTCTCTCAGGTGTAGCCATGGCTCTCCCACAGCTCCCTCTATGACTCCTGGTTAATTTCTTGGCCTCTCTGGGCCTGTTTCCAGAACCTCTTTGCATCCTTCTCTCCAGGAAGAACACGAGGGTGTGGGAAGCCACCAGCTCAGACAGAGAACCTTGAAGAACCTGTCCTGCTGGCCTCACCTGCCCCTCACAGGTACTCAGCTGGCAGAGAGGCACCTGGGGCAAGGCCTGCGCAAGAGGACCTGGCTCAGCCCCTCACACCCTCCCTCCACTGACGACCAGCCCTCTGCCCCGCTTAGGGCCCTTGGGGTTCAAACCTCCGATCCCAGGGAATGTAACCCCAGGCCCAGCCTCAGACTCTGGGCCCCACACTCTGGCAGAGGCTGCCCAGGCCTTGGGGATGAACAACCTCCCTTAGCAGCAGTGCTTGATGGTCAAGGGCATGGGGACTGGAGCCAGGGCTTGAGTGCAGATCCCAGGGTCCCCTTCCTGCTGTGCACCGTTGGACAAGTGACTCCAACTCTCTGATGCCCAAAGAAAGAGGCTGGCTAGGAGGTCTCATTCCCACAGAAGTGGGGCTTTTACATGCCATGGGTATGAGTCCCAGTTCACCCACTGGAGCTGTATGGATCTCAGTTTTTTACAACTGAACTTAATTTCCATTTTGTGTCATCATTCTGGCAATCTGGCAGAAGCCATCTGTTGGTTGATTCCCACCTTTCCCCTGACCACTTCCCCACTCTGGGTTCTCAGTCTTTTGTGCGGCCAGGGTGTTGGGGACAGGAGTGAGAGCAGGGACACGGTCTGGGATGGGCTGTTCCCAACCTGCAAGGCCCTGTAGAAGCTGTGCCTGTCTCTCCCCAGTGCCTGTGTCTTGGGGTCCTTTGGCTGTTTCCTGGCCACTCCCAAGGGCTAACTGGAGGCTGCCTTTCCAGAACCCCAAAGAAGCCATTCCTACCTGGCTTCTTTGGGCTCAACCCCAGGGTGGGGGCCACCTGTGCCGCCTCTCTTTCTACCTTCACCCGGGAACCCTGCCTCTGGTTCCTTATGAGGGAGGCTTGCTCTCCATAAGGTGCCTTTTCACGATATGAGTTCTTCCTGCTCTCCTTGGTTTTGAAACTCCAAAGCCAGGAAGCCTCCTGGGATCCCAGTATTTGATGTCCTATCCCTTCCCAGAGGCACTGAACGCAGACTGGCCCAGGGCTGCCTTACAGAGGAGACAGGAAGGAAACCGGGGATCAGGGTGAGGCAGGGCCATGGAGTCATAAAGAAGAGGGAGGAGTTATCAGTCAGGCCAGCATTCCCAAACATTTGGTCTCAGGATTTTAAAATAATTTTTAAAAATTATTGAACTATTGAAAAGTCCCCCGGGGAACTTTTGTTTATGTGGATTATATCAACTGATACTCATATTAGAAATTAGAACTAAGACATTTATAAAATATTTATTTTGTTCACTTAATAATAATAATAATAAATCCAGTACATGTTAATGTAATTAACATGTGTTTATAACACATAACTATATATTTCAAAACAAAAAAATGTAGTGAGAAAAGTGGCATTAGTGGCACTGTTTACATTTTTTGCTACTCTCTCAAATGGCTAACCTAATAGAAGACATCTGGATCCTCATTATCTGCTTCTGCTTTCCATCTGTTGTGATCTTTTGTTTGGTTGAAGTGTCTGAAAAAAAGCTCAGCTTTGTGAAGGCACATCTTTGGAAAGGAGGGAATATTTTAATATTGTGAATATTCTTTAATGCTGCTCGGAAACTTGCCGGTGGTAGTTTCTTAAAGTAGTTGCAATGTGAAATCTAAATATATATTGATGAACTATATATTGATGAACTAAATATATATTGATGAACTATTCAAACTTTTTACACTCCTGTGAGAATGAGAATGAAAAAGACAAATAATCTTGTGAGCCTCATGAAAGGGTCTTGGGTACCCCCCCAGGGATCCTTGGACCACAGTTTGAGAACTGATGAGTTCTCAAAGAAAAATATCCTCTCCTGGTTGATTCTCAGAAGAGACATGCCAGGGTAGGATTAAAAACATGAATTCATCCCCCATTTCCACTGCATCCTGGTTGTGTGTCCTTGGGCAGGTCACTTTGCTTCTCTATGCCTCAGTTTCCTCATCTATAAAATAGTAATAAGACCTACCTTACAGTATGATAACAATAATGCTTGTTGCCAGGACCCATGAAAAGCACAATGTAAAGGAAAGGACTTGTTCGTATCAGCCCTTCATCCTTACACATGCCTTCCTAACACAGGACCTTTGCACAAGCTCTTCCCTCCACTCAGAACCTTCCTCCCTGGCTTTTCCAAAGGAATTAACTTGTTCTTACCCGTCAGCTCTCAGCTCTAGTGCTACCTCCTTCAGGAAGCCTTCCTTGACTTCCCTGGAATGTCAAACACCTCTATCAGAGGATCCCAGAGCATGGTTGAAGTTTATATTTTTAGAATCATTAGGTGATTATCTGTCTCCCACCCGGCCATGGCCCACGTTGATTGTTGCCCTCCACTGTAGTAGTGCTTGTGTGGAATGAATGTTGTTGAAAGAATATTAGTCATAAAGTGTCATCTTTACTGATACCTGGGTTTTTCCACCGTGGAATGAAAAGCTGGGCTTTAACAGATGCCCCCTTCCCAGTTCCCTACCTTCTCTGTCAACAACTGGATTGCATCAAGAGATGGGGAGGCAAGGGTCTCAGCTCAATGCTGCGGAGTCCTCTCTGAGGACCCAGCCCCCACCTGGGCCCCCTTTATGTGGGGTCTGCTGAAGTCCCCTGGGGTCATGCCTCCCTCCCCCACCAGTTCTTCCCTTTCTTCAGGTGGTTCCCAGCCCTGAACCCAAAACAATCTCTCAAATGTCCAGGCTGGCAAACATGCTGCTCCCTCTGTCCAAACATCCTGCTCCCTCTCTCCATTCTCCCCTCAAGATTGGCTCAGTCAGGATTTCCTTTCCCCACTCCAGGCCTGGACTGTGTCCCTCTATCCCTGTCGTCACAGCACAGATCACATTGCCTCTTTATTGTCCTCTCTCCATCCCCCTGCACCTAACCCAACCAAGCCACATGTTTGTCAGGGAAGGAATTGTGCCATCTTTGCTTTTCCAGGATCAGGCATTGGGCCTGGCATCCAGTATGTATCTAATACATATTTGCTGAAATGACATGGAAGTAGAATTTGGTGGTGGTGTGGGGGGTGATTGGTTCTTGTCATCAAAGGAGGTTGTATTAGTTTGAGGCTATAAATAATAGAAACTTAGGGGATTAACTATAAAGGAGATTTATTGGCTTCCATAAACAAAAAACCTAGAGAAGTGTGAGCTTCAGGCTTGGTTTGATCAGGGCTACAATCTTTTCCTCTGTGTTTCACCCAATGCTACTGCTGTGTGCTGATTTTTTCCTCTCTAGCTGGTTTTCTTCATGGTGTTAAAATGGGTATAGCAGTTCCAGGCTTCAATCTATTCAGATGCAAAGGTCTCTTTGAGTGGCTTCTAAGAGTGTTTAGAATGCACCTTTTCGAGAAGCCCACAGCGTTGAGTTACTCTAGAGACTCAATGGACTGAACTGGTTACATGTCTGTCCTTAAGCCAGTAGCTACAACTGGAGGGTGAGGTTTAGAAAATTAGCTTAGGTTTGGAGTCAGCAGGAAAATCAGCCCCCCTCCAAAGGAGGGCTGCCTGAGAGAAGTGTGGCACTCCCCAAAATTGGAGCAGTCACCAAGAGAAGAGTAAGGAGGTGCGAGGGGTCCAAGAGAGTCAAAGCATCCACTCTGGGAGTTTAATTATGTTAAAATCTGGAGGGATAAAGAAGTTGTTCTTTGAGCAAAGACCAATCCAGGGAAAACTTTGCCAAATGTCTAGATATTTCACCACAACCTTGTATCAAAGGCAAGAAGATAACAGATTTCTCTTCTGTCTGCTTGAATTCCATTGACTGACCCACAGCCAATTCACAAAGCCACAAATGACTTTGCTGAATATTTTTTAACGTGTTTTTTTTTAAGATTATGATAACAATACATGCTTGTTGTTAAAATATTTGAATAACTCAGAAAAGTCTTTAAAACAGTGGTTCTCAACCCACTGCGGTTTTGTTCCCCAAGAGACATGTGGCATTGGCTGGATACAGTTTTGGTTGTTATGACTGAGGGGTCAGGGGTGCTACTGGCATCTGGTGGGTAGAGACCAGGAATGCTGCTAAACATCCTACAATGCCCAGGATAGTGCCCCCAAACAAAAAATTATCTGGCCCAAAATGTCAGTGGTGCCAAGGTCGAGAAACTAACTTAAATGAAAGTGAAAATTACTACTGAACATTTAGAAATAAACACTGCTGCCATTTTGTTAAACATCCTTTAGATTGTTGTCTTTAATATACATGAGTGTGCACATACAACTCAGTACAAATTCATAAAATGTAATAGCATTCGGCCTTAAAAAAGGAAGACAATTCTGCTATACATTAACATGGGTGAATTTCGAGGACGTTATGTTGGGTAAAATAAACCAAACACAAAAAGACAAATAATGCAGGATCCACCTATATGAGGTACTTAGAGTAGTCAAAATCATAGAGGCGGAAAGTAGGATGGTGGTTCCCAAGGGCTGCAGAAAGGAGAGAATGGAGAATTATTGTTTAATTAGTACAGTTTCATTTTTACAAGATGAAAAGAGTTATGGGGATGGATGGTGGTGATGGCTGCATGACAATGTGAATGTATTTAATACCACTGAACTGCACACTTTAAAATGGTTAAGATGGTTATCATTTTGTTATGTGTATTTTACCACAATTTAAAAATCTGCTTAAAAAGAATTCATGGGTCCGAGATTACACACTGAATAATTTTATTCATGTGACCTTCTGGAAAAGACAAAACTATAATACTGAGAACAGAGCAGTGTTTTTCAGGGCTAGGGGAGGGGAAAGGTTGTGACTACAAAGGGGTCCAGGAGGCAGTTTTTTAGGGTGATGGACTATTCTGTATCCTCATTGTGTTGGCAGTTACAAGAACCCTGACAATGTGCTAAAATTCACAAATTGTAAACAAAGATGCACATTTTTTATCGATGTTATATTAAAAATAAAATGAATTAATTGGCCCAATAACAACAACAAAAACAGCTTAGTACAAATTAGATCATGTATGTGAAACAATTTTTTTCTCTATAACATGTCATGGCATCTCTCTATATTGCCATTTTAATTAGCATTTTAATACAATTTAAAATATTTATTTAACATTATTTAATTTTTAAAACAGTATTTCATTACGTTTGCTATGTTTTTTTTTCTTAATGAATCTTCTGCAGTTTGGCATTTCTGGATTTTTCCCCAGGTTTTCACTATGATAAACAATGCTGCAGTGAACACCCTTGTCCGTAGAGAATGCTCGGCTTATTACATTCTTAGGATAAATGCCCCAAAGTTAGATTTCTGGATTGCTTTGAAATCTCTGTCCATTGAACATCACCATGTACACTGCCATTCTATGCCAATCTGATAGGTGGAAAATGATACATCATTGTAGCTTTTATTTGCATTTCCTTGATTACTGTCAGGGTGGATTTTGCTTCATACATATGCCTGCCTTTTGTATTTCTTTATTTGTGAATAGTAAATTTTATAATAAGGTGTTTACCTTTTCCTATTGTTTTGCAAGAACTCTTTGTATATTAAGGACATTAACCTTTTCTAAGTGCTTCATAATTGACTTTTAGAAGCCTCTTTTCTTTCTCTTTTTCTTCTTTTTTTTTAAGTTCTCTTGTGCTTTCGAAGGATGTGCCTAATGTTCTGACAAGCGTTTCATGAATTACATTAGGAAATAACTTTTGTAACAAACCCATTTAACAACCATTCTTTGTTCCCACCTCCTGATAATGCTCAGAGCCACAGCGGCAGCCTTTGCTCAACTCCGTGTCATTAACCCTTGATCTTTTCCTGCTGAATAGCAGATTGCTTTCTGGAGCTGGGAACACAGTTTCATTTTCACCTTCCCGCTGATGGAACTGCCACTGACTCTGTGCCAGACGGCTGTTTACATAAGAAATGATTTGATTATATTGTACAACCAATGGCAGCCTTTCTCAGAATGAAGAAGCCAGAAACATATAATCAAAGCCATTAACTGTGTACAAAGAAACGCAGCCCACTCTAAATTTCCCACCAGCCATAATAACAGTTTTCCAGGGAAAAATAAGAACAAAGCTATGGTTTCCTACTAAAAACGTGTTAAGGGAGAGACTTTTAAATGGAGATTGTGGCTTTAGCCCAGTTGCACTCTCGAATCACACCAGCTCTGTAACTTCCTATCTTTGTGACCTTGGGAAAGTCACTTACCTGCCCTGAGCCTGTTTCTTCACCTGTAAAATGGCTAAAATAGTGATACCAACCTCAAAAGGTTATTGAGAGGATTAAACAAAACAATGCATATGAAGCACTTTCTTAGAATGTGTTCAGCCACAAGGAATAGAACACATAACTGAAGATGGAGAAAAGGGGAAATCTAATAATGGTTGTTTAACTTGAAGGCATGAAGATATAAACAAAAACTCACATTCTTTGCATCTTCCTGCTCTGCTAATCTCAGCAATTTATTGATGGCTGTCCTCATGGTTTCAAGATGGCTGCTGCAGCTCCGGGCATCACACACAGATATGACAACATCAAATAAAGAAGAAAGTCACCTCCTCCCATGTGTCCCCTTTTATGTGGGAGACAATTGTTCCCAAAAGGCCCCCTGAAGACTTCCCATTGACCAAGATTGTAGCACACGCCTAATTCCAAACCAGTCACTGACGATGGAAATGAGAATGACCACAGTTGGCTTAGACCCATAATAACTCACTCTGAGGCTGGGGAGGGGAATGGCCACTGTCCCTGAGCACCTAGGTAGATGCAGATCCAACAAAACTGGACCCTGCCAGCTAAGAAGACATGAGAGGGAAATCACTGTGTCTATCCCAAGCATAGTTCCTGGCACACAATAGGTGCTCCAAAGGGCAGCGTTTGGGGAGCTTTGGCCTGGGAGTCCATGCATGGGATGACCACAAGTACAATTGGTCAGGGAGCCCCTCTGCACGCCAGACACTCACCATCGCCACTTGGAAGGTTCATAGGAACCTCAAGTCCAACATACTATATTTGAACTCAGGATCTTCACTTCCAGCTACCTCCCCATCCTCATTCCTCCTCTGTCATTGCTCACCTTGCTCAAGCCAAAAGCTGGCTGGCCCTTGAGATTCCCTGCTCTTCCTCACCATCTCTGCCTGGATTTCTCCATCTTCTTGTTCTCCCTGTTACCATCTGGGCTCCTATGCCTGTGCTGTTCCCTTGTCCTGGAATCTTTCCCACTTTTGTCCCCCCATCAGCCTTCCCAGGGAAGCTCTTCTGGCTCCCCCAAGTCACCCCCCCTTTATATTGCCTCACAGCCTTGCATACCTCCCTGCATTGGCCTTATCACGCTTCGTGTTTATTTACATGGCTATTTGACTCATGTCTCACTCCACCAGGTTGCAAATTCCATAAGGATAGGAACCAAATCTGTTTTGTTCACTGATAATCCTCAGTGCCTGGCACGTAGCACTGCCTCAGCTTTTAAAAAAATAAATCAATTTCCCACCGTGTAGCCAGAGAGATCTTTGTAAGGAGCAAATCTAATCACCTCACTCTCCTGCCTCAAGCCTTCCATGACTCCCCTTTGCCCTCAGGGCAAAATTCAGAGGGCTCAACATGACTTTTCCAGGCCCTTTGAGGTAGATCTTGCCACCCATCCAGCCCCATTTTCACCTGCCCCATCGCTGTCTATGATCCAACTACCCTCAGCTCTTTTAGGTGTCTTGAAAGCCCCATGTCCCCTCTCACCTCTAGATTTACTCATATGCTACACCTCTGCCTGGAAACTTTCTCTAGAGAAATCCTCCTTCTCATTGTCAAGCCTCTATCTAAAAGTTGCCTCCTCTGGGAAGTCTTCCACACCTACTCCCACCAGGCTGGGTTAAATGCCACTGAGACTCCCTCAACAACATATATTTGCTCCTCTGTATAAGTCAGGCTACGTCTGAGCTGCTATAACAGAGACCTACAGTGGCTCAAAGGGATAGAATTTTAATTCTAGCACAGATGTGGAAGGTCCAAGGTTGGTGGGTTGGTTTACTTCTGCAAGTTTGTTCTAGAAACACTGGTTCCTTCTATCTGGTTGCTCTGCTATCTTCATCCCACAGTTTGTAGTCAAGTCCAGAATGGCTGCTCCAGCTCCTCCATCACAACTACATTCCAGACAGCAGGGAGAGAAGAAGTGTCATTGCTTCTGGGGACATGACCCAGAAGTGTTTTTGCGTCACTTCTTCTTACATCCCATTGGCCAGAACTTAGTCATGTGACCATACTTAACTGCAAAGGAGGCTGGGAACTGTACTCTCCCTCTTGGCAGCATGTGCCCTGAAAACACCCCCAAATTCTCTCATTATGAGGAAAAAGATGATAGAGGTTGGTGGACACTGGTAGTCTCTCCTACCCTCATCCTCAGCACTGAGTACAGTTATCTGGTTATTCATCCATCAGCCCAGCCAGACTGCAAGCTCCTTTAGGACAGGGATCATGTTTGATGGTCACTGTTGCATCCCCTGCAACTAGCAGCGAGCCTGGCATGTGGCAAATGAATATGGTGAAAATTAAGGGCAGAGGCCAGAAGTGCAAGCTGGAGAAACTGAGGCAAGCCCTAGTTCAGTTTTATACACCTTTCCTGGGCACCTATTACACGTGAGATCCTGGGGCTCACAGACCATGAAGGTAACTAGGGGCCACTGAGGCTGGCCTGGCCCAGCAGAATCCCAACAAACACTGGGTCTGAGGCTGTAAGACCTCACCTGATGGGGGAGCAGAGGAGTCCCAAGGACTGGTTCAGATACAGGGCACAGTCCCCAGCCAGAAGGAGGAGGGCCCATTGGTGCCCACAGGTCCTGGTGAGGCAGGTCCTGAGTCCTAATCCCACCTGGCCCTGGGCCCACTGCACTTCCTGCCCAGCCCCAACTTTATCTGGCCTTGTGCCCAGCTCTGAGCACTTGCCTTCCCTCCTCTCCTGAGAGAGAGATGGGGTTGGGGCTCCCTGTCCTCCCTGTGGGCAGCCCAGGAGCCTCGCTGTGAGAAAGGCCTGATAGGAGCACTGCAGACTTGAGTCCCGGCTTCAAGGGGTGTCTTAGGAAGGAAGAGAGAAAATGCTCCCCTGAACCTCCACCCTAAGGGCTGTGACCTGGGATCAAAGAGAAGCAGGCTGAGCTGAAAGAACCTTGCGTTCAAGTCCTGGCTTGATGCTTTCCAGCTGTGTGGCTTCACCTCAGCTTCTTTATCTGTGAAATAGGCACCTGCAGCCCAGGTTGGCTTCTCAGGGTGGGTTAAGACTCAGGTGGGGAAATGGATGTGAATGGGCTTTGAGGCCTTGGATCCTGTAAAGAAAAATTCGTCATTATTGTTATTAAGATTAGTGTTATCACCAGGCAGAGGCTTGGAGAAGTGGGCAAGCTATAATCCAATATACCATCTGCAGGGTACAGTGCAGAGTGAGACCTCAGTATTTGGTGAATGGAGGAATCATGTCTCTCCCCAGCTAAAAACTGTCCAGTGGCTTCTCACAGCAAGTTAGGATAGAATAGAACTTCTATCCATGGTGGCCAAGGTCCTGTGCGGTCTGCCCCCATCTCCTTCCTCCCTGACCTTGAGTCTCACCTCTGTCCCTCCCCCTGATCACTCTGTCCCAGCCACCCTCACTCCTTGCTGTTCCTCCAAGATATCCAGCTGGATCTAGCTTCACCACCTTTGTACTTGCTGTTCCTTCTGCCTGAATCTCCCTTCCTTGCTGCTCCAGCTTCTCCTTCTTCTCTCCACCTAGATGGTACCTCCTGATTCTCCAAAAGAGCCACCACCCACGCAAGTGTCTGCCACATTACACCATCTGATTGACTTCCCCAGCACTGATCAGTATCATTACAGGAACATTGTTCTTTTTCATTCGTTCGTTTGCTCATTTCTTCTGTTTCCTCCAACTGAGTACATGGATCATGTCTGTCTTGTTCTCTACTATACCCAGAGTCTAGCACAGGGCCTGGCACATAGGAGATGTGCAGTATTTGTTGACTAAATGAATACATACAGAGTGAGGAAGGACAGGGGAACTAGCTTTTGTTGAGCACCGACAACATGCCAGCCACATTCACTATTGCCTTCAAGTCTCACAACGTCACTGCCAGGTCAGAATTACTAACCCCATTTCACAGCTGGGGAAACTGAGGTTCAGAGTAATCAAAGAATCTACTGAGGGCTTTCCAACAGAAAGGGGCAGCTGCTGGATCTGAAGCGAAGCCACGGACTGGGGGAAATATTTGAAACCTAAATACAAAAATCTTGAAGGTAGTCGTAGGTTCTTGGGTGTACACATCTATCACAGCTCATCAAGTGTTAACTTTGAATAAGAAGCTCTCAACTAGGGGCGATTTTGCCCTCCAGGAGACATTTGGAAATGTCCTGACACTTCTGTGGTTGTCATGACTGGGGGCAGTGCTACTGGCATCTAGGGGTAGAGACAAGGATACTGATAAACATCCTACGATGCATGGGATGATCCCCAAAGATTTATCTGACCCAAAATGTCAGTAGTGCCAAGATTGAGAAACCCTGCCTTAAATGGATGTAGTTTATTGTGCATAAATTATACCTCAATAAAATTGATTTTTTAAAAAAAAAATTTGTAGCCCAAATGGAAAAGGACTTACTCTAATCAGAAAGGAAAAAAATGAACAACAAATTAGTAGAGAACACTGCCAGATAATTTAAAAAGGCAAATGAACACATCAGAAAATACAAATAGTGAATACATAAATAATAAGGGACTTCACCTCAGGGCTATTCAGGGAAATGCAAATTACAACACAGATAATATTTTTCCCCCATCACATGGGAAAAAATACTAAGTGACAATATCCTGGCTGGTGAGTGTGAGGGAGGCAGGTCTTCTCACACATGCTTGGAGGGAGTGTAAACTGGCAAAGCCCTAGTGTTGATTTGGGAACACTTCCTGACATTTTAAACAGACACACCCATCTACCCGCAGTTTCAATTACACCGTGTGTAGAAATGGACAGTGGGCACCAAGAGTGCTCAGTGAGGACGTTCACTGAGGCATTGTTTAGAAAAGTGAACATTTTGGGAGGGAAGCTAAATATCCATGAACATAGGATAAGGTAAGTAAACCAGCAGATTGAAATAATGATAAGGCAAATCTAAATGTCCATTGTTGGGTGGGGAAAAAAAGCAAGCTGAAAATCTACATTGACAATGTGTTTCTATCCAGACAGCACCAGCAAATCTGAGGCAGATACCATCATCCATCATCCATCACCCTTCTGCTCACTAATAGGATCCCAGTTTTGAATGGGAGGGCAAATAAAACCATCTTGTACCCAGCCCCATTTGTAGACACCTGGGTGCAGTGGGGTGGTCACGTGACCCAGTTCTGGTCACTGAGATGTACCAGGTGGGGCTCTGAAAAGCCACCAAGCCTTTGATCTGAGAGAGGGACTCGGCTTACACCTTGCCCCTTCCTTGCCTTCCTGCCTGGGCTGAGCATCGGATGCCAAGCAGTGAAGCAGCCCTCTTGAGACTGAGGAGGGAGTCTCCCAAAGTGGGAGACTGAGAAGCTGAAGGAGTCTACCTCTGGATTTCCTTTTACACAAGAAAAATGCAGCCTCCAGCCGGCAAAGCCACTGGAGTCTGTTACTTGTTACTTGCAGCCAAACCCAATCCTAGAGATGCAGTTAACTCACCATAGGGAGTATGTTTCTTGAGTCTTTTGCAACAGAACTATATTGTATTACTAAGTTAGGAGTTTTTAAAATTAAAATATAAAACAAATGCAGCCCATCTGGCTGGAGCCTGTGACCCCTTGATGTTCCTTTTCAAAAAGTGTTTGCCTGTTGGCGCTGGTTCTTCTGACGCATGCAAAAATGCCAAGGAGGAATGGAGGGGCACCAAGAGGCTTTCCTCTGACTGCCTGAGGGAGAGGCTGGGGTGCTGATTTCACAGAGAAAGTCCCATTTTCCTGATAAGGGGACTCAGGCTGTGTCTCTGACCCGGCAGGGAGGCCCAGGGGTCAGTCTGGGCTGTCCCCACTTCATGACTAGACCCTGTGGCCCTCCAGCCCAGACATGCAACCCCTCAGGCAGGGGCCTGGCCGCCTCTCCCACTTGTTTGTCCTCCTCTTCCCAGAAGCAGGGTGCTCTCTTTATCTCAGGCCAAAGTCCCCCGGGGAAGGGGATGGAATGTCACCTGTCATCATAGGTTGATGAGTCATCTCCTACTGGTTGGAGGCCACAGCCGACCTGACCTCTCCCTTTTGCCCCCCAACCCCCACCAGCCTTCTCTTGCAGGTGGGGAAGGATGGGCATATTGCCTTAAAAATCATGACATCTCTGAGGTGCTGACCTAGAACCAGCTTGGGACTCCGACCCCTGGGTTCGGAGCTGGGCTCCAGCATATCCTAACCTGGTGGCCTGGAGAAGTCAGTTAATGCCTCCTGATCCCCATTCGTGCATTCAGGAAACATTTATTGAGCAGGCACTCTGCACCTGACACAGAGGTGCTGGCGATGCTGCAGTGGGCACCCCAGAATGACTGTGCTCTTGTGGGGTACAGTGGGTGGAGATATCCAAAACTAACAATGATAATAATATTAATAAAATTAAAGACTCCACATGTCAGTTGGAGATGGGTGCCATGGGAGAGAAGGGGGCCAAGGAGTGCTGATAAAGGGGGGCTTGTTCATTTAATCAGGGTGGTCAGGGAAGCCCCTGGATATATTCACATCTGAAAAAAGACCTGAAGGAAGTGAAAGAGGAGCTGTGTAGTTATCTCTGGGGAGAGAGGGGACGGCAAGTGCAAAGGCCCTGAGGCTGCAGTGCACTTGATGTGTTCCAGGAGTAGGGAGCAGGTCAGTGTGGCTGGAGGGTAGTGGTCAGAGAGGAAAGGCAGAGCTGACCATGCAGAACCTATGGGCCACTGCCAGGACCTTGTCTTTTACTCTGGGTGACATGGGAGCCATAGCAGGATGTTGATCAGAGGAGAGACGTGATCTGACCTCCTTTGGGTAGGGAGAAATGGCAGAGTGGGGGAGATAGTTTGGAGGACACTGCAACAATCCAAGCAAGGGCTTTAGTGACTCACCCCAGGATGGGTCTGTGGAGGCGAGTGGGGGGCAGGGGGCAGTAATCAGATCTGGATGCTGATGGATGCAAAGCAGGGGGCAGAGGGGGTTAGGGAAAGAGAGGAGTTGATAGGTTACTAAGGTTTTTGGCCTTGGACCCTGGAAAGACAGAGGTAGCATTTTCCCAAGTGAAGAAGACCGCAGGAGGAGCGGGGTCATGCAGGGAGGTTAGGAAGTTCAGTTTCTTACCTTGAGGGTGACTTGTCAATCGGGCATGTGGAGTCACAGCTGGATATTCAAGCCTGAGTTCCGGTAAGACAACTGGAGAGTTTTAGCACGGCGATGGTATTTAGAGACTCAATTTCTTTGCCTGTAAAATGGGAATTAGATAGCATTTGCTTTGCAAGGTTGCTGTGAGGCTGGGTTAAGCATTGAGAGGCCCCAGGCAGGTAGCAAAATGCAGGTAAATATCTGTTCTAGTAATTCCACACCCAACTCACTGAATCCTCATGAGATCACTATCATCGTCATCATCTTTTTTTATACATAAGTAAATGGAAGCTCAGAGAGGTTAGGTGACCAATCCAAGGTCACACAGCCAGAAATGGCACAGCTAGAATTCAAAGACTGACTTTAGAGACTTGCTTTTGACTTTCCATCCTGCTGCCTGCATTCCTAGCACCAGGCCCTTTGATACTAAACTGACCAGATTGGGGGAGCTCCCAGTTGAGCAGGGAGATGACCATGAGTGGAAAAGCCTCTGGGTAAGACAGGACCTGAGTGTGCTCCACTAGTGACCCCAACTAAATAGAAGAGGGGCTAAGACAGTGTACCTTCTGGTTAAAAGAAGCACAAAATGCTAGACCACCTGAATCCAGATTCAGCTCCACCCCTCATAGCTACGTGGCCCTGGAGATAGGACTCATCCTCCTTGTGCCTTGGTTTTCCAAATCGTGAAACAGTAACAGAGGTTGTTGGGAGGACTGAATGGGTTGACTCCTGCTTTAGTAGGTGCCTAATAAATGCAGGCCACTGCTATCACTTCTGTGGCTCCAGTTCGGTTTCCACCTGTGCTCCCATGGCTGGGACCTCTTGTCATCACCATGTCTCCATCTGCCCCTTACTTGGTGTTGTTCTCCTATCTTGGCCGCTGTGAGCTGCATTTCTTCGGGTTTCTCACCTGGATCCAGCATTTCCTCCTGCCCCAGAGCTGGGACAGTGATAACTACTTTGGGTAGGGATTAATATACATGGTGCCTGCAAACGACACTAGGTTGGGACTGTGATTGGCTCAAAGCTGGTGCTCAGCTCAAGCCAGAAACTTGGACCCGGTCCCCTGGAGGCAGATGAGCAAGCCGTGGAGCCTTCTCACAGTAGGACACTTCTCAGCCATAAAGGAACCCATTGCTGATTCTGGCAACGGCACGGTGGCTCCTGCAGCTGCCAGGCTGAGGGTGAGGAGCCAGATGTGAAAGAGCACTTACCGTGCGAGTATGTGCTCTATCTGCAACTCCAGATGAAACAAAACTAACCTGCAGCGTGTAACAGTGCGCCCTATGATGACAGCCCAGAGACCGATGGTTACCAGGGGCTGAAATTATGGAGGATTGTTCAGAAGGGAGCATGAGGGCACTTGGTCATAGAAATGTTTGTATTGTGTTCCTGGTGGCTGGTTCTTGAGTTCATTTGTCAGAACTCATCAAATGGAACCCGTGAACATCTGGGCAAATTTTCTTCTGTGTTCATTATGTCCCGCTTATCTTAAAAGGTAAAAAAAGTTTATTGTCATTGTCATAAATGTACTATTATTTCTGTGTCTGTTCTGTGGCCACCAAGGCTCCTGTTAGCCCCCTTTTCCCTACCTCTGGTCCTGTTGAAGGCCTCTGGCACCTGAGGGAGATGGCCTGGCTTTGCAGAAAGAGCCCTCAGACCCAGGTTCCAACCTGGCTCTGCTTCATTCTTGCCGTCTGCCTCAAGTGGGTCATTTAAACCTCAATTTCCTCGTCTGTAAGTGGGGCTAATACTGGTGCCCTGCTTGTGAGACTGTTGCCAGGATTCGGAGAGATGAGAGGTGTGGAGGCCATGGATATTGGAGGCTCACACAAACAGACAGATAACACAACACAGCGCAACAGACAGAAGCTGGGAGAGGGTGGGGTGACCGAGGCTGGGGGTCTGGAGCCAGACCAGGGGGCAAATCCTGCTCCCTGGGCTAGTACCCTAACCTCTCTGTGCCTCAGTTTCTTTATCTGTAAAACCAGATTGATAATAACACCCTACCAAATAGGGCTGTGTTGAGGGCTTACTGCGATAATCCATGGGGAGCTAGGACAGTATTTGGCACACAGTAAGTGCTCTGTGAATATCAGTCTTTGTTGTCATTATTCTCTGGGATGGAAGGAGAGGTGCTCACAACCGCGGGGGCTAATTCAGAGAGCCCAGTCCCCTGAATTGTGGCCCCACCTTGGGCCATGGTGCCCCTGTGGGTGGAGGGGTGGGCAGCTCAGCCTCAGCGGACCTCAGGGTCACGGAGCCTCCAGGCACATCCTGGGCTCCTCGGGACAGCCCCCGCTGCTGGGACAGATTGCTTCCTTCCTCTGTTCTAGGTGCCAGGCAGGCCCAGAAACCGCCTGATGTCAGCAGGCTGGCCCCGCCCTCTGATGGGGAGGAAGTGGGCGGGTGCCCTGGACACAGATGAGCCAGGCAGACGTGCCCCGAAGCGGCACAGTCAGGACTGATGTGGGCATCGTGCATCCGCTGCTTACGGAACTGGCCTGGCCTGGTTTGCTAACGCTAGCAGCTTCGGGACTGTCTGGAGTCAGAGTGAAGTGATCCAGGGTGGCCTGGGGTCAGGGCATGTGGTCTGTCCCTGCTCCTCAAAACACAGCCAAGGAATGGCTCCCTGGGACCTTGAGCGGCAGGAAGGGTGGGCAGTATGTCCCAGGAGGTGTGGTTTGGAGTGTCTGGGGGTCCACTGTGTGTGTATATAAGGATGTGTGAGTGTGTGAATGCATGGCTTTAAGAAGGTGAATGAGCATGCATACGTGTGTGCATGTGTGTGGGACTGAGTGTGTGTGGGTGTGAGTGAGTAGGTATCTGTGCTGTGTGTGAGGGTGCTGGGTGGAGAGCCGGATCTATTGCTGAGTGTGCAAACATGCTTGAGCATGTGAGCATGCGTCTGGGTGTGTAAATGACAAAGTGAGTGTGTGTGTCTAACTGTATGCATATGTAAGAGTGTGTCCCCAAGTCTGGATCTTGAGGTCAGAATGTGTCTGAATGTGTGTGGAAGTGTATGTATATCCCTGACTGAGTGTGTGTGTGTGTGTACACCCACTACTATGAAAAGTTCTATAAGAAACTCCTTTTGCATACAGAGCTTCGCTTTCTTGCGTGAGAATGTTCACGGATGGTGGGGGGTCAGTGGGTCAGTGCATTTAGAATCTTAACTAAAGTGACCAAGGAGCTCCCAGGGAGGAGAGAGGAGGTATGATCTTCAAACTGAGCACTGACCAATCAGAACAGGTGCCAGCTGCCAATACCTGGGCCTGCCAACTTCTGATCCCACCTGCAGTACCCAAGAAGGGCTTGACCCGGGGGCATTCTGAGGCAGGCCCCCAACCAAACTAGCAAATGATCAGCCTTTTTACCAGCCAATAATAATAGCGAACATTTACTCATTCATTCATGCACCAATATTTCCTGAGCACCTACAGTGTTCCAGGCGCAGTTCCCGGCACTGGGGATGCAGCCAAGAACAAGATGGACAAAATTCCTTTGCTGGTGATACTAACATACTGATGGGACCAAGCAGGCAATAAAAAAATGAACAGCAGATGGAGAGGGTTAATTGGTCATAAGTGCTGTGGATAAAAATAAAGTAGGAGAGGTAGATAGAGAGCAACAGATGGGTTTGCTGCTTTGTTGGTCAGCTAAGACTTCAGTGGGAAGGTGACATTTGAGTGAAGACATGAAGGAGGAGAGGGGTGAGCCATGTGAGTATAGAGGGGAAGAGCATTCCAGGCAGAGGGCACAGCAAGTGCAAAGGCCCTGGGGTGAGCACATGTCTGACTTGTTCAAGGAAGAGAAGAGGTGCCAATGCAGATTTAATGTATGTAGGGTGAGGCGGAGGGGGTAACTGATTATAAAAGCCATGAGTTCCCATGGGAAGATCAAACAATAGAGAATGAATAAAAGAGAAACTGAAAATCCATACTAACTGGAGTAGGGGGAGGAGGAGATGGAACAAGGATCAGGGTGTCTGTTGTACAGTTCACTCGATAATCAAAGCGATTTTCCATTTTGACAAGGCAGCATCAAAATTGTGCAGCTGCATCCAGATCTCTCAACCGCAGCAAAATGCTGTCTTTACAGCTCTCACCCCAGCTCTGAGCCCAGCCAGGCACATAGTAGGTGCTTGCTGAAGGGAGTCTCTGCCTTCCACATCCTTCCAGTTCCCTGAGGCCTGAGGGGGAGAGGAAAGATGGGTGTAAAACCCCCCACGTGGAAACTTAGCCCCCAGCTCCCGCGGGCCGCCTGCCTGGCCCCTGGTGGCCCCAGAAAGACAGCGTCGCCTCCCCCTTCTCCTGCTTTTATGAGCTGCGAAGGAGGCTTGTCCCACATTGCACAATTGCCCCTTAATTGCTATTTCCTCTCAGTTATGAATTATGTCATGGATACGGCCGCTCACGTTATTAAACTTCCACACAGGCCTTATCGTCTGGACCCCAGCCAGCAACCCGGCCTGACCTACTTTCCCACCGGATTTCAAAACCTCCTCCCTCATCCTCTTGCTGGACTTTTCCTAAGGAAAGCTCGCTGTGCCCAAAAACTCGCCTCTAAAAATAAAAACTAGACCGAGGTGGGTGGGGCAAAGCTGACCTCACGAAGGCCTGAGGCTGACAGCAGCCCCCATGACTGTGGCCAAGCTCCTCCCCACCTAGAAGTTTCCTCAAGCGGCCTGTCCTTGGGACGCAGGCTTCCTATCAGGACAAGCTGTGACACAGACCACAGTCAAGGGTGCCCTGGCCGTTGTTTCTCAGTCGTGGTTGGGATGACTGACTTTGGAGTCAGGCATACCTGGGTTTGAATCCTGACTCAGCCTCTGACCAGCTCGTTCATTCATTCATTCATTCACCCCACGAATCTTTATTGAGTATGTTATAAACTGAATGCTGGCAGTGTGCTGGGTGCTAGGGGTAGATCGGAGACTACATTGGATAATATTGGAGAATTAGTTCCTGCCCTCACAGACCTTGTAACCTAGTGGGCAGAGATAGGCAAAAAACAAATAATTGCATAATAAGGGCAGTGAAGATAAATGAAAATTAGACAACGTGGTGGGTCGGATAGTGATGGGAACACCCTTAGTTAAGATGGTCAAGGGGGGGTCTCTCTGAGGAGGGGGACATTTAAATGTCCCAAGACCCCAGTGATGAGAAGACCCAAGTCTGGGAAGCAGTGTCAGATGAGGGTAGGGTTAGTGGGTGACCCAGGGGGCACTCAGGCTCGTTCAGGGACAGGTGAGCACTTCAGAGTGAGTGCCTCCTGCACATTTTCCCCCTGGGCATCTCACTTGCCTCGACCTAGTCCCAGACCTGCTGGGAAGGAAAAGAATCCAAGCAGAGGAGCAAGTACAAAGGCCCTGAGGTTGGGAGTGAAACTGGTGTGATGGCCCAGAGAGGCAGGGAAGAGTGGGGGTGGAAGATGAAGTTAGAGAGGTGGTGGGGGCAGATCATGGAGGGCCTGGAAGGCTGCATGGTGAGGATTCAGTGAGAGACAAACAGATTTTGAAGGTTGAGCCGGCCATACTTGAAGGTGAACTGATATTTACAGGGAGGTGGGGAAGAATCCGGACCAACTCCTGGGCCAAATGGATGGTGGTTCCTTGATTGACTTAGAGGAGACTGGCAAGTGCTTCATATCCCTGAGTGTTTTTTTTTTCTTCTTCATCTGAGATGTAGGGATAATAACACCAACCTCCCCAGACAGCGTATCACACTTAGCTCAGAGCCCCGCACATAGTAAGTGCTTTTCTGACGGCCCGTGCAAGCTCAGTGACTTACCTGGAGTCACCCAGCAAGTTAATGACACAGCCCAAACCAGAACCCAGACCCTACACTCCAGGACATGTTGCAGCAGGCAGGGCTGGGCCTTGGCACACGACTCTCCAGATATGCAACCTCCCAGCCAAACAGGCCGAGGCTGAATTTTTTTTCCTTTCTCAATTGTGCTTATGCGTGGGGTTGTTTATCTAACTTGGCTGAAGTTTGAGGCCTGAGCCTGTAAACATATCCTTTTAATTATTCCACAAATGGGACATGTTCATGGAATGAAAATTAGAAAATGCAAATAAGCAAAAAATAAATAAACAAAGCATAAAGCAGAGAGGAAGAGAGAGAGAGGGATTGGGGAGAGAACAAACCAAGCATTTAAACTAGCACACCTGGTGCCTATAGAAGGAACTAAAGACCTTCATTGCAGGATTCTTTGACACGATAAAAGACTGGAAGCAACTTGAATGTCCAAAATAGGAACCTTTTTTGTTTTTTTTAGTATCCCAGTTTCTTTGTTTTTTCTTTTCTTTTTTTTAAATTAAAGTATAGTTAATGTAAAATATTATATTCATTATATTAGTTTCAGCCATGCAACATATTGATTCATTATTTTTATAGATTATGCTCCATTTAAAGTTATTATAGAATATTGGCTATAATGCCTGTGCTATACAATATATCCCTGTATCTTATTTATTTTACACATAGTAGTTTTTACCTCTTACTCAAGAATAGGGGCCTTTTTAGCTGAATAAATTAAATAGTATTCCAATACCATGCACCCACTAAGGTGAATTAAGTAGATCTGGAAAAACTGACAAGATGTAACATTAACCGAGAAAAACAAGATGCAAAAAGTGATTATAGGATGCTAAAATTTGTGTTTGTGTGTGTGTTGTAAGGCAAGAGGGGGCAATATGTGTACATATATACACTGGGAGATGCACAGACCATCTCTGGGAGAGACAACTCTCCCTGTCTTTTCCGGGAGGAATGGCAAGTCAGAAATCGGAAGGAGGTGACTTTTCATTCCTTTTGCACTGTTAGAAAGCTTTTGGTTTTGGTTTTGTTTTGCTGTGTGCATGCCTGTCTTCTGTGAAACATTTTAGTAATATTTGAAAGATCAGAGACTCTCCTCTTGGACTCAGAGATTTTCCCAAAGGCCTTGGGATAATCTAGGCTAGTGTTTCCTAAAAGCCTCCCACGAGCCCAGGATTGCAGTGAGGTGCCAGTGGGCCACGGGGCTTGGGGAGGAGGCTGCAAGCCTCCTGACCCTTCTCACTCTGAGCAGTTTCTCTTTTATCTTTTTTATAGGTTGGACAACAAGTAAAAGTTCAGCTATAAAAGGATTTTGCCTACTTTGAAATGAAATGTTTGAAAGCTTTGATCTTGAGTAATCTCATTCTACTGATGAGAAGACAGGGGCCCAGAAAGGAGGGGAAAAAAGGTGATCCCAGAGTCAGACAGATCTAAGCCTTGACTGAGTGCTGTAGGTGGTAAATTTGCCTCCTTGAAACCTTAGTTTCCTCCTTCAAAAACAAACAAACAAACAAACAAGCAAACAACTTAATTAGTAAGAACTCTTCACAGGTATCTAAAGCAGAAGTAAATCCTGAGTCCTTAGTCCTTTTGATCCTGGTGGAAAGATGCTCAGGAAATCAGAGTGCCTCTGATTCTCACCATCTGAATTTCCAGGAAGAATGAGAGTAACCCCTACCTGCCTGCCCCCCCATCTCACTCAAGTCCAAGATCAGGCATATCCCAGTTTATCAGAAGTCAACTCACCGCAAAACTCAAGACTAACTAGGATGCTTTCAACTGCAAGGGCAGAAAACCCAACACAAATGGCTTAATTATTAAGGAAGTGTACTTTCTTATATATTCAGAAACCCAGAGGCAGTGGGGTGGCTCTGTCAGGCATGCATTCAGCTGCAAGTAACACAACCTAACTGTTGGCAGGTTTCTGTTGTCTCCTGTTAACTAAATCCAGGGGCAGGCCTCTCGGGCTGGTAGGATGACTCAGTGATACCACCAGGGGCCCAGGTTCTTTCTCGATTTTTGCTCAGCCATCTTGAACATGTGGCTTTTGTCTTCATGGTTGGTCATGGTTGCAAGATAGCCATTCCATCTCCAGCTCGTACCCAAGTTACAGACAGGAAGAATGGGCCAGGGGTAAGCAGAATTATGTTTGTCTCATTTCAGAAAGCTTTCCCGGAAGCCCTACTTGGCAATTTTTGCTTGATTTTCATTGCTTATACCTGGATCACATGGCTACTCCTCGCTGAGAGGGAGTTTAAGAGAGTGAGTATTTTCAGCTGGCCTACTGCCATTCCAATAAAATCAGGGTTCTGTAAACAAGAAGGAGAGGAAGAGTAGGTACTGGGCAGGCACCAAGCAGTATCTGCTATAGGTAGCTCAAGGGACGTTAAATACAAAGACTCAAAGACATTATCCAAGACATATTTTTTTTTCTCTTTTTCTACTCTGCTATCAGCAGTGTGTGGGCTTCTGTCCTGAGACTTGATTTATCTCAGGCTGGGGAGGATGACCCCTTTCTTGAGTACATAGGTGGATGCCCCCTCAAACAAGAGAAGGTTCTCTTAGCCAACAGGAAGAGTTGACAGTGGCCGTGGTGGAGCAGTGGGCAATGTCTGCCACACCTCTATTAACCAGAACTTTTTTTTAATCCCATCCTCTTCTCTCTTCAACTCACTGCGATCTCATTTCTGTTCTTATGATGTGTGTCAGTTATCTACAGATGTGATAATGCTGTGTAACAAACCATCCCCAAACCTTGTGTTTTCTTGGGTATGGAGTTGCTGCAGGTCAGCCAACCTGGTGTGGGCTTGGCTGGGTGGCTCTGCTGATTTTGGCTGGATCCATCTGCCTGCTTGCTGTTCTGCTGGACGTTGGCTGACTTAGACTAGCCTGGCTGATGTAACTCTGCTCTGCTCCACATGTCTCTCGTCTTCTTCTGGGACCCAGGGACCATACCAGGTGTGCCAGTTACAGTAGTGGCAGGAGCACAAAAGCCAGGTGGAAATATGCAAGGACTCTTAAAGCCTAGTCTCCAAATGCCACTCTGTCACTTTCATCTCATTTTATTGACGAAAGCAAGTCACATGGCTGAACTCAAGTCAAGGGAGAGGAAATATGCTCCACCCCTTTTGGGAGAAACCACAAGGTCACATGTCAAGAGATGT
The DNA here is from genome assembly GCF_048773025.1 of Camelus bactrianus. Taxonomy (NCBI): domain Eukaryota; kingdom Metazoa; phylum Chordata; class Mammalia; order Artiodactyla; family Camelidae; genus Camelus; species Camelus bactrianus. Next base: position 23,592,978 of record NC_133557.1, read on the forward strand.
GGATGCAGGAAATGGTGAAGAATTCCTTGGCTTTGATATCACCTCTATTTGCTGGTTATGCTACTTCATTGACTTCTCTTTTTCAGTCCCATCTATGGGTTTCTCTTCACTCTCCTCTCTCTCATCGTATTTAAGAGAATAAAAGGTTTGTGGGGTGGTTTATTACACAGCATTACGGCAGCCATAGATGGCTGATATATGCAGTGAGAGTGGTAATGAGATTTTGGTGAATTGAGAAGAGAATGGATAAAAAATTTCTAGACAATAGAGGTGTGGTGGACCTTGCCAGTTGCCCAACCATAGCCATGCCAACTCTTCTCCCTGGCTGAGAACCCTTTTTTATTTGAGGGGCTATCAGTCCATGTGCTCAAGGAAGGGGCCCCTTCCCCAGCCTGAGTAGCTAAGTCAGATCTCAGGACAGAAGCCCTGAGCAGAAGAGGGACATTGGGAGTTGCTAAGGTTCCATCTTCACCTCTATTCCCTCTGTACATGGTCTCTGACTTAGGACCCTCCTCACATCTTCGGTCCCCATCTTTGCACTGATAATTCCCAAATCTGTAATTTCAAGCTTTATCTCTCTCCTGAGTCTACCTGCTAACTGGACATGTTCATTTAGACATCTTACCGGCCCTCAACTCTTTTTTTTTTTTTCCTTCTCTGACCCTAGTACCCTTGGCGTCAACCACACCCCAAACTTCCTCCTGCTTTATTCTCAATCTCATGTATATACATCCATACAGTCACTTGATCCAGGAACCTGGATGTCAGCTAATCTTCCTGTCTCCATGCTCCCCTTCGTGCTACAGCTGGTACTTATAATGGCCATTTGCTAAGCACTTACCACATGCCAAGCATGGGACCAAGTTTCATACAAATATCATCTGATTTAATCCCTGAGACATCCCCATGAGGAAGGTGCTGATATCAAGTTGTCTCATTTCCACACAACACTGTCCAGCAGGGCCCCTCTCTCCTGCCACGGTGCATGCCCCACAATTAGGGCATGTGGCCTCTCCCAGAAGCTTCAGTGATCATTCCCAAACCAACTGACCATAGAAGTCCCCACTTTAAAGTCCTTTATGATTCTTATTTTCCTGAAGACTTGCGCTAAAAACCTTTTGGTCTGAAGTAGTTGGCCCCAAGATTCTTGCATTTATTCACACAAAAGAAGAAATAATTGAGCTAACTCAACATGCCAGGGAGTTTCTAGGTACCAGAGAAACACAAAAATTCCCCGGGAACTTAGGTCCAATGACACTAAACAGAAGAATAAATATCTGACAACCACTACCATGTCAGGTAGTGACAAAGAGCTATGAAGGAAAATAAATCTGGGGAAGGGATAGTTATTTTGGGAAAGAGACACGATTTGGTTGGGGGTCAGAGACAACCTCTCTAATAATATATTGCAGTGAAAGAATTAAGGGAGCAGTAGGTGCAAAGACCCTGAGGCCAAAAGGGGAACGGTGGAGGCCAGTGCAATGAGTGGGAGAGATGGTGGAGCGAGGGTGGTGGAGGAGGGGGAAGACAGGGCAGGCAGAGCCTTATAGGCCATAGCAAGGATTTGACTTTTAACCTGAGTGAAGCAGGAGCCACAGAAGGGTTCTGAGCAGTGGAGGGATGTGACCTGACTGAGGTTTTCATGGGATCCCACTGACTGCGTATGGATAACCGTCTGCACAGGGCCAGGGCAGAAGCAGGAAGTGGGGTTTTGCAGGCCTCATGACACTTAGGTCATAGAGGGAATTCAGATGTTTGAATAACATTCTCAGAAAGCACAAGAGAACCAAACAGCATTTTGGGGTTAACTCAGAATCCACCAGAAGATGGAAGGGACCAGCATGCCTCAGCCTCAGGCACCCTGACGCCACCACCAGCCTTTTCTGCAGCATCCTCAGGAGATGCTGATGCTATGGTGCTGGTGTTGCCTCTGGGTTTCCCCTGTGCTTGCGGCCTGGCTGTTCTGAGCAGCACTGTGAGTGTGGCCTTGGTGACGGTGACCAGTGACCAAGCTCCCACCTAAGATGCTGACGACTCTGAACCTGAGAACAAAACCTGACGCTTCTAGTTCTGCAAAAACAAGCCGTGCCTCCTTGCACGCCGTATCCCCCCAGCGCCAATTTCCCTTATCTCACCGCACAATCCTTCAAAGAATAACACGGCGTATTTGTGCCTGCGGTTTGGCTTCCCCAAACCTGTGACATCAGATATGTACGATGTTCACAAAAATGAACAACATCACAGAGAGGAAAAAAACAACCGAAAAGAAGCCCCTGGTTTCAGCCTTGACTTCCTCTCTGGGGAGGAAGGGTTGCTATCTGGTTGAGGTTTCAGTGTGCAGAGGCTGGGGGCCGGGGAATGATGTCCTGCCCTCGCCCCAGCTGGCTCCCATCTCAGCCTTAAAATCTCCCCTGCAATGTGGAAACCATGATCTCCACCTCTCAGGGCTGCTATTGAAAAGTGATTTTAAAAAAAATACCAATAATGGCTAATCTTTGAATCAGTCATGTGCCATAGGGCATTTTCTTGTGTAATCTTCACATGCACCTGTTTCACCCTCATGTGGGTAGCTTCTGAGGTCATCTCTGGTTTACAGATGGGGCAACTGAGGCTTCAAGTAGGAAATGAAGGTGGCTACAAAACACTATGTGGCCGCTTTTGTTTTTTAGAAGATGCAAATAAATAAAATAGAAATTAAAAAACTTAAAGCCATGTAAATATAAAAATATAATTAGGCAAAAAAGTTTGGCAGGATATATGCCTAAATGTCACAGTGGTTTTCCTAGGTGTCAGGATTGCTCAGGGGCCAGTGATCCCATGGCACTCTCTCTTCCATCACTCAGGGCTTAGCAAAACGTCACGTCCGCCAAGAGGCTCTCTCCAAGCCCCTGTCTATGGTGGTCCTCTGGCCCATCCTTATTCCATCACCTTATTTCATCTTTTCATGCACCAGTCATCACTGGAATGTACGTCGGTATTTCATCTGTTTCTGGATTTATCGCCTGTGTTTCCCACTAGAGCATCAGACCCATGAAACTGGAACCCGTTCCTGTGTGTCCCATCTGCAGCTCCCCAAGCAGTGCCTGGCCCTACTGAGCCTCAGTAGATATTCCTTGACCAACTGACTGTGTTTTCGTCTATATTTTAAATTTTTTCTTTAAAAAAAAACAAACCATCTGAATTATTTTTAATTGCCATTTTAAATGTTGGTCAAAAATGAGCTGGCTGGAGCCCCTGCAGGAAAGCGTTGTCTCCGCAGGCTTATCTGGCTGGGAGTGAAGGAAGTGGGTACCTTGCCTTTCCACGGGTAGGTCAAGCTGTGAACATCCCAGAGTTTCTCAGCCTGGCCTGCCCTAGTTCCCTGGCGCTGGAGATCTCTCCGCCTGGGACAGGGTTATCTTTGAATGACAGCTTGATCAGCATCCCCCATCCCTGGGGTGAGGCTGCCCTGAATCTCAGGGGGCAACAGGGGACCTCAGGCCAAACGCAGCCCACAGGAGGTGTTACTGAGCCCACGCAGTTCCAACATCTTGGAATTTTGCCATCATTTAAAAATCAAGAGACTTTGGAAGGAAACTAAAATATCTTCCCAAAGGGCATAAAATAAGATGAGAATAAATAGGTGGGAAGAACTATTTTTAATTGCTTCAAGTGACATTTCTGCCAACATATGTAAACTTAATGTAATTTCAAGTAGTGATCCACGGGATTTTTTAATTGGATAAAATCATCTTGGAGTTTACACGGAAAAGTATGAAATAGAAGAAGGGTGGGAATGACTATGACAAAGGTGGTACTTCAGCTCACTGGGAAAATGGAATATTGAATCCAGGATGCCAGCATAACACACTATTGATTTATTTTATTTATCACTAAAATAAAAATAGGTACTCATCTTCCACCATATGAAAAAAAATAGAGAGATTTCACATAAAACATCTGGAATTCTGGCTTGCCTGAAAACTCTGGCAACACTGGGCTCTTATTTTCCCAAGGCAGCCGTGGGCTGGTGCTGAGCTGAAAGGGGGGGGGGGTGCTTTCCAATTTACCACAGTCCCCACCACTCCCTGCTGTCTCCCAGCCCAGCTGCCTTCAATTATCTGTGTGTCTTGCCTGGGCACTGATATCATTGGAGTCTATAACCCCTGAACTCAGGACTAGACACAGCAGAGAGACTCAGGGAACTTTTGAGGTTGGATTCTGCTGTTAGACACTTTTTCACTCATGTCATTTTTCTTGGTGGAAATATAGATTTGGAGGAGAGATGTGGCTTGAGGAATTAGTTAAGAGCCTGGACCCAGGAGTCAGAATCTTGAGCAACCTCTGAAGAGTGACTTCCCCTCTCAGTGCCTCAGTTTCCTCCTCTGCCAAGGCGAATAATAAGAGCTGTCACTCATCCTTTACAGGAATCCAGGCTGTTGTTTTTGAAAATACTTGGCCCAGGACTCAGTGCAGAGTCACGCCAGGGAAATGGGATGGTGATAACAAACCCTCCCTCTCAAATTTAGGGTTTTTAGTTCTCAGGCTTCTAAGGGAGGCCAGGGAAAGAGGAAGAAAAGGAAGGAGGAGCTGGGCAGAGCAGAGGATTTGCTTTGATCTCCTTTTGCCAAAAAGGAGGAAAAAGAATAAACAAACAGCGCTGGCCTCCTTTGATTCCACCCTGCCTGCCCCATGCACTCTGGAGCTGATAAGAACCAGCCAAATTTGATTCGGGCAGCTCCACCCTCCTAACCAGCCTTTCCCTGGGACCCCAAATCCTCTCCCCCTGCACCCTGCCCGCAGTGTCCACCTTTCAGCCCTTTCTTGCCTTGAAGGGGAGAAATATGGGAAGCCTTCCCCATAGTAGAACCCCACACCAGCGATGAGAGAAGGGGCTTGGAAAGAGGCCTCTGAACACGTTGGGAACCCAGCCCCCAATCCCAGCAAGGAGCCCTCACACTGGGGACTAACGGAAAATGAAACTCCCAGGCATTGAGAATGAATGGGGTGGAAGGGGGGTGAAGTTTTTGGTGAAGCGCAGAAACGTGTCCCCACCCAGCAGTTGGTGGAGAGAAACCACGTGGCACAGGGGTTCACAGTGTGGCTTTGGACGCATCCCGTTCATGGTTGTGTGACTTTGGGCAAGTGACTTCATCCCATCCAGCCTCGGTTTCCTCATCTGCCCTGGCACTTGCCTCGTGGGATTGTTAAGAGTTAAATGAGGCCCTGCCTATCAAGCGCCTGGCACATAGTAGGCACAATAACTGGACGTTGTTATTGTGAAATGGCTTAGGGAGTCCCAGGACAGCCTCAGGCAGAGACGGAAAAATGCCCAGACCTCAAATCCAGAAAGATGAAAGAGGATCAGTTGTTTGAAATCTCTCAAGGCGCCAAGGGCCATGCAGTCAACAAGGTCAGGAACTGGGGCCTGTTTGAAGTCGGGAAGAGGTAATTCCAGACAGAGTTTAGCACAAAGAGAGGACATTTCCTCCATGTTACCTCCAAGGATGCCCTGGCTGATGGCTTGAAGAGCTTCCCCAGGGACTGATAAGTAGCTCAAGGCTAAGGCAGAGGGGCTGAGAGAATAGTCTGTGGGGTCAGAGATTCCGTCCCACCCTAGTCCCTTCCTAGCGAAGTGACCTATGTGTCCTGGTTTCAGTTCCTCCACCTGTAAAATAGGAGCCATAATAACACCGGCCTCTAGAGCTTGAGAATAGAATACGCAGCATTCAGTTGGTGCTCAGTGAATGAGCAACAGTCATGAGCCACAGCTGCATTAGGGATAGGGTGGTTAAAGCAAGGGTCAGCGGAGGGAGAGGAACTGACTGGTCTGGAGTTCTCACTTAGTAAGCCGCAATTCCATGGCAACAGCTCGCCCTCAGCCATTGGAGGCAGGGCCTTGCTCTGCTTTGTGCAATGCTGAGTCCCTGGGGCCAGAACAGTGCTTGGTATACACCAAGGATTTGTTCGAGGAATGTGTGAAACTGTACATCCTGTGAAGCAAAGTCAACCTCCACGAGAAAAAAAAAGGCACAGAGAGGCCAGGTAACTTGTCCAGGGCCACACAGCGGCCTGCCTACCTGGAGTCACAGCTGGGACTAGGACTGAACTGATCTGGCTTCAGTCTGACCTCACACTACTGCTTGACCTCCTCAGAGGCCAGTATCCCCTTCTTGTCCACCCACTTCCAGGCTTCCCCCACCTGGCAGATCCGGCCCAGGTTGCTCCTTCAGGCTCCTGCTGCCCTCAGCAAGGACACACCTTTCCCCCTCTTCCAGGCAGGCCGACAGTCAGGAACTCACAGACCTTGGGTCTTATCTGGCCTTTGATATGTTCTGGGTGACCTCATGCAGTGTGGTGTGTGTGCGTATGTGTGTAGGGTTTATTCCCTCATAATTTTGAATAATTTGCCAAAATTTAAAAACTGGAAATTTCACATAAAAACCAGGATTTCTAGCTTCTTCTGGAAAATTGGCAGCTCTGGCTCCCCAGGCCCACTTCCCCGATCAGCTGGGGTAGTGTTCTGGGCTCCTTAGGTCCCCACATCCAAGCCCAGCCCACCTCACTCTTCCCTGGGCCTGCTCTCCTTCCCTGGGGCCTCCTCGCATGAAGTCCCCAGACTTGCCACGAGAGACCCAGGCTACCCGAGCTCCTGGCCACCATGCTGGGCCTCACATTCTTGGTCTTGCAGCCTGGGATGCTCTCAGGGAAAGCCAAAGAGGCTGGACTGGACCTGGATTCCAGGTTTGTGGTAGGTAGAATGATGGCCCCTCCAAAGATGTCCGCGTCCTAATCCCCCGAACCTGTGGTTATGTCGCCTTACCTAGCAAAAGGGACTTTGTGGATAGGATAAAGTTAAGAATCTCGAGATGGGAAAATTAACCTGGACTATCCCTATGCTCAATGTAATCACAAAGGTCCTTATAAGAGGGAGACAGGAGGATCAGAGTCAGAGAAGGAGACGTGATACTGGAGGCAGAGGTCTGAGTGATGTGAGCCCAGGAATGTAGGTGGCATCTAGAAGCTGGAATAGGAAGAAATAGAGCCTCAGAGGAAACACACCATGTTTGAGTTCAGTCTTAGGAGACCTATGTTGGACTTTGGACCTCCAGAACCAAAAGATAATAAATGTATGTTGTTTTAAGCCGCTAAATTTGACATAATTTGTTATCATAACAATGGGAAACCGATAACTGGTTTGAACCCTGGTTTGGCTACTTGATTGCCTGTGTGCCCTTGGGCAGGTGACTTGCGATTGCTGAGTCAGGTTTTCCCCATCTGAAAAGGGGTAACAGAGGAGCTCCCTCTGGCATGTTTGTGAGAGGTAAGTCAATGACGTAGGTGAAGAGTGGCGCCCAGCCTGACAGCTCCCGATGCCAGATATTCCAGCATCATCCTCACGCTGAAACCTCAGAGCAGGTTTAAAAATCTGCCCACTGCTACCCAGCCCTCGAGGATAAAGTCCAAATTTCTTACTTATGGCCTGGCATAACCCACCTGGCCTAATAATAGTAATATTGTTAGTACTTATAAAGCATTGGGCATGTGCCAGGCACGATTCTAAGCAGTAACCATATATTAAATTCATTTAATGTTCACAACAACCCTATCGTTTTCCCCACTTTTCAGATGAGGAAATTGAGGCCAAGGAGATTAAATCACTTGCCCAGGGTCCCTTGGAAGGTTGGTAGCTAAGCCGGTATTTGAACCCACACTGTTGGGCCCTGGGTCCTGGGTGCTAACTACTCGGCAGGGCTGCCTTTGTGCATGAATAGGCCAGGGAGTAGCACCGAAGGCCCCAGAGTGTGGCTTGGGACTCAGTGATCATGGTGTCCCCTCCACCCACCACCTGCCCCAGGGGCAATCCTAGACTAAAGGCTCTGAGGGTCATAGCTCCTAGTTCACAGCTGTACCCAAGGGTGTGTTTGTTCCACAATTTCCAGCAGTGCCCACTCTATGCTGGGTACCATGCCCCAGAGAAAATGCAAACGCCTCCACTGCCCCCAAGATCCTGAGGACAGGTGAATATATAACTGTCACAGCCCAGTTAGAGACATCGGGAGCTGGGGGTGGGGGAGGTCAGAGGAGGCTCCCCTGAGGAGGGGCATACAAGGAAGTACTGACGTTGGCACAGCAAAAAGACTGGGCAGAGTGCTCCAAGTGAGGGACAGCTGGGGAAGGACCTGAGTGAGAGGAGCCTGTGTTCTTGGAGAACTGTACGTGGTCCTGTGTGGCCAGAGAGCTGTAGGGAGGGGCTTGACCACTCACTGTCCTTGTGACCTTGGGCAGCCCACACCACCTCTCCGGGCCTCAGTGGCCTCATCTGTAAAATGGGTATAATGATAGTAGTAGCATCTCCTAGGGCTGTCATGTGGATTCAGCACAAAATCGCATGCAAAGACCAGTGCCTGGCATTGGGCAGGGCTGCCCAAGTGTGAAGTGGTGTTGTTACTAGAATTATTAGGCGCCTGCGGCATAAGCTGCCCAACCTACTCACTTCTTCCCCTTGTGGTCGCTCCTCAGATGTAGAAGCCCTGGGGCCCCCACATTCATGTTCACAGGGATGGCCCAGGAGGTAGGTGAGGAGCTGCTACCTGCCAGGATGCCACACCAAGAGGCAGGTGCTTCTAGCACCCTGGACTTGGAACTCCAGACCAGGGTCCACCCTCCCCCTGTTTCCCAGCTTCCAGCAATTTCAGCCCACCTGCCCTGCTTTGCCCCCTCCAGATCCCTCCTGTTCTTTTGTGTATAGCATTTCTCTTTCTTCCCCTTGACTCATTTTAACTTTCTCTGCATCTTGACCAATCCTGTTTGTGAGTCACATTTGATCCTTGAGTTTCTCTTTTTCAAAGGCACATTAAGACAGTGAAAATTGCTAAGAATTTTTGAGCACTTGCTATGTGCCTGGCATTTCCATTCATTCACTTACTCATTTGTTTATTCATCAATTTATTCAACAAAAGCCATGGGCACCTCCCACGGGCCTTGGGGTTCATCAGTAAACCACGAAGATTCCTGCCTGGTGGCGTTCGCATTGCAGAGTTGAGGGAAGGATAGGAACAGATAATAAATAAACCTGCAAAGTCCACAGCCTGTTCTGTGTATACACAGACTCACTGAAGCACAACAACCACTATATGAAATGTTTATCCCCATTTTCCAGGTGAGAAAACCAAGGCTCAGAGAGGAGAAGTCACTTGCCCAATGTCACACAGCTAGGAAATGGCCAATTTAGAGTTTGAATCCACACCAGGCAGACTCCAGCACCCAAGATCTTAACCTCTCCCAGAAGGCTGTCTACTAAGATAAAAGCCATTGACCTTGTTGGCGCATTTGGGAAGCATCACAGTGTCCCAGGTTAAGGGTGTTTGTGTCCAGGGGCTCAGCTCATTGCCGTGAGTCCACAGGCAGGATGCGCTCCGCCCTCCCTTTCAGCAGCCTCCAAAGGGGAAGGCCAAGTACACAGTCACTCTCTGGCCAGAGCCGGTGGGAACAGGACGTCCTGGTCCTCTTGCCCTGGCTGGGCCCAGAGAGCTATTTTGGGGCACGTTTATTGATGGGACACGGGTGCCCAGCTAGACTCCTAATTCAAGAGGAAGGCCACAGGCTGGTCTAAGATGGCTCTGCTTCTCCATGCCCTTTGCTGCCGTGGGGCAGCCATCATCTGTGTCCTGTCCACACCCCAGGCCCAGGGTGTAGCCTGAGCTGTCTGGCTCCAAGAAAGGCAGGGGTCCCCACTGGTGTGGAGGGACACTGAGGGGTCACGTGGATTACTGTTTCCCCAAATTCTGGAGCCTGATTCTATTCACAGGAGGCAGAACCCAGAATGAATACAAGAATGAGTTGTGAGGTCAGATGCAAGTTCAAATCCCAGCTGTGTCCCCCATAACAGTTTTACCTTGGGAAAGCCATGTCAACTCTCAGAGGCTCAGTTTCCATCTCTGTAAAATGGAGTCAATAATAATCCTCGCTCGCAGAGAAAGAATGAGGCTTAAATGAGATAGTGCATACAGCTCAAAGCCTGGCATACAGTACGTGTTCAGTAATTAATAATAACTTCGCAAATAATGATTGACAGCTGACATTTACTGGGAGTTTGGCACAAGCCAGGCACCGGGCTGAATTATTGATCTATTTCATCCCCCAGCAATTCCAGGAGGCAGATGAGTGACACTATTACAGATGCCACTATTATCCCTTTGTACAAATAAGGAAATTGAGGTTCAGGAAGATAAGACTTGCCCAAAATCACACTGCAAATATGTGGCAGAAAAACCTGCCTTTGAACTCAGACCTGAAGAGGGGACAGGGCAGGGCCACACCCCACGTTCCCCACGCCTCTTCCTAAGAGGATGGTTACAAAAGTCCCATAAACACCCGAGTCCCTGCTGTGCCGTGTTCACCCCGGTCATCCCTCAGTTCAGGGAAGTGACCTCCTGGCCCTTCCACTTGATAGAAGTCCAGAAACCAAAGGTTCCAGAAGATTCCCTTGACCTTCCTTCCTCCTCTCAGGGTTATTTTGTTTTCCTGGTTTGTCAGCAGAAAATCTCCACAAAAAACTGGCTGGGTTGGCAGATGTCATGGGCTGACTTGGAGGGGCATTTTGCTGTGTACACTGGGGACAGGGTGCTGGGGGCCCTGGTGGAGGAGAGGAGGGCAGGGAGCTCCCACCCCTGTGCAAGTGCACTCCAGACTCTTTTGGCTGAAGGAAGCAGCCCTCTTGCCTCTCTAGGCTGCTCTCCCCCACACCCCACCCCACACCATCCTCCAAAAGGCTGTGCTTTTCCTGCTTCCGGGCCTTTGCCCCAGCTGTGCCCTCCCCCTGGGTGCCGTCCCTCCCTTCTCCTCCTGCCAGATGTTCTTCCCTATACTTCACAACTCCTCCCCTGGGAGGCTTTCCCAGAACTCCCCTCTTAGCCCCCTCGACAGTATTGTCCCCCAGGCTTCAGGTTGTCATAGCAACAGAGAGATACTGCTTCCAGAACCACCTTGTGCTCCAACTGGCAAGACCCTGATGTCCAACTGGAGAGTTAACACTTTCACATGGGTGTCACACAGACCCCTCAAATGTCACAAAACAGAACCTCCCATTTCCCTTCCTAAAATCCCAGCCCTGCCCTCTAGTCATCTCCTCTCAGTAAATGGTGTTACCCCTCACCCAGGTGCTCAGGAAAAAAACCTAGGAGCCATATTTGACTCCCTGTTGCCTCATCCCACACATCTTATCCATCAGAAGTCCTGTCAACTCAAATTGCCAAGTACACCCCAAATCCATGTTCTTGTTGCCACCTTTGAAGCCACCACCACGGTGCAGGTGGCCACCATCCTCACCCACCTGGACTGTGACAGTTGTCTCCTCCTAGTTTCCTGGCTTCCAGCTTTGCTCCACTCTACCCATCACAGTAGTGGAAACTTTTTTTTAAAGATAAATTAAGTCATGTCATCCCTGCTGAAAACCTTCTAGGACTCCCCATCCCTCTTAGAATAAAAATCCTCCTCCTCACCATGGCCTATAAGACCTTGTATGATCTGGCCTTCGCTCACCTCCCCAACCTTATCCTTACCCTCTTCCATCATTCACTCTGCTCCTGCCACACTTGCCTCCTCCTGGTTCCTGAGCTCGAAAGCTTGTTCCTATCCCTAGGCAGAAATTTGCTGTTACCGTTGCCTGCACCTTCCTATGCCAGATAGCTGTCTGGTTCATTCTCTCACTTCATTCAGGTCTCTGCTCAAATATCATCTCCTCAGAGAAGATTTCCATGACCTACCCATATGAACTACTCCCGTCCATCACCACCTATTCCTCTACCTACTTTATTTTCCTTGCGGTTGTTACTATCTTGCGTAGTACATATTATCAGTATATTTGTTTTAATTTAGTTTGCTGCTAAATGTTTAACGACTGGCTCTCGGTAATCATCGAGCTCTGATGTTTACATCTGCCAATTTCTGTAGTGTAAATACTCCTACCGTGGCCGATTTCAAGGTCCCAACATGACTTCACTGAACGTGGAGTTGAGAAGAGATGTTCAGTGTCATGCCATCAGATACTGTTTCTACCATGTAGCATGGTGTCTGATGCAGTATGATTCAATAGATGTCAACAACCTCAAGAACATAGAAAACAGTAAATTAATTGGAAAGTGATGAGTTTTGAGTAGTTTTACCTTTATTTGTATTATAGTTTATTTAATTGTAAGTTTAAATAATTTAATTTTTAATGATGGCTGTGTAGAAATCAGCTTGCAGAATTCTGCAGCCGGTACAAGCCAGCTCCAGCACACCAATGACTATAAGAAACAGAAGGACAGGGATATTGTCCATCTTATTTCCTGCTGTTTCCCTGGGGTCTAGAATAGTAGTAGAAGGAGCCCGTGGTAGGTGCTCAGCCTGTATTTGGTGAACATTTTATAATGTATCTGTTTGCATCAGAAAGCACAAACTGTTTGCCCTGATCAACTTGACTGTGTGGGCTGAGTCCAGCCTACAAATGGGTTTCATTTGGCTCTTAGAATGTTTTTAACATTTAAAAAAATTCGTTGCCAACATTTAAAAGTCATGAGATTTTTGCATGAAATTCCACATAAACCTGGATTTTCAGCTTCTTTTGAAAATTCAGAAGCTCAGGACACACTGGGCCCGATTCCCTCATGACGACAGAGATCAGAGCTAAGGAGCAGCCACCCACTTCAGACAGGGCATGAGCTTGCCAGTTCACCGCAGTCCCCACCCCTCCCTGTCGCCTCACCCAGGGCCCACTTTATTCATTTACATAACCTGCTGGTCTTGTAGATATTTGAGTTGTAATTACAGTCTTAGCCTCCAATCTAACATTTGTCAAGGTGACCCCTCCAGACTGAGGCCACCTTGAGGACTGGCTCTGTGAGTTAGACCCCCTGGGGCCTCCATTCCTGCTACAGGGCCCGGCACACAGTAGGCCCACAGGTTCTGGAATTTGGTTAAATGTTTGTTGTCAAACGAATCCCAAACCTTCAGTTGCCCTAACTGGGGCATGCACTAAATCTAAGCCCCGACCGGAATGTGACAAGGAGGTTGGCCCAGGCCAGGGTTTAAAAATACCCCAGGGCTGGTCAGCTGTGAGCACTCAGAGGTGTTGAAACAAATGGGCAAAGTCTGGCCAGAGGCCAGCCCCCCAACTTTGCTCTGTGTGAATGTGGGCTAACGGGAGGGGCCACCAGCAGTTCCTGGTGGAGGTGGAGCAGTAGGGAGGCTGGGCTGCAGCCCCCTCCCCCAGTGCCCTGCTTGGGAAAGGTCAGCGCTAAGTTTATAAACAGCATCGGGTGACATGACATAATTTCGCATAAAGGGTTACCGGGCAGAGCATAACACAGGGCAGCCTCCCCTGATGTTTCCACGCCACGGTCTCCTGGCATCGAGAGAGCTGGGATGTTGCTCACCCTGTGGTCTTCCCGCGGCCTTCAGAGCCACTGCCCAGCCCGCTGGAGCCATGGTTAAAAATAACGTTCACAGCACAGTCCCCTGGGGGACAGCCAGCGGTGGGGCTGGACCGGGGAGGCACGAGCTCTGATTGAGGGCCCACTGGGTGCCAGGCTCTTTGGAAACCTTTGCTCGTGGAGCCTCTCAATGGCCTTGGGGAGGAGGGATCATTGTCCCATTCACAGATGGGGAAACTGAGGCTGGGGAGCAATGCACTCACTGGTTCAAAGTTTCCTGCTCAGTTCGTGGCAGCGCTGGCATTCAGATACAAGAGGCTAAAATGTCAAGAAGTCAGGGGCTCAATGTTTCGCTTTGCTGGGTCCCGAGTCTCTGGAACAGTGTCTGGGGCCTCAGCAAGAAGTAAGAGGCAGCTCCCACTTCATATGTGCAAGACTTGCTCCTGACATTTTGGAGTTAGGGGTGGACAAGGGGATACACATTCATAGGTAGATTAAATATATTGTGTTTCAGATGGCAAAAAGTATTAAGGAGAAAATTAAGCCAGGGAAGGAGGATGGAGTGTCTCAGAGAGTACAGATCTAAATGCAGGGGCAGGGCCACAGGAGGCCTTGCTGAGCAAATATTTGAAGACAGACTTGAAAGAGATGAGAGATTGAGCAATGGGGATATCTGGAGGAAGGACATTCTCGGCAAAGGAAACAGCAAGTGCAAAGGCCCCGAGGCTGGATTGTGCCTGGCATGTGTGAGGATGACAAGGAAGCCTGTGTGGCCAGAGCAGTGTGAATGAGGGGCAGTACATAAGGCAGAGAGAGGAGGGCAGATCATGCAGAGACTTGCACATCACAGGAAGACTCAGGCTTTTTCTGGGGTAAATGGGAGCCATGGAGGGTCCTGAGCAGGTCGGCAAGGTCTGACCTGGGTTCTGAAAGAATCGCCTAACTGTGTGTGGAGAATGAACTGTCAGGGCTCAGGGGAAGGGAGGCAATGAGGAAGGAGGTGATTGCAATGGTTCAGGCAAAAAATGATGGTGACCTGGCCCAGGGTGGACACTGGAGGTGGAGATGTGGGGAGAAGTCCATGGTCTCATATTCTAGGTCTGTTCTAAAGGTGGGCTGGACCAGATGTGGCAGAAATCAAGAAATCAAGAAATCGGGGGTAACACCAAGGTTTCATGCTGAGCACCTGGAAGGATGGAGCTTCCCCCTTAAGAAGATGCCCATGCACTATGCTGGGCTCCCAGGGGAGGACAGAAGTGGAGCAGCCCTTCCCAGGGCCATGTGGGAGCCTTCCCCCAGTATGGAGGCCTTGTTTTCTGAAATCCCCTCCAGTTCAGATCAATATTCTTCCCCATCTCCTCCATGCCAGCCCTGATCTTAAGACCCTTGTAAATTGTGCCGAAGCCATCAGATCCTGCTCCTCCTCAATTCCCTGAAGAGCAGCTAACACCTCTTATAACCCCCACCATGTGCCAGGCAGGAGCCAAGCCTTTACAGGTGTGCACTCACTTGATCATCACAACAAGTCAAAGAGATGGATGAAGAAACTAAGGCCCAGAGAGTTTGTCACTTAAGTCTAGGATCACACAGCTAGCAAGCGACAGAGGCAGGATTTGACCCCAGCAAGCAACAGAGCTCATGCTCTTATCCACTATACTATCTCCTGGGAAGCTCACCATTGACCATGAAGAGCTGAACTGCACTTGAGGGACTAGGGTGAGAGGAGAGGGCTTCAGTCACCCCTCCCATGTGGCAGGGACAGTTGTCATTTTCTGAGCACCTGCCCCGTGCCTAGTGCTGTACCCAGGATCTCTCTATTCTACACATCAACCAAAGGGGTAGATAGTATGATGATTGTGCCCATTCTTCAGATGAGGAGACTGAGGCTCAGAGAGAGGAAATGCTATGTCCAAAGTGGCACAGCTGAGGTGTGAGAACCGGGAATCTGGGGCTCTAGACCCCATTTTGTCCCCTCCTCCGCACTGCCTGTGCGTGTCACCTGCTTCTTGTCCTAGTAGTGAGGGGAGTGCTCAGAGGTGTGATGACCATGTTGGGTTTCCTTCCATCTGGTTGGCATAGGATGGGGAAGCAGGCTGAGGACAGGGAAAGGTCATTCAGGGACAGCATAGCTCTTTGGGCTTGTAGATTCTGTCTGGTACAACCAACATTTTTGAGGCCTGCTCTCAGCCAAGTGCTGCTCAGGGGATACTGAGGCAGAAGTGTGTGGCTGAGTGTTTGAGAGAAGTTGAGGACTTGGTTGCCTCTGACGGCATGGGGTTGTCACTGGAGTTCAGATCAAGAGCAGCTCAGAGGAGCAGGTCCTTGTGAACTTTTTGCCTCAGGCAGACTCTTTATCGCTCCAGGCCTTAGTTTCCACTTCTGTGAAATGGATTGATAATGCTTGCACCAGAAGGCTGTAGTCAGGACTAATGTTGGGTGCCAAGGGGCCTCGCTCCACCTCCAACTGACTGCCGCTGTCTTCTAGGACAGGAAGAATGCGGGACTCAGCACATCGTAGGTGTCCTGGAGACGTGGGAACTGCTGGACACCTGGGACCTGCTGGACGCATGGGGAAAAATGAACTTTTGAGGGACACTTTCTTCGCTTGGGAAGTGAATGCTTTCCATCTACTTTACACGAACATAGACGCTCTCCACCACCTGATGAGGTGAGTACTAAGATAATCCTCACTGAACCATTAAGAAAACTGGCATCTAGTTATGTTATGAGACTCAGCCAAGGTCACAGAGCTGGGAGGTGATGAAGCAGAGATTCAAAAATGACTTGCTCTGCCTTCTTAGCATTACCTCCTCCATCACAAGGCTGAAATTATAATAGCCCAGATTTTTCTTGAGCACTTATTATGTGCCATTCACTACTTCAAGCACTTTACCTGTATTAACCAATATTAATTAACCAATATATTAACCAATATTAATCTTGACCGCCAGTGGATGAGACAGGTGCTACTTTCTTCCCATTTTACACATGATGAAAGGGGTTAAGTAACTTAACAAGGTCACAGAGCTAGTGCAAAGCCAGGATTCAAACTCAGACATTCTGGCTCCAGAGTCCATGGTCTTAGACTACAATGCTCTTCTTGAGAGGGTTAGCAATGACACATGGCCTGGTGCCAACACACAGTAAGTGCTTAGTAAATTGTTAAACCTTTGAAAAAACATGTCGAGATAAGCAGGGCTTTCCTATTCTAAACCACACTGAGGTCTCACTTGAGAATTCGTTGTTCCCTTATTTCCATCCCTTCCTGTTTGTCCCTCTGGCCCGAGGAGAAACTGCCCAGGGGCCATTTTCCCTGTCTCTCCCTCCCTCCAGGAAAATTTTGTGCGGCATCCACGGGGTCACAGCGCTGCTGGCCAGAGGGCTGGCTAGAACCGAGTTTGGCCAGGTTATCAAGTTTCGTGGTCAGCCACCTTCGCCCCTGACCAGAGCTGTCTTTCCAAAACAGAACATTCAGTCACCGCCTGTCCCTGTGCTCAGCTGTCCTTGTGCTCCTGACCTCGTGTCCTGCCCACCCGCCTGGGTTTTTTTTCCCCAGTATCCTTGTCTCTTACTGACATCTCGCGAAGATGATCAGAGCAGACAAGAGAGACGGAGAAAGAGAAGCTGAGAGGCAAAGGGAGACAGTGAGAGAAGCTGAGAGACTGTCAGGTACTGACAGAGAAAGACAAAGGCAGATAAGGAGAGACAGAAGGAGGAGGGGCAGACCAAGATGGAGAGACTGAGGTCGCCTGCAGATACCTTCTGCCTTCCTGCGTCCACAACCTTGGGTCTCCTTCCAGTGGCTCTTGACCTTCTCTCAGGCTACAGCAGCTTCTCCCACCTCTCCCCACCACCTCCCGAGCCCAGCAGGTCACCAGAGACCCTCCCCCTGCCCCTCTCCCACCCCAGGCACAATCCCTCACCTAACTCCTGCTCACCCTCTTCCTCCACGAAGCCCTCCCGCAGCCCCTGTCCGAACCCCAGCTGCATTTACCTCACTGTGCTGTTGATGTCCATTTACTGGAGTGTCACCTCCACCGAAATGTCAGCTGCTTGAGGGCACAGACTGGGCCTATCTTGCTCACCCTGCATCTCTGCACCCAGCACAGTGTCTGACCCAGTAGGTACTCGATGTACATTGGCTGGAAAAAGTACTAAACCAGCTCCTTATGCGTCACCCTGGAGAAGCCTTCCCTGGTAGCGTTTATCACTGTCTACGTTTCATTGTGTGATAATTTGATTTAGTGTCTGGATCCCCTCTAGTCCCAGGAAGGCAGAGTCTGGGTCTGTTATGTTCACCCTTGTTTCTCCAGTGCCTGGAACAGAGTAAGTGCTCAAATATTGGTTGAATGAATGAATGAGCAAATGAATTAATCACTAGCCATCTGGAAGTTTTGAATCTTATGCTTCAATCCATTTGAATCGAGTTCAACGTCTCCCCGTTACCATTCAGATCAAACCCCGAGTCCTTTGTAAGGCCTGTGAGGCTCTGAGTGATCTGGCCCTGCCACCGTCTATCTCCAGGCTTTCTGCCTCCCCTCCCACGGGCACCCATGTCACCATTCTCTAGGGCACCGTACATGGTAGACATTCTCAGCCACCCCCTCCACACCCTACCATAAGTCATGCCAGCAGAGTTGTGGTTGTTTTTTCTGTGAACAAGACTGCCTAGAAAAATGGAGTGCATTTGCACAAACAACCTCAATGTCACCAGTGGACCTTGGTCACTGTGGGACAGTCTCCAAGGTTCAGCCGGCCAGCTGCCCAGAGCCTTGTCCTGAGATAGGGTTTGAGTCCTAGGCTCCAAAGGGATGCCTGGATGGGAGGGGGTGACCTGGGGGCCCCTGAGTCTGACTTTCCTATCCTGCAGGAAGGGAGGAAAGAAGGCCCTGGGGAGCCTGGGGAGGGGGAGGGCCCCACCTCATCCTTCAGGCTCAGACCAGGCCCCACCTCCACCAGAAAGCTCCCTTGGCCACCATCCTTGGTTCTGTGGACCCTTGCTCTCACCCTAACTGCAGCTCATATCACACTCTGCTGAAATTCTCTGTCGGACTATTTCCTCCACTGGACTGTGCTCCAAGTCTTTTATATGTCGGTGTCCTTAGAGCCCAGGTCCGGCATGTGGGAGTCGTCAGCAAACACATACTGAATGAACAAAATGATTATTGAACGAGCGCTTCCTGCCTTGGTTCATATTTACTTCTGTCTCGATCACTAGGATGGGAGCCCAAGACCTTGTCTCCTTTATCTTTGTTCTCCAGGGTCTAATACTGCTTGACACAGAGGAGGCAGCATGAAACACAGGTGGAAAAAATGAATGAATGAGCCCTTCCTATACCATTTATTATATGTGTCTCTCCCACTGTACTGGGAGCTCTGTACAATCAAGTACCAAGTCATCCTTGCTTCCAGTGTCTCTAAGTCTAGCATAGGGCTTGGCACAAAGGAGATGCTTGGTATGCATTTATTGGATGGACGAATGGACAGATGGAAGGATGAATGGATGGACAGATGAATGATGTTTGAATCTATGGATCAATGGTGTAGTGAGTGGAAGGTTCGATAGAGTGAGTAAGTAGGACTGGTGGATAGAAGTGTGGGTGGATGGATCAGTGGATAAAGGATAGGTGGATGGATGGATAATGACTGAATTTATGGATCAGTGGAGGAATGAATGGGAGGTTGGATAGAGTGAACAGGACAGGTGGATGGAAGTGTGGATGGGTGGATTGATGGCAGGTAGATAAATGGAAAGAAGGAAGGCTGGATAGGTAAGTACTACAGTCCAGGTTCAGAATGTGGGAAATACTGCTTTTCACCCTGCCCCCCCATCCCACTCCCCGCCACACACAAAGCAGCCACCATTTTAGAACTAAGATGAGGCCAAAGAATGACTCAGCTAAAGTTTTCATACGAGAGATATTTAGGAGGAAAAACTGTGAGAAGGAAGGGCCTTTGAGCCTCTGAAATTCTCAAGCAAACCCCTGTAAGTTGGCCATGCCTTCTTTACGTGTTATTTATTGAGGGCTTACCATATGTAGTGCCCCTGGGTTTCATCTGGAAGTAGAAAGAGGTTTTAGATGTGGACCCTGACCCCAGAGAGCTCAGAATGTGGTCATAGAGTCAGATGTGTGCCGCTGCATCTTTGACAGGTGGAAGTAGGGTCCACTCCAAAGAGCAAAGGTTTTGGATGTAAAGAATGGATTTGTACCCTGATGCCTTTTCTGTGTGACCTCAAGCAAGTTGCTTGACCTCTCTGAACCCAGATTTGCTTATCCTACTCTGTAGGGCTGTTGTGAGCCCATGCTTATGAAGTGCAGAGCCCAGGGCTGGATTACAGTACATGATTGATACACTCTGAGTCTGGCTCAGTGTGTGACACTAGCTGAACTTCTCAACTTTCCCACTCCTTCCTTTCAGTGCAGTGCAGCCCTTCCGCAGCGGGGGCCATAAACCAACGAAGAGCTCAAGTTGAGGAATCCAGTACACCTGGATTCAAATTCCACCTCCTCCACTCCCCCACTGCTTGGTTTCAGACAAGCCCCTTGCCCTCTCTGAACCTCAATTCCTGCATCTACCTCCCAGGCCTCCTTGCTGTTTCCCAAACACAGCTGTCAGGCCTGCACCCAAGCTGCAAGAGCGACTAAGGAAGTGAGTTTTCTCTCTGCCTTGGGAAGGCATGGGCTCCTAAGGTTGATGCCCTTCACACAGATCTGCCCGGAGACAGTGCAGGGTGGAGAGGGGGTCTGGAAGGGCAAACAGAAGACATCCAGCTTCTCACCCTGTCTGGAAGAGGCGCTCCATCTCAGGCTGTTCACAGCAGTTTATGCTGCATGACTTTACATACTTACTCATTTGTTCCTGTGGGGAGGCTTTGTATCTTGATCACTTCTGAGTGCTCAGGAACTAAGGCCCAGCCAGGCACGCAATTTGTGTTAAATAAATATGTTGAATAAATGAATGGATAGATGATTGGATGGATAGATAGATGGTTGGATGGACAGATAACTAGCCAGGCACATGAGAATCAATAATGAGCTTACACACACACACACACACACACTCACACACACACACACACACACACACACACACACACGCCTAAGCCTAAGCCCTGCTCCAAAAGTAGAAATAAAAGCCAACACTTAATGAGTGCTTACTGTGTACCAAGCTCCATGCTCAGCCTGTGACATAGGGGATTTCACTGAATCCTCCTGGCCACCCTCTAAGGTAGTAACTAATGCTACTCTTTTTTTCAGAGGACAAACCTGAGGCTCCAAGAGGTAAAATCACTGGTTAAAAAAGGTCACATAACCAGTAAGTGGAGGAACCAAGACTCAAGATCTGTTTGATTCCAAAACCAAGCTTGACTTGACCAGCCCAGGGGGGTCACCTGAGAATCTGGGTTTTCAGTCCCCAGGTGACTGTGATGCACAGTCAGGCCAAGGTCACCTAAGGCCGGAGCGGCAAGGTCTGGGGAGAGCATGCTGGCTGTGGGGCCAGCTGATCTGGCTCCCGCGCTGCCTCAGAGCCTGTTTCCTTTCCTCTGACGTGGAGGTGATGGCAGCGCCGACCTCCAGTGCTTTCAGGTGTGAGCTAAGCAGAGTGCCTGCGGGGTAGTAGCCCTGGAGAGATAGGGTGCGGGTGGTGCTGGTATCAGCAGCCACAGCCGCGTCATCACTGGACTGGACGGGGGGCCCCCGGCCGTCCTGCTCCTCCTCAAAGCATCCCTGGGTACAGACACGTTCCCGGCCTCCTAGTTTAGAGCCTGAGACAAGATGAAGAAGACCTCTTGGGGGCATTCAGGAGGCTACAGTATATAAAAGCGCAGAGCAGTGATTCTCTGCCCAGAAACACATCCTGCAGAAATACACATATCCACAGACGTGCAACCCTGCTGACCACTGCCGTGCTGTTCCTGACAGCAAAACCCAGGAAACAAGCCCAATGATGGTAACAGCGGATGCTAGCAGCATCCTTCGTCTCTACCGGCTAGATACCAGTAGCTTCCCCACTCCCTCAGTTGTAAGTGTGTCCAGACATTGCCAAATGTCCCCTGGGGAACAAAGTCACCCCCCCCACCCCCAGCTCTGAGAACCTTTGGTGGAGAGCTTGCTCTGTGCAGAGCCCTGCTGCTTACACTTTGCGGGAGTCCTTCCTCTTAGCCCTCGTCACACCCCGAGGTGGCTGCTGTTCACCCTTTCACTGCACAGATGCAGAAACAAGGAGTTTGGTGGTTTGCCAGAGGTCATGGAGCTGGCATTTCAGCACAGATGGGACTTGAACCTGTAATAGGTCCTTCTTTTTCCAGTCACTTTTTGTGGGTTCCTTGCATTTCTCTCCATTCATAATCTTATTGTCTGTGACTAGAGATGATTTCATTTCTTCTTTTTCCATCTGGCTGCCTTGGCACAGTCGAGGAAAGAACTTGTGTGCCATGAATTATAGCTCAAGTAGATTCTATAATCTGCACAGGGATTCTTTCTTTTGGGAAGTTAAGTTTGCTCAATTATTGACATTTGGAAAATGCAGATAAAAAGAAAAAAAATGACATTTCTTATTCGACTGCTCACAAAGGCCAACTCTCTAGCAGTTTTGTCCTCCGAGTAGCTTTCTCTGTTTTGAAATTTTGTTACACTGTTGAAGTCACACTGTACATTCAATTTCAAATTTTGCCTTTCCCAAACTGTACAATGACTTTTTCATGTTATTACAAAATCTTCTTGGACATTATTTCTAATTGTTGCTTATTGTGACAGAGATCCCTGCTTCTCCCCAATCCTCTGATCTCTCCCTCTTCTTTAGTAATAGAAATCCCAAGTTTTAGCTGAGCATGTGACCACCCAGGAAAAAAAAAAAACTACATTACCCCGCCTCTCTTGCAGCTAGGTGTATCCATGTGACAAGTTCTGCCCAATGGGATGTAACTTCCAAGTAGTGTCCTTAGCAAAAGGGTGCCAGCTCTTTTTTCTCATCTTCCTCGCTGACTGGAATGCAGATGGGAGGCAGAACTGAGTGACTATCTTGGGCCATGGTAGAAACACAGAAAAGGAATGCAAGTCCCTGATGAATTTATGAAGCCACCTACTAGTCATGGACTAACACCTTCACGCTTCTTTTATATAAGAAAAAAACAAATTTCTGTTTCACATCAACCCCTCTTAATTTGAATTTCCGGCCTCTCAAAGATGTACTTACCCCTGAGTATTGCACTAATATTTTACTAGAGGAATCGTCTCTAACCTTCTTTAAGGAATCATCCCCTTATCAACGGAACAATTCCCTGGTCATTGGGCGTTTATGTAGTTTCTGACTCCTCACTACGCTATAAACAATTCTGTTGTGAACATCTTTGTGTATTTTCACTACTTGAGATTATTCCCTCAGTATAGAATTCCAGAAGAGGGATTTGGGGGTCAAAGAACATGAACATTTTTGATACCTGTTAATAACTGTCATCCCAGGTGGGCCATGGGGTTAGGATTGGGCCCAGGTTTTATGGTAGGGCTGTCCTAGTGAGTCTGCTTTTTCCCCAGGGATCCCTCCCACTGCATCGTCAGGGCCTGTCCATTCTCCTCCATGTCTCCTGTCCTGCCCTTCTCTTCTAATCTCTAGCAGGCAGGTCTGACGGGTGGAGCCCAAGTCCCATGCCTGCACCAGGCTGCAAGAGAGGCTGGGAAAGAGAATTTTCTGTCGTCTTCATGGGGGAGTTGGGGCTATTAGGGTTGGTGCTTCCCTGAAGGGGTTGGGGGCTGCAAGGTGTAGGGCAGCCAGAAAGTAGGACAAAGCTTAGCTCCACAAGCAAAGACCCGGCTGGGCCTGAGGGAGGAACACAAAAAGGTTTCTGGCATCACTTTTTAATTTCTTCTCTACTTATGATGAAAAAACAGTACACAGAAGTCAAGTTGACAAGGATATTATTCCTATTTGTGTCAGCCTTGAAGTTTACCCAGCTCTGCAGGGGCTGAGTTAGAGCTGGAAACCCACATCTTCAGAACCCAAGCCCCATTCTTGCTCCACCATCTGAGGCCAGCAAGTCAACCTGGATGTCATTATCCATGTAGGTGTGTCTCCCTGACCACTGACCACATCCCTCAAGAGGAGGGCCTGTCTGTCTTACCCACTATAGTACTCCCAGCATGCCCTGGCACACAGTAGGTGCTCAATAGATAAATCTTGAATGAGTAAATGAATGAATAACGGCAGTCAGTTCTTGGCCTTGGAAGGAACCTTGGAATCCTGGAATTAACATTTATTGATTCAACCAATATTGAATTGCCCACAATGCTCCAGACCTTGTCTTAGGTGCTGGGGATACTGTAGGAAAGATAACAAGCCACATTCCTGCCCGCGTAGTCAGGAGGATGGACAATAAATAAGGAAACCCCCAAACATTAATATAGTAGAATATAATATGATACAATATGACACCAGGTAAATGTTTTAGGAAGAAATGTGAAACTGGATAAATGACTTAGAGATAACTAATTTAGAAAAATTGTTGAGGAAGTCCTCTCTGAAAAGGGAACATTAAGCAGAGACCTGAAGAAGGTAAGCCAAGCAAATATCCAAGGGAAGCATATTCCAGGCAGAGGAAACAGCCAGTGCAAAGTCCCTGAGGTAGGAATGAGCTTGGTGTGTGCTGTTTGCAACAAGCAGCCAGGGAGGCAAGGGTTATACCAAGTTTCCCAACTTCAGCAAATCTACAGACTACTTAACTGGCAACTGGCGGAAACGGGGGGTGGGGGGGTGGATGAGATGAGTTCTTCACTCTTAAGCTTCCCTGGAAAAACATGATGTCAGGGACAGACAGTAAATCTTGACTTGTCCCAGAACACAATGGGCCCGTGAAACCAGTGAAGTGTCAAGTTGAAAGTAAACGGCCGAGGGGCTGGGGCACGGGTGGCTCATATGGAATTCGTTAACAGATCTGTTTTTGAAAAAGAATTTCCCAGTTAGGGGCAGAAGCTTCTGGCCAGCATCAAAAAGATGTTTGTTGTGGTGCCTGTGTGCAGACATAAGAAATGGAGATTTGCTGCCTAGCTAGAGATGTGGAAAGATGTACCCGAGCTGTTAAGTGAAAAAATAGGTCACAGGATAGTGTAATACAGTGTATAATCCCTTTTGGGAATTCACCCCTTCATTCATTACTTTGGAAAATACTCATTACAGGCCTACTGTGTGTTGGCATTCTGCTGAGTGTGGGGGACACAGGCTTGACCCTCCCGGTCTCCTGAAACACTGCACAGTGGGGAAGGCAGATAATGATCAGGTTGTCTGATCATCAAGTACAAATACATCATCACAAGCATTGATCTGTGCTAAGAAGAAAAGATCCCTGGGACTATAAGCGTGTGCATGGACATCCGGTGATGGAGACAGCCTGTGAGGATGTACTCCCAAATGCCCAAGGAGTAGCACGATGTCAGGTGCTTCTGCTTTTTTTGTCTTCCCCTTTCGTTTGACTGCCTGTATGTTCTGATTTTTTTTTGATAATGTCATGCTTTAAGTGAATTAAAAAGCACAAACAAAACCAAAATGAAGAGAGGATTTGGAATTCATGTGTCCAAAGATGATTTAACCCCAGGAAAGGAAGGAAGGACACATGAGAAACTGCTAACTGTGTTGGCTTCAGGGAAGGGGAGCCAGGGCCGGGGTTAGGAGAGAGCCTTGCAGCTCACTGGATACCCTTTAAACCCAGGTTTAAATTGAATGCCCAGGTATTAAAAAAGAAGAAGAAAATAAGCAGATATTTTTAAATGAAACTTCAAGTCAAGTTTTATTTCCATGAAAAACGAAAACGCAGACAAGAGTTGACTCTCAGGACAAAGAAGTTAACTGAGCCAAATTTCCATAAAAATCTTTGAGTTTTTCTCTCTGGGTGACCTTCTTGTTTTCTTCTCTGTATCTCCTATATTTAAAATTAGAAAAATAAAAAGAACAAGAAAAAAGGCTACTGTCCTTTGTAAGCATTGTTTTGCTTAATCCGCACAACCACCCTCTAACACGTGTATATTTATCTCCCCATTTGACAGATGAGGAAACTGAGGCTCAGTTGGTGAAGCCACTGGCCAGAGGCCACACAGCTGGATTTAACCCAGGTTTGTCTAACCCCATAATCTGTTTTAAACCGGGATGCTCAGGTGCCCTTCAAAATGTCCTTCAAGGAAATTGCATTGCTTTGAAAATCAGAGGGGGAGAAAACCAAACAAACCAAACAAGAAATATTACATTTTTTTAACCACTTATTCAAGCTCTGATGGGGCCTGAGACCAACTGGGCTTGGGCAGAGTTTCTCGGCAGGGGCACTGTTTATATTTTGGGTGGGGTGTTCCTTCATCGTGCCTGGCCATGGCCCACATGGCACTTCGCTACCCTCCAAACACCAGCTATGACCCCCAAGTATGCGTCAACCAGGCATCTCCTCTTAAGGACTGCTGGATGGGACCCTTTGGTGACACTGAGCTCCTGCTGAAAGGCTGGGCACCTCTCCCACATTGCAATCCCCCTATTAGAGTTGACCCTCCCTGCAGACTTGAGAGGCAGGTGTTTCAATGGCCTCGTTTTACAGAGATGAGGCTCAGAGAGGCTGGGTGACCTGCCCAAGGTCACACAGTCTGGACTTGGCCCCACATCTTGTCCCCATGCTGTATTGTCTAGCCTTGGGGAGCAGGCAGGGCCAGGAGGTGTCTCTTATGGCCCTGGGGTCAGGGTGAAGGGGAGGGAGAGGTGAGTGATCTGCAGTCCCAGGCTCACAGGCCAGGCAGCCACCAATTGCCACCATCCTCTCTCCAGCCAGCTGAGGCCAGGTCGGGAGAACTGAAGCCCCAGCTGCAGGGCTGGGCGGGCGGTGGGGACCGGGAAAGCGCGTACTCCCTCAGTCTGCCCGGCAGCAGCCGGTGGCCACCCGCCAGGCCCCGCCTGACGTCAGGGTCTGACCAGGGACATAATGTGCTGGCGTCCAGACAAGGGCTGGCTGCAGGGAGACAGGGCCTGGAGGCGGGGCGGTCAGAGGGAGACAGGCGAGGGGGGAGAGAAAAGGAAGGAGAGAGAAACAGACAGAGAGACAGAGAGAGACACAGAGACACAGCGAGGTGGAGAAGAGAAATACAGAAACAAAAAGAAGGAAACCAAGAGAGGGAGTGAGAGACACACAGAGCGTGAAAAGGGGAAATTGAGGTGGAAAATGAGAGGCATGGAGACACAGAAAAACACCAATAGAAAGTTGTTCAGAGAGAGAGTGAGGAGAGAGCAGAGGAGGTGGTGGAGAAGTGGGCTGGGCATGGGGTTAAGTGTAAGCTCGGGAGACCCCAGACCTGGGCTGGGATGTGGCCCTGCTCCGGTGGGCTGGTGACTCAGTGCTCCAAGCCTCTGATTCCTTACCTGGGTAATGGGACTCAAGTCACAGGCTTTGCTCATCTGGGGAGGGGACAGAGCACCCCCTCCATGATGGGGGTGGTGGGAGTCAATCTATATAAAGTGCTCTGGTAGAGCTTTTGCAGGTAGTAAGTGCTCAGTTAATTGGAGTTGACAATAAGACGGGTTTGGGCAGGGAAGGAAAGAGAGAAACGGGATGCCCAGAGCCAGGACAGAGGTGAGAGCTGACCCCGTGAAAATTAGCCCTCATTCCACAGCACCCCCTTCCCACCCCCGGCATGACTCGGACACAAGGCCACTGGCACAGACCTTGGCCTGGCCTTGCCTATCTCGGGGCCCAACCCCCTGTTTATGGGCTCAAGAAGGCCATGATCCCAGGGCCATCACGTCACCAAAGCCAAACAAGGCCAGGCCCTGCTTGCTGCTGGCCTTACAGCCTTGTCACCCCTTATCCAGCTTAATTATTAAATGGCCCAGCAGAGCTGAGGGTCTGAGCCAGCTGCCCTACCGGGTGTGGGCAGCTGTGACTGGGTGTCCCTCATTAATGCAGGGGCACACATTCCAGAGACCCCAGGTTGCACTTGCAAAGTGCCCTTTCTCCCGCTCCCACTGTTCCTAGGAGCCTCCACCATCCTCGTCTTTATCCTCAGAGTTCTCATTTAGTGAGCAGTTACTGTGTATGGGGCATGGTCCTTAATCCCCCTGACAGTCCCAACAGAGTGGGCGCTATTATTATTCTACTTTACAGATGAGGAAACTGAGGCTCAGAGAACTGGAGTCACTTGCCCAAGGCCACCTGCTAACTTGCTGAGTGGCAGAGCCAAGATTCCAACCCAGCCACCCTCTTGACCAGACAGCAGCTCTCATTTCCTGAGCAGCTGCTGAGTGCCAGGCTCAGGGCCAGAAGCTTTACCCACATCATCTCTTTCAACCCCCAGGATGATCCTCTGAGGCAGACATTCTCAGCCCAGGACCATTTTCCCCCTCGGGTGCCTTTAGGCTACGTCTAGGGACATTTTGGATTGTCACAACCAGGGAAATGAAACTGGCATCTAATGGGTGGAGGCCCCCATTCAGGATCCCACAATGCACAGGACAGAGCACAGCAGAGAATAATCCAGCCCCAAATGTCAGTAGCACAGAAGCCAAGAGCCTTGCTAGGAGGTGAAATCTGTCATGGTGTCCATTTTGCAGATGTGAAAGTAGAGGCACACAGAGCACCACTGCCCGAGCACCCACTCTATGACCCTGCTCTTCCCCATAAGACCCCACCGTCACTGCTGATGGCTCCTGTCCTTGGGAGACCCCTGCCTCTCTTCCAGGCCCTTCTCTAAGTCCTTGCTTGCCTAGTGTAAACAATGCCACTTTTTAACACATGAAGACAGTGTTTTAATCAAGATCAAGCCAAAAAGTCACTAGGATGGTCAGAATGCCTTTACATGAGTTTGTATTTTATTCACAGCAGCACTGAGGGACATTGGAGATTGGCCACACAGGGATTCATGGAGTAAGGATTTTCTGAGCACCTACTAGGCACCAGGCCCTGTCCTTGGTGCAGGAGATTCAGCAGAGAACCAGACAGACCAGCCCCTACTGGGGCTTTAGGAGCTGACAGTCTAGTGGGGACCATGGGTAATACACAAAAAACAAATAAACAAAAAAACAAATAAACAGTCAAGATAATTTCAGAGTGTGTTCAGACTATGCAGAGAGGGAAGGGCTGTTATAGGGAGGGTGGTGTCCAAGAAGGCCTTTCTGAGGAAGTAAGACCTGAAGGATGACAAGGAACTAGCTTTAGGAAGAGGCAGGGTGAAAGGTTCTGGGCAGAGGGAATAGCATGTGCAAAGGCCCTGAGGCAGGAGCATGCATGGAGTGTTGAGGCACAGCAAGGAGGCTTGTGGCTGGAGAGGAGATTACAGAAGTAACAAGCACACAGCTGTGTAGGACTGTGTGGCCACTGTAAGGGCTTTGCATGTGCTCTGAGGGAGCTGGGGGCCATGTGACGATTTTAAACAGAAGAGGAACAGGACTGACTTGGGTTCTAATAAGATCCCTTTGGATGCTGTAGTCAGTTGAATAATGCCCCCCTCCCCAAAGATGTCCACATCTTAATCCCCCAAAGCTTCGAATGTTACTTTATATGACAAAAGGAACTGTGCAGCTGTTAAGGATCTTGAGGTTAGAAGATTATCCTGGATTATCTAAGTGGACACAATGTAATCACAGGAGTCCTTATAAGATGGAGGCAGAAGGAGATTTGACTACGGAAAAGGAGAAGGCAGAGAGAATGACAGAAACAGACTGAAAGAATGCACGTCGAAGATGGAGGAAGGGGCCACAAGCCTGGGAATGCAGGTGATCACTAGGAGTTGAAAACGGCAAGGAAACAGCTTCTCCTCGGGAGTCTCCAGCAAGAACCAGCCCTGCCAGCACCCTGACTTTTGCCTGGAGACTGATTTCAGGCTTCTGACCTCCAGAACCGTAAGTAAATAAATTCACGTTGTTTTAAGCCAATAAATTTGTGGTAATTTGCTACAGCAGTCCTGGGAAACTAATGCAGATGCGTGGGGAAGGCAGACTGTAGGAGGGTGAGGTGGGAGCAGGGGGCCAGGGAGGGGGCTACTGCAATAGTCCAGGCAGGAAATGAGAAGTGAATGGATTCAAGAGAACTTTAGGAGTCCGAAGAGGCAGCCTTGCTGATAGACTGGACGCCTGGGGGAAGAGGGCGGGGAGAGCCAGTGTCTCTGGCTCACTCAGTCATCACTGGGCTGGTGCCCGGGACACAGAGCTGGCCACCACGTGGATTCTGCTCTGAGGAAGAATTCAGCTGGAGGAGGCCCAGGGTAATGGGAGGGACCAGGCTTAGCTGCCCTAAAACCTCGCGTCTCATGCCATTCAGGTCTCTTCCCCCGACGTCACCTCCTCTGGGAGGCCTTCCTGACCACCCTGCCTCAGAGAACCCCTCCCACCATCTCTTTCTTCCCTGCTTTGCTTTGCTTCGTGGGTCTTACTGTCGTGCTACATGCTACATGTTTGTTTCTTTGCTGTCTGGCCCCTCCCCCACTCAGTCATCAGCCCCATGAGAAACACTGTCTGACCTGTTTACCTCCAATCTCCAGCAACCTAGAAGTGGCCTGGCCTGGGAAGTGCTCAGCACATATGTGTTGAATGAATGAGTGAATCTTCATTTTCCTTTCAAGGACACTAAGGAAAGCCGGAACAAGGGAAGTGACTTGCACAGGATCACACGGTTGCTAAGTGTGGGGCCAGAATTTGAATCCAGAACTGATCCTAAAGTTTGAACTAAGCAGCCACCTCCTCTTAATGCCAGTGACACCACCTGTGCTCTAGAAATTTCCACTTTGTGGGATGGAGCACTCTATTCTTGAGCTTTCAGACATTCTAAATACAGCACATCAAGGAATCTGTAGGGCACGTGACCTGCTCAGAGGCATAATGTACAGTGAAACTGAGGCTCAGAGAGGCTGGGGTCTTCCCTGAGGTGCACAGCTTGCCAGCAGCAGGGCTGGGATTCAACCCCCACCAGACTGCACAATCAGGGTCTTCTCTCACAATTCCAGCATGCTCTTCACCCCTGAGAAGTAAGAAAGGGCCTCTTGGCCTAATGGCCTATAAGGCAGAACAGCTGTAGATCAGTTTGCCTGTTGTCCTGGCCGAGCCCGGGGGAGTCCAGCGTCACCTAAAACTGGGAGCTACTGAGAAAGAGGGTTGAGGGTTAGGATATGGGGCCCTGGGGTCAAACTCCAGCTCTGTCCCTTCCCTGCTGTGTGACCAGAGGCAAGGGGCCTCCCTTCTGTGGCCCAGGGCTCTTCTAGTAACTCGCACTGAAACTAGACAGAGTAGACAAAGCCCAGTGGAGCACATGTTAAAATCAAAAGACCCAGCATATATTCTAGCTGACATGTTTCACTAGGCTATACTGCTTAGGACATACAAATGTAGTCATAATAAAATATAATAAGCTTAATTTGAAAAAATCAACAATAAAAAGTGGGAGTTTATTTTTCTTTCGTGTGAATGAAGTCCAGATGTAGGCAGTTCAGGGCTGGTTTGGAGATTCCATGAAGCCTTCAGTATCCCAGGCTCCTTCCTGTTCCCTGTTCTGCCATCCCTATGGTGTGGTTCTCCTTCTAACGTGCCAACAGGGAGGCCACAGCACCAGCCTTCTCATCTGCCTTCCAGGTGGCAGGATGGAGAAAGAAAGATAATGAGTAAAGGGCAAGCAAGCAGCAGCTAAATCTGTAAGAAAGACTCCAGAAACTCCAAACACACCCCCAATTACAACCCGTTGGCCAGAACTTGGTTGCATGGCTGTACCTAGCTGCAGGGGAAGCTGGGAAAAGCTGTCTTTATTCTGCACAGCCATGAACTCTGCTTAAAGTGGATCAAACATTTGAAAATAAATAAAATAATTTCCGATAGTGATATATGCTGTGAAGGAACAAAACAGGGTGACCTGAGGGAGGAAGCCCTCTGTGAGGTGAAAGGCTGAGACATAAATTAGGAGAAGGCCTGAGACCAAGCATTCTGGGGAACAGAACATGCATGCCTGAGGCTGGAACAAGCCTGGTGTGGTGAAAACACAGAAAGGAGGCCAGTGTGGCTGGAGCTGAGATGGGGCTGGGGACACAGCTGGGACGGGGGCGAGGTCAGAGAGGTCTGCTGGGCTAGATCCTGGGGTCACCATGAGGCCTTGGGTGGAATTTGGGATTTTTTTCATAAGTACAGTGAGGAGAGTCTAAAGAGTTGAGGCTGAGGAACAACTTGACCTGCTGTGACATCCCTTTGAGAGGACGCTGAACTCCCTGGGCCTGGGAGATTTACCTGGGATCCTTCGGAGAGCTTCATTCATTCATTCATTCCACAAATGGACTGTAGTAGCAGAAATGACCCTCCCAGTCCCCACCCTCAGGAGGAGGACAGACAGCCTGAGCAAACATACAAGCATATCAGCACAGCTCCCAGGTAGCGGTGAGTGCTTTGAGAAGAGGAGCAGGGCTCCAAGAGGGTCTGAGAGTGCCTGGGGACCAGCAGAGTCTTTTCACAGGAGGTGACTTTGAGCTGAAATTTGAACCAAAAGGAAGCATTGTCTTGGGGAGGCTTAGGGAAGAGGGAAGCAATGTGCCAGGTAGAAGGAAGAAC
Organism: Camelus bactrianus; assembly: GCF_048773025.1. Taxonomy (NCBI): domain Eukaryota; kingdom Metazoa; phylum Chordata; class Mammalia; order Artiodactyla; family Camelidae; genus Camelus; species Camelus bactrianus. The sequence goes on from NC_133557.1 coordinate 23,624,912, forward strand.
TTGTGCATAGGGCTGGAGGCTCAGGAAGAGAACTGCATGTTCGAGAAACTCACCAGACTCTGACCTGGCAAGAGGGAGGAGGGTGAGAGGGGAGCAGAGGTCAGATAGAAAGCCGGGAGGAGGGGCTCCTGGTTTCCGTGTTCTGGGCAGGGTGACCTGTTAAGAGCTTTGACCCCAAATCCCTGGGATGGGCCTGTGCTCGGATCCAAGACAAGCAGGGACCTAGCTCTCCTTGGAGGGTGTTTACAGGCTCCCTGACGACATGGGCTGCTGCCTGCCTGTGGCTTGCTAGTCCCTGGGCACCATGTGCTGGTACATTCTCCTGCTCCCAGCCCTGAGAGTGCCCTCTGACTCAGCTCCTGCCCCAGCCACCCGCTCCCATCACCACCAAGGCCGCCATCCCCGCCACCATCCCTCCCTGAGAAGGCACCACAGAACTGCATGATCCTGCCCTCATCTCCAATCAGACCTTCCCACTTCACAGAGGGAGAAACTGAGGCCCTTTGGGGAAGAGACTCTTCCCCCAGTATCACCTCAAGATTGGAGTAGAGCCAGGGCCTACTCCCAGGTCTCCTGATGCCTGGCCCTAAATCTTCACATGGTTTAATTAAAAAAAAAAAAAAAAAAAGAAGAAGAAGAAGTAAGAGGAGGAAGAGAAGGGGGAGAGAGGTAGGGAAGGTGGAACGAGAGAAGGGAGGGAGCGAGGGAATGTATAAGTGTAAATGTATAAACAATAAGAAGAAGAAGTAAATCAAACTTCTAAGTGTAAGCCCTTCCCTGGGAGGGAAAGAAATTAGCATACACTCCCCACATGCCAGGCACCTCACCTACATCACCTTACCTACTTCAGCACCATCAGTGGAATCCTCCCAGCTGCACAGTAAGATGGATACAATTATATCTTCTGAATGGTTTGGAAAACAGACAAGCTGTGCCGCCTACTCACCACCACACAGCAGTTTCCTGGAAGAGAGGAGATTTGAACCCAGCTCTAGCTGCAGTTCCTAACTCAGCATGCTCTCTTATTGCCAAGGCTGCCTCAAGCCCAGCTTCTCTGCTCCCCTCCTTACAGAAGTTGCAGCCTCATTTTCCAAAGCTAAACAGCAGAGGTTTTTCCCTGGCTGCTCACAAGCCTGAAGATATGTTTCCTTTGGCCCATGTGGCATTTAATAGAATTTGAGCCAATGTTCACAAATCAAGAGATTTTAGATAAAAACTCAGATTTCTACCTACCTTAAAGCATTGGAAGATTGGCCTGTGCTGGGCCACGTTCCACCTGGCAACAATCAGCTGGGGGTGGGTGTGTTCGAAGGGAGTCTCCGTGCCCCACACTCCCCACCTCTCCCTACTGCCTCCCTGGCCCTGAGACTAAATGGTAGCTGCCATTTATCACAATAGATACACTGTTGTTTGTCTGAGGGCAGGGACATTTTCTCTGTACCCACATCACTAGAGAAAAGAAGAAAACAAGTCATAACTCAAGAGGGATCAGGTTTCATGAAAAATGGGAAAATGAATATTTCTCATGGAATTTTCTTAGTGTTTATTATGCAAACAAAGTGTGGCTAAGCTCCCACACCACTGATTAGGTTTTCTACATGGTAACCCTAATAGGATTGTCAAATTTAGCAAATAAAAATATAGGATGCCTAGTTAAATTTGAACTTCAGATCAACAACAAATGTTTTCATTTGTTTGTTTTAGTATAAGTATGACCTGTGCAATATTTGGGACATATTTATACTAAAATATTTTCTTTCTTTATCTGAAATTCTAATTTAACTGGGCATCCTTTATTTTATCTGGCAACCCTACCTCAAGAGGGGTTGAGAGCGGGTCTCTTAAGGGCCTCGCATTTGAATCCAGCTTCTTCCTCTCCTGTCTGGGTGATTTAAGGAAAGTCAGTTTAAGTTCTCTGGACTTCAAATTGTTGATCATAAACAGGGATAATAACAGCATGAGGACTTGATGAGATAATATATGTAAGAGCTGAAGGCAGAACCCACCTCACTGTACATACTCAGTAATGTCAGTTGCCGGGATCCACGCCGTTGGCTGCCCCCTTCTTCTTTGCTAGCTCAACCCCAATTTGTGCCAACCACACTGCACCCCACCCCAGGGGGGCAGTGTAATTGGTCTAGCTAATCATGTCACATCCATTCCAGTCTGCCAGTGATTTGTCCAAGGTGACCTGCTTCTGACCAATGAGACGCAATAGGAAGTTTGCAGGATGACTGCGCCAGGGAGACTTTTCTCCCACTAGGGAGGGTTGGCAGTGATGCCACTGCCTTCTCTGCTTGCCTTGGACACAGCCATGGGACATGGGGATGCTTGACCTCAGCCGCCATCCTGTGCCAATTAGGTGGCAAAAGCCAGCGTGCTGAGGATGGCAAAGGGCAAAGCCCACGCTAAATTAAAGTAAATGACAGATATTCTTATGGCTGAAGCCACTGTTAATTGGCTCTATAGAGTGGCAGCTAAGAACTTGAACTCCGGAGTCAGCTATCTGGTGTCACATTCCAGTTATGTCACTTACTAGCTCTGTGCCTCGGTTTCCCTATCTGGAGAATGGAGGGAAGATAGTATCTCCTCATGGGGTTGTAAAGAAGGAATGAATCAGTGTAAGTGAAGTGCTAATTACTGAAGTGCCTGGCAAGCTAGATTCAGCATATAACTGTTAGTCATTGTGATTCTTCTGCATCCAAGCATTTTAATTGATATGGGCACTTTTATTAAGTCCAAAATTCCCCAAATGCTGTGCAACCTTGAGAGTTGATAATACATTAAAGAATCTACACCCCTAAATATAAGCAAATGTTGTACCCTTTTGAGTTAATGTCAAAAGTCTCCCAAGAATTATTATGTGTGTTTCTTCACACCTCATCCATCCTGCAAGGACTCAAGCAGATTCAGTAGGCTGCTCTCCATCAGCTTCCAAGAAGGCAAAGATGGGTGTTGGCCACTCATAAAAATAAGCGATAGTTTTACCATCTGGGATTTGGGGTAGAAACTCCAGGGCCAAAATATGGTGGACTGAGCATAATTATATTAGTTAGGAATATTTTCAGCTGCAAATTTCAGAATACTCCATTAACCATGGCTTAAACAGTAAAGACATTTAATTCTTTCAGTGTGCAAAAAGTCTGGAGGTAGATGGTTTCTGGGTCAAGGCAGCATTTCAGCAGTATCATCCAGTATCTAGCCACTTTCAACCTTTCTAATCAGCCATCCTGTATGTTGGCTTTTTGTCATTAGCCTTGCCTCATGGTCACAAGATTGTTGCCACAGCCCTTAGCATCACATCCTTAACAAAGTGCAAGACAGGAGAAAGTGTTTAGAGGAGGGCGGAATCTCCTTTCTCCTTGAGTTCTTTTAATCTGGGAAGAAAATCTTTCCAACAGTCTCCTTGGAGGGATTCCCATCACATTGAATTGACCAGAACTGGTCTTATGTCTGTTCCATGCTGCAAGGGAGGCTGGGAAAGTGAGTTGTAGCTAAAAGGAATGGGATAATATGACTGGTTTAGCCCAATCTTAATCCCTCCCCTGGGGCTGGACCTATCACCTCCTACTCCTAAATAAAATCAGGGCTGTGTTTTTGAAGGTGAGAGGGTCTGGCTGTTGAGAAGACAACAATGGTGTCACCAAAGTGTAAACCTCAGCTTCTTCCACAAATCTCACTAACACGGCAGTTAAGGGATTAAAATAGCAAAGGGAGAAAACACACAGGCAATGAGAAAGTGGAGGAGGAGTGATGCCTCCCAGGTTTTAGAAGCTGAAAGACTTTTTGCCATGGTTCCTCATCTGGGGTCCTAGTCCTGGCTCTGCCAGGAGCCAGCTGTGTGGCCTTGAGAAAGTCCTTTCCCCTCTCTGGACCTCAGTTTCCTTACAGTTTAGGGGAATCTTTTTGGCTAACAGCTTGCCTTAACACATCTCCAGCCTGCACAGGGAGAAAAGTAGGGGCTCTTAGTCCTTTGCTCCACTAGAGAAATGATTCTAAAAACATTTGGGTTATTTTGGGGTTGTACCTGGATTACCTAAAGGGTGTGGACTTCAAGGGCCAAAAGAAACTCATCAGTCCCAAAGGTGCAGGAAAACTTTCAGCCTCCTCCTCTAAAAGAGACCCTCGGAACTGATAAATTACAATGAATGATACTGAAAGGATGTGTGGCAAGGAAGAAGGCTGGCTTTGAGCATCTACACTTTATATCCATTTTCTTACTCTATTTCCTTATTCTCCGTGTGACCCGGGAGTAGTACTTAACCACTCTATGCCTTAGTTTCCCTGTGTATGAAAGGGAACATACCATAGTATCCTCCCCTACTTCCATAGTAATGAACTTGTAGCTGAGCATGAGGCTGTCCCTATGAAGACTACATTTCCCAGCCTTCCTTGCAGTTAGATGTGGCATGTGACCCAGTTTTGACCAATGGGATGTGATCCTAAGCTATGCGGCCAACTTGTAGGTTGTACTTTAAAGGGGAGAGATATACCAGTCCCCCTTTCCATTTCCCACTGGCTGGAATGTGAATGTTGCCCCGTGACACCAGGGTGACACCGTAAGGAGGGGAGAGCAAGTTAGCAGCCTGGGCACGACAGTACAGGGTTTCCGTATCAGCCCCAGCCTGATAAGTCTGTTGTGAAGACTCAGTGCACTGAGACATGTAAATCACTGAACACAGGGCTTGGAACAAAATAAACCCTCGTGTGAGTCCTTGTGAGTCTAATGCAGTGGTTTTCATTTAAGGGGTGATTCTGTGCCCTAGAGGATATTTAGTAATGTCTGGAGATACTTTTGACTGTCATGACTGGGAATGGGGAATTGCTCCTGGCTCTTCGTGTGTAGAGGCCAGGGATGCTTCTAAACATCCTACATGCACAGGACCCCTCACTGTAGAAAATTTAATCTCCATTCTGAAATGTCAACCGTGATGTGGTTGAGGAACCCTGGTCTGATGGGATGATGCCCACCACTTACCTAGCGCCCAGGGCAAGTGGGAGGTCTCCCAGTTCCAGGTAATAGGCAGGACTCTTTGATTTCCTTGTCTGAAAGGCGTCTCTCTGCCCCACTGCGTCTTTATATCACTCACTCTCTCTGTCCGCACAGGCCCATTCATGGGGCGAGAGGACTTGCACCAAGGGGAAACTGTAACCTCATCACGTTTCTGCAGCTCATCCCTGCCGTCTCCCACCCTTTCCAAGGCAGCAAGGGGCATGTTCAAACAGCTCTGCCTTCCTCCCCACCGGCCCTGTTGCCAGCCAGGCCCGTTTCCGGGTGGTGGGCGGAGGGCACGGTGCCATCCCAATGCGGTCCAGTTTTCCCAGGCGGGGGAAGGAGGGCAGGGTGTTTTTTTGTTTGTTTTGTTTTTTTGCCTCCTGGAATGCAGGGCCCACACCATCAGGGCTGCTTGTCCAAGTAAGAGAGGGCTGAATGCTGATGAAGGCTTGTAGACTGTTGAGGAAACTGCTTCCTAGAGAAAAATCCAAGTTTCTCCTCTCCAGTTTCCCAGGATGTGGCAAGCTCCAGCCCTCTGGGATGGCAGGGATGGCTTCCAGAACCTTCCATCCTGGCAACATGAAAACCAAGAGACTGGAGCAAAAGCTAACCCCCTAAGGTGGGTATTCACTGAGAATTCAGGAGGAAGTGATGCCCCTGCTAATAATGTGTTTGGAGGCATTTCTCTCTCAGCCCTTCACCGGTCGGCTATCATTTGTTTACTTAAATAGAGACTGTGCCCCATGGCTCACTGTCAGTGGCTTCCAATCACCAGCATCGGCATCTCTTTGCTGAGGGCTCTCTCTGGCCACCAGAGCCCATTAAGCCTATGCAGGACAGGCCGGAAGTGCCCAAGAGTTCATGCCCTGGCAGCTGCCCTCAACCAATGACGTTGGAGGTGGTGGATAAAAGCCCATTTCCTCTCCCCTCGGTGGGAATACTCTGGAGGCATGTTCTACACTGGGTCCAGTGTTCTGCAGTGGGAGTGAGCCCCAGTTGCCCACAGCAGTCACCTGCTCATATATGGACACTGTATTGACTGCCTTCCCTTCCCTGTCTCATGTCCCCACCTTCTTACCCTGGGATCACCTCCCAAACAAATGATTTGAATTCTTGTCTCAGTGTCTGCTTCTGAGGGCACTCAGCCTGAGACCTACACGTACTATGAGTCAGATACACTGCTATTTGGGGATCAGAAGGGACATGGCTGCCCCCTTGGGGAACTCACAATTAAAACTGAACACCACTCCAGTAGTCATGCAAAAGCAGAATTGCAAATGGTGATGAGGGTTGAGACTGTGAAGAAACACAAAACCTTGTTGAAACCCTCTGATGGCTGCCATCTGCTCCCAGGTCAACATCCAGAGTCCTGATTGTGGCCTCAAGGCCCTGCACAACCTGCCACTGCCTTACCTCCCTGAGCTCACCTCTCCCCACTGTGCTCCAGACACAGTGGCCTAGCTGTCTCTCAATTGTGTTGGGTATGTTCATGCCTCAGGGCCTTTGCACGTGCTGCTTCCGCTCCCTGGTAGAACTTTCCCAGATCTTCCCATGGCCAGTTCCTTCTCCTTGATTCAAATCTTGATCCAAACATCACCTCCACAGGGAGATCCCCCATCAGTCACTCTCTTACCACATCACCCTGTTTGTTTACTTCATAACACATATTAGTCTGAAGTTTTCTTGTCTATTTACTTGTTTACTGAATGATCCTCAAATGTGAGCTCCATGAAAGCAGGGGCTGTGTCCCCAGGGCCTGGAACAAATCCTAAAACAGAGTAGATGCTCTGTGGTTGTTTGCTGGATAAGTGGTTGAATGTTTAAGTAAAGGAAAACGATGAGTGAATGAGTGATGTAAGGATGTTGACAGGGGGACTGAATCTTGTCTGGAAAATCAGGGAAGACTTCCCTGAGGAGGTGACATTGAGGCTGAGTGTGAATGGGGATGGGACATTAATTGGGCCAAAGGGGCAGAAGGGCTACCTAGACAGAGAGATAAGCAAAAGGCAAATGCCCAGAGGTGAAACCCAGAAGACACACCAGAGCTGTGTGCGGGAACAAACCAACTACAACTCAAGAGTTTTCTCTTTTGTTTGTTTTAATTAATGTATAATTGACATGTAACATTATATTTGTTTCAGGTATACAATGAAATATTTGATATTTGTGTATATTGTGAAATGATAACCACAGTAAGTCTAGTTAACATCTGTCACCTTAGTTACACATACATTTTTCTTGTGATGAGAAATGTTAAGGTCTACTTTCTTAGCCACTTTCAAATATGCAGTACAGTATTATTAACTATAGTTGCCATGCTATACATTACATCCCTGTGACTTATCTATTTTATAAGTGGAAATTTGTACATTTTCCCCCCACCCCCTGCATCTCTGGCCACCACCAATCTGTTCTCTATATCAATGAGCTAAGTGGTTTTTGTTTAGATTCCATATACAAGTGAGATTATATGCTATTTCTCTTAGCATAATGCCCTCAAGTTCCATCCAAGTTGTCAAAAGTGGCAAGATTTCATTCTTTTTTATGGCAAAATCATATTCAATCGTGTATGCGCGCGCGTGTGTGTGTGTGCGCGTGTGTGTGTAAATACCACATTTTCTTTATCCATTCATCTGTCAGTGGACACTTACATTGTTTCCATGTCTTGACTATTGTATGTAAGACTGCAGTGAACATGGGGTGCATATATCTTTTTGAATTAGTGTTTTTTAGGTTTATTATTTTTTTTAATTTTTATTGAAATATAATTGACTTACAATATTATATTAGTTTCAGGTGTATAACATGTTGATTCGATGTTTTTATGTTTTGTTTTTACAAAATGATCACTCTGATAAGTCTAGTTACTATCTGTCATCACACCAAGGTATTACAATGTTACTGTATTTCCTGTGTTGTGCATTACTTGTTTATTTTATAACTAGAAGTTTGTACCTCAGTCTCCCTCACTTATTTCACTCATCCTCCAGCTCCTCCCTCTTGCAATCTCCAGTTTGTCCTCTGTATCTATGACTCTATTTCTATTTTATTATGTTTGTTCATTTGTTTTGTTTTTTTAGATTTCACATGTAAGTGAAATCAAGTGGTATTTGTCATTCTCTGTCTCACTTAATTCACTTAGCATAATACCTTCTAGGTCCATCCATGTTGTCACAAAAGGCAAGATTTCATTTTTTATAGCTGAATAATATTCCATTGTGTAATATCTCATGTCTCCTTTATCCATCCATTGATGGACACATAGGTTGCTTCCATATTTTGGCCATTATAAATAATGCTGCAGTAAATGTAGAGGGAACATACCAACAAGTGGAATTACTAGATCATACAGTAGTTCTATTTTCAATTTTTTGATGAACCTCTATACTCTTTTCCATAGTGGCTGCACCAATTAACATTCCCACCAACAGTGTACTGGGTTTCCCTTTTCTCCACATCCTCACCAACATTTGTTATATGTTATATTTTAGATGATAGCCATTCTGACAGGTGTGAGGTGATATCTCATTGTGGTTTTGATTTGCCTTTCCCTGATGATTAGTGATGTTGAGCATCTTTTCATGTATCTGCTGTCCATCTGCATGTCTTCTTTGGGAAAATGTCTATTCAGATCCTCTGCCCATTTTTTAATTGGATTTTTTTTTTAAGTTGAGTTGTATGAATTCTTTGTATATTTAAGATATTAACCCCTTAGCAGATATATCACTTGCAAATATCTTCTCCCATTCAGTAGGCTGCCTTTTCATTCTCTTAACGGTTTCTTTTGCTATGCAAAAGGTTTTTAGTTTGATGTCATCCCATTTGTTTATTTTTGCACGTTACCTTTGCTTTTATTTTTATTTTTTATTTTTTTGATGTCTCATGCTTTCTATTTGACAAAACTCAACACCTTAAAATCTCTAATGAGGATGGGATGTAAAAATATAATTCAGGGGGAAAAATTCAGCATGGTGTAAAGCTTGGTAGGTACAAATCTTGTCAATCTACTTCAATGGGGGTGATTGTAGGTTTTCTCTTCAGAACATTAAGATGGTGCAGAGATTTTGGAGGGGGGAGGGCACAGGGTAGCTGATCTGGTTCTAACCATCCCACTGCCTTGCGCCTGGCTTCTGAATTTCTCTCTGTCACTCTATATCTTTGGCACTGCAAATGCTGAATCTCTCCTCATGAACAACTGAAAGAGATTCAATCTAAGAAGGACTCAGTGGAAGGAATACTTGAGAGTTATTTTTCCAATCGAGGTGCCACACAGAATGGAAATCCCTCCAGCCAACTCCAAATTCTCCTTCAACTCAGGTCATTAATCTCATCTACCCTCTTTTGAGCATCATACAAAACTTAGGTAGACCAGAAAGTCTCCCTCTTTGAGCCTGGGGTCTACCTATAGAGTTAAGCAGCTTTCCAGCTGAATTCCATCCATGGGAAATGCTATGTGTCACGTTCCTTCCAAAATGGATGAACCATTGTTACCTTTGCTTTTAGTGTCAAATTCAAAACATTATTGCCAAGGCCAATGTCAAGGAGATTACCACCCATTTTTTCTTCTATGATTTTTATGGTTTCAGGTTGTACATTTAAGCCTTTAATCTATTTTGAATTAATTTTTGTGTATGGTGTACCAAGACTTTTCTTAATACTTTTGCACCTACTATGTGGTGGGCTCACAAGTACCTGGGGAAGAAAGCAGCCATGTTGCTGCCCCCTGGAGGTGCCAGTCTGGTGGGAGTACAGACAGCTACCAAAGAGCTGGGAAGGTGTTTATTGCCAAAGACTGAGTTGCCCTACAGAGCCTCATGTTACATCACGCTGTAGATGCTCATTTTAAAAACTATGCCAGTTGGATGCTGTGTAGAAACACACACACACACACACACACACACACACACACACACACAATAAATGAAGAATTCCCAGCATTGCCCATCAAAAGCAGGTGAATAAGACATTCAGTATAGTTCCTTTTTGTTTTTAATAATTTAATCATCCTCCACCGATATGATCATGATGAGCCCAGGATTGCAATTCCCTAAGTTCAAGAAAGAATGAAACAGGGCTCCCCCATTATATGACAATGGATATTCCCATATACATTCATCCCACCTTCCTCCTCTAGTTTAGCAAGAGCCAAAGCCAGGCCCAGTCACCTAATGTGTTCTGTATCGAACTCTGGGAAGGTGCCAGGTTTTATCTCCCTGTCTCCCTGTCCTTACCCTCCAGTAGTCAGAAGAAGGCTCCAGCTAGACACTCAAGCATCCCATCTCCTCTGCAGCCACAGCAGTATCGATCCCACTCTGTAGCCCTGTGTCACCCAAGTGTCTGTCACCAGCAACCCCAGAAGGACCTTTTCCTTCTGCTTCACCAGGACCTCCAGGAAGGTCTACCAGTTGGGGCCATAGAACTCAAAGATGCTGTCCCTTCCCTAAAGAGCTCAGCAAGTGGCATGACCAGTGGACTCTGCGACCAGGGAGCCCAATGTCCTTTTGTCCCACAGAGAGTAGGAGTAATTTGCCTCCAGGCACACACTTCAACAGAAGGAGTTTAACATGGGGACTGGTTACACAAGGTGGAGAAGCTGAGAAACCACAGGAGGCTAAGGCAATCCAGTGGCAGGAAGCTGTTCCTGTGGCTGGAGGGACAAAAGATGAAGTGGCGTCACTGAAGCCCAGAAGCCAGCCAGCCAATGAGAACTAGAACCAGGGAGGGTCTGCCAGGCGAGAGGAGCATGTCCAATGCCTGAGGCACAGAGACGGGGAGAAATACCCTGGCTTTTGTCTTACCCTCCCCTCCAGTGCTGTCTCCCACAGGCCAGACCCCTGAGGAAGCCAGAGGGCAGGGAAGAGGGGAAATGAAGTTCCTGTGATGCAGAACAGAGTAAGGAAGGGTAGGGGCTGGATCTGAGAGCCAAGGTTGTCACTGCCCCAGACACGCCCTTAGGTCTCTAACTGTGGTCACTATGACCCTCCTGGGGATCAAAAACTCAGAAGCTTTGAGGACCCTGGCAGGAGAGAAGGGAGCCAGGAGAAAGGCAAACACATGGTGCTAAACAGCAACTGACTCTTGTCTCAGGGTCAAGCAGACAGCAGGGAGGGGTGGAGACTGAGGGAAACTGATGAGCGTATAGCTTGTCTAAAGTCACAGCTGCTGCTCATCTCCATCTGATTCCTGCTAACAAGGAACACAGGCCTAAGGCTGCCTGATTATTTCCTTTTGTTCCAGAGAAGACAGAAGTTCAGATTTTTATATGAAATCTCCCAATTTCTAAGGGTTGGCTATCAACTCAATTTCTCTGTAATTATGTTTAGCACTGTGAAAATCAAAATACACATCCATAGTTGGGACTGGCAGTTTGTGACATTTACATAACAGAGCCTTGGAAAGATTGGTGCCCACCATGGCCTACTGTCCAGGTTACCCAATGAATTGATGTTTGTTGAGTGACTGAGTGACTGGCAGTAGGCACATTGAAAATCTCCAAAACATGATCGTAAGTCCAACAGTCTTTGTCTCTGATTCCAATGCAATTTTATTTTTCACAATCATCCTCCCCCTCTAGTGCCTTCACATTTCCATAACCACTCATGTTAACAAGTTGTTGAACCCATTATATGCCTCCTATGTGCCAGGCTCTAGAAAACTTTTCATCTGTAAGTTGAATTATCTGGCTGCCTGCCTCCAAGTTGCTCAGAGTCTGGTGAGAGACCATTCCCATAAATAGATGATTAGATGCAGGGACTGTGTCTGCTACATTTACCACGTATCCTCTTGTGCCTAGAGCAGGGCTTAACACATAGTAGGTGCTCAATGCATTCTGTTCAACTGAATGAATAGAAGGCAATAAGAGGTATGTTCGCATACATTCTCGCAGACATTACCATGGGTTTGTGGCTCTCCAAAGGGCTGCAGTACATAGATACACAGTTTATCTGTGTATTAAAATTTCATGGGGGGAGGGGAGTTGGCAGTTAGGAAAAAAAGTATCATAAAAGGCTCCTGGAGTGGGGGAAGGTTGAGAAACACTGTTTATTTATTTATTTATTTATTTATTTATTTATTTATTTATTTATTTGAGAAACACTGTTTTAGAGGGAAGATGGGGCTACTTAACACATAATAGGGGCCCCTAAACCAGCCTGGGAGATCATGGAATGCTTCCTGGAGAAGGAGGCATTTCAATTCATCCTTAAAAGATATAGAAAAGTCAGCTAGATCAAGGGCCAGCAAACCTTTTCTGTACAGGGCCTGATAGTAAATATTTAGGCTCCACAGGTCTCTGCCACAACTACTCACTTCTGCTGTTGTAGATTGAAAGAAGCCATAGATAATGCTTAAACAAATAGATACAGATGTGTTCCAATAAAACTTTATTTATAAAACCAAATGATGGACCAGATTTGGCCTCTAGGCCATAGTGTACCAACCCCTGATCTAAATGATGGGAAAGGAGAGGCTACCTGAGGGAACAGCTCCAGCAAAGTTGTGAAGAGAAAAAGCATGCAGAATTAGCAAAGAGCCAACATTGTGGTTTTCCTGCTCCCTGGGGCACAGAAAGAGACGTCTATGTTTATACAAAGACTTGTGCTGTCACACAGGCTGAGCACAGGATCCTCAGTTAATTCAATCCACAAGTATTTACTGAGTGCCTACTATGTGCCAGGCATTGTGCGAGGCACTGGGAACACAGCAGTGAGCAAGATCATTTCTGTGTCCTCAGGACTTAGATAGAACCCAGACAAGCATATAGTTTTTGTTAAATAAACGTGTTGAATAAATGAATGGATAGATGGATGGATGGATGAGCGGGGGAGACAAACACAAAACACTCAGACAAGTAAATAAAAAAATAAGCAATTGAATACAGTTTCCTCACTAGCTATGTGACCTTGAAGAAATTATTTAACCTCTCTGTCCCCCAGGAGGTTACTACAGTCAGCCCTCTATACGGCAGCCACATCTGCAGATTCAACCAACCGTGGATTGAAAATATCTGGGAAAAAAAATTCCAGAAAGTTCCAAAAAACAAAACTTGAATTTGCAGTGTGTTGGCAACTATTAACATAACATTTACATTGTATTAGATATTGTAAGTAATCTAGAGATGTTTTAAAGTGGGTTATGTGCAAATACTCTGCCATTTTACATAAGGGACTTGAGCATCCATAAATTTCGGTATCCGTGGGGATCCTGGAGCCAGTCCTCTGTGGGTACTGAGAGATGACTGTACAAGCCAAGTGCAGGACCAGCATGTAGTGTCTGCTCATAAATGTAGCTGCTGCTACTAGTTTAAGTCAATATGCAGTTAAATAAATACATGATCTTTAAAAACTGATCAGTGCTACACAGGAACAGAGCAGGTACAAATGAGAGAGAGAGGAAACTACTTTGGATCAGATAGTCTGGGTCAAGGCTGTCCTGGCTACATCCTGTGAGTATATCCTAGAATTAGTAGTGTTTCCAGCCGTGATGCCCTGCAGCCTCATAAGAGGCAGTTAATTACAAATACAGGAAGGTGTCTTCTCTAATTAGAGTGTGAGTGTAAAGGATAAAAGGGGGAGAGAGGGTGAGGCTCTGGTCACAGAGCCAGGGTGCTCCACTGGGAACCCATCCATGAACCCCGAGAACTAGACTCAACTCTGGCAGGCCTGCCTGGAGCTGAGCCCTTCTCAGGTCCTAAGTGGAGGTTGGGGACAATGGGAAATACACCCTCTTAGGACAGGGCTAGGGTCGGGGGAGCAGGGAAAGGGTTTTGGAGCCACTCTGAAATAATGTTCTTAAAGCAATGGGCCCAGCATGTGACAAGAGTGCTAAATCAGTGTTAGATGTTTCCAATCTTGTTACACTTTTGCTTTTTATTGTTGTTACCTGTTACCTGTTATTGTTAGCTGGGTGACCCTCTCTGAGCATCAGTTTTCTCTTCTTTAAAATGAGGTGATTACAGTACAGAAGTGCTAGATACAGGTAGAGCACATGGCACAGAGCAGGGCCAGTAACACTTCTCTTGGCGGACGCTTAGGGGGCCATTACCTTGTGCGGGGCACCCACCCCTTCATGCATGATGGATGTGTTAACTCATTTAACCCTCATTTCCCAGACAAGAACCTCAGGGCCACCAGAGACAGCCCTGTAACTGCTCAGCTCAGGGGGCACCAATCACACAGACCATAACAAGAAGAGCACCCCTGAAGCTCTGGTGCACAGAGAGGTTAAGTTACTTGCTCAAGGTCACACAGCTAGTACACGGCAGAACCCAGGTTAGACCCCAGGCAGCCTGGCTCCAGAGCCTGGCTCCTAACCCTGTATCAGCATTTGCCCTTGTCATGTTGGTTGCTGTAATGCAGGGTTTCTGGGATGCAGATAAATTGGTTTTCCCTTTGCCCAGCCATGCAGGCAGCAAGTCTCCTTCCATCCATCTCTCACTTCTCTCTACCCCAAAAGCCTGAATATTTATGGGAATTTTTGATGGTTTTATTGTTTCTAAATTATGCAAGAGCAATATATCTATGTTTCAGTTTGTTGTGCCTACTTCAATCTGAGGGAACATGTGAAAATGCCTGGACATCCAACCTCAGAGATTGGCACTGGGTGGGTCCCTCTCTGCATAATCACATGCTCAAAGCCTTCACTAGACAGATGGGCTGAGCACAAAGTGACTGGCCCAGGGTCACACAGCTCGGAACTGCAGAACAAAAATAGGTCTTCTGGACTCCAGCCTCACTCTTCTTAATCCCCATGTCTGACGTCACAAACTGGTGGCCCATAAGCCAAATGCAGCCTGCAGCCTGTTTGATTTGGCCTGCATGGTGTTTTCATAAAATTAGAATTTATCACCAGCATTTAAAGAAAGGGATATTTCCAGGAATGATATTCAAAACATGTAACCAGACTGGCCTGGGCATCGACCATTCAGAGTGAACACTGGCGATCCAGCCAAAGCCATGGCTATTGCAAGAAAAAGCAATAAAAAATCAAAAGGTTTAGAAAAGGCAAAAGTATGGAGACACTAAAAAGCTTAATAGCTGCCAGGGGCTAGAGGGGAGGGAGGGATGAATCCGCAGAGCACAGAGGATTTTTAGGGCAGTGAAACTACTCTATATGACATTGCAATGGTGGATACATGTCATTATGCATTTGTCTAAACCCACAGAATGTACAGTGCTGAGAGTGATCCCTAATGTAAACTCTGGGCTCTGGGTGGGTCCCTAATGATGTTTCCTTTAGGTTCATTGATTGTAACAAATGTACCACTCTGGTGGGGGATATTGATATTTGGGGAGGCACTGGAACAGGCAGAATAGGGTAAGGTAGGAGTGGAGAGGATATGGAAATTCTCTGTACTTCCCACTCAGTTTTGCTGTGAACCGCTGAAAAAGAGTCTGTTTAAAAAAAATCGGAAGATCTGGCCACACTGCTCCCACATTTTCACAGGGCCACAATGGGCTGTCGCCGAGTCCTAGGTACACCCTCAGGTTGAACGTGGGTATCCGAGTCTGCTAGGCTCCTGAGTCTGTCTCGCTCCAGGTATCACCTGGCCAGTCCCTGTGTGTGACTCAGGCATGAAGAGGTTCTTGATGAGAAAGAGAATTGGGTGAAAGTGTGACCTGCTGCAGCCGGCCAATGAGGAGAGGAAAGAGCCCTGGTGACGCCTGCCTTTATCAGACCCTGCTCATCATCTCCCTGGGCTGGAGCCTCTTATGCCTTTTCTGTGGGGCTGAGTGAGCCATTCTTGATTCACCCATCATGTGCCCGGGCCTGTGTGGGCGGGAGCCCGCTGTGGGACACAGCCCCATGAAGCAGCCTCGCTCTGCACTGAAGCAGGCAGAATCGAAGTTCTGAAGTTTGAAATGATGCCAACCGGAAAGATTAGAATTAAAATAGGCAGGACATGGGCAATTAGAAGCTGCCTTACTCCCCCAAAAAATTTTCCCTAAGGTCACACCCTTCCTGATAAATCAGATGAATTTTTCTTCTAGTAGTTTATTTGTACAATCACTCACTCATTTAACAAATGTCCAAAGGAGGCCTTAGAATAGAGACAACAGGACAGTTGAGGGGAGTGTTCAATAGCCAGCCATTGCTTGTACCTGACCACTGTCCATCCCCCCATCTTCTGGGGAACCCATTCCTTCCGAAGTATCACTCCATGTGGCTCAGGAGGAAGTGGGCTGTCTCCCCAACAAGGGCAGTAAGTGGATCAGGCTTGCACAACGAGCATATTCCATCCCCCAGCCCCAGGGATTGGTTCTGGGATGGGCATGTGACCCAAGTCAGGCCAACATGAGTCAACCCCAGACTTACGCTGGGACTACATAGAAAAGTCAGCTTCTGTGCACTTGGCTTGCTGACCTGGCAGAATGGAACCCTGGGATGTGGGGGAATCACTGTCACCACATGGGGTGATCCTAACTGACACAGAAGAAAACAGAGCTGAGAGTTAGAAAGAGCGTGGTTCCTAAATAACAGGTGCACATCTGGATCCAGCCATTCCTGAAGCTGAACCCATCTCAAGACTTTACATAAACCAATATATTCATACACACACGCACACATTTTCTTCTTATGCTATTTTGAGTTGGGTTTGTTTCTGTCATTTTCAGTCAAAAGACCTGGACTAGACAAGTAGATAAATAGGTATTTCTAGGCTGGAAGACAAATAGCTGTAGCAAAAGCAGACCATGAGAAATCCATACAGAGTGCTCTGAAAGCTGAAAGGAGAGAAAACCAGAACTGGCTTCAGGGAAGAGGCAAGTTTTTGTTTACACTCCACAGACATTCATTATTCATTCTGAGTTTTGATATTCTAATAACGATGACCATTTGCTGAATGATTAATAGATATCAGGTCCTGTGCTGAGTCTTTTCTCAGCTTGTTTGTCCTCACAACAGCACCGTAAAGTAACTGCTCTCCTTGCTTTACATAAAACAAACTGAGGCTCAGAGAGGTGAAGTGACTTGCTCAAGATCACACAGCAATTAGATGATGAAGTGCTGACTCCAAAACCTGGGCTTTTCACCCCTACATGGCACTGTCTCATTTCCACATTTGCCAACATTCCTAAATTTTGCCCCAAAATGTGTTACCAAGAGATGGTAAATGGATGGTTGAAGACAAACATAAAGTGCTGGATACGGAGATGTGTCACCAGAGCCCCTTCCAGGAGACAGCCATGGAGAAAACAGTCCACAGACAGCTTCCAGCTCCTTCAGGGCCTGCCTCAGCTACAGGGATCCCCTGCACCTGGGCCTCGCCCTTCTAGCGGGAACTGAGGCAGGAGGGAGAACGTAGCAGGAAATGAGGCCACAGTGGAGTGAAGAGGCGGTTCATGCAGGGCTGACAGGTCTGACAAACCGTGCAGAACCCGCTACAGGATTAGCCGGATCAGGTGTAAGGTGAGAACACAGGGCCCTTATTCTGAAATTTTAAGAACTTCAAAACGGCAACAGCAGAGCATTAAACCAAGTGCAGGGCCCTTCAGAGTGTGGGGTGCTGCATGACTGCAGTGGGTGCTCACCCAGCAAGCCAGCCCCAAAGTCACAGTCAGGAGTTGGATTTTATAGTCTGTCCTGTTGAGACATGAAGTCTCAGAGACGTGAAGTGACTTTCCCACAGCCCCACGGAGCGCCGGTGTTGGAGGCAGGATTCAACTTCAGGTCTTGTTTTCATAACTCCTGCTGTAGCTGGGAGGGCCACGGGTGGACAGTAGTGACTCTGAACGCCCGAGGTCTCAGGAGCCAGGATCAGGGCTTTGCTGCCCAGACAGCCTGTGGCTGGCAGACTCAGCACCCATTCCCTCCTCCCTCTCACTGCTCACGACGGTGACCAGACCCTCACTCTCCCAGCATCCCTTGCAGCTGGGTCAGGCACTTGGTCAGTCATGTAATCAGCTCTGCCGAAAGAGACAGAGAGTTCTAGGGCTTTGGGGAAGGCTTTCACTTTGGGATAAAGGGGACAGATGTGGATGGCGCTGCCCTTCTTCCTACTGTGAGGAGCACTAAGCATCCATCCTAGAACCATGGTGGAGAAGCCAAGAGAATTGCAGAGATGCCAGCAAGAGCCCTGATTTTCTTGAGCCACTAAATCAATACTGACAACTGCCTCCCTCTGAACTTTTTATTATGTGGGGGAAATAAACCCTTGCTTGTTTGAGTCACTTGAGCAGTCATTTGGGTTTCCAGTTACTTGCAGCCAAACACATTTCTATCTATCACAGTCTCTTCTGCAGAACCATATGTTGCTCTGGGGCTCCACTATACATCCAGAGATCCTGAGGTCAGAAATGGAGAGGAAACTTCCCCGAGTTGCCTGGTGGAGTCATGAGTTTACTGACTCACTGTCCAGTGCTCCTTCTGCTCATGCTACAAATCCTGGTCTATTTCCTTTCAATTAGGCTGCTATAGACATGGCCAACAGCTGCTGTGTAAATTAAACATAAGGCAGTGATGACCTTGCCCCTGAATCTTTCCAGTCTCTTACGTAAATAGAGGCCCCAGGCCACTGCCTCCAAGCCTTTGGACCCAGGACAGCTTCCCACATCCTTTAAAAAAATGAGATGACCAAATGTAGAGTCTATGCTCCTGGAAAATGTGAGTCACAAATCATGGAGCAGAAAGTTCACAGCCAGGAGTCTGCCTATCATACTGGCAGTCTAGTCCCCCAGGCTTACACTGAGTGTGTTCAGTGAAGCACTGACTCATCTGCAGCTTGTGGTTAGCTCTGACACTCAGATCATTTTCTGCTCTTCTTGTGCCAGGCTGGTGGTCTTGTTAGGTGCTGTCAACCTCCTGTCTCTGTCCATATTTTTAGAAGATTATATGAATACTAAAGAAATAATAACAGATACTAATACTCACAGCACTTTCATATTCTGCGTGCTTTAGGTGAATTTAAATTTTTTCTCAAAAATCATTGTCTAAGTAGTAGTACTGCTTATATTTTATGAACAGAAAAATTAAGGTCTAGAAAAGTTAAGTCACTTGCCCAGGGTAGCAGAGCTAGGAGTATTTGGTGGAGCTGGAATATGACCATAAGTCTGATCCTGGAGTCCAGCTCTAAAGGACAAAGTCAATTAGATCCAATAGGATAGTTTCAGAGGCGCCACAATAGCAGTTCAGACTATAATAATATTTATTGTTTTTTAAAAGACTTCTGGGGATTGGAGACCCTAGAGTGTATTTGGCATCTCAAGTTTGTCATAAAGGACCAAGACTCCTTGCCTTCAGTAGCAAGTCAGAACCTTGTCCTTAGGCTGGTCACCTATTGTCACAAGATGGCTGCCACAGCTCACTCATCACCTCTTCACACAAGTATGTCCAAAGCAGGAAAGGAAGAAAAGAGACAAATAGGTCTCTCTTCATGTGCTTCTTTCTTATCAGAGAGAAAATCTTTTCCCAGAAGCCCCCGGCAGATTTTCCTTTTGGCCAGAACTGGGTCATATGACCACCCCTAGACCAATCACAGGTCCAGGAGAATAAGCCATGGTTGCCTTAAATGAAATGTGGTTTATTTCCCAGGGCAGTACACATGGCCAGCAGAACAAAGTCAGAGTTCTGCCAGCAGAAAGAAAGGGGGAAATGGTAGTTGGCCTGGCAACCCCAGTGTCTGACACCTCAGCATTTTTAAACATTTAACACAGGCACCACTACTGGTTGGCAAGATTATTGTAGTGGTACATGAAGTTGTGCTTTAAAAAAAAATTTAGTGTTTATTACATATTTACACACATTTGAAAAAAAACATACATTGCTAACTCATCAGAACCATGAATTCGTTAATATTATTTATGCAGATGAAACAACTGTATTTAAGGGTTTTTTAAAATAAAAAATTATATGAGTTAAAGAAAAATATTAAGTAAATAATAGTTTAATTTACTTCAAGATTTGGCAATTGTAAGGATAGGAAACTCTGTTCTATGCTACCCTGCTTAGCATTTTTTTCCAGCTTCTCAAAGGCATTCTGCCTTCAACCTCCCTCTTGAGGAAGACAAACATCCACAAAGATTTTTGCATCATCTGCAAATATGATTCAAATAAAGCCTCGAGCTCAAATATAATCCAGGCTTTCTCAGCAGGGAGGGGCAGGCATCTTGACTCCAAGCCTTCCCTGGTATTTCACCTCTGTCTTAGTGGTTTTATGGTTTTACTGGGTCTGCGCCTCCTGTTGTAAGCTGCCACAAATCCTATTTCTGAAAGAACAAGATATAAATAATAAACAGAGTGACCACTTGAGATTTCTTGTCCTTGTCAGGAATTTTCAAACTTTCCTAAGGCATGAACTCTTTCCCTTTAAACAAGGGGTCCATCCTAAGAACTGGATAAATAAATTACGGCCCAGTGACACAATGAAATATGCTAGAGCCTTTGTTAAAAAGAATGAGGTCTTCCTCGACTTACACTGGGGTTACATCCCAATAAACCCATCATAAGTTGAAAATATTGTTAAGTTGAAAATGCATGTAATACACCTAACCCCACCAAACATCATAGCTTAGCCTTGCCTACCTTAAATGTGCTCAGAACACTTGTATTAGCCTAGAGTTGGGCAAAATCAACCAACACAAAGCCTATTTTATAATAGAGTGTTGAGTATCTCATGTCATCCATTGATACTTTGCTGAAGGTGAAGAACAGAATGCTTGTCTGAGTACAGGATGGTTGTAAGTGTATTGGTTGTTCGCCCTCGTGATCGTGGTGCTGACTGGGAGCTGTGGCTCACCGCCCTGCCCAGCATCACAAGAGAGGACTGGACCACATGTCACTGGCCTGGAAAAAGACCAAAATTTAAAATCTGAATTATAGTTCCTACTGAACACATACGCTTTCATACTATTGTAAAGTTGAATAATTGTGAAGTTGAACCATCGTTAAGTTGGGGACCCTCTGTATGTGCTGATATCAAGAGATGTCCAGGGTGTATAGTTATGTGGAAGAAGCAAACAATGGGTACAGTGTAAACCAGGGGTCAACAAACATTTTCTGTAAAGGGCCACATAGTAAATACTTCGGGCTTTGCAGGCTATACAATCCCTATTGCAAGTCCTCAAGTGTGCTGTCGGGGAACAGAGGCAGCCACAGAAAGCACATAAACACATGGACAGTACTGTGTTCTAATAAAACTTTATTTTGGACACTGAGAGTTTAATCTCATATAATTTTCATGTATCATAAAGTATTATCTTTTGGTTTTTTTCCAAACATTTAAAATGTAAGAAAATGTAAAAACCATTCTTAGCTTGCAGGCTGTACAAAAACAGGCAGCAGGATAGATTTGTCCTGAGGACCGTAGTTTGCTGATGCCTTGTATAAACCATTGATGCAAAAAGAAATGATAGAGAAACACAGGAAACAGGGAGATTACATTACATATATGGATGAGGGTGTGTGTGTGTGATATACTGCATATTTGGAGAGAGAGAAAATGGGAGAGATTTGTATATATAGCTAAAAGGACGCACAAGAAACTGACAACAGTTGGTGCTTCTGGAGACGGGAACTGGGAAAGATCAGATGAAGGCAGAAGGGAGACAGTTTTCCGCACAGCCTTCTTATACTGTTTGAATTTTTCTCCATGTGCCTGTGTTGCTTTTACAAAGCAGAAAACATTCACTGAAGCAAAAAGGATTTCTGTGCCACGGTGCAGAATGAGATGATCTGAATCAACCTGGTTGATTGCCTGGTTGCATGTAGGCAACCATGGCAGAACTCCAGGGGGCGCTGTCCATGGGGTTATTTATAGCATGGATCCTCTGGCATTGTGCAGGCCCCACCCTGTGTGGCTGGCAACAAAATTAGCACCAAGACTTTGTATGACGTGAAATTAATAAGTAAATATTGAGGGAGTCGGGTTGGGGTGGAAGTCGTGGGAGGAACAATAAAATCTCGCTATTTCCGTTTTATGCTGTTCCTTATCTGGGTCACAGTAAAACCGATGTTCTGCCAATATTTACTTTTGATCTTTGCTCCAGAGTGAAGGAAAGATGCCCAGGCCCAGCATAAATGTGAGGGTGGAATTGAGAGTTATGAGAAGAGAAAGGAACTCACCCTGAAATAAAATCATCTCAAGAACCTAAATAAGAAAATGCCATTCGTTTCACAGAAACACTTAAAGGCCAAGTTTACTTATTCTGCTCCCACTCTTGGAACTCCAGTCAGCTTTCCCAGAGATTCGGGGTTCAATGAAACCCATTTGGAAGCATTTTTGACCTAGGTCAGAGGTCACAAATGGCAGCTTCCCACCTAGGTAGACAGATGGGGATTTTTGATCAGCAATGGTTTAATGGTTTCAAAATCAAGACATTTCACATAAATGTAGAAGTTTCTGGCTTCCTTTAGAACATTTGGAGCTTGGCCATATTGGGCCCATAATCCCACATGGAAACTTTAGGTTGTAAGGTAGCCAAGTGGTAGCTGTACCTTTCAGGTGGGACAAAGGTTACCAGTTTGCCACAGTCCCCACCCCTCCCTGTTACCTTCCAGCAAAACTGCTTCACTCATTTCTTTTTCCATTTACACTTCATTCACTCAAGCAATATTTATTAAGCACTTCCTATGTGCCAGGCAATGAGGTTATAGCTGTGGAAAAAAACAGAAAAATACTCCTCACTTCATAGAACTTATGTTCCAGTTGGGAAGACAGAAGATCAATTAAAAAAAGGAGGAAAAAAAACATAAAATCCCAGATAGTGAGAAGTTCTATGGAGAAAAATAATGCAGCAAAAGTGGAGAGGGACTGTTAGGTGTGGTCAAGGAAGGCCTTACTGAGAAAGTTATTTGAGCAAATGCCTGAAGCAGGTGAAGAAGCAAGCCTTGAGGATATCCATGGCAAGAATGCTCCAGTCAGAAAGAATAGAAAGTGCAAAGGCCCTGAGGCAGGCCTGTTCCTTTTGTGCCTGAGGAGCAGTGAGGCAGTCAGTGCATATAGAGAGGAGTTAGTGAAGGGGAGAGGGAGAAAGATGAAGTCAGGGAGATGCCAGGTGTACAAATCTTGGAGGGTCTCGTAGGATCTTCGGCTTTTACTCTACATGGGGTGGGAAACATGGAGGGTTCTGAGCAGAGGAGGGACATGGTTGGAATTAGGTTTTGATAGACTCCCTTTGGCTGTGTGAGGTGAATGCACTGTGTGCATGTGTGTGTGTAGAGAGTGGGACTGGGAACAGGAATGGAAGCAGGAAGACCAGTGAGACCCTACTGCCGTCATTGTCTGGGCATAAGATGATGGTGGCCAGATCAGGATGGTGGCCATAGGGATGGGAGAAGAGGTTGGATTTTGGTCATATTTACTGTGTTTCCTACCTGGCTCTTTCTGGCACTTATGAGAAACTTCCTTCATTCACTCTGATCCAGCCACACTGTCCTTCCATATTCAGCATATGCATATTCATGCTTATGCATATTCTGCATATTCATGGCTGTATCTTTTAATCCCCCAAAGACTTATGTGTTCATTTGATTTTTAAACAGCCCCATTTCACAGATGAGGAAACTGAGGCATAGGAAGATGAGCTCCTGTTTACTCAGTGTACTTTCTAAAGAGGCTCACATCAGTATCTCCCATCTCTTATGATTTTTCTCTATCTTCAAAAAAAAACCCCAGCTTTTTTGAGATATAATTCACATGCCACAAAATTCACATTTTTAAAATGTGCAATCCAGTGGGTTTTGTTATATTCACAGTGTTGTGCAACCATCACCACTATCTAATTTAGAAATTGTCATCGCCCCCCAAAGAAACTCTGTACCCATTAGCAGTCACTCCCCATTCCTCCCTTCCCAGACTCTGGCAACCAGTAATCTACTTTGTGTCTTTGTCAATTTGCGCCTTCTGGACGTTTCAGATAAATGGAATCATACAATATATGCTTTCTGTGACTGGCTTCTTCCACTTAGCATATCTTTGAGGTTTATCCATGCCATAGCCTGTATAACTACTGCACTCCTTTCATGGCTGAATAATACTCTATTGAATGGATTTGGCACATTTTGTTTATGTTGATGGACATTTGTTTTTGCGTGATGTATGCCTTCACTGCTCTTGGGTGCCTTGATACCTAGTAATGGAATTGCTGGTTAAACTCTATGTATAACCTTTTGAGGAACCAAAATGGTTTTCCAAATGGTTTTCCAAAGTTCTACACCATTCTAAAATCTTACCAGCCAATGTGTGAGGTTCTAGGTTCTGTACATCCTCCTCATATAAAGTGACTCTTCTTCTTATAAAGTGACTTTGACAATCCTCCCATTGAGTGGTAAGGTCTCTCCATTCTCTCCTGTCCCTTCCCCTTGAAACTTGCATGACCTTTACGATTGCATCAACCGACAGAGGACAGTGGAAATGATCCTGTGTAACTTCCAAGCCCAGATCCTAAAAACGCCCCGCGCTTCCAGCTTGCTCTCTTGGAACGCTTGCTCTGGGAACCCAGCCGCCGTGTTGTGAGGAAGCCCAACTAGCCCAAGTGAAGCGCCCACGTGGAGAAATCACATGTAGGGTGTCCTACTGCCATCCCAGCCGAGGAGCCAGCGGCCAGCCATACAAGTGAAGACTCTCCACATGATACCAGTGACCCCCCCCCAGGCACCAAGTCACCCCCTATTCTTCCAGTCACCCCGGCTGAGACTGCCAACATCATGGAACAGAGACAATATAGATCTCTGTGCCTTATCCGAATTCCTGACCCACAGGATCCAAGAGATAGAAATTCAAAAGAATAGAATGGCTGTTTTATGCCACTCAGTTCTGGCATGTTTGTTGTGCAGCAGTAGTAACCAAAACGCACAGCTATCAAGGGCCAAGGTCAGAATTCAGACCCTAGTCTGTCTGGCCTCAGGGCCATCCCTTTATGATCCCATGGGCCTGTCCCACACCTCAGGCCATGAGGATGGGGGTCGATGCTCCCTTCCCTGTCCCATTTGACACTGATCTTCTGGCAGCAACATAAACCATTGACCACCGACGGAAATTCCTTCCTTTTGTCAGCTTGTTGCTGCTCCACAGTTGTTGTTTAATGCACGAGAACTTTTACACTTTCTACAAAAACCAGAATAAATAAATAAGGAAAAATAAAATCCACCTGTCATCCCCAGCATGCAGGGAGAATCTCTGTGAAACACTTGACTCTGGGGTTAAATCGCAGGATACAGGCATGATTTCACCATGTACATGTACATGGCGCCAAAGGGGGACGGCGGGGCAGGGGGAGAGAAATGACCTAAATAGTTCAGGTGAGTCTGGCTGGCAGAGCCTGTCTTTTGTTCAGCATGTCCCTAAACACAAGGGAGCCCCTCCATCCAGGGGCTGTTTTGAATTACAAAGAGTTCCTCGTACATGGTTGAGAGAAAATTTAACTTATTTTCTAGGATCATTTTGACTCTACTTAAAAGGAGAACTTTTTCCCCCCAGCAAAAAGACGGATTGCTTTACACGTATGGTTTTGCACTTGCCTTTTTCACAGAACAACATACCTTGAACTGCTTCTGTGTAAGCTACTTCCTCGTGGCCCTCTTTGTAGAAGAGAAGCTTTTCCGTGACACACAAGATATCTGGGTCTGGGCTGTAACATAGTAAAAGTCTACTGAAACACCATGAATCTTCCGGTCGTAATGCTGAGTGAAAGAATCCAGACAGGGAAGAGCCCATACAGTGTGATTCCATTTATATAAAGTCCAAAAGCAATAAAGTTAAGCTATGGGGTTAGAACTCGGGACAGTGGTTAGTTAACCTAGAGGTGGGGGTGGGGTGACTGGGAGGGGACATGAAGGGGGCTTCTAGAATGTTCTGTTTCATTCTGGAACGTTCATCTGGATGCTAATTAGACCAGTTTGTCCACTTGGTGAGAATTCACTGTACGATGTGTGCACTTTTCTGTGCAAAAAAACAACTGAAAAAACCCAGTGTTTTCAGAATGTGGGCTGTACTGTATGAAAATACATGTTTTATATGTTTGCCATTTGTAGACATATGTGAGTATTTAGAGGACTGGATACAGAGTTGGGAAAGCTGGGTCTGAATCTTTGGAATTTTATCCTGACACTGATAAATCTGTCACCTTGGACAAATTACTTACCTTCCCTGAACCTCAGTTTCTTCACCTGGACTCCTTACCAGGCCCACAAGGCTCACAGGATCAACCCTGCCACTCTCTCCAACTGGATCTACCAACCGTCTTTGGCTCTCTGTCTCAGCCCCAGCCACACTAGCCGCCATTCTGTTCCTCTCACAAGCAAAGCTTAGTGTAGCCTCGGGGCCTTTGCACTGGCTACTAGTTCCTGCTACCTGGAACTGTCCTCTCCCTGCTTTTCTTGGATTGGTCCTATTTTCTTCATTCATGTCTCAGTCCAAGTGTCACCTCCTCAGAGAGCCGCTCAGTGACCACTCCCCACACAAACCAACATCGATTACATTCCCTGGTCTCATTTTCTTCCCAGTGCCTCTCTCTGAAATTGTCATACTTGTTTTCTTGTGTTGCTGTTGTTTACTTGGCACTTGCTCATGATTCCCTGTGTACCTACAGGCTGCATGAGATCAGGGATCTTGATAGTCTTGTTCATTGCTACATCCTCATCATCTCAAACAGTAACTATTTGTTGAATCAATTAATCAATCTACACAGTGATTTGATTCTACTTTATAGAATCCTCAAGAGGGTCAATGAGATGATGTCTTGAAAGCACATTTTAAGCATCCAGATTTATGAAACACAAGAGAACTCTGAAAGCCTCGTTTGAATGTGGTTCACTGCTAAACAGGCTTAGGTTTCCTCTTGAGCGAGACCTTTGATAATCTGATTCCTTGTAAAAGTCACTATTCCTTCTGTAGCTATTTCCCTCCTCATCTTTTGTTCTATTGGCCATCTGCCTGAAACAAAATCACTAATACTCTTGTTTAGTTTATTTATTTCTTTAATCTTACTTTAGCATGATATTGAGTCATTTAAAAGGTACAAAGAGTGCATGATGATGAATCTGTCTCCTTCTGATTCTTGACCCAGAAGCAGCTAACATTTCCAGATACCTGGAAGATGATTCCAGAAATTTTCTACACATAAACAGGCATGTAACGATAAATAGCCCCACCTTTTCTACTTACACAAAAAGGATCTGATTACATGCAGATCTGCTTTATATCTTTGCTTTTTCTTTTTTCCCGCTTTACAATCTATTTCCATTTCACTACCCATGAAGTGGCTTTGCTCTTTTTAGCGTCTGTATGGCACGTCGTGAGTTACCCGTTCCCCTGCTGACGGGTACAGGGTAAACCCAGTCTTTTGCTACTACGAACAGTGCCTTTCCTCAAACATAACATCTTGGGGCCCAAGAAAGTCACTGGAGGCCTTCTGAGTCTGTTAAAGGAACCCCAGATCTCACCCTTCCCCAACCTCATCTCCACCCGCCTCCAAATAACCTCCTCGGTGCTTGTATTATGGCCTTTGAAAGACTTTTTCAGAGTTGACTTTGGCTTCTTGGCCTGAACTCTGAAGTGTTTGAGCTGATAAGACAGTGGGCTTGGCTGAGAGGGGGTAGTAAATAGTTACCTTGGAGGCCCTCAGCCCGAGCAGAAGTGGGGGCCGCAGCCCACCTCCAGCAGTGGGCTGTATGGACGGAAGACGGTGAATCGGTGCTAGGGCCCGACAGCCTGGGGAAGGGGGGAGGGGGGAAGGCGGCTGCACGCAGGCCTGCTCTTCACCAATTCCTTGTGACCTTCAAGAACAGCCTGGACAGGGCTAAGCAAGTGTTGGCTTATTTACTGGAGCCTCTCCGAAACCAAACGGGACACTGTGGGCAAGTTAGAGCAAAGCCCTGGCAAACCTCAAGACTCGGACATACCTCAAGAGGCCTTGTACCCTGAGAAGCCTGAGGAGCCACAGAAGGGCCCTGTCTCTGTGGCTGCAGCAGACACATTGGCACAGTTGTGACACTGTCTCACCACATGCTGTCCACTGTTCTCTCATTCCAGGGATTTTACCTGCCTGGCACTGATCTAGGTCCCAGGCCACAGAAGGGAACATAATTCGTCCCCATTCCCACCTTCCAGAGCTTTTGTCAGTCTAGAATGACAAAAGTGACAAACAGACAAGGAGTTCCCAGGGTGCTATGACAGGGACAGACAGGCTGTAGGGGCCAGAGCAAGGGCACTGCCTGGCCTAGAGTAGGAGAGGGCCTCCCTAGTCATGACACATCCCAGCTGAACACTCCCCAGGGATCCCCAGGAATCCCCAAAATTCCCAGAGCCCACGGCCCCTGGGTGATCTGGCCCTGCCCACCTCTCCAACCTAGGTCAGCTTGTCAACACTCCAGCTTGTCAACACTCCATGGTGGCTCCTGCCTCAGGTCCTTATAGTGCTCTCCCTCTGCCTACAGCATCCTTACCTCCCACCTCCTTAGCCAAGATGTCACCTCCTCCTCCAGGAAGCCTTCCCTGGTGCCCAGGATGGGTCGGGATCCCCCTCAGGGCTATCTCGTGCGCCTGTACATTCCCTGTCTCAGCTCTGACTATTCTGGATTGGGGTCACCTGTCTGTAGGTGGCCAGAATCCAGGCTCCATGGCTGGCCTGCCTACATTCAGATGTTGGCTCCCCTTCTTATAACCTTGGGCCGCAGTTTTCTCATCTAGAAAGTGGGCATTATGATGGCACCTACCCCACAGGATGGTTGTGAGGAAGAAGTGATTTAATTTAAGTGCTTAGAGCAGCGTCTGGCATAGAATTTGTGCTCCGTATTATTATATCCGTCTCTCTCCCTCCCACAAGGTTCTCACTTAACATTTGCTGGATAAATTAATACAGCCCTTCAAATACACTGGTGAAGATGAGCAGTGGGGAGAAATGCTTGTGATACAATGGAAATGTTTTTAAAAACACAACACTAAGTAGTAGAGCAGTATGATTTACAACTATGCAAACACACACACACACACACACACACACACACACACACACACACACACAATACTCTAGCTTAGAAGAAAGAAAAAAAACCAGAATGTTTGGTGTGGTTGCATTAGAAGAATGGGACAAAGAATAATTTTTCTTCTTTCTTGTTTGATGTTTTTTTTTTCTAATCTTCTTTAATAAGCATGGCTTCAATTTAAGTGAGAAAAAATAACAACAAATCTAGAGAAGGGGCAGCCCGCAAGCCCTTTCTGTTCCATACAGTTTTCCCACAAACTAGGGTAGGGTGGGGCAGGGTGGAGTGGTCAGAGAAAAAGCTGCCCTTCAGAAGTGAAGCAAGAGTGGGAAAACCAGTGTGCTCTGGGTTGGGGGAAGGTGTCAGCCGACCAGGGGGATGTTGTGCCCAATAATGACAAAGCGTGCCCTCTCCCAACACAGGGCGTGCTGGACATTATGGGTGCTGCCACTCCCCAAAGCCTCCCCAGACCCCTAGAGGAGGGGTGGCGACCTCACCTAACACCATAGCCCCCATGTTTCCCTGTAGCTTCACAGGTATCACACCACCGTGTTTGTGACCCTCTTCACGTACACGACCTAACGTAACCTGGTCCTGACAACCTGCCTGCAAGCAAGCCGTAGGTCACTATGGTAGGTACGGTATGCTCATTTCACAGAGGTGGAAACTTAGGCTCGAAAAATTTAATGATTTGTCCAAAGTTGCCTAGCTGGTAGATGGCAGTCTAAATTTAACACCATCTGGCTCTATCCTTGTCTGTGATTGGCCTCCTTCTCATTTCTACTAAACCAAATGGTGAGTTTCTAGAGGAAAGAGGTGGGTTCATAGGCTTCATTGTGTCCTCAGGGCCTGGCATCATTATGCAACAATGATTGAGTAAATGAACTAACAAATGGGGGTTGGATGGATGGATGGATGAGTAGATGGGTAGATGGATGGATGGACTGAGTAGGTAGATGGTTGAAATGCATGAATGAAAGGATGGATGGATGGATGGATGGGTAGATGGGTGGGTGGATGGACTGATGGATGAGTGGGTGGGTAGAATGCATATATGGAATGAATACATGGCTGAATATGTAAAATAATTAATTAAATAAATGATTGTGAAAGGCAGAGGGCACTAAGAAGAGGAATGCTTGTTCCTGAACCTTGAGTGTGCCCTTCAGGAAGACTGTAAAACAGCAGCTCTCAGGTCAAACCAGGCTTCAGGTTTGTTTTGTTTGGTTGTCAAAAGTGTTCTTAATTTTTTGAATTAACTACCATGATTTAAACATTATGAAGTTTCACATTAAAAATCTAAATTGCTGGCTTCTCTTGCAAAACTGGGATAGTGCACATGCCAGGAAACAGTGTACCAGGACTGACAGGGCTGAGCCGTCTGGGACACCACAGTCCCTACCACTCCCCAAGGCATCCTCGATGTTGAGACTGGGTGTCGGCTGCCATTTATCATGGCACTTTGGGCGGATGGTTTTCTCATTGTATAATTATAACGAAAATGAAAAATCTCTTGTACCTGACTCTCCATCAAAAGTTGGGAAATGAGAATACATAAAAAGAAAACCTGGAATGAAGGTATTTCTTTGTGGAAGAAGAGACTTTTCCTGGGATCTGATGCCTGAACAATGCATGCTTTCCTGAGAGACAGCAGAGTCCAGTGGGTAAGGGCACAGGTGCTGGAGCCTGACAACCCGGGTTCAAGCCCCAGCTCTGCTATATATTGGCTGTGTGGCCTTCGGCAAGTCACTGAACCTCTCTGGGCCTCAGTTTCCTCATCTCTAAGGCAGAGATGGTGTCAGTCCCCACTTCCAGAGTGTTAATGATCAAGTTCCTTTATGTGAAGCTCTCTGCGTGTGAGCCATTCTTACCTCAGGCAGCAGTAACTTCGGTCACTTTGTGTGACCTGCCCGGGCTCTGTGGGCCCACAGCAGGGGTTCTAAGCCTAGGACCATTTGGCAATGTTTTGATTTGGCAACGTCTAAAGACATTTCAGTCTGTCACAACGTCCCATTTCAGGATGTGGCCGGTTAGGCAAGGGATGTGTCCCTAGCGCCTCCCAGTGGCCTCATCCTTAAACTGCCTGAAACTCCCCAACCTGGGGTGGTAATGGGGAAGATGAGGACTTACCCCAGGACCATCTTCATCCAGACTAGCTGGGGATGTGGGGATTTAAGGGAATGAAAGTCGGTAGCAAAGCTTGGGAGACAAAATGACATGGGTTTGGATCCCAGCTCTTCCACAGTCCAGAAGGGAGACCTTGGACAAATCCTATGACCCCTCTGGACTTCAGTTTCCTCATCTGTAAAATGGTGATGATGTTACTTCACACTGTTGCTGGTAGGATTAGATTAAGCAATATACATAAAGAGATGGCACTCATTGGATACTTCATAATCCTTCTCTCTGACACTGGTATTCACCTAAATCCATAGCCATTTGCATTTGATGAACTTCCAGTATGCCCAGAGTGACTTTTAAATAAGTATTAAATAAACAATTTTGTTGCAAAGGCATATTTACTGATATGGAATGGGATCCACAATATATTACCAAATCATCTCAGGCCTCAACTACATTGTCCGCAGTGGGATCCCATTTTTGTTTGACATACCTGTATTTTAAAATACATACACTTGTAATATATGTGAGAAACAAAGACCTAACTTCCTTAGTATATAAAGAGCTCTTGCAGATGAAAAAAGAGACGATTATCCAATAGAAAAATAGGCAAAGGACATGATTGCCTTGCTACCAGAAGAGAAATACAAATGGCCTTTAGATATATTTTTAAATTCCCAACCTGACATAAAAGGAAAGACTATGCAGATTACAACTATGGTGAACACCATTTTCCCCCAGTCAGCAAGGCAAAGATGGAGGAGCCGGATAATAGTTGGAGTTGGCTAAAGTGTGGGGAAACGATTGCTCACGTAAGTTGTTGGTCTGAATGTCAATTGGTAGGAACGACCTTAGAAAGCATTTAGACAATAAGTGTTAAAATTTAAAAATGCACCTGCCCTGTGACTGGGCAGTTCAGCTGCTAAGAATTTATCCCTACAGAAATAGATCCCTACACGGAAAGACTCCTGTGAAAGGAATACTAATTGCAGCATTGTTTGCTGCAGCAAAAGACTGGAATCACCTACATGACTATCACCAGGGGCTGGTTAGATAAATTATTATATTCAGACAATGGAATGTGTGAAGAATGCTCTCCTGGTGCCGATCAGGAAAGATCTCCAAGGTACATTGTTAAGTAAAAAACAAAACAAAACCAAACAAAACCAATGCAGAACAGGGCGTGTAGAATGCTTCCATTTAGAGAAACAACCTCAGGAATCCATGTACATGTTTGCTTATCTACACTCTGGGTATCTCTGTAATGATCCCCAGGAAACAATAACCAGGATGGCTTCCGGAAAGGGAAGCTTGGAAATTTGGAGCCGGGGGGCAGGGGTTAAGGACTGGAGATAGAATATCCACTGTACATCTTTTGGTATTTTTTCAGTGATTTTTCACGTGAATATGTTTCCTTATTAATTTTTTAAGAAAATTTTTAATGCACTGATAGATGAGAGAGAGAGAGAAAAATGCCCACAAGGATGTGCTCCAAAGTGTCAGCAGCACTTATCTCTGGGTGGCTGATGTGAATCTGCAGTGACTTTTATTTTCTTCTTTTTACTTAGATGGATTTTCTAGTTTTTAAAAATAATTGTCAAGGAATATTTGATAGTTAAAAAAATTCTTTGAAAGTAGACCCTTTATGTTTTCTTGGTAGTCAGAAGAAAACTAACCTCTACACCAAAAACAACAGAAAACACACACTCCCTTTAATAGCCAAATTATTCTCATTGCCAAGAACATTATGGAGTCTGAGGTTGGGTAGTTGGAAGTACATTCCATGAAAAAGTGAGAATTAATGCAATTGTTTTACCGTGCACTTGCTGGGCATCCAAACTCTAAGCTTCATATGACTGAACGATTACGCTGTACACCAGAAATTGACACAACTCAATTAAAAAATTAAGATAAAATTTAAAAAATAGAAAATAAAAAACTCTAAGCTTCCACCTCAGACCTGGGCTCAAAATAGGTTCGAATGGGCTACTTATCAGTTGAGCATGTTGTTCCAACCCTCTTGGCCTCAGTTTCCTCGTCCATAATATGGGAAGACCATAGCACTGCTGGGAGACTTGTGTGAGATGATGCCTGTAGAGCACTTAGCTCAGGGTGGACATGGTGCGGGATCCAGTTCTTATCCTAAGCACGATGGGAAAACAGGGGACAGGCAGGAATTCTGCACACCCAAGGGAAGGACAGGATAAGGGGCCCTTTTCCTTCTTCAGGATTAGTTTGCAAGTAGCTCTGCCGGGTCCCCAGCACTCCGCCCAACTCCTCAGGGCAGTCTTCCAATGGTTTGGAGAGAGTGACACCAAGTGACCAAGGCTGAAACTACACCTTCTAGCCTCAGGTTTGGCGCGAGCCTGGGATCATCTCCTGGTCCCCTCCACCTGCGGTCTTGAGCAAGACGCTGAACCTCTCTGGATCTCATTTTTCTCAGTTGTAAAGTGGAGATGGTGCTGCCTGCCTGGTAGGGCAGAGGTGAGCCTCTGTAGCCTATGGACATCATCTCCAGGCCTCTGTGTTATACAGCAAACACCTGCAGGCACATGGCTCTCATTATCATTGCCCCTTCAAATTTCTGTTTTCCTTCCATCCTCCCCAAGAGTGACTCTAAATCAGGGTCTCCAAAAGTATAGACCAAGTACCCATAGTGCTTCATGGGAAGATTTTAGTGGGTTCAGGGCTGCACCATCAAATAACATTCCAGTTTCTTTCAATCCTTCTGATTACATCGAGGCAACAGCTTGATACTAATGTGTCTTTAATGCCCTTCTAACTCTTACCCATCTTTTGAACAAAAAGAGAGTGGGCCTCAGACTTAGAGCCTTCAGAAGGCAAGATTATTGGGCCACAATTTTATAAATTTAAATGTTTTCGTATTCTTTTTTTGTGGTCACTTTCTGTTGAGGGCAAGTGGTGCTGGTTTTCTATTTACAGTAGATGTGGTAGATGGTGTTATTGTCAATGTTCATCAGTCCTTCCTACTGGCAGTTCCCTGGTAACTCTCTCTGATGTCAGGCTTGGCTGTGTGACTTCCTTTGACCAAGAGAATGTGAGCTAAGCTTCCAAGCACAAGCTTTGAAAGCCAGCGTGTGGTTCTGCCACTGGCTCTTTTCTCTCTGCTGTGAGTTGGGCAGAGGATGGGCCAGGCTTGGGCTGCTTCTTCAGCCTTAATTCCAGAGCAAAGAGAACATATGGACTAGAGCTGCAGCCAACCTGCAACCAATATGAAATATTAATGACAAACAAACCTTTGTTGTTGACAGCCCACTGAGATTCTGGGGTGAGTTGTTACTGCAGAGAAACCCAGCCTGAGATGACTGATACAGTGGAGATAAAAGTTTTCCTTTAAAAAGAAATACACTTAGGTAAAATGAGTGTGTTTGTTTAAAGAAAAATATTAAGTAGATAAATGTGCAGGCAGCAGGGGACATACATACTGAAGGTAGTGGTTGGATGACTGAAGTTTAGGAAACACTGGTGCAGAGTTTTAAATGTGAAAACTGTTACTCCAGGTTGCAGGTACTCATCTCAGAGCCTCCCAGACACTCCCCAGTTTACATTTCAAACTCTCCAGTCTACCTCCCCACCATGTAGCCAGAGTGAGTTTTCTAAAGTGCAGATTTGATCAGGTTCCTCCCCTGCTCTAACCCCTTTGATGGCTACGTTGTGCCCTCAGGATAAAGTCCTCAATCTTCATCATGGACTCCAGACCTGTCATAGGCTGTCCCCTCACCTCCACCTTCACTCCCTCTCATGCTCTCTGCTCTGTCCACACTGATTTCTTTGTTTTTCTTCAAAAGTGGCAAGCATGCTCTTGCCTCAGAGCCTTAGAATTTGAAATTCTCTTCACCTGTAATGCCCTTCCCAAAGAGAAATACGTGGCAGTTCCCATACTCCCTGAGGTCTCTGCTTAAATATTGCTTCCTCAAAGAGTTCTTCCCAGACCATCCTACATAAAATAGCAACCCTCCGCTCTCCTGTCCCCTTTTCTGGTTTTCTTGCTCCATGTCACCATTACCCTCCAGCCATATTACATATTTGCTTATAGTCTTTTCCCCCATTAGAATGTTGGCTCCTTGAAGGCAAGGTTTTTGTCTGTTTTTTCACTGCTTTAGCCCCAATGCCTAGAACACTAGCTGGCACATAGTAGGTGCTCAGTAAGTATTTGCTGAATAAAGGCATGAATAAAAGATGGCAGAGGTAAACCCCAGCAGTTTTAGGCCCAGGACATCATACTGTCTTCACATCCAGCTGATAAAGAACTTCTCTTTCCTAATAGTTCAGATCACATGAGTCTCACTGGCTACCTGAGATTGCATGTCTCTCTGTGAATCACTGTGGCCGGGAGAGTGGAATACACTGATTTCCTAGGTCATGTACCCTTATTTAAGTCCAGGAGTAGACTCAGTCCCACCTGGGCCACGTGGACTGTGAGACAGAGTGTGCTGTAAGAAGACTGTGATGCTGTTATCAGAGAAAGAGGAAGTGGCTGCCAGGTGGGAAAACCCCGAAAGGTAAATTATTCACCTAGCTGAGTGCCCAGGACTTAGCATGGGTTCTATGAATGAGGAACCGTGTTTGGAATCAAGTTGTATTTAGGTGGAAGGTGAGGTAGGGGGAGCTCTGTCAATACCGGAGAGGGAGCAAGAATAAGGAGCAGATGATTTGGGCAGTCCCTAGACACCAATATATCCATGGCATTAAAACACTGCTGAAAGAAATTGGAAGTCTGGAGGCAAAAGAAATCTTCATTTTCTACATGTAACTTCTTACATAATCAGCAAAAGATTAATTAATCTCTCTTTGAACACTGAGAATGACACAAGAAGAAATTTTAAAATAAAATTTGTTGTTGGCTCTAATCTATTACTGTTGATTAGATCGAGGACCCACATGTGCTTATTGCATGACACAGCCATAAGGCATACCACAGACCCCAAGGACCGGCCAAGTGGGGCCTCCTGAAATTGGCAGTCACGGTCAGCTGAAATTCGGAAACCATATGGCGTGGTGCTGTTACTGGGAATGAGTAATCTATTTTGTTCCAGAATCTAAATTCTATACTCTTTAATAATGCCTCTAGTGGTAGGGCCTGACAGTTGTCCCCCAATATTGGTTTTCCCTTTCCTATAATGACAGAAGCTCTGTAGAAGCACATGGCTATTCAGAATAAAGACATTTCCCAGCCTCTTTTGCACCAGGGAGTGGCCATGGGACTGAGGGATGGCAAATGGGATGTGAACAGAACATGGGAAAGCAAACATGATGGTCAGCCATATGGATGGACTTTGGGAGGGGACCACTGTGCTGATGGCATTGGGGCCCAAGCCCCTGACAGCTTCACCGTGTAGAGTCACCACCCCAACTCAGGCTTCTGTGAGGAAGAGAAACTTTTATTGTATTTCTGTCTCTTATGTCTCTGGACCCCACAGATGAAATTAGATTCAAAATAATACACCGCTAAAGAAGTGAGTCTGACTTGGAAAATTGCATAAAATATATACATGGAGTAAATCCTTTTTTTAAAAAAAAAAAAACACAAGTACACAGTTTTGATTCATTTTTATCAGTTTATTCCTGTTCAAAAAATACTGAAGACTCCAGATGCCTCACTCACACCTAACTGTCCTCACCTAACAGTCTTAAACTTTTAAATTTCTTTTCTCCTGCAAATTTTGGACCAAAGTTTTGTTTCTGTTTTTGGTTGTCTTTAATACTGGGGCCCCAGGAGGTGGGACAGCCGCCCCTCGGTCTTAAACACTTCGTCCTGCACTCACGAGTCCAAGGGGCTCCCCGACATGTAGACCCCATGCTGGCCAGCCCTCCCTTGGGACCTGGACCCTGAGTTTCCATGTCAGGGTGGAGCAAGGGTATAAATATTTATAACTTTTTATACCTGTTGTAAATCATGAGGGGCAACAAATGCGGTTTTTTATGGTGACACAGATGTGTGTTTTGATACAGAAAGATACCCTGCCCAAGGTACCCCTATATTTCAGCTGCTCTGACAAAACCCCTCCTTGGCACCTTTAGCTTAAGTCCCCCAGGCTCCTGCTTCCCAAACCTGGCTGACTATCAGTAGCGTATGGGGAGTCTTTTGAAAATACAGATTGGTGCGCTTTGGCCAGTTCACTTGAAGGAGTAGGATATTAGGAACTTATAATTTTACAAACACTCCCCGCCTTACCAGCTATGTGACCTTGGGCAAGTTACTTAGCTTCCTTTTTCCAAAAGATGAGGACAGCATAGCACCTGGCACCACAGGGCTGTTGCGAGGGTGAGTTTGTTCCACGCGTACAGAGCACCCAGCCTGGTGCCCGGAACAGAGCGAGATCTCGTGTGTTAGTTATCATTGCGCCTGTTGGTGGGAGTATAAATTCATCCTCCCAGGAGGACAGTTTGCGCTGTCTGCTCTCTACCAAGATGTTAAATATATTCTCTTTGACCCAGCATGGCAGCTAAAACTTTGTCTAAAATTGCTCTCATTTGTCCAGCTCCGGGCACAAGAACATTTTTTGCAGCATACACTTTATTCAACAAGCGTTTACTGAGCACCTACACTCTGGTCGGGATGAAACAAGCTGTGCTGCATAACCACCTCCCAGATCGCAGTGCCTTAATACAGCCAAGGTTTATTTCGTACGTCCGCAGCACAGTGCAGACTGAGCACCCTCTGCATCTTGCTGCTGTGCTGTCTGGACCAGGGGGTCTTGGAGATGGACAGGACAGGCAAAGAGACAAATTCCAAGGGCACGTGGGATTATTTTTAGAGCTAGGCTGGGCGTGGCTTCCATCTCTTTTGCATATTCCGTTGGGCAGAAATGAGCCACATACTTCTTTTTTTTTAATTGAAGTATAGTCAGTTTACAATGTTGTGTCAATTTCTGGTGTACAGCACAGTGCTTCAGTCATATAGGCACATACATATATTCATTTTCATATTCTTCTTCACCGTAAGTTACTGAGCCACACATACTTCTGACCTGATTGCAAGAGAGGGTGGGAAAGGCAGAAGAGGGAATGGATATTGAGTAAGCGCTGTCTCTGTGGGATCTGCTACATTCAAGGGACTGTTCTGGGAGCTGGGGACCCAGAGGTGAGCAAGACCAACAAGGTCCTGCCCTCACCAAGCTTCTCTGATAATGAACTTCTATTTGAAACATGACCCCAAGAGTATGCTATTTTATACTTGAGCAAGAATATCTGAAGTTATTCATTTTCAGACGTTAGAGCCATCGTCTCAAAGGGTACATGCATTTGTCACTTTGATAGATACGGTCAAATTGCCCTCGAAAGGACTGTGCCAATATTCACTTCCACCAACAAGGTACAAGAGCGCTCCTTTCCCTGCAGATCTGCCAGCACAGAGTGTTATCAGACTTTGGATTTTCACCAATCTGATAGATGAGAAATGCTCTCTCTGTGTACTTTTAATTTGCATTTTTTTTATTGCAAAGGAGGTTGAACATCCTTTCATATATTTATGAGCTATTTGTATTTCCTTTTCTGAGAACTGTGTGTTCCTATCCCTTCTCCATCTTTCTACTGACGTTATTAAATGAAAAATGAAGGGGCAGAACAGGATGCATATGGCATTCACTTTTGTAAATTAAAAGCAAAACAATATTTTGGCATATACATTAAGTATTCCTGTATATGTATAAAAGTTTTCTACAAGCAACCACAAGAAACTGTTGATAGGAGGATAGACTTGGTGCCACTTTTTTGTCTGTGACCAAAAAAAAAAAAAAGTTAATTATTTTAATTCCCTGAATGTTGGGGGGCGGTTTGTTCTACCTGTGCACCATTTTTTTTGAGCCTTTCTGAATAACCTCGCTTTTCTAACCACATACAAGTTTTACTTGCATTATTTATTTTTCTAATGTCAGTAAGGGTTATTCGGCCTTTCCGCCCCCCCCCCCCCCCGTTTTTTTGTATTTTAAAAACTCTAATATTATGTTACTTTAATTCAAAAAAGTTAGAAGCATGCTATTATCTGACAAAAAAAAAAAAAAAAAGTCAGCATTAAAAATTGAGGCCAGCCCCCAAATTCAGCTCAAGCCTTACACACTTTATAAATGCTCAAGAAATATTTGTTGGGTTGAAAGAAATGAAAGCTTCTCTTTGAGTGAATCACCAAAGACCCCAGATGAGGAATTAAATAATATTCATTTGTTTTCAAGATCAGCAAGAGAGACATTAAATTTGCCTTGCTAGGACTTCATTTTTTTTCTTTTTGTTGAGAAGGCTGATGCCTTTTTGCCATAAAGTCTAAGGCCAAGGAAAACACTAGAAGGGATCTCCAATGAGGATGTCCCCCTCTCAGTAATGCCTATCAGTCCTGAGATTGTATCTCATTCGTTCAGTTTAGGTCATGTGCCCATCTCAGCCAATCACTGTTGCCAGGGGGTGGACCACAGATTGGTCAGGCCCCAGTCCTGAAGCCAGTGATGGAGTCTACACTACCTAAACTATGTGGACCAGCAGTCACCAAAGTGTGGTTTTGCTCAAAGGAAAATTGAAGTGCCAGTAACAGAAGAAGAAACGAAAGATGCTGGAAGGCAGAAGCAATATCATCTGTCCTCCGCAAACACCTACTGTGTACAAGGCACTGTGCAAGCTACTGGGGATGTGATAGTGAACAAGACAGACGCTGTTCCAGCCTCCAGGAGCTGACATCTTAGTGGGAGAGACCAAAAAAGCAAACAAAGGTTTTTAAAGTTACAGATTGCAGTAAGTTCTATGAAAGACACAGACAATGGACTGAGATAGGAAATACTTCGAGTAGGATGGTCAGAGAAGAGGCGACATTTAAAGTGAGACAAGATGAGATGGAGCAACCAGGTAGTCACTGAGGGAAAAAATCAGGTTGGATCCCTACGTCACACCTAACCAGGATAAATTCCAAATAGATCATAGATTTAAAGATAGAAAGTGAAACCACAAATGTAGTAAAAACAAAATGGGTAAAGGTCTTCTATAACTTCAGATTGTAAAAGACATTTTTAATAAAGACACAAAACTGAAATGTCCTAAAATGATAGATAAATAAATTTCACGACATAAAAATATTTAAAACAATCTTTATGGCTAAAAATAACCTTACTAAATTAAATACCGAAAGTCAGATTGGGCTAATTTGGGCTAATCACAAAAGACTAATTTACCTAATATACAGAGTGTTCCAGCAGATCAATAAGAAAAGAACGAACAATTCAGTAGGAAATGGGCAAAGAAGTTCACAGAGAAGGAAAGACAAGTGACTTTAAAGCACATAAAAAGACGGTCAATTTCACGCATAATAAGAGAAATGAAATATCATCCCTTCCCCCATCAGATTAACAAAAATCCCAGTTTGACAATCCACTATGTTGGTACCAGAAAATGGGGACTGTCATACACTGTTAGTGTTAAAAAAAAAAAAAAAGTGGTAAATTCCAAGAACTAGGAGTATGCCTGGGAAAGATGACATGTGACAGGTGGTAGCCAGATGCTACAGAGCCTTGTAAACCACCATGTAAGTGTCTAGTCTTGAATACAAATGCAGTGGGAAGACATTCGAAAGAAGAAAATGATCCAATTCACATTTGAAGAGCATCTTGCTGCCACTGGAGAAATTACTGGAGGAAAGCAAGATGGAACAAGGAGACCAATTAGGAGTCTGGACAGTTGTCTAAGGGAGAGATGAGGTGGGCTGGACCTGGAGGAGGTAGTGGAGATGGTGAAGAGTGGATGGATGTAAAAGAAAGTCTGAAGTTGGAATCCATGGGTTGATGTGGCACCAGAAAGGGCAGTGAAGCGAAGGAAAGACTGGAGGCTGACTTCTGGCTCAGGTACGACATGGGTGGCAACAGTGTTGACTGAGCTGGGAAGACTAGGGAGAGGGGACTAGGGATGGCTTGGAATGGGGGTGTGCTCCAGGGTAGGGCATGTTAAGGTCAAGAGGTCGGTAAAAGACCTAACTGCAACATCAGATAGGCAGTTGGGTGCTTGAGACTGCAGTGGAGGGAGCCTGTAAGAACTGAGACAACGAAGACAGAATAACAAGGACAGAGCCTTGTGGATTCCAAACTAGGGCCTCATGCCCACCCAAGAGGAGTGGGGATGTATGTCCACCGAAAGTCATGTTCAGGAATGTTTGGAGCAGCTTTATTCATAATAGCCAAAACCTGGAAATGGCTATTCAACAGCAGGTGGATAAATAGATTGTGATAGATAGACAGAGACAAATAGAAGGTATCTGCTAAAATAATGAAAAAG
Organism: Camelus bactrianus; assembly: GCF_048773025.1. Classification (NCBI taxonomy): domain Eukaryota; kingdom Metazoa; phylum Chordata; class Mammalia; order Artiodactyla; family Camelidae; genus Camelus; species Camelus bactrianus. The sequence goes on from NC_133557.1 coordinate 23,666,211, forward strand.
AGTGAAGTAATGGTATGCACAACATGAATGAATCTCACAGACGTTGTACTGAGTCAACGAAACCAGACACCAAGGAGTACATGCTTGTAATTCCATTTATATAGGGTTCTAGAATCAGCAAAACTAATCTGTAGTGATAAAAGTCACTATAGAAGTTACCTCGGGTCAGGGGGAGGGAGGGAACAGACTGGGGAGGGAACAGGAGAATTTGGGGGAGGGGGTGGAAGTGTTTTATACACAGATCTGGGTGGTGATTACCTAGGTATGAACACATGTGAAAAGCATTTTAGCGACTACATTATGCGTATGTTATACTTCAATTTTAAAATGTTGTTAAAGAATAAATGGACTAACTTCATCATCATAGCAAAAATCAACATATTCATTTAAAAACTGAAATAACAAAAAAAAATGCTCCAAGGATCTTAGTATTTTCATAATCATTTTTCTTAACTTCAGGGAAAAATTCCAAATAAACTAATGTTTTTAGGGGTATAACATTTTTTTACTTGAAATTTGAAAATTCCTTTAGTTCCTTTTTCATTTTTTTCTCCTGTAAAATGAAACAAATATTTTATTCAATAAGTCATGTCTACAATTTAAAATTTTTTCTTGATAGAGCCAGATGTCTCTGAAGGTGGGAGAGCGGGGCGGGGCTGAGCAGAGGGGCTTTGGCTGGAAGCTGATAAGAAGGTGCTCAATCCCCTCTGCCAGCCTGTGTAGCCAGGGAACTGCACCCCCCGCAACTTGACAGGGGTCCGGGGGTTGCTTTCTAGAGACACTGGGACAGAGAGGAGATGGGCATTAAGGATATCAGAGGATTGCAGAGGCTGGATATATAGCAAAGAGCTAAAAACAAAATGGTCAGACCCAGCTCCCTTCCCTACCTTGGCTTCCAGGAAACATGCAGCCTGGCTCAAGCAGGACCCCTGGGCAGGACCCTTGCAGAGTCCTCCATGGAGAAGTGGAAGTGAACCTCTTCGGCAAAAAGACTGACTGATAGTGACATTTGGGTCCTAGAATGAAAAAGCTGGCTCACTGCCCAGCCACATTACAGAGAAACACATGGAGCTTCCAAATAGTTGTTTAGTGCCCCCCCTCTCAAATATGAATAGAGGTCCCAAGAGCCCCTGACAATTGAGAGACACTTCCAACATGAAAGACAGAGACCAGCATCAGCAAATAGTGAAAAGGATCCGGGAAGAAACTAAGATATTGCAGGGAGCAGATGGAAAGGCAGCCAAGTAGGAGACAGGAGACCCAAATCTGCATCCCAATTCTGTCACTAGCAGGGCTGCCACATACCGTTGTGCAAACTGTGGACTGCCCAACTCTAGGAGGCACCCTTCATATTAAGGTCTGTGTAGATGATGCCCCTGGGGTTGTACAGTGCATCACCATGTATGGGACCCTGGCCCGCTGCTTGCCCCTAGAAAGTAGTAATACCAGAACCTCACACTGGGGGGGGGCTCCTGGAGGGCAGACGACTGTCTTGGTTGTTTTCATAGCCCCCAAGTCTAACATAAGCCTATGAGTTGGTTCTCAGTAAATGCTGACTACATAAATGAATTAATGAGTGAATGAGTAAGTGAGGGAGACAGTAACTCTGTAGCCAGTGATTTACAGTGCCTGTGGCACTTCCACACACCCCCTCCACAAGATCACAGTAAAGCAGGTGGCTTAATGTAGTGGCTATGTGTCCAGGCTCTGGAGGCAGACTGCCTACTTCAAATCCCAGTCACTTAATCCCTTTGAGCCTCTGCTCCCTCATCTATAAAATAGAAGTGATAATGATGGTGCCTGCCTAAAAGGGTTGCTGTGAGGATTAACTGAGGTGCATAATAAGCACTTAACATGGGCCTGGCCAAGTCTTGTCAGATAGAATTAGACTTGGCTATATAAAACAGAAAGCCCAAATAAGTGACTTAAACAAGATAGAGCTCTCACTCTCCCCCCCCCCACCCCGATCCTCTTTTCCCTGTGCACACTTAAGAAATCAAGAGGTGTGGCATCCAGGGTTAGAATGACAAATAGACAATCATCAGGGCCCTAGACTTCTATCTTTTTGCTCCACCATCCTCAAGATTGCCTCAAGGACCAAAATAGTTGCCAGAGTGCCAGTCATCATGTCCATATTATAGGCAGGAAGAAGGTGGAAGTGAGGAAGAGCAAAAGGTGTGTACCTGCCAACTAACACCTCCACACAACAACTTCTGCTTGCTTCTTCCCTAGCTGCAGGGGAGGCACATTGCTGCCCATAACAAAATCAGGGTTGGCTAGTAAGGAATAGATGTTGGGAGAGTAGCCAGTCACCTCTGCCACATGAGGACTCAGTAAATACCAGCTGTTGTTATTATTGTTGCTAACCCAGTTTTAGAGAGGGGAAAAGTGAAGCTCAGAAAAATTGGGCAGTTTGCCTCAGATCTTTATTCAATTTATTTAACAAGTCTTCACAATATGCCTAGCATACAAATGCTGAATAAGACATGGGCTCCGCTCTCAAAGACATGGAATCAAGTTATTGCAAAGGGCATGGCAGGAACACTAAGTCCAATGGCTCAAAGGACAGAGCACTCAGCCTTGGGTGAGGGTGTGGGGCTGGTGTCAAGGAGGGCTTCCTGGAAGAGGTGGAATCCTTTCCATGTGGATAATAACTGTACCTATTTCATAGGGCTGTGGAGAGGGTTAAATGAGATATGTTAGTGACAAGCTTGGCACAATTCTGGGCACCTGGTGAATGTTCAAATCGAGGCAGCTCTCATGTTACTATTATTATCATTACATCATCATCATTATTATTATCTTGCTTACCTTGCAAAAATAAAAAGGGCAACTTCTCAACTTTAGAATATTTTGCAAATGAAATTATCTTCAAAAGGTGCCAAACTCCAATATGTATTTTAAAAGCAGAACAACAGGAAACAAAAATTCCCCATTTTCCGTTGACTCTAAGCCAGAAACTTGACCTTGGGAATCATAAATTTGTATCCTCTCAGGAAGAACTGGATTTTAAAAGCTGGCATCTTAAATTTTTACCTCAAGCACTTAGCTGCTGCCCTCTCTACTCAATCATAGGAAAGAAACAGCAAGGGATTAAGAAAAAAAAAATTTTTTTTTAAACATCGGAGAGTTTGGTTCTCCTGAAGAGGTCAGAAGTACAGAAGCTAATATACATTTTACTCAAGCGACCCCAAGAGAAATCAAGTTCCCTGGAAGACCAAAAGGCAAGGTAGGATCTGTTTAAAAGCAAGCTCAGAGTGCAATCAGATTGTGGGGGGGACACAAGGTAGCCACTAAGCTGAACCTCCAAAATAGCATCTGGATATTTTGGGAGTGTCCTTGGCAGAGCCCGGCAGGAACCAGGGGCCTGTCTGGACACCTCCTCCTCGGGTGCACCTAAAGAATGCATCACCCGGCCTCCCCTTGACCCAGGCCCCACCCGGGCCCCAGAGCTGTGTCAGCAGCAGTATAAATGTTACAGAGATAAAGGGAGATATTTAAACACCCAGAAATCATCTTCTAATTTAGGAACCAAGCTGCAAAATATCTTTCTCCCTTAATGGCTTGAACTGGGAGTTTAGATTCTGAACCTCTTCTCTTGCCAGGCCACCAAAACATCTTCATGTATTAATAGAAGTCGAGTGTGAGGCTCCAGGGACAGGAGGGCTGTGGGTCTTAGATTGTCTGGAATCAGATGTTAAGACCATCAGAGCACTTTCTGGGACTCTGTTTACTCTCTGCTTCCGCTGGGGCTTTTAATTGCCTCATCATTGCTGCTGTTGCTGCAGTAATTATTAAGCACTTGCATACTTGCACAAGGAGTGTGCAGTCCTTTAATTACGTTCCTTCCCGCATCATTGTCGGAGTCGAGTTGGAATTGTTCTCCCTGTTTTGCACAAAAGAAAAAGAAGGCCTGGGTGAGTGAACAAGTTCAGGGTCAAAAATTAGTCAGCATGAGGGAGATGCCGGATGTAGGTGGATACAGGGCAGGCACTAGTTCCGGGCCAGTTTAAAATGCTTGCAGGTCTGAATTCAAGATGTGTGTTTTTTTTCTTGAAGAAGTGGTTAAGGAGTGTATGTGTGTCTGTGTGCTGAATGTCCGTGTGTGGTGTTTTATGAGTTGGTCTGTATATTTGTGTCTGTGTGCGTTCCTGTGTTTGTTTGTCTATGTGCTTCCGTGTGTATATCTGTATATCTGTCTGTCTGTCTATAAGCGTAAAAGGGGGGGCAGAGGTGAGAGAGGGAGGCTGATCAGGAGACAAGGAGAAAAATCAGTTAATAAAGCGCAGAATGGCAAAGCTGGACACACCTTTAAAAATCATCTGGTCCATACTAAGCTCTCAGTGTTAACTTTGGTAGGTGTGATAATAGCACGGTGACTTCTTTTTTTTTAAGTGATTATCAAGTATTTACTGGTGAAATGACAAGAGGCTTGCAATTTGATTTAAAATACTCTGGCAAAGAAAGAGTAAGTTGAAGGGAGATAATAAAGTGAGATTGGCAAAACGTGGATAATTGTTGAAGATGGAGATCAAGGTATTTATTATATGTTTCTCTCTATTTTTGTATATGTTTAAAAGTAAGTTTTTTAAAAATCCTGTATATCAGTGCTGCAAACTAGCATCCTGTGGGTCAAACATTACTCATAAAGATGTTTATAAAAATTGAACTAGTTGCCAATATTTACAAGTAGGAGATTGCATATTAAAATCTCGATGTCCAGCTTTTCTTGAAAAATCAGAAACTCTAGTAACTCTGGTCCCACATTCCTTTTGGGTAACAAAGCTGGGAAGCAGCTGGAGAGCACCCCCTTTTGATAGGGCCTCAGTTTGCCGAAGTCCCCACCATTCTCATTCCTCCTGACACTGAGACTGTGTACCATCCCTCTTAGGTCACTGTTTCTCTTTCAGTAGAAAAAGAAGTGAAAGAGTTCTCTTGGAGCAAAGACTGTTATTTGCCACCCAAAGGTCTCATTTTTTACTTCTTTCTTACTAATTGAACTTCCTACACTATTGGGGGTGGAAATATACTTTAAAAATCATATTTCTTAGCTTCTCTTGAATCTAAGAGTGCCCTAATGATTTTGTCCCCCAGAGGACATTTGGCAATGCCTGGAGATGTTTTTAGCTGTCACAACTAGAGAGGGTGAATACCAGTGACATCTAGTGGACAGAGGTAGGGATGCTGCTACCCACAACAACTGTGCAGTCCCAAATCTCAACAGTGCTGAGGTGGGGTGGCCAATGCATCGCAAATGAAAGTTGATGGTGGGGCTTCCAAGAAAGCTTTTTGGTACCTGTCATTCTCCTTCATTTTCTCTGCAATGCAAACATGATGGCTGGAGCTTAAGTAGCTATTTTGTGACCTTGGAGAGAGACATTCTTTGCTAAAGATGGAAGGAAATGGAATCCCTGACCACATGATGGAGTTACCATCCCTGCCCCTTGGAATGCTGACCTCCAGACTGATTTTATGTGAAAGAAATAAATCTCTAATTTGTTTAAACTGTTGCAGTCAAGTAGCTGTTACTGTCAGCCAAGTGCAGTTTCTAAATGATTTATCTCATAGTTCTTTATGCTAGTGGGTAAAGGAAAGATAGACAAGAGGGCCAAATCTTAAAAGTAAAACAGGAAACGCATATTTCTTTGTGGCAATGACCCAGTCCACATCCCTTGTACATGGCACTTTTTGGCCTTTGTGGGCATTTGAGTTTGTAACTCTTGGACTGGTCCAACCCCTTCACCCAAAATATGAGGAACTGAGGCCCTCAACAGGTTAACGATGACCTGAGGGGTAATCCACAACATAGTCTTTCTCTCCTCACATTTCCAAGAAGCCAAGGCCCATGTAGAGTTAAAGAATGTGGTCTCTGGAGCAGGCCTGCCTTGGTTCAAACACTGGTGCCACCGTTTACTAGCTCTGTGACTTTAGGCAACTCACTAACTCTCTCTGTCCCTCAGTTTCTCATCTATAAAATAGGGATGATGCTAAAGACATCTATTGCCTTCAACTGTTAGGTGGATTCACATCAATCAGGGGCCCAGCAGGAGTAGAGTTTTATGAATGGACTGTTTAAAAAGGTGTGGGCAGAGTGTAGAACCCACAGATGCTACAGCACCCCAAGGCTAGTAACAGAGGGGGTGTTACCACTAGGTTGCAGTAACAGAGGGGGCATTCCAACCCCTAGACAGTAAGAGTGGAGGCGTTATCACCCTAAGCCTAAAATAGCAAAGACGAAAGTGGTTGCCAGACTTGGGAGCCCTACAAAAAGGCTGTCTGAAGGAGCTGTGACCTTCAGTCTAGGGACATAGTGGCCCAGGGTCCCAACAGGAGAGCTGGGGGAATAAATACCCAGACCCACTCTGTTCCCTTTCTCCCATCTCCTGCCAATGTCTCTCATTGGTCAAACCCAATCAGAAGCCAGAGGGCAAGAGAGCCCTTTGATGCTGTCCATATATATCACAGAGCAGAGTGAAGACTGGAGGAAGAAGGAGGAGGCTGGAGACCAGGGCTTGCATCCCTGGCTCATGACTACAAACTTCCGGACTATACCACGGGAAAGAACAGAAGGGTCCTCTCCCTCCTCCTTTCCTCTTCTCACTGGCAGGAAGGAATATGGTAGGAGCTAAAACAGCCTTTTTAGACCACAGAGTGGAAGCCACAGGTTAGGGGTGCCAAGCAATGAGGTAGTACAAGTTTGAATCCCAGATAAGGTGGAATCACCATCATCAACTGTTAACCTTTGGGACTGTTCCAGGAGAGAATTAAAGTTATTTTTTAAAGCCAGTTATTTTGGCTTTTATTATCACCATTGAACTGATACCCTGACCAATACAAGATTTAAGGGATTGGGGGTATAGCTCAGTGGTTAGAGGGCATGCTTAGTATGCATTGAGGTCCTAGGTTCAATCCCCAGTACCTCCATCAAACAAAACAAAACAAACAAAAATCCCTTAAAAAAAAAAAAAAGATTTAAATCAGGTGTTTGCTCAGACCTTGTAACTATTTTAGGCTGAGCTTTTTAAACCAAGCAAACGTGACTGGAAAGTTACAGACTCTGCTCAAAAATACTGGTGAGGGTTCTGCTCTCAAGGGAGATTCAGCATAATACAATAGGGAGCAGTGTTTGGTGGAAAAAAAATTTTTTTAACATCTAAAATTCCTGTGGAATTGAGATGTTCAGTAAGCCAGGTTCATTTGTCAGCGATCCAACCACTCTAAGCTCATAGGGGGCCCACTTCCTAGTTGCTACCGAACAAATCCTGAGATGAGCTCTGATTGGACCAATCTGTACCACATGCTCATTCCTGAACCAATCATGGTGGTCATTGTAGTTCAATTGTTCTGATTGGCTGGAGCTGAGTCACGTGCTTTTGTCGGCGGCAGTATCACGGGAACCTCCTGCAGTGAACTTGTGGAAGGAGTGGTTCCAATGGAAACGCAAGGTGCTTGGTACAGAAGAGAATGCGAAAGATGCTGGAGAAACCCAAATTAACAAACATCCTTTTGTACTCACCAGTATGAAAAGAAAGAAAATTTAGAAAATAACATTAAGTATCATGGCCCCGGTTGCCGTGGGATTTCAGATCAGCCTCTCGGCAAGATTTCTTTTCGGCAAACAGAAGTACTGAGACAGACTAACTGTTCCCTGCCTACATTCAACGTGTGTGGTGTGATTATCTCCAGAAAGTAACTAAATAAATAGGTGCAAAAGATGCCCCCAGCTGGAGACCCAAGGGACCTTTACAAAGCTACCAACAGAGCATCCTCTGTGTTTCAGTAACTACGTGAAAGACAACAAAGGAATTCATGTGAAATACAGGGGGCGATTATGTACCAAAGGGTAGGGTGTGAGGCTTATTAATGCCAACGGGAAAGATGAGGTCCTTCCACCCAGTGAATGGAGTCATCTGCTTCGTTCCGGATGGAATTATTACAGAACTGTTGTTTAATTGGATAATAGCATGTTCCACTCTGTTGTTAGGGGAAGATTTAAAGCAAGACTGCAAGTGGATCTAATTGATATCTTAGTCTGGGTTTCCCCAGAGGCAGACCCTGAGACAAAGATTCAAGGACAAATGACTTATATGGAAGCCAACAGACACACCAGTAGGAAAGAGTAAAGTGAGGAAGGGAAGGGAGAACAACCAAAATTGAGCAAGTTATCAAGACAGTTACTACGGAGGTAACTGGAACTTAACCTCACCGTTGTAGAATACATGTCCCAGAGTTACCCTACCTGAGGGACTAGGGAGCTGGGGTACTTATACACCACTGCTTTCTATGCAGGGGTTGATGGCTGCTGGGCGGAAGGGAGAGAGCATTAATTCTCCAGCGCTTCTAGCCTGCTTGACTACAACAGCTGAGGAAAAAACAAACTCATGCAAAAAGATGAAGATACTAGCAGTTAGAAGTTGGGTGGATGAAGTTGGGCAAATGGTAGAATTTGAGGCTCACAGACAGCAACTTCTACTCCCTAGGTGCAAGTAGATTCTTTGGGAGACAACCTCAGGAAGAACAATGAGGGAAAATGAGGTAGGGAAGGGAGGAGTGGTTCCAATGTGTCAATGAGTTGGTTACCTTTATGGGCAACTGGGACTCAGTCCCAGTAGGGACCTCTGGAAGATGTTTTAGAGTACACTTCAGAATTGTCCTGTGAAGGGGTGAGAAAGCTGGGGTATTTATCCATAATGCCCATCTCTCAGTAGTGGAAGATACTGCCTAGGGCACTTCCCTGGTGACCTGCTGTGTACATGCCGAGCACATCGGCCCTGGGGAGTGATGCAGATGCTGGAAGTTGGAAGCCATAGGCATGTACAAAACCATCCACCAAGCTGCAGGCAGTCCTCCAGGGTGGCCTGAAGGGGATGACCGTGGGCACCAATGCTGGCCAGAAAACTCAAGAGACAGAGGAAAGAGAGAAGAAGATACAAAACCAGCATTTACAAAGTGCAGGGCATTTGACCTCCATTAGTACATTTAATCTTGTTTTTATAATTCCCATTTTACAGATGAGAAAACTGGGGTTTTGGACAGGGAATGTGACTTGTTCTTGGTAACATGTAAGTTAAGTGGCAGTACTGGAATTCCAGCTCAGATTTAATCTACAAAGACAATGTTCTCTGTCTGTCTCTGTCTGTCTGTCTGTCTCTCTCTCCTCTCTCTCTCTCTCTCTCACACACATACATTTATTTTTTCCCAAATGATGTTTAGAAAGTTATCAAGACTGAAGTTAAGAGAAGCCTTCTGGTGTCCTCAAATTTTAAAGATACTTTATGAAAGATAGTTTTCATTTGCACTGTTCATTCATTCAGCACATTTATTAAGCAATTACTGTATGGTGAGAACAAGACAGACAAAATCCTTGCCCCTTAGGGCCAGCAGGGAAAAGAGACATTAAACAACTAAATACACATACATGTGGGAGGCAATGGAAGTATAGATCTTAGAGTGCAGAAGTGGGAAGGGCAAGGGGAAGTAAAGGGCACCAATAAGGGGAAATTACTTGATCACTGCTGTGATACAGGTTCTCAACCTCAGCACGACTGATACTTTGAGCTGGATTGTTTTGTTGTTGGGGACTGTCTTGTGCATTGTGGGATGTTTAATTTTGCAGAACTGGACCCTAAATAGGGTAAATCTTACTGTAGATAGATTATGTCTTTTTTGTATATATTTTTTTATTGAAGTATAGTCAGTTTACAATGTTGTATCAATTTTTCATATACAGCATAATGCTTCAGTCACACATGAACATACATATATTAGTTTTCATATTCTTTTTCACCGTAAGTTACTACAAGATATTGACTATAGTTCCTGGTGCTATACAGTATAAACTTGTTGTTTATCTATTTTATATATATTAGTATCTTCAAATCTCAAACTCCCAATTTATCCCATCCCACCCCCTTTCCCCCCAACCATGTTTGTTTTCTATGCCTGTGAGTCTGTTTCCGTTTTGTAAGTAAGTTTGTCTGTCTTTTTTTTTAAGATTCCACATATAAGTGATACCACATGGTATTTTTCTTTCTCTTTCTGGCTTACTGCACTTAGAATGCCAATCTCCATGTCCATCCATGTTGCCGCAAATGGCATTTTTATTATTTTTATGGCTGAGTAATATTCCATTGTATAAATGTACAACAGCTTCTTTATCCAGTCATCTATTGATGGACATTTAGTTTGTTTCCATGTCTTGGCTATTGTAAATAGTGCTGCTATGAACATTGGGATGCATGTATCTTTTTGAATTAAGGTTCCCTCTGGATATATACCCAGGAGTGGGATAGATAGATTATCTCTTAATAAAAAAAGTGAAAAATAATTATTTCAGAAGACTTTACAATAGAACTATAAATTGTACATTTGGAGGGAAATCAAGCTTGGTGAGAACACTGAAGCAAATCTTGACTCCAGTGGGGGAACTGTGTCAGCGGGAGTGAGAATCCAGGACCATTCGGACCACACTTACATGTAAGCAACTGGGCGAACTTTATGGAAATGCAGGCGTTTGATGTTGGATGTGAGGAATGACTGTTTTCCACACATAAGAAAAAGATGGCTCCAAACAGGTTAATGCAAAAGCACTCTGGGGAGAACTACTGGATTTCACACCAGTCTTTGTGAGCTTAGCTCATGGGTCAACCAGCCTTGCTGAAAGAGGGGGAAACTCCGCTGAGTAGAAAAGAATCTTGTTTGCTCAAACTTGTGGCTGTCTTCAGATTATACACTCATTTAGGGCCCATTTAAGAGATCTTGTAGAGCTTCTTTAAATGGCATTAAAACTTAGTCTCAAAAGCAGGAGATCGACATAACATTTAAGATTTAGGCAACTTTCAAAATCATATCTGGTTCGTCCAAACCCGAAAGTGAATTGGGATTTTGTCTTTTTAAATGACACACTTTAGTGCCAATAACAATAGAGACCAATGAGTCAATGGCCCATGCAATTTCAAAACTGTGGTTTTCATCTTATGGCTGGTGGGGACTTCCACAAAAGTCACAATGTTAATACAGGAACAATGAAAAAAAAGATGGAAACATGACAGAGGCGTAGACCAATGTCTGTATGTTTACACAAGTCCAACTAAACCCTCTGCTAGTGGTATTTATAAGTATAACCATAAATGGCAGGGCCCGCATATGTCCCTGGCTCTGCCATTTAGTAGCTCTGTGGCCTGAGGAAGTCCCTTCATCCCTCTGAGCACCAGCTTTCTCATTTCTAAACTGCAGATGGTGATAGGACCTGCCTCATAGGGTTGCTGTGAGAACAAAATAAGACACTGCGTGTTAAGTAAGGTGATGTATTAGTTTCCTATGGCTGCTGTAACAAATTATCACAAACTTAGTGGCTTAAAGCAACACAAAGTTATTGTCTTCTAGTTCTAAGGTCAGAAATCGAAAATGGATTGTATGGAGCTAAAAACCAGGTGTTGGCAGAGCTGTGTTCCTTCTTAGAGGCTCCAGCGGGGTATCTATTTCCTTGCCTTTTCCAGCTTCTAGGGGCCTGCCAAATTCCTTGGCTTGTGGCACATCCTCCATCTTCAAAGCAAACAGCATGGCATCTTCTGATCACTCTCTTGGACCCTTCTTCCGTACTCACATCATCCTCTCTGACTTTGATCCTCCCTTTTATAAGCACCCTTGTGGTTACACTAGGGCCACCAGAGTAATCCAGGATATTCTCCTCATCTCAAAATCCTTCGCCTAATAAGCCCTGCAGAGTCCCTTTTGCCACATAAAGTAACACATTCACAGGTTTAGGGGATTAGGGCATGGACCTCTTTGGGGGGCTCATTATTCTGTCTACTGTAAATGGCTGTTAATGGTGTTATCTGTATAGTTTGCTTGTTACAAAATCTCTATAGTAATGTAGAATACTGATAGTGACATATTGGTAAAGGGGGAAAAAAGATGTTCTCAAACTGCTGTATGAAAAGCTTCCATAGGACAGAAGACTGGGAGAATACACACCAGAATGCTAACAGTGGTGATTAGGGTTAAATTGGTGTAACTAGGAGTGGTGTTGCTTTTCTCTGTTTTTTGGTAGCACTTTTATATTACCTTTATAATAAAAATATTTTAATGAAAATCTTAGCGAATCTGAAAATTGAAATATCTTAATTATACATGTATATTATTTTTATATATTGTTCTGGCTATCAACTGATGCATGACAGATCACCCCTAAATTTAGTGGCTTAAAAACAACAGTTTATTATTCTCATTCACAGTTCTGTGGGTTGACTGGACTTGGCTGAGTGGTTCTCACGTGGGTTCTCTCAGGCCGTGGCAAGCAGATGCCTGCTGGGGTTGATGTTATCTTGACTTGGGCTGGACGTCTCAGGGTCCTTCCACTGGAGTGGCCTGGATTTATTCCATGGTGGCTCAGGGCTACACAGGTCAGGAGGCCCAGAACTGGCCCAGCATCACTTTCACCATGTTCTGTTGGTCAAAACAGATACAAGGTCAAGGCCAGTCTAGATCCCAGGGGGTGGGAGAGTAGACTCCATATCTCAGGGGAAAGAATGTTTGACAGCCATCTTTGAAATCAAGTTAACATGCACCTGACTCTTTCTCTGCCAACTCCTCCCACATATCGTCCTGGGATGTTACATGCTTTCCTCCTCCCCAGCTTCATTCTGGCTTGTCTCCCTCTTCTTCTTTGAGGGGAGTATCATTGCGGAAGCACATCAAAGTTTTGTGGGTTTTCAGTTAAGGCATGAAACTTGTCCCCTCCAGCAGCATCAAGAGCTTAAGTTTCTTAGAGAAGATGAGGTGAGCTTTTTTGTTTTTTTCTGCTTGTTTAACATCCCTTCCCACTTCCTGGGCCAGGATCCCAAGCTTTCTGTGGGGGAACTCTGGTCAACCACAGTGCCTCACACTCTATTAGCCTATAAGTGGCCAAGTGACCTGGGCCAAGCCAAACAAACCCTCTCTGAAATTTGAATCCTCAACAGTGACAAACAAATTCTGAAAAGAAGTTTACAGTGGACACTGTATGAGACTCCTCACAGACTATTACATCCCAGGTGCAGGGAGAGCCTGATTAGGCTAAACCAGGGTTTTTTCAGCCTTTGTACTGTTGATGTTCCAGAATAGATAATTTTCTGTAGTGTGTGAAGGAGGGAGGCATTGTCCTGGGCATTGTAGGATATTTAGCTGCATCTCTGATTTCTACCCATGAGACGCCACTAACACCCCTCTAGTCATGATACCCTCAGATGTCTCCCAGCATTGCCAAATATCCTCTGGGGGCCAAAATCACCCCCTGTACCTCTTGCTGATGATGGGTTTGGGGTGAACAGACCCAAGCCAGTTGAGCCAATGAGACACCAGGAGAGATTTCCTGGGGACTTCTGGCAACAACACTTCTGGCAACAACACTTCTGGCAGCAACACTTCCGTACTCTTAAGAGAGAGCCAGGAAAAGCTACTCTTTCTTCCCTACTGGATGTTAACAGTTTTATAGCCTGATTACTCCTGGCCACCACTTTGCATCCACAGAAGGACCCAGCTTTCAGTGGAAGCCATTATGTAGATGGTAGAGGAAAGAGAGAGAGAACCAGGTTCTCAAATACATCCTTGAACCTCTGAGTCAATTTTAGAGTTGCCCTGCCTACCAACTCCCTTACTGCTTAAGCCAATTTGAGTTGTCCTTCTCTGTTACTTGCAGCCATAGCGTCCTAAGTGCCACATTGTCAGGGCTGAAGAGGACACTTGCCGGCTAATGCAATCAAGATCCCCCGGGGCATGCTGATTCTAGTCCTTTTCAAACTTGCTTCTGGAACTTTCTCTCTCCATTTCTATACAGTGCCTTGCATCCATCTCACAAATTCCCTTCTGTTCCTATTGGCCAGAACCAATGTCATGATTTGCAGGAGGGGAATTCTGTTACCTCAGCTGACTAATTTCAGCCCCATAAAAACCAACATTTCCAGCCACCATACCACTTCCATGGGGCTACCTTAGAACCTGTTTGCTGACTCACCTGCTGTTTCACAAAGTGCTGCTTATGAGGCGTGCAAGAAAGACTGAACCTCATGTGAACAGGTCGATGAGAAAATCAATACAGAAAACATTCCGGTAAGTTCTAAAGGCAGTACCACACAGGGTGGGTCATGCCCAGGGCAGATGAGTGGAGTTACCCGGTGCACCCCGAGGACTGCCAGATTTATTAGGAGATGAGAAGTAGGTAAAAGGGCAAAGAGAAAGGCAGGATTTAATGGTCATAAAGGCCCTGGCTTCATCACCAGCTTGCTCTGGGACCCCAAGGGAGCTGCTTCTCCCTCATCCGTCAGATGAGCTTCTGATCATACTCACTTCTCAGGGCTGGTGTGCGCTGTGCCTGAGGCACACGCCTAACCGGTTTAGGGATATGTCTCAACTAGCTGAGGTGTAACCATGAAATCGTTTTATTTTTATAATTACTACTACCAAATACTCTCTGTTGAAACTTCCCATTTCCCTCTGGGTGACATTAAAAATACTAGCGTAGAAGGAGTATTCATAGTAGAGGCAGCAGCCAGCTCTCACGGCCCTCCCCACGTGCCAGGCGCCGCTCTGAGCACCTCGCAGAGATTAGTTCGCCGAGGCCTCACAATGACCTCATGAAGGAGGAACCCCGTGTTATAGACGCAGAGAAACAAGAAGTTCAGCAATTTGCCCAAAGTCATGCAGCTCTTAAGGGGTGGGCTTCCTCCACCTTCCCTCTTCCAGTCCCACCACTTGTCAGGCTCTTTTGGTTACCAGAGCTGTCTCCTTTCAGCTCTTAAAATAGAACTCAAAATTCCTCAGATTAAAATCTCAGTCTCAACCAGTGAGCCACAGCTAGACCCAGCGTGGAGGAGTCTCCTGGCCATAATGCCGACCAGAGAAGGCAGACACAAAAGAGCACCCACTGTGTGATTCCATTTATGCAAAATTCAAAACCAGGCATAACTAATCCAGGCTGTTCAGAGTCAGGATGGTGGTAGTCCTTGAAGAGGGCATGTAACTAGTAAGGGCACAAAGGCGGTTCTCCGGGGAAGCCGGTAGAGTTCTGTATGTTGATCTGGATGCTGTCTATATGAGTGTGTTCCATTGGTGGAAATTCTTTAAACTGTGTACTTATATATTTTTTTCTGCATGGGTGTTATATTTCAGTAAAAATTTACTTGAAAAAACTTCAATCTAGAATTCGATTCATCATTCTGCACCCTTCCCCATTCCATCACCCAGTTCGAGCAAGACATGGCTCTAAGGGCTTGGGGGGGGCAGGTAGGAGTTGAAGTGGGGTGCCATTCCACTGAAATGGTTTCACAGGGAGCCCTGAAGCGAGGTGGCTGTCCTCAGCTGCTAGATGACCTTTGAATTTAGACTGAGTGACTTAGAGGGCCCCGAGGGCCCTTTCATCATTTTATTGTATATGTAAAGTGCCTGGGGCAAAGCATATGTAATAGGGGGGATCCCAGGATGGAAACTCAACATTTTCAATATCTTGAGGACTAGAAGTTGGGATGGCATCATCTTTTAAAGATGCCAGAAGTTTGTGGAGTCACAGTTGGTCGAAGACAACACTTCTCCTTGCAGCCTTTTAGACAGTTAGACAGAAGGAAAAGCCAAAGTCCGCTGTCTTAGGCCGAATTCCTCCAGAAGCCACCTGCTGAGGCAAGGACTTGAATTCGAGTAAGTGATTTGAGAGGAGATGGCGGGGAACAGCAGTCCCGGAGTAGGGGAAGGAGGCAGGAACAGGAAGGGAAGGGCACTCAGGAGCAGATTGCCACCGTGGGCCTGGGCCCAGGGGGCTCAGTCCCGCTGGGGACCTCTGAGTTGCATGACCTGCGGAGCAAGGAGCTGAGGTTCTTATCCACTAACTCCACTTGTCATTGGTTGAGGGCTGCTTCTGAAGACATGTGCTTTCTGACCAGACCCTGCGGGGGAGCTGAGCCCGTTCTGGTGGCCAGAGAAAGCTTTCAGCCAGAGAGCTGCAGGTGTGAACGCCGTGGGTGGAGGGGATGTGTGCAGGCCATCAGCATGATGGGCACACCTGTCCCCAGACATCTTGTTCTCTGATCTGCGTAAGTGTGGTCAGCTTAAGTGTTACTTAGAGACAAAAGCGTTCCCAGCTGATACGGGAAGATCAAGGGAGGCTGGAGTAGACTGAAGTAACCATTAAGAGCAAGAAGAGACAAGTGATAACCAGAGTTCAAGGAAAAGGTATTCAGATTTCTCAGAAAGTGTTGTGGAGGCGAAGGGACTTGATTTCCTGCTGCATCATGAGATGGGAATTAGATCTCACTGATTGTTTATTAAAGGAGGGGATGACCCCCTCTGGAGGGTGAAGAACTTGAAAACCTTTAAGTTTGATAAAGAGAGGGAGAGAGACAGACCGGAAAGAGAGAGTGAGAGATACAAGAGGGGAAGACGTACAGGGGAAGAGGGAGATGGAGAGGAGACAGAGACAGCCAAAGAAATGTGGAAACACACATACCAAAGCGGTAAGTCACTGTCTTAAGCGGTGAGACTAAAGCAGTAAGTTTTCTCTCTTTCGTATGTGCTTTTAAAGATTTCTTCATTAAACCTGTATTGCTTTTGTGATTAGACAAAAATTGAGAAAAAAAAAGTTCCCACCTGCAATGCTACAATTTACAACTGAGGTGAGGGAGTGCTCACCTTGAATCGCTTCTCTCTTTAGTTCTTTCACATTTCTTGAAATGATTTGAATTCAAACACAGTTTCCTTCCTTCTGTCCCTCCTTCCTTCTTCCTTTGTTTGGGGAAGATCTGGGTCAGAGTCGGCTCAGTGCTGAACCAGAGCTGCGGCTGACAGTGGGTGGATTAAAGGTAGTTTAAGGAGAAAAGAATTAGAAGCTGCTTTGGAACTGAGAAGTGGATTAACTTCTTCCTGGCTCTACCTCTGCAAGAACTGTCTTGTCCCAGAATAGTATTGGAGGGCAGTGGGGAGGGAAATGTTTAGGGAGGTGATAGAATTGGGTTTAGATGATTCACTCTTTCATATATTCATTCAATAAATATTCAGGGAGCACCTCTTGTTGCCCAGGTCCTGAGCTACCCTGGGGATAGACCAAGATGAATACTACACAGACCATGCATGGGAGGAGCTCACGGTCAGCTGAGAGAGACACACATCTGGACTAATAAGACCAATACTAGAGGATCGATCTGTGCCAAAGTAGAGGTTTGCACAAAGGCAGAAGTTCTGCTTTCGCCTCACCCAGATACAGATCTCGGTCCTAAAATGCAGAAGTAAAAATTGATGAGGGAGATTCTTATTTAAAAGAACAGTGGTGACAAGCTAATGCAGGTGGTTTCCGAAAGATCTTGACTTCCAAAGCCACTGGTGCTTTGTGGAAAGAATGAAGCTAAACTTGAGACCCAAAGGGCTGGAGGAAGGTAGAGATGGAAGGCAGACAGTGTATCAGCATGCTTTTGGCTGCAATAACAAAAAGACCAACACAAAGTGGCTTCAATGATTAAAAAAAAGTTTGTGATCTTTACAAAGAAGTCCAGATTGAGGTGGTTCCCAGAACATTTCAGTGACGCGATGACTTTGCCAACAACTCAGGTGCTCTCTATGTCTGTGCTCCCCGAGCCTCAGTTTGTGGAAGAAGAGGCACAATTCCTCCCACGTGTCTCTCTTCCAAAAGGGAGAAACCTTTCCCAGAAGCTCCCGGGCAGACTTTGCCTTGCATCCCATTTGCTGAGCTTGAGTTATATGTCCATGTCTAACTGCAGAGGTGGCTTGGAAAAGGTATAGCTCAGTTTTTCAGCCTCTGTTATAATGGGTGGGCTCGGTCAGCCAAGAAAAAAGGGGGAAAGGAATGATGGGTAAATAGGCAACCAAAAGTATCTGCCTCAGAAGGGAATTAACATTCTCTGGGCACTATTTGTAACCCTAGCTGTCCCCAAAATTTCCAGCTTCCCCTTTAATATATAAGTAACACAAGGAACCCATGACTCGAAGAAGACCAAACTTTTTTATCAGGTTCTTTCTGCAGGATATTACTCAGAATCTCTGGGGGATATTCACATGTCCTATGGACCATCCCTCTGGCTGCTTAGCAACCACAGTGAGCTGTCTCTCCCAGGACTTCTACTGCCCTTGTTTGCCTTCTCTTAACTGCCTGTGTCGGGATGCTGCTCCTGTCCCCAACACCATCTTGATCTGGAGGTGGTACACTGCCCTCTTCCTTAACAGCCCCCAAAACATGGCTGGGTCAATAAGAATATAGATTCAATGGCTATAACTAAGAGTCCCACTAATGGTGGCTTGAACAGAGCAGAAGTTTATTTTTAACAATAAGAATGAAGTCTGTAAGCAACCTCCCATGGAGGGAGGCTTCCTCATCCTTTCTCTCTAGAATTTAGAGCCCTACTCTTCCTTGCCTACCCCAGACATGGGCAGTGGGACTATCCAGTTCCTTCAGGGGAAAGCTCCACCTACTGTGTGGTTCCCCGTGGCCCTGATGAGGGCACCGTGAGAGGTAAGTACATTCCCCTGAGTCTGGATCCCTCTGCTTTCAGTCAGTCCCAATGTGGGTCTTCTCCATAGGTCTCCTTCCAGCACAAGGAGAGGAAAAGTTCAGGCCAGCCCCGCTCTCTCTGCACAGTCAGGTCTGAAATGGAAGACCATTTTCATCTTCAAATATGAAAACTATTGGAGCAAATACTTGATTAAAAAGACACACACCTTCCCCAAGTACTTCAGGAACACTTCTAACTAAGTGTAAGCTGAGAAGTTAATTCTTTTTCTCTAAAAGGCGGCCATCCTGCTACAGACCCCACTCAACTCATAGACATTATGTCCATGCTGCTTTGTGACAGGGGACAAGTTACATAGCCACTGTTTCCTCACCTGTGAAATGAGGTTAATAACAGGCCCTGTCAGAGAGTTGTTGGGAAGCTGTAGAGAGATAATGGAGGTAAAGTGCTAGCTTAGCACAGAGCCTGGCCCAGAGTTAACACCCAATACAGGTAGCAATTGTAATTATTATTACTAAACAATAATAAACAACTCAACATGGGGGATCTGTATCTGAATAATGTCACTGTTTTAAGACTTCCCCCAAGAGCAGTGGTTCCTCCCAGAGTAAAGCGGGGAAACCATTTCCATTTTCAAAGACAGAAACTGCTTCTAACCTACTTCAAGAATTTGAAAATCTAGTCTCATTTCCAGGATTGGCTATATAATTTGCAAGACCCTATGCAAAATGAATATGCAGGGCCCCTTGTTCAAAAATTATTAAGAATTTGAAGACGGTGGCAGCAGAAAATTAAACCAAGCACAGGGCCCTTCTGAGCCCAGGGTCCTGTGTGGCTGTTTAGATTACAAACACACCCAGCCAAGCTGGCCCTGCTCACCTCCACCAGCACAGCAAAACTCAGAGATGTAAAACAGGATGTTGCAACATATACTATGAAAATATCTGGGGGCAGATGGTAGCCTGCTTTTCCCCCTCAGCAACCTGTACAATCGCAATAACAACAGCTACATTTATTAAGTCCTTGCCCTGAGCTAGTGACGAGGCTCAGACACCATCTCATTCAACCATCACATCCCCGTCTTAATGTAAAAGATAGAAAACTGACGTCAGAGAGGGTAAGGAACCTGTCCAGGGGCATACAAGCCCAAGCCAGCCAGTTGGCAGAATCTGCACCCAGAATCATTGTGCGCTACCAAAGTGTCCCACAGCCCCCACCCCTCCAAACTGGAGGGTGGGAGAAGCTGCAGTGGCCTCCGGAAACCCTCCCAGACTCCTCCTTTGCTGAAAGTGTGGGTCCAGGTCTAGTTTCCATGCTTGGGTCAAACTTCCCTGCTCGAACCTTCCCCCATGCCTCTGACCCTCCTTTCTCAGAACTCACATGATTCCTTCTAGTTCCCCTGAGTGCCTGCTTCTCTCGACGCTGGGCAGTCACCCTTTAGGACAGGCAGCTCCATATTAGATTTATTTATTTCTGTTTTTATTTTTAATGGCTTGGAGTAAAGTCTGAAATATTTTCAGGGGCAGTGGGGGAGGCAGGGAGAGTCTTCACAGGATGTGGAAGAGCTCAGTAACAATGTGAATGAGGAGCTTCTGGGCTGCTGACCTTCCTCTAAGTTCTGAAACAATGCAGAACTCACATGTATTAATAGAATTTCAGAACTGGAGGCAGCACCTAGAACTAAACTGGGTTCAAATCCTGGCTCCACTAGGATTTCTTAGCTGTGTGACCACGGGCAAGTTGCTAAACCTTTCTGTGTTTCAGTTCAAATGGGAGATAATAACAGTAGTGGCTTCACCGTTTTGTTGTAAGTGGTGATTATTATCACTACTATCATGTCTTCATTATAATTATTATTTGTTTAGAGCTCATGAGAGTTCTTGAAGAGACTGTGTAGCATTATGACACAGATGCTGAAACCAGACTGCCTTTATCTAAATCCTACTTCCATATTTATAGCTGTGTGACTTTAGTTAAGAAATTGATCTCTCTGGGCCTCGTTTCTTCATTTGCCAGTACTTCCCTTGGACAAAGAGACTGGCTTAGGGATAACATGTGAGACTCAATTGGACCAATGTGATTCAAGGCCAGGACTTGTGCTGGGCCCACAGTGGGAAAGAAGCACTTTTTCCATCGGAGTTGCTGAGCTGGCAGGATGTGGGCCTGGAGCTGCTGGGTCCATCCTAGTTACCGGAGGAAAGCCTGTCTGAGACTAAAGCTAACACAGGGGGCAACAGGAAGAGAGCTGGAGTGAGAACGAGTCATGATGATATTGTTTGAGCCCTCGGATGCTCAGTGTCTGAAGCAAGCCACCTTTGGACTTCCCAGTTTCATGAGCCAGTGAATTCCCCATTTTGCGAAAGCTACTTTCAGTTGAGTTTTTCTCACTGGAAAGCATCCAGGCTGACACTAAGAGGTTAAGCCACTTGCCCAAGGTCTGAAAACCAGTAAGTGGCAGACCCAGGATTTAGAAGCTTCTAACCTGCTGTGCCCAGATCAGCATTCTGTATTTGGGTGTTCATTGATTTTACCTCTTTCCCCATTTTCTCATCTGCAAAATGGGATTATACCAGGCTTGCAGGACTGTTGGGATATATAAAATGTGAAGTCACACTTAGCACTCTCTGTGGCTGGAGGCTGAAGCTCTGTGCATCCAGTTTCCAGTGCTGCAGGCCTGGGTTTTGCCCCTGGTTAGATATTCCATCTCAGGGATGTCTTTGGGTGACCCCAAATCAGCCAACCAGTCAAGGTACCCAAACTATGTTAGCATCTCAGCGGGAAGGGCCTCTTCCTCTCCTGGCTGTGTCCTCACTGGTAGACAGAGGGAGCTGGATGACCCTGAGGACCCTCGAGGTCCTATGCTATGAGATAGAAAGAAGCTCTGTCATCTAGGTTTCTGGAACCTTCCAAGGACTTGTGGGCCAAACTGGGAATGACCTGTAGCTCAGGAAGACAGCACTGAACCAAATCGACTTAGTCACTTGTCTTGATGAAGTTTACGTTTTGTGGTCGAGATGGATGATAACACATAAACATGTGGCATAATACCACGTGGTTAACCAACAGTAGGGAGAAAATACGTCCCCAAATGCCTGGTACGTGCCGACAGGGAAAAGGGATAGAGACTGGGGGAGCTGTTTATTAGGGCCATCAGAAGGGGCCTCTCCAAGGAGGTGACATCTCGTCAGAGACTAGTTTGGGCTCCCTCTGAATCCCAAGCTCTCAGCACTGTGCTACCTCCCAGAAAAAAAGACCAGGACAGATTTTTTACCAGGAAATTTGCTGACACTGCTAAGTTAGGAGTTGATGATCCATCGGAGGCTTGGTAAACAGCCATCCTTCTATATTGACAACTCTTTAGGACATTTTTAAAAGTTTAATGGGTCATTGATTTCCTCCATTAGTTAAATCTGTGAAGGAAAGGCCTGAGAAACCACGTGAGACCATTCTTCAGGCAAGACTGCCAGGAAATGGTTTTAGCTATCATAACACATGGTCATTTGTTTATCTTCTAACCAGTCATCGCTGAAAGATTCCCAATCATCACCATCACATCTCTGGGGGATACCAGGGCCTGGCTGGTTCTGGGCCAGACCTTGGCAGGGAACCGGCAGAGCTTTACAGATGAAAGTCAAGCCTCAGAGAGCCACAGAAGATTCCAGTGCCTCAGATCCCTCCTCTCAACCCAATATCAGCAGGACACAGACAAGAAGTCAAAGTCCCTACCCTCATGGAACATTATAGTTGGGGGCAGCAGAAGGAAGCAAGCCAATAAATAAATAAAGAGGAGGATTTTACAGATGGGTGCTGTGATGCAAAAAAATAAGGTCACTGGTAGGGAGTGACTGGTGGCTATTTTAGAGTCCATGGTCAGAAACCTTCTGCAGAGGTGGCATTTGACCTGAGACTTGAAGGGTGAGAAGATCTGCAGGAAGAGTGTCCCTGCATCAGGGATAGCTGGTGCAAAGGTCCTGAGGCAGAAACTCATTCAATGTATTAGAGGAGTGGACTAGGGTAAGGAACAAGAAAAGGAGAGGGGTTGGGGAGGTGGGCCAGGGTTAGGACTTATTTGGGTTTCATTCTAAGAAGGATGGAAACTATTGGAGAGTTTTACATAGAATAGTTTCATGATCCAAACATTAAAAGGGCTCTCTGCCTGCTGGTGTGTGAATGGATATAATGGTGATTAGCTGATACCTGAAATTAGGGGTTTCATTCAGGACCAGTATTTCTGACAAAGTCTTACCCTCTGCTACTTTAGGAGGTTGAGTGGGGGGGCCCTCAAAAATATATGTCCAAGTCCTAACCCCCAGTACGTGGAATATAACCTTATTCAGAAAAAGGGTCTTTGCAGGTGTAATTTATCTTGGATGACACAGAGAAGAAAACTGTATAACGACAGAGGCAGAGACTGGTTTATGCTGCCACGAACTGAGGAATGAAGAGGCAAGGAAGGACTCTCCCCTAGAGACTTCAGAAGGAGTGTGGCCCTGTCAGTATGTTGATTTCAGACTTCTGGCCTCCAGAACTGTTCAGAAATAAATTTCTGTTTCTTTAAGCCACCAAATTTGTGTTGATTTGTTACAGCCACCCTAGGTAACTAATACATCCACTAAACACACGTGGACCCTGCTCTAGCCTCCTGTACCACCCCCTACACTCCTCCGCCAAGATCCTGTGCATAGCTTTGGCCCCACTCAAAGGCGGCTCCAGTCACTGGGTGGCACTCCCTGCAGGCCTGAGGGCCACTTGGGCTCCAGATGGGCATCTGATTTATTTACTTACTTAGCTCAGCCCATGGGGAGAGGAATGAACCAGCCCTGTTCTCTGTTTCCCCCAAGGAGCTCTCAGTTCTGTGAGTTCCAGAGAAACTTGCACTCAAAGAAATAAGGGCAGGAAGAATATACGAACCTGGAGTCACTTAAACAGCTAAGACTTAAATTAGGCAGCTTCCAAGTGTAAGGTTCCCAAACTTTTCACCTGAATGGGCATCTTTTGTTAATTTCCCCCTCCATGGAATACTCAGTTTCTAAAGATATTGTCTATCAAACCAATTGCATTTGTTCAATAAGAATTTACTTCCTACCTGTTATTATTTGAAAGTATATAGTAATGAGGGCTCATATTTATTGATCCACTCACTATACTAAAAGCATTATATATACTCTTTCAATCTTCACACCACCCTATTTATTATCTTCATTTTACAAAGAAGGGAACAGAGGCAGAGAGGGGTTACATAATTTGCCCAAGGCTGCACAGCTAGCATTTAGTAGAGCTGGAATTTGGATTCAGGCAGCTTGGCTTCAAAGTGAGCACTCCCCTGGAGACTGGGTTAGAATCCTGGCTTTGATACCAATATGCAAAGCTACTCTGGGCAATCAATTTTGCCTCTCTGCACTTCAGTTTCCTCATCTACAAAATGAAAATGATAAAAGTGCCTATATTTTAGGGTTGTTGTAGAGATTAAATGAGTAATGCACTTGGAATGCCAGGCACAGTGCCCGCCACAAGCACTCAAGGGCTGAGCTCGAATTCAACACAGCTGCTCTGGGGAGGCTGAGATGGGAACAGTGAACACAGATGATTCCATCCTGTAGGTTCTCTGACCCCAGGGAGTTCACAATCTCCATGTAATGTGCCAGGCCCAAAGCTGGCTGGCTTAAAGTAAACCTGCAGGAAGGCAACCTGACCAGCCCTTCTCATATGTGCTTCAAGGACCACAGGTGTAGAATTAGCTGGCGTTGCTGGTGAAAAATAGATTCCTGTACCCGAATCCTTTGGAAGTGAGCCCAGAAATCTGCTATTATCCAACACACTAACGCACCATGGAATCTGTGCTCCGTTGAGTCCACTCTGAGCAGGATTTCCTTGCTAGTTTGGGAAATACTGAAAATCATTCCAAGACCCCCAACCCCATTCATTCCTGCAGTGCCCAGGATAGGAGACCCCAAACAGAAATCTTGAGTTTCAGACAAGGACAGTACATTCAGAGATAAGTGGGCCTTCCCCAGCAGCCAGGTGAACCATGAAGAGCTAAGTTTCATGAAAAAAAGGGCGGAAATCTGGCCAGAGGCAGGATCTTGGAAGGGGGGTATGTACCCCCTCACCCATACTCCAGCTTGGAGCACTGAGGCCTGGGTCCTGGCGCTGCAGGAAAGATGCTTCAAGGTCACTTTGTGACTCAACGGACCGCGTCGAGACTTGAATTCAAGATCCGCTGGGGCCTTGCAAACCCGCGCGTCGTGGGAGGAGCGCACGGGGGTCGCCTAGGCAACGGGGGCGCGCCACGCCCAAGTTCGGAGCCGGGGAGGGGAGGAGGGAGCGCACGCTGCAGGATGTCTCGCGGGGCTGAGGCCGCTTCCCCCAGCACCTCCCCCGGCTCCGCCCCGCGGAAGTGCTTGCCGACATTCCAAAGCGATGATTGGTCCTTCTGCTTGGGGGCGGAGCCCGTGGCAGCGCGGTGCGTACTTCCGGCTGCCGGGTTGACATGAAGAAGCAGCGGCAGCTAGGGCGGCGGTAGCGGCAGAAGTCGAGGCTTGCAGCGGGACTCGGGGCGGAGAGCGCGACGCGGCCTAGAGCGGCAGAAGGCGCAGTGGGCCGAGGAGGAGGCGCAGCAGCCGCCCTGGCCCGTCATGGAGATGGAAAAGGAGTTCGAGCAGATCGACAAGGCCGGGAGCTGGGCGGCCATTTACCAGGTGCGGGACCGCCCGGGAGCGCGGCAGGCCGTTCTCTTCGGCCTGGTGAACCTTCCGCTCAGACCCCCAGACCCCGTTCTCCCTCCGGGTCCCGCCCTCCATCTCGGCCCTGCTGCTTGAGGATTCGACCCGACGGCGGCAGAGGCCGGCTCCCTCTCTCTTTGTCCCCGGGGTGGGCCTGCCCCTCTCCCCGGTCTCATAGTCTCCTTTGATCCCCCACCTACCTCACATCCTCCAGCCCGGATGACCTCTCAAGCTTGGAAGCCGCCCGCCTCTGCTCTCAGCGCGAACCCTCGCGCCCCGACCCCGCCCCCCTGCCTGTCCACTCTTTGTCCCCCTGGGGTTGCTAGAACACCTCCCTCCCCACGACTTCCTTTTCTAGACTGGACCACCTCAGACTCTCTTCCTTTGTCTCCCTAGGGGAAAGGGTTACTCTCCCCTCCCTCCCTCACGTTTCCTTTCCCCTAGTCTCGGTGTGCGTCGAGTCCCAAGGATGACAGTCCCTTCCCCCTTCCTGTTCATTCATTTAATGGATCTGAATCGGCGTGCCTCTTCCGTGCTAGGCACTGCCTAGGCGCAGGAGGTAGTGTTCGCTGAACAAGACAGACAAGATCCTATCCTCCATGGAGCGTAGAGTCGAATAGGGCAGTCAAACACATGAAGAGATAATTTCAGATGGTGATAAGTGCTATGAAGAAAACAAAACATAGTAGGGTAGAGAGCGGCTTCAGGGAAGGTGGGCTCCCTCAGAGAAGGGAGTCAGAGAAGATCTGTTAGAGGAAGAAACGTTTGCTCTGTTAGCTAAGCCCTGAGAGTATCAGGCCAAAGAGCCTTCCAGCCAGAAGTCCCGTAGTACCTACTTTACTGAGGCCGGAATATTACCCTGTGTCAGGCAGGCAAGGGAGAAGGTTAACGTTTTTACCCTCTCAAAAACAGCATCTTTTGCCGACGAGCATCTTATTCTTTGGTCATGTTTGAGATGATAGTGTCTTTGCAGTCCTCGTCTCCTTGTGGGTTATAGTGGTTCTTAAATTAAAAGTTAGGAAGATAGGGTTTCTGACAGATCTCTGCATCATCAGATTGAAAACGCGGAGAGGTTTACTTTCACAAGCAGTTAAATCCTCGGAAGAAAATATGTGCTCCCGATTAAATGTCATTGCGGGGGTTGTGGAGATTAACCAAAACCGCACTGGGTATTTTAAATACGTGATGTACAGAATGGAGAGATGATGTTACTTGTGTAAAGGGAGAAGGCAGATTATTCTGTTTTCAGTTTATGGGCTCAAAAGGCAAATTGTGAGGTCCATCAGCTGGTAGTATTAAAAATCTATTTTGAGCTCCACTTAAAAAGGAAAAAAGCTTTAAGCAGTTCTTTGGTATGCTTGACTAACAAAAGCCTTTTTTTTTTTGGCAGGCTTGGTTTCATGTGGATTTGCATCAAGCTTACTTGACAGGGTTCTTTTTACTTGCCCTGTGATGTATATTAGTTTCTGATAGACTAATATTTATAACCACTGTAATCTGTATAAGTATGACTGATCAATATATAAAATCTGTATTCCACATCTAGTCTCTCTGAGTTAATTGAATGAATTCCACTAGTGACTTTGAGAACGTGCACATTTTCTACATTGAATTTTATACAGTAGAGTCTAAAATGGTTTTAAATGAAAAAATTCTTGATCTGAAGTGTTGGAGTTGGTTATGATGTACCCCATCACAAGTGGGGGTGGCCTCCAGGAGGCACTGGGGAAAATCTTTTATACCAAAACTGACTCAGTTGACAACAACAAATTCATATTATAAAAAGTTCTTGGTTGAATTTGATTCCTTTCGGTTTTAGGACAGAGTGGGAGACCTGTCACCCAAGCATTGTTAGAACTGTGTTAAGCATGCCACTAGCTTGGAGCATGGTCGTCTGTTCATTTCCCTCATTGTTCTAATGTGTGTCTACCTCCTTGGGACCCCAGGAGTTAGTAGAGATTGCTGTACATTGAGATTTCTCTAGACTCTGAACCGATTGCCACATTCTTGGAGGTGGTTTCTTTTATTTTAGAGAATTATCCACTATGGGCTTTCTCACCTCTATAGTACAGATATTTTTCTTTCACAAAATTGAAGTCAGAAGCTCTTTTCTTTCTTGACGTTGAAAGTGGCTCTTTATCGGCCAGCTGTGGCATTTTTAAAAATGTAGTGTTCACTTGAGTCTAAAGTGGCAAATTTTCCAAAGTGTGCGTCAATTTACCAAAACCATTATTTTTCAAGAATTCAAAGAAATGTGTTTCTGATTGGTAGAAAATGGAAGTTAAAAAAATCAGTATTTTACAGCATGTCACAATGAGGGCGGCTTTATACAAAGTCATTTTGAGCTTGCTTAGTCTGTTGTGATTTCACAAAAATAATGTGTCACAAATGACACAAAAATAATGTCATTTTTGCTTAACATTTTGTAAACACGGCATTGCAGTTATTTCTCACTATGCTAACTTCTAACTAGAACAAAAGATGTAAAAACTTGGAAACAATTGGGAAAAGAACAAAGGATGAAGTAGATTTTTGAGCACTGAGAAATGTGATGGTTTAGAAAACAAATGTTTCAGGCAAGGATATCTGCTGGCTCAGTTTGATAAAATGAGCATATCTGTTTTTAATTGTTAACGCTAATAAATAGCGTAGATACTAATAAGCATCGAGGTCTATGAAAAGTCAACTTTGATAGCAAGTTTAAATGGCTTTAAAAATTGTCTTCTATCATTTAAATGATTGTAGGTCTGGTTTGAAAAGTGGAAGTAATTAATATATAGCAAGCCTGGAGTGTCCAGAAGAGAAGAGAGAACACAGACAGGGAAAAGGGATTGGGTTTTGGAGCAAGAATGAGAGAAGGGAGGGCTTGAATGAATGAAAAATAGGATAAAGCTACCCTCCATTTGTAGTTAAGGTTTGAGTCAGGTATTTTGCTCTTTCTCGCATCTCTAAGTCTTTGATTCTCTGACAGTGTTCACTAGTTTTCAGTATGAATGATTTGATTGTTTCAGATAAAGGAGAGTGCAACAATAGCTTGTGACTTGAAGGCAAGATTTATTCTATGTTAGAGGCAGGCTTTGTAAAAGGGGCCACTCTTCCAATTGACATTTGTTTTTATAGCGGCTTTCATCGTGAAATACGATCTAATGCCTGACTAGATTAAAACCGCGTTGTAACAGAAGCTCAGTAAAACTCCTTACTGCTATACAGCTTATGTTGGTATAGTTCGAGATGAATATTTAAATTTCCCAGTAATTTTTATTTAAATATGATTCTCTTCAGAGGAAAACTGTGTTTTGTGCAGAGGAGAAAGATCTATACACTATGACTCATTTCACTTAAGAAAAAAAGACAAACGGAAATGACATGGGGAGACTGGGAAGTTCTAGTCATCTTGAGTGACCCATTAGATCTAAATGTTCTTGTGTGGCCCTGGTTTGGGTGAACTAAATATAGGTGTCTGATCACCACTTTGGAAATGGCGCAAAGATGTTTGTAATTGTCTGGACTCAGATTAACTGGGGGCACAAGTAGAAATAGTGGAGGGAAGAATTATTTTGCTGTCATTATTTGTTTGACATCACTGGCATATTTATAGGAATACTCTGGTACTTTTGGAAGTACATAGTAAACCATGTCGGATGGTTCTGAGAAGTCAGCTGGGGGCTAATGGTAATGCAAATGATTTTCAGTCGCCAGTTACCTACCATTGGGCTCCATGGCCACTCTGCTGCATTTTGCATTTAAGCATGAACAGCTCCCCTAAACCTATAAAAAATGCCTGGTATTGAGTAATGTAATTTAATGTGTACTGAATTTCATAATATAAATAAATTTTAGAATTTCCTCTAGAGGTTTTTCAGACTATAAACTGCTGAAATAACTGTGTCTTTTGTTTTTCTTTTTCACGTTCTTTTTTTGAACTGTTTTCTGATCTTTCAGATTGCAGAATCCTTTTGGCAGTTTTGTCCTATGCTGTGCTCTTAATTGCAAGTACTTTTTCATAAGCCTGCCTGAGCACATATATATTTTGTACAAGCTGGCATCCCTCCTGCAGTGTTTGTGTTAATCCCTTCATGATAACCAATTAACACTGACTACAAATGGGCTGAGCATGTTTCTTTATACTGCCTGTGTTCAGGAAAATGGGAAGTCTCTCTGGGTCATTGTTTCCAGGACAGAGTAGTTGGGTACCAGTCACTTGGTGTGCGTGTTTTGAGTAGCCAGGAGTGCTGGGGACTACGGAATGGTCCTCGACTCCCTCTGCCACATCTCATTGATTGGTCACCATGGCGGCCTTTCTACCATCCCAGTAGTCTAGGTTTGCGAATTCTGCCTGTAATACTGCTGTCATTTCTAGTTTCACACTACAGAAATGCATGAATCCTCAGCAGTCTCTCAGCATCTCCCCCCGCCCCACCGTGTATATTCTTCACATTATCACTGGAGTAATTGTGTTGAAAACAGACCTCAGCCTGTCCCTGCTCTGTTTAACTACTTCTGTGCTTCCGTTTATCTGTAAGGTCCAAGATCCTTAGTGTGGCAGCCAGGTTCCAGCCATCCCCTCGCTGTACCTTTTCTTCTCACCACACCAGAAGGTGCATCGTTATCCAACTCATCCTTATCTTTCACTCCTCTGTACGTGGCTCAGCACTTTGTCTCGGCTGCCTTTCCCGCTCACTCTGGCTCGTGCCTCCCAGCTCAGATGTGTGCCCCATCGAGCTTGATTTTGGTGCTCTCACCCGTGTGCGTCCACACCCCTTTCTACCCGTCTCCTTTAAAGTCCTGCTCTCCCGGGAGCTGCTCCTTTTTGTCTGGGTCCAGCTCCTTTAGAGTCCAAGCTATGGAGGTCAGCTGTTGAATCTTTCTCATTCATTTTGGTGTCCTCTGCACTGGGCACAAAGTGCCTAAGAGGTGTTAGAGTTGAATGGATTGTCAGCACTTTGCCCCAGGCCATTACATTGTAAAGACGAACAAGTCATGGTTCCCACTTCCCGTTTGGGGGAGGAGGAATGATACACACAGTGGGATTAGCCCACATTAGTACTAACAGCAGAGGCCACTCTCAGGAAAACAGCATGATTTGAGCTGTGGCTTGATGAGGCGATTTGGAGTTGCATGCTGTGGTGGCTGGAAGAAAAGCTTGGGTTCTTACCCAGTAGGAGTTAATACCACCAGTTTGTTTCACAGGAACTTTTAAATTTAACAGCAAATTTGTACTTGGCCTGAGGCAAACTTAATAGGAAACTTGAAGGTGATACATCTGTCTCTCTAAGAACTATTGAATTACTCTGTCCTCATCACTCTTGACTTGTTCTCACATGCCTTCTTAAAGGGCTTTGCATGTAGTTATAGTAGGTTTGTGAAATGTTTTTTGATTGGGATAAAAATAGGGTTCTGTGTAAAGTAACAACCCTTATAAAATCTGTGATTTTTTTTTTTTAATGTACAAGTGGTAAAGGAAAACATTTTTGGCCTTTGATCAGACCACCCTTCTGGCCAAAAGAATAGTTTAATCTTTTGCTTTTTCTCTAGTCTCAGCTCTAACATTAACTACACTGAATGGGTCCCTTCCTTTCTTGAAGCTTCAGTCCCTTCCTTTGTAAAAATGGGCCTTGACTAACTGATGGGTAAATTCACATCAAGTAATAAAAGTCTGTAATGTACTCACAGAGAGAATTTAATGTTCCTGAGGTAATCCTTGTAAACACTGCAGTGGTTACTCAGTTTTGTAAGGTGTTTGGGTGTCGGTGGGTCCAGTTAGGCTCAAAAGTGTATAGGAGTTTTGTGAGTTTGAAGATTCAAAAGAATTAAGTCTTTTTTTCCCAAGAAGTATTGAACATTTTTAATAAGTAGGGTTGGTTTGACACGGTGGGAAAGTGAGTGGCACTGACATGAGTTATGCTTGCACTTTTTCTCTAAGTAGCATTGGGTGGTTTTTCCTGTAAAGATAGAGGAACTGATTCTTGAGAATTTACGAAAGATTCAACCCCAGTTAGGTACATGAAGAGTAGCTGCCCTTTATGTTGTAATTTTAGAAAGAAACCTACATTTGGTCTAAACTTCTTCTGGAGAGGACAACAGTTTACACAGCTGCCATGTTTGAGAAGAAAGTCCCTAGGGTGCCAGCATTTTAGAAATAATGCTTCACTGTGTAGACGCGGCTGCATCGTTTCCTGGCTCCTGACCTCTCTTTTTTCAAGGCAGCTCGGCTTAATCACAAGTATCTTACCAACAGTTTATAAATGTTGAATGTCTGAAGACTAGAAATGAGACCATTTCCCATGGAAGATTTTTTTTTCCCCCTAAATAAATAGGCAAAGGAAAGTCAAGCCCCTCCTAGATGTTAGGGGTGCAGTGCAAGTCACACTGCAGACAGAAATAACTACTGATAAATGATTTTCAGTTTGTTTGTTTGTTTTAACTTATGACCTGATTCGATTTGCAGTTCTGAATGCTTATGATTCTACAAAGACAGTAGAGGTTTACAGATACTCCATGGTAATCAGATTGAGTTGGTACTTCGAGAAGTTCTATAACATGGACTCACAGTCAACATGCCTTTTTAGCAAAGGGACACTTAAGGTCTGTATTTTCTCTGGAAGATACAGATATCCCCCACTCCTCTTGGTCTAGTACTGTGCCAGGAAATTCCAAAACCTTCTTGAGGGTGAACTGCTGTTGAAGTAGACCTTTGGGCCCAAGTGAACTTGTGTCCTGGGCTCCTTTCTCTTTTTCTTGCAGAGCTTTCTTCCCGAAGACTGAGTGAGGCATGTTTTCTCTTACAGACAAAGAAGGAAAATCCTCGGCTGTGTTTGTGGCTTTTGTGGGCAGGCGACACCACTTGCAAAGATAAGATGAGCACAGCAAAACTAGGTTTCCAAAGCCATGGTTTAAAATTTATTAGTTAGCGATTAGAGAAGGAAAACGCTCCCTTATCTCCACTACTCTCTTATGAAACATTTTCCCCCTTGACTTTTTTTCCTTACCTAATGGCTCCGTAATTGGTGCATCTCTTCCTTTTGAAGACTCAATTTAAAATTGTCATGCTAAGTTCCAAGGAGCAGCTTAGCTAGTTTTTTATTCTCATGAGTACTGATTACTCAGAGAATATACACTGTTGTGAATTACTTACAGGAAAGTGAACATCAAGTAATTACTCCAAATTGTTGGAGTTCTCTTAAAAACAGGGGGTTACTTAAAGATGTCTGTGCATGAAATCACTTCTGAGTGTAACTTCACTCAAGAGAACAAATAGGCAAGCTGCATTTAGCATAATATGGTGAGTTAGCTTTAAATTCCCTTGATGATTAAACTTTTGTCGCTGTTATATTTATCTCTTAGATTTTTGTATTGCTTCACTATTCAAATAGTCAGAGCTTGGTTTGCTTCTAAAAGAATAAAGGGGAAGTGTGCCTCATTGGGTCATAAATATTTGTGTGGCTCACTTTTGCACAGAGAGAAGAGGCCTCTAAGAAGATATTAAGTGGTCTTTTGGAGGGAGGATATTCTGTTTTGTGTTTTTTGTTGTTGTTCTTGTCATTGTTTTGCTTTGTTTTTTACCATGATTTGAACTGTATTTTTAACAGCATCTTAGAGTTAAGAGCATTGCTGTTATTGTACTCTGCTACCTGGATACCACCTCCCCGTTGCCGGGGTCTTTCGGATCATCCTGGGAGGTGGGGGGAAGGGGTGAGGCAGAGTGTGCAAGATCAGGAAGTTGTGTTAAGCCAATCAGGTTGACAGGCACAAAGCCACATTTCTGGAGCAATCCGCAGTACACCGGGTGATTTGGTCATGCTTGAGGATCAGCTGGTCCACATCTCTCACGAACATTCCTTGCGAATCCACATCCCCATGATGTGCTGTGTTTTAATGGGTCCTTTATGTACCTATCATGGTACCATTTCTAAGGATACTTAACTATTCCTTTGTATGCCACGTACACTTTTTCTTAATATTTCCTAGGAATATTCGTATCACTCGCAGTATTTTATTCCATCTCTTCTCACCATAGTACCCAGGTTGCCACTTTTCCTTGTTTTTCTTTTGAGAGTGAGTAATAGTATTAAGGAGTGCACAGTAGCCGTTGGTAGGTTCTATACTCACCTTTACTTAACCACTTGTTTCCATCCTTTGTAAGCTTGAGCTTTTCCCAGAAAACTTACTAAAATGTAGTCATTATGCAGAGAGAATCACTGTAAAACTAGTTGAAGTTTAGCAAACTAGGACTCTTTTCTCATCAACGCATATTTGCCAACTAAGCTTCCTTTTGCAACTTGTTCCACTGTTTGATGACAACAAATTTTGTGTTTCCCAACAGACTTTGTTCACTAGAAGATGTTGCTTCTGAAAGTAGGAAATAACTGGCTTGAGGAGATGCAGGCAAGCTTTGGTTTGAAGTGGGAGTCTGGTACGTCCTTAGCCCTCTGCAGCTGGAGATGGGTGTGGTCCATCATCTGAAATTTCCTATCTTCAGTTTGAGGAGGTGGTTACGATTCTAACCACTTAAGAACTGCGCGGCACATGCTATTTTATTTACAGGGCAAAACTTAGCTCTGATGGTTTCCCTTGTACTTGCCTTCAAGTTAATAAAATGTCATTCTTTGGTAATGTTTATGCCAGGTCCATTTTAGAAGAAAGAAAGGATATAGCTGAAGTTAAAGGATTAAGTTGGCATCACACCTTAAGTTTTATAAATGCCTTCAGTGTTTGATTTTTGTAGGTTGATCATAAGGAAGTGATAAGTATGTTAGGTTATTTGTGGTTTGAGCTAATTTTAGTCTCCTGTTCACAGCTTGCTTTATATCCTTTGACATTAAAACATGCTTTCTAGAAAGATACATTTTGAATGTAGGCCCCAGTCTATATTGTACACTTGGCTACATTTCAAAAAAGTATTTTCTCAATAGTTGGACAGTTTGAAGCCTAGTAACATTCTTTTAAAATCACTGATTCCTTTGCTTAGTGATGGCTCTGCTTTTCCAGCAAGTAAATTAGATTCTTTCATAGAGGCTTACTTAAAACTCTTGTGCCAAGCCAGCGGCTAAAAGGGCATGGTTGATATTAGAGGATTTTTAAAGGAGTATGACTGACCCTGAGATGTACTGAAGCAAGGCTTTGATTGACTGTGTATAGGAAACCTTCCCCACCCTGTCCCTTTGGTTGATGGAGTGTTTTGCCTCTAAAGCCTAGGTCTTTGTCTGTTTCCAGTACTGGTTCATTTCCCACAGAACAGTTTTGTTTCAAAGCTTTAGTCCCAGGCTGCCCTGCCACCCACCCTTCCCCAACCACCTTGAACATACATCCCCCCAGAGACTTATGAGGTGATGGAAGGAGAGGACGGGGTTTGGGTTCTGAGTCTGTCTTCAACTGTTGTGGGACCTTGAGGGAGTTGATAAGAAGGATCTGTAAAATGTGCTGATGAGACCAGATAGCCTTACAGCAGGACCGGAATCTGACGTTCTACAGTGTGGTCACATCAGGAGCCAGAAGAGTGGGGCAGCTTTTCTGGAAAAATTGGGGCTTCATGTCCTCCTCATCTAGATTTCATAGCCCTCTATGTTCCATGAGACAGAACTTTAAACTTTCATGTTTACTCAAATCAAAACTTTAAAAATCCATTATGTCCTTACAAATAATAAAACACCCTGTGAGGGCAAAAACCAATTCTTTTGTAAAATTTACTGAATGCCACATTGATGAATGCAGTGTCCTTTGAAATTTTTCTCATTTCTAAAGAGGATTATTGGGTTTTGTAATTGGACTGAAATCTCCCATTCAAGGGAGAAACACGCAGTCTGATCCACATTCTACCCTCATTCATAATAAAACCCAGTAACAGTTAACAGTTATTGAATTCTGTTATGTGCCTCAGGCACTGTACAAAGTGCTTTACATGCAGTACCATTTATTACACACCACAAGTTGGTCTTTAATAGCAGGAAATATTTTAGGAGGACAATTAAGTGCCAGAGCCTCGACATTCTTCTCCTCCTGAGGTCTCCCATGTCCTGTATCCAGCTTTACAGCGACACTGTGGCCGTACTCGGTGATGCGGGGAGTATGCAAAGAGAGATGGAATTGTGCTGTGCCTCCCGATTGATTAGGACTTGAGAAGAGAGAGTTTGTAGATTGTGACATTACCCATATTTCTGACCTCTTACCTAGATGTCACAAATGGGCCACTCAGTTATATTTTGCTTGGTCCACACAGTGCTTTTAAAAAAGAGGAGTTTAAACTTTTGTCATTTTATATGAATCAGGAGAAATCACATACAAATCCAGATTTGTATGTGAACAAATACAAATTTGTGAACAACCTGAAGATCACGCCGTCTGAGCGCGCCTCTGCAGTGAGCTGAGGGTGCCGCTCCTGCTGGACCGTCGTGTGTGTGGGTCCTTCAGTCTGACAACAGCTCATAGCAGGACCCGCTGTCCTCACTCATAGTGAATGACCCAACCCTTGGATGCACTTGAGCTTTTAGCTTCTACTCCAGACTGGGTTTTTTACTGGAGTTTGTTATTAGCATTAGAATTAAGATGATTTTAAAAAGGTGTTTAGCCTTGTAAGTAGTTGGTGTACTATCATTAGATAAAATCAAAGCAGGGGAAGTCAGAGTTTGGCTGGTGTGACATGCCTGAGGGAGTGCCCTTGACGGTAAAATTCAGGATAAAACCCTTAGCCAGATGCTTCTTTCCTTCCTGCCCTCCCCCTTCCCTCTTCATCCTTAGCCCCTTCTATTTTGAGGAAGTTGGGAGCTGCCACCATTTTTTTCCACCTCAAGCAACTGAGTGTGACTGTATTTTTGTCCCATGTTCAATTATTTCCACGAACTATTTTTCATGACCAGCTTGGAAATTAAATTGGGTGGTTCCTATAGGACTTGATAAGGAGAATGTCTGGCTCAAATATGCTTACACAGAGAAATCTAGGAAGTAATGTTTTTAATGACTCGATTTGTGACCTGGTTAGGAATGATACCATTTATTATGTATCTGTATTAGTGATTAGATTGTTTCTCTACCTTATCCTCTTTCTCAAGGGATAAAATAAATGATAGCCATGATTTAAAAAATATATATGGGTTACATAGAAAGTGTGTGAAAGGTCTCTCTCCCTGTTTAGCTACAGGTTCATATATTGAAAGAGATGCTATTTCTTTGATCCCTGTTGACCATCTCTTACTCCATAGAGGTATGTTGTCTGTGATAAATTAGAACAAGCAATAGATAAAGAAGATCCTTTACCAGTATAAAACAATCAAGATCTTTGTTCTAAGTTTTGTACCTTTTCCCCTCCAAAGCTAAATCTCAGGAGGACAAAACCAACTCAGTGTTTTAGCACTCCTAACTCATGTGACATGATGGCATTAGCCATTTAATATTTTTTTGTATATGTGAAATTAAAATCAATAACTGAAGATCCGTTTCTCCATGAAGCCCTTCACCTACCCTTTATTTCCTCCTCTATTCTAAGTTGTGTGCTCCTTTCAGGCAGAGTCCATTTGTTCACTCATTTATGTCCATGAGCAGCTACTCGGTGCCAGGCTCTATGCCAGGTGGTGAGGAAGAAAGATGCCGTTAGTCCTTACCCTTAAGAAGTTCAGTAGTCCAGCCAGCAAAGGGGCTGAGTAAGAGACATCCCTGTTCAGAGTGATGAGCTCTCATGTAGGGTTGGGTGCTTAGAGACGCTCAGGAAGAGGCAATTGGGAGAAGGAAAAGCAAAGGAGCTGTCAGGTAAAGACAGTCTATAAAACTAATACCTAAGTGGAGATTCCAAGGGCAGGCAGGAGGGAGCCCAGTATGTTCTCCAGGTTCACTCCTCCTTGCCCTGTTCATGTTAAGTGTTACATTACCTAAGCTTGAAAGCATGGGAGCATATTTAACTTTCTTCTTTGGTCTTAAGCCTCCTCTTCCCATCCCTTCCCCCCAATTCATATGGATTGTGTGTGTCTCTCTCTCCATACACACACACACACACACACACACACACACACACACACACACACACACACACACACACACACACACACACACGTGTATGTGTTTCTTCTCTCCCTTCTTTTCTATTTCCTCTGCCCTTACTTCTTACCTTGACTGTGATAATGGCCTCAAAACCCTTCTAATAGGGTGACATAGTGAAGGCTACATCATGCCATTGACCTCATGCCACTGTGTAGTGAGGTCATCTGTGTCGGCGTCTTCTCTGGGAAGATGATGTTTGTGTCATCGTCAATGTTACAGTCCTAGAGCACCGACCACAGTGCATTGTGCTCAGTAGGCAGGTAGTACAGTGTTCATTGCAATGAAGTGGTAGCTTTTATATAAAGAGTTACATTTTTCTTATTTAACTATGTATGCAGATACTCTTCAGTCTGTACAAAAGGCAGAATTATATTTTAATATGTAAACTAAAGTTTTTTTTTAAGAATCTGTAAGTATAAGCCTGACTCAGTAAGAATAAATTGAAAATATGTGGCTAGCCCCCTGATTTTCTCATCTGACACTATGAGAATAAAGGTCTCATTTATTCATTGTGAATTCTGAAGGATATTTTTAATAATGTTGGCTGGCTTATCCCATTATGTGGTCTGTTCATAAGCCGTTCTCAATACACAGGTGGCTTTGTTTGAGTGATTCTTTCAAGTCAAGTACCTTGTAAAATAACTTAAGTTTACTGATAATTATCCTGCTTTTAAATGGCTAAGTGGTAGGCTTTAATTTTCAGGCATTTTAACATTTTGGATATGATTACAAATTCTGAGACTTTATGATTACTTAAACACAAAAATTTATCTTCTTGAGTAATTCTGAATGATTTACTGATTGCTGCCTATTTTCCATTCATATGCTTACTAAACTCTTTACTTGCTATGGAAGAAGCAGCCGGAATTAGGTATCTGCAAACCATTAACATTGTGAAACATCGTCCCTTTATTTCTTTTTCTAATTCTAGCTCTGAAGATGAAGTAGTCCTAGATTCGATTTGTTAAAGAATAATTGTTACTATTCATTACAGATTTGGAAAGGGGAGAGTTTTTTTGTCAATGGATGAAAAGTAGAGTAAAAGAAGTTTAGATATTTTTCATTTAATGGTGAGGGAGGATGTTGAAGTGTGGTTTTGGTTTTTATTTTTCCTTCTTCTGGTTTTATTTTGGAGTCATTTACATGTCACTGAGTGGACACCATAGAGCATCCATAGCAGTAGATGTGCAGAGTAGAAAAACAGTAGTTCACAGGCCTCTCAACAGAATCACTAAACATAGCTGTTAAATGGCCAGAATATTGCAGTGGGGGAGCAACTGTTTTTAAGATGAAAATGAATAAAAAAGCATTATAAAAAGAAGTCCAAACTCTGGATAAGACTCCTGATCATTGATTATGCTGATTATGTCTTCAAATTTGCTGAAGAAAGTGAGAACACTGTGGTTGGAAGGGAGATGTAGCTATGTGTGTGGGGAGGGGGCAGCATGTGTATCGTAGAGAGGATTCCAGCAAGCATTCCTAGTCAATAAATTGCCATATTGGGGAATTGTTTAATTACTTGCCTATATTATGCTAGTTGTATTTTAAGTGGGCCCCTCCACCTCCCTCCCTTTCCCCTTCCTTTACCTGGCTTACAACACGTTTTCTGTTCCACAGCTGCGGTCACCCCTGGGCCACGTCGGTGTTCATTTGGGCCATCCACCTGACATCCTCACCTCGCCTCTGGGAAATTTCGTGTCCCTCTCCTTCCGCTGTCTCCCTCCTGTTGGCAGGCCCTGGCCATTGGGACCTTTTCTGTCTTTGACGTCTCATTAGACTGAGACCTTCCACTCTCTGATCACAGCGTCCAGTGCCTCAGCGCTCCCTCACTCAGTTATTTCCCCTCCTCTGCGTTGACTCATTCAGCGGGATTTCCAGCTGCTTCTCTCCAACCCGAGTCCTCGCTTTGC
The DNA here is from genome assembly GCF_048773025.1 of Camelus bactrianus. Classification (NCBI taxonomy): domain Eukaryota; kingdom Metazoa; phylum Chordata; class Mammalia; order Artiodactyla; family Camelidae; genus Camelus; species Camelus bactrianus. The sequence goes on from NC_133557.1 coordinate 23,705,355, forward strand.
TCTGTAGGCAGCTGGCCGGTCCCTTGCAATGCTGCCTTTCCCACGTTCGCACCTGGCCCTTTTGCCCGTCTTGCCATCAGCATACCCATCCAGCTCTGGCCCTGGCCCAGGCCAGCGCCTGCCTTTCTCTCCCTGGGCCAGGCTCCTCGGTGCTGCTGGAGAAAATCTCCCAGTTTTGCAGATTGAGCCACTAGAAATCTGATCTTTAACCTCCTGTCTGTCTCCCTCGGCTCTTGGTGGTCAGATCTGAAGCTTGCCTGTCATCCTAATTTCTCTCACAAGGAAAAAGGAGCCTTTGTTCCTAAGGCAACCCTTGGACCTGTGCAAGATCTTGATACCTTCCCATCCTACCTGCTGGAGGCATCTTGCTCTAAGAGTTTAGTGATTCTTTTAGGTATGCGTCCTTACCCCTCCCTCTGTGTTACCATCTTCCTTGAACCACTTCAGCACTTTCAGGCTTCCTGTGACTCCCCCTCTAGCCACTGCTCTGAAGTTTCCTTCTCCAGTTGAAATGTTTGAATAAATAGGTCACTTTGTCCATTGTTCCTCTCCCAGTCACTCCTTGACCCAGGGAAGTTAGGCTCCACCCCAGCAAGCCACTGAAATAATTCTGACAAGGTCACCGTTAGCTTCCTTGTTGCTAAGACAGTGGATTCTCTGCATCCTTATCATAGCACCATTTAACATGGTCGACTTCTGTTTGCCGCTTGAATATTCTCTAACCCCAGTTTCCATAACTCTCTTTTTCTTTTTCTTTCCTTTTATATCTCCTTCTCTAGCTAGTCCCAGCTCTCACTCATTCTGGGCTTCTTCGCTGCTCCTCTGCCAGGGAAGCTTCCCAAGGCTCTGCACGCTGCGCCTTTCATCTGACTCTGTTCTTCCTGGGCTGCCTCAGTTTTTCACCTAGGAAATACTGTTGAGTTCAGGGCGTGCTTGTATACAGTCTTGCACTCTGGGACAGCTTTCCAAACACTCTTCGGTCCTGGAATGGTGAGGCTCTCTGTCTCTCACAGAGCCTTTGCTTATATATTTCCTCTGCCTGGAACATTCTCCCTCACTAATTCTTGTTCTTCCTTCCAGTCCCATCTTAGGAGTCCCCTTGTAAGATGCTTTCTCAGATTTCCCCTTTCCCCAGGTCCAAGTTAGGTGCCTTTTACAGGTCTTCGCATGGCCCCTATGTTTCGGCTTCCATAGTGCCTTGTGCGGTTATACTGGACTGTGGTTCTGTAATTGCCTGTTCACTCACCTATTGCCAAGTAACCTGTTGAGTCTTAAAAGGGGCAGGACTGCTTTTGTTTGTGTCATTTCTACCTTTTAGTACCCAGTATAGCGCCTGGCATATAAAAGTATCTGGTAAGTAGTTTCTGAATAAATAGATGAGCTGAGCTGTTTAGGTTTGTGAATTAGAAGCTGGTTCATAGGGAGGCATCATTTTGTGCAAACCATGTGTTACTGACGCACCACTGATTTAGCACACGCTTTGTTTTCCCTGTTACCCTATAATTTTCTGTATATGGAATAAACCCCTCCCCTGTTGAAATTAGAAGCCCCTTCTAGTGAGAACTGTGTGTAATTCTTGGCATCTCCCTCACAGTGCCTTGCACGTAGCTGGACTTCATTTCGATGAGCCTCATCCCAGATAGATAGACACGTACACTTGGTGGAACTGGGTCTGGTCTGTACCACGTCCTTGTCTTCCTCAGCTGGTCCTGCCTCTGCTGTGCACAGTGCATGCCACTCTGGAGGGGCAGTTTCCCTGTAGTGGATTAGCTCTTGGGTTCCAGCGTGCTGGCCAAGTTTGAGAGATGTCAGTCATATGAGAATCTCCCTCGTTCAAACCTTAGGTTTGGTAGCTGGGACTGACCAAGGCTGACAGGAAATAGAGGCATTTATTCTAGCCAGTGTTGTCAGCTTGCAGGAAGCAGAGCTCTTGTTAGCATATGATTTTGTGGTTGGTTCCATGCTCCTCTATAAAAGTAAAGAACTGGACAAAAATGGGAGGAGCGTGCTTGGGTCTCTAAAGTTAGATCCTTTTTCCTAAGTAATTTGCCTTTGGAGTTTTCATTTGTTTGGAATTTCCTGAGATTTTGATCTTGCCAGAAGGTTCCCAGCAAAAAAAAAAAAAAAAGAAAAAAGAAAAGAAAAGAAAAAATTCTGGGCAGGTGAAGCATTTGCATGTGAAATGAAATCATTGTTTTTGTTTTTAACTCTTTTCTTAATGTATTCTCCTTGGTTAAGCCATAAAGGTTATTTTATTATTTGTAAATCTCAATTTTGCCCTCATCTTCTGGCTCTTACGAAATGAGTGTTATTGTTTGAATGGAGAAGAGAGAGGAGAGGAATAAAAATAAATGTAGAAGCCTTGTTCCTGCCTAGGCAGGCTTGGCTTTATATATAGCTTGGAGCAGAAGGACATGTCTGGTCTGGTGATGAAGAAGGGATATTTCAGGTTGGTTTGGCTTCTTGTTGTATTTGATTGTTTTTTAAGGTTTGTCTTTTAAACTGAAATTTTTATGTGAATGTAATCAAATTTAGATAAAGGTACTTAGTTTCACAATTTGCAGAGCACATTTCTGTTACCTATTTTAAGCACAAGTCATTGTGGTGAATGACTTGGGGCAAGGGTTGTTTCTCAAATGAACTGAGGTCTGGCATGTGGTCACGAGCAGACCTGTGACCCAAAGGGAATTCTTTTCTTCCTGGTCCAGTGTCCTTTCCTCCAGACGTGGAGCCCCAGGAATGTCTTTCATCAGGGTAACTGGGTTTAAACAGAATAGAGGTTTCCTGTTGTACTGCAGTGCTCACTCGCCTGCCTGCGTTCTGTTCATCTCAGAGCAGGGCTTCTGAATCCTCAGTGTTGTTGGCTGAGTTTTTTTTAAGCATAAAAATGCCTTTTCATAAGTTTGAAGCTCATAGGTAAGAGTTGAGAACAAAGTAGAAATAGTGTTAAAGATGGAGTGTTGGCAGGAGTCTTATAAAACATGTTGAAGCTGGTGTGGGAAGTGGTAAGCGTTTGTATTTTAGTGTGTTGGGTTCAGACCTACCTATTCGGTCCCTGTGTTGTAGTCTGTATGTTACTGAGTCCCCATCCACAGTCATCCTCTCTGTCTCGTTTTCCCCTTCCTTGCTTCCGCTCCTCACCACCCTCTCCCCCCATGGCCGCCACAGCCACCACTAGCAATTACCGACATGTTGGATCTTGGGCTGCTTCCCTATAAGGATGTGGGGCAAGTGGTGTTGGCTGTAGACGTGGTAACCAAGCTCTGCGGGTTCTCACTACGTTCCTCGTGACGTTGGACTGGCTGCAAACTAGCAATAAACTGCTTCTTCTGCTCTCTCATCTGTGTGTAGTTGCTTTCTATCTGTATTTAACACATCTACAATCTATCAATGCCAGGTGAAGAGGATGGATGATAGAAGCAAGCCTATGCTTAAAAGTTGGGAGAGATGTTAATAAATAGCCACAAAATCAACTAGAACAGACTATAAAGTAGTTCAAGCTCAGTCTGCGGCCACATTTTGTGTTCATATGTTTTGGGTTTGGTTTTTGTTTGTTTGTTTGTTTTTGTTTTAATCTTGTTTAGTCTTTTTTTTTTTTAAGTCGACAGGCTTTGGATGGAAGGCTGTGGCCAGTCTTGCATGATCATGGAGTACCTGGCTGTGAGGCTCAGTTTTTCCAGAGTGTCCCCATAACTCTTGTTTGGGTCAGTTCACAGGAACACTGCTCAGATGGACTTTTCCGGCTGGCATAGAGTCAAATGGTAGCCAACCATGAAAGTACAGACAGTCCCTGATACATAAGTGTGTCTGCTTCAAAAGGTTGAAAGTTAGTTGTCTGGGACTCTGAACATATTTTCTATAGAATCAGTGCTACGAATGTTGGTTAAGTTCCAGGCTTACCCATGGTTTCTATTTAATCTGCAGCACACCTAAAGTGTTCTTACAATGTGTGATTTCCCCATAGAATGCTTATTTATGATAATGATTACATATATAATATTTAATTTTACACATAATAGTGATTCTATGAGTAGAAATCATTCTGGGTTCCATCCAGGGTAGTGTACGGGGTGGGGTGGGTGTGGGTGTATATTAACACATACCCTTCTTATGCAGCCTTGGTGCTGGAAGTGTGTTTTCTCATCTCCAGATCACTATGGACTCCCATGGATTTTGGAGGAAAGGCAGGATTCAAGGTTGCAGGATGTAGGTTAGAGCCAAGAGCAATAGATTAGGCTGGCATTTCTGGGACTGGGGAGCAGTGACAGCTCCCATCCTCTGCTTAGGCCTGGCTGTCGCTTCCTTACCCCCTTTTGTTTTCTTCTGGGGGCCCCAGGCATTGACCTTTTACCCCTTGGTTACCGTTTTTGGGGGGCTTTGACCAGAGCTTTATCCTATCAGATGATAAATGATATTCTATCAGAATCCCCTGTTTTTGAAATAAATATATAGTCTTTTTGAGGTTTTCTAAGTTAAATGTTGTGGCAGAGTTATCACGTTAATTTTGCTCTGGGAAATTACAGAATCGCAGGTGACTAATCTTTATAAACTGTACCTGTAGTTCAGTTTCATTCCCCCTGTTTATATCACATTGCAAAAAATAATAGCTTTTGTAACTAACACTGCCTGCCTTGATTGCTTTTCTTATTTAAGATTCGTTTTCAGATAAGACCTTTTCACAATAGTGCATGAAACTGAATAGTGCACCTCCTACTTAAACCCTGTGAAACTGGCCATGGCAGTATTTCAGGGTCCAAGATGACTCCTGTCAAGAGACTGGATAAACCTGTGGGTAGGTCGTCCCTGTGGTCTCTTATGGCTTGATTTGTGCCTCACCTGGTACACGTTTTAGGGCAAGGACGGGCAGCAGATGGGACCCAGGAGAGCATCTGAATGGCCCAGTAGGGCCTGGTCCTGGCAGCCTCGTGAGAAAAGGGTTTGCCTCCAGAGCCATCATCTCCCATAAATATCACATCCTCCTCTCTGAATCCACTGGCACTCAACTTGGACCTCATTTTGGTCCTCAACCAATACTGCTGAAATGCTTGGACATTGGGCACTTAGCTGATAGAAGTAGCCAGCCTGGGTGTTTCCATTTAGCAGTTTGCACTTTTAAACTGGCTTGTGGAGAGCTGCCGAGCTGGATGCTCCCTGGTAGTTCATGTGCAGCTTTTTGTCTGACTTGATGGCTTCTGTTTCACTTCTCTGCAAAAAGGGACACTGTGCACCCCCTGCCCACCCAGAAGGGAAGGTTTGATGTGCTGCTTCTGAACAACTCAGTCTGACATCACTGTAAACAAAAATATGGTCAGGTGAGGCTGGAGGTGGAATGTGGCTGCTCCCCAGAACTACAGATTGTTCTACAAGTGCATTCTGGCATAGTGTGTTGGAAGTTTCTGGCATTTTATTCCCTTAAATAACAGGGTGGGAGGGTGAGGTGGTCTGTCCATAGAAGCTGTCATATTCAACAGCATATTCTGCTTTTAGCAAATTTTATCCAAATGATACTTTAGATTTTTCTCTGTCTAATTTACTGGCAGTTCTTCTGAAAATGTCTAATTATTTTGCTAAAAAAATCACTCAAGCACTTAAGCTCTTTTTACCTGTGCAAATATATTACTTTCTTTTAAAATATATCAGACATGGGATACCCATAAGATTTTATGTATTTTCTAGGGCATTCTTTTTATATTAGTTTTCTTTAGACTTTCTCAAACTTTTGTTTAGAGGATGTATTTTGTAGTGTAGAACGCTGCTTTATCTTGTTTTGTAAGCTTGATTTTTTTTAACCACTAAGCATTTTTTTGTACTATGAAATCCATTGAGTAATTATAAAATTAGTAGATACTTATGTTTCTAAGGTAATATATGTATCTATCCTTAGTTGTACTAACTTAAAACCTAAAGTAACCTTCAACTTTTCGTTCACCCTTTCATCTAATTGATTGCCAAGTCAAGTCCTCCAACCTCATTCTTGAAATGTGCGTCTGAACCTCTTTCCTTCTCTTCTCACCCTCTTCCCTTGCCTCTATTCAGGCCCTCCTCATCTCTTGCCTTTTATGGTCACCTTCAGCAGCTCTTTCTTTGGACGAGAAGTGATGTCACTGTCCTACTTGAAAAATTCCAATGGCTCCCCATTGCTGGGAGTAAAGTCTCCAGATTGCTTGGCCTCACCTAACCCAGGTACTTAAAGCAGATCTGGATAGAGGTGTTGGCCCAGCTCTCCAGGCCCAGCTCTGCTGGTTGGTTTCCCCCCAGCCCCAGTCCTTCCCCTGCACATTCCAAACTGGGTCCTGATCGCTGCTGTATCTTCCACTGCTGACTGCTGAACCACCACCGTTCACCCTCCTTTCAGCTCAGAGGCACTGCCTCACTGGAGCTCATCCTCCCACACCCAACCCTGAGCTGACTTTTCTATTAAGTTTCCTTTTTTTGATATGGTAGAAAATGTTATTAGTATGCTTTCTCTGTTACCTCTGTGAATACTAACTTCGTCCTAATCCACCTGAGGACTCCCATCTCTAGGGATAAATTAGGATTTGGTTCTAGGAAGAAAGTCACTAGAAAGAACACATACCAAATAGCATTTTTGCAGCATGGTATTTCTTTTTAACACCTAATAACATTTTATATGAATTAATATTTTTATTCTGCTTATATATTATTTTCTTCTTAGGTAGAATGTGAACCCTCTAAAAATAGGGCATCCTATCTTTCAGGTCTTTGTATCCTCAGTAGCTAGTATACTGTAGTGTCTGGCTTAGTGTCACTTTGTGGACTTGTATCATACACACATTTAACTTGGTTAAATTATACACACTGCCACGAAAAGAAAAGAGGAATTCCTTTAAATGCCACATTGTCCTATCAGACCACACCTTGATATCCTCTGTAGGGAAAGGCAAAAAGAAACAAAAGTGAACAAACAAGTGAACAAGAAACAAAAGAGGTTAAGATCTGGGCTTTAAAATATCAAAGGCTTTGATGCGGGCAATTTAAGGTATTTTTTCCAAGGTTTTAATCTTAATTGCATGCAATTTTTGCTTCATGGCTAATGATAGAATTTAATTGCCATATAAGATAGAGTACCTCTGTAAATCCTTCAGAAATGTTTGTGGAATTAAACCATATTAAGGACTCGGTGCTTAAGAGTAATCCACCTAACAATTATTGACCAGAAGAGTCCTAATTTGCCCAATAAACCAATATGATGGTCGTCTATAAATTCCTATAAACTATGCTGGCACTTAATTCGTTACAACTTTATTGGGTGCCTGCAGCTGCCAGGCAGTGTGCTAGGCAGTGGCAAGTTCAGGAGTGAGGCTTATCCAGAGCACACACCTCTGTTCTCTTTTATAGTCATGGGAGAGAGGTGACAGGAAACAGTCACACGAACGATTCATTTTCATTGTGGAGGAAGTGCCTTGAAAGAAAAATAAAAGGTGAAAGGAGAATGTTGAAGAAGGGGCTTTAAGCTGGTGTGAAGGGGTCAGGGAATGCTTGAGGGAGGCCTACGAGATGGGAGGGGGGTGGCGAGCCTTGCAGTTAGAAGGGGCTTAGCGGTTTTCAAGAACACAGGGAAGGCAGGTGTGGCCCAAGCATTGGTCTCCAGGATATGTCACCTCCTGAGATGACTCCCGGAAGTTAGTTATTCACTGGTAGAGAGTAGTACTTCCTCTTTGTTTATACAGTTTTTTTTAAATTAGGGATTTGTCTTAACATAGAATCCCATAACTTGTTAAATAGTTCTATGTTCACTTTACTCATGTTCCTTGAGATTTTATAAAACATATTTTAAATACCGAAAAGTCTTGATTATAGCCTTTCAATCATTGCTAAGAACTCTTATTTTTCAGAGGGGAGGGTATAACTTAGTGGTAGAGTACCTGCTTAGCATGCATGTGATCCTGCATTCAATCCCCAGTACCTCTGTTGAAAAATAAATAAACCTAATTACCCACCTTATTTTTCTAATTTATACTGTATTTCATTCTAAAGTGATACATTTCCATAGAAAACAAACAAAATTTCTTTATCCTTATCACTACAAAATGTAAGTACTATGAACATTTTATCTATATTCTGTTAATCATATTTTAAGTCATGTTTTTATTGAGATAATTGTAGATTCATGTGCAGTTGTAAGAAATAATACAGAGCACTCCCTTGTACCCCTTGCCCAGTTTCCTCCACCATAACATTATGCAAAACTCTAGTACAATAAATACCACAACCAGCATATTGACACTGATGCAGTTTGTCCATCTTATTTAGATTTCCTCAGTTTTACTTGTGCTCATTTGTGTGTGCATTGTTTTCCGTAGATTCTTGTATTAGTAATGCTATTTTTGATGTAATTTAATTCTAGTTTTTTTTCCTTTTCTGCCCTCAAAAAGCACCCCTCACCTGTCATATATCCCTCTCGTGGCCCTGTGTGTTTTCCCTAAACTTGTTTTAAAAAGCAGCTACCTGTAAGAGAAATAAATAGATTGAGAACAGCACGGTCAGTCTCAATGTACTTTATCAGCTTACTGATTGTTTATAGACAGTTTAGCCAGCTTATAGTTTCTGGACTGGCTGCTGAAAGATACTCTGGGTGGTTTCTAACCATTTAAGTGCCATTCAAAATGGACCGAAGTATCAGCAGTGTCTGAAAAAGGTCTGGCAGTGGTGTAAATGTCAAGTTGCCTATAATTTAAGCAGAACAGAGTAAGTAGAAGAATAAACATACAGGGAAAGTATAGGTAACAAAGGAGGCTTTGAGATCTTTGCTCTTATATCTTGAGTGGATATTCTTCTCAAGGGGTAACAGATGGTCTTGACTATCTACTGACTCCCCCTCAGCAGGACAAATAACCAAAAAGATATTCACTATTTGGTTGGTGCATGTTTGGTCAGTTGATTTTCAGTGGTCATAACGATCTTCATGTGTGGTATTGTTTTCATTGGAAATTGAAAAAAATTGAAGAAATTCAGTGGTTTTGAATTTTCTCAGTGGAAATATATTACTTTTATAATCAGAAAATACCCCCAGTTTTCAACTTTGGAGTAAACAGGAGAGAAACAATAAACATATGAAAAGTAAAAGGGAAATTGTTTTAAAGTAACTGAGCTCAGAAAGCATGAGTAGAGGAAGAGAGAAGCCAGGATGATTGATGCTGGCCGTCAAGTTTCATGGGCTAGCTAAAAGCACATCGACCAGACAGTCAGCTTGAAAAAATTTAAAAGCAGGAGGTAACTGCCAAGGGACTCTATCCAAGCAAATGGAAAGGACTTGAGAAGGGAAACTAGTTAGGCATGATTGTCAGGTTAGAGTTTGGGTAGTGAAAGAAGGGTGCTCTTTCTGTCCAGAATAGGATCTCTCAGAGGAGGTTAGGCGCTCATTAGGAAAAATAGCTATTGAGTTCTGCCTGGCCTTATTCAGCTACTCTTAATTAAAATTTAATAACATAAGAATAGATGGAACTACTTAAACAAGAGAACCTGTTGTCAGACCTAACTGTTAAAATCCTGAAGTTATTTTTAACTTAATCTAGCTTTTATTGAACATTGTTTTGAACATTCTAGATAAAGTAATAAGATAAGAAAATCAAATTATTGCTCAACAGTTGGGAGAGACATTTATTCTGTTTGCCAATGTGATTCATACACCTAGAAAATCCAGTTTAAAAAAGATACATGAATAAGCAAAAGTAGGTTAGATGGCTGGATAGAAAGATTATATTATAGAATAATCTGTATAGTGTGAGCCTATCTGTGTAAAAACAAGTAGGAAGAATTCGTTATTTATGTTTGCATGTGCCTAGAGTAAAGTTTGGAAGAGTAGACACTACTAGACTGTTAACATTGGTTAAGTTTTTTCGTTATATCTTTGTATTGTATACACTGCACATGTTTTTATTTTTTTGAGGAGGAATTTTATAAATGATTAGGTCTTTCAGTATTTAAGAATGTTGGTAGTTTCTAATGATTCCTTCTATACTCATATCTTTTTTATATACCCTTACAGTGCTTTCAGTGCCCTCATAGGTAATCAGCTATTCTCCTTCCCTCCTTTCTCCCCCGGGATCTGATTTGAAGTATCCTCAGATGATATTTGAGGAGTCTCCCTTGGCATCCACAGAGCTGATTAGCAAGATTATTCTCCTTTTCAATAACTCTGTCCTGCCTCCCACACTCCCTTTGGTAGTTGTTCTCTCCTCTGTATGGTACACTGTCTCCCTTACAGCAGTCCTTTCTCCTTAGACCCGCTAGTAAATATGAATGCTCACTATCAGTTCTTCACTAAACCTCTAGTCATTTTGGTTGCCTGACACTCATTCTCTATTAGATTCCTCAGGAATGGCTTACAGAAACAGTATTCCATAAATTAACAATGCATGTTCATAGCATTTTGTCTGTAGCCTTTATATTTGAAGGCCATTTTCTCTCTATTTAAAAATCTTTGGATCACATTTTATTTCCTTAAGAAATTAAAATATGTTATTCCATTGACTTCTGATATAAAGCTTTATAAAGCATTGCTGTGGATGTTTGGCGGTCCAATTTTTCACCCTTAAAAGTGACTTGGTCTTTTCCCTAGATTCCCAAAGGATTTTTTTAACCCTTTGTTTCAAAAATAATCATTTATTAAACCACATCTTGGTGTTGGCCATTTTGGGTCATTGTTCCCCCAAATCAATGTGTTCTTTCAATATATAGTTTCAAACCTTTTCTTTTTTTAATTTCAGCAGAGTTTAAATTTGAATTTTCAGTAGTTCTTTTCTTACATTGCTTTGATTTCCTTCTCAGAGACTTAGCCTGTCGTGTGTATGTTTGATCTTCTTTGGCTATCATCTGTTTCTTTTACTTTCTCTCAAAAAGTTTTAAATCTTTCTAAATTTACTTTAAAGTAAATGAAAATTATATTAAATAAAATTTAAATCTAATTTGAAACTTACAGAACAATTATAATAGTACAAGGAACCAATTTCTATTTGGTTATTTCACCTTGAATTTTTTAGAAACTCCTTATTCTGTATCTTTTAAGGCATTAAATGGATTTATTTGTGCTCTCTTTTTTTTTTTGTTTAATTGAAGTTTAGTTGATTCACAATGATGTGTCAGTTTCTGGTGTACAGCATAGTGATTCAGTTTTACATATATTATTTTTCATATTCTTTTTCATTATAGGCTACTACAAGATATTGAATATAGTTCCCATGCTGTACAGTATAAATTTACTATTTATCTATTTTATTATAGTAGTTAGTATCTGTAAATCTTGAACTCCTAATTTATCCCTTCCCACCCCCTTTCCCCCAGTAACCAAAAGTTTGTTTTCTATGTCTGGAGTCTTTTTCTGTTTTTTAAATAAGTTCATTTGTCTTTTTTTAGATTCCATATATAAGTGATGTCATATGATATTTGTCTTTCTCTGTCTAACTGACTTCACTTAGTGTGATCATCCCTAGGTCCATCCATGTCACTGCAAGTGACATGATTTCTTTCTTTCTTTTTTTTTTTTTGGCTGATGATTATTTGCTCTCTTGTTCCTCCTTGTTTTGTCTTCATTTCTGAAAAAATATATATATATATTTAATTCTTTCCTGATTTCTTTCACTTCTCTTTGCAAATCATTCTTTTTTTCCAGTTACCTTGTTTCTTGAGTTCTCATTCTTATTTGTTGTCCTTCTATAGCTTCTACAATTTTCTTAATTTCTTTTAGCTTGTTAGATTAGTTTCCCCCTTGTGGCTGTCTTTCTAGCTTCCGTTTATTTTCTGTAGGAATATTATTTGTCCCTTATTCTCTTTCATAAATTAAAGCTGTGTGGGACTCAACTCTTCTTGTCTACTGATCATTTTTAAGAAAACGTTTCCTGTAGGTTTAGGAAGGAAGGGGTGGGTCAGATATTCTAGGTCAGGGCTCTCAGGCTCCCTCTTCAGTTGACTTTGTGAAGTGATTTTAAAAACCGTCTTGTGCTTTCTAAGATCTGCTTCCCCTACTCTAATTTTACAGCTGTTATCTCAACCTTCTCTTTCTTTTGCCCCTTTTGTCTGTATCTTGCTCAGTTTGTTCTACTCCTGGAAGCTTCTCCTCCATGCAGGCTTTGTCTGAGAAGAGCATTTCGTTGTTTAGTTTTGAGGGTCTGCAGGGACTGGGCTGCCCAGCACCTGGGGAGGGCGACCTGGCACTGCCTGCGACCCGGAGTCTGCAGAATCTGCTCCAGCTTGGCTGCTCACACGGATTGGTCTGTCACACTTCCAGGCAGACCTGATGGTGGCTTGGGGTTTCCTGATCTCAGCCATCAGGATTTGAGTCTCCTTCCTCACACAAAAGTGCTGGTACCACATGGATCTTAATAACTGTCTTGCCCCTGACTTACTTGTATTTTCAGAGTCATAAAGGTGCTTTATCCCTGATCTTGTTTTAGTTGTTGTCTGTGTTGGTTTTGCTGTCCTGTTGCTCTGTTTATTTTTATGGAGGATTTGGGGAGAGTGAAAAATGGTGCTGCTGCTGCCCCCTCCCAGAATCACAAAGCCAGAGTAATCTCTCAAAAGCATATATCCAATTATATCATTCCCCCTACTTTAAAAAAATTGAGTTTTAAGACTCCTTTATGAAAACTTTCAAACATACAGAAATAGATTAGCATAATGAATCCCTGTATATGTCACTCAGTTTTGATAATTATAAACTCATGGCTCATCTTCTTTCATCGCCACCCGCTATCCATTAGCCCCTCTTAGCTCTGATTTATTTTGAAGTAAATCTAAGCATCATAACAAATATTTTTAAAAAATCCAACATTCAGGGATCAGAGGAACCAGAGCCACATCTACTTTGGGCCTGCAGAGGAAGGTGAAGTGTCAGGGAAAACTGATGATGCAACCTCAGCCCTGGGCTGAAGTACCGCCTGCCTGGAAGTGCCTTCCGAGGGAGGCCTCTAGGGAGCTAATCAGCGTGGCGAGCCCTGCCAGGCCCAAGGAGCTAATAAGACAGCACTTGCCATCCCTGCCTGACTCTTGCCGCAGCGGCGGGGGCCCCGGTGGGCCTTGATTTGGGAGTGCTTCGTGCTGCATGGACTCCCTCCTCAGGCTGGCTTCAGGGCTCCATGTCAAAGCCTTCTTGATGTTCCAGCCATCAACCTGCTCCTCCCCCTGTTTGTAGAGACGATGTAGGAAGCCTTGATTTCATTTCAGATGGAATGTGGCCTTCTGCAGGAGTGTATCACATCAGAAAACCATGCTGCCTGCAGGAGAGGTAGAGCGGAAGAGGCGCATCCTTCCAAGAAATGTTTCTCACACCCAGCCGTTCCCTGGGTGTCATAGCAGGAAATTACTCATTACTGGAAAATCACCCTTGAGCTTTCTGTTGAGGAGGTCAGAGAGAGAGCAGAGTCCCCAAAGTTAGTTGGGTCACTGGTGCTTTCTTCTTGCATATATTATTTTGTTTTTCACTGCCATCCTCATGCTATCTCTGTTTTCTTAATTCCAAATTCATATTTCTCACCTTGGTTCTTTCTGACCTGCTTATGCTTAGCCCACTCATTCAGTAAAAATCCTTATTGAGGGCCCTCTGTCTGCAGGAATCATGCTGATGAACAGGCTAGACCTGGAGTCTCTGCTCCTTTGAGCTGGGGAGGCTCATACAGCAGTCTCTCTTGGAAAGCCTCTCCAGGCATATTGAGCGGAGGCAAGTTTCGGAAGTGGTACATCTGCCCCGTGCACCCCAAGGTGTCTGCGCACACAGACCTGGGTCATGGGCCACTATAGTTGGGTGTAGGCCCACTCCCTCCTCTCTGACCTGTGGTGTGATGGCAGGGACTTGGAGAGTGACACAGGTAGCAGGTTTCTGGGGATGCTCCAGTTGAGAATGGCCATCCTTTCTCCACTCCAGCCTTCATTGCTAAGGTTTCCTTTCAAGCAACAATGCCAGGACAGACTAGGCAAAACAGCTTGGACATAGCTGTATGATTGATTTCTGCCATGAATGCCAATCAAAGCCTGCAAGGCGAGGCAGCAGGTCAGCAGTGCCAAGAGGATCTCTTTCCTCTACACCAGATGTGGCCACTCTTTAGTTACTCCTGAATTTACTGTTCTCATTTTTATCAGCTCATCTTGATGCCTTTCCCTTCTTCCTGTAGAATAGATTTCCCCTCTGAGCAGTACTTTCTACTCAGCATCTGTTTGTGGCCACCGGTGGTCTTCCCCCACTGAGTGAGAGTTCATTGAGGATAGGGACCATGACGTAACTACCTGCCCCATCAACACTTGGCACAACATGAAGTGCAAGGACAAAAATTGGCTGCAAGTACAACGATATATTGTGGTCTTGATTCTGAAGGTGATCCGCAAAACTTGACTTTGGCATCATTATGTAAGAGTTTGCTATAAAAAATATACTTAGTGGTAAAACCAATTACCTTTAAGAGAATTTTTACAGTTGTGGCTTTTTAACTGTCCTGTTCTCTAATGAACATATCTCATTGAAACTTTACAGTGTTTGCTCTGAATAATCTTATAAAGATTGCTTTTCAGCACAGTAGGAAAACATTCTAGTGGTGAGTTTTTTTGAGTTTATGCATTGCTGTTACAGGAAAATGTCACTAGGTTTAACTTTATTTAATACTGATTTTTGCAAAATGTTTGATTTATTGGAACCTAGGGACTTATTTTCCTGATAACTCAACTTAGGTGTCGTCATTTTGTGAGCCTTGGGAAGAGGAGTGTCTAGCTATTATAATATCATTAAAGGATATTACTCTACAATAGCTTCAGTTATTTATGTGATAATGGTGACCCCAGGTCTGTATCTAGCAATATGTCTATGGATTTTGGTTCCTATATAGTTTTTTAGTTGCAGCATTGAGATATTGAGCAGATCCTCTTGAGGAAGGATTTGGCATCCGTCAGCCTTCAAAAGCTTCTAAAAATTGATCATATGTTATTAGCAAAGTTTTACTGCCTCCTTCCACTGTGAAGAAAATGTATTTTTTTATGTATCCAGTTCTAAGAAGACAGATGACAAAAAGATATGCAGCTGTTGCCCAAAGCTTATGACTGAAGAGGAGGAAGGGATAGAGCCCTTGTAAACAGTTCCATCTCCCTAAATATGTTAAGGGGGTGGGAAGAGGGACTAATTTAATTTGTTGAGATACAGCTATTCTCGGCTGGATATTATTTGAAGTAGTTACTCTGAAAGTTGCTTTTTAATTAAATATACTTAATAAAGTAAAATTTGCTTTGACTGAAGATAAAAAGTCAGGAGTCTGACATGGAGAACTATGCTTTTTTAAAAATAAGCTGCTTATGAACATGGTGAACAGAAATCATTTAATGTTTTTAATTTTTTCTTGTATTTCACTACTAGTTTATACACATAGTAATACATACCAGATAAATATGGGGGAAATTTTTGTGCCAGAAACTTCCTGGCCACTCTTTCCTTACAGAAGAACAGAGTAACAGTATTCATTTTAACTATAAAAATACTATTGTGGGTTTTTAAAATTCCCTGTATTTTAATCTCCTGTGTTCCCCTTGATCTTTAATTTGCTAAACAGTTGCAAAGGATGAATCTACCGTGCATTCTTCTTCATTGTAATGGTTCATCTTTCTCTGAAAAACAGTGAGTTGTTCATTCTGAAATCTGAATTATCAGATGCAGCTGCATTTTGTTACTACTTGAATTTAGAGAGAGGGAGGAGGAGCTCTCTGTAATATACAATTTAAGCTACTGTAACATACAGAGATTAGCATAGTGGAACTGTTAAGCTGACTGAACCAGAAGGAACATCTGTTCCTAGCATAATTTGAGATTTAAAGGCAGTATAACGGGCATAGTTGAAAATTGTAGGAGGAAAATAAACTTCAGATGGATTAAGATTAAATTTTTTTCTGAAGTGTTTTCACCATACTGAGGAAGAAGCCTTTCATCCGTTAGAAGCAATAAAGGAAATTGCAGAGGAAAAAGTCAATAGATTTGAATACTTAAAATTCTAAAACTATTTTTAAACTTTTTCTACAGTGCATATGCTGTGTAGAAAAAAATTTGGGAAACAATAGGAAATAAAAATCACTCACAAAATACTGCCAAGTAGCAGCTCTGTTTCTGTATGGACAGTTTTATGATCATCCTCCCATACTTAAAATTTTTGTGTATAGAGGAAGTTAAATATACAAATAAATAAATTGGAAAAGTGATTTCCAAAGAATTGATGGCTTTAAAATATGAAAATAGCTTACAGCTTAGAAGAGTAAGAAAAACATTAATATTTCCCAAGATTAATGGGCAAAGGACAGAGACAAATCACTCTGTGCATCATCCAGCAGACGTTGAATGCCTACTAGTCACGTTAAAGCAGTGCTTACCATGCACAAAACAGCTGTTAGAAGGGTCAGACATGTCATCTTGTGTCTGCATATTTTATTCCAACATTTTGAGGCATAATCTAGATGTAAATGAAAATGTATGGAAAGCATTTTTTTTCTTTAGTGGAACTTTCAAAACTAATGTAGGAGAGTATATTTATGGATTTGAGATGGGCAACTGTTTTTTAAACAAGATACCCCACAGAACTATAAAGGGACAGATGGATAAATTGAACTCTGTTGGCATTAAGAACGTCCGTTCATCAAAAGACACCATTAACTTTGGGTTGTTTACAGAGTGGCCCCCAAATCCTCCCACCCTTGCCTTCATGCCCCTCTGTGACTCTCATTGGAGAATCACTTGGCAATTCGTGCTTGGCCACGTGAGTTGCTTTGGCCAATAGTGACAGTAGTAGAGGCCTAAAAAAACCGGGATACCTCATTTGACTACATTTTGCTGTGTGCCCCCCCCCAACAAATTAAAGGTTTTTGGCAACGCTGCATTAAGCAAGTCTGTCGGCACCATTTTTCCAACAACATTTGCTCACTTTGTGTCAGTATGTCACATATTGGTAATTCTTGGAATATTTCAAACTTCTTCATTATTATTATATTTCTTGTAGTGATCGGTAGTCAGTAGTCTTTGTTACTATTGCAAAAAGATTACAACTCACTGAAGGCATAGGTGATGGTTAGCATTTTTTAGCAATAAAGTGTTTTTTAATTAAGGTATGTACAATTGTTCTTTTCAGACATAATGCTATTGCACACTAAATAGACTATAGTATAGTGTAAACATAACTTTTATACGCACTGGGAAACCAAAAATTCGTATGACTCACTTTATTGCGATATTTGCTCTGTTGTGGTCTGGAACTGAACCCACAGTATCTCTATACTTGCACATTGGGCCTTGCCCTCCCTTGCTGCTTTTGAAAATTCTGCAGTCGCTACAGTGTGAACAAGCCAGGCTGTCCCAGGTGAATGACATGTGGCCTGATTACTGCCATCACCTTTGTCAACATGTATCCAAGATCAGGTTTGTGAGTGAGACCATTGGGCCACCAGTGATCGCAAATGCATATGGCGAGCCCAGCCAGCAGCACGTGGAACAGAGATAAGCCATCCCAGCCAAGCCCAGCTCAAATGGCCAACCTGTAGAATCATGAGCAAGTAAGTGGTTTTGTCAGCCCTGTGTTTTGGCATGGTTAGATACACAGCAAAAGCCAGCTGATACAGAGAAAGATATTTGCAGTGTGTATGAGCACCAAAGAACTAGTGCCCAGAATACATAAAGAACACCACATGCGTATCATTAAGAAAAACACAGCAACCTAATAGAAAAAAGTAGACAAAGCAACTATATGACATTTCTGGAAAAAGCAAAACTATGGAAACAGTGACAGGATCAGTGGTTGCCAGGGGTGTGGGGGGAGAGAGGGAAGGATGACGAGGTAGAGCACAGGGGGATTTTAGGCCAGTGCAAATACTGTGTTTAGTACTGTAGTGGAGGATGCATGTCATTATACATTTGTCAAAACCCATAGAACATACAAAACAAAGAGTGAACCTTCCTCCGAAACACAAGGGCTCCTGTGGCTTGTAGCAGTAGTGCTTGCTCTAATGTTGCCACTTTTCCAGATGTCTTATAAGCAGGTGTGACATGTGCCACCAGTTAACGATTTTTCAGTGCTGATGTTATGAATAAGTTACTTTTAAAAAATAGAGTGGCTGTACAGTCATTCCCATATGTTACTTTCACTTGCTGCATTCAGATATGTTTTCTTAAGTGGGAATTTCAAGTAACCCTGAGTATTGCATGACTTCTTAGTGGAGAAAACAGAAAGCCACAGGCTATGGGCTCACATGGGTTTTTATCTCTTGTAACCTCGTGATGAGACTAACATATCTTGGCATGGTAAATAGTAAGCATTTACTAAACTGATGGTTTTAGTTTTTGTTAATGATTGCTCTCTTACCAAACTGGCCCAAAGAGAGTTTTCTCCTGAAGCCCTAAAATTTTTAAGACCTTGGCTGTTTATTCAGCAACATCTTAAATTAGCTTTGTATCAGTAGAGTTGCGTCTCTCTCATGGATTCGGGTCTAAAAAAAGTTGAGAAATCTGTGAATAGACCAGGTTATCGTTAATTTACGCATAATGTATGGTTTTATGCGTACAGCCTGGCACAATTGTTCTTAGGCACATTTCAATGCTAGAACCCTTAATTTAATCCACAAGAGGAAGCAGAAAGAAATGCAGGTGCAGACAGAAGTTGGGGCTTCTGAACCACTCATTCTGCCTTTCCGAGAATGATCAGATCGTTAAGGGCAGAGAGGGGGTGTAGGTAGAGTGTCCATTTGCTCAGGGATTTAATCTTTTTGTTTACTGTTAATCTTCTGTAAGATTGATAAATGGCCATGAGTGTGTTTGTGTGAGTTAACATGCAGCAGTGCCTGGCTCAGAACCGAGCATCTGTTTATCTGTCTTTTCCACTGGAACACAAGGTCCGCAATGCAGGATTTTGCCTCTTGTTCACTTCCATATCCTTAGTGCCTGCCACATAGTCAGTGCTCAGTAAATATTTGGGTGAATTGAAGGGACTCAAACATTAAATCCAAACCTTGCTTCTTTAATCCCCATACACAGAGTTCTTTGGAAAGCCAGGCAGAAGAGTTTGGTCACATGCTTCCTCTTTTCCCCAGATTGTCATCTTATTTTTGTGGCCTCACTGAAGAATCTCACTTCGTAATGCTTTTGGGCAATGGTCATGTCTTCCTTTGTCATCCCTAATCGCCCAAATGGTGTGTAGAAAAGTACATTTACATCTAGACAGTGTGTAGAAACTCATTTGGTTGGAAACAATAATGCAAAAGCAAATTTTCCTTGATTATATTAACAGAATGTTATACTGCTCTTGGAATATTAAAGAAATTCTTCACCAAAGTTACTTTCGTTTTGACATTGTTTTCCTCCCATTCACACTTCCAAATTATGCATAGTCTCATCAGTTTCTCAAATACGGTTCTCAGTTTTTTCAGAGTAGGAATATCTTGTGGGTTCCTGAGGACCCTCCCTGTGACTGCGGAGCTTGGGGAAATTAGCCATGAAGGGAGGAGGCTGATGGTTGGCAGCCTGGTTCCCTGTAAAGGAAGGTATAAACCTTCCACTTTCAGATGTCTGCCAACTGCTTGTGTCCTTAGTCACTGTACCACTGTCCTCGGCACAGTGCCAGAACCCCAGGGCCTGAGCACTTCATCTGTCCTTATGGAAAGCAGAAGGTAAACAGAACAGAAGTGAAAGTGGATTCAGTTTTTTAGACTGTTCTCTTACAGGAATGGTTTTGCGGTTCTCAGCACTTAAAAAAACACTGGTTCCAATATGTTTCATTGACATCAATTACTGTAAGTCTGATTCATTTTCTGCTTATTGATTTCTGCCCAAGGTGAAATTCATGACATTTAACAGAAAACATAAGTGATTAAAAGAGAAAACACAATACTTTAAGGATTGTAAAAATAAGGTTTAAAGTCAGTTGCTTTAGCACTTGAAAACGCAATTTTTGTATTTCTTTGTTAACAGTTCAGCTATCTAACTATAGTTGTTAAAAATAAATAAATGACAATGTTAAAGTTCTGTCAAGCTTCCAAAAACATTACAGTTTACTTTGAAGAGTCTTTATCCTTAATATTCCGCAACTTTGTACCCTAACCCCAACGTGTCTGGGTACTGACTTTGTTTTTCAGGGGTGTGCTCGGGGGGGGGGGGGGCCTCTGCATCCTGTGTCTCCTGTTAGACCGTGCTGCGGCCCTCTGAACTAGCTTCCAATTTACTCGTCCTTTGTGTTCACTGTAGCATTTACTCTCGTCTGTTAAGTGTTATTGTTGTTTTAAATACCAGTGATTATCAATTTCATTTCCAAGATTTCTCATTTGTTCTTTCCCATCTACTAATTCTGGCCTCATCCCTCCCTGTTTTTATCTATAACATCGTTTTTATACATGATTCCTTTATTTACTCCTGATCTCAAATATATTTATCTTTAAAGTACTTGACAGGCTAATCCTACATTTTATGTGGAATAGCTTTACATCTCTAGTTGACATGTTGGATGCTTTTTCAGAACTAGTCACCTTCTGGTTTTTGGTACGGGGCTTGCAGATCATTTTGAGTCGGAGACCTGTTATTTTCATTTGTTCTCATTCTGTTTTTGAGCCTCGCTGTACTTTGTACTTTTCTCTATGTGTAATTGACCATCACTTTGTGTTCAGAGCAGAGGGTGTACATCAGAGAGCGAAATTGGTCCCACTGTCTCTACCAGATGTTCCCCTGGCCGACTTCATGAAGGGCACCCCACACTTCCCATTCCTGCCCTCATCCTCTCATTTGTGGGGAATTTGTAAAGCAATGTGATTATGCTTTTTTCCATGTCCTTTTCCAAATGTGCATAATTGTTCTGGTAGTGGTTTTTAACTCCATTATCTTTTAACCTCACCCCCGACCAGTGTACAAGATGACCCAACACTTCCTCAGGCTCTGGCACAGATAATTATTGTACATCCTGCTGCCTTTTAAATTCTGACCAGCTTTGTTCCTTCCTCCCTCTTTGCTTTCTCTTTCAGCTATCACATAAGATTCTTAGGTCCTTGGTTCACTTTTCAGCATCTTTTTCTATTCAGTACATAATCATTTTAAATTTTAAACCAAACAAGCTTGGTATTGGTTAGCTAAATTTTAAGCCTTACCTTTATTGTCTAGGCAGTGTGGTTTGTCTTAAAACTTAACAGTACTGAGTATATGACTTACTGCATATTGTTTATGTGAATGGATAAATATAATAAAAGTATGTATATCCCTAAGGTTTTTGTAGTAAAGTATATTAACTTCTATAGATAAAGAATATAGTATTCTTTCAACTTGAAAGACACTGAACTTCTGACTCTGAGAATTTGTATATTTCTTGGAGTATACTTTGTTATACAGAAATTTTATGTTCTCATTTATAGTGAGATTTATGATTAACAAAAATTGTTCAACACACGTTACTTTGAAGATTCGGTTTGTAAAATTTTAGCCCAGCCACCCCCTCCTCTATTTCTATGTATATCTCTCTATTCAGTGGTGACTATTGCAAGAGTTCCAGGAAATACACACCCTGTATGATCACTTACTGCATTTTAAATTATTGCCTTTACTGTACCTCTGCATTTCCCTTCAGTGTAGCTCTGTCTATTTCTGAGAGCCAGTAGCTTCCATAAAGTACTAGGTAACGACTGGAACAATCAAATTAGGCAGCCGTTTGTAAATTGGGGAGGCGGGGAGCATAGAAGAGGTTGAAGGTCCTATGGGATCTTGTAGCTGATGGCAGTTCTAGCAAATAGAAGGTACCACTGGAGTTCTTTCTTCCTTCAGACTTTTAAAACAGGTCTCTGTCAGAACCATCTAACAATAACCCTTTCTGCTTTGAATCCATGCTTTAGTAACTATTTTGGTACTGTCTTGTCAGGAGGCTGTATGACCTAGTTGCAAAGCAAAAATAATAATAATAATAATAATAGAAATTATTGGAAAGCAGGATTGGATCAGATATTTGCATAAACGTATTCCCTTTTGAAAACATTTCTGTTCCATAAAATGAAGCATATTGGTATAGAGTTAAGGGCTCTTTGAGCTTTGGGGGCCTTTAGAATTATTCCTTAATTCAATCAGCAGAATTAGGCTGAGGACCTACTCCGGGCCTAGGCCTATGCCCAGAGGAGTGAGAGAGGTGAGAGTGGGGCCCTTCCTCGCAGACTCCCGGCTGTTAACACAATGCTGTCTAGACCACCTCATCATTTGTCCAATGTTTTAAGAGAAATAATGCATTTTACCGTGGAGCCAATAAGGGACATTCACCCTGTTATGGAACTGAAGAGAAAGGGGTGTTAAAACCAAAATCGTGAAGTTTAACTTAACAAAGTGAAGACTATAAACATGAAAATATTTCTGCAAGGCTAGACTTGCTTTTATGCCTATGTGTTTTCAAAAAGAGGAATCTCAAGTAAGAAAATTATCATCTTTTCACCCAGATTTGACTTTTTCCTTAATTGCATTTGGGAGGTATTTGAATAGTGGATAATGAACTTCCCTATAAATAGAGAAATTGATTCACTTTGTGCCCTACTTCATTCTGTTCCCTGAGCTCTGTAAGTATATGATGCCTTCGTACTCGCTGGGAGATCATCTGTCATCTTGTTACATGGGTGTGGGAGGATGGGAAATCAAGCACCAGCGTTAGAAATGATTCAGGTGGGTACGGGTTTCTGCCCTGCTGACTTCCTTGCCTCATAAGCTTTCCAGTTCAGATGTTTTGTTTAAACTTTACCAAGCATTTGTAGCCCAGCTTTCTAGCCCAGCTAAATCATAATTTTGGAAGAACTTTCTTTCTCTCATGAAAATGATTCACTATAGAGACGATTCATTGGTGCCCAATGCCTATATAAAATGATACACAGAGTAATTTAAGCCATTAACCTGTAGGCATTGACCATACTTGAGCCCCACTTCGGTAGCACATTATCAGATTTATTCTCTAGGAGAGCATGACTGTTACATCTATTACATATGATGTTTTATTCTATCACATTTCTGAAACCTACACTAAGGATAGGAAGTAGGCTCTTAAAAAGCCAATGAAGAACTGTCTAGGGGAAGGAGGGGGATAGGTTATCTATTTGTTGGTATATTTAATTTCACACCTGTAAAATTTCTCATTTAGTGTGATCCCATCCCTGAAATGTTGAGGTACACTTTGAATGATTCTTGAAATGTTCAGTGGGTTTTTTTTAATAGGGGATACTTCTGGGAATCTGTTTCATGGAAAGTTTATTATTTCCTTTTTGGCTTGGCTCCTAAATTTACCCAGCGTTCATCTTCTCATCATCAGCTTTAAGGCCTTTATTTTATTTTTTGTTATCTGTGTGGAAATTTACATAATTTGGTGGATTATGTAATCTTTGATCCGAGTAATAAAAAATTTTCTAGGGATACTTTAGGCATGTGGACGTCTTCCTAAACTTGCTCATTAGTCAGTGATCTGTCTTTTCTACACCTGTTAGAAAGTTAGCACACCTTTGATACAGTTTCAGAATACAGAAGACTTGTTTTGCTGTAGTTGTATAGCAAATTGTATGACTTTCTTCTAAACCACTATTGGTAGGTACCTTTAATTTTAAAAGTACTTTATCACTCCTTACTTTTAAGACTATAATCCTGACATTTTTAATAAGTGAAATGTAAACATTTGTCTTCAAAGCATGCGTGTATTTCCCATATGCCATTCTAAAGTAGGGAAATGCTTAAACTGGGTGTATTTTATTATTTGTAAATTATACCTTAAAGTTGATTGAGAAAAACTAATTGAACTACACACTTAAGATCTGTGTATTTTACTCCATGAGTATACCTTAATTTTAGAATCTTTTTTTAAGAATTGTGTGAATAACTTATATTTTCCCAGTATTTTTATTAAAATCTCCAGGTTTTGCTGTGTCTCCTTACCCTCCCCCCCTTACCAAAAAAGTGAAAATTAATAAATCCTTTGGCTGAATAAAATCACTTGTGCACTGTTGATATTTTGGTCCTTATTTCTGCAGGATGAATATTTGTTAGTTCAGTGATTTATCTGTGTTAATTATTTCTTCCATCTTCATCCAGTCACACCAGCTGGATTGATCAGATTGTTTCACCTCACAAGGCAGAATTCGAATTTACTGACAAATGCTTCCAAATATAAGTAGGACAACAAATTTAAAGCCTAGATTTTTATTCCTTTAAGTCATTTTTCTGTGCCGTGTAGCTTTTCCCTGAAAGCTTAATCTCATCCATAAATGATGTGATGGGAATGTTCCTGTGGACTAACTTGTTTAATCCCAAATAGGTTTGTAATCCATCATCATGCTTTCAAATGATTACCTGGTGTCTTAAGTCAAAAATTCCTCCTTGCCATTTTGTAGTGTTATTAATAAGTAGAGTAGCAGAATGTAGGCATTCTTTTTTTTTAATGTCCAAGTTGAATGTATACATGGTTTAAGAAGTAAATAGTACCGTGATACAGCTTTACAATAAAATCCAGCTCCTTGCTGCCCACACCCCAGCCCGTTCCCCAGTATTCCTCTTCATGGATGACCATTTTCAACTTCTGAAGCGGCTGATTCCAGCTTGTGTTTATTTCCATATTTCTAAGGAAAATGTTTCTCTTTTGATTCATTAATGTAGATCTTTACTAAGGCATAGGATTTCATTTTCTTAAACAGCTATTCCTTCTTTCTCTCCCCTTTGCTTCCCCTCCCCCATTCTCCCAATATGTTACAGTTTTTGGTTAAAACAGTATTCATTGTTCGCATTATTTGCCTGTGTACATAGTCACACGTAGTGTTGTACTCCACTGTTTCCTTTTTAGTACATTTTCCTTTTGTCAATAATTGCCTTGTGTTTTTCATTTGCAGTTTTCTTTCTACCTGTTGCTAATTCTTCCTAACCTAGTAGCCTCTCAAAACTTCCCACAAAATCAGTCAGTGCTATCCAATGGAAATAGAGTGCAACCCATATATATATTTCTGCTTTTTCTAATAGCTACAGTAAAAAAGGTAACAGGAAGCAGATGAAATTAATAGTTTAGCTTGTTTAACCCAGTGTGTTCAAAATGTTATTTCAACCAGTAGTCAATATTTCAAATATTTGAGATATTTTCTTTTTTTAGCACTACGTCATCAAAGTCTGATGTGTATTTTTACACTTAACACGACATCTCTTTTCAGATTGGCCACACCTCAAGTGCTCTCTGTAGTCACACGAGGCTGGTGGCTGCTATATTGGACAGAGCAGTTTCAGGTGATTCCTGAGCTTCAGTCTTGATCTCGTAGACATCCTCCTCCTTTCGGCTGTTGTCCTGCAGGCTGCCACATACAGCTGCCATCTTGAGACTTCCTTTTCCTTGCTTCTCAGTTGGAGTCCCTGTTTTTCTGGACTTCGGGTGTTCTCCTCACTTCTCTCTAGTGGTTTCATGTGGTCTGTGCAGTGGATGAAGGCATGTTGCTGACAGGTCCATCTCTTGAGTCACTCTGCTCTAATCTGCCTGCTTGCCTCCTTGGGCTGGTGCACAATTGTCATACTGGGAGCGCCTCCATCACAGATTTTGTGGAAATTTCATGTGCCTTTGCTCGTGTGTTGGATCCTTCCCTGCAACCAGCCGCCAGCCCCGTGTATCTTACATCTTTCTCTTGGTTTATTTCTTCCTTCAGGTGGGAGGCATGCTCCAGTGGATTGCTGAGAGAAGGGAGCAGGGTGGTGAAGTTTTTGAGACCTTGCGTATGTGGAAGTTTTTCTTGTCCCTTCTTACTTGATGATTATTGGACTGTATATGGAATTCTAAATTGGACATCATTTTTCTTCAGAATTTTGAAGGCATTGCCCCATTGCCATCCAGCTTTCGGTTTTTTCTTGCAAAGTCTGAAGGCATTCTGATCACCTTATCTTTTGAAAGTGAACTATTTTTTTTCTTCCTGGAAATTTACAGGATATTCTCTTTGTCCACAGGATTCTGAAATTGCACATCAGTGTGTGTCAGTATGGGTCTGGTTTTATCATTATGATGAGTGCTTGGTGTGTCTGGGAGATTTCCTTGAACTATTTTTTAATGTTTTCTTTCCTTGTATTTTGTTTAACTTAATTTTCTATTTTTAAAATTTATTATTTATTTAGGCTTTATCTTCTGGAAGGATTTCTTCTACCTTTATCTTCTGAATCCTCAGTTAAGCTCTTATCTTTCTGAGTATGTTAAAAATATATATATTATAAGCTTTTGTGTCCCTGCAGTTTATTTTCTCCAAGGGGCTTTTTTTCCCCCCTGTTTTTTCTTTTAAATCTCTTTTGCATTAGAGGCTTTCTTTCCTCTGACATCTTGTAATCATTAGTCTGTACATGAGGAAGAGGAGGAGCTCACAGGGCAGAAGGCAGGTTCGGAGCAGGGGTAAGGGGCTTGTCAGCACGGATCTGGCTCGGCCCCGGCTCGGCCCCTAGGTAGGGGTGGGCTGTTAGCCACATACCGTTGTGATGGCACCTTTTGGTCTTTCCTCTTGTCTGCTCAGATCATCTAGAGAGCACTCTATCCCCTGACTTAACATTTTCCAGAAAATAAATCTCCATATTTCTGCAGAGGTGTGAGTCAGTAGTCACCCCGCAACAGGGAAGTGGGCGCTGGGGGAGTGGAGGTGGAGATCCAGTTCCCCTGCAGTAAATCCCACCCCTCGTTCCAAAGAAGCAAACTTCCTGAGCCTTTGAGGGGTTCTGTGGTGGAAATCTGGATGGTTCTCTTCTGCTTTCCCTGCTGCTGGCTTTTCATTGAGCTTTCTCAGGCCTGTCAGCTACTAATCGGTGTGATTTCCAGCTTCCAAAGTTGTGTTGCTGTTGTCTGCTCTCCTGTTCTCTTTGTGGGTTTGTCTTTTTTTGTTGTTGTTGTTGTTGTAGTAAAATATACATAGCATAAAATTTACCGTTGTAATCATTTTTAAGTATACAGTTCAGTGCATTAAGTACATTCATATTGTTGTACAAGCTTATCTTTATAATAGTAAAGTACAAACTTAAAGGAAAAGATTTTTACGTGAGATTATGGTAGTGGTGATTTAGGAGAGGAAAATTAGATGTGTGTGATCAGCCTAGCCATAGATATAATGGGGTCTTCTGGTACTTGCTCCTTTGGCAGTTTGGTATAATGGGAATTGTTTATCATCTCCTAGGAAAACATTTGGATAGTTTGTTGGCACAAAAGTGCATTTTATCTGCTCTTGATAACTATAGCTTTACAGAAGGTTACATATGGAACTCCCAGTCCTGACTCTCGGAGATCGGCTCCCCAACTCCGCCCCCCCTCCCCCTGCCCCACGCCCACTCGCTGTTCCCGCATAAGTGTGAACTCCAGCCCCCGCGCCTTAGCTGTGCTGGGTGTTCCAGAGATGCGCACGCCCCCTCTCCCGCTCCCTGTCCTCTTCAGCATCTTTCCAGCCCCCTGCCACCCCCGGCATGTGGTTGCTGCTGTCCTGTTTTCCTCCTATGACCTTGTACATGCCTCTGAATTAGCACCTTGCGTTCCCCACACTGCCTGGCTCCCTTTGATGTCCATTTCTGCCCTGGGTCTTCCTCAGTGCCTGGCATGGGGCCCGTGCTCAGTTATCTTGATGAATTCCTGAAGCCAGAGATTTCAAGAGTGCACTCTTTATCCTTTTTTTGTAGGATATCCGACACGAAGCCAGTGATTTCCCATGTAGAGTGGCCAAGCTTCCTAAAAACAAAAACCGAAACAGGTACAGAGATGTCAGTCCCTGTAAGTATTCACATCGCCATTACCCTGCTTCCATCGCGTCGGCTCTTCCTCAGGCTCTTCCTGAGCTGCACGGCCTCTCAGTCCAGACTCCTGTAGCCCCAGAGTTTGGTGATAAATCGATAGCAGCAACGGTTTATGACTTGATTGTTTCCTACAATAAAAGCATTAGAGACTTATAGTAATGGTTCATTTTTCCGCCCTTGTAGACGGGGTAAGGTTTCAGTTTCTGGAAAATTCAGCTAAGTTCAAAGCACTTTTTTTAGCCTTGACTACTTTAATGATGAATCATTTTCCTGCCAGCTGAAGCAGAGTATCGCAAGCATAATATAACCCCTTCTGGATGAGTCAGCAACAGTATTATTAGGCCCCAAGCATTGTATTCAAGTGTAATGACGCCCTGCAGAGGCATGAAGGGGTGGGAGTGGTTCACCCCCTCAACCAAAGACAGGCAGGCTCTGCTGGCTGACCCCACCCCCACCCCCTCCAGCATCATTATTTTCTAGCTCTTTCCTGCCATTAGGTCTCAGTGTGCCTGTGGCAGCCTCCTCTGCCTTCTGAGTAATTGGCTCTCAATCCACTGATATCACGAAAGTAAATTAACTAAATACGTTAGAATTTGTCAAAAGTAAGAAAAACTGGAGCTGAGTAAAGGCTATGAACTTTGCCACCTCCTCCAGGCCACAGACTCACCTCCATGTGGCCACTGTCAGTCAGTGAGGGCTGGAGCCACCGACAGCCCCCAGGCCAGTGTTCTCTGCTAGGAGCATCGGAGGTGCAGGTGGGCCTGCTACGGCTGGCTGCGCTCTCTGAGTGGTGGCTCTCGGTGCCTCCTGCCCTGACCTGTGCAGCGCCCAGGTCCCTGGAAGGGGATTGAAGTCAGACCTGGTTGCACAGAGCAGACTGCCTCCGACTGCTGCCGTGGGTCCCTCCCTGCCTGGTGCAGGGTCTCTCCCTGCCCCTCAGAGCTGGGTGGCCCTCTCCTCTGATAGCTTCAGTCAAACAAGTGTCCCACCGATCTCAGAATTTGTGCAAAGATGAAATAAAATAACATAAGCCGCTTGGCCTAGGGTCTGGCTCAGTCGTTAACTGAAGATGTGCGCCAGGAACTTCCGGAGCGCAGTTCTAGGTCCAGTGACACAGTATTTTGCCCCAGTGCCAGATACTCTTTATTTAGGACATCTAGGCTATGGCATCTCACAGGTTTTATTTTAAAAATAATCATCATAACCTCTCTTCAGGTGATTCTGCCGGGAGGCCCTGGCCAGCCACTCTGAGCTTGAGGCAGCCATCAGTGCTCGAGTTTTCACACAGTGCCAGGGTACCCTTGGGCTCTGGCTTT
Source organism: Camelus bactrianus (assembly GCF_048773025.1). Lineage (NCBI taxonomy): Eukaryota > Metazoa > Chordata > Mammalia > Artiodactyla > Camelidae > Camelus > Camelus bactrianus. The sequence continues at coordinate 23,734,407 of NC_133557.1, forward strand.
TGCTGTACTTGCTCTGAATTCGGCAGTAATGTTGTCTTTAATACTCTTTTTCTACGTTTTTGATCAGTGGTCACCTAAATGGTCCTATAAACCAGTTTTACAGAGAAAAAAACCCAGCATTTAAAATATTGTTCCAGAGATGTAATTTCCAAACTTCTTCACCCCTACCCTGTCGCACTCCTTATATTTTTCTTTTTCTCCCCTACCTCCACTCTGCAGTAGAAAAGATAATTTGCTGTCCAGGTTATGGAGGAAATGGGGAGACTGTTTCAAGGTAGAGGGTGATCTTGTATCTTCCGTTAGGCAGGTGAACAGCCCAGCACTCAGAGGATAAGTTGTTTGCCCAAGGTCACCTCCCAGTGCTGTTTGAATCCACTCACGTAATCACCAGTGCCAGGCATAGTTTTTGTTGAGGTCTTTTATCGCCAAGACCCACTTAAGTATTACCCAAGTATTTCAGTTCATATTAAACCTCTGCAATGAGAAACGTTAGTCTAAACAGTGGCTAATTTTCAAAAAACGTCTCTTTGGAATTCTTTAGCAAAGAAAGCCCCAAACCACTGATCCCCATTAACTCTTCCTTTCCCACTGGGCAACGGGAGGACTGTTTATGGATGGTCACCTGAGTTCATTATCCCTTGTGTTGTATCAGAAATAAAAATACCCACCTGTTCTTGTTGGCTGCACTAGCAGGATACAGAAAGTAGCCCTCGAGGAACCATCGCTTTTGTGACAAAGTTATGATAAAGGGGAAAAAAGTAACTATGCTTTTTCAGTAACCTGGGGCAGACCTTCTAAATTCAAGTTTATTTCTAAAAACTATTCTGAAAGTTACAATTAATATAGTTTCAGTGTTTTGGAGTCAGAGTTTATTTTTAATAATTCAATTCTCGTTTAAGCATCTTTGATCTTGACATTTAGCTGATACTTGAACTTTAAAAAAAACTTTGTATCTAGGAATTCAAGGTACAACTTTTCACACTGCTGTGTACTTAGGCCATTTAGTCTCCAGACCATTAGGCAGAGGTTAGGTCACGGCGGGGGCATAAACCTTACCTGCTTTGCTCATGGTGCCAACTAGAGCTCGGGGACCAGGGGGAGTGTTTGGTGTATTTGTTCCCTTTCAGAGATTGAACCCACTGTATTTTTTACCCCATAGAAGTGTCTGTTAGGCATCAGGGAACAGATCTCTTGACATCCTCTCCCCCCAGCCTTCCACATTGTGGGGACAGTAGTATCATAGGAAGATGTGACCTAAAAACAGATTTCCCAAATAAGACATAATCTATGTTTTGGTGTAGTTTGTTGCTGTTTAGTGTTAAGTTTCAAACACTTCCAAAAACCTTTCTGAAAATACTAGTCATTCCCGTATTGATGACTAATCTCAGTTAAAACAGCACGACCTCAACCAATGTGAACACCCTCAGAGCCACCACTGCACCACTTCCGCTTTCCCCATGGGGCACGCTGCCTGTGCGGACACTTGGGTCCTCCAGGATTAACCTCTGAGTTCTGGTTTGTCTTTCAGTTGACCATAGTCGGATTAAACTCCATCAAGAAGACAATGACTACATCAATGCTAGTTTGATAAAAATGGAAGAAGCCCAAAGAAGTTACATTCTTACCCAGGTAAACAGATCATCCACATTTTTCTTCGATGTTTTTGGCTTACTCGATGTCATCTTAAGAGTTGCAGAGCGTGCTGTTATCTTCACCTCAAATAAAACCTGCCACCTCCTTGAGAAGATCAGATAGGTTTTAAACAACCCAGAAAAGCAACAAAGAAGGAAAAGTCTTCCTTCAGAGATTCAGCTTGGTTGAGGCATGAATCTTTTCTGGGAAGTATGATGTTGCTGGATTTTTAGAAAACAGCAGTAAAATACCAGAGTTGCCTACGGTCTGTTGATGGAGGCAGCAGAGCCGTGGCCAGAGGAGAGCCTGTGCCTGAGTTGAGTCCATAAGCGTTCTCCCCAGGGCACCCAGTGTTGCTCAGGGAGACCTAAGGGGGTTAGCATACACCAGAATTCTCTGCACGGTCCTCCTTCTGCCTGGGATTGTGGGGGAGGGCATGATGAGATTATATGAATAGCATGCAAGATCACTTGAAATTCCCATTGGCTTTTGGCATCTTTATGGGGGAAAAAAATCATAAAAGTGGTTTAATAACTTACCTTTTTGTGAAGCACTTACTGGTATATGACTGGTATCTGGGAAAGGGGATAAATGAGTTTCTTTTTAATTAATTTTCTCAAGTCTTTATCTAATTAGTCTGGGTTTCTCTCTCTTTTTTTAACATGATTTTCATTTTCTCATCCCATTATCATTTTATCAGTCTCATGGTTTGGGTTATAGGGTAATTGTGAACTCATAATTCTGCTTAATATTTGGAGGCTAAAATGACGGTGAGGCTGGAAAGCAGTGAACAGACTGCTTGGGAGCAGAGCTTATCCCCCGTGACCCCTCTTCACTGCCTCTTTTGTCCTGCCCCAGTTCCTCTCCTCGCATGACCAGAATCCACCCTGACGCCCCCCAGTCAGTGTAGGGAGCATCAGCCATGCTGTGTTCAGCTCTGGGGGCCTATGAGTAAGTCCCCAGAGGGAGACTGGTGGTGGCAAGTTGATGGGAAGAGGATGAGGCAAAAGTGGCTTCTTGGGAACTTCTCTTTTTAGAAGAAGTCAAGTTTCTTACTTCCTAATTTCAGCCATTCATTACTTTGGTATGGGGTCAGGAAGCCCAAAACAAAGGCAGGGGATATAAAGTCAGTCACTGGAGCCTAGGAAGACATCATAGAAACTTCTACCCCTCTGTCCGCCCCTGTGCCCGAGCAGCTGCTTGGCACATCTGAAGTTCTGGCTGTTTTATCAGGTTGTACCATGGATGTATCTCAATACATGTGGTCTCCTTTGCCCTGAGATTTATAAAAGGGATCAAAGCAGCCTGACCCCAAAGTTGTACCCATAGACAGTATAACAGAAACATTTTCTAAGCCACAAAACCAAGAAAACCCTGCCCATTTTTTATTTTCAGTGTTGTTCACTCTGCAGATAATGCAAGTCTATAGTCTCATTTTTTAAAACAAAGATACGGAAGTGTAGAGAACAGTATCACAGGTGCCAGCCTTCACATCCATCGTCAAGTGTTGGCTCCATTTGGTGTGTGTCCTTTCAGATCTTAACCTGATTTTTAATCCCTCAGATCCATTCTAAACTGGGCGATGTTGACAGGTAGGGAAATAACTGATGAGAGCCGCAGCTGTGGGGGCCCGGCCCCTGGGTCTTTGTGCCCAAGTCTGAAGATGAACGGTCCAGGCCGCCAGCCAGGGGGCCTCGTGATTCCTGCCCCCGCCCCTGGAGCTGGTTTCCTGTCAGTTACCTGGAAAGGGTTCCTGGTGGAATCCACTGTTGTCTGAAACTGTGTGGAGCACAGATTTGTCAGGTTCAGGCAGCACATCTCAGATAAATTCAGGAAAGAAAGCAAGAGGGCACTGAGGGTTCTCGTGGCCAAGGAAAGTATGGTAAGACTTAAAGGGAAAAGCTGTAATTACAGAATAAGGAAAATTTGAATGAAAATAGGTGAGAATGGAAACCATTCTTAAAGAAGTGGTGCTGGCCAGAGGAGGTGACATGCTCTGTTGTGCAGGTGATAGGTGACACGGCTCTTCCGGGTGACACCAAAAATGGAAACATACTCGAAGCATTCATACCCTCGATCCAGTGAACATCTGTGCCCGTTGCCAAGAGGGCTAGAGTGAGACAGGGCAGCTGCTTGGCAGGCATCCCCCCACCAGTGCCCCAGTGACAACACACCCCTTGGGCCACCCGCCTGACATTTTGTGTGGCCACATCTCTTACGTTCCTTGGTCCAAGGAGGAAGGCTGTCTCTGGTCAGGTTAGCATTATTGATAGTAATAATGATAGCTAACATTTTATTGGGTGTTTACTGTGTTCCAGGTACTATGGTAAGGTCTTCACATGTATACGAATATAGTTCATCTTCACAACCTTGGGAATAGGTGCTGTGGTTAGTCGGTGAAGCGGGTGGAGAAGCTGAGGCGAGGAGAGGGGAAGTGACTTGTCCGAGGTCACATAGGTGATAGGTGCTTGGAGCTGGGACTCAGACCGTCAGGAGCATCTCTATTGATCCCTTCCCACGCTGCCTCTGACCTGCACCCGGTAGTTTCCCGTGTTCCGCCTGCCCAAAGGCACGTGTCTCCGTGGCACCCCTCAGCCGGCCAGCAGAAGCCAGAGTCAGCGTTCTCTCCTCTGGCTCTGAACCAGCCCTGGGATGCAGAAATGACCTTTTCACCACGTGGTAGAAAATAGAATAGCAGTTACCACTAGGGCGGGAGAGGCGGGTCCCTGTCCCAGCCATGGTCACCACGCTGCCTGAGGGCACTGTTGTCCACTAACCGCCTACAGGGAGCTTGCACTGGAGCGTGTTTACGTGTAAAATACATACACTCTCTGAATTGTGTGTTTGCAGGGCCCTTTGCCCAATACCTGCGGTCACTTCTGGGAGATGGTGTGGGAGCAGAAAAGCAGGGGCGTTGTCATGCTCAACAGAGTGATGGAGAAAGGATCGGTGAGTCAGAGATTTAGCTGCTGTTTACGTGACTGTCCGTGTGGATGCCAGTCCATAAGGTTGACTTTTTTGTCTGCATTTATTTCCTTGAATTGCTTTTATATTTCTTTTACATAGGGTCCTTTTTATTAGAAAAATAAAAAGAAGCAATATATAAATACCTGTTTATTGTAAACAAGTCAGGTAAGTAGGTGAATTAAAGAGAGGTGGAAAAAAGTCAAATTGCCCGGGACCTGTTCACCCCCAAGCCGTCGGTCTGGGGTGGTGCGTGTTCTGCTTTCCTCTCGCCTGTGCGGCTGTGCTTGGGCTACAGAGCTGTGTAAGCAGTGTTATTCAGAAAAGGCAAGTTCCTGCTGTATCTTCATGTCTGCTTTTCTGGCTGGTAAAAGTGTGCCTCCCCTCAACTGAGCTGTGGGAACAGCTGGACCCTGGATTCGCCTCTGTAGAATCCCCAGACACGTGGCTCCTGGCCACTGCTCTTTAACATGGACATTGTCCTCCTGTGCTTCACTTCAGGATGTGTGTCATCCTCTCTTCCAAGTTCTTTGCAGCGTGGACTCGAGGTGTGTGGTGTTCAGGCCACCCTCGCCTCTCGACTCGCTCTCCTCTGTCTCTTCTGCACCCTGCACCCAGACTGATCTTCCTAAACCAAGTTTCACCACTCTTCTTCCCAGCTGAAACCCTCTGGGGCCCCGCACTGCCTCCCAACATATACGGAAGGTGGCTTCAGGACCAGGTGTGGTTGGGCCCTCTTTAGCCTGGACCCCACTCCCCTCCTCCAGTCCAGACTCCAGCCAGAACAAACTTCTTTTTGTTTTAGTTTCATGCCAGTTCTCTGGCCTAATGAGCCGAATCCCAGTGCCCTCCCTCAGCCCACTTCCAGGCATCCCATGGTGCTTCCCTCGGGTCCCCCGTGGCCTTGCCTCCCTTCCCACACAGCGTGGCCTTCAGCCTGGTGCACAGCTGCTGTGGCCTCACTACCTTGGGTCTTCCCTCTCCCTCTGACGCTCCTGCCGGCACAGCCGGGCTCGGCAGCCTCAGGTGGAGGCCCCAGGAGGAGGTGAGCTGGCGTTTGTGGAGACCCATAGCAACGTGTGGCCCAGGAGGAGAGAACTGGGTGTGCCCGGGGCACTGCCCTCACAGCTGTCCTGGCTGTGTCAGGACTCGGACCTGGCCTGCCAGGGGAACGTGAAGGCTCCGGAGTGGCCATTCCTCCAAAGAAAGCGCAGTCACGGCCCCGAAGGGAAAATACAAGTTTGGAGAAGGAACGCATCAAAGGAAACTCTCACAGTGGAAACCTAAAGCACTCGCCGCAAAGCCTCCTCCCTCCCCGACACAGAAAGAAACGGCCCTGGTTCCAGCAGAGAGTCTCCTTATGACAGCACGTGTTTAAAATTGTATTTTTGCCTCTGCCTCCTTTTCTTAAAAGTATTTATTTGCTCCGTAGTAACAGAGCTTACCTGAGTGTTCAGCTGATGCAATAATGCTTCTTGTCTTAGAAAAAAATGTTTTCAGTGAAAGTGGTTTTCAATTTTCTCTGCAGTGGCTTGGTTAGTAAAACGTGAAGTTGCAAATGTGAGGCGAATCCCCACCTGTCACCACTCATCAGCAATTTTGAATAAAGAAACAAAACATTAGGTTCCCACAGCTAATGTGCTCTGCAAGGGAAAGTGAAACGTGGCGGCGGCTGCAGGTGCTCAGCTCAGAGTAGCCTTAGGGTCTTCCAGCCTCAGCACCACTGACGTTTGACCCAATGGCTCTCTGTTGTCGGGGCCCGCCTGTGTGTCGGAGGGGGTTTAGCAGCATCCCTAGCCTCCACTCACTGGGTGCTAGTAGCACCCCTGCCCCCAGTTGAGGCCATCAAAAATGTCTCCAGACCTTGTCCAGTGTCCCCTGGGAGACAGAATTGCCCCCAGGTGAGAACTAGTCTTTCTAGTGGTATTGAAGGTTGAGAATTTTAAATCAAGACTTATTTATTCAAAAACCATAAATATGGTAGCATTTGCCTTTTATTTGTTTATTACTAAAAGTTCAGGTAAAACCTCTTTGCTATTTGCACATGGTCTGCTTTAGTTACTGTTGTCACAGTCCAACAAGGAGCGGTGTCCAGATACTGCTGCTGTGTGTTCATCACCGGGCCCGGCTCTTGGCTGTGTCCCATCGCAGATGGACCACAGATCCGTGACCACCTTTCTTGTTTGATTGCTTTGTTGGCCATTAAAAAAAGAAGAAGACTAGTTGGTTGTTACTGTAGTTGACTGTGGTGATGTGACATTAGTCCCTGGTTTCCTTTGTAGCTATTCTCACTCTGGGCCATTTGGGCATGTAAATTGGCATGGAAAGCAGCAAAGTTTCCTCACAATAAACATTTGCAGTTTGACATCAATGTTATCACCCCTATAAGGACTGACTGGAGGAAATTACAAGAAATTACAGTGTCTTGTTTGCTCAACTAATCTAATTATAAATTCACACAGCCCGTGGTGAAAACCAGCTTGCAGAGTGTTCTCATGTAATGCTTGTTTGTTTTCTGATTTCCTTCTTTCACCAAATAGTATAGGATGTTCCCCTTCTTATTTTTGGCAAACCTTGCCTGTTACCCTTTTGGGACCCCATGCTTCCTGGAAAACAGTTGTGCAGAAAATGATTGTGTGTGTTAGACCGAGGTCATCCAAATGGCCAGAGTTCTTGTGTGTGCAATTTAAAAACTTGAGTTTAGACATGACAGCGCAGAGTGCATGTGTGTAAGGGCCGGGCTTGTTGTCTGGGCAGGGGACGTAATAAGCAAGACCACATTCAGCCAGAAACGTCACCCGTTCTCTCTCTCCTGAGCTCCCTACCGAAAATGCCGTTGGATTTCAAGTGCTTTCACGCCCCAGATGCTGGGCTTTGTATCGTATGTACTTTATTTAGGCTTTGCCCGTCTCTCTCACCCTCTGCTTTTAGTTCTCAGTGTTCATCATTCTTTCAGTCAAATCACCCGTCACTGGGTCACCCAAGATGACTTTTCATGGAGTTTCCTCAGGATGGCCTGTTTGTTCTAGAAGCACCCAAGGACTCTCACATCTGCATTTACGATGGCAATGACAGCCACAACAGATGCCAGCACGTTGTCACTGCCATGTGGCTCTTTGGTGCCAACCCAAGACAAGCCTCAATTTTAACCCTGATGAAAGACTGCTTTCTAATAAAATAAATCTTTTCCGGTCACTGTGTATCAGTTTAATGGGATAACAGGAAGTAGGGATCTTGTGCTTATTTTTGTTTGTTTTATTTTGTGTGTTTACAACAAGAATTTCTACAGGAAATGACTGTAGAGAGCAGAGCATGGCATGTCGTTGTAGACGCCTTAGAGTTACTTAAGAACTATTTTTAAATAAGTGTCGGTTGATTGACACTTACTATGTGCCAGAGCTCCTCAGTTAGTTCCAAAGTCTTGGTCTTTATCCAGATGACAGAGATTTGTAAGGCTTTATGTTCAGTTTTAAAAGTGAGTGCTTGCTATGTGGAGGTGAGATTTAAGACTCGTCTTCACTGCTCAGGAGACGTGAAAATATTGGCCTCTACTCTGGTAGCAATGGCCAACCTCTGTTTCTGCTGCTTGGCGTCAATCTTTGTCCGCTCACTGCGTTGAGTTCCCTTCCAGCATGTGTGGTTTTGAACCTACGAGGGCAGCCTCTTTGTTTCTGGGGTCTCAAGGCATCGCACAGGTGTGATGACTTGAAGTGTGGAAGTAAATGCATTCTTTAAGCATCTTCTGAAGCCTTGCTCTCAGCTGCCTCACCCACTTCGGCTGAGTGTGGGGTTGCACCCTGCAGTTAGTGTTTCCCTGTCCGGAGTGGCTGGCAGATGGGCACCTGGGTGAAGGTGGCCAAGACTTCCAAACAGGCCCCTGTCCAGGCTCTTTGGGAAGCCCTGTTGGCCTCCTGTTTTGAGACTGTAAAGTCTGATGCTGTGTTGGCATCACAACCTGGTGTTTCTTGATTTGTTTCTTTCCTTTTTCCTGTTGTTTTTTGGTTTTCCATTAGAGCGGGACTGATGGGCATTTGTGGTTCTGTCTTCATCCTCTTCGAGAGCCTCCTGGCTCCTCATCGGCCCAGGTGACGCTGCAGGTTCCCGGGCCTGCCGCCAGCGTTCCTGCAGCCCTGTCCTCCCTCAGGCTCGTCTCCCACTGCTCTTCTGAGACTGGCTTTGCAGTCACTGCCTAGAAAATGCTAGTCATTCTTCAGAACACGCCCCATCAGAAGCCACTTCTTCTACAGGGTTTTCTCTGATCTCTCGTTCCCTTAACCTCGGCCGACCTGAAACATTTACCTCTTCTCAGTTCCCGTGGCACATCCACAGCATTTCCTCTCTGCAGTTCCCCCAGGTTTGTCACCTTGTCGTGAACAGGTGAACATGTCACCTGGCCATGAACAGTCTCTTCCGACAGAGGGTGGCCCTGGAGGGGTCCTTCCACCTACTGTGTGTTTCAGACACAATCATCCTTTGCCTCAGAGGAGGTATTAAGTGGGTCAGTGAATGTGGAATTACAAGTATCTTGAACTTGTACCAATTCCCAAAGAGCTGTGTAGACACACTGATATTTCATTTGATGGAAGTCATACCGCCTTTGAGGATCCCTGTGTAGGCACACATCAGTCCTTCTGGCTTGTAGACCTGGCAGCTATTTTTGTCCAGAACAGTCTTCAGCAACCAGAAATGTCTGGTGTAGAAACTTAGCTCAAACAAAGTATGCCACTAAATTTGAAATGGTTGCAAAAAGTAGTTTGTGAGAGTCTAGACCCTTTGCGCAGTCTGACTTCCCTCACAGGTGACAGTGGGAGATCAGACCCCCTGAACTCCTCATCATGTGGATAACTGGGCAGCTGGGTTTGGAAGTGCAGGTCCCATCTGCCCAACTAGCCCTGGTCTAGGTCTTCACAGGTCCCTCCCCAGGAGGCAGGCAGATTACATTGATTGGTGATTTCCAAAGTCAGAACACCCTGAGTATTTGGCTTATCATAAAGCTGGTTCAAACCCCTGTAGGGAAATAGTCAGTTGCTCCCAATAATTCAGTGTTATTTTCTCCCCTAGTTAAAATGTGCACAGTACTGGCCACAAAAAGAAGAAAAAGAAATGATCTTTGAAGACACAAATTTGAAATTGACATTGATCTCTGAAGATATTAAGTCATATTACACAGTACGACAGCTAGAATTGGAAAACCTCACAGTGAGTATGGTCTGCACTTAAGTACTTCAGATGGTTCCTGGTTGAGATGTCTTTTCACTTGGGTTAGCAGGTCCTGTGGGGTTGAAGTGGCCTGGGACTACCTGGGGGCAGTGCAGATGGACAGTCTGAAGTGAAGGCAGGGGCAGTGGAAACTGGAATTGGGCTGGTGGGGCTGCTCCGAGAGGAAGGATCTGTTCCTGAGTCACATTCACATCTTAATTTTCAACTTACTGCTTTATAGTCACCACGACTCCTGGTGTGCAATTCATAGTCGGAGAAAGATGGAGAACTTAGCACAGGTGACCATGAAGTGGAGAAGAGGTTCAGATTGTGTGGCTCCTGAGGAGTACAGCGGTGTGGTCTGTCCCCAGCTCCCCCCTCATGTGACAGCCCTGGAGCCACCAGCCCAGCCGCAGTCCCACACGGGCTCTCGGGACATGATTTATGGAGGGTTTGATGGAGGATTTTCAGGAATAATGTTGGCAGCGTGTTGGAATGTGCCAGGAGGATTATGTGGTAGACTTCTTTTTAATGCTTTTCAGCATTTGCAAGCTTGACATTACGAGAGACTTCTAGACTCTTGAGAGAATTTCTCCTGCTTGTTGGGGGAAACGGAGGTCAGACAGAGCAGAAGAGGTGTATGCTGTTTGCGTGGCAGAGTGGATGCAGCAGCTTGGGGGTTCAGTGTTGAGAAAATCTGCTCTAACAGACGTGGTTTTGAAAAAGTCTTTTCTCAGACACTGATTTGTTCAAGCACAAGTCTAGAATGAATTCCTTGAGAAAGAGGTGGGCAGGCATGTGAGGGAGGGAGTAAACTGGAAATAACCCACACCTTTTTAAGAATTAAAAGAAGGAACTGGCTTTTGGCATATTTTTTTTTTTACTGTTTTTTAAATCTATTTTTAAGTGCTTTTCTTTTCCAAAAAAAAAAAAGAGAAGATGCATTTCTCTTTTAAGCCATTGAAGTATATAAGATCACTTTGTAGGGAGGAAGGTGTGGAATTGTTTGGTGCGGTTCTATGAATTGTCCTTACGTCATATGCAGATTTCTTCCAGTTCTGCAGAAAGGTGCAGCATGTATCATAGCTGGTGCAGGGTGACACCTGTGCGTTCTTTGCCGATGTTAGGTCCTTATCGTGGGTCCTTTCACGTTTTCATCACACTAGGGTCAGGGAAGGTTGTTAGAACTAAGCTGTGAGCTCTGGGAGGGCACGGGCTGAGTCTTTACCTCATTGTGCCTGGCACATGGGAGGCATGTTATGGACATTTTGCGAAATGAAGGGAGATATCGTTGGTCAGCATTTCACCTTCAGCTGCTCTCCAGGTGATCCAGGCGCTTACTTGGCCCTTGGTGCCGTGCAGCTGGTGTGGTTCTGTCTGCAGGCCCTACCTTGTGCCTGTCTCCTGTTACTGTGCGTTCTTAGCTTAGTAACATCTGGAGCACCCTCCTCAGTGAGAGCTACGTTCTGATCATTGCTGCTGGGGACCAGCTGCCCCCCACCCCCCCGCTGGGAGTGGACTCTCATAGGCTCAGAGGAAGGAGCAGAGCTGGAAACAGCACCAGAGGCCATTCTTCTTTCTGTTCCACTGGGGCAGATCGGGCCAGGGGAGAAGCTCTTGGGGACAAGGATATGCCTTTCAAGAGTTCCTGTGACAGGCTCTGAACGTGGGCTCTGGAGTTGGCAAGCTTACTTGCTCCCTACTTAATGGAGGGTTGGCTGCTGAGTCTCAGTCTCCTAGTCTGGGAAGTGGAAATAACGGGACTCCCCGCCTCGAGGGATTGCTGTGAGCACTCGGTGAGCTTGTGGGGCCCGTGTAGCCGGTCAGGTCATCCTCCTCTGCCTGGACCGTCTGCTCAGCTGGATATTGAGCCACACGTGGCAGCCTCCAGTCTTTGAAGTTGGTTACTTTTTTTCTGTATAATGACAATCCTCTAAGATATCCAAACCGTCTTGTAAAGCCCTGAGTGGCCCAGACCTGGTGTCCCACACACGCAGTTACATTTCCACATCCATGTGAAACCCTGAGGTGACGAGGACAAGAATGTTGCGGGTGGCAGTGCAGCATCCTTTTGACTTGTGGGGCAGGGAGAAATCAATTCAAACCACGAAGACAGCACAAGTGGGAGGAACGGTAGAGTTGGGAGTTCTGTGGGCAGAACTGTCCATCCGAAAGGCGAGGTTGAAGCGGGAGCAACCTGGGGTCCAGTGTTGAGCACAGGACCCGGCACCTCGGGGACTGATATCTGTTGACTGGGTGCATGGATTCGGGAAGAAAAAATGAGAATTAAAACTGCTCTTAGAGTTAGGTGGATGGAAAGGCACTTCCTGCTTACCTGGAGTTAGTGATTTCTGTACAGGTGAGTCTCCTAGAATCATCATGAGTATATTTCTCTTTCAGTCTCAAGAAACTCGAGAGATCTTACATTTCCACTATACCACATGGCCTGACTTTGGAGTCCCCGAATCGCCAGCCTCCTTCCTGAACTTTCTTTTCAAAGTCCGCGAGTCGGGGTCCCTCAGCCTGGAGCACGGCCCCATCGTGGTGCACTGCAGCGCAGGCATCGGCAGGTCGGGGACCTTCTGTCTGGCTGACACTTGCCTCTTGCTGGTAAGAAGGCCCTTGAAGACCTGGGAGGAGAAGGGAGCACAAGGGAGCACGTTTTAACCTCCACGTTGGCCTGGCTATAGCTTCACTGTTATTGTCTCTGCAGTAAACTAGCTTTGATCTTCACTTTTTTTTAATTGTTTTTCTTTGTGTGTGTGTGTGTGTGTATTTTTTTTTTATTCAGGTATAGTCAGTTTAATGTTATGTTAGTTGATTTTCACTTTTTAACAGCTTCCCTCCTGTGAAAGGAGCTTTACCCTAAATAGCTTTGTTTGAAGAGATGCTCTTAATTTTAACATGGAGGCCAGGAAGAGCCAAAGAATCCCCTTCCCTCTCGTTTTTCTCTCTGTGCTCAGATGGTCCCGATTTTGCTACATGTTCTAGACTCCGCCTCCCTCGCTGGGATCTTTCCTGAGTAAGACCTGACGCACTCCTCCAGCACAGGCTTGTAAACGTGTAAAGCCATGTTGTGCTTGACGCCTGGACCTCACTGAAGTGTATCTCCTGTCTGGCTTTCAGATGGACAAGAGGAAAGACCCTTCTTCTGTTGATATCAAGAAAGTTCTGTTAGAAATGCGGAAGTTTCGAATGGGACTGATCCAGACGGCAGACCAGCTCCGTTTCTCCTACCTGGCTGTGATCGAAGGTGCCAAATACATCATGGGGGACTCTTCGGTACAGGTCAGCATTGCTTTTGCTTTCATCCAGGTGTGTTGGTTTTAAAATTTTGGCCTCTGAAGAAGGAGGCTGTTAGTTGTAAAACTTGTAAAAGTTCAAACCAGTATCACGTGTCAGAGGAAACAGCTATCCTTCATGTTTAAATAGCTAGAAAGTTGTGGACATTTCCACCGTGTTTCAATTTCTGCCTTTTAAGTGCTCACGTAAGGAGCATTAATAGGGAAGATAGACTTTATTTTTAAAAGATCTCATCTTCCAAGGACATGACTGGAGACTTGAGAAGAGGGCCCCTCACCCAGCCCTCACCTCTGCTCACTTCAAGGGGAGCAGATTTCCTGACAAGTCAGCCAAACACGAACTTTCATGGGACTGCCTCTTGCTGATTTTTCAAGGAGCAATGGAAGGAGCTCTCCCATGAGGACCTGGAGCCCCCTCCTGAGCACGTGCCCCCACCTCCCCGGCCTCCCAAACGAATCCTGGAGCCGCACAACGGGAAGTGCAAGGAATTCTTCCCAAACCACCAGTGGGTAAAGGATGAGCCTGAGGAGGATAAAGAAGATGGCCCCATCAAGGAAGAAACCAGAACCCCCTTAAACGTCCCCTGCAGCGTGGAAAGGTAACGTGAGCAGGTCCTGGCTTCCTGGGGGCGAGAGGAAGTGACTTTCTGTTCTAGAAATACATGCTGACATTGAAACCCGTCGACAGAGCCTCCTCTTAGCCAACAGCCCTTCTGTGTCCTTAGGGAATGGGGCTCCTGGACCATCACAGCTCCTCCTCTGGCTGGAGGAGCCACAGGTTGGCTGGGTGCCTGACTTTAGTGGGGGTGTAGCACCACCTGGTGGTGCTTGTTGGAATCAGGGCTCTGGTGCAGCTGAGTCAGGTCTTCCTGCCTAGTGATGACAGTGACAGAAGACAGACGCCTCCCCAAGACTTCAGGCTAGTCCTAAAATTAATATCTAGGCCTGACCATGTACCTTCAGCCCCCAGAATGGTTTCTGGGAACTTAACCTTTTCATGTAGTCTTGGTTGAATTGATTGCTATTTTGCTTGCCTGAAGTTTGACAGATTACTGAGCACCTACTGATGTGTGTGAAACAGTAGCCCCTGCTCTGTATTCTAGACCATCTTTTTGGGAAGTGGGTAGTAGATTGTGGTGGGGGCCCACAGACAGGGATGTGATGGTGGTCAGCCTTAGAGAAGAGACACTCAGCCTTCCCTGGGTGATCAAGGAAGGCTGCCTGCAGGAGGTAGCATCATGCAGAAGCTTGAAGGATGAATGGGAGTTAGCCCAAGCCTGAGACTGTGGAGGCAGTGGCTTGGTGCCTGCTTTTTTGGAGGGCAGTTTAAGGTTAGTGCATCCTTTGACCCCACATTTGTTTACATCTAGAAATTCAGCCTGCAGCAGTTCTCAAGCAAGTGTACAAAGATGTACAGGTAGAGGTGTTCGTGGGGGCAGCATTTGTAATGGTGAAAAACTAGAGATGAGCTGATTATGTATCCTGGGAGTAGATACAATGTGCTCTCTCCCGTGTTGGATATTCTACAACTATTAAAGAATGGAAGCAGGGTGTATCGTTGGGACCAGGTGTTGGAGCCGTTGTGGGTGAGAGAGCAGGTTACATATGATGTGTGTCCCATGGGTCCTCTGGCTCAATTGATCATCAGAATCTCACCAAGGCACTTTGCTAAATGCTGGTTGCCAGGTCCCATTTCTGACCCATGAACATGGGTCCCCAGGGCCTTTCGTGTAACTAGTCCTTATCACAGAAACACTGGTTCTGGTTCTGTCCAGTGGGTCTCCCAGAGCAGCAGCTTGGTGGCTGTGCCCTGATTCCCAGGGCCACTGTTGACATTCTCAGGCTGGGCCGCTGTGCTCCAACTGAGGGCTCGCCAAGGGCTGAGGGTAAGAGATGGGAGCTGGCCCGTGACTTGTGTCAGATTTGTGTCGTGTGCCCTATTTCATTAAGACAGTGGAGAGAGAGGTGCCTTTCACACTCTGTGGGTGAAGGTGATGAGCAGGGAAGTGTGGATTTGGGAAACTAAAAGCCAGAGAGTTCCAGGGGAAAAGGGAGTTGTACCAAGAACGGAAGTGTCTCTGGGCACTGGTGGCAGCCTACGTGCACACAGGCCTCCGCCCTACAGCCAGGGCCTCACAGGGCGGGCGCCGGAAAGCAGGTGCCTCGTGCAGCGTCCCACCTCCTGGGGAGGTGGTGCCTCCACACGGTCCTGCCAGTCTCACAGGATGCTGCTGGGGCAGGAAGGCCATGGAGATGCACATGTGAGGCAGGACTTCCTCAGTGGACGCAAGTGTGGGAAGGGAAAGGCCTAGGAGAGGTGGGGAGGGGAGAGGCAGTGCCTGGCTCCTCACCAGCCCATGAGCCTCTGCTGGCCTCTCGAGACAACCCTGTGTCCGGAACACAGTGCATGCCATCCCCATGCATTGCTCTGGCGAGTGCACACAGGACACCTGGGAAATTGTTTTACTGCAGGATGGGATGGGGCTGAGGACTCGGGCCCGCAGCAGGACAGGCACCAGGTCAGCACTGGGAATGCTTGATGTCTGCACGTCAGCAGCCACAAAGACCTCTGGGTATCAGTGTCTGCTGGGTCCCCAGGGAGGGAGTGGAAGACTGTGGGCTACCCCATTGCCTGCCCTGACCTGATCTGAAGCAGAACATCCTACCAGCAGCCCCAGGGCAAAGTTGGCATCTGTCTTTGCACCAGTAGCTGTATTTCTCCTCAGACCCTTATCCATCCCGAATTACCAAGGAGTCCTCGCATCTTCAGAACCCTTCCTTGGCCCTACTGTAGGGCCCCAGGAAGGAGGTGGTGACAGGTGGGCTTCTGGCATCAGCATCGCCAGGCTGTTTACATGCAGCTCATTGTTTCCTAGAATCCCTCCCGTAATGAGCGCCTCCTGGCCATTTTCTCCAGAGTAAGTAACCCAGCTCTGCCCCTCTTGTTCCTCAGCATGAGTCAAGACACTGAAGTCGTCAGAAGGCGGGTCGTGGGGGCAGATCCTGCCCAGAGGGAGCCACCACCGCTCAAGGAGGAGCAGGACCGGGCGCTGACTCACTGGAAGCCCTTCCTGGTCAACATGTGCATGGCCACGGTCCTCACGGCCGGCGCGTACCTCTGCTACAGGGTATGTTTTCACTGACGGACGTGCTGGTGAGACCACGTGTACAGAAAGCACTGGCCACCAGCCTGGCGTTAACATCCAGTGCCGCGGAAGGCTCTGAGCCAGTCTCAGAAGAAACAAGCGGAGGTTTTTAAAGTCTGGAACTGTGAAGGGCTAACGAGAGAATTGAGGATTGATGCACTGGGGTTTTAAGGAGCCCTGTGGTCCCAAGAATATAAGAGTCTAATCTCAGGGCCTTAACCTATTCAGGAGTAAGTAGAGAAAATGCCAAATACGTCTCTCTCTCTCTCTCTTTTTTTTTTTTTTTGTTCATTTGTTTTAAAAAGAAATAATAGAATTACAACACATTGTTGTTTTTAACCTTTATAAAAAGCAGCTTTTTGTTATTTCTAGGAAAAAAAAAAGACTAGGCACTTATGAAACTTTGTTGTACCCTTAGGTGGTGTAACCAGATACACAATTTTTATTTGATTTCCCAGGGAAAGGCTCCACACTTCTATGAATGTAAACTCCTTTGGAGAAGACGGTTTAAAGGTTTAGGACACTGTCTTGCTCAGGCACTTCCTCAGCTGTGCGCACGCTGAGCTGGGACAGTGCCTGCGAGCTTTCCCTTTTTAAAAAGAAAAACAACAAAAGGCCGCCTCTAGAAAATAAAACCTGGTTTCTGCTTTTGCTCAGGGTGTCCCGCTGGTTTCCCATTGTTCATCTCTCCATCCATCCCTTCTTGTTACAGCCACCTTGCACGTGGCCCTCCCTCATCACTCCATCCCCAGAAGCAGGGTTCCTCGGGGCCCCTGCCTCAGGGTCAGAGGTCACCGAAGGGTGGCCCCCCGGCTTTTCATCCTGCCATTGAGATCCAGAAGGAGCAGTTTCCACTTCACTTGGAATATAATTACCATTTCAGTAGAAACCCACACATTAGAACGTGTCACTGTTAAAGTTAAGGAGAAGAGGGAGGATTCGCCTCAAAACTCGTCATGGAAATCGCCTCCCAGGGTTGTTTTGGTTTTTTTTTTTAACCTCTTTCTAAGCAACCATCTTTGAGTACATCAGATGGTTTAGCAACATGCAGACAATTTTTTCCTTAGGGGTGATTTTTGGGAAGGGGGAGCTATTGCGGGAGGGGAAAAAAAAATCAACCCCCCCTTCCCGGGAGGCTACAGCAGCCGGGGGCCGGGCGGCCGGGGTCGGGCATGAGTGCAGCTCTGCAGGGTGGGTCCAGACTCATCTGAAAATGTTTGGTTTCATTCCAGTTCCTGTTCAACAGCAACACATAATCTGACCCACCTCCACCCACTGTCCGCCTCTGCCCGCAGAGCCCGCACCCAGCTAGCAGGCAGCCGAGGTAGGTCAGGGCCGCCGGACAGCGTAGCCAGCCGTGCCCCAACGGACATTTGTTCTGCACTAAGGCTCCCCTCCCCGGGCTGTGGGTCTTACCTCCGTCCTTTTACTTTTCTGCCCTCCCCTTCCTTCGAGTACCGGGTCCACGTCCCATTTTTTGAGGAGGACACAGGAGAGCGCCATGCTGGGGGCTCCGAGGAAGGCAGCCTGAGCCAGTAGAGGGGCGAGCCTCCAGCGATGGCCCCTGGGCTCATCCCCCGCGGCTGGCACCCGACGCCCCCCCTCAGCCCTGCACGGAGATGCGTGCAGTCAGCCTCTCCACTCCATATTTATTTTTTAAGTTTTTTCCCCCAAAGGTGTCCATAGTGCACTAGCAGTTTCTTAAACCAATATGTATTAAAGTTTTTTGATGTCAGCCTTGCATTAAGGGCTTTATCAAGAAGTACAATAATAAACCCTCAGGTAGTGCTGAGAACGTAGGACTTTGCCTGCGAGCCCACCGCGTCAGACCAGTACTAGGAAGGAGGACGGTTTTAAGCAGTCGCTATCGTGACATTGGGGGTAACGTGGGAAGAGGTTTGCATATGTTTGTAGAACAATGGGCTAATATATAATGAACACTTGGATATTTAAGACACATGGCGTGAGATTACTTTGTCCCGGTTACTCCCCCCCTGGTTATCTGCTAGAACCTTGGTCTCAGTCACCACTCTCCCTGTGTGTTTTAGGATGCATGTATGGTCTTTCTGTGTCCCGACCAAATACCATGTGCTTGAAATACTTAGATCTCTGCTTACTAATGTGCCCCGTGTCCAAGTCCAGTTACCTTTGCATGATCTGATCATTACGTGGCTGTGATTCCTAAGACCGTTGCTGAAATAATCGCCATTCAGCAATGGAGTGATGTTTTCCAGGAGGAGATATTTGCCTAATTCCTGGCATGACACTCTGGTGACTTCCTAGTGAGGCCTCGCCTGTCCTGGTCCAGCTGGGCCCCACTGTAACTCAGACATTCCAAGGGTATGGGAAGCCATAGTCGCGCTCTGGACGTTTAGACAAGCAGGGTCGTCCCCCCCCCCCCCACCTTTGAGCTCAGCCTCCGCTATCCCGGGTTCACACTCTTCTTGAGCAGACCGTGATTTGGAACCAAGGCAACTGTTGGAAACCACACTTCTCGAGACAACCTGGACGACGGTCCCTTCGAGTCAGCCTGCTGCCCTTCAGGTCCGGGGGCCTTGCTGACAGAGGCGTCTGCCCCGCCCTTGAACCCTGGGGACTGATGGTGCTCACGACTCTTCCTGCGAGGGGAACTTAAAACCTCCACGTTAAGTGGCTTTTTTAACAAGAAAAAAAAAAGGCAGCTGTAGCTCACGAGCTGCTCTTTTGCCAGCATTTTCACATTTTGCCTTTCACGTGTTAGAAGCTCGTGCAGAGAAAGTCTGTGGTGGGAACATTTGAGGCATCGCCCCGCAGAACCTTGGTGAGGTGTGAAGGCTGAGGTGCCAGGCTGTAAGCAGTTTTGAGTTGGGCTTGTTCGTCTGTTTTGTAAGTCCTGTATGTGTATGTAGTAGTTTGGGTGTGTATATATAGTAGCATTTCCAAATGGATGTACTGGTTTATGGTTTAACCTATCCTTGGAAGACAGATGGCTCTCCATCTTGTTACACGTATGTTAGAGAAGTAGCGAGCTGCTCTGCTATATGCCTTAAACCAATATTTACTTGTCAGGTCATTATTTTTTACGATGGCCATAGAATAAACCATTTTTACAAAAATAAAAACAAACAAAAAAAGTGAGGTGTTTTGGTATAATACCTTTCCAGGTGTGTGTGTCTGTGGATGCATGATGGGGTGGGGGGGGCGCATCTCAGGGTCTTCTGTGACCTCACAGAACTGTCAAACTGTACAGTTTTCCAACTTGCCATATAAATGATGGGTTTGCATTTTAGTTGCAACAATAAAAGTTTTTTTTTCCTAAAGAACACGGATTTGGGGTGCAACTCTTGTTTCTTTCCATCCAGGCGGATGTGAAACAGATGTTGTCAGTCAGGAGGGTTTATAGTTTTTCCACATCTGGGGATTACAATGGCCTCGATGGCCTCCTGTGGTCGTGGGTGCCTCTGGGCTGGGGGAACTTTCCCTGCCTGGTGCGTTTACTCCATACTTCAGGCCTCAACGCGTTTCCTTTCCTTCAACAACAAAACTCACCTTTTGAATGTATTAGGGCTCTTGGATAACTTAATAAATGTATACAAGTTGTTTGAAGAACTGCTCAAACCTTAAGAACGTGTCCCTTAGCCAGCTGCCCGTCAAACACAGCGGTGGCCACATCTCAGCACCTCGGCTGAGTCACGTTTGATGTGGAATTGACGGAGAAATAACAATGAAATAGAAAAAATTCGTGGTCTTCCTTTCTTGTACAAAATGAAAAGTAAATCTCCCCTAAAGTGATTTTTTTGACTTTTCTTTCTGAAATAATTTCAGACTTGCAAAATGTTGCAAAAACAGAACAGAGAATTCCCTTCTATCTGTCAAGGTTCTATGACTGTCTCAAACTGGCTGCTGGATAGACTGCTTACATTGTGGCCTCCCAGCAGGATGCAGGGAACTGGGAAATAGAGACTGTCTGTGGTCATGTGACCACACAATGCCCAGCGAGGACACTGGGGCCCAGATGGTGGTGTCACACCCACAGCCACTTCAATCTCTGTTTCAGATACCAAAAAAATGGCATCTCAGCTTTCATGACGAGGTGGAATGCCAGTGTGGGAAAAAATAACTAAATTTGTAACTTCGGAGCAGAAATCTGATGCGGCCCGAGGGCAGAGAAGAGCCAGGCTGCTTGCTGTCTGTAGGAGAGGCCTGCGGGGCCTTCAGAGCGCACGTGCAGAGTCCAAGGGGGGCACTGCCCCAAGGTCGCCCCCTTTACTGCTGCTGCTGGGTGAGAACCCACGTCACAGTGTTGCCCGGGAGAGTGAGCGGTGAGAGGCTGGAGGGGCGGCTGCTCCCCTCAGGGTATGTGGGGAAACAGCCACTACCTTCCACTTTTTTTCAAGTAGAGTGAAATACCAATAAAAAGTTATTTTAATTGAAATTTCAGAAAACAACATATAGACAAGGCAAATAAATACCAAGTTAAACCAAAAAGCACAAAGTATACACAGGAAATGTAAATGAGCACGTTTAAGTTACAGCTGCTCGGTGCCATTGCCAACGGCCACCGTCAGACCCGGCTTGTCTCTACATTATTAACACAGAAAGCTCAGGACACACTGGAGTTTTTTTTTAATAGACTTAAACAGGAAACTAACTTTCTTTCCTTCAACATGATGTTCAGTGAAATCTTTCTTCAAACCAGCTTATGGTTTTTGAAGCAATTTACTCAATAAGCCCTAAACTGACTTCCTTCGAAAACTGGATTCCATTTTGCTTCGTGAGGTCAAAGCAAATGCTTTTACTGACGTGACACTCCAGGTTTCTTGGCTGATGGCGTGTCCTCCTTTCCTTTGTGCTCTTGAACCACAGTAAAAGGTCGGTGGTCAGCAGGCTGCCACCAGTCTCCACTGTGACATGTGGGCTGCAGCTCGGGTTAAGGGACTGAATCGTAGAAACCTTGGCTCTGCCTCCCGCCCCTGCCAGCTCGCCTTGGTGACAGCTTGCTGCCATTGAAATGACTTGACCTCCTCTCTCCTTAGCATGGTGAGCCGCCCGTCAGTCCCAGTCTTTATTGAACCGGAAATGCTGGCCTCCTTGTGGCTGGCACTGACCCAGCTCTGCCTCCTGGGGAAGATCAAGACAGATTCCCGAAGCCAAAAGCCGGCTGAAGTGCAGTCTTCAAAGTGCTGTGCGTCAGCTCATCTGCCCCTGTACAAAAGTCCCACTTGTGCCCTGGCTTTGTAACTGGCCCGGAGACTCAGAGCAGCTTGGGCCAGCTCATGCTTCTTGGGGAGCGCACAGCGTACCCCCACCCAAAGCTCAGTCCCCATGTCATGGCTGGGCAGCAGCAAAAACAGATGCCAGATTTGAGCTCATCAGCTAAGGCTTTTTAAAATACTGTGATTTCAACATCTGCCTCCTGGCCAAAGGCTTCATGTCTTTGTTCTGAGTAAAGTTTGTCCATCTTCTCAAAAGCTAAACGTCCTTTTTCACCTGAAAGATTAAGGTCATCTGTCACTGGATTGTCCCCCTCCCTCTCTGTTTTCTACTCTGCTGAGCCAAGGTGGCCTAGTACTTACAGACGCCTAGGTCTCCAGTGCCCCTGTAAAGGGCAGGGGCGGGGCGTATTGGGGGCCAACTCTTATGGACCCGGTGCCTTGCCCCTCTACATCTAAGACAGAGTCTGCTGAAATTTATTCCTGCGTCGCATCTGGCTTTCATTCCCAAGGATCGTAAACTGAAGCTTAAGAGCTTAATAAAGCACTCCTTATCACTTCAACTATGAAGGAAACCTGCTTTGGCCAAGTGCAAACAGGTCACTGACAGTGCCCATCTCATGTGCTACTGTGCCTCATTTTCCAGTGCTGGCCGTGGCCTCTCTAGCACAGCCTTTCTAGGGGGCCCGGGAACCCCACTGCACTGTATGATGTTTGATGTTGAACTTTACCAAACGACAGCGTGGTTTCCCTGGCTGCCGCGCGCACGGCCTCCAGGTCAGACTGGCATAGGCTGGCGATCTGCTCAATGCTTTCGATGCCCTGTTGAGTTTAGGAGAAAAGGGGTCCATTAGAGGACATTTTAAGTAACAGGTATCCACTTTTATAAACCCCGCAGGACCAGCGTGTTCTGTGGGGCCTCAGCCCTTTCTCTGAAGGCTTCTGGGTTCCTCATGTGGCCTCAGGTTCATCAAAGTACCATTGGAGGCATCTCATCTCTTCCATCCTGACACCCTCTAGCAAGTTAGATCATTAGCCGAACTTTATGGACACCTTCTGAAAGGCCCATCTTGAAAATGAGAAGGCATTCTTTCCTCTGGACCTTCCTACCTCCTCTGCTTCTCCCAACCCTGCCCTCCAGGTTAGACCAGGAGAGGAGTAACCCGGGCCCTGGGTCAGGCACAGCTGATGGCAGCTGCCCTCTTCCTGGGTCCAGGACCAGAGTGCACTTCAGCTCCCTCTAGTGGGCACCCTCACCCTCTCCCTGGTTATTCAGTTATAACCAGATGGTCCTTGTAGATTTCCTGTCAGTTGGTTCCAGGATGAATGGGTAAGTGAATTTAGTCTACTGGACCATTTTTCACCTAGCAACTTGGCAAAGATTTTTTTAAATGAGAGTTTCAGATGCAGGTGAGGTTGAGGTAAAATGGGCACCCCTCACATCTGCTTTCAGGGGTGTGAATGGGTCTCAAAAACATTTATCATCTCTGGCCCTGGGGTAACGCTTAACCTACCCTAAGGAAGTAATTCAAAACTTGTAAATTTTATGTAAATTTTGAAAGCCTTATGCACAAAGATGCTCAAGTATTAGGGTAATGGGTAACTTTTGCATTTCTGTATTGTACACTTTTTTTCCCTACAACAAGTTTATTGTGCTTTTAGACATTTTTAAATTGAAGGTATTAAACCATATAGTCCAAGAGCTCAGAAGTGAATCCCTGGGGCCACCTGCTTATTCACAGGGAGCCAGAGCGAATGTTCACTATCACTGGGGGAGCTCTGCCGGTGGAGCTGACAGCCACTCCTCTACCACGAGCTCTTTACAGTGCTTTTTTTTTTTTTTTTTTTTACTGGTGAGGATCTTTTTTTGGTCCCAGTAAGGTCATTTTGAAATGAACTAACTTCAGCATTAACCACAAGCGGGCTTCTCTCCATCAGCAGTGAGGACAGGCTAAACTCACCCTGAGATGTTTTAGTGCCATGCATGCGGCTTGCTGGAGTTTTGTGTCGTTCTCAGTCAGGGCATTGGTGTAGAAGAGCAAAGCCTAGGAAATACAGATGCTGTGAATGAGGGGCCAGTGAGAGCGAAGTCCCGGGTGCCCACCGCCCACCCTCCGAATGCTGACAGCACGTGTGCAGTGTTGACTGTAGGCTGTGGTATTCAGTTTATCTAGAAACGCCGGTCCCTGGGCTGAGGGTAATCAATTAAGAAAACTCTTCATCTAATAACGTTTACAAAAGGCATTCCAAAACTGTCGTCTACATAAAATGCTAAATCAGAGCAACCCACTGTCCAGCAGGAACAGCAGAAGAACTGAACACACGGAGGGCCACGGCAAGGCTGCTGCCCCAGCCAGAGGAAAAGCATCTTTTCCCTCCGTCAGTCGTTTCCAGTCACAGCTCTGACCCCGCCCCACTGGCCACATGACCGTGGATGGCCACGTCACTTCAGCTGGAAAATGCAGCTGGCACTTGCTTTGCAAAATTGTTGTAAGGACTTACAGGAAACATGAGAGGGGGGCGGGCGAGGATGTGCCTGGCACTTGGGTGAGCCCGAGACCACAGTAAGGCCCTGCTGTTGCCCTTCTCCCGCCTCAGGGGCTGGTACCCTAAACCTGGAATAGTCCCAGGTCCAGGAACCTAAAAGGCAGAGCAGTCCAATCTTGGTTTTCAAATGGACTGAACACAATGAACCATCTAGCCACACATATTAATTGAAAGTAAATGAGGATGACTCAGAATTCTAAGAGACATTCTACATGCAAGTGACATGTCAGAGACGGCACAGATGAGGTGCTTTAGGAACACTGAGGTTAACGAGGTGGTAAGCTTGTGGCATGTGGTCTTGTGGGCTCCTCAGGTGATGCCCGGCCACCCCAGCTCCCTCACCGGGGCTGGTGCTGCCAGTGGTGAGGGCATGAGGAAGGCTGTATTCCTGTTCAGATGATCTCTAAATCAATACCTGGCAGCGAATGCAGCCCTCCAGTTCCTCTCTCCTTTGTGTTTTTCCAAGAGAAAGCCCCCCTCCCTCCAGCTCCCCGCAACCCACACACCTGCAGCCAGGGGGCTGCCGCCTCCCACACCGTACCTTTTCCCGAAAGCTCTTGTTCCTGGCTGCGCTGGCCAGGCGAGCGCTGGCCACCCTGCACACCCGTGGGGTCCCGTCCAGCTGGAGCAGCGCCCAGGCCCTCAGTGTCTGAGGCAGGGGCTGAAGCTGGCCCAGCCGCTTCCCCTGTAGCTTCCTGACTGTCTTGGCCCGGCCCACGCACTGCAGCTCCTCAACGAGTGTTACTGGAAGAGACAGAAGAAGGATGCCCAGGGCCCCTCTGACTGTGGCCGGGCTGCAGGTCGTCCATGAGCCATGGAGAAGCAAATCCCAGGACAAGCCCATGTAATCACTGAGGCCCAGTCTGGATGGGTTTCAAAGGAGCCTCCTGGAATCTCTAGGAAGGCTTTCTAGCAGGGACTCAGATACACCCTGAAAGTTAATAAACCCCCAGCCCGCACTTCAGGGACTCCAGCCAGCCCAGTGTCACCCTCACATCCAGTTCTGGTCTCTGCTCTGAGGTTTGTGAAGCCTCCTGCCCTTGGAGCTCATTTCTACATGGGCTGAGTGTGGAATCTAATTAAATCTGTTCTCAGAAGAACAGCTGGAGGGGAAAGAAAGCGGCAGTGATTCTGGAAAACCAGCCTCCCAGAGCTGGGACAGAGGGCTCCGTGATGGCTGTTCCTTCGTTGTTCCTGTGTTGCTCTGAGGCCGCCTGCCCCCCTGCCCCTGCCTACCTTCCTTGCTGAGCTGGGCAAAGTGCTTCTCCAGGTCGGAGACACTCTGCCTCTGCAGGTAGCTGTGAAACTGGAACCAGGTGACGGTCTGTTCCTCGGGGAGCCCGGCTCGGGGCAGCAGCCCGCTGCAGCTGACCACCTGCTCCAGGAGCCTGCGGCAGGCTGGGGACACACGGGCAAAGGCGTGAGGGGAAACCGAGACCTCACCCCCTCGGCGCCTCTCAGCCGAGCACGGCCAGGTCAGCACACAGGCTCTCTGATGGCGCGTGGGCGGGTGTCTCTGTGCGGCCCCGTGCCCACGAGAAGCCTGCTCCCGCTGAGGCCACAGGCCTGAGTTGGGGGTCTTGCGGGGCTTCCACCAGCCTTGAGCCCCACCTGCCCCTGAATGTGAATCCCAGAGCTGGGGCCTGGGATAGGCAGGTGGTTAGAATTGCTGAAGTTTCAGAGCCACTGCCTGGAGTATGACTGTCACCATTCAGTTGTCAACAGAGAAAAATGAGACGGCTCTGCATTCTGGGGAGGGGTCCCGCCAACATTCGAGACACCCGCCTTTATGGGGCAGATAAAGTCCTGCCACAAAGGTTCCTTCTCAACCCCTTCAAGATTCTGGTGGAAGCTATGGAATCTGTCCCCAGAAAAACACACCAGCGCACTCATGTCTCCAGCTTCGGGTATCACAGACCCCTCCCCCCTCCCCAGGAAAAGGAGGTGCCTTGCAGTTAAGCTGAGAAACTCCTCCATTTGATGCCACGAAGACTTGTGCAGCGATGAAGATGGGGCTAAGGTGGGGCCTGCTGTGACAACACTGAAGAGCCCGGAGACTCCACCCAGCGGGGGAGGCGGGGCGGGGTTACCTAGTTCCAGTTGCCCTGGGTGTTTCCCTCCGACTCTGTGCAGGAATGTCTTCTTGAGCTGGTTCAGCAGCGCTGTGCCGGGGCAGGACAGGACCCCGCCGGGCTCTGTGCACCCTCTCCACACCTTCAGGCACCCCTTCCTCCGGGAAGCCTGTGGGACGACTGAAAGCCCGGGCTCAGAACCTGACTGGCGGTGGGGAGGAGCAGGCAACGAGGAGGCCCAGGGTGCCCTTCCACTGGGACCGGAGAGGTCAGGGAGTGAGGGACTGCCTGACCTACCGCAGAGTCCCCTTCCCACGCTGAGATGTGACACTCAGAGGACAAGCAGCTTCGCTGCAAGCACCTCATCTAGGCCACCACCTGCAGTTCCCACAACAACCCTGGGGCTGTGGTCACCAGCCTCTCCTTGTGGACAAGGGGAAGTCCTATGGGGGCAGAGGCAGAACTGGGGTCACAGCTACTGTTGAGTGCACGCCGTGTGCCTTGACTGGGGGATTCCTTCATGACACCTACCCAGTGGCCTCCTCATTATACAGACGGCGAAGCTGAGGCTCAAGAGGTGTCTCGTTTGCCCAGAGTCACACAGCTGACTGAGGCTGCCTGGCCTCCCTTCCCTCCCAGCAGTGTGTGTCTGATCCCAGCCCAGCCACTGCCTCAACTTGAGCCTCCTGGGCTCCATTTAACCTCGAGTGTCGGGAAGGGAGACGAGCCCCCCCATGCTTTCATCCTCATCACTTCGCACCATTCACACGAGCAGCCCGTGGGTGAAAGGCAGACACTTACTCTCTTCAACAGATGTTGCCTTGCTGACCTTCTCAAAATCAAGCACAGAAAGCATCTCCAGAACTTGCTTCTGCTGTGCAGCTTCTTCCAGAAGGCAGTCCTGGACCATCCTCGACAAATTAGGAGAGTCCAGTTTCTAGGAAGCAGCCCATGATGCTCCAGGTTAGCACATAACATGCCCTCTGAGGTCAGCCACTGTGACTGTGGCTTCCATCTGCCCTGTGCCCATCCTTTCTATCCCAGTGGTAGCTCCCTGTCATCTGGGGTGTCCATTCCTCCTTCACCAAGGTGGCTGAGATAATAGGATGCAGGCTGGAGTTGCCAGGAGCCACCTTTGCCGCTAGGAGCCAGCCTGCCAGGAAGTGAAGCCAACCAACACAGGAAAGCGGTGCTGAGAGGGAGAAACCCAGTCATGACGGCATTTGAAACCCTGGATCCAGCTGGGCCTGAAGCCCATCTCTGGGCTTTCCAATTCTATGAGCCAAAAAAATCTTCTTTTGGTTGAGCCAGTGGTGATTAGAGTTCTGGCATCTGTGAAAGAGTTGCAATCACCACCTTCAGCTTAGGGCTTGGGCTGCGTAAGGACCACATGACTATTCACCCCGACTTGAACCTTCCACCCCACCTCACCCCCCACCCTCAGGCCCTCCTCAGTTCCTCACCCACCTGCAGCAGCGCTTTGCAGATTTGGAGGTGAACCGCAAGCAGCATGTCCAGCTCCGGGGCCCCAGCCGTGAGCTCCCTGGATGACGCTTTCAGTGATGGCGGTGGAGGTGGGGTCCCGTCCGATCTGAGTTGAATTGAGAAGAACTGAGTGACCATTCAGTTAGCAGCTCCACTGCCTCCAAGGGGAGAGGAAGCCCTCCCTCCCTGGAGAGCTCTGATCAGGGAGGCTAATTCCAGGTCCCAGGGAGATGGAGTTAAACTGAGGATAAAACTAAGAGAAAAGGAGAAGCAGCAAAAGGTGGTAACAACTCAAAACGAGTGCTGGGATGGGGTGGGCCTCTCAGCCTTCCAGGGTGTGCGATGTGCAGCAGAAGCCTAAGGTGCAAACTAATTCCTAGCTCTGTGACTCTGGACAAGTCTGCCTCCCCTGGCCTCAGTTCACTCATCTGTAAAGTGGGGACAGGAATCCCAAGCTCAGGGCCACGGTAGGTGAGCAAGACACAAGTGTACCCAGCACCACGTCCGCTCTGTGGCAGGGGCTGAACCTGAGCCCTGGGAGGGTGGCAGTAACACCGTAATGCTGGGTGGAAATGCACACCCTCCCCAGGGCATCGTGAGAGGAGAGAAGTGTAGCCTGTTTATGCGCTTCTGTGCTGCGGAGATCTGGGTGCAGGGGAAGCACTTGAGGGGCTCAAGTGGGCGGGGGCTGCTTCACCGAGAAGGAAGTTGTCCCAGATGAAGATGGACGGTTGTGCAACGGGAACAGGGAGCGGGGTCACTACTGCGCGACTGTTCTATAGAGGGCAGAGGCTGCGCTGCATGCAGTGTTGTTATCTTTTAAGATTAAAAAGAAGCCCCTTGGTCAGAGCAGAAGGCTCAGGGCCAGGCTGAGGCATCTTCATTCGCTCAGTGGTCACTGAGGAGCTGCTCTGGGCCAGGCGGGGCTGGGACCACAATAAAGAGGATAAATGCACATCAGGGCCTGGGCCATGGGAGACACAGGCCAGGAGGCTGGCAAAAAGTGTGGCTCTGAGGCTGGTTACTGGGTCAGCACTGGGAGGGGTACACTCACCGGGGGTCCTGGGAGTCCCCAAACAGGGCCAGCTCGTGCGGGGTGATGTGGGCGTTGAGGAAGGAGAAACTCTCCAGGATGCACTCCATCAGGCTGTCGGCGGAGGCGTGCTCCTGGCGGGCTCCACGGGGCTGTGGACGGACAGATGGCCAGACCTCAGGGCAGCCCACTCACCCGCCCAGCACACCGACCTTCACAGCGTCACTGTCCCTCAGCAGGGCTTCAGTCCCCCAAGTCAAGGATGGGCAGGGGGGCACGTCTCCAAGGTCCCTCCCTAGTGGCTTGTGACAGGTCTGGCAGAACAGCTGGAGGGAGACAGATCTGAAAAACCTCACCAGTCACAAACACCCCCAGGGACAGGACAAGTGACAGGAGTGAGCAGGAGAGCAGGGCCCTCCCCCAAGAGATCTGCTCTGCTGCCACCTGGAGTGTGGAGCCATGGCTGTCAGATCATTCAGTTTTCTAAGAAAAGCTGGAAACCTAGATTTTTATGGGGAGCTGTCCAGTTTCTAAATATTGACAACTAATTCCAAATTATTTTTAAAATACGGCATGGGTGGGGGAGGGTATAACTCAAGCGGTAGAGTGTGTGCTTAGCAATCCCCAGTACCTCCATTTAAAAAAATAATTAAATAAATAAAGCCAATGACTTCTCCCACAAAAAGAAACTTAAAAAAAACAAAAACAAAAAATGGTGTGGGTCAGGCCAAACAGCTCTTCAGGAGGCTTAGAAGCTCCAGCTGAGCCTCTGGATTCCAGATGTCTCTTCTCCTGGGGAGACGTGGAAGGAGGGGGTTTTGCCAACGGGGGCGGGGGCGGGAGAGAGGGCAGGAGCCACCGCTTCTCCACTAGTCAGGTCATCACAGCCTCCTGGTGGCGGGTCCCCGATGAATCGGGGACTCCGGGGCTGATTCCCATCCCCACGCCTGGCTCCCCAGGGCCTTGTCCCACACAAAGTGCACCCAAGACCCAGCCTGAGCAGATGCCGCCCTGCAAGCCAAAACTGGGCTGACCAAAGTTGAGCCCAAAGAGAAAACCTTGAGCAACAAGAGAAGAATAAGGCTAGTTGCAGAGATTTCCTTGCCTGATAGAAAAAACAAATGTGTATCTGCAGATATGTGTGTGCCCATGTGCACGTGCACGCGCACACACCCACACACACACCCACACACACACACACAATCAGTTCTTGTTACTGCCGGTAGTTATGGTGTATACAGCTGCCGTGACCACTGAATTTGCACACTGAGCCCTTGTTCCCCGGAGAAGCGCAGAGGCCGTGAGCCTCGGGTCACATTTTCATCAACCGATCAAGATGAAACCTTGTCTTACGTGTGTCTGTTTAAAGACATCTTATTTAATACAGACTGTATCTTTGCGTCGTTAACACTGAACTCAAGGTCAACAACATTTTAACTCACGCCTGAACAGAGCTTTGCTCACACACAGATTTTCTCCATAAAGCACGTTAGGAACGCTAGCCAGCGCCTCAGCTCGGCGCTCGGGGGCTGTTTCAAACCGTGAAATCGCCAGAAATCAGCGCAGGAATGTGGACAACACAGCACCAGGTGGACGTGAAAGGACACTTGGTACAGGGTGAGCCGAGACAAGAAAGAAGAGCGGCGCCTGCTTCAGTCTCAGCCGAGACCCTGAACATCAGGTGACTCAAATTTTTGCCCCTCTGCACGCACCCTGGAACGACCTGGGAAATGTCACGAGCAAGTTTCAGCAGGTGGGTGAATTCACAAAAACAGAACCCATGACTGTGAGAACCAGCTCTGTGTGTGTGTGTGTTTGTGTGTGTGTGTGTGTGTTTGTGTTTAAACACGCGTATTTATACACACATAAAATTAAATGCTCATTAAATCCTCACAGATACACACACATATAAGTATGTGTATTTATACACATATACATGTTTGTACAATTTCTCTTGAAAAAACTCAAATTAAAAACCACAGCCTATAATCATTTTTATTGTTCTGACTTGCTTTGCCCCCAAAAAGAAAAGTTCCTCAAAGATGTTTAAAATTACTGTCTTGTGGTCTTATTTTTAAGATGTTTAGGTAAAGTTTGTATAATTTTTCAAAATACAGGTATGTGACAGACCGCTGCGTGCATGCTGACTCAAACGGTTCTACATAAAAAAGCTGTGAAGAAATCCAAAAAAGGTGATGTTATTTCTTAAATTTTTTTCTTGAAATTTTGTGGCAGGTCCTTTTAAAACACAGTAGCAGCGATAAACTGTGAACCCTTGATTACTAGATACAAAAAATTGAGCTTTGTTCCACCTGTGCTGGATTGTAACCTTGAGGGGCTTAGGGATAAAACAACCAAAACTAAGTTTTGGAGAAAGCTGTTTAACTATTTCAGTGCCAGTGTATGTCCTGCACAAAAGACAGTGGTTCCATAAATTAATTAATGTATCAGTAGGTGCTGGTTTTACACATTTTATTTTACGTACATCTAATGTTATGTAAGCCAAAATATATATATATATGATCATCTGCTTCTGAGAACCACCCAAGAACAGCCCCTGGCGTGGGCCTTGTTGAGAAGTTTCAGTGTGGGGTGTGTGGCTGTGAGGGCCTTCCTCCATACCAGCTCTGTCCCTGAGAACACCCCAAATTTGGGATTTTAATGCCAAGCCGCAGCCCCACCTGCCAGGGTCAGAAGATGCAAGATGGGGCTGGGTTCTGGCCAGACTTGGAGTAAGTTATCCACTCTGAGCCCCGACTTCCTCTTACTACCCTGCTCCCAGCCCAATAAGGGCCACTTGACAGATGAGCAAACTGAGGCCCAAAGAGGAGACATCACCCACCCGGGTCACAGGCTGGCCGCCCCAGGAACCCACTCCCCGTCGTTGCACCATCAGCAAAGCAGGGCTTCTGCCCAGCGAAGAGTGGACATACCTTCAGCCGGTCCCTGAAGCCGAGGACCTGGTACTCCAGCTCCCGGAGCTGGGGCGGGGCAGGGTCTCTGGACCGCAGTAAATCCAGGACCTCCTGCAGGGGCCTCTCAAGGGGCACCCGGGGCCCATCCACATCCTCAGTTTCTCCTTCATCGTGGCCCTCCTGGCTCCCCGGGATCATGTGGTCGTGGAATGGGGAGCCCTGTGGCAGGTCCAGGCTTTCCACTCCGAAATTTCTCCAGCCAGGCTGCTCCACAAATGCCCCCCCTGCCAGGTGGAACATCTCTGGCAGGAGGCCCAGGGGTGGGGGTTCCTCCTGGGCCTCCTCTTCAATAGAGGTGTTGGGGCCGATGGCCAAGGGCAGGAACCCTGCGTCCGAGGTGGACGCTGACGTGCTGGTCTCAGTGTCTCGGGGGTCCTCGGAGCTGAAGGAGTCCATCTCAGGCAGCTCCTGACTCTGGCTCCGCAGGCTGGGGCCCCGAAGGTCACCGTCAGACAGGCAGCTGAGGATGGAGGTGGCCCTCGGCTGGTCCAGCAACAAGGCCTGCTGTGCTGGCTGCTGCAGGACAGACTGGAGAGAGGGATGCAGGACCAGCCTCAGCAGCCGCCCCGGGGACCGCAGCAAGGCCCCCAGACGGCCCTCCCCTCACAGGCGCTTGCTTGCTCTGCCACCCACGTTCTCAGGATGACTGACGGCCACTGAGATGACTGGCAGCCCGGAAGTGCTGCTAAGAGCCTGGAACCTCTCGGCCCATCTCCCTCATCAGCCTCCAACTCACTCCTTTCCAGCTCCAGCCAGTTCTAAGAGCCTCTCCACAACTCCCCGAGGGTGGCGTTGTTATGACTTCAGAGGGGCTGGGCACCGGCTGAAGCTCAGGCCACAAGAATGAGGACTGAAGTGCAAGAATCTTAATCCAGGGGTGCTGACATGAACCCTAACCCCCTCTGCTGCACCTTGACCAACCAGACCAATCATAATGGTTAATGTTCCTACAGCACTGTCTGCTTTCGCCAGGCATTCCTGAAAGCACTTCTCATTTACTCATTTAACCCTCACAAAACCCCATCAGCGCGGTGCTGTTATTCTCATTTCTCTGATACAGAAATTGAAGTCCAGAGAGGATGAGTGACTTGCCCAAAGTCACACAGCAGATGAAAGGCAAAGAATTTAAACCCTGGGCCATCTGGCTCCAGACCCCATGCTCTTGACCATAGATGATTTTTTTAACCAAAGTACACTGGGACCACCATGGCCAGACAAGGAAGTTTCCTCCAAATGCACAGGCTGCCGGGATCATTTAAAGCCACCCTCCCTGACTAAGGGCCATAAGCGTGCAGGCGGTTGGTTCAGCTCAGCATCACCCTCTGGGCTTGACAGAATGTCCTGGTTTTTGTCTCTGTTTCTGGACCCTCACTAGGGCACCTGTTTTGGGAAGATACTTGACC
The DNA here is from genome assembly GCF_048773025.1 of Camelus bactrianus. Lineage (NCBI taxonomy): Eukaryota > Metazoa > Chordata > Mammalia > Artiodactyla > Camelidae > Camelus > Camelus bactrianus. The sequence continues at coordinate 23,767,357 of NC_133557.1, forward strand.
ACACTTAGATGATGTGTGTATCAGGTTATTCCTGCCCTGTCATTGGTAACAGCAAGGAACTGAAACAACCTCAATATCTTATTAAATAAAGTGCGATTTTTTTAGCCAAAATGTGGAAGCCTGCATGGTGCAAAGAAAGAGCGAGGCGTGTTCTTGGGAACAACAGAGAAGACTCCAGCATGTGACTATGTTAAACGCCGCTGTGGGATAAAGATGCATCTGTCCCCAGACGGCACAGAGTATCTCTGGAGGAATGCGGAGGAAGGTGACAACAGTAGCCTGTGCTAAGGAGGGGACCCAGGTCCCAGGAGGTCACAGGAAAGAGGTGTTTTACAATACACGGTGTCAAGGTGTTACCTACTGGAAACATACTGAAGTGTAAAACAGTTTGGAGACCAAGGCCACGGCTAGAGTGGCAGAACCATCCAGAGAACCCCATCCCAGGCATCCAGGAGAACCAGCCAAGCCCAGAACCAAGTCCAGAGGCCCCAGAATGGAGGGTCTGGCAGCAATGAAGAAAAAATACAGATAAAACACCCAGGGTAACTCCAAAACAAGGGAGGCTGAGCCCAAAGCGTGCTATATCCAGAGGTGCCAGGCTGCTGAGCCCAGCCCCACGTGCTGGCCCCAATCCCAGCGTGACCACGGCATCCCTGCCGGGTGAGGCTGACTCACCACGTAGTACCTCTCCCGGAAGCTGGGGGTGCTCGGGGGTGTCCAGTTGTACAAGGAGCCCTTCCTGCTGCCCATGGAGAATTTGCCCACGGGGCTGGGCGACACCAGGAAGCTCTCAGTGTCAAACGGGCTGGAGGAGAGCAGAGACCAGGGTGTCATGAATGGCTGGAGGATGCTGGCCAGAAACAGGCCCCAGGGACTTAAGAGGTGGAGGCTCAGGGAGGGGCAGGCACAGCCGAGGGACTCCAGCTTCACATTCTCAACCCTCTTGGAAACGTCTCTCAGACGCCCACTGCCCTGGGGGCCCTTAGCCAGATGGCGAGGGGCAGCAAAAGGCCACCACACATGTGAATGACACCCCCCTTTAGAGGCCCTTTGAGAAGCTCAGGAGACCAGTGGTGGACACTCAGCTCTGCCATTTTCTGGGTAAACCATGTTACTGCCCCCCTCAGATTCCTCATCAGTCGAGGGGCACCAGTCACAGGGAAGGCTGCAGATCCACAGTGAAATAACAGGGGTGACACTCCTGCCCAGCCCTCGCTGAGCCTGCCCTTGGAGCAGGAGGTCTGGTCAGCCCTCCCTACCTCATGGAAACCTGCTTGCTTGTTTGCACACAGGCCTGGATCGCAGCATATGGGCCCAGCCCAGCCACGGGGGCCTGAGGCTCAGCGGCACCTCCTGGAAGCCTTCCCTGCCTGCCCAGGGCAGCTGCGGGCCAGCAGGACGCCCAGGGCCTTGGACTTGGTGCTGGCCAAGGGTTTCATGGCACTGGGCAGCCCCCTGCCCTGAACACTTGAGAGGGGTGCTCGGCCTCACTAGACAAATGAGGACACTGAGGCTGGGGTGTCACTTGTTTGAATTCACCCAGCTCACCGGGAAGAGGACAGCAGCTCCAGTGACCCCAGCTCGGACCCCACCCCAGGGAGAAAGGAGAGACTGGCCCCAACTGGTCAGAACAAGCACCAGAGCAGAGGACATGCATCTCAGCCCCTTTGCTCCTGCAGCACCTGCCCTGGGGAATAAGGAGAAAGGAATTCCCTCAAAACACAGTATTTCATTTGGGAAAAAAAGCTCTGCTACCCAAGAACAAAACCTGTGGAAATGACCAGCGATCGCTGGGCAGGGGTTGCTCTCATGAGAGTCGTCCATCCATGGGGCTGTGGTGACCATCCACGGGGGGACTCAAGGTGACCGCTCAGCCTATGCCTGGCGATCAGCGGGGTCAACGGGAAATGAGGTGGTGGGAGCAGTAAGGTGAGTCCTCCTGGGCAGAGGCAGGCTTCTCCCAGGAACCAAGTCCAGGTGGCTACTCTAAAGTGTCCTGGCCAGCCCAGGTCTTTAACAGTCACTTGTTCAAAAGTGAGAAGGGAATTAAAACTCAGAGGGCGGCGGCCGGTGAGGTGGGGGCAGGACTGCCGAGGAGGGTCTGGGCCCCAGCCGGTCTGCTGGGCGGGGTGCTAGGGCGCAGTCCGGCCACCAGAGGGAGCCAGCGAGGCCTCTCCTCTTCTCTCTCGGTGGGAGTTTGGGGCTGACCTGGGGGCGGGGCAGCAGGCCCGGGGCAGGGGGGAGGCGGCTACCCCGACTCACTTCCAAAGCACCTCCAGCTGCAGCTTGATGGTGCCCAGCTCTGTAATGTCCACCACGATGACCTGCGGTCGGGTGGTGAAGAAGTCGGTGATATCACATGTGACTACGCCCACCGCCAGCGAGCTCAGGCCCCGAAGCTCTGTCACCTAGGGGGCGGGGGTGGTTTGCGGAGTTGTGGGTGGTGTCTGAGCCGAGCCCCTGGTGCCCTGGCCCCGCCCATGACCCCACCCACCTTGATTTCAAAGTTCTCGCGCAGGGTAGGGATGAAGGCCTTCTCCTCCTCGTCCCAGGTCTGGCTGTCGTCCGACTCGATCCGGCCTCTCAGCTTCCAGCGCTGGCGGCCCAGGCGCATGAGCACCTGAGGGCCAGACCCAAGAAGGGAGGAGTCAGCTGCCCCCCATACCGCCTGCCTAGGGGCCCTCCTGCCAGCGAGGTGGAGGTGGGGACAGAAACCCAGCTGGGACCCTGGTTCCTAGCAGCTCCCAACCCCCAAAGGCCTGGTGGGGAGTCCTGGGGACTGATCCCAGAGGGTGGCCATACCTCGTACTGGTCTCCGGGACAGAGGCGTGCGTAGCCCACCAAGCCTGGAACACAGAGACTCGCTAATCTCTTCACTCTCTTCTGTCCCTGCCCTGGGGATCACGGGACCTCACACGGGGAGCCCCAACCACAGTGTGAGTATCAGCTTCAGGGAGGGGTGAGCCATCATGATGACAAAGGACAGGCCTGGGTCCACACTTTCAACCCAGAGGGGGAACTGGACTTGCAAGTCTCAGGTCACAAGTCACAGGAGTGGAAACCAGGGCTGGGCCTGGACCCCTGTGATTCTGACCGACCCCCACCCTCAGCAGAGGCTCCAGGGACCCGGAGAAAGCCTGACCCTACACCCAAACTGGCTCCTGCCCACCCACTCTCAGCCCTGTTCTGTTACCTTTCATCCTGACGTGGAACTCGCCCAGGTGAACCTCCAGGGCCCCCTCGATGAGCCACATGTCCTGCAAAGCCCCACACAAGGTGGCTCACTGCCTGTCCCGGGGCTAGGCCACCGGAGACGCACAGATCCTGCCAGACAGAGGCCCCGGGGCGGAGAGAGACGCTCCCTCAGGGCCCAGGAAACCCCCGAGACTGGGCCCGCCGCTCTCCGCGCTCCCCCCGCCGCTGCCACCCACCTCGGTGCACTCCTGCAGGCTGCGGCCCAGCTCCTGCAGGCTCTCTCGGGAGGCGCGGCTCGGCGGGCACCTGGAGAAGGCCCGCTGCATGTTGGAGGCGCCGTCGCGCAGGCGGCACTGGATGCAGTAGCCCTCGTAGAGCTCGTCCACCTGCGGGGGCACTGGCCGGTGGGCGCTGCCCACGCCGAGGGGCGGGGCCCCGATCTGCCTGTCACTCACCCCTGAGCTCTGACCCGACCCCAGCCCCGGCCTCATTTCACACCCTGCTCCACTGTGGGCAGCGCTGCGCCCGCTCGCGGTAAATGGGAGCCCACGGCCCGGTGCGGAAACTGCCTCTGTCTCATCCACATCGTATCCCCAGCACCCGGCAGCGGCTGGCACACAGCTAGTGCACAACAGAACTAGTGAACTGGGTGGCTGAGTACATCCTTTACCCTCTCCCTGTCCAGTTTCTCTATTAGGAAATAGAAGAGGTGGATTTGTGATTTTTCTGCCCACCCACTGGGCTACTGGGAAGAGTTTGAGAATATAAAGCTTGAGGGACTTGCTGTGCGACCTTGGGCCAAACCTGGTCCCTCTCTGGGCCTCTACTCTCCTATCTGTACAATGGTGTGGTTGGACTCAGGATTCCCAAACCTCAACCCCAGCCCTCTGATCCCCACCTCAGGGCTGAGCCCCTGCAGTTTCTCTAGCTGCCTGGCACCCAGAGAATCTTCCCCTGCTAACCCAGCAGAGGCCCAGCAAGCTGAGAGACTGGGCCACCCCAGAAGCCAGGCTGACCTTGCTGATGTGAAACTCCATCTTCCGAATGTGCCTTTCCACAGAGCGTGTTTGCTTCTCCCAGAAAAAGAGAAGATGCTTTAAAAGTAGCCTGAGCCACCCCCCAACCCCCAGCCCCCTGCCACTGTCCTCCAGGTCCTAACACAGAGAACTGGGCTAGAAGCCAGGCCAGCGCCTCAGCATCCCTGAGGAAGGCTCATCGTGGACCTCAGTTTCCCCACTTGTAAAGTGGGGAGGAAGCCCAGGGGTTCCTCCTCTGGACAGCCAGGAGGATGGGATGTGAGCAAAGAGGTTATTCTTCTCCAGCTGGGCCCAGGCACCGCCCAGCTTGCTTACCAAGTGCAGACAGATGTTTCACTCACCTTGTCCAGGTCATAATAGAAAGCCTGTGGGGAAGGAAAGGAGAGAGGGAGGAGGTGTCAGGGCTCCAGTGCTCCTCCAAGACCCATGAGGCTACATCCCAGGGGCACCTGAGTTCAGAGGACAAAAAGCCAGTGGCCACTTCATCCTCTGAGGCCTGCAGTCAGCAAGCTGTGGTCCAGGTGGAGGGGGAAGAATGATTAAATACATTTGCTTTGGGTGAGGCAGCTCTAGGCCTGACTGTTTCCCAGCTGTGTTTCCCAGCTGTGTGTCCCAGGCAAGTTACTCAACCTCTCTGAGCCTCCATTGCCCTATATAAAATGTGGTAGGCCATAGCGCCTACCCTATAGGGTTGTTCTGAAGAGTAAAGGACAGTGTAAACACTCAACAAGAGAAGGACCACTGTGATTTGATTGTTTAAAGAGTGACTTCAGCCGTGACCAGAGAATTTGAGAATGGGAGAGGCAGTTGGCACCTCCCAGGAGTTCAGGCTTCAGGAAGCGGCAAATCTAGACTGGTTCATCCCCACTGGGGGCCATGGTGTGGCCAGCGAAAGGAATATATTGTCGGGGTGGGTGAATCTTTGTATAGAGGATCAAATAGTAAATTTTTCAGGCTTTACAGACCATATGGTTCCGTCCCTTGGTGCAGGAAAGCAGCCATAGACAATATATAAGTGATGAGTGTGGCTGTGTTCATATAAACTTTACTTCCAAAACAGGCCCTGCTTTGCCCATGTGGGTTAGACTCACTGTATCTGAGCCTGGAAGAATTTCCATGGGTTGGAGATCCACTAAGGAGAAAAAGCAAGATGTGACAGAGAATGTAAGTTGTGATTTCATTTTTATAAGACAACTGTTGACCTAAACCCTCTCTACACACTGTCTGTCTATTTACATGATTATGTGACCGGGGAGAAAAATGTGGAATGATAAATACTAGATTGTCCTCAGGGGTTAAACAGGGTGGGACAGAGAAGATTGGAGGGGGTGGGGGTTCAAGCAAGAAGGAAAAGATGGATTAAACCCCCCTGGAGTCTTTTTTCCCATTTGTGTGACATGCACGTGTGGGATTATGAAATTAACACTCCATATAAGAAATTAAGAAATTGGAACGTTCCCAAGGCTTCAGGAGAAAAAGTAACTACACAGCAATTTCTTGGACGCTGCGAACCAGACCCCACATGCACCAGCCCCCTAGGAGGCCCTAGTGCAGTCGCTGCCCCTTCCCTGCCTCAGTGTGCCCACCTATGAAATGGGAACAGCTAAAACACACAGACCTTTGCACAGAACTCACCTCCCTTAGAGTTGCTTTTGTTGCTGAGAGAGAGAGACCCGGGGACATAAGAACAGATATACCCACGATGGGTGGGCCGTGCAGCAAGTGCTAGGAGGGGCTGGGAACTGGGGATGGGATCGTGGCAGCGCCTTCTGTTTCTGCACTGACCTGCCTGCCCACCAAGGGCATGTGACTGAGCCCCTTCCTTCCCCTAGTGGGCCAGCACACTCGTGAGGCTGGGGGCCCTGCTCTCTGCCAACCTCTGAGGTCTTCTCCGCTGGGGCCAGGATACAGAGGTGGCTGGATACTATTTTGATAAGATTCATTACCCACTCCCTGTTTTTGCAGTCTCCCCATCAGGTGGCCTATTCTATGCTTTGGCGCTTTGGAGGAGCGATGCTGGAATAAGCTGGAGGAAGCCACAGGCAGCCAGGCCTCCTGCTTTCTGTTTCCAGAAATCTAATCCCATTAAGGACAGGAGGGGTTTTCACAAGGCAGCAGCCAGATAGAGGAGGCTGGGAGGGACTCTCCGAGATCAGAAAGAAAGAGCACCTCCCTGGAGAGACGGAGGTACCTGAGCAGCGGTGTCCTAGCTGGGCAGGCAGGTAAATTACAGGACACCCAGTTACATTTAAATTTCCAATAAACAATAAATAGATTTCTTTTTTAGTATAAGTATGTCCCAAAGATTGCATGGGACATACTTGTACTGAAAATGATTTATTTCTCTGAAAATCAAATTTAACTGGGCACCCTATCTTTTGTTTGTTTTTGGCCTTGGTTTTTGGGGGTTTGCAGGGTTTGTTTTTGTTTGTTTTTTCCCTAAATCTGGCTCTTCTCAGGAGATGGCAAAGCCCAGAGCAAGTGAGTCTTGGGCTAGCCTCAAAGATGCACCCCGGAAGACAGAAAAACTGCAGAGCTGCTGGACATTGCGGGAGCATGCAGGGTTGATAAAGGACAGTGTGAGGGGCCACTGTGACACACCCTGGATCCGATGCCTGACCCAATTTCCTGCCATCACATAGGCTACACCGAATGCATGGGGCCCAGATAGCCAAGACCTACAAAATAGGGCCATCTGACGTATACACACCTCTGTACACCTGCCCACCTTAAAGTTACTTCTAGAACTAAAGAGAGGATGGAGGTGGCCATAAGATTTGTGAACTGCTGCTCCATGTGAGGGGTGGGGGCGGCGGGGGCAGCTTGCCACCAGCCTGTGAGGTTGAATTCATCAGGGTCCAAGTCAGGTTCATTCATCACGAAATAAAGAAGGCCCATTCCCCAAGCCTCTGATTTCGGAGACTGAGACTCACACCCGTGATGCAGGCAAGGGGTGAAGGAGGGTCCGCCTTTGAACCCCAGCCGAGGCTGCTCGGTGGGAAGGGCCTGGGAGGGGTCTCACCAGCCTGGAGTTCCTGCGCGTGTCCTTGTGGCGTCCTGACAGGTAGTCCAGCTCGGCCTGCTGGACGCACAGATACTCCCTGTGAGCAGAACAAGAGAAGGGAGTTGGAGAAGCAGTAGAGGAGGAAAGAAACTGGCAGGTGAGCAGTGTTCGGGGCCGGAGGCAACCGCAGTTGCCGGCACGGAGGGCGGCTGCGGTTCTCAGAGCGCAGAGCCAGCCCAGCGCCCTGGAGCTGGGCCCCCGCTCGCTCGGGCTCGGCCTCTGAGTCCCACACGCTGAGGGCTGTCTGCTCAGCGCTGTGCAAAATGGGGAATCTCTCAGGCGAATCCCCAAACAGCTCTACAAATGGGGTCTACTGTTACTATACCGATTTCAGAGATGGGCAAACTGACCCTCAAGCAACTCAGCACAGAGTTTCACAGCAGGGAAGAGGCTGAACCCAGGTCTGAAACCAGGCAGTGGCCTCCAGAGGCCACTGTCTTCTCCCCAGCCCACGGGGAGGTCAGCGAGATCACGCCTCCCTCACAGACAAAGGCAGGCCCAGCACCAAGGACCAGAGAGAGGCCTGACGAACCCATTCTGAAGGCACAGAAAACACTGGGTCAGAGGGGACTGATCATGTTGTGTTTTCCAGCCAGAGAGACTTGGACATAAACCCCGAGGTCTAGACTTGGAGGCCAGGTGGGGTCCTCATATTGCTCCGTTGTAGATTTGCTGGTTCACCCCAGGAAGGTGACTCACCCTCTCTGGGCCCACTTGTACCACCTTCTGCTAGGCCACAGCTCGCTCAGGGGGTGGGCTCCCCAGGAAGAAGGAGCCACGGACCCCAGATAAGTCTCGTGCGGCCCTCGTGGGGATCCCCACACTGTCCTGGGAGAGGAGAATGTTGGAGACAGGCCTCCACCCTCGGGGCACAACCCCCGTTCTCACTCGGCACCAGCGCTGGGTGCACCGTGGGAGGAGGGTGAGAGATGCCCCCTGCGTGGGGAGCCAGGCCCCAGCCCGGGAGGAGGGAACTTTCACACTGAGCCCAGCGGGTAGTGGGGCAGGCAGCCCTGGCCCTGGAGCCCCACTCCCTGCTTCCTGGCTGGGGTCCTGGATGAGCTGCTTCCCATTTTGGGGGCTCAGTTTCCTCTCCTGGAAAAGGAGGCTCAGAAATTCTCTCACAGCATTCTTCCGGGCATAAAGGACCCGATGTATATGAGGCACCAAACATGTCATAGCTGCTCTGCTGCTGCTTTCATTATTATTATTATTATTATTATTATTATTATTATTATTATTATTATTATTATTATTATTTAATTAATTAGTGAGGGATGAAGAGCAGGAACACAAGAGGTAGAGGGCAGGGCAGGGCCTCCCAGGAAGAAGGAACAGATTCAATTCGGCAAGTGCATACGGTGGACCAGAGTCGTGCGGTGCCGCAGCCTCCCCTGACTCTCCACTGCCCAGAGCTGTTTAGCAGGAGCCAAGGCACAAACACACGAAGAAGATGGCACAGGGAGTGAATAATGAAAGGAAAGTCTAGAAAGGTTGAAGGTCACAAAGTTCCCTGCATGCCCTCCCAAGGGCAGTAGGGAGCCACAGAAGAGACTGGAGCAGAGGAGGGAGTGGCAGGATAGAGAAGGGGTGGGCCAGAGGCAGTGAGAGCTGCAAGGAGGCTGCTGTTCCAATCGTGTTCCTGCCCCAGGGCCTTTGCATGTGTGGCTCCCTTGGCCTGGAATGCTCTTCTCCCATTATCTGCAGGACTCACTCCTGTACTCCTTCAGGTTTTTGTTCAAATGTCACCTTCCTTGAACATCTTATTTTAAATCAATCCCACACCATCTACCCTGATTTGTTTTTCCCCATAGCACTCACACCCTGTGACATACTCTGTATTCTACTTTTCTATACTTTTTATTGTCTGTCTATCCCCCACTAGGATGGCAGCTCCATGGGGCAGGGATCATTGTGCTTTGTTCATTTCTGTACCCTACGCCTGGCACTTCACAAGCCCTCAGAAAAAATATGGGGAATAAGAGAATGAATCTGCCTGTTCTGGCCTCTTCTCAGTAAATCAGTCAGTCTCTCCTTCACTCGAATCCAGCCACCTTGACCTCCAGCTGTTATTCAAGCTCCTACCTCAGGGCCTTTGCCTGTGCTGTTCCCTCTCTGCCCAGGAGCCTTGTCCCCCAGAGACCACTCCTTCTCAGACCATTCAGGTCTCAGAAACCATCAGAACCCCCTCAGAGAGTCTCTCCAGACCACCCTGTATGACAGGCCTTCCACACATGATCTCTTCATCACCTTCATCACTGGAAGTTACGGCACTGATCACGTTACTTCTTTATTGCCATCTCCCCCTCTACACTGTGAGCTCCACGAGACCAGAGTCCTCCTGCTGTATTCACTGCGTCCCCAGTGCCCAAGGATGGGGCCGAGCACGTGGGTGCACCCAGGACATGCTTGTTGACTAAATGAATAAGTAGGAGCTCCCTCTGTGGCCTCTTACAGACAAGACCCACCCACATTCCCCAGGAAGAGGCAGAGAGGGGACGAGGCCAAAGAATGCATTTGTCAAAGGCAACAAATAGCCCATCCTTACTTGAGGCCTCTCTTCAGTGCTTCGAAGATCTTCTTCACTTGCTGTGGCTTGGGGTCCAAGCAGACAGATCCCTTCCGCAGTGTGCCGTACATCTTGGAGGATTTTGCAGGCATTCGAGGTCTCACTGAGTTCCTGTGGACGGACTTTCTGTGAGAAGGGATGGAGGGGTCAGAGCAGAGGTCTGGATAAAACCTTTCCCGGGGGCAGGCACTTTGGGAACTGTGGCCAGAACCCCAGACAGTCAGGAGACCTGGCCAAGTCCCACCTCACTGCCACCAAGCTGCATGGTCTTGGAAAGGTTGCCAAGACTCTCTGGGCCTCAGTTTTCTCATCTGTAAAATGAGGGCCTGGATTTGAGGATTAAAAGAATAACACTAACTTAATATAGAGAAATTAACTTATAGTATAGCAGCCCGCGTGCCAGTGCTGTCTGTCTGTGCTCTTCAGCAAGCTCTGTCTGTGCAGGCAGAGCAGCATGGGAGGCCAAATCATAGTCCTGTGGTGTACCCAGGGGCTGGGCACCTGTTGGCTTTGCCTGCCTGGCATCCATTCCTCTCCCTTTGTTAATAGTGCCTCAGTTTTCCTCTGGGGCATCTCCACAACCCTGCTCTTTATGCATGAGTTTTGGAAGGAGGTGGCCTGGCAGATCACCATTCATTCACACACACACACGTACACACACACACACACATGCACACATGGGCATTCTGAGGCAAACCCATGTCCCACGCCTGGGTTAGTCAACATATTTCACTCTGCTGGAAGAGAACCTTTCTCTCCCACTTCTCCCCCTTCCCTGCTCATCTTCCTCATGTACACTGAGGAGCCAGCTTCAACCATGCGCACTGTGCCCCCCACAGGGATGTCTGAGCAACAGGAGAGAAGGAACAGGCCCTGGACAGCCTGACCACTCATTGGCTGTACACTGTTATGAGAAAGAGGGAGGAATAACTGATTTGATTTAAGCCCTTTTATTTTAGAGGGCTTCTTTGTCGAAGCTACTTCACTTCTGCACTAGTACACTACCCAGGTTTCCACTTTTCTATCTGTAAAATGGGAAAACAGCAGTCTGAGTCAGAGGGTGGTGCTCAGAATTCTGTCAGATACCAGGTCAAACGTCTGGTACAATGGGGGCACTTAGTGGATGCTTATTAAATGTCCATTATTATAATAATCACATCCTCTGTATCTCTCCCCATACCCACAGCCTGGAAAACAGTCAGTACTCAGTAAAGACTGAGCTAAACTGAACGAGCAGAAACAGCATGTCAAGGGAGATCCTGGGGCCCAAGGCACTCGGCTGGACCCTGAAAGAACAGGACAAAAGGTACCCCCAGGAAAGGTGTTCCAAGTCAGGGGACAGAGTGAGCAAGGGCGGAGGGGAGGAGCTAGTGGAGTCGAGTGTGATGGGGGTGGGTGGACGGCGGGGCAAGGCTTGGCTGAAGCAGAGGTGGGACACTGCCAGAGAGGCTGGACAAGGGGCCCTTCCCACCTTTGGGACCCTAGGATGGGGACCATGGGGAACGTCAGGTCCCAGGGAAAATCCAGCTTCAAGGACCTTGGCAATGACAACTAAGATCTCTACAGAGCAGAGAAACAAAACTCCGGCCACAGCTCCTGGGCTGCCGGCTCCACCAGCACCGTCCCGCCTGAGGGCCCTGGGAGCGGACCATTGCCACAGTAACGGAAGGCACGCCGAGTGCCTGCTGTGGCCTGGCGCTTGCTGAGAGCTTTTTGTAAATACCGACTTTCACAACCACCCAAAGAGGCAAGTATTATATTTAACCCCATTGCAAGATAGGGAAACTGAGGCTAAGATAAATGACTTGCCCCAGATAATGTAGGCAGCAGAGCTGGGGCCCAAACCCACATGTACACAGGGCCTCAGCCTGGGATCTACCCGCCGATCCCGGAGCAGGGTGCAGGATTCTCTCACGGTCCCCAGAACCACCTGGAGGACTTGCTAGACTCAGATTGCTGACCTCCCCCGACCTCCTCCCCACCAACGTTTCAGGTTTGACAGGTCTGGGAGGGCCTGAGAATGTGCATTTCTGACATGACCTCTGACCACAGTAGGACCACTTTCTCAGGGGTTCACCATCTCTGCTTTACTTGGGAGGCATCCTCCTGCTGGAAACCCAGCTCCAAGTGTCCCTAGGAGCCCTTCACCGTCTGCTGCCCTTTGGGGTTTAAAAATCAAGGTGACAGGACTCATTCATATATTCAAACACTCACAGGGCAGGGCTTTCTCTGAGTCAGGAGCTGTTCTGGGAGCCAAGGGGCCAGAATCCCACCCTGGAGGGCTCACAGTCCACAGGGAGATGGGGAGGATTGTGACCTGGAGAGCCAGGCAGGGGGCAGGCAGGACACAGCTCTAGCTCCTTTGCCAGGCCTGGGAGAAGGGCCACCGGCCATCACCACGCCGTGGTCCCAGAGAGGCCCACAGGCACAGGTGGCCAGGCTGTATTTCTAGCCCAGCCAGATGCTGCACATTCCAGGCACTGTCACAGGCACCTGCAATGACTCAGTAGAGCTGTCCTGTCCACCCCTGCTGATGGGGACCAAGCCCCAGGGCCCAAGGTTCCCCACCAGGTTTGCACAGTTGCATTAAAAACCAACATGCAGGAAATGCAGATCCCAGGCCTTGCCCGGCACTGAGAACTGGGTCCCAAGGATGCTGCACCAAGGAAGGCTCTGGAACCCCGCCCTGGACCCTCAAGAGCCTCTCCAAGCTGGGAACTCAAATCAGCTCATGGGACACAAGCCCCAGGTCGGCCGCCCATGGTCAAATCCTAGCCCGAGAGGTCAGAGGCACGTAGTCTATTTGAGCCTCAGTTTCCTCACCTGTAAAAGGGGGATAATAAGTGTGCCTGCCCCTCAATGTTGTCATTCATTCAATAGCTATTTCCTGAACACCTACTGTGCACCAGACACCATTCTAGGAGCCAAGGACGGAAGAGTAGCCAAGGCCCTGCCCTCGTGGGCGGCATGCCAGCTGGGGGAGTCCCGGGGAAGTGGCAGCAAGCACAGATTCCAGAGCCAGACGCTAGAGTCTCTATCCGGCTCCCTCACTCACAAACTGTGTGATCCTGGGTAGATTATTGAATCTCTCTGTGCCTCAGTTTTCTCATCTATAAAATGGGAGCCAGAGAAAGGGTTGCTGTAAGGGTTATATGAGTTAAAAAACATAAAGGGCTTTGAACAGTGCCCCACAAAAAGTAAATGCCATATAAGGTTTGGAGTTAAATAAGGTAATTTTTTAAAATTGTATGTCAGATAGTACCTAGTGCCAAGGCGGGAAAGGGGTCAGGGTAATGAATTTAAATAGATTGAACAGGGAAGGCTCCTCCAATCAGGTGATGTCTGAGTAAAGTTAATGTGCACAGAACTCTGGGCACAAAGCTGCCACCTCGGTAGTGCTCACCATGCATCTGCCGTTATCCATATAGTACACATCAAATAAATACTTGCACTTTGCAAAGCCCAAGAAGGGGCTGTGCTCCCTCCCCCAGCCCTCCCTGAGGCCACATCACCCACCTCTTGGAGCACACCCTCCATACGGTTGCCATCTCCAGGCGGGCAGGGACAGGCAGGGCTGCAGCCTCGAGAGGAGCAGGTTTCGGACAGGCTAGCATCCCCAGCAGGTGGGCAGGCAGCTTGGAGATGGGGCTGCAGGAAGCCCGCTCACCTGCCAGTACCCAGGAGCCCACGTTCCCCTGCAGGTGCACAGCCTCAGCTGGGCCCCCCTTCCATCAATCTGGAGACTTCCTCACCCTTGCTGCTGCGGCTGTGCCTGACAGCACTGGCTCCTGGGGCAGCTCTGAGCCCAGTGCTCTGTCTGAGGTTCAGCGGGGCAGGTGTGGTGGCCACTCTGAGGGCTGGCCCCGCCAGGGACGGAGATGTATGTGCAGCCTCCAGATGGCGAAATCAGGTTGCATGTCTGGCCCGGTGTCACAGCTGCCAGGGCAGGGAGCAGCCTCCGGGGCGGATGTTACACCAGCTCTGGGAGGACTCAGTAAATGTTAAACATTCCCCGGCATGCCAGACAAGCCTCCCGCTGGGCACGTGCGACCCACTGGCCCCAGCCGTCACGTGGGGCCACCAGGCTGTCCTTCTACCTGGTGTCACTGGGAAACGCTATCGGAGGCCCTGGCATGGCTGCTGCAGGTGCGGGATCTGGAGGCAGGCGGGCTGGGGATGGGCGCGGAGCGGTAAGTAACAGGACTGGCTGGACACGCTTCAGGTGAGGACTTAAAGCTTGGTGTCAGCTCACCTTCTCTCCTGTGTCTGCTGGTACTAGATGCACAGGGATGATGACAAACAAGCATGCGGCGTGTGCAAAGGGTGTGTTGTGTGTACTAGCCCATCTCTCTGACACCTGCCTCTGGGGTCTAGCCCTTTGCTATGACCTCTTTCTCTAGCCTCCACTCCTTGAAAATCAAGGACTTCTGCTTAGTTTTCACACCTACACTTCCCAGCTGTCCCAACAGAGGCATTCCCAAGGCGGTGAGGACATCACAGCAGCTCCTGGCTCAGGAGGGTACCTGCCTGACAGCCTGGGAGGCAGTGTTGGGGGAAGGGGAGGCCTAGCCAAGGAGTGGCAGGAAGGGGTTAGGAGCAGCTGTGCCTGTCAGTCAGGGCAGAATGAGACAGTGTCAGGACCTGGTCCTCTTCTTCATCCCCTACCTTTATTATACATGGCCTTATGTTATATTAGTATATATTATTACATATGGTTTTATTATAGCAGTCATTCACACCTTAGTGTAAAATTCCCCCTCCAGATTATTTCCCCAAGTGAATTATTTGATTATGCAATAAAAAAAAAAAACCCTGTCCAGAGTCAAAGGGGTTTCAGATGCCAGGGCAGGGATGAGAGTTGGGGACAACTAAGTGGCGCCCTGTTCTCCTGCTCTCTTGTCTAAGGTTAATTTGCCTGACCCGCTCCCACTGCTGAGTGCCTTGGCAATGTGGCCATGTTTCAGCCTGGTTGGATTACCTGGAAATAAGACCAGAAAGTGAGGCTTGAAACCCAATCCAGACCGTCCAGCCCCAGAGCCCAGGGTCCAGACCCCTGAGAATTAGACAGAGACAGGAGGTTAAAAATAGATGTGCTGCTTCTCTGCCATTATGGGCTGCTTCTTCCTCAGCCTGGACAGGTGGACTGCGGAGGCTGAGGCCAGACGGTGCCACCCAGGAACCTCAGAACCCGCTCGGGCCAGGCATCCTCCAGAATCCCCTGGCAGGGGGCAGGACAAGGAGCCCCAGGAGGGGTCCAGGACATCAGTGTTGTCTTTCTCAGACTAGGACACAGGATTTGCAGGACATGACTGTTACCCTTGCTGATGACCAATGAGCCCTGGTGTCACAGGTCAGGCTCCTTCTGTTCTCTTTCCACCCAGAGTGTGACCCCAGGAATTCAGGGCAGCAGCAAGAGGCTGGGGGCCCACCTTGGCTCACTGGGCAAAACTACCAGCTGGAGCCTAGAGGGACATTTCCCAGGGATGTGTGAAGTCCAGAGGCCCCCAGAAGCCTGGCAGGAGGAGAGCTGTAGGCAGGACGGGCTACAGACTTCATGAGGCAGGACCCTTTGTTCAAAACTGATAAAGAATTTGAGATATGGACAGCAGAGTGTTCATTTTTAAGTGCAGGGCCCTGTGTGAGTGCACGCCCAGGCAGCCGGCTTTGGCTGCAGGGTCTGTGGACCCTTCCCCTGCTGCCAGACCGCAGGGACAAAGTCCTC
The DNA here is from genome assembly GCF_048773025.1 of Camelus bactrianus. Classification (NCBI taxonomy): domain Eukaryota; kingdom Metazoa; phylum Chordata; class Mammalia; order Artiodactyla; family Camelidae; genus Camelus; species Camelus bactrianus. Next base: position 23,782,944 of record NC_133557.1, read on the forward strand.
ATAGTGCCTCTCATGAGAAAGGTGCCCTGTGGGACGCCCAGCTCCACGCCAAGGCGCTCAGCCTCGGGGGGCACATGGGCTGGATGCCCCCTTGGCCAGGGGACATTCACAGCTGTCCTTAGCAGCCCTAATTACAGACCCCATGGCATGGGGGCCCCGATGAAGCCCAGGAAGAGGCAGAGATAGTTCAGCTGAGAAACAGTATCTCTCTCTGGCCAGGTTATACTAGCCCCTCTCAGCAGCATTCATGGAGCGCCTACTGTGTGCCTTCCTCCCAGTGGCATCCACACTCTTTTCATTTTTGGGGTGGGAGGGTAATTAGGTTTATTTATTAATTCTTTTTTTAGTGGAGGTACTGGGGAATGAACGCAGGGCCTCGTGCATGCTAAGCATGTGCTCTACCGGTGGGCTATACCCTCCTTAGCATCCACACTTTCACTTGGAAGCTCGGAGAGGCCCAAGGTGTTAACTCCCTTTGGGGCTTTGGCCAAATTTCCTCCTGTCTTGGAGCCTTAGTTTCCTCTGCTTCAGCTCTCCAGTGGGTCCGTTCACACTGCTAATGTCTTCACGGGGGCCCACAAGTCCCCGCAGAGTCCCCCTCCCTCTCTCACCACTGTCCCACAAGCCGACCACACATCCCCTTTCTGTCCCTCAAAGCTCATTCTCAACTCAGGGCCTTTGCACGTGCTGTTGCCTCTTCTTGGAAGGCTTCCCCACTCCCACACCATGTCTGCATGTGATCAACCCCCCTCTTCTCTCCCACCTGTGCTTAACCACGCCACTACCTCACTGAGGGCTTCTCCCCCCCGCCGCCTGCTGCCCTCCTGCATGCTCCAGGTTTTTAAAAATTTCTTCACAGGACCTGCCACCAGCTGGATCCACCTTGATTATCATTGCCTTGTTTTGCGCCCTGAAAGGAAGGCAGGGTCTGATCTGTCTCCAGAGTCCGGGGCAGGGTCTGACCAGAGTCAGAACTCCATAAATAGTTGTAGAATGACTTTGGGATTCCTAAGGGTGCTTCCAGGATTTCAACCCTGAGTTGCCACTCCTCCCAGGCACACCTCAGAACCTTGGAACTGAGCCACGCAGAGACAAGGTAAGTGAGCTGGGAGGCCCTGGCTGTGGGGCCAGGCATCACGGGTGAAGGCGGGAGGAGGCGGGGTGTCTAATGTGCAGCTGGTGAGCCCTGGGGAAAGAGCGAGAGGAGGGCCTGTCTGGGACCTCTGTGGTCCTCCCCAGGACCTGGCATTGAAGCCAAGGCCTGAAGAAAACTGAGCAGGAGCGAGCTAGGTGAAGAGGAGTCAGGGGAGTTCCCGGTGGGGGACACAGCCTGTGCACAGGCCTGGAGGGCAGCGAGGTCAATGTGGCTGAAGCACAGGGTTCAGAAGAAGGCTGGCTGGCCAGACCCCAGCCTCGAGGGGCCTGGATGGTATCTTAAGTGGGATGGGAACCTCTGGAGGTTTCGAGCAAGGAAGTGCCAGGATGAGAGTTGGTTGTTGACTGGCTCACTGATCAACCAGGTTCTGTGCCCTGCTCTGGCTGGGGGTCCTGTCTGTCCACCACATCTGCTCAGACTGGCAGACGTTTGGGCCTCACAGGATGTCTGGAGCCCAAGACCCAGCTGGCCTGGGCAGAGACGGCCCTTCCTCCTGGGGATCACCTGCAGCTGGAGGAGACACCCAGCAGAGCAGCCATGAGCTTGTGCCCAGATACTCAGTGTCGACCAGGCTGCTCCTTATCCTTTGAAACTTCCCACAGGCACCTACTGTGTGCAGGCGTGTGCCAGCTGCTTGCCAGGTGTCACCTCATTGTGCCTTCATGACAAGCCTGTGAGGGTGGGACATTTGTGATTCCCATTTTGCAGATGAGGAAACCAGACGCAGGTGAAGTCATTGGCCCCAGGTCACAGGTGGCTCTATTTCTCATTCTGTTAAACAGGAAGAACATTCCATACTAGCCCTGCCCCTAGGAGACTAAGTTCTAACTCTGAACCAGTCTTGTTGTGTGACCTTGGGTGAGCAGCACCACCTCTCTGAGCCTCAGTTTTCTGATCTGCCAGGTGGGCCTGATAAACTCAGGCAGATCAAATTCTGGGATCAACTGCCAGGAACATGATGATACCTGTCCAGATCAGAAGCAAGTTACAGGATTCTCCCAACACCAAGACTCTCTCACACACACACTGTCCTGGGCTGCAGGCTTGGCATGAGAGCGAGCCTCAGGGTCATTGGCAGCGGAGGAGGCTGTCCCTGCCCGCCCCCACCGCCCACCCGTAGCCCTCAAACAAGCCCCCTTCCCCACCATGACTCAGGCAGAACTTACGTGATCCTCCGGCTCTGGGCACTGCTGAAGCCTGCAAAGGAGGCGCTCCGGCCCATGACCCCCACGGCCCCTGTGTCCCCGGAGGACAGGAACCGCACCCTCACCGACATGGCCGTCACCTGCAGGGGGAGGACAGGACAGTCAGCCTCACACTGCCACCTGGTGAGTGCTGACCGCAGGCCAGCCACCCTCCACCATGGCCCCCAAAGACCTTACAACAGCCCCCAGAGATGGGTGGCCGGTACTGTCCCCAGATCACAGATGAGAAAACTGAGGCTTGATTAGTTTAGGGAGCCTGCTTGGGGCAAGCGGCAGGAGCAAGATTCAAACCCAAGTCTCTGTACGCTGTCTGCACTTGGGTCCTTAATGCCTGAGCAAAGCTGAGTCCTCGCACAGGGGGAGCCAGCAACTGCTGAATCAGCTCTTCTCCCCTCCCCTCAGCCACTTCTCTCTGCCAGTGACCCTGACCCCCCTCTACAAACTGAGCACTCACTGTGTGCCAGACACGGTGCTGGAGACACATTGAGTGAGACAGGCAAAGTCCTTGCCACCACCTCTCAGGGCTCTGGGTCCAGCAGGGAGGCTGATGAACCCCAGTTACCATGTGGAGCCCATAGTGAAATGACTGGGGATCTGTCCCAACCATGGAGAAGGCAACCAAGAGCTGAGAAGGAAAGGCTAAGGAGGGAAGAAGGGGAAGGGGAGGGAGGGAAGGGTATCCGAAGTAGAGGGAACAGCATGAGCAAAGGCCTGGAAGTGCAGAGGACAGGGTAGAGTCCAGTAACAGAAAGAAATTCAGTGGATTGGGGTGTGGCTCCAGGTGAGGTTGGAGAGGCCAGCAGAGTGCAGGTCAGGGGGCCTTGGTGGCCCTAGGGAGGACTTCGGCCTTGCAATTGGGTGAGGGTAACTGGGAGCCATAGGAGGCTTTGAGCAGGGGGTGATGAAGCCCAATTCACATGAGGCATCAAAGACTTCCAGAAGCCATAATCCATTGCCCCGTCTCTGAGTCAGGCTGCAGTGAGGCCAGCCTAGAACCTGGCTGGCTTTTCTTTTTTCCAATCCACCTCAAGATTGGAAAAATGCACCATAACCCTTGGGAGTATTGCCCAGTGTCTTCCAGTACCATTGGAAAGTTCTCCTCCATATCTAACCCAAATCTCTGCTGCTACAGTTTCATACCTTGCGCCTCAGCCAGGGTAGGGCCAGTGCAAAGATGCCAGGGACCTCACTGCCCTGGGAAAGCTCCTCTCCACCAACTCCCTTGTATCCCCACTCGGTGAGGCCCCTGCCTTCCCACGTCCCTCCACCCAGCGGCTGAGTCCAGACTCCACACCTTTGCCCACATTGCGGCCTCTGCATGGAATAATGTTCTCTTTGGGGTCACCTCTGCCCAGCGTCTAGTCCTGCATTTTGTTTGTAGTCGGTCCCTCCATGGTCTCTAGAACCCTCACTCTGAACCCCCAGCAGATCTGTGCAGCCCCCACAAGCCTTCTCCTCCAACATCCCCTGCAACAAACAGCCCCACGTGTGCTGTGCATAGGTGAGCACCGGAAACAAAAAAGCCAGACCTGGGTTCAGACCCTATCTGTAGCTGTGCCACTCATCGGCTCTGGGCCTCGGTGATCCCACCTGTAAGATGGAAATCCAGAAAAGGACCAAAGAAACAGTGTGCTGACAGCACACAAAGTGAAACAGACACTGGGAAGAGCAGGCTGTCTCTGTGCCATCGGGTGACTGAGACCCCAGGTGCCGGGGCAGATGAGCTGATGAGTGACATCTAGCCCTGGCGGGGGAAGCTGGTGAGCGTTGCTGAGCACCCACAGTGTGGCAAGCCCCAGTGCCAGGGACTGTCCCGAGCTGCAGACCCGTGAACAGCAGCACAGGGTCCTGATGGGGAAGGTGAGGCAGCCTGGCAGTGGAGGTATCATTTACTGAGTGCTCGTAATTAAGCCAGCCATGCACTAAATGCCTGTGTGAATTCTCTTATTAGATACACACAACCCCCTGACACGTAGGATCTATTGCAAACCTACTCTGATAGATGAGGAGACTGAGGCTCAGAGAGGTAACAAGCCAAGCCAAGGGACCCAGCTAGGAAGCAGTAGAGCCGGGCTTAGAACCTGAGTGTGACCCATGCTGACACCAGCACTTCTCATGGTAGGTGGTCAGGAGGCATCCTGCACCCCAGGGGTCTGCCCCCGCCCCACAGGGAGGACCCCCACGGCCCCTACCTGTGCTGTTCTGCTGCTAGTTTGGACCAGCTCACAAGAGTCGATTGTTAAAATTTTCAGCAATTTTGGTAGCTTGAAATCAGCCACGATAGGATTATGTACAGCGTGGAAATTGGCAAGTGTTACAAATTAGGCTTGGGTTTTGTTTTGTTTTTTTTCTGCTGGTTGTTAAACATTTATCAGCACACTGCTGCCCCCACCCCTATCAGCATAAGCTCCGAATGGCACTAGAACCTTCTCAAACTGCTTAACAGCAAGCTGGGCAAGGGAACGAGGAGGGAGCGGACAGGGAGATCCCCAAGGTCAGTGGTTGGGACCAGGGCTCTGGCGCCAGCCCCAGGGAGTTGGGACCGGAACTCCCTCCCTCCACATCTCCACCACCCTCCCACCCACGCCTTCTGGGTCATTCCTTCAGCCTCCCCTAGGTCCTTCAGGATAAGAGAGAAAGACAATTGCTAAATAGTTCTGTGTGTACAGTTCGCCAGAACAAACCCCACCATCTTCCTGCCCAGCATTAGGAAAGGAGGATGGAGGAAGGGAATGTTAGTGCAGACTTACGCAGTGTGCCAGCACCTGGCTGTGGATTTATTACTCACGACAGGTCCATGAGGTTCAATGACCCCACTTTTCATATGAGGAAAGAGGCTCTAAGAGGTGAAAAGTCTGGCTCAGGGACCTGCCACATGGTGACTGGCCTCCTAGCTACCCCCTCCTCTTCTAGCCCAAACGTCACCTCTGCCAGGAAGCCTTCCTGGATCTCCCTCCAGTCCCCAGCTCCCTCTAGTTACACTGGACTGAATGGTGATGACTTGTCTGTCTCCCCCACTAGACGGAGAGTTCCCTGCAGGCAGGACTAGGGGTGTTCTCTGGGGCTTGGAAGATTCACAGCACATAGTTATGGGACCACAGGACAAGGACTGAAAGGCTGACTCTGCTTCCCCCACTTCGGCAGGCTGTGTGGCCCAAGGCTCAGGCAGAGGGAGAACAAAGATAAGGATAAGGATAAGAATTTCCACTATGTGCCGGACTCCAACGCAGGGGTTAACAAATGTTCTCTGTAAAGTACTGGAGAGTAATATTCTGGGCTTTGCAGGCCATATAGTCTCTGTCACAACTACATAACTCTGCCGTTTTAGAGCAGAAGCAGCCACAGACAAAGTGCAAATGAATGAGCCTGGCTAAGTTCCAATAAAACATTATTGACAAACGCAGTGGCCACTGATGGATGACCCCTGGGTAGCCAGCACTCTGCCTGCCACCTGCTCTAAGGGCTTAAAATCTCATTTAATTCTCCCAATACTATATGAGGCAAATACTATTATCATCATTCCCATTTTGCAGATAAGGAAACCGAGGCTCGGAGAGGCGAGGAAATGGCTCATCCAAGGCCACACAGGTAGGCACTGCCGGAGCTCAGATTTGAACCTGGGCATGATGGGCTCCAAAGCCTGGCCACTTTGTGCCAGGCTGCACCTGCTTCCCCGGGGCTGTGCTGAAGACACATACCCTCTCTCCTCTCCCATGAGCCTGGTGGGGAGGGAAGAGGGGCCTCAGCATGGAAGCAGGTCCCATGAAGAGGGCCTGCCAAGCTAGAAATGTAGCCCTGAGGGTGGCTTAGAAAAATCAAGCTCCTTCCCCTGCAGGCTTCGGGGTGTGGGAGCCCAGGTCCCTGTGGACCCCTTTGGACCTGTGTCCATCCCAGCCGAGCCCTGGTAGGGAGGATCCCTTGTAGTTGACCCTTGTGGCTGCAAAATTGTGCCCCCTCTGGTGGACCGGGAATGGGATGGCCGGGCTGAGACCCCTGGAATCCTAGGAGCCTTCAGTGGGCTCCTGACATGTCCCAACGGATGTTTGTCACCTTTGACCAATGGTGATACTCGTAATGTTAAATCGACACAACAGGGACACTGACCACTCAGAACAGAAACTGGAGACCCTGCTCCTCCCCAAGACCCCTCCTCCCTCCCCTCCCCCCGCTGGCATTACCCTTTAGCTGCTGGATTGTGGGCAGATCTGGAAAGTGCCTAGGGAGGGACACTTGGTGGCTCAGGGCAGCCCCTGGCAGCCAGCACTCTGTGGGGCATGCAAGATTGCCCGGGGCCTCGCTGGGGCCCTGGGCAGAGGAGAGGGGCACGGAAGTCATGCAAGTCCCAAACCTTTGGTGGCAGACAGGACTGCCTCTTCCCCACGTGTCCCTCGCGGCCTCTGTCTGGCCTGGCACCCGGGCAGCACCTGATGCGTGGACCCAGCTGGTGAGCACGAGGAGGGCAGGCTGGCCGAAGGGGCTCCTCACCCAGCCAGCTGCTCCCCGGACACTGACAGAACCGTCCCGGGCCTCTTCCCCAAGGTGCAGATGGGGGGAACCGGAACCGCTCCGCTAAATCTGTCCTGCTCACTGCTGCCCAGAGCTGCCCGCCTGCCAGAGGAACCTGCAATTTCACCTCATTTGGAGGTAATGCTTCTAAATTTAACGGCATGGGCTCTCAGGGCTGGACAGCTTTTGCCTGAGTCCCTCACTTAGGGCTCTTTTATATCCGCTCAAATGCCAGCCAGGGATTAGTTTGCTTATAGGAGTGTCCAAAATAGCCCTTTGGTTTAGCATGAAAGGAAATGGCAAAATAGCCCCGGATGAGGAATGTGGGTTTATGCACGAGAGGGATGGGCGTCCTGAGGAGGCTGCTCTGGTAACCAGACTGTCTGTATGAGGTGGAGTCCACCTCCCTCATTTTACCGGTGGCCAGACCCAGCCCAGAGTGGTCAGATGAACTACCCGGATCACCCAGAGGTGAACGGAAGAGCCAGAAGAATCCAAACTCCTCCTCCCTGCCAAACCCCAGTCCCCTGCTCCTACACTGGAGCCCACCTCCAGGCCTTTGCACTGGCTGTGCCCTTGACCGCCACACCCTTACCCTGGGTCTTCCACACTGCCTCCTCCCAACCTTCAGGGCTGAGCGCCAAGGTCACCTCCTCAGGGAGGCCCTCCCTGATTGCCCTGGCTACAGCAGCCTCCCCCCTCACCCTGTTTCAAATCCTTCAGAAAGTGTATCACTATCCCAAATGGTCTTATCAGTTTGCTTGGTAGTTGTGAGTCCCTCACAAGAGTATGAGCGCCATGGGGCAGGGACTTCTGTCTTGTTCACTGCTGTGCCCAGAGCCCCATCAAGTAGTAGGCCCTCAGCAAACGTTGTTTGAATAGGTGATTGCTTAAATAAATGAATGATTGAAGGACATCTCTTCAGAATTATGGAATTCCCTCACTCAGTTTGTTCACTCAACACACATGTATTGAGTGCCTACTGAATGCAGGCACTGGGCATACAGCTGTGAACTGGGCCAGTGGGAAACAGGCATTAGGACACGAGGTGATGAGGCTGTACTGTGATGGGGCCAAGCCGAGGCCCAGGGAGCAGGCAAGAACCCCACGCCCAGCCCAAGAGGAGTGACCCCTGGGGGAGTGACATTGTATGTTGAAATCTAAAGGAAGAGGAGGTATTGGCTGGGCAGAGAGAGAGGGTGGGATGGAAGTGTGCCAGGTGTTAGGAACAGCGTGTGCAAATGCTCAGAGGCAAGAGAGAGGATCAATTAGAGGCCCATAGGCTTGTTAAGGACCAGCCATAGGAGTAGACGGCAGGCCATCTCACTGGACTTCACAGCACATTTGTGTCCATTTCACAGATAAGAACACTGGGGTGCGGCCACAAATGGCCAAGTGTAGAGGATAGGTTAGATAAACCATATGAAGGAAATTTGCGTGGCCATTCAGAATATGAGTTTTGAGATATAATGACATGGGGAAATGTTTGAAATAAGGTGCTGGGTGAACCAGAGCAAGATGTAAACTCTATACAGCGTGGTCTGTTTTATTTTTGAAACAATACCTTACGAATGTGCTGCAATGGGCATGTATTCCTTCATAATTTGAAACAAAATGTTAACTTGGAGAAAATCGAGAGATTGACTAAACTGTCCCCAGTTGTGCAGTAGTTAGGCTGCCAAGCTGACTGCGTGTCTTCCAACCTAGAGAAAATTGCTTTTCAGGATGAACTTGGAATCAAAGGAGGAACTTTCCTCTTAAAAAAAAAATTTTTTTTTTCACAAATATCATCTACACTAGCAGCTAACTCCACTGGGGTTTTACGAGGTAAAGATGACTCATGAATTTCTGTGAAGTATCCAGAGGGTATTTTAATTTAAATGGCCCCTGATCACCATCAACACAATTCCATCACGGGTCTGCCGGGGGTCACGTGGAAGGGACAGCAACTCTTGGGAGAAGGAGCCTCCTGAGGCTGCCACAGGGCTCGGAGAGTGTACGGGTCCAGGGGCCAGAGCCTGGGGCTGCCCAGAGGTAGTGTGTGATGAAACTGAGCCTGCGGAAAGCACCCAGAGAGGCAGCTGGATCCCCTCTCAAAGACACCCCAACCCTGGTCTGCTTGGGACCAGGAGTACAAATGGGGCAAGTGGCAGCACTGTCTTCAATAATCTACTTTATAATGCTTGCGGATGGCTCAAGTGTGTGTGCACCTAACCCACATCCTGGGAGTGAGGAGGTATCACGTGAGGGCCCTAATTAGGATCCTCACCCCAGAAATGGGTGGGTCTCTCCCTCAGCACCACTGATGTGTGGAGCAGGATCAGTCTTTGCTGGGAAGGGGGGTTGCCCTGTATACTTAGCACCACCCCATCGATGCCGGGAGCTCTCTGCCCTCCAGCTGTGACAACCAAGACTGCACCTGTGCCCCCGGTGGGCAGAATCGGGACCAATGGGAACCAGGGGTTAAAGGCAGCTGGTCAGATCCGCACTAGGGGGCTCAGGAATTAGTGTGGTGGGTGTTGGGAACGACTTCTCATGGGTCAGAGGTGGTGTATTATAGAGGCTGTATCTGGTTGGCCACAAATATTGTTCAGGCTTCTCACATGAATAGGGTGTGGGAATTTGGGGGGCCCTGGCAGCCTGACATCTTCAGAAGGGGCCCTGGGCTCGTAGCTCCAATTGGGCCTCTGCTACCCCAACCCTTCACACACACACACACACACACACACACACAGGTTTGGAGCAGCTCCACACACACACACTGGTTTGGAGCAGCTCAACACAGGCAGAGTTTGGATTCAAACCCAGGCGGCAGCACTCTGCCAGCCACGTGGGCCAACCACTCCGCCCTGGATGAACCACCCGGAATTCTCTGTAATCCCAGGGACACAGACCCTCTCCCCAGCACACAGCTGGACATCAGAGCCAAGAAGTCTCTCTACAAACCACAAGAGGACTGGGAAAGAATTCTTTTCCCGACCGTTGTCTGTAGAAAAACAGGGCCAACTTCTCCACCAGGAACAGGGGCACAGTGCACAGGCCCCATGAAAATGTGAGGATTGCTTTTAAAATCAGAAGACTGAAAAATGAACTTTTAGGTCAAAGAGAATGTTTTATTATATCATAAAATTATATTGTTTGTATATATTAATAGAATGATTTTTATTATAGAATACATCTATCTTTACACCAACACAGTCATAACATACTATAGGATTTCATATTTTTTATGGAGGAATTGACCCTGGAAGGCCAAGGTGCTGGGAGGGGGGCCACGAAAGTCTTCATGTGGCCCTGCTCCTGGCCCTCCCCAGCCCTCCCTCCAATCTGCCTCCGAAACAATCCTTCCACCTCCAGCCCTTCCCCACCCAAGTCATTATTATGCAAATCAAATTCAACCTTCCTACCTGTCTCCCCTTCTTCTCAGTTTTATCTCCCACCCTCCTCTCCCTCTCCCAATTCCACCGGGCCTGGCTCCCCACCTCACTTACCTTTCACCTTGTTTAACTTAATGGGGTGTGCGTGTGTGCATGGTGTGCGTGCATGTGTGCGTAACCGAAGCTTCAAATATTTGTGTGACCGGATCTGTCAACATTCCTTTATTTTTTAGAGTTTGGAACATGCTTTCTCTGCCTCTAAAATGGAACTTCGAATCTGTTGACCACTGAAGTCTAGTTCCCTGGGTGAGAATTTTGTCTTCCTGGCCAGGCTATACAGCCCGCAGGGGCATCTCCCCCCTCATAGACAGCCTTGGTCAAGAGATTTCACTTTGCACTTCTCAGAGACACCCTGAATCTGTCCCCTCCTTCTGCCCCCAACCTCACCCCAGGACCAAGCCCCAGTCACCTCTCCCGTCTCCACTGGCCTCCCCACCTCCACTTGCCCTTGGCCCCCACCTGAAAACCAGAGTGAGCTTTTAAAACTGTCCATCCGTTTTTTTTATACCCTACTCCAGGCTTGGGACTTCTGGGAACTCAGGATTAAAATCTCACCCGTGCACCCCACCCCACTCACAAGGCTCTGAAGGAGGTGGTACCTAAAGATGGAACCCAGACAGGGATGCCAGGAGCTCCCTCCCCACTGGCCAGGAAGGCAAGAGCCCCACTATGTCTCTTTCCCACCCCTCAAACTTTAATCACAATTGGCTTTTGTCATGTAAAAGCGTGGGGGAGTTGCAAAATCTTGACAGAGTTCATCCTATTTCCACCTCATGAGGCAGTCCCCCACCTTATTTACAGCTGAAGTACCTACCCCCTGCACCTCATGGGGAGTCATGCATGGCCCAGCGGTGCTGAGTCAACCTCCTGGAATGCTGGGGGCTCCCCTAGCCAGGAGGCCCCTGGGCTCTTGCATACGCAAGCACGTGGGCCGTTGGAGCAGGACTGTTTGCTAATAGAAGCTGTTAACAGCACAAGAAATGGCCAAGGGTTCAGTGAGAGATGAGCCATCTGGTCATCCCGAGGTAAACAGTTTACAAGAGACAAGTCAAGCCAGCCTGCTGAGCTGATTTTTCTTTAGACAGCGCGGAGGTGCGGTTTCCTTTCCCTCTTGGTGCTGATTGGGAAGAGACTGTCCCAGGCACCCTGGCCTCAGCTCCAGTGCCTCCCTGGGGACAGGAAGGCAGGAAATATATTATTTTCACATCTTTTCTTGCCCATTCTCAGGACTAGGTGACTTTATGCAGCTGGTTAACCCACATTATAAAGAGAATAGATTTCCTCCCAAAGAAACAGACTTACTTTCTAGAACCCACTTACTTTCTAGAACCCACTTACTTTCTAGAACCCAAAGCCTTGAACTTCAAGAAGCTTCAGCCTTAAATTTATTTCCTGTTGGAAGAAGACCCCTACTGGTCTCTCCAGGTATTGCAGTCCTGCTCTACCAACCACTACAAATGCCCACCCAAAAGTGAGAGAGGGTCTCCGTGCTACATGTTCAGAGTGAAACCAGTGGATTCCCAAGTATGCGGAGTATGCATGTGGCTTAACAGCCTGAAGTAAACAGATAGTGCTGAAATCGTAACCCTGGAGTTTCCAAAAGTGTTGCAAAACATTCCAGGCAGACACTGAAGTTAGTGTACTACAAGCTGTTTATCAATTAATTCTTTCTTTGCCAAACATTCTTACTTGGGCCTACTGGGAGATGATTTCGGTGGGAATGCAGCTCAAATTTTGTAATGAAAATCACCAGGGAAAGAGGGCTCGCTTTACAGAGGCTCATATTACAGTAAATGCGGCTGGAACAGGTAGTTCCCATAAGGACAAGGCTTGTACTCAGATTTTAGCTCATGTAAGAAAGAACCCGTGACATCTGGGGACTAGGATTTGGGGATCTTGCAATACCCTGTGAGATACATGGCCACACATTCAAAAGGAGGGTGATGAGTGTAAGTCTTGAGGCCAAAAACCTCAAGTTCGTCTGGCCTTTGCCTCCTTCTAACCGTGTGACTTGGACAAGTCACAAACTTGGAACCTCAGTTTCCTTGTCTGTAAAATAGAAACCACTGAAATGATCTTCCAGTTATCCTAATTCACAGTTTCGAGGATGTGCTTTTGTTCTCCTCATTAAAAGGACATTCTCTGTGCTGTAAGGTTAGAGACTGGAGATAGCATATTAGTTTCTGTGGCTGCTGTAACGGCACCATAAACTGGGCGGCTTAAAACAACAGAAATGTATTGTCTTACAGTTCTGGAGGCTAGAAGTCCAAAGTCAAGGTGTCAGCGGGGCCATTTCCCTCTAAAGCCTCTAGGAAAGAGTCCTTCCTCGCCTCTTCCAGCTTCTGGTGGTGGCCATCAATCCTTGGTGTCCCTCGGCTTTAGCTGCACCACTCCAGTCTCTGCCTCTGGTGTCACATGGCTTTCTCCCGTGTGTCTGTCTTCACAAAGCGTCTCCCTCTGGTTGTAAGGACACTGTCCATTGGATCAAGGCCCACCCTAATGACCTCACTGGAACTTGATTACATCTGCACAGACCGTTTCCAAATAAGGTCACATTCAGAGGTACAAAGGAGTAGGTCGTCAATATATTTTTTGGGTGGGACACAGTCCAACCCGTAACAGGTCAAAAACACTTTTGTTTAGCCCAGCAGTTTAATGAGGTTTTGGATGTGCTAAGATGGGCTCCAAGCGTTGGTTGGGTGGGGGAAGAGATGCTGGACGGTTCCATGGAAGAAAGCACCGAAGGATGCCTAGTGATGATTGACAGCTGGAGATGGGGCAGGCTTTGGGGGAGGGGAGTGAAGGGCAAAACACATGAAATTTTCCAGGCGATGGAATTTTAGGATGGGGATTCCAGACTTCACTTCCAAGTGTGCCAGCCCTGGGTTCCCCTTACCCCAGATTCTGTGGACCTTTTCTTCCTGACTGCCCCCTGTTTTCCTTTTTCTTGCCCACTCTGCTGTCAGCCTGCTGGGATTGACCCAGAGCCCACCATCCCCTCAGCCAGGGAGAGGCACGGGAGGCATGCCAGGCTAAGCAGACACGGACTGCCTGGGAAAGGAAACCAGAGCAGAAGGACAGGAGATGGAACATGCTGGACTTCATTCATCCTAGCTCTGGGGAGGCCCTGACTGCATGTCTGCTGTGAGCCCAGCTTGGGTTCCTGGGCCCGTGGTTCAGGCCATTTCCAGTTTGCTTTCCTGGACCTATTCAGTGGAGTCCCCTCCCTGCGCCCCGCCCCAGTCCAGCAGCCTTCCAGGAGACCCTCCTCAGCTTAAAATTAGCCCAATTCTTTGGCACTGGCTCACAACAGATATCTCCAAAGTCTACTTCCCCAGCAGCCTTGTGTCAGTGAAACTTTAGGAAAAAATGAAAGAATTGGCGCAGCATCCAGTATGGGAGAAAAGACAGCAATTTTCGAATTGACGTATCAGCACAAAAGTACCTAGAAGAAATGTTAAGACCCTGGAGACTCCCTGGGGATAGTGTGTGGGGGGTGGGGGGCAGGGATTTCTCACTGGGGTCTCAGGCCCTGCTTAAATATTCCAGGGAGCGGTACCCTACCAGAAGCCTGAAAGATGAAGGCACCCAGGGGCTGCCGCTGGGGCATCCATGTGAGTCCCGAATAGAGTACCTGGGGCATAGAGATGAAGAGAAGTGGTGACCTCTGGACAGCGTGGCCCCCTGGCTTCCAGCCAGTGCACCGTGGCCTCGGCCGGATGCCCTCCCCCACTGTGGGGTTCCTCCTACACACATGCTGTTTTGATTCTGCACCCCCTCAGCCTTGACTCGTTCTCCTGCCTAATGAGGTGGGCTTCACCTAGCCCAGTGGCTGTTCCTGTAAAAGCTGGAGTTTCGATGACCCAGTGTGGTGAGTTTATAGGGAAGTGCTCCCTGAGGGCTGGGCTGGCTGGAAACAGATGCCTCGTCCTTTCCAAGGACAGTAATGAGGTCTGAGGGTTCCATGGCAGGCGAGGTGCTGTGGGCGCCAAGAGCCCTGGGCTGGCTGGGGGTCAGAAGATCTGGGCTCCCGCCCCAGACATGCTAACCATGCATTCGTCTCTCTCTCCCGGGTAAAATGGGGGCAATGCACGTACCTCTCAGCATGGCTGCTGGGCTCCAACTGGATTACAGATGTGGAATCAGCCTGAAAATCACAATGCTCTAAGCAAGTAAGAGACGTACCAGTGTTGCCGCAGCTGTCATCATCACTACTGCTAGAACCTAAGAACTTCTGTGGCAGGCAGAGCATACGGTGACCCCCGGGGACCTTTGACCTTGAATGAAATCCTCTCCCCTTTGAGTGTGGATGGAACATGTGAATGGTGTATGACTCCTGTGATTCAGTCACCTTCTATGGCAAAAGGGAGCTACTCCCGGGCAGGCCTGACCCATTCGGGTGAGCCCTCAAACAGGACTGGCTCTTTCGGGCAAAAGAGGTTTAAGGGTTTGGTGTGAGGGAGTCTCCATTGCTGACTTTGAAGATGGGGGGCCACGTGGGAAGGAAGACGGGAGGCCTCTGAAGCTAAAAGTGGCCCCAGCTGACAGCTAGTAAGATCGTGGGGGCTTCAGTCCTAGAACCACGTGGAGCTGAACGGCACTAAGAAGACTGCTCTTGGAAGTGGATTTGTCCCCAGACCCTCCAAACAGGAACTCAGTCTGACCAATGTCTTGACCTCTGCCCTCCAGAACTGGGAGCTCACACGTGTGATTGTGTTGAGGTGCTGGGCTTCTGGCAGTTTGTTACATAGCAGTAGAAAACCCACTCGCCCCCTGGGAAGGCAGCCTGGAAGTAGAAAGCTCCTGCACCATCTCTGCTCCCAGGGTAGCCTGGTGGGTAGAGATGAGGTTCAACGCCTGACTATCCCGCTCGCCGGCTGTGCGTGTGTGTCTGTGTGTGTGTGTGTGTGTGTGTGTGTGTGTTGTGGGGGGTGGTGAGCCAGCACGACCTCTCTCACCACCCGGAACCTCAGTTTGCTCATCTGTGGAATGGGGATGGAAATTAAATGTGCGTAAAGCATCAGAGCTGAGAACATTGTAAGGACACACAGTAAATGCTCAAGAAACAGGAACATTGTGCATATTAATGACTAGAAGTCAGGTGACAGCTAACAACGGGGGGCCTGTGTCGGTCAGAGCCCTGCCCCCCACACTGAGGGCACAGGAATGAGTCCCAGCCAGTGTCCTGGGAGTCAGGACCCTGAAAGACACAGCTTTGGAGACGGTGGTGCCACGTGCCTGACATTGTTAGCTGGCAAAGAGCTCTCAGCCCTCTCCGGCCTGGGGGGTTTCCTCCTCAAGGACCCCTTTGCTCTGGCCTCCCTGAGGAGGGACTCTGCTGCTTCCGCCCGCCTCCATCTCACTGAAGCCTGAGGCCGAGGCCTGTCCCTGTGAGGAAGAGGCTGACCCTGGACCCAGGAGGGGAGGTGGGTCCAGTCTCCCTGTTCTGTATCTGGCCCATGCACTTGCTGGCGCCATCACACCCCAAAGTCTTCAGGCACCAAATCCCGTGGCCCCTTCCACAGCCGCTGAGCCCTGCCCACCACCCCCCAGGCCCCGCCTCAATAAATCCTCCCGCTCCTGTTCCTGCCACGTGAGGGGGCAGCTTAAGCTGCGAAGACCAGAAGTTTCCAACTACACGAAACTTGGCTGCTGGGGACGCCAGTCAAACCCAAAACGAGATACCACTTCACACCCACTAGGACGGCGGTCAACAAAGAGACGGACAGTTACAACTGTTGGCAGGGACGTGGAGAAGTCGGAACCCTCGGACGCTGCTGGGGGGCCTGCGAGAAAGGGCAGCCGCTTAGGAAGACAGCTTGGCGGTTCCCCCGAAAGGTTCAGCCCAGAGTTACCATGGACCCAGCAATTCCACTCCCAGGACTCTCCCCAAAGGAATGATAACATACATCCACATGAAGCCTGCCCACAAATATTCATAACAGCATTATTCGTAACAGCCAAGAAGTAAAAACTACCCAAACGTTCATCAGCTGATGGATAAATAACATGTGGTACATTCATACAATGCGATCTTATTCAGCCATATAAAGGAATGAAGGACTGATATGTTTACAATATAGATGAATCTAGAAAACATTATGTTGAGTGAAAGAAGCCAGACACAAAAGGCCACATATTATGTGATTCCATGTATATGAAATGTCCAGAACAGTCCAATCCATAGACAGAAACTAGATTAGCGGTTGCCGGGGCAGGGAGCAGAGGAGAGTGGGAGTGACTGCTTAACACGTACGGGGTCTCTTTCTAGGGCAATGAAAACATTCTGGAATTAGATGGTGGCGATGGTTGCACAACTTTGTGAAAAGGCTAAAAGCCACTTTAAAAGGGTGAGTTTTATGGTATGTGAATTATATCTGAATTTTTTTAAATAGATTTTTTTTTTCAAAGTGCTGACTGCTACTTACTAGCTGCATGACCTTGCTCAGGTGACCTGGCCTGAGCCCATGATCCCCTGTCTGTAGAACAGGACGGTGACCACATTGCTAGCTTGTGAGGCTGCTGAGATCACAGACGAAAATGCAGGAAAACTGTGCTCAGTGAATGGAATGCGTGTTAGGATGAGTCCCGGGAGGTCTCCTGAGGGTCTGCCTTCCCCAGCAACTCTGCTCGCTTACAAACATGCTGCCTGGCTGACTTTCCTCATCTTTCTACCCCCTCTGCCTGGGCTTTGTGATTCCCTCTGTCTGGAATGCCCTGTTTGTCCTCCCTGGGCGGGTCCAGACTTGCCCTTGCCTTCAGGGGGCCCTCAGCAGCTCTCCCTCGGAGCAGCTTCCCCGACCCATCAGAACCTCGGGGAACACAGCCCCTTCCAAGAGGCCCTTAAAGGGAGTTGCTGGTGGCAGGCTGTCACACCGAGTACATTTACCTCCCGAGCCAGACTCTGGGCAACTTGAAGAGAAAGGTCATGTCTGATTTTATTATGTCTCAAATTTCATTCATTTATCACCTTTACAATTTTCTCCATATTTGAGTACCACCTGTATTACAAGTTACTTAATACCTTTTAAAATCAGCTCACTTTTCTAAAAGAAAATGTATATTTTAGAAGGATGCTTCTCACCACTGTAAATGAAGAGGAATGTCATTTGCCATGAACGATCACATGAACAGTAACCACAGATTATTCACACTGAACACAAAGCCAAGTTCAAAGGCCGGTAGGCACACTTGCCTCCTAAGCCTCTGTGCTTTCAAGGGGGGAGATTAGTAGGTCTTAGCGAGGCATCAAAGACATATTAACAAACAGAGACTTTCTCATTGGCATAATCAGGACTGAAAGATAATTGAAAAGGAACTTCCACGTGATCTGTGAGTCACTGTTATTTAATATCTGTGCCTCCTAAACCATCTTCCCTCATCTCTTGCAAGTTGAGACTTAATTTAACACCTCCTTCCCTGACCCTTCATCTAAGGGAGAGCACCCTGTCCCCCATTTCCTAATCCCCCATCCCCGCTTTACTTTCCTCCTTAGCATTTAATACCATCTGATATCCTATATGCTCCATTTTCCTTGTCTGTCTGTCACCCTAGCTAGAATGCAGGCACTAAGAAGTGATTTTACCAGCACCCCCAGAAAGTGCCCGGCATCTAGGAGGCCTTCAGCGAATAGATGTTGAATGAATGGATGGACGGATGGATGGATGAATCTTGAATCTCCAGTGGCTTTGTACTGTCTTGCACTAGCTTTGTATCAAATCCTATCCATAGGAGATGACCCAATAAATAATTGTTGAGTGAGCAAGTGAGTGAATGAATTAATCAATCAGTACATTTTTGCCTGGGTAGTGACACTCTCATTTTTTTTTCTGTTTTTTTAATTGCAGTATAGTCAGTTTACAATGTCTTGTCAATTTCTGATGTACCTCACAATGCTTTAGTCATACATATACATACATATATTCTTTTTCATTATAGGTTACTACAAGACATTGAATATAGTTCCCTCTGCTATACAGAAAAAAACTCGTTTCTCTGTTTTATATACAGTAGTGTCTTCAAATCTTGAACTCCCAATTTATCCCTTCCCAGCCCCCTTTTCCCCTTGGTAAACATAAGTTTGTTTTCTATGTCTATGAGTCTGTTTCTGTTTTGTAAATAAGTTCTTTTTTTTTAGATTCCATGTATGAGTGATATCATATGGTATTTTTCTTTCTCTTTCTGGCTTATTTCACTTAAAATGACGATCTCTGGGTCCATCCATGTTGCTGCAAATGGCATTATTTTATTCTTTTCTATGGCGAGTAGCATTCTATTTTATAAATAAACAGTAACTTCTTCATCCAGTCACCTGTTGATGGACATTTAGGTTGTTTCTATGTCTTGGCTATTGTATATAGTGCTGCTATGAACCCAGGGGGGCATGTGTCTTTTCGAACTAGAGTTCCTTCCCGATATATGCCCAGGAGTGGGATTGCTGGATCATATGTTAAGTCTATTTTTAGTTTTTTGAGGGTTCTCCACACCATTTTCCATAATGGCTGCACCAAACTACATTCCCACCAGCAGTGTTCCCTTTTCTCCACACCCTCTCCAGCGTTTATCGTTTGTAGACTCTTGAATGATGGCCATTCTGACCGGTGTGAGGCGATACCTCACTGCAGTTTTGATTTGCATTTCTGATAATTAGCGATATTGAACGCTCTCCATTTTTTGAGATAACCCAGACTTCTTCATGTGGACATGTTTTCAGTCCTTGATTCTAAATTCTTCCCACAGACTGTCTCTAGGACCAAAGGAATGAAGTCTTTGCCAAGAAAAGAGCTTGAATTCTCAGGCCTCCAGTTTAAATTAAATAGTGATGGTTTACCAGGAAAAGAAAATTGAGGACCCCAAGAAGTTGTGGGGAGCTTGAGCAGTGTGGAGAACGTTCCCCAGGGCCAGACTCCTCCTGGCCCTCCTGCCCAGCACCCCGGCACACTGCCGAGCCAGAGGAGCCAGCCAGACACACAGGCACTGCAGTTACTAAGGGATCCTAAGTACATCAAGATGGATGCACTGACGCCAGCCGCCTTGAGAGGATCTGGAATGAATTGGGGGGTTGTTAAGATCGCCGACTTAAGCCTCTTCTCACAGGAAAAATATTTATTTCACTGAGCTCTGCTTTTTGGAGAGCTGTGCCTGTAACAGTCTGCATCGATCTAGCAGAGTCTTGGCTGCTGCTGGGTTTTGTCTCCTCTTTTGTCGTGTGTGTGTGTGTGTGTGTGTGTGTCCACAATTATTAAGCAATCAGCCAGAAAACAGTCAGGACACTCTGCTCTACTTTAACCAGAAAAAAAAAAAAAAAAAGAAAAGGACACAAACTGAGTTCGTGGCATGCAATAGAAGACCTGGTGGTTTTACCTTCAAAGCTGCCTATGTGCAAGAGGGAATTGCTTCTTTCCTTCCCCTCATACCTAATATGCTCTTCCTCCCCACCCATTGTTTGTGGGGGGAAAGTACAACAAGCATTGGTAGAAAGTGTCACTAACTCACTCCTACTCTTCCAAGGAGCCACGACTTTCCCTCAGTGCACCATGTTCTTCCCATTCCTCTCTACTCACTGGAACCGAGGGGTCTAGGTTGGAATCCCAGCTCTGCCACTTGCTGGCTATTGTGACCCTGAGAGTCACCTCACCACTTGGAACCTCTGTTTCCTCATCTGTAAAATGGAGTAATAATAGTGCCCATCTTTTGGGGTTGTTGCAAGAAGTAAACAAGAAGGTTCCTTAGGAACTTAGCAGTGTTTCTGGCACAAAGTACATGCTCAATAAATAGTAGTTATTTTTATAGGATCAATATATACAGTGTTTATACCTTCTTTTCCGTGAAAGAATAGAGCATGTTTTGTTTTCTCAGTTCACTGTTCTCATAAACATTTTTTATGACTACAAAATTGTCCGTTGCAGGGCTATACTAGCATTATTCTGTTCACTGTTCCCTATGGATAGAAACAGAGATTGTGTCCACAATGTTACAAAGATTGCTTTGACAAACTTCTCCAGGGTTAAACCTTGATCTGCATTTGAGGTTCTTTAGGAAGAATTCTCAGAAGTGGAATTATTGGATCAAATGGTATGAACACTTCCAAGAACCTTAATATGTCATGTTTAGCACTGCAAGTTGTTTCCAGAAGGATTACCCACAGTCATCTCACTGTGTCCCAGCTGCATTGAGGATTATTACCTTTTAGTTGTTGTTAATTTGACAGGCCAAAAATGTCATCTCATTCTTTAATTTGCATTTTTAAAATTTCACCCACTATGTTTCTATTACGGATTTTATGCACAGGCTAAGTAAGGGCTCTCCATAAAATATCTTATTCACATTCTGGGTAAGAAGTGAGAGCAGGCACTTGGACAGATATCTGTACACCTGTGTTCATAGCAGCATGGTTCACAGCAGCCAAAAGGTGGACGAAACCCAAGTGTCCACTGACAGATGAATGGGTAAACAAAATGCAGTCTATCCATACAATAGAATATTCTTCATCTTTAAAAAGGAAAGCAACTCTGACACACGCTCCAAGATGGATGAACCCTGAAGACATTATGCTGAGTGAAAGAAACCAGTCACAAATGGACAACATTCCTGGAGTCACACAGCTTGTGAAGTAGTAGAGACAGGTTTAGACTCCAGGTTGTGCCCTGAAAGACTACGTTATCCTGCAAGAATTCTGTGGACTCAGAGTCAGAGGGAAAAATTCGACCAAACTCAAGGTAGAAGGTGGAGTTAGCAAGCACCCAGTGCCAGACGGAGCTGCTGGCGCTCAAGGCTCGGAGTTCAGTTCTATATTTATTCTCTGACCTTCTTGTGGGTTCTAAATTTGGCCAAACAAGTTCTTCCAGCCTAATCAATGACATAGGTGCATTGTTTTGAAGATCAAACCTTTTTCCTGGTATGAAAGTAATAATGCAGAGTTTGTTTGGAGAAGCAGCCCAGCTGCCTGCCAACAGCCACCTGAGACTAATCCTGGGCTTATTGACGGTAGGCCTGTGATTACAAACCGATTTCCCAGGAACAGTGATTAAAACTATTTCCTGAACTAACTGATTTCTCCTCCCTAATGGACTCAAATCAATGAGGGAGATGAAGCAGTTCTGAAGATGCATGGTGATGCCATGAGACATAGCTAGGGGGAAGAAAAACACTTCTAAGCAGAACCAATCTTACAATTTTCCTAAAATTACTAATTAGAACAAAATAAGAGTCTTCAGATAGTCTCTCTCAGGCCAGGAGGAATCACAGAGTCTTTGGGGACTCATAGACCCCAGCCCATGAGTCCCCTCTTCACTGGGAAGGTATTACAGTGGCTGACTGGTCCATGACCCCTTCTCAGACATCCTACCTCCCCTGGGTTGGCACAGCCTGTGACCCATGTGGTCTGGCCATTGATGATCGAACAAGCATTGGACACGGGACCTAGAAGAGAAGGTCCACTCACCGGCCAGAAATATACAATTTCTGGTGCTTGGCCTGAAAGCATGAGCCTGGACCTCCGACTCCCTCCCTCAAAAATACAAATGAAGAGACAGGGAGGGACATTTTTGTTTGGTGGAGATACTTGGGTTGAAGGATCATGGATATTTGGAGTTGGAATGGCCATTCTGGGGGCACTTGCATACAGGTGTATATGGAAAAGGGACAGGTGCTGTGGCAGTCTGGAGTGTTGAGCGGCTGGATCACACTTCACCTGAAACACACCCTACTGCTGGAAATTTTCCACCATATAAGCCAACAAATCTTTCTTCAAATTAGTTTTATTAGGCTTTCTGGGTTTTGGTGTTTGCTTGCTTGTTTTGTATAGCCAAAAGGAACATCTCTATAACCTCCCAAGGCATCCCCTTTTTACCCGGAATTGTTACCTGATTTATGATCCATAGAACCCAAATACACCACATTAAAGCGGGTAGAAGCCCTTTGGGAGAGCTAGGGTTCAAAGCTATGTCCCAAGTGGCAAGTTCCCCTTTTCTGGTCTGAAGCACTTGGAGGAGGGGGAAGGAGGTTAGGACTTTGCTGCAGGAACACGCTGTCCTCACAACGACCCCTTCTCAGCCTCAGAACTGCTGTTATCAGAATCTCTCTGGAGGTCTGGACAAAGGGTGAAGCCAGGAACTCCTGAGGCGGAAGGGCAGGTCAGGGGCCTGGGAGAGAAGGGGCAGAAATATGTCTTCCATTTCCCTTGGGCCCCCGCAGCACAGCTGTTGTCCACAGTGAGTTCAGCTGACAATGGGGATGAACAGCATTCACTCAGCAGGCAGTGACCCAGCGCTCGGGGCACTCCTGGGGGTAAAGCGAGTCTCATCCAGGCAAAGTGGCTGTGCGGTGAGTGCTGGTTCTGGGGTGTGAACCTGCATCTGTTGGGCTCCAGGTATGGCACCTTTCCCAGTTCACTGCAGTGAAGTTCTGCCGACGGCAGGCCTTTTGCTGTGGCCACATCTGCCCTCGCATTTCCCTTCCAGCTGGTTCCGCAATCAACAGCCCCCCTAGAGGCTCCAAGGAGCTGACTGCTGATGAGGAAAAGGATTAGCCACAAACTTGCTTCTTCCCCCAGCCTCTGCCAGACCCACTGGAGGCGTAGGTGTGTCCAGCCTACCTGGGAGCATCTGCTTCTGTCATCAGTCAGGGCTGCCTTGATTAGGGCCGGACCCCCTGAGGATGGGGAAAGCCAAAACGAATTAAAAGTAAATTTCCAAAGGAAATAAAGAAGCAATAATAATTGGCCACATCAGTGAAATTGGGTGCTTGTTAAGAGCCAGGGCCCGGGCCTGGGTTTGAGCCCAGGGGGTGGACGTCATAGACGCTGCTGTAATCACTGCAGGCCCACCCCCCGGGGGTGTTGTAGGCGGGGAGCCTCAACACCGCTAGATGTTTCCCCTGGGACCCTCCTCTCGGAAGCTCCATCACTGCCCTTCCACCATTTGGTACCTCCCGTTTCTCATGGGCCCCCAGGGGAGTCAGCTGAACCAGGACCCGGAGACAGATTCAAGTCCTAGCCCCCCTGCTCATGGCCGTGCAACTTGGGGGAAGTCAGTTCTCCTTCCTGAGCCTCAGTGTTCTCACTGTACAATGGGGGGCTTGTTCCAGGCCAGAAGTTTTCAAACCAACTGCACCTCTCTGTGGGCCACGAGCTTAAATGAGGGAGTCACGACAGGCATTTATGCACGTTATTCAGCCTCCCTGGTGACATTTTCCCAATGCACACTTTCTGGAAACGACCCTGCCGGCACCTGGCATGCTGCTGCTGGGCCAGCAGGCTTAATGGCTCTCAAATGGCTCATGTATTCTGTTCCGTTCCTCTTCACACAGAGTGCGGCTCAGTCAGAACTAGGGCCAGGCAGGCCTGACTCAGAGCCCGGCTCTGCTCTCACTCGAGGGTGGCCGTGGGCAGCGCATCTCCCTCTCTCCAAGCCTGCAGTTAGCGTCTGTTCATAGGGAAAACCCACCTCCTTCTCAGGGTTGTCTTGTGGATTT
This sequence comes from Camelus bactrianus, assembly GCF_048773025.1. Classification (NCBI taxonomy): domain Eukaryota; kingdom Metazoa; phylum Chordata; class Mammalia; order Artiodactyla; family Camelidae; genus Camelus; species Camelus bactrianus. The sequence continues at coordinate 23,806,721 of NC_133557.1, forward strand.
GAATTAAGATAATGCATGCAAAGCTCTTGGCTTTGTGAGAGGCACATGGCGGGCCCAATGTCAGCCCGCTAAAATTATTAAGTTCATATCCCGTATATCACAAGAGGCTTCTTGAGGTCAGCACGTCAGCGGACTCAGTGCTCTCCGACAGCCAAATAATCAGCTGGCTGTTTGGCATGTATTTTCTTCCTCTGATCGGGTAAGGCTGAGCCGGGAGAATGATAACTATGTCAGGGCTTACTCTCCACTTTGCGGCTTCCTGAGACTGGTTGCCAGCCATTCCTCCCTCGCTCTAAGACAACCTTGACCCCCATCCCCAGGAGGGGTAACTTCAGCATCCTCCCCACTGAAAATGCGTGTCTAGTAGAGCGCGTTACCGGGTGTTATTCTGTTTAAGGTAGGGCGCCATAAAGCTGGCTGAGATCTCTGCGGGTGGACAGATGGTTTGACTGGTGGGTTCCCCACGAATTGTCCCGCACCCCCGCCTGCCGCGCTGCACTCAGCTCCAGGCCGTGTTCTCAGCAAGAGCCAGGCCTGCAGCCGAGCTTGCTGGCTTTCCTCTGACCTGGGATCATTTCTCTCCCTCGTGTAGCAGCTGTCTGGAGTGGAAATCTCCACTGAGGGACAGACCTCCTCTCAATCAATGCTCAAATCAGGCCGAATCCCACAGGAAAGGAGGCTGGCCGGGAGTCAGGAGGGTTTGCTCCCTGAGTTCCTGCATGACACGGGGCAGAGCACTCCAACTCTCAGTGCTTTGGTTTCCTTGTCTCCATCGGCTTAGAACAGAAATTGCAAATCATTTGGGCTCCTGTTCTGATACCAACTGGGGGATACGGATTGCTTCCAATGCAGTATTGAGATGGATCCTGAGGCTCCCTAGGAAAGGGGGCTGCGATCCATTATCAGTGTCTGCCATGAATTGAAGGACAGGGAAGAATGGTATTTTGGCAACACACATTTGCCAGCCCAACCCAAATGCCCTATAAGGTTCCTTGAAGCTGGGAATGGCTCAGAGTCTTAAGAGCTCATTGGATCACACAGAACCTAAGAAGATCTCTGTTAAATCTGACTTTTCTTCTAATAGCAGCAAGGGTTTCTTATGAACAAGCCCTTACCACTTTTCAGTGCACAGCATCGAGGCCCATTCAGACCACCACATCCTTACAGCCACCATGGCTGGTTTAGTCAAGGAAATCTCCAGGCCAGGTCACTGAATATCAGATTCCCCACTGCTATCCATCCCACTGGATCCAGCCATACCTGAAGCTGTGCTTAATCCTAGACTTTTCAATTATGTGAGCCAATACATTCTCTTTTTTGCTTGAGGCGGTATGAATCAGGGTTTCATCACATTAACTCAGAGTCCTAACGCACAGATTCTTTTTCCCAGCCAGGCCCCAGAATGGGGACTGAAAAAAGGCTTTGGCTAATACGACAGTGGGAACATCTGGGCGTTTGTTTTTGTTTTTTCCCTTTGATCCGGCCAAGACAAGAAGCCTAGAATGCAGAGACAGGACACCAATTTCTTCAGATGTTGGTGCCTGGAAGACCCCTCCTGAGGGGTCTTTGTGATAAGATGGCCTCTGCTTTGGATGAGGAGAGTCCAAAAGGAGGCAAATTGTCTGGAATATCCTTTTATTCCCCCTAAAACAAAGTTTTCCTGAATGCCGTCTCCTTAGCTTCCTGGGACGCTGAGCCTAGCTTGGTTGAATTTTGTTTAAAAACATAAGCATAAATCATAAATACCCTTGGGAGAGAAAATTTATCATCAACTAGCAAAGTTAACATCCCTCCACCCCCGTTGCCACCAGTTAAATGGACTGAAACCTCCACCCCAATCCCAAAGGACACTTCCCTGCCTTGTCCTAGAACATTTCAAAACTGGGTTTCTGCTTTAAGTTCTTTATGTATCCTCCCCGCAGCTCAGCTCACGGGTCTGGCTCCTTCACAGTGCCAGGAGGGCATGGAGCATGACACAGAACTAACAGCTCTGGGAGTTTCTGGAGTCCAGCTCTTAAAATTTTTTCTGGGGCAAATTCCTTTTCCCCCCACCCCCGAACCCCCATCCAGGAGCCTGCATGGTACAGCGGCGATGGGAGGATAGCAGAGGCTTTGGAGTCAGACAGACCTGGGGACAAATCCAAGCCGGCCACATTCTCACTATGTCACCATGGGCAAGTTGCTTGACCTCTCTGAGCCTCAGTTTTCCTCTTTGTAAAATGGGGGTAATAATACTATTCACTGTGTAAGGCTGTCTCTGAGAATTCGATGTTATACATTTGCCCCATGGCTGACACAGGAAGTGGACGTTAGAGTATTAGTATTCATGTCATTCTCATTTAGATCAGCTCAGATAGGGGTGGGAAGGAAGGAGGATGGAGAAGAGAGAGGAGTGTGTTTGGGATGCCTGCATCATTCCACCTGGATGGTCCTGACCTGCTCTCCCTGGCCACCCTAGTTTGAGATGTGCCTTTTTCAGCATCCAGGGTCAGCCCCTGGAGAACTGTCTGCTCCATCCTTTCAGAGGTGACAGATTGATCTTTTTCTTCCTGGGTGGGGAACCTGAGGCCGGGCCTCTGCTGGGTGGCAGAGTCTGTGGACAGGGATGTGCTGTGCCCATGGCTCTGACCACCTGGTCTCTGGTACCTCGTCACGCGGCCTGAACTGGCTGAGACAGCTATTACACACCCCGTGGCTCCGCGTGTGTCTCCGGCAGCACGTTCACCGCAGCCGTGACTAATTCAGTGTGGGATCGTTCCTGTCACAGGTAATAGTTTGAAAAATATTACTGTGCTTTCCTCTCTGCCTTTCTGGGGAAACAGCCCTCCGCCTCCTGATCCTCGGACATCTGTCTGCCCGGGGAAGATGTGGATTCGTACAGAGGAATGAAGAGCAGGACCATGACCAGTACGCAGTTCCTCACCACTAAGACAGATTTTGCCACGAGAAGGTAGACTGAAAAACCTCCATTGTGAGAAAACATTTTTTAAAAGTCCCTTAGTTCCCAGTGAACACAGCAAAGGCATAGAGATTTCCCAAATTGTCGAGAAAGTAGAGAAGGTCTCCCTTCACCTGGGACCCCAGGCTTGCTAACCACAGCTGGAGGAGCCCCTATAGAGGAAGCGAGGGCAGCTGCCTGCCCCTCTTCTCCCAGCCCAGAGAGGACAGGGGATGGAGGAGGGTAGCAGTGAAAAGGATGGACTCGGGGGCTCCCGGGTTCACATGCTGGGCTCCAAGGGACATGTGCCCAGAGCTGCCTACAGCAGGGCGCCCAGCATCCCTTGCCCTCCCCCCACTGCCCTCCTGCTGGGTTCTGCCATCCCTCCTTCAGGGGTTATGTTCCCCCCGGGGCTGCTGTTGCCCAAAAGCTAGCCAGGCTTGGCGCCGTGGAGATACACAAGCTGACAGCCACAGCATCTGATAGCTCCAGAAACTGGCCTTCGTGTAAGAGTGGCAGCCAGCTGGCACGATTGCCACAGCCTGGCCCCAGCCGCTGGACAGTCAGACCAGGGGGCGATGGGGACAGAGGGGAGGGGTCAGGCCTCAGTCTTACTGAGTAACAGATGCCTGACTCCAGGTCAGGAGAGCAGACTTTCAGCCTGGAGGTCCCTCACAGGACCTGGGAGCCTGTGTGAGCATGATGGCCGATGCTCCTCACCCCAAGTCTGTGTGACCCCACCCCTGAACCAGAGCTGGCCTCAGATCTGACACTTTCCCACCCCCACCCCCTCCCCCACCCGAGGCTGACTGAGCATAGAGATGCATGTCTGTCCCCCCAGCTCAACTGGGATTGGAGCCACCTGAGCAGAAGGGCCACAGGGGCCACGTGGCCATTGTCTGTCCTTCCCTCACCCCTATATTGGGGGTGTGAATCAGACCTTTGATGTCCACGGCATGGATATGCCACCAGCCCACGGGCAACTCACCTGTGTCAGATATGGTCCCCCCACTACCTACCCAGCTCTCCTCCTGGGTCCTCCCCATTCCAGCTGACCCCACAGCTTCTTAGATGCTGTGTATGTGGGCCACCCAAGCTGGGTGACAACCAACACCAGCACTGGTCTCCCAGTTGCCTGAGGGGCAGGTACTAGCGGAAGGCTCCTGCCCAGTGTCCAGCGGGCAGTGAGGAGCCCGGCCCTAGAGCTGCAGCGCGAAGGCCATGGCGCTGCTTCTCTCTTGTCCTGGCCTGGGCTGTTCTCCACATGCAGCCAGCCCCGCACCGCTCCTGGTCCTGACAGCAGTGGTTAACATTAATGAGAACTCGCTCTCTGCCTTAGCTCAGGGAATCCCTGCAAGCCCCCAGGGTAGATTGTGTGAAGTTTCTATCTTACAGCAGGGCTGTCTAAGGAGGAGGTAGGATCTGAACCCAGGAGTCTGCGATGCGTCTGACCCCTAAATACTCACCAGCCCTTGCCAATCGCCCCTCGCTAAGTGCTGCAGGCTGGCTTTGTCTTTCAGGGGGTGGAGGGACCCTGATCTCCCCAGGGGCTCCAACCCCCTCACCGTCTCCGTGCTGACAGAGCAACTGTTTCCTGGCTGCAAAGCCCCATTTGTTGGAAATTACAATTTTTCTTTCCCGACTCCTAACTGCACACATCTTCCGTTAGCCAAAGCAAGTTCTTTTCCACGGCCGTGGCACAGGCATGACAAAAGGTACGTCATCTGGCCGCGTGCTCACTTGTCTCCCCTAGGCCCCAGTCCAGCCCCACCAGGCCCCCACCTCCCCTCACCATCAAAGAAGCAGCCTCACCGACGCTGCAAGGCGGTGGCCGGACCTGGCCGAGAAGTCGTGGCTTGTTGACCCAACAGAGTGAATCACTTTGCAAGCATTTAATAGCATCGTCTCAATGACGAATAAATCACACCTTAATGGACCATTTTACAATTTTTTACCCCCAGTCAAGACTCCTAAAATGTTCCCAGATGTCAGGGATGACATGTCTGCCTCTGAAAGGCTCTTACATGCACGGGGGACATGCCAGCTTCCTACCCACAGGAGACCCGGGCACCAGAGACCCGAGGCAGAGCACAACCACGGTAAAGACAGGATTTCCCTCCCTACCCTTTTTATAGGCTCTCTCAGGGAGATGTGTCTGGAGAGAGGTGAGGGCAGGGAGCAAGCCTATCTCTGATGGCTGGGATTTTGGGACAGAAAATACCGTGACCCCAAAGTCTCGGGGTGGGATTAGAGGGTCTCCAAACCTTCCCAGCTTTGGAGTCAGAAAGAAAAGGTTCTAAAGCCCAGCTTTGCTATTTACCAGCTGTGTGACCTGGGGCAAGCCAGTTCACCTCTCTGGGCCTGAAACAGATAATCATAGAACTGTTTCACAAGACTGCCAAGAGGGCCGAACAGGGGAAGGAATAAAAGAAGCTCGGAGAACCACCCGGCACATAGTAGGTACATGGTGGGCAGGGTGTTCATAATGGCCAGTAGGTGGGGTCGTGTGTTGAATGGTGTTCCCCACCAAAGTCATGTCTACCCAGAGACTTAGAATATGACCTTATTTGAAAATAGTCTTTGCAGATGTAATTAGCTAAGATGAGGTCATACTGGGTTAGGGTGGCCCTAAAACCAGTGACTGGTGTCCTTCCAAGAGGAGAGGACACACAGAAGAAGGCTATATGAGGGAAGTCTCTTGTTCAGGCTAGGTCCGACAGCAAACCGGGCAGGCTTCCAGGGCCAGCCTCCACGGTGCAGGGGCCCCTCTGGCCCATCAGATACCCGTAATTCTTAAGGTCATCTCTGGATTTACCCTACCTGGACTTTCTACCATCACTGCTGCTAAGCAGTCAGGTACCCAGGATGGGGGAAGTACAGGCGAAACCACACTTACAGTCCAATCCAGCAGCAAAGATCCCTCACCCCAGGTCAGGAGTGTTTGCCCACAAGGAAACAGGGACAGTTCATCTGAGTTTCTTCACCCTTTGTCCTAAGATGAAAAAATGTCAGAAATGTACAAGGGCTCTGGCCACAAGGGACACTGTATCTACCCCCACCGTCTATTTCCTGTACGGGGCTGAGGGTCAGGGTGAAGCCCACTGCCCTGAGAGTCAGGAGAAGTGCGTTGGCTCCTGCTGTGCTGTGTGGTGGCCGTGGGTGCGGGGTGAGGCTCTCCCCTCTCTGGGTCCCAGTTTTCTTATCTGTAAAGTGGGGGTGCTAATGCCTGGTCTAGCATCCCACAGAGTTAGCCACCAGCAGATGGCATAACCCCAGGTCAGGTCATATTAGCCTGTTTTCCTCTATTTTCTCTAAGGGGGTCAACGACACGATCAATGGGTCTTTCCATCAGTGCCTCCCCCAGACCCCACTTTATAACAAGTGGGCTTGGCCCTGTCAGTCAATCCATTTGATATGCTAAGTACCAGCTGCATGCACAATATTGTGACGGTTTCTGGGGTGGATATTTGCAACTGTTAACACTGAAGATTAATGATGCCAGCAATCAGCAGCATTTACCGAGTATTTGCTAGGGGGAAAGAAAAGTATATATGCTTTGCCTCATTTAATTCTCAACAAACGACAAGATAGGTATCAGAACCCCAGTGTTCGAGAGAAAACTCAGCCCAGAGGGAGCACGACTTGCTCAAGGACACTCTGTTCTGTTGGACTCCCTTCATACTTGATTCCAGATCAGCCACTGCTGCCCGCAAGTCCCCACGGCCCAGCGGGGGAGGTGAACCTAGACCCTCCCGTCAGTGTGCCATTCCTATCACGAGCTGGTGTTTCTTGTGCCTGACACAGGGTCAAACACTCCACACGTGTTACATCACTGAGACCTCCCAAGACGTTCCTGAGATGTTGTTATGATTATTATTATTGTTCTGCTCAGACAGATGAGGACATGGAGGTCCAGGGGTTACGTGGGTAGGAGGGCTAAGAAGTCAGGACCAAAATCCAACCCTCTGGACTCCTCATCTTAAGGTTTTGTGCTCCCACCCACCAAAAGGAGATCTGGACATCATGGTGCTAAATCCATGCAGAGACAGCCAACAGAGATCCCAGGGGGCTTCCTGGAGGAAGATGATCGAAAAGGATGGGCAGAACCTGCGTGGCACAGATTTTTCTCTTTTCAGACCACCTTGGGCATTTGCCAGGAACCTGGAGGCCTCACTCCCCTGAGGGACTCAGGAGGAATCTGTCCTGCCTGGCTGAGGAGGGCCTGACCCTGCCCTGCCCTACAGGCCTGTCCGCATGCCAGCCTGGGGCCAGCCCTTTGCCCACACACCTCTCCTTATTCTGCAGGCCCCAGGGAGGAAAATCCAGAGCCAAGGTTATCACAGGGTTCACATACCTTAGGGGAGGGCTGGGTACACAAAGCTACAGGTTATTCAATGCAGCATAATTTGCAATCACAAAAGATTGGAATGATCTCACATCCATCAACAGAGGACTGGGTTAAAATACTTTGGCACAACCACATATGACTCAAGTGTCAGTGGAGGAAGAGTGGGAGGGTCCTGAGTAAATAATAAAAACTGACATTTATGAAGGACTTTGCACGTGGTCAGGGCCTCTTCCAAGTGTATGCAATCATTTGGTCCTTACAGCAATCCCAGGAGGAGGGACCGTGACCATCACTTTAAATGAGGAAAGTGAGGCACCGAGCTTTAAGTCCCAGGTCCACGGCTCGTGCCTACGAACAGTGGAGCTGGGATTTGGTGCAGGCAGTGGGCGTCAGAGGCCCGCTCAAAACCAGTCTGCACACAGCCTTACAGCTTCTCCATCTTGCCAAGAGTCCCACCTCCAGGAGCTCCCTGGAACCTGGGAAGAAAGAGAGACATGCCGACAACCTTCAGCATTTTCCGCCCCGCACCGGGCCTGGGGGAGCAGGTGCAGTTAGAAGAGGCTTAACCGAGCCCCCCTCGTCTGAAGCGGATTCTGATCACTCGGACGCTGCGGTAGCCAACTTCCCCCTACAGCCAATTATGGCCAGCAGGGCTGCTGCTGATTTTCATAGCCTTTCCTGGAGTCATGACAAGGAAAACTAAATGATCCCCAGGACCCCTTTCATCACTAACAGCCGGCTATCATGGTCGGGGGTGGAGGAAGGAAAGAAAAAGCACTTTTTTCCCCCCACTTTGAGCTAATCAACAGAACTCGAGCCTGGGCAGCCAACATGTTGATGTTGAGAAAAGCTGTTCTCAAGCAGAGCTAACTGGCAACAGAAATGGAATTTTTCGCCCCCAAAAACGTATAAACATGTTTTATCCCTGGGAATCACCCTTCAGAATAGGTATTCCAGACGTGATGTATACAACGGCCCGAGCCTCACACAGATGAGGCCAGGGGTGGCCTGTCTCGGTGACCACACAGCCAGGTTGGCCTTTCTTGCAATAAGATGGTCACCAAGGTCAATGGCCAAACCAGCCCAGCCTGAACACGTGCACCCCTGTTGCCCTGCACAGCTTCCCTCCTTCCAACAACAGCAGTTGGCTTTGGGGCGCCCTGGGCCTTGATTCGCTGACACCAGTTTGGGTGGAATTGACTCCCCCTCAGCTCCAAGGATGAGCCTGGGCAGTTGCTTAAGCCAATGAGCATATTCCAGGGGTATTTCCAGAATGGGTGTCCAGCCCGACAAGAAACAATAAGGCCCTAGAAAGAAACATTGAATACGGCTTCTGGAAAAGAGAGCTCTTGCCATTTTAGAGATGCAGAGAGGTGAAGTCATTTGCCCAGAGTCACACAGCATATGGGTAGGGGATCCAGGATTTGAATCTAGGTCTGTAGGACTGAAGAGTTTGTGACTCTTAACAGCTAGGCACTACCAAGGTGGGGCATAAACTCCAGAAGAAGCCAGAGCAGCTGGATCCAAACCCAGCTTTGCCATTTACTACCTGTGTGATTACAGGCAAGTTACTAAACCTCTCTGTTCTTCAGTTCCCAGATCTGTGAAGTGGGGTTTATAAGAGCACCTCCAACTGCTGGATCTGGAGGTTGAATGAACTAACAGAAATAACTGTAAAGTGTGTGGAATAGGGCCTGTCATGGAGTGAAGATTTCCCCTACCCCCACCACACTATTTCCCACACGTGGTGAGAATCAGACTAAATAAAGGCTGGTGGAGGGGAGGAAAGAGAGGCCGATGCCATCAGGGCAAGGGCTGTAATCCCCACCCCACATTTTCCTTCCTGCAGCACAGCTGTTGGGCCTGGTTCTCCTCCACAAGCAGCCATACCAGGAAGTTGTGGCACATCACAAACCCACAGCCCACTTGAGGCTTTGGGGTGTTCTCAGACCTGGAGGGACCGTCAATGGCAGCCCGGCCTGTCCATGTGGTGGCGGTGACAGAGACCCAGGGGAAATTCCACTCATTTGAGTGGCAAAACGTAAGACATCTGACAGATGCTACATGGTGGAGGGTGAGTGTGAACTGGTACAGCCACATTGGAAAACAGTGGATTATTTCATATTCCCTCTGACTTAGCAGTTCTTCTCCTGGGTTCACATCTGAGACACACACTAGCAGGAACGTACTAGGACAAGATTGCTCAAAGCTCTATTCTTTATCACAGCAAAGAAACAGACAGGTACAAGCAACCCAAATGCCAACAGACATAGACAACAAATTCTGGGATATCACAAAATAGTATACAGCAGTGAAAATGGGTCAGCAGTAAGCAGTGTGCAGCCATATGGATTCATTTTAGTGATAAAATGCTTTAAGAAAATAGAAGTGCCAGAAGACAACAGAACTTTTTATAAAGTTCAAAAATAAGTAAAAGTAAATAATATATTATTTTGGCATCAATATGTGAGTGATAATACTTTTTTTTTTTAACAAGGGAAATCGGGAGAATTAAACAGTTCTGGTGATGGATGGTGGTGATGGCCGCACACTATTGGGAGTGTACTAAATGCCACTGAATTGTATTCTTGAAAATGGTTACCATGGTAAATGTTATATTCTGGATATCTTACTACTTTTTTTTAAAAAAACCAAGGGAAAGGTCAACACAAAATTTAAGATAGTTGCTACCACAGTGGGAAGGAGCACATGGTTATAAATAATCTTCGAAGTCTCGTTCAGGGCTTGAGCAGTGGGTGTGCAGGTGTGTTTTATTTTACGAATAGCTATAGTGAGACTTTTAGATGAAACAGTAAGGGGGCCACAGGCGTGTCTTTTACCTGGGTTGTGATTAATTCAATCCTGCTGGAGGTCCATTTTTTTTAAAAGACTTGAAAGCTCTCTGGACCTGGATTTGGGGACCAGGGATTTAATGGGGGCCACCGGGCAAATGAGAAAAGACGTTAGGCCATTCCTGCTGCTGCCAACTGGGTCTAAGCTGATTTGGTCTCTGGTGGGTGGGGGCATCCAATAGTTTGGAGGGACCACTTAAGCCCACCTCCTCTTGGCTCCACCTGCAGGGTCTTCCCCTCCCCTTGCTCATTCTCCCCTGTGATTGAGTTTGGAAGGCAGTGCTGGGCACGCTGCTCAGCGGAGGGCTACCAGCGGCGCTAGGGTGTGGTGTTGGGGATTCAACTCAAGGGACAACACGGTAACAGCCACCACGTTCTAGTAACAGAATCCACATCGCATCATCTGCCTGACTCCCGGATTCATCTGTACTCAGGTAAGAAAGAGGGGGTTGTTTGCAGGGTCCTCCAAGCCCACCCGAGACAGACAAGAAGGGTGACTGCTGGGGCCACATGAAACACCTGGAACCTGGGCTTGGGTGAGTCTGACAGCCACATCTGAGGATGCCTGATTCCACAGATGCTCATTCTTATGCAGATGAGTGGCCATTGGGTTCATTAGCACAGGCTTTTAAAATGTGGTATTCATAAATGAAATGTGTGTGGCTAGAGGTTCCTGGTGACCCTAATTCAGTCTGACTGCCTTGTCACCCCTTGGCAACCTAGCAAACAAATGTTTCCCTAAGTCTTAACTGAGTGCCTGCCGTGGGATACAGAACTGAACAAAACAGACCCCCGTCCCAAAAATAAGAATCCTGCCTTCAGGAAACTCATATTCTAGTAGAGGATATTTCTTAAAAGAAAAATCATGTATAGTATATTAGATGATAAGTGGTAGAGAGTGAGCCACATGGAGGTTTGGAGAATGTCCCAGGCAGAGGGGAAAGCAAGTGCAAAAGTCCTGAGGCAGTACTGTACCCAGCACAGCTGAGAACAGCAAGTGCAGCGAAGGGGAGAGAAGGGAGATGAAATCCAGATTCTGTGGGGCTTTGCGGCCATGGTTAGGACTTTGCCTTTTACAGGGGGTGACGAGGGAGCCAGGACTACAGGGAGGAGGGAGTCCAGAGCAGATAAGGAGAAGAATCCAGTTTCCTTTTAACAGGACCTCGCTGGCTACAGGTGTAGACCAGACCATTGGAGAGGCAGGAGGAAAAGCAGAGACATCAGTGAGGAGAGATGACAGCCACTTGGACCAGGGTGGGGCAGTGGAGGTGATGTGAAGCAGTCAGCTTCCAGATACAGGTTGAGGGTGGAGCCAATAGAAGGTCTTTTTTACTGAAAAGTGGAAGCAGCTGGGCTCTACTCATGGTTTTTTTTGTGGGGGGGAGGTAACTAGGTTTATTTATTTTCAGAGGAGGTACTGGGGATTGAACCCAGGACCTTGTGCGTGCTAAGCATGCGCTCTACCACTTGAGCTATACCCTTCCCCCTTTACTCATCTGTTTTGCAGTCAAGAAAGTTTGAGACCTGGTGAGAAAGTAGAGATGTGGTTATCGAAATGGATCCCTTCTCACAACCTCCAGGGACTTCTGTTGTGCAGGCATTGAAAGAAATGGCCAGGGGCATCCCGTGCTAACATGGAAAGACACCCGGGTATATGATCAAGTGAAAAAAGGAAGATGAGGAATAGAATATAAGAATGACCTCATTCTTGAAAATTAAAATGATGTATACGACTGAATGAACAGTCTAGAAGAATAGGTTACCTGCAGTAGGACCCACTGAAATTTAAACTCAGGGCTGCCCTTCCTACCATGCAAAAGAAAAGAGAAAAAAATATTAAAAACCTGTTTAATTCATTTTAAAATTGCTGTGGGTAGGGTTCGCTTCCTGCCACCCCAGCCTCACTTCTCCTAGGCAGCCAGTGTCCCCACCTGGGCCTCCTCCTTGGCCGGGACTGTAAGAAGGCGAAACTGGGGAATGAGAAATATTTTCCTCTCGTGCTTGCCGGCCTGGGAGACTGGAAAGGGCCCACCTGGCTCCTAGGCTTTCTAAAAATAGAAAGTTGTCTGAACTTTCCTATAGGTTTGGCTTAGCTGGTCCTCCTCCATGTTCCAAGACGCCGTTTCGATTAGAGAAACATGCAATTGTACATGAAAATCAAGGATGGCAGGAGTGGGACCCAAAATGGGATGAAATTAACAGGCAGCTGCCCCTGATGGGACACCAGAAACACCCCACAAATGTGTGTTGGGGGGAGTCTGGAATACGGGAGAGGGGGAGCCGTGAATGCAGGGGCTGCGAATGCAGGGCCCAGGGCCTTTGGACTGCCTGAGCTGGGGCCTGGGATGTAACTGGTGCAGATAACATCTGCCCCACCCAGTCTGCATCCATTCCGGTGCGCAGGGCAGGAGAGAGGGGTTTGGCTGTTGGTTTGTTTTAGGCGAGAGGAGGAAGTTGAGGGATTGTATCTAAGACCCAGTGCCTGGAGTGTGAATCCCTTTGGGTGAGAGCTGAGAATGGACCATGGCAGGATTCCTGAGACCCTGGGCACAAGCATACATGCCGTGGAGCCAGTGGTGTGCTGGTAAAGGTTTAACAACCAGCTTCTCCAGGGAAAAGTGTGTGTGCATGCGTGCATGTACAATATGCACTTACACACTCATCATGCACACATACACATATATACTCAGGTTTACTATAAAGTGTATTGACATAAAAGATGTGTGGTACACAACTTACAAATAAACATAAAATGTACAATATTCTTTTTTTGTAAATTTCATATACTCAGTTGATTCACATAGAACATTTCTGTTGATTTTTTTGCCCCCAACTCTTGTATCTGTAGCCAACTATGGTTATAGTGAATGAGTGACTGTAGCTCTTTCCAGAATGTTGACTGATATCTGTCTCTAAGGACTAAGACAAAAGTGATCCAACAAAGAACAGGTTGGAACTTCCCTGGTTTGTCAATGAAGTGAGCAACTTCCTTGATATTTTGGTGCTATTCCCATTGCAACAAGCAGAGAGATACACTTTCATGTTTCATCTGCATCAAATTTTTCTCCCTTTCTTTGTCCACATCACTTTGTCTGTTGATCTAGACAATCAACAAAACAATAAATCAAGCCCTGAGCCTACTGCTGGCCAATTCCCACAGTGTAATTACTCCCACCGTGGCCAACTTCAGGCTACCAACTTGAAGTCACTAAAAAAGAGATTCACAATAGCACACTGTTCCGGGGTGTTTCCACCAGACAGATACAACAGACGTGAATAACCCCAGGAGCACAGATAATAGTAACATGTACTTTAAAAAAATGGAAAGTCGAGTTTTGAGTACTTAATGGCCTTTGTCTTTAATATAATTTATTCAATTATAAATTTATGAAGTTTAATTTTTAATAATGGCTCTGTTTAACGAGTTCACCAAATTCCTGAAAATCTGGCACTCGGCTTCTGCAAGCCAGTACAAACTGGCTCTAGCACACCACCGTGCCAGGACCCCCTGGCAGAGAGTGTCATGGGCTGGGGAGGAAGCCACTCCCTCCATCTCTGCCCAGAACCCAGAGCAGCTCGGACACTATGGGCAGGGAGTTAGGCCCCACCAGATGGGTATCGGCAATAGAGAAGCTTCTCTAAGTGGCCTTGGGGGCAGAGGCAAGGGGAAGCAGGAGAGGACGAGTCAGACAAGAGACCAGTTTGCGAGCACGTGTGAGACATCCCTTTGGAGCTCCCCAGAAAGAATTGGGGGACCCTGAGGGTGCCGAGGTTCCGATACGAATAGGTGAGGGTTCTGTAACCAGCACACATCTGGGTTAAATCACTCTGTGCAAAAATTAAGCTGCAGACCCAGCCCGGGTTTGAGCAATTCATGAAGCTTTTCAGAAGCTTGCGGGGCCATAGGACTGTCCTCGATGCCAGCAGCCACGTCTTCCAGCCCGTCTTAATTCCAGCCTCCTGCAGCGCCTTCCCTGATGCACAGGGGGATTCATGGGGATTCTTTAAGCTTGTGTCTCACCCGTGTTTGGAGCTTAAGTGCTTTCCAACCAGAGTCATGGCATTTTAGAGTTGCAAAGAGATTTTAGAGATTTCCTAAAATAACCCCTTCGTTTTATGGATGAGAGAAGGGGAGTGTCTTGCTCAAGGTTACAAAGAAAGAAAAAAAAAATCAAGGGGAGAACTGGACAGGGTGACCAACCATCCTGGCTTGCCCGGCACAAAGCGGGTCTCCTGAGACAAGTTGGTCTCCCTGGAGCTAAAACCACAACTCAGCTCTCAACTCAAGCCCAAGGCAGAGGACCTGGGCCAGTCCCAGAAAGAACAGGAGGCCTGAGTCAGTTCAAAACTACAACAGGATGGAATTTTCCAAGGGAAGAGAAAAGAAGAGGCCACATCTGGGTGCTAAGACTTCAAGCTCTGCCCAGATGCCTGGCACCCAAGGGACTTCCCACCTGCCACAAGCCTGCCATGGCTTTCCCAGCCCTGGATGTGACATGTGTCCTCCTTGTCGGGGCCAGGGAGACACTAGCTGACGAGCTGCATCTTATCTCTTGGCAGCTGTCACCACAGCTGCAGGGATGCATATGCAAATAACCTACGATTTTAATATGTGATTCCCCCAGGGGAGGCATGTGGAAAGCACTGTATGTTTCACAATTGTTTCGTCCAGAGGAGCAGTGGGGGCCCAGAATGATTCGAAACAGATTTTTGAAAAGGCAAAATAAAGTTGGAACAAAACCTAGCAGAGGCATGTGCCACTCTCCCCACCCCCAGCTCTCTCCACCCCTGCCTAATATTAACCCTCTTCTCTTGCGCCCCAGGAGCCTCCTATGACAGGGCAGCAAATACAGCAAGTGGCCACAGGCCCTCTCCATTCAAGCCGGGAGCCCCTGCCCATCCCGCACAGTGCACCCCGGCCCTGGGCTGCTGACATCCCATCCAGACAGTCGGAGGGCTCGGCCTGTTGCTGCATCTGTCCGACCTCTCTGCCTCCCTCCTACAGGTAATGCTTGCCGGACACCCCCTTCTCCTTCACCTCTGCTTCCTTGGCTAATCAATCTGAGAACACAGTATACGAAAGTCCCAACTAGTCCTGGAGGTGGAGAGTTTAGCGAAAGTAAAATCAGAAAACCGAGATCCCATTCTCCTCTCTGCCGCCGACCAGCTGTGTGACCTTGGGCAAGTCACTTCATTTCTCTGAGCTTCCATTTGCTCAGTGTACAACGAGGATAGCAATAATAACCCCTACCCCTCGGGGGCTGGTGGGGATTCTCTGAGCTAAAGCCTCATCAATGCCTGGCACAGTGCCTGGAGAAAGCAGACCCACAAAACATAGCAGTCATCGTAAAAGCCCCTTAAAGTCCACCTCGTTCAGCTACCCCACTTTAGGGATGGACAAAAGGAGGCTCAGGGAGGGGAAAGAACTCACCCAGGGCCACACAGCAAGATACTGCGATCTCATCTCTGCCTCAGTGCAGCCTCCCTGCTCTGGCTCTGGGAGCTACAGGTTGGATGTGAGAACGGACGTGCTGCCCTCCTCACAGCTCGCCTCCCTCTAGAGTCAGGGCCACACACCGGCTGCGCACGAGCAGCCGCTTGGCACTCACCATCCAGCGGGTCTGGACATTCAGGACCGTGTCACGCCGTCCTCCTGCAGGCAGCCCGGCTCTCCCTATTGCTGAAGCAAGCGTCGGCTCCCATCCGTTGTGGGACTCAGGACACGCTGGTCCCCGGGTCTTTCTCGTGCGGACCGCGCCACCGGGCTCTGATAAAGCAGGCGGCTCTTATCAGGCCTGTGTCAGGGTGCAGGCGGTCGCAGAGCCAGGACTCCAGGAAGCCCGCCTGGGGCCCCCGGGCCGGCCACGTTCCCCCCGGATGCTGCGTGCTGCTCTGGCCGCGGCCGATTGCCCGTCAGTGTCACTCTGAGCTCTGCCAGGGAGAATTCCATGCTGGCCCCCAGCAGGCGGGGCCCCCACCCCTTCACGTCCCACCCCCCACTCCCATCTTGGCAAGGGGACCAGGGGAAGGCAGCTAATTTCAAGTCCGCACGGCGTTTGTGGTCGTGTCCTGAACTCTCCACGATTAATCACGGAGCATCTGATTTCTGCTTTGCCTCAGAGGGGGGTGTGGGGACGCCTGGAAGTTTCTGTTTACTCCGTCCCGCGCAGGGTTTGTGCTAATCACAAACAGACAGGACGCAGACTCCCCCTCCCTCCCCAGCCCTCTCCTCACTCTTCTTACCTTGCCACTTTCGGGTCCCCCTCCTCACTCTTTCTCCTCGTCCTCCCTTCTTCCCTCTTTCCCATCTGCCCCCCTCCTCCTCCCCGATCCTACACACATCCCTTCCTCTTGTCCTGGTTCCCCCCAAGCCCCATTGTCCCCTCTGTACCTCCCACTTCTAGGATGCAAATTAGCTTGGCCTTTTCCCTTTACATCATCACAGTTAGTGGTCAGCCTCTTTCACGGCCCCTTTTCTCTTTTTACAACCTAATTATTTCAGGGTTTGCCCCACCCCCCCACCCCTGTTACATGTGTGTATGTAAAACTCCTATGCACTTGAAGGTGTCTCCCAGTCAAGGGTAGGGGTCCAGACACGATGCACTGCTCTTTTTGACACCTTGTCATGTCCCAGCTTTTGGATTCTGCACAGGGATGGACCAAGGAACAAAGCCCCCATTGACTGCCACCATGGAGAACACTGCCCCCGCCCCCGGCCACCCCACGCGCTGCCTCCAAGCCTGTAACACCTAGAGATGAATTTCTCTCTGCCGTCCCTTGGCTCCCTGCCACCCTGCAGCCACTGCAGATGAGAAACCAGGAATAAACAGCCCCAAAGAAGAGAAACTGACCCCCTCCCCACAGCCACACACACACATACTCTGAAGGATAATTTCGCAAGACCTTTGAAGACCAGAAATGAGCATAGGCTGCCCCACAGAACATCACTCACGCATGTCCCTAAGGAGGCGTGCACGTAGAGGTTTGCCTGGGAAAAAAAAAAGGGCTTATCATAAGAAACAGTGGAAATAAATATCCACCAAATAATGGATGGTTAAATAGAATGGAAAAGAACCATACTATCCCAGGTAGGGACTTAAAGGGTAGGCTGCGTCTGTATGTAAAAATGGAGATGGGTTTCCAAGACATATTACTGAGTGAAAAAGAAAGGTCAGAATGATGCATTCAGTATAATCCTGATTGTGTGACCCTCCCCTCTTACACACATATAAAATGAAATGCTATGGAAACACATATAAAGCCAGGAAAATAGTCTGTAAGAATATAAACCAAACTGAGTCATTACCTCTGGGAAAGGAGGGAGGCAGAAAAGGTTTAAGGATGCTGCTCTTACCTGTAGGAGCTTCATTTTGAAAAGTGAAAATGGACTTATCCATCACCCATGCCCAACCAGCTTCCTTCACTAGGGGCACCCCATACCCGGAGGAAATTTCATCCATCCGTTTGCCTCCTTGGACAAACTCAAAGAATTCTGCAATCTATTGGCTGAGAACTGAATGGCAGTCCTGAGGAGTGAATCCAGAAATTCTGCAAACACTCCAGTTTGATCATCTCCAGTTAGTGTCGGGACCCAGAGCCAACAGGGACTTATCACTGAGTGAAGTTCCTTGAGAGCCAGCGAGCTGTCCGAGTTGCTCCGTCATGGGCTTAGGTCTCCTGGAAGTGAAGCCAGCAGATCTAAATTTGAAAGCTAAGTATGAGAAAGTGATGACTTGGTTTCGGGAAACAGTGTCACCTTCTCCAACCTATAAAACATGAAAACAGTTTTGAAACATTTTAAAGGAATGAACGTGAACACGTTCAGACATTCTGCTGAGGAAAGGGCTGGGGAGAGAGCCCAGCTTCAGGGCAGCCGTTTCTCTCTTGCTCACTGGCCGCGCCCACGGCCACATCTCACAGACACGACAGGCAAGTGGGCCTGGTGCTTCCTACGTGCTGAGATGGAATTCTCCAGAATGCACTCTGTTCACTTGTCAGACACCTACCGGCTTTGGGAATTTGGGGGTTGGGGGTGGGGGGGAGGGGGTTACTGTAGAGAAGACGAAGGACATTCTCCACGGCCCCGAGCCAGTGGGGGCACCAGCCCCTCTACCTTGTCCTCCAGGGCTGAAGGGAGTCCCCCGTTTGGAGCCCAGCAGTCTCAAACTTGGGGTTCCCAGCCACGTGAGGGTGTGGCTGAGTGAGGCCATGCAATTCCTAAAGTGGGGCTCCCCTAGGGGCGGTGCCCAAGATGACTTTGGATGACACACAGACTGGGCACTGAGCAGCCTGGAACTCCTAGTGGGATAGTTACTTTGCTCCTGTGGCAGTCCTCTTCCCAGCCCATTTGGCCTGGGAGAGAGTCTCAGCTTCGTGCTAATCCGTCTTTAACACGTCTACCCTCTACTAATCTCCCTCTTGGACAAAGAGAAACAGGCCTCAGGCTTAGGTCGGCCGGCAGCCAACAGCATCCAGCTAGAATCCTGTTTGGCAAGTGACCACGGTTTTCCATTGACTTCCACTTTCCTATTTTTAAATTTTTTAAGTTTAAAAGGGAGTCCATCAGATAAGGGAAAAACTAACAAAAGCCAAATAAAACAGAGTTTAGTTAATAATGGTATATCAATACCGGTTCATTCATTGTAACAAACGTACCATAGCGAGGTAAGATGTCAAGGAGGGGGACAATTAGAAATCGGGTGCAGGGTAGAGAAGAGTTCTCTGTTCCCTCTTGGCAACTTTGCTGTACATCTCAGACCATTCTGAGATTGAAAGTTTAGTGGTGATCATTTAGTAATGTATAGAAATAGCGAACCACTATGTCATGTACCAGGAACTAACAGAGTGTTGTAGGTCAATTATGTATTTCAACAAACAAACAAACAAACTCATAGAAAAAGAGATCAGATTTGTGGTTACCAGAGGTATTGGAGGGAGGAACTGAATAAAGATGGCCGAAAGGTACAAATGTCAGGTTATAAGGTGAATAAGTAATAGGGATGTAAAAGTTGTACAATATCTGTGAAGGTTAAGAGTGAATCTGAAAGGTCCCCATCACAAGGAAAAAACCTTTTTTTTCTTTTTCTTTTATTTCGCATCTATGTGAGGTGATGGATGCTCACTGAACTTATGGTGCTGATTATTCCATGATGGATGTAAGTCAAGTCAGTATATTGTCACCTTAAACTTATTCAATGCTATATATCCATTATATCTCTGTAAAACTGGAAGAAAAATAAATAAAATTCAAAGTTTACTTACATATGTTTAACGGACCCAGAAAAAAAAAAATCCATGGGTTTTTTTGGTTTGTTTTTTGTTTTAATTAAAGTATAGTTGATTTACAATATGAGTTTCAGGTGTGTAACATGGTGATTCAATTTTATAGATTATACTCTATTGAACGTTGTTATAAAATACTGGCTACATTCCCTGTGCTCTACAACATATCTTGGTTGCTTTCCTTTTTTTTTTCACATAGCAGTTTGTATTTCTTAATCTCATACCCTTATTTTGCCCCTCCCCGCTTCCCTCTCCCTACTGGTAACCACTAGTTTGTTTTCTGTATCTGTGAGTCTGTTGTGCTATATGCATCCATCTGTTTTAATTTTTAGATTCCACATGTAAGTGATAACATGGAGTATTTATCTTTCTCGGACTTATTTCACTAAGCATAATATTCTCTAGGTCCATCCACATTGTTGCAAATGGCAGAATTTCATTCTTTTGTTATAATATTCCATTGTATATATACACCACATCTTTATCCATTCATCTGTTGATGGACACTTAGGTTGCTTCCATATCTTGGCTATTGTAAATGGTGCTGCTATGAACGTGGGGGATGCATGTATCTTTTTAAACTAGTGCTTTCATTTTCTTTGAATACATACCCAGGACTGGGATTGCTAGATCATACGGTAGTTCTATTTTTAGTTTTTTGAGAACCCCCCATCCTGTTTCCCATAGTATCTGCATCAATTTACATTCCCACTAACAGGGTACAAGGATTCCATTTTCTCCACATCCTCGCCAACATTTGTTATTTGCTGTTGCATGTTGTTTTTTTAAATGTATGTATGGAGAGAAATAGAGACAGCAAATGTGGCAAAGTGTGGACAGTTGGTGAATCTGGGCGAGGGGCATACAGGGATTTTGGGGGCTATTCTCTCAATTTTGCTGCAGGTTTGAAATTTGTTGAAACAAAAAGTTAGGGGAGAAAGTATATCAATGTAAAGAAAAATATTTAGTACCTAAGAGCCCAGGTGGTATATGAATGTGGCCAGAGTTGTCAAGGTGGTGCTGAGTTGCTGGCATTTGGGGGAAACAAGGTTAAGAGGTATCCTGGCAGGGAAATCTGCAATGACTCCAGAGGACCCTCTCAAGTCCTTTAGTGACCACACTCACTCCCCGTTGCCCCAGAACCTTCTCTGCAGCCCCCACAGGCATACACCTTCCAGTAGTACAGCATTCCTACTGCTTTCAAACAGTTTCCACATCTCTACCCCTTACAGCATCCTCATGACGTCAGCAGGGCAGGTGTCATCATCTCACGTGCCAGACTGGGGATTTCAGGGATAGAGATGAAAGAGGAAATGTTCTAGTGGGAGGCAGGCATGTAAACAGAAACCTATGATGCTAATTTTAGCCCAGGTAGTAAGTGCCAGGTAGGCGGGACAGTGAGGGAGGGGGACACCCCCAACCTGGAGAATGAAGGGATTGCCTCAGGGAAGTGTGTCACCAGGGAAGGAGGAGTAAACAGAAAGGTTACATGATACTTCTAGAGAACCTCTGTTCTCTGGCCCCGGGAGGCGGCCAAACCGGTAGCCTTCAGAGCCCTGCAGAACCTTGGACTCTACCCCTCTCCTGCTTGGCCCCCTTGTCCTTCCAATGTACTGAGCTCTCTCCTGTGGTTCCTCCAGCAGAACTCTCTCCCCTCGACCATCTCCCACTGCCCTCTCAGCTTTCACCTGGTTAATACCTTAATCCTTAACCAGCTGGAACCACTAAGGAGCCACATTCTTTCAAAGCTTTCTCCAAGCCCCCACTCTGGGTGTGGAGCCCCTCACCTGGACATCCTCACTGCCTCATCACGGCAGATTTGTGTAAGCAGATTTGTGTAAGCACACAGCATCCAGCCATGGCTCCTCTCCTTCCCAGCTGTATGACTCTGGACAAGTCACTTGACCTCTCTGTTTCCTCATCTGTAAAATGAGAATAACTGTAGTGCCTCCTTGGGCTGCCGTGTAGATTAGATGAAATAATACCTCGCTACTCAAAGTACAGTCTACAGACCAGCAGATGGGGCATCACCTGGGAGCTTATTAGTATAGAGTCCCAAGCTTCACCCAGACCTCCTGAACCAGATTCTGCCTATTCACAGGATCCCAAAGTGATTCACATGCACGTTAAATTTGAGAAGCCCTGAAATACTATATATGTAAATTATATATGGCTGGCACACCGCCAGCTCCTGTTAAGCAGATGTGGTTGTCATCATCGTCGTCATCATTGTCCCACGAGGTCGTCTGTTTTCTCATCCTTCTCCACCTGAAAGGAAAGACCACAACTGTAGTGAGCACCACTGCCTACTTAGTGCCCAGAGCAGAGCAGGCGCTTAATAAATGATCACTGAATTAAGTCATTGTCTAATTTTCATAGAAAAGCCGGACTGGAACCCAGTGGCCTCACTCCTGGCTTTCCTCTCTTGAGTTCATCACTTTCGCAAACCCCGAGCCTCCTGCAGATATGAGGGACAAAGTCTGGGATGGCCAAGGGGTCTCCCGTTTGGGAAGGCACGGGAGTGAGCTTGACAGGAGGCAACACCCCACTTGGTGAACTCTGTCACTCTCCTGCAGGTAGTGGCGTCAAACTCTCCTTCATTATCAGCCCGTCAGCACTGAAGGAAACATCGAGTTTCTGGATTCTTCCTGGAGATAAATATCCTTATCTATCACTGCCAGGCTTCTCCTCCACTCCCGTCTTGACCCAGAGTCCCACTCCTGACACCCCTGCTCTGCAGTGACCAAGGACTGATTCATCAGATAGAGACTGGCTCTGTTGCTGGAGGAGCATTTGAAATGAAATGACAGGTTCTCCCCCTTACCTCAGGGCCAGAAACCTTGGTTCAGCAGAGGAATGAATCTGCCCTGAAATCTGGAAGCCTTATCAGTTGGGGAGGTTAGCAAAGGCCAAGTCCTGACCTGAAGGAAAATCCCAGGCACCCTCCACACTCCCTTAGGGACCCTCCAGAGTCAAATATTTTCAGAACCAGCTCCAGTTAAGTAAACAGTGTTCTGCACGTGAGTGCCCACAGGGTTTCTCGGAGGACCTGACATTCTCCACTTGGTGACTGTCATTTCCTTACAAACACAACATTGAAAGCGATCTTTGCATTCCCAGAATGACTTCCCCAGCTGAGGAATTCTGCATTTCTCCTTGAGTTCAGGGTTGTTGCTTTATTTTGTGTTTTTATAACAACATCCACTAAACGCATCTTGTACAATTTGATAAGAACCCTCTCCCTGATAAGAAAGACCCCAATGCGTGTCTTTCTTTGCCACAGATTTCAAGTAAACACTTCAAAAATGTGCAGCCTAAATTGAACCCTGATGTTCGGAGCACTAATGGGGGCGCCTTCTTCAAAGCAATTCTTTATAACCCAACAGTTTACATGTTGCTGGAAACAATGGACTTAAGCACCCAAGTTATTTGGATTGGCTGGTTTCGTGCTGGTTGGAATCTGCTTTGGGGGGAGAAACAAGCCCTGCATGTGTTTATATTTATAATTTATACTGAAAGCACAAATACCTCACTGTAATAGGGCTACAGTGAGACACACTTGTGACCGAGAATAAGCACACGTGGAGGCCCTGTTGTTCTATGGATATACTAAGAGATTACAAGCTGCTGTTTCAGTGAAGCCACCTTCTCCTTTCCCACCCCCACCCCCGAGAGAAACACCTATGGCAGAAACCCTAGACCATCTGCCTGACCGGCATGCAAATGCCCTGACTCGGCTCTTTCCCAGCTGTCCTGAGACGGTGAATGTTCTGTGGCCCACTCTAAGTGATGTGACTACCTCACTCCATCCTCACAACTACCTAGGCATCATGTCCTAGGTATCGTGATCCCCGGGTTAAAAGGAGGAAACTGAGGCACAGGAAGGTGAAGTCACTTTCCCAAGGTCCCACAGCAAGTGGTTGGCAGAGCTAGGATTCTAAATCAAGGACTCTTGCTTAAGAATCGGCGTTTTCAACCCTAAGGTCCTTTTGTAATAAAATCTGCAGAACTAGCCAGAATGCTCCGTTAACTCAACTTTTTATTACAGTTAAGTTGGAATAGAAATAAGACAAATGGCAGGAAAATAAAATGAGATCATGACTTGACCAAAGCAAAACTGAGACCTGGCTCCCCAAATGAAACCAAACAAAATTTGGCAAAGAACAAATTCAACCTAATCTCCTCCACCGTCTCCACCTCCATCTCCAGGCCAGACAAGGAGATGCCGCGTTTGGAGGGGACACTACATCCATAAGAAAGACCCAGAGCTGCACTTTGGATTCCAGAACAAGGAACTAAAAAAGAGAATGCTCTCCTCTAGAGAGATTGCTGCGGTGGATTATTAGAATAAGCGTCCCAGTGCATGTGCCTCCTGGATGCACTGCCCTCTTCAAGGAGCTGATGCTGCATGATTCTGCGTGATTCTCCACCCACATGATCTGCTTTGATCAGCAGATTGAGGCGGAAGTGATGGTCCTCCGGCTTTAGAACCAGGTCTTCACCTGGCTCTGTCTTTGCTTTCACTTTTTTGGAACCTCAAAACAATACACTGTCAAGACGCCTGGGCTAGCCTCCTGGAAGATGGAAATCCATGTGGATGGGAACTAGGGCTTCTGAGCTGACAGCCAGACCACTGCTGTGTGTGTGAGTCTGGCCACTTGGACCCTCCAGCCCCCCGTCAAGTTGTCAGATGACTGTGGTCACACGAATGAGCCCAAGGGATGTTAGCAGAACTACCCAGATCGCCAACCCACAGAATCATAAGACAATCAGCTTGCCATTACAGGAAGCCACTGAGGTTTGGGGAGGTTTGTTACACAGCAGTTAGAGCTCACATAGTTGTGAGCATAGTTAAAGCGAAGGTTCTCTATTGAAACCGCAGCTATAAAGAGAATTCCAGTGTGACCCAGTATGACCACAGTTTCTGGAGGATTTACTGAAACACCTCTTACTGTGTCCTTAGCTCATTCATTAGGACATTGGGAGCCCAGTCGCGCTTTGGCTTTTATTTGCTCCTTAAATATTTGACCACTGCTTTCCACATAAAAGAAAGAACTATCTTTAGCACTGGGGACACAGATAAATTTGGCACAATAAGGTCTTCTAAGAACTCCCAGAACAACAAAGGAGGTAGACAAGAACGCTATTGTGTTCATTCAGCAAATATTTGAGTACCAGGCACTGTGTCAAGGACTGGGAATACAATGTTAGGAAAGTCACAAACCCAGACCTCGAGGGGTCAGAGTCTAGTGGGGAACGTGGATGTCAATAAAAAGAAAACACATAAATGTATGATTGCAAAAGGTGTTAATTGCTGTGAAGAAGCAGCCTGGAGTGCTCTGGAAGAGAGTCAGTGCAGCGAGAGGAGCCCAGGAAGGCTTACTGGAGGAAGTGCCTTTCACCTGGAAACTTGAAAGAGCAGGCGAAGTGCTGGCCAAGGAGGAGGGAAAGAATGTTCTAGGTCGAGGGAAGAGCATTTGGTGGTGGTTCTCACCAGGTTTAGGTTGACCTAGAACCCAACTCTATGTTACATATCAACACAGAGTGGTTTTTGCATGGTTTTAATAGATACTGAATTTTTCTGGAGTGCAATGACCATGTAAATTGTGAGAAGACTGAACTGTACTTTGCTTGGGAATTTCTTATTGGTCGCTCTTCTGGAGTAACAGCCCTGGCAGCAACTCCGCTCAGTGAGCGTGAGTGGCCAACATCCCACACCTCAATCTACCTCCATTTGTCGCTGTCACCTTCACAGAATTTCCACCTGTTCAGTTCAAGCACCTGGCTACATCATTAGGACTTCCAGCATTACAGTACATATGATTTTATTATAAATTACTTTTCACATATTCTCCTTCATTTTATAGTTTGAGAATTGAATATGCATGTCTTCAATATATGAGTAGGTAGGTTATATTATTTGTGAATTTCATGTCAGAGCAGACAAAGAGGCACTGAATCTGATATGGTTAGAATCACGCACCCCTCCTTTTGCTGTGGGACAGGGAATCAGAACTCACCGGAGGTCTGGGGCGAGAGTGCGGAGACCCAGGAGCAGTGTGGTACAAGATGAGGCTAGAGGAGGATGTGGGGAAATCAGAACCCTCAGACACAGCTGGAAGGGACGTGAGATGATACAGTCTGGTGGTTCCTCAAAGGTGAAATATGGAATATTATCTGAACCAGCAATTCCACTCCTAGGCATGTACCCAAGAGAAATGAAAATATATGTTCACAGAAAGTAGATTGGTGGTTGCCAGAGGCTGGGGCTGGGAAGGTAATGGAAAGTGACTGCTGATGCGTCTGGGGTTTCCTTGGAGGGCGATGAAAATATTCTGGAATTAAACAGTGGTGATAATTCTACAACTCTGTTAATATAGTTTTTAAAAACCACTGAACTATACACTTTAAAGGGGTGGATTTTTATGGCATTTGAATTATGTCTCAAAACAAAACAAAAAAATGAAGCTGAGGAGATAAGAGTCACCCCATTCAAGGCACTGTGGCCCCAGGTTAGAAGTTTTATCTTCAAACTCAGACCAACGGGAGCCACTGAAGGTCTGAGGCATGCCAATGACCCCATAGGCTTGCCTTTGAGAAAGATCTCTGTGGAGAGTGGACTGGAGATGGGCAACGATGGGCGGCTTTGAAGGTGATTGAAGAACAGCCAGGTATCTGGAGCCACACCCGGTTTCAGGCTTGAGCAAGCCGAGAGGGGTGCCACCTGTGGGGATGCTGGAAGACCCCATCGATAGCCGCTTTCAAGAAGAGCCATCACAGAGGTAAAATCATGCCTGAGGGGACAAGACCTGGGAGAAATTGCTTCTGACTCATGACATCTAGAAAGACGTTTTGGAAAAGGCAGCATTTGAGCAGGACTTAGCAGTTGGTTTAGGGCAGGCAAAGATTCTAAGGGCCAGCGAGGAAGAAGAGATCACATGAGCAAATGTATAGAGGCCAGGAGTGCCCAGGTTTAACAGGCTTCTGTTTGGCCCAGTCAGAAGGGAAACAAAAATTATGGTAATGCATTAGGCAGTGTTCTCCAGAGAAACAGAACAATAGGCTATATAGAGATATATGTGTATACAAAAGATTTATTATAGGAATTGGCTTATGCACTTATGGAGACCAGGAAGCCCCACCACCTGTCCCCTTTAAGCTGGAGAACGAGGAAAGCTGGTGGTGTAATTCGGTCTGAGTCTGAAGGCCTGAGGAGCAGGGACACTGATGGTGTAAGTCTCGATCCAAGTTTGAAGGCCGGAGAACCAGGAGTCCCAGTGACCAAGGACAAGAGAAGACGGGTGTTCCAGCTCCAACAAAGAGGACAAGTTGGCTCTCCCTCTGCCTTAGGGTTCTAGTCAGGCCTCAACAGATTGGAGAATCCCCATTAGCACTGGCGAGGGTGATCTTTTATCTTTCCTCAGACTACTGATTCATAGGCTGATCTCTTCCAGAAACACCCTCAAAGTCACACCCAGAAATAATGCTTTATCGGCTATCTGGGCATTCCGCAGTGCTAATGGGTACATCGGGCTGATCCATCAAGCTTACCTTCACGAGTCTACTTCTTGTCAACTTGACACCGGTATGCATCTCCCTAAACTGTACTCCATCTCCTAATAGGGACAATAACTGGGTCATAATTCTGCCTAACATGATACAGCTATCCTGCATCCAACCAAAACCACATTCATTCTGGCCAGCAGAGTGTGTCCTCCAGTTTCTCACAACTTCCCTGTGAGACATTAGCCCCTCTTCACAGGAGACAGGTTCAAAGAAATCTAAGGAACTTATCCTTAAAGTCCCACAGCTACGAAAGGCCTGGGTGGTTTTTAATCTCAGGTCTATTCGGAAAAAAAAAAAGTGATGTACAAGGTGGGATGAGGCCAACTTGTAGCATGTGGACTTTATTTTATAGTCAATAAAGTCATTCCTTCTCTTCCTGCGCCATAAAACTCATTCTTCCCTGCACGCCTGTTTTGTATTACACATTCCAATCCCTCGAATCTTTCGATAACAAGTTTCCTTAAGGGAGAAATTGTGCTCATTGTTTGGAAAATGTAATCCACTATAGCACACTCCTGACACCTATACATAGGGAGGTAGGGTGTGTATATTTCAGTGCCAGAGAAACCGTGACCTGTGAACGCTCTATCAATGGGGTGATGACAGCTGCCTAATATTAAATAGGAGACGTGTGTTCTTTCTGCCACTTAAACTCCCTGGCCTTGCTCTGAGCAATAAGTAACAAAAACAAATAGCTATTTGCTGAATTTTTGTTTCATTCTGTTTGGATTCCAATTGTTCAGCTATAATCATTTCTTTTATGTAATGCATTTTTTAAAATCTACTTGAATCTTTGCCTTATGGTTTTTTTTTTAACAGCCTTGGAAAAAGTCTTGAAATATTTTTAAATGGAAAGAAGTGGGGCAGGAGGGAGGTGACAGGGCTATGAGATACAGTGATCAGAACTTAAGAACCAGTGCAAACAAACCTCGTTGGAGAGAGATGGGACTTCTGAAAGGGGGCAAAATGAATGAGGACAAATGCCCAGCTTAGCTACTAGCTTGCTTTCCACCTGCGTGTTTATGCAATCTGGGACAACCAGAGGGAGACTGACTGAGGGGCAGAAGTGACCCTAGGACTTCTGGGATCCTTCTGGCTTGGTAAGGGCAGACACAGAGAAACCAGATTGGAGGCTACTGTAACAGTCCAAGCAAGAGATGATGGTGACTTGGTTCAGGGTGGAAGGTATGCAGGTGGTGAGAAGCAGCTGGATCCTGGGTATATTTTGGAGATCAAGATACTAGAACTGGATATGAGGTGTGAGAGAAGCAGAGGCATCAAGGAAAACGCCAGTTATAGTCATCTAGAAGACCCAAGGTCAAGGATGGAGTTGCCATCGCTGAGATGGATGGGAAGGCGAGTGGAGAGCCCAAGAGTTCTGTTTGGACCATGTTAGTTTGAGATGCCAAGTAGATATAAATAATGGAGGAGCCAAGTAGGCAACTAAATATATATACAAGGAGTTCACGGGACAGTGTGGGGACAGTGTGGGGCAGGAGATAACCACATGAGGGCCATCAGCCCGTAGCGGGTAGTTAGAGCCATGGCACTGGATGAGATCACCTGGAGGAGTCATAGAAGAGAGAGGTCCAAGGACAGAGTAGAAATGGGTGTCAGTCAAAACTTCCACCCCCACAAATGAGGAATCTAAACCTTACTTAACTTAGTCACCCATCTCTGGACCTCCTTCAGCCTGCTGAGAGTGGAGGATAGTGGGAAAAGAACTGGATTTAGACTGACGCCACCGGGCCCCTCCCCCTCACTGCGGGACTTCGGGCTCAGCTTTTCCCCTCTTCCACCGCCTCTGAAAAGCGGGGGAATACTACTTCCTGCACAGGGGATTGGAAGGATCAAAGGAGACCAAGATGAGAGTGTCACAAAGGAGAAAGAGCAGAAAATCTCGGTCATCGTTCAATTCTTCCTAAAGGGACCACGTTTGGAAATTCACATTTCATCTTGGGTGCAACCATGTCATGGACATTCATTCATCCAACAGACATTTCCAGATGCTCTCCTGTGTGCCAGGAACTGGTCTCCTGGCTGTAAAAGACACGTACCTGACTTCATGAAGCTTATTTTCTAGTAAAAGGACCAGGGTCCTAATAGCCACCTGTTACTGAATCTTACCTCTCTTGAAATTCTTGCATTTTGTGTTTTTTAAAGTTTATTTCTTTTTAAAACTTCTTGTGCTTGTTACTAAGAGGTGAGGCAAGATCATCTCGGGTTTTTATTTGTAAGCACTGCTCCACCGCTAAGAAGGTACAGATGTGTGGAGAATCATTACTGTATTTTTCTTTTTAATGTTGATTTTTCAGTTACATGAGCTCATCATTTATTTGTCAGATTACAATGGCAGTGTTCCGCTATGGTATCAATGAAGCAATGTAGTCTAAGAATTAAAGCAATTTAGTACCATATGACTGCACAACCCTCAAAAAGTGTCACTGAAACCAAGCAAGGGGCCAAGCCACGCTCAACTCTTATTTTTTCTGGATTCACTGGGCAAGCAGAACTCCTACACTGCCAGACATTTTAAGGGGAATTTTAAAAATAATTATCCATCTTTTTAAAGTAGAAATTAGACAGGCACCACTACCATTTCTGACATTTCAAGGGATGCTTCAAACCCCAGCATCACCATTTCCTGGCTATGTGACCTTAAGGGAGTCATTCTGCTGGCTCTTAATTTCCTCGTCCATAAACAAGGAATAATAATATAATGATATCTTGAGAATTAAGTGACACCATGCCTACAAAGGCGGAGGGTTGGGGCCAGGCCTCGCAAAGCCCTGAGTGTTAGGCTAACGGAGGGGGAGGGGAGTCCCCAGCCAGCCTGGGCTCCAGAGGGGGATCAGATGGCTCTGGCTGCAGCGCTCAGACTGGGGCTTCCCAGACCCGTCTGGATGTGGTGTCTGGTTCTGGCAGGAGGTCACCACGGTCTGCCCCGGGGGTGCTGCTGCCTGGCAACGGGGAAGGACCAGCGTGTTAGGTATTTGAGGCAGGCAGCTACGTGGATGTAGGCAGCGACGGAGACAGAGCGTCCAAAATAAAGTTATGGTCCTGGATGGCCCGAGAGATAGTGATGCCATTAACAGAGATGGATTACACGGAAGACAGAGAAGCGAAGACAGACGCTGAGATTTAGGAGAGTTCAGAGAGGGACTAGACTGAAGGGAGCGTCCATGGAATTTGGGGATGTGGCCACTTATTGTCCTTAAATAACCTCCTCAGAGCAACTTGCCAGTGATAAGTAAAAATGACTCTGACCTTAATTAAATCTAAACTCTGGGAATAAATTAGCACCACTGGAGCCTTTAACTAATGCTCCTGTCTGTGTTCAGAAGAATCCCACTTCCAGCTCAGACAGTGCCCTCTGTTGGATGCCTGGACCACAAATCCTGATCCTTTTAAACTTTACAGCAGAAAAAATCAATTTCCTGGAGTCTCCCCCCCAAGCCTTTTCCATACATTATTCTCTCTCTTATTTTTTTTTTCTCATGATTACTCTGTGAGAGGGTTACTCCTTCCAAGACAGGGAAACTGAGGCACAGAGCAGCCACGCCCCAAATCACAAAGTCAGAGCAGAGCTAAGCTTGGAGGCCAAGTTCTGGACCTCACTCACGATACTCAGCTGTCCCTGTACATGACAAGGGTGATTTGGTCAAATGGGAATCTGATGTTCCTCCTACAAGTCACAGTCTCTGTCTTAAGGGACTTAAGACACACGAGGTTCAAATTTCACATGAATATAATTATTCAAGGCTTTCATTCCTGATTCTGTTCAGGGCCCCATACCAGTCAGGGTAAATGGCCATCAGGCTCTTAGAGGTTGATAAGAACCCTGGAACCTCACTGGAAACAGAGTCAGGACGCTGTGTTCTTTGTTCTGTCTTGAAGTCACACATGACCTCCATCAAGCTCTTCCCCTTTTCAGTCTCTCAGTCAGCAAAAGGAGGGGTGAGTTCAACAGCACGTTTTTCAACTTTAAAATCTGTTGACGACGGGCGCTATCTTGGCAGAACCTACGATTTTAATTTTAAATGTGCACACCCACTGATAGATTCGTTGGAATCTATCCTTGAGAAATACACACATCAGTGCACACAGGACATACGCACAGGATGTTCACTGCAACACTCTGAGAAATGATGACCTAAATGCCCACCATGGCAAGACTGCCTAGATAAAGCATGGCGTACCTACAGCTTGGAAGGCAGCACTGCCAGGAAAAAAAGCATGAGGAAGGTATGTAAGTAGTAAGTGGAAGTATCACCATGACATGCTGTTGAGTGAAACAAGCAAGATTATATATGGATGGTCTAAACCCAGTGCTACATTTGTGTGTATGTAATGAAAGACCTAGAAGGAAGAGTAGAAAGGAGACTTTTTCTTCTACAAAATGCATGACTTTTATGATAGGAATTATTTTAAAGCATTCTGATTTGCAGAATGGTATATAAGTCTACGTGGAGCTCATCGTCGCAGTTTGAGGTCTTGGACTGAAAACGAGAGATGTGCACAATATTCCTCAAATTCCAGCGCATCTAGTCCTTCATGCTTTAGCGACGCCCAGCAATCTGGTGGAGTGGACTATTCGACAGGTGGGGAAATTGAGGCTGGAGACCCTGACGTTCAAGGATCTATTATACATATGATTGAACCCTTTGGGTCCAAAATGATTTATGTTCTGATCTTTTGGGCTTTCATACCCATGAAGGCATTTGTCACACTGTATTGTGACTGTGCCCTCAAGTACAATTCTACTGAAAATGTGGCCTATTGAATCTACTGAAAATGTGATCTGCTGAATTCTGCTGAGAATGTGGACCCCCCTACACTCAAAATTGGAGCTTCTATTCTGTACGTCTTCGGTGTTTTTCAATTTCATTTTTTCTGGTAGCTCATTTTTACCATATTTTACAAAAGTGTCCATCTATGCCAACTGCAAAATTTTTTAAAAACATGTCATTCAGCGCTCCTGTTTGAGAAGCACTGGGTTCCTGGCAAGAAGACAGTTGTCTAAACTGGCAGGCTTTCCAAGTTTGGTGCCTGAATGAGCACATCACCGAATAACGGACTGTAGGGATGACCGGGGGAAGCCACAGGAAGCAAAATGCCAGGATGGCGATGTCTCATTTAGGGCCGTGCAAAGGGTGAGATGACAGCTCAGGACTTCAGATTCACGGCCAGACTCGAGATGAGCATCCCTAAGCATGGACTCCTCCTGATTTTTAAAGGTGGAGCTGGGAGACCTTCTCCCCCCACGTCATGGAACTGACCAACCAGCGAGGACCATGTACAAATAAAAAGTTAACAGTCACTGTTCATGACTATAAAAGTCGGACAAGGTTAGTAGACTAAGATAAACATCTCCTTACCATCCTGAACAAGTAACAGGAAACACAGGCCACATGCACAGAACCCTATTTTAAGGATCTAAATGGAGGCCTTGGGGTCCATTCACCTGGGGGCGATGAAACTGGGGAGCAGGCCGGGTTGATTCCTGGGGCACAAGGTCAAGTCCGCCTTAAACTCTTCAGCTGTGTGGGGAACACCTAGAGCTTGAAATTTTTGCCTCTGAACATAAGCAAAAACTCCCCAGTCTGGAAGGCTGCCAGGCACACCTTGCTCCTTTTAAAAACTCCCCACTGGCACTTTCCTGAAACAAATTTTTTTTTAATACTTAAAGAGACCTGGAACTAGAAAAATGACGAGAACTCCAACTCCTCCCTCTCCCCTCCCTTCTTCTTCTTCTTCTTTTTTTTGGTAAGTTTCCCTGTAAAGTTGTGTAGATAGAAAGCAGAGTCAGAGGAGACCTAGAGGGGAGTTTTTAAAAAAAAAAAAAAAAGAAAGAGGAAAAAAGAATAGACCTAATCCCCTCATCTCTGTGTAAATCTTTCAGGCAAACCATTTATCCTCCCCTCTTCACCTCAGTCTCCACATCTGCAAATGGAAGAATACTAACAGAACCTGAGTTAACGTGAGGATTGAATATCAGAATGTGTGTGGCAGCCTGAGCCCAGGCCTGACACGGCGTGAGCCTTCAAACACCGGCTGGGGGCTCTCTCTCATCACAGACCAAAGTGTGAACCCAAAAGGGTCCTGGGCAGTAACAGGTACCATTTATCCAACACCCTACCATGTGCCGGAAATGGTGTTAAGTGACATCTTCATAATCTGGTGGAATTCTTAACACACACACCCCCACCCACCGAGGTAGCTGCTGCGGATCCCCTTTATGGAGGCGAGGCTCAGGGGGCGAGTTCCCCCGTCTCAGCTCAGCCACTCGGGGACTTCAAACACCAGGCCTTGAACCAGGCTCCCCAGCTGTGCTCCTGGCCGCCCCATTCTCACGCTCTTGGCTTCCTTGTTCTTGTTTTCCTCTGTGTTTCCCAAGAGCCTAAGACTGTGGGCATCAACTTTGGCTGGCTTTGTTGTTGTTCTTTCATCATTGGTATAATTTTACATAAACGTGGCATT
The DNA here is from genome assembly GCF_048773025.1 of Camelus bactrianus. Classification (NCBI taxonomy): domain Eukaryota; kingdom Metazoa; phylum Chordata; class Mammalia; order Artiodactyla; family Camelidae; genus Camelus; species Camelus bactrianus. The sequence goes on from NC_133557.1 coordinate 23,840,187, forward strand.
CCTTTAAATTAACAACAACAAAAAAAAAGTTCAGTTCTTAAATGTCTCCTGAGGGAGAACAAGATTTCTATAAATGACTTAGTTCTCTTCTCCTTAATGTTGAACTTCATCAGGCTAAGTCACTGGGTCTCCGTTCACAAGTTGGGTTATTTGCTGGTTTGTTTTCATTTTGGAAACTTCTCTCCATAGTGAACCACTCTCCCTCCCCCTGAAAAAAATCCCATGAGGAATTCTGATCAGATGCTGGCGCTTTGGGCAGGTCCCCTGGAGGCTATCGGGTTTCTGGAAGGCTGGTAGAAGGCAACAAGTCTTGCAACCTGACCTTTAACTGACTTTTCACCTGTAGGACTGTCTCGGGGTCAGGGGAGAAGGACACAGGCAGGCTCTCTGCTTCCGAATAAAATGACGTATTACGTGAAGGAAGAAAAGATTTTTAAACCCGTCATTGAAATTCCCTTGACCCTATAAAAGGCAACCTAGCAGGTTCTGGAATCCAACAATTTGAGTACCAGCACTGCCAATTATCTGTGTGACCCCTGGCAAGTTACTTAACTTTTCTGTTCTTCAGTTTCCTTTATCTGTAAAGCAAAGGTGATAACAGTAACTAATTATATATATTTGTGAAGATGAAATAGGGTTTGCCAGGGACTGAGGGGTTTTCAGGGACCCTCATGGTTAAAACTGGGAAAGTCCTGGGCAAACCAGGATGAGCTGATCACCGGAAATGAGATGAGAGTAGACTTGTACACACTGACACACCTGAATATTTTAATACTCAGCCGTCTCAGCTGTTGTTATTCATGGCCGCCTCCGGCAGCTGTCTTATTCTGAGCCATTTGTGGCCATGATCCTCTTTCCCCCAATATCCACCTGCAGGGGCCTCCAATGTGCTTTCTGCAGACATTAGAGACATTATATGTGCTCTCTACAGACATTATATATATTATATATCCCCAAAGTCCCCAACAAATGTCTCTGCATTCCCAGGAGCAGCATCGAGAGAATTTATTATGTGCCGAGTAAGCAGCTTTTCAACAAATCCTGTCCTCTTTGCCCTCTCTCCATCTTCCTCAACTTTCAGGCAACACCTAACTTAAAGGTGGAAAGGAGGCAGAGGCAGGAGCGATGGGCCTGCACGCCCAGGACCACCAGGGACCACCGCCCACGGCCAGAAGCCAGCAGAGGGGCCCGGAACAGACTCTCCCTCAGAGCCTCCGCAAGGAGCCGACCCTGCTGACGCTTTGATTTTGGACTTCTAGCCTCCGGACCTGGGAGAGAATACATTTCTCTTGCTTTAAGCCACCCAGTTTGTGGTTCTCTGTTATCATAGCCCTAGAAAGCTACTACAGTGCCCTTACACAAACCAAGTCCAGACCTTCAAGACTTGCATCCTGACAGATGCAAAGGCCTCTTCACTGGTCCTCCTGCCTGCAAGCTCTCTTTCCTCAACCCCATCTTAAAACACCAGTCCCTGTCTCCCGGATCAGAAACCTGCAGTGACACCTGAGTGCCTGCATCAGCATTTCCCAAACTTACCTGAGAGGAAGAATCCCCGTGGTTAAAGTTGTAGGTTCTCTGGGCCCCATTCCAGACCTCCAGAGACAGGATCACAGAAGGGGGCCTTGGAATCTGCATTCTACATAATCACCCAAGATCATTTTTATCCTCAGGCATGTTTGGGATGCTCTGGATTACCAGATAAAATCCAGAAGAGACCAAAGATCTACGTTCAAAAATAAAATGGGGCCAACCTCCCTGTTCAGATGTCACCTCCCAAGGTTTCCCAGGGTCTTGGATTTCATTCCAGTGCTCTGCCTGCCTCGCTCTCCTTCACCTTGACCATCCTCTACTCAAGGATGATCGTGAGGCAAGCACACACACTGTTCTGGCCACTCTCCTCCTCGGCATCACCGCCCCCTCCCCAACCTAGATCTAGAGTCAGATGCCACAGAACTGAAAACTACTTCTAACAGTTCAGAGATGGCTTTTCAGTGAACCTGGAATAGAATCCAAAGTCATCATGGCCTGAAAGACACTGAATGACCCACTCTGCCCCTCTCTCACCCGCGGTCTCCTTTCCAGCCTTTCTTCTCCCTCAGGTCTCACGCTCTTGCATGGCTTCCTCTTCATTCCTCAAACACACCAACCTTTCCCCTGCCTGTATTCTTGGCATGTGCTCATCCCTCTTGCCCAGCCAGCACCTTATTCTACTTAAATGTCACCTCCTCAGAGCTTTTCCCACAACCCATCCTAAGCAGAACACACACACACACACACACACACACACACTCCATTTATCCTCAGTCACACTACACTCTGATCAGTTGCCAACATTTAAAAATCAGGAAGGTTCACATAAAAACGTCCAACGTCTCTTAAAGAACCAGAAGACCCACCACTATGAAGCCCAGCTTCCTGCGCAGCCACACGGGCTAGGCTGGCGGGAGCTCCCTCTTCCGCAGTCCCTGCCCGGCCTCTGCCCTCCTTGCAGTCTCCTGCCTGGGCCATAAAGCAATCCTGTTTGTGCGCCCCCAACCCCCCAAATTGGGTCCACTTGCTTATTATCTGTCTCCCTTGTGCAAAGAGATGGTCTTATCCCCGGAGCAGCCCCAGCATCCAGCCCGTGCCTGGCACACAGCTGGACCTCAGTAAAGAGCTGCTGAATAAATGAATAAATGATGGATGGATGGCCTGCCTCCTCCCTAAGTCCCACAGGCCACATCACTCATTCTGCCATTTAATCACACCCGTCCCAGCAAGACTCATTAATTTGCTGCCCTCAGTGCCTACCTCCTCCAGAGATCTTATTAAAACACAAATCTGTTTCTTTCATTGCCCAGTTTTAAAGATTCCAGGAGTCTCCCAGCACCAACTGGAGAAAGTATAAACTCCCCACCGTGGCCTTTACGGCCCATCTCATCTGATTCCCACCTACGCCTCCAGCCCCCACCACCACGCTGGCCCCCACCCAGCACACACCCACAATGGCCGGGGAACACACCATGTTCTTTCCCCACCCCCACACCTCTGCTTCGAAGCTCCCTCTCCCTGGAATGCCTCTTCCCCCGCCCTATACCCTCCCCTCCAACCCCCGTGCCTGCTGCAAACTCCTACTCATTCTTCTGCCCTGGTTCTAACCAAAGTCATTTCACCCATGAAACACTCCAGACCCCCGCCCCAGCCGACTTAGTCATTCTCTCTTCTCTGCTCCCACCCCCCTCTTTCCTACCTTGGCCTTAGCACTGAGTAATGGCTCAAAATAGCAGCCGGTGTCTTCTGAGAACTTGCTGTGTGCCAGGCACAGAGCGAGCTTTATCTCCTTTAATCATCACACCCTGGAAGGCTCCCCCGCCCTTCCCTGCCCGCGGCCCCTCTACCAGCCAGAGAAGCAAGAGGATCACTTTCTCACCTCTAGCATCCCTGACAGGCTCCCCCACCCTGCCATTTGAAATTTTCTTTTTTCTTCCACACTGCATCCCACCCGCAAGCTCCCCAGCCTCCCCATCCCCCTTCTCTGCTTTATTTTTCTCCAGAGCATTTATCACTGATACACTATCTGTTGTAATTAATTAACTTGTGTCTTCTGGCTCTCTCCTCCCCTGGAATGTCAGTTCCAGGAGGGCAAGGATTTTGTCATGTCTTCGCTACCTCTGTATCCTTAACCATCTCGAATAGTGCCTGGCAGATAACAGACACTCAATAAGTATTTGCTAATTTAAAGAAAGTAGACAGTATCCTTATCTTCATTTTACCCTGCGCAAAGTGCTCATTAGAGAGATCAAATTGTGTGTCCAGAGTTCCACAGCTGGAACCAGCGGGGAGACAGATGTGAACTCTTGGATGGTCAACTCCAGCAAACCTCCCCGCTCTGAACTACCCACACACCACTTCCAGAAGACATTTCTCCGTCGTCTGACTTCTCGGCTAGAGGTGAGTTCCACGGAGGCAAGAACTCTATCCTATTCAAACTCTATACAAAGCATCGTCTCCTTGCCAGATCCTCAGTAGATGTTTAAGGAGACTTGCTGAGCCAATGAATGCGTGAACTGTGAAGCTCTGGATGGTAGAAATCATATCTTCATTCTTTTTTTTTTTATTGTTATTCTATATCTCCATGCCAAGGACCGTATTGTGTATACAGCTGAAGTTTAATAAAGTTTAATACTTAATATAAGCTTAATACTTATTATACACTAATGAATTCTATTATGGTAGTAGGTAATAAAAATAATTAGACAGCTACAATGACAATAATAGGTAACATTTAAGGAGTCCTTACTCTGTGCTGGGTCCTATCCTAAGTGCTTTGTACATGAATGAAGACAATGAATGCTCTTATTATCCTCATTTTACAGATGAGAAAACTGAGGCTCAGAGAGCTTAAGAACTTGCCCAAGGTCACACAGCTAGGAAATGCAGAGGCAGGATCTGAATGTAGGCATCTGGAGGTCACCTTCTTAACTCCAGGCTGCCTCTCTAAGAGATGTTGACTAAAAGGTCGCCCTGTGTGAAAAACAAGAAGAATGGTTTATTACACATTTCTGTTTTATTTCAAAGATGTTCTTGAAATTCTACCAGAGGCTTTGGTAGACAATATTATGTGCTAAATAATAGCTACTAACGTTCTCACCGAACCTGATGGTTTGCAGAGCAGTTTCATGGTAGTTTCTCACCTGAGGCTCTGAGTAGTTAAGCAAAATGAGTCAAGGTTACCTAGCCAGCATGGAGCAGAGCAAGGGGTCAAAATAACACTTACCACTTCAAAACAAAAAAAGGTTAAGATCTCAGTGCCTCCAAATATAAAGCTCTTTCATACAACTTAAAAATAAATAAGATAATTCATGGGAAAGCACTTAGCACAGTTCCCAGCACCAGGTAAGACCCTCATAAATGTTAGTTACCAGCATCTTCACCAACACCTCCTAGGAAGTGGAATATTTTAGTTGATGACTGTTGCCTGCCTGTTGAGCCTGATGGAAAGATTACCCTTCTCATTCTAGTTCATCCCTGGTAATGCTGAAGTAACGATCAATCTCCTTTATCCCCAGGGTACCATAGAAGGTTAAGAGCTGGAAGGGATTGTGAAGATGAGCTCATCGGGTGTCTGCATTTACAGATGGAGAAATTAAGTCCCAGAGAGGGGACCAGTCAGAAAGCAAACTCTTCTAGGGTAGGGTGTGTGCATAGTGCCTGGCACATGCTGCCTCCCATGAAGATGGGTGTGTGTGTGTGTGTGTGTGTGTGTGTGTGTGTGTGTGTGTGTGTGTGTGTGTGTTTTAACCTAAAATGGCATTTAGTTTCTTAAAGGCACAGGAGATAATTCATTAGTTTCTTGAGCTGTGTTATAAGCTATTAACCAGAAAACAGATCATGTGGCTTAATTCCACCTCTGCTAAAGGGCTTAAAATGCTTTGTTGGGTAGTCTGAGATTCATAAATGTACACTTCTGCTCTCTCTTAAAAAATTATTAACCAGCTCCATCAAAACTGGCACTTGAGCAATCAAGGAGAAAAAGAGCTACCAAGAGAAACTTTTTTTTAAGTTTATAATTTCTTTTTTTGGCCGGGGGTGGGAAGGTAGTTAGGTTTTTTTTTTTTTTTTCTTTAAGTGGAGTTACTGAGGATTGAACCCAGGACCTCGTGCATGATAAGCATTCACTCTACCACTGAGCTATACCCTCCCCACAATAGAAACCTCTTGAAAAAAAAATCTCACCATCATTATAACTTCTTGCCACCTCTTTTTTTTTTTTCCTCGAAGAGATTTTTTTCCCTAAGAGGAAAGGGGAAAAAAAAGTATCATTATGCAAGCCATAAATCAATAAAATGAATCGTGGAAAATTAGACTCTCTCCACCTCACAAGGTAAATTCCCAACACAACATTTGTGTTAAGTTGTAGAAGAACTAAAGAAAGAAAGCACTGAAAAGAGAGGAAAAAGCAGAAATGGTACTCACTAGCTTCTTTCAGAGGGTGGAGGGGGGCTGGAGAGATCTGACAGAGTGTGGGTGTGTTAATCATCCCTAACTAATGGTTTTGTGAACCTGTAATTTATAGAGTCTGTGTCATCCACTCACCTTGCTTATCTCCCTAATTCACTGAGTACTAATTCTCCCAGGCATGGGACAGAGCTTTTCCTTCTCCACATAGGTCTTGATCAGCTTTAGCTTGAGGATTTGGGGGTGGGGAGGAAGGATGGAGAGAAATGAGATTAGGGTTCAGTCTTCAGACCAAAGAAACAGAACTATAAACCCTTCCCTGTTTCTGCTGTTTCTCTGGGCTTTCTGCTTCTGGAGAAAGGCTGGCTTTCAGCCCCTGAGAACAAACTTGTGCCTGGAACGGCGTGCTCGGAATGAAAGGGCTCCCCTCCTCCACAACACCTTTATCAAATTCAAACTATTTTCCACATTCCTTCTTTACACAGCCCAGGCGCACTTATGACGCAGGCCTCAGAGCAAATTTTGCTTAGGAGATCCAGAAAGCTCAGGCCTGGCCCTTCCTTCTAGAAAGGAAAGTCCAAGAGGGATGCCACACCCTGGGGAGGCCAGAGAGGATGTGACAACATCTCCAGGAATGCAGAGCCCACGCAGGTGTGTTGGCAACCACGAACTTCCTTTTGTAAAGGGCTTGATAAATCAGTACCGATAACAGTAATAAAGCTCAACCACCCAACAGTCACTCACACAGAACTGGGACCCAGCACTTGGCCCTGGCAACTGCGGAGAGGAGGGTGACAGCTGAGAACAGTAATCCCTAGAGGTGGTGGCATGTGTTCTCCTAGCGATCCCTGGGCGTCCCTGGGACTTTTCAGGAGATTCTCAACGCCACAACTATTTTCACAATACTAAGACGTCACTTGCTCTTCTCACCCTCCTTGTCACACAGGTATACGATGGAATTTTCCAGAAGGGACAGGACATGTGATGGTATCATCGCCCTGATGACTACTAGAATGTGTGCTTGTGTATTCTTGTGTTTTAAACACTTCTCAGTTTTAATTTTAACACAATGAATGTTGAAAGACTTATCACACAAAAACAAAATACTTGGAGGGCCTCCATAACTTTTAAGTATTTAAGTGCTCTTGAAACCAAACCTCTCCACCGCCCCGTCCCAGCACCACACTTCATTTCCAGTTTAGCTTGAGTAGGTGCTTTTGAACAGGGGGTAGAGAAGGCAGCTTTATTATTATTCAGCTTGGGATGGTATCCTTTCCATCTGGACTTCCATTCAAAATGGCCAGAAAAATCTTAAATTTCCCCATGAACATTTGGTAAACTGAAACCATCGGGGGAAAGATGGGTTTCTCACCTTTGAACCCAGGTGGGGCAAAATTAGTGCGAAGACACCACCCTCCTCAGCTCCAGGACCCAGCAGTCAGATCTGAGTACCTGCTCAAAATCAGGTACAGGCTCAACAGTGAGCAAAGCAGACAGGTCCCCGCCTTCTCAGGGCATTCATTCTGGAGCAGAGGCAGATCACTCACAAAACAGCTGGGGAAACTGGAACTTCGCACAAGCGTGGGAAGGAGGTGAGCAATGTGTTAGGAGAGATTTAAGGCAGGAGATAAGGGGAGGAAGGCCCTGAGGATTCAGGTGTAATGAAGCATCCTAACCAGCTCTTCTGGGCCGTTTCAGGTTAGAAACCTCGCCTGCAGGCCCAGGTCCAGTTCACAGAAGGGTGCGACAGCTCTTTGATGAGCAGCAGGGCCACGCTGAGCCCCTCTGCAGGTGGGTGGGGGAAACTAGGGATCTCTTCCTCACCTCCCCAGCATAGACAGTGCTGAACAGGGTCGCAATGAGGAGAAACCCGGCTCTGAGGCGTTTAGAGAAAAGGATTCAGTCTTTGTTATCAGGGACACGGCTCTGTCATTCCACTGGGGGAGGGGGACGAACACAACCCGGAGGTTGTCATTGGTGGACACAGTGAACAGCCCAGAAATGACTGGAGGGAGAGGAAAACTTCAAAGGAATTAAAAAGAAAAGGAGAAAAGAAGAAAGTCCTGGAGGGCCAGACTAGAAGTACCGGGGAAGCCAGACCTTCGAGGAGCCATCCCGGGCCTCAGCCCACTTTCCCTCCCTCCCAGCGCCCACTCGACCCCTTGGGACCTGACGGACTGCAGTCTCTACCAACAAAACTAAGCCAGGAGAGCCCTGAGATTCTACCCCAGTAACTGTGGCAGACGCGGGAAAACTTAAATTTTGTTATCAGAGTTACAGCCAGACGCCTAAACGACGCAAATGGGTGGTGGAGGGGCGTTGTTGCAGGCGGCAGCATCCCAAAGTGGAAGGGGGGGGCGGGGCGGCAGAAACCTGGCAGCCCCACAGTGCCTCTGCAACCAGCCTGGCCACGCGCTCCGTTCCCCAACAGAGCGCGAGCTCCCGCCGGGTCCCGGGCAACCAGGCACGCGCCTGCGCCTGCGCAAATGGTCCACCAGCCGTAGCTAGTCTCCAGGTGCGCTCGCGCTTCCGGCCAGCCTTCCCGGGGCGGAAACTCCAGGGCCCGCGCATGCGCTTTCCGCTCTCCTGCTCAGTCCAGAGAAGAGGCCCACGGCTTCAGGTGATCCCGCCCCTCCCTCGCAGAGCAGGACCAATCGCACGGAGGTGGGCGGGATTTTCAAGAAGGCGTCCCGCCCACGCGCTGCGCGAGGCGTGTATCGATTGGTTGGCGCTGAGGGCGCAGGTGCGCGCTTCCCATTGGGTGTGGGCGGAGCGCGAGCTGCCGAGCCTTCTACGGAGGCTGCAGGTGAGCGCGCGCACGTGCCGCGGCTCCCGCCCGGCTCGGGTGCGCGCGCGCGGGCTCGCTGGGGAGGCGGCCCAGAGCGAGGTTGCGGCGCCTGTCGCTTCTGCTCCGCCCTCTCCTCCTCCTCCTCTGCCGTCGCGGCCGCCGCCGAGGCTCGTAAGGAGGGAGCGGCGTCCCCGCCCGCTGAGCCGCCAGTCCGACCCTCGGTCCTGCCGCGTGAGGAGCCAGCCAAGCGGAGCTCTACGCTGAGACCCGAACCGCGGCCGCTCCTCTGCAGGTGCTTGTGAGGAGGCGCCCGGGCCGCAGCTGCGAACCGAGTCCGCCGGCCGCGCACTCGCTCCCCGCGCTCCGAGGGGCGGTCCGGCTGGAGGAGGCCTCTGCGGAGCTCGGCGTCAGGATGAACCGCAGCAACAGGCACGGGACGGGTAGCGGCTGCCTGGGCACCATGGAGGTGAAGAGCAAGGTGCGCGGGGCCCGGCCTGGGCGGAGCGGCCGGTTAGATGGGGACCGGGGCCTGCGAGAGGCCAGGGACGGCCTTGGGATCTGCCCGGCTGTCTGGGACCGTCTTGGGGGGGGGGCGATAGTGGGATTTGGAGGCAGGAGATAGTGGATAATAAACTTATTGAGAAGGGGCGAGGGTGGGGGCGTTGGGTCTGCTCTTGCCCCAGGTAGGAAGAAGACCAGCGGAGCGCGTAATCTCCCCTAAAATACCATTCCTGTCCGAGGATGGGAGTAAGAGCCAAAGTATACCCGAGGATGAGAGACGTTTGAGCGCAGCGGAGTACTAAAAAGGTTTGGGGGGATTCTGCATGCTGGCCTGTGAGTCAAGGGTTTTTTTTTTAATACTCACGGTCACAAAATGTTATCCCTTTCAGTGATTCAAGGGAGCATCCAGTGGTGAAGGAGGGAGCCCAGGGAACTAAAGAGCCCTTTTAAAGTTAGCTTTGCCTCACGCTAGGGATTTTTCTGGCTCTTTGGTATGCATTTGATGTATAAAATTAACACTATCAACTTTCGTTTGAATAGCACTTGACAATTTGAGTCTACTTGCTCTTTTCATTCCATCCTGCTACCTTTTCACATCAAGTGTTTTCACTCTTGACCAGCAGTATGCCAATCTGCTGATAATTACGTCAGTATCTACTGAATTCCTAAATTGCAAGGCTCCCTGAGCAGGATTGTCTATAGGGATTAGTTAGGGAATGCTTTCCAAAGAGGGGTTTGAGCTGGAATTTGAAGGTGATCAGCAGCCACAGAAACATTTTCAGCAAGCATTTCATGAATTGAAGAGCCCAAAGGAACTTAGATAATCTAATCTGATTCTCCAAGAAGACTGAGAGCTCAGAAAGGTTATGACTCTGATAAGCTCTGTTCTTTCATGACAAAACCTTAAAGCCATTTTGCAGTGTAAGTTTTAGGCTTTATAGAATACAAGAGATGGGAGACGGGCTGGGCCCTGAGAACATCTGAAATAGGGTTGGGAAGATCAAAACGCATGAAAGAATATGAGAAAAGCAAAAGCATATCAACTTCAACAACAATGAGACATCATTGAATGTAAGACTATGGAGGGAGAATGCAAAATCAAGGAGTGATTTTCAGTGAAACCAAGTAAAGAAGGCTCTCTGGAGCCTGTGGGTAGAATGCTTTTTATTATCTAGAGTTGATAAGCAAAGTTCTGTAAGTTGCTGTAGCTGAGATCATCACATCAAGAATATCTGCATTCATTTTTCACATTATTTTAAAATGCTATTTTCAACCTAACTTATGTATCAGAATGGGCACTAGTTTCAGAAACCATTCTGTTTAATAAGAATAGAAGTGTAATGATAGTAACTTAAGGAACATGCTCTTTCCTGTGTCCTCCGTGGGACTGCCGTAGCAAATTGACGTGGCATGCTTGCACTGTGGGTTAAGATAACTCAAAATATGTAGAGCTTTTCCTCTTATGGTGGTGGTCATGGTTCTGTGCCCAGTGGTTGAATCTTCTCATGGTATTTCTGGTATAAATCTAGTTCGGGTTTGTGGGCGTTGAGATTAAGAGAAGAAAAACACTTAACGATATTGCATAATGTTAAAATTCAGTTTGTGTTCTTAATCTTGGTAGCAAGTCTTTAATTTTTTAATCAGGAAAAAAGGAGTAGGGATTCTGGGTGCACTGATATAGTCAAATGTTAATTTATCTTTCAGACTGGGAAACCTTGAGCACTTGGATTTAGACTAGAATTTCAGGCTTTCTGCCCTTCTCTCCTGTCAGCTGATTTGTGAATCTTTCCCATACTACTCTTTATATATTAGACCTGCCGTTCTGTACTTCTGGTGAACTTCTTAAATAGAATCAAGGCATACTGAGAACCTGCATCTCATGAAGTGTGGTCCTACTAGTGTACTGGCTGTTGACAAATAGACACAGTGTAGGTGCCGTTTCTAGTGCGTCTGTGACACCTGGTGTTTTAAATATACATTTATTTTTAATGGATTAAATTTTATAAAACACCTGGCATCGTCACCATTTAAAAAATATTTGGACAGACATGGTGAAACAATACTTCCTTTTTCATTGGTTTAGTGATACCACGGCTTTTTACAAAGTTGGTCGCTAAGGGATTGTAACCACAACTGGGTGATGTGCAGTCCGTGTCTCCGGAACTCTTTTTCTTCTGCACATAAAGCAGTGTTAACGTTATTATCTTTGCTCATGGAAGGGGAAATGGTACAAATAAAGTAGTGGATAATGCAAACATAACTATAGTTAAGTTGTGGTACCAGTTACCATGTGACTTTGGTAACTGATTTATCCTCTTGTTTCTCCAGAGTTGGGAAAGTTCTTAATCAGTAATCAAGGTGATGTCCCTTAATAACCTTGAAATAGTCTTTGAGCTGTACATTTCCTAATTATTATTCATGGATAAACAATATTAAAGTTAAGGTTGCATTTCTAGAATGTGCCAAAAGATGCTGGGAGACGGATGTCCATACACATTCTGAGTGTCCAGGACAAACTAGACCAGGCTGGGAAAAGTTGTAAATGACTCACATAGTGAATAGTTGTTGATTGGATCTTAATTTTGTCTCTTTACTATTTTTCTTCATGTAGTAAAAGGTTCTTTTAACCCTGTTGTTTTGCTGCAAGAAGCATAACAATTTCTCTCTTTTTTTTTTTTCTGCTGACATTGCAAAAGAGCACATCTACTGTGAAGCCATACAGTTTTCCATTGTTCTTATTATAACACTTAAGCAAGAAGAAAAACTGTTGAGCAAAGAATTTTCAAAAGCTTTAGCAAAAATATTGAAGCCCTAAAATGCTGTTATTAGATGTTACTGCCATTCATGTATCAGGGGCAGTAATAAACCCTGGGATGAATCAGAAAGCAATGGGATGTTATGATATCAGAATAAAGAAAATGGAGGAGAAACTATGACTTTTGATAACATCATAAGACTGACTCTGATACGAAGGGTGTTCCCAAGTTTTTATTTACTTTGAAACGTGTGACTAAACTTTTTGCGAGCTTTGGGTGTGAGTCACCTTATTTTCTTGACAAATGTTAGTGTTTATGTTTCAGGAATGTATTTTGGAAACTTTTAATTACTTATTAGAGGTAAGAGGTGGTTTTAGTAAGTTTTTATTTTAATTTAAAATGAGTGAGTAGTGTGGATATAAGCAAGGCAGATGAACTTCTTAGATACAGCAAGAGTTGTGAATCAGAGATCCCACAGGATCTTTGGGGAAGTGAATTGATGCGTTTGTAACCTACTCAGAGTATTCTGATAGGATTTCCTCTGCATGCGGCTTAAGGCCGTCTTAGTGGTACTTTACTATTTCTTGCCAATGGCAGATATTTAGAGGAAAAACGAGTTCAGTGGTCAAACACATTTGGCAAACATTTGTTTTAAAAAAAAAGTAGTGTTTTAATCAACCACAGAACTTAACCGAGCCTTTAATATCTGGCCTCCACAGTGATTCCTAAGAGGGTGATTACAGTTACATAGTATTCCCCAAACTTGTGTGGCCGGGACACTTTCCGAGGAAAGTTGACTAACCTGTCTTAGGTTTCCGCATTTGAGGAAATACCATGCTAGTCCCATAGTAAGTCACAGATCTTGTTTATCATGGACCAGATGAAGGCAGTCCTCGCACTGAATAAGAATCACTTAAATAATTTGGCATCTGGAGAGCAGAGGTGTGATTCTGGAGTCGGGAAGCAGACCAGAGAATCAAAACTGTGAAGATAAATATTGGGCATAATGTTGTCCTCCCTGTGTGTGTGATCCCTCTTAATACCTGTCATATAATTATTCTCTTTACCCACTAATTGGTGAGCTCTGGTGCAGGCCTGAGCCTTTCATCCTCTAGAGCCTTAGCCCTGTGCCGAGCACATAAACACTCTCCAGCGTTAATTGGATAGTTGGAGGACATGTATTTAATGTATTAACAAAGCTTTTTATTTTAGCATTGACATAGGGAAGATACTTCTTATCTCTAGGTCTTCTTTTATATGATGTACCTCTATTTGTATTGTGCTTTAATGCCAAGAAGCTCAAAGTCCTTTTTGTATATGTTGCTATTAATTCTTGCCACTTCCTGGGAAGTTGTAATTACTTTTATGGGGGAGGAGACTTAGATGCTTTGGTAACAGAATCAAAGACTTAGGCACAGCTTTGTGACCCCATCCATGGCCTGAGTGAGGAGATACTGTTGTCAGGATCTGGGCTCCAGTCAGGGTTTGTTTGAGCTGAGTCACTCTGCAGGACAGTCCCCAGTGAGGCCTGGGAACCCCAGGGATTAAGTTGAGCCTGCATCTCTTAAAGGGAATGCCCTTCAGAGATGCAGCAGTGAGAAGACACATTCCTGTGCCTTTCTTATGTTGTTTTATCTCCAGATAAATGAGGTTTCTGATAATAGACTGTGTCAATGGAACTGTCGTCTTTATTAGGGGAAATACTATGCCTGTGAATTTTTCTGTGTCATGCATTTTAAAATTGGGTCCTGTTACCTTTTTTAAAATTAATATGTTTATTATACTTATAGTTTGGAGCTGAATTTCGTCGATTTTCACTGGAAAGATCAAAACCTGGAAAGTTTGAGGAGTTCTATGGATTACTGCAGCATGTTCATAAGATCCCCAATGTTGACGTTCTGGTCGGCTACGCAGACATCCACGGAGATCTGCTGCCTATAAATAATGACGATAATTATCACAAAGCTGTTTCAACGGCCAATCCACTGCTTAGGATTTTTATACAAAAAAAGGGTAAGTACCACCGTTTAGGAAAATTGTTTTAGAAATAGAAGTTATTTTCCTCATTGATGAGATACACAGAGTTTGCCAGAAACTTAGTGAGTAGACATTTTGTGTGAATCTTCTTACTGTATTAACTCACAACATATTAAGACATCTGTGATACTGTTAGTTTAATTAACATCTTTACACGTCACTAACTGAACTTTAGAAAATTTGTGGTTTTAATTACTTTATAACCTCTTAGGTTTTTTTAAAAATAGAAATTAGGAATTTATTGAATCTTCACTTTGTTGAATGGAGTTTTTTCCATTCAGAAAGATGTGATAGAAAGAGTATGACTTTGGAGTCAGAGAAACATTCTACTTTTTTGGTGGCAACTAACTTTCAAACGCTGTATTTACTACTTAATAGGTACTTAAAGGAAAGTTATTTATTCTTCCTGGGTCTCAACGTTTTTAATCTATTGAATGAAAATACTATCTTACAGGATTACTAAGAAGTTTAAATGAGTTAAGTGCGGTGTCCTGGCATATAGTAGGCTCTGGTGAATGGTTTCTTTCCTTTTGGGATATTTTTCACAGAAATAAAATTAGTTAATTATCTGGAAAATTAGAGAGCAAGTCATTATTTTGGAGGAGTGTAAACATTGATGTTAGTCTTGCAAAAAAAAATGTGAAATATCCATTCTATATGGCAAACATTCAAATGCATTTTGAGTCCTAACACTTTTTTTTTTTTTTTTTACTTTGTGACCTCCTCTTTTGTGCGTGTCTGTCTGCAGATGTGTGTAAATAAATGATGTGTGCTGTTTGTTCCTTTGTCTTTGGTAAATGAAGAGGTTTGGAAAGGCAGCTTGAGAGCAACAAGCCCAGTATTGGTAGGATAATTAAAGCCTTCCTGTGTTTGTAAACCAACACAGAAAGCAGTTTGAGAGAATGGGTAGGGATTACCCTTGAAGGTGAAGCTTTATTTCCAGTCAGTTGATAAGCATTGGACCACTCCCAGGGCTTTGAAATTCCATTGATTGTATGTCTTTGCTTTTCTGGGTTTGGAGGAGCTAAAGTAACAACAAAAGAACCTTCGGAGGGTAGGGTAACATATGTCTGTATCACTCAACTACTTACAAAATACTTAGAAACACTTGCATTCTTTTTCCCAAAGACCCTGGAGATAGATTTCGCAGATATGTAACAGGGGTGTGGTATGTTTAGGGAATTGCTTCAGGAAGATTCATTTGGCTATTCAGGAAGAATTGGAGTGAGCAGCAGTCTTAGAGGAGAGAGCATGGACCAGGCGGGGTAGAGACACTGGGAAGCTGCCCCTGCAGGGAAGAGGACGGTGAGGAAGATAAAAGGCAGTGTTTGGGAGTCACTGCGCTCCCCTCTGGATGGCATGGAGTTGAAGAGGAGGCCAGCAGAAAATAGCTTTCTGGATTTGAGCCTGGTGGCTGGGACAGTGCCATAAAACAGGCACAATTTGGAAGAGAGATTGACTTAGAAAATTGGTTTGGTTTTAGGACACAAAAGCTTATCTGGCTGGTGAGCTTCAACACGGTCATGGTAGGAAATCAGAAATGGTGGACTGGAGCTTAGGATGGAAATCTAGAAGCTAATCAGAGACTTGAAAGTCTGCAGAAAAGTTGAGAATTTTGTGGGGTGGACATAAGGGCTAGTTGAGATGAAGACCAGGGATAGTTCTTCGAAAGCTGTAAGGGTGTAAAATGTTGGAGAAGGAAGGACTGACTGCAGTAGAAGAGAGGAGGACAAAACATTTGAGTGGATTTTGTCATTTTAAGCAGAATGATTTAAATCATTATTGTTGAATAGGAGGGCTTTCTTGTTCTAATTTTCATCACAATCTAATTGCTGTTTAGAATGTGTATTTAAATGTAGAATGACTATTTTTAAACTGCTGCCCATCTGACAAACTTGTTGGATTATCCTCTTTGTTAGAAAGATTATAGGCATTGGATTATACCACCACATGTTTTTGTTACTGGAATTGTAACACTTAGGTGATCATAGGATTAATCCTTACATCTTTTGAGGGTAGTTATCTTCTGCTCTTTCCTTTTTAAATATGTTTATATGTGAACAAAAGTTTTCTATGCTGTAGAGGTAAATGTCCAATACAATGAGTAGCCTTTAGAATTTGATTTAGAAACAGGTAGTCCATTCAGTAGAAAATTTCTGTTGTTAATATAAATATAAATTTAATACAGATACGGCTTAAGCAAAGAATGAAAGTCAGTTCGTTGATTCATTCCCACTTAACGCCCTCTGCTGATGACCTCCACTGCATCCAGAGTGAAGTCCTTCCTGATTTGGACTCCACAACTCATCTTCCTCATCTCCTACCTCCACGTCACAGCAGCCACACTGGTTTTCTTTCTGTCTCTCAGGGCTTCTTGCTGTGTCTGTGCTTCTGTATGTACTTGCTGTTCCTTCTGTAAAGGATGCTCTTCCTGCAGCTTGTCCCACGGCTGCTTCCTCATCCTTTGGATCTTAGCTCGGATAACTTTCTCAGAGGGCTCTCTTCTGATCACCCCCACCCTCCCACCTTTACCAGATTACCCTCTGGAGACGTGGAATTTACCTTGTTTAAGCAGAGTTAGTATGTATACTTACTGTCTGTCTCACAGAGTTACATAGCGCCCGTGGTTTGTGGTGATCCATTTTTTCTTTTAAACGAAGCTCAGCAGATGCTTAAGTAGAGCACTGATTTTACATAAACTTTAATGGACATTAAATTCAGGAAACTAATACACAGAACATGACATAAAGTATAGTTACACTTTTCTGCTTAATTACAACACGTTTTCTCTTTTCTTTGCCTTTTGATTCCAGTTTAGTAATCAGCAGGGCAGACCAGACACTTGATAAGGCACCAAGTGATTAAAAAAAAAAAATTGGAAAACCATTTAAAATTTTAAAACCATGTGACCTTTAAAAATCTGACACACTCTACCAAATAAGGTTCCTTTAAAGTGAAAGCTCATGATTGAAAGCATAAACCACTTCATAGCCTAACTCAGAGGTAGTGTTGCTGCATATCTTGAAAAGTGTCATGTTTTACAACAATTTATTGTTAGAGGAAAAACCCCAGACTGTATTTCCAGGGGTGTTATCGTGGAAGCAAAAACAAAACAAAAAACCTGGTATCTTAAAAGTTGTTTTCAGAGAGAATTCCCAGGTCTTTTGCCAGCCCCCATCCCCTGGAGTTTATAGAGTATCCTCATTTATTTGGGGGAAGAAGAGAAGGTACATAGTAGAGTCCTCCTTCTCTTGTCGTTTAAGTTATTACTGTGCAGAAAATATTTAAAGATCGTACCTTTAAAAAAAAATACTCAGATCATTCTTGTAGGTTTGGGATACATTTAGGGAAATGTGTATTTTTCAAAAAAAAAAAAACAAAACCTCCCAGCCAGTCCTGATGATCAGCCAAGTCTCAGGCCTGTTGATATGCAGGGACCTCTGGCCAGATCTGATCAGAACATCTGCACCACAAGTTCTTGCCAAACTGCCATCTGTTTCAGTGTGCCATCAGACAAGTACCTGGGTTTATTCAAAACAGTATGTTGGAAACACCAGAAGGGCCTTGCTTGAAACATCGTCTCCCTTACGAGGCAGACTTGTGGCCCAGACACCTGTAAGTGGGCAGTCACTTCAATCATCTTTTAGAACCTTACTGTGCAGTGGATGATATCTGGGAGATGTACTTTAGGTTTATATTTTAACCAGTCAGGGTTTGCTTTAGAAATAGCCTAAGGGATATACATTTAAATAAATTGTAAATTGTAAAAAATAATAATAATAATAATAATGTCACCAAGCCTGTTAGAACTGTTTTTCTAATGGTTTCAAACATATTTCCCCATCTCTGCTGCCTCTGCTCCAGGCCAGGTACTGTCCTAAGTTACTGCAGTAGCCTCTTGTCTTCCCCTGCAGGTCTGTTCTCCAGCTTACAGCCAGGGTGAGCTTTATAGAAAAACCAAAAGCCCTTGGTTTTCTCGCCTTTGCCCTTAGGCTGAAGTCCGTCATCCTCCACACTTTGCTGGAGGCCCCGTTTGTCTGCAGGGCCCTGGCTGCCTCTTGCCCCTCTACCTCTCCCCTGTCCCACACTGTTCTTACTGCCTCAAACTCTGAACTCCTCTGTCTACTCCATCCTCCCCCTGTCTCTGTGTTTGTTGTATCTGTGCCTGAAAGTTCTTCCCTGCCTTCTACTGGTTTCTTTAGCTCCTGGTTTCTTTTCCAGTCTCAATAGAAACCTCATTTCCCTGGAGAAGCCTTGCCTTACCCTGCAGACCCCGCTAGGTTCCCACTGACATCCTCCCTCAGCCCAGGATACTTCCCGGGTCTTGGCACCTTTGTAATAATTTAATTCTTCCAGGTTCTTTGTTAATTGCCGTCTCTTCTAGTCTGTAAACACCATGAAAGCAAGCACTTTAGCTGTTCTGTTTACTGGATCTGCAGCACAGAGCATAGTGGTAGGTGCTTCTTAAATATCTGGTGATTGATTTTTCTTACATTAGGAAGTAAAGGGATCTGCAGAATTTGAATATTGCCTTAAGTGATGCTTAATCCTTTTAAAGTTGCCACATCTATTTCATTTAACCATTTTGGATAAAAACAAAGGTTGGTAAACTCAGGCTTGCTGGCTGTTTTTATAAATAAAGTTTTCATGGAACACAGCCATGTTCTCTCCTTTCTGTATTGCCTGCGGCTGTTTTTGCAACAAAAACCATATGACCTGCAATACTTAAAATATATACTGTACAACTCTTTACAGAAAAAGGTTGTCCACCCCTTGATTAGAAGAGTTTCAAAAATCATTTCATTCTTCCCTGCCTTCCCACTGAACTTCAAATTGGCCATAATCTTGAACTTTCCTGATGACTCTACCTTATCTGTTACTGTTTTGTTACTGTACAGGGCTGCTGATAGAATTTATATAAAGCTTTGTTTCATTTGTTTTCAGGTTTGCTATTTTTTTCACTGTAGGCTTTTATTTTTTGTATCTGTGCTGGGCACTCATGTGTGGACCCTCACCTCTGACTCTGTGACTTATGTATGACTCTGTGAGCTAAAGAATGAGGTAACCAGGGTTTTCAGAATTAATGTTTAAAGAGTAAGAGGTTCAAAGGGAGGGCCTGCAGGGCTCCCTTCCTCTGTGAGTAAAGCACAGGTGCTTTTGTGCGTAAGGAAGTGAGACATCAGTTTGGCTGTTCGGCGGCATTCCAGGTACGGATCCGTGTGCGCCCCAGCTAGCTGAGAGTGTCGGGCCCGGGGTGGGCGAGGTCGCACCGGACGAGCCCACGCTGCATGCTGCTGCGGAAGCCTGAGCTTACTCAAGTGAAAGCTCGCCATGAGCCAGGTTTCCAGCTTCCCATCTCAGTCTGAGCTCTGTACTTTGACAGACATGCTCAGGTGGAACGTCAGCCCCGTTGCCTGTGGAGGTTCACCTTTACACTTTAAACCGACACTCTGCACCCTGGCTGGCTGCCAAAATATTTCTTTTCCCAGTGGCTGGAAACTGATTAGCTAGATGGGAGAACAAAGGTGCCTTTGTGCTGGGGCATATTGCTTTTGAGAATTTAGCAGAGAGCATTCAAACAGAGTCTGGATGCGATGCCAAATTATGCAGATTTGGGGGTTTTTTGGTCAGGTTTCCATGAATAGGTATGTAGGCAACTTAGTTTTGTTTTCTGTATGGTCTGGAATTTCCCTTATGAAAATTGTGTGGGCTTTCTTAATTGATTGTAAAATGCAAATATATAATTTTGAATAAATACATTCAGTAGAAGACAATTGTTGATAGATTTTTGGCCACATTTTTTACCAAAAAGAGTCTTTGGTCAGTGGATTTACTTCCCAAGCCAGATCATAAATTTCTGTCTTTGTAAGAAACACACTTCTCTGTAAATGAAGACAAAATTATCCCCCAGGGTTGGGGGATGGGAGAATGCCAAAAAATAAGTATCTCTAGTCTTATACATTTATTGGAAACTGGGTTTTGAAGCGTGTTCAAGCAGCGTGAGAAAAGAATACTGCGTTCTCCACTCTGACAAACAGGGACACCTTACATTTGCTGTGTGAACTGAATGTGTAAGGTACTGGCCTAGTAAGAAAACCTGGGTCCAGTCTTTTGTCTGTAACTATAGTTTGTACCCTGAATTTCCTGATCTGTAAAGTAAAGGTGATAATACTTATCAGTGAGGGTGCTGAGAGGCAGGGGACGAGAGACTGCAGTCAGAAGCCCTGTGCAAACACAGTCTGGTGATACTACTGTTTTCTGTAGCAGTGATTGAGATGAGGAATTTAAACTAGTTCTTACGGGGGTGGACTTTCGCCCCTTTATATTTATTAAATACTTGTTTATCCTTGGAGAATCAGACTCTTTAGTTTATCCCATTCCAGTTATTTTTGAAACATGATTTTACCTTTCGTGCCTGCAGTTAATTCCGTTTCCTTTCCTACTTCTCATTCTCTGATGAGATGTGCTGTTTGTTGATGGTCTACCTCCAGCAGTGTGATTAAAGAAATACCTGGTTTTTGGTGTCCTGTTTTCCCTAGTTTACATCAGAGATTATAAATTGCTGGCTTGAAGAATGCCAGGTGTTATTTGGCTCAAACAGGTTTTTGTTACTGAATTAGATGTCACAATTTTAAAACAGGATTTTTTTTTTAAACCTAAAAAACCAAGAGACTCTGGCAAATTGGACAGGCCACACAAATTGCTATAGTCCATAAAGAGAAGCTGCCTGGAGCTAGGGCAGCTGTGCCACTAAGTGGGGCAGGAGCACTGCACTTTGCTAGAGTCCTCACCGTTCCCTGTTGTCTCTGTCACCAGCACTGAGACAAAATGTCATTGGCACTTGATTGTTTTTCACACTGAAGGAAAAAGTTTAAACTCTTATACCTCATCCTCTTTCAAAAGTGAGAAAATGAAAGATTAAGAACTCCCCCAGAAAATGGAGGGAGAGTGTATTTGCAGAACAAAATTCCTGTGTTTAATATGCATTCATTTAATTCCATTATCATTTCATGTGTATTATCTACTTCGTTTAACAAACAGACTTCGGAGATACTGTGGGTTCAGTTCAGTTCAGGCTTCCCATGAATAGATATGCAGGCAACTTAAGTTTTGTTCTCCATTTGTATGATCTGGAATTTGTATTGTCTGCCACAATAAAGCTAATATTGCAATAAAGCCAGTCATTAGAATTTTTGCACAAATTAGGTGTGCAATATCGGTATGTCAAAAAAAAAGTATGTAACAATTTTGAAGTACTTTTTTGCTAAAAAAAAAAAAAAAGGCTTGCCATCACCTGAGCCTTCAGCAAGTCATAATCCTTTTGCAATAGTAACTTCAAAGACCAGTGATCAAAGAGCATCATAGCAAGTGTAATAATTTAAAAGTTTGAAATGTTGCAAGAATTAACAGAATGTAACCCAAAAACATGAAGTGAGCAAATGCTTTTGGAAAAATGGCGCCCACTTGCTCCATGCAGGATTGCCACAAACCTTCAATTTGTTAAAAAACGCTATTCGCGAAACACAGTAAAAAGAGATATGCCTGTCCACTGTCTGCCCAGCCTCTAATATAGGTGTTGGAGCTTCAGAAGTGTCCGATTTCATGTCATTGAGTCGAATATCATAAACATGCAAATTGGAGGGTTTTAAACAACATAGGGAAAAAACATTGTAAATATCTTGTTTTAAATGGTGTTTAAGAATGTGCTTGTGAGATTTATCAGAATGTCATTTGCCATACTTAATGTTGTTTAAGTCATTGAGCTTTATCAAATTTAACCTCAACTTTTGGTAGTTTTATGGTGTATGCTTGAGAGGGCCACCTAGTGGTTGTTTCCTGGTATAGCATGTCTTACTACTGTACTACATTAAAAATTTTTTTTAAATTTATTTTAATTAATCTTTTGGGGGGTGAGGTAATTAGGTTTATTCATCTATTTCTCTAGAGGTACTGGGGCTTGAACCCAGGACCTTGTGCATGCTAGGCATGCATTCTGCCACTGAGCTATATCCTCCTCTGCCTGTACTACATTTTGATCTGATTAGAATAAGCTAATATTCAACAGGTTTGCTTATGTACTAAATATATTTGAGCTATCCTTTCTGTACAGATTCTGCTGTAGGTAAATGGGTGTTTTTACAACATTTCTATAATTATTTTATTTTATTTTTAAACAGAAGAAGCAGACTACAGTGCCTTTGGTACAGACACACTCACAAAGAAGAAGAATGTTTTAACCAATGTGTTGCGTCCTGACAACCATAGGAAAAAGCCACATATAGTCATTAGTATGCCCCAGGACTTCAGACCTGTGTCTTCTATCATAGACGTGGATATTCTCCCAGAAACACATCGTAGGGTCCGTCTTTACAAATACGGCACTGAGAAACCCCTAGGATTCTACATTCGGGATGGTTCCAGTGTCAGGGTAACACCTCACGGCTTAGAGAAGGTCCCAGGGATCTTTATATCCAGACTGGTCCCAGGAGGTCTGGCCCAAAGCACAGGACTATTAGCCGTTAATGATGAAGTTTTAGAAGTTAATGGCATAGAAGTTTCAGGGAAGAGTCTTGATCAAGTAACAGACATGATGATTGCAAACAGCCGCAACCTAATTATAACAGTGAGACCAGCAAACCAGAGGAATAATGTCATTAGGAACAGTCGGACTTCCGGCAGCTCCGGCCAATCTACTGATAACAGCCTTCTTGGCTATCCGCAGCAGATCGAAGCAAGCTTTGAGCCAGAGGATGAAGACAGCGATGAAGATGACATTATTATTGAAGACAATGGCGTGCCACAGCAGATCCCTAAAGCTGTTCCTAACACTGAGAGCCTAGAATCATTAACACAAATAGAACTCAGCTTTGAGTCTGGACAGAATGGTTTTATTCCTTCTAACGAAGTGAGCTTAGCACCCGTAGCAAGTGGCACAAATACAGAATTTGAAACATGTGCTCCAGATCAAAAACTCTTAGAAGAAGATGGAACAATCATAACACTATGAAACTGCTGTTTGAATGTCTTCTGAGTGAGAATGCCGTGGAGACTTGTAAATTTGGCTAGTTTAATGCATATATACCTCTGAACCAGTGCTCTGGGATAGGCATGGAAAAAAAATAATATTGCAAGCTTAAAATGTTATTAAAATAGTAGTTTGATAATTAATATAAACTGGTGAGTCAGAGGTGGATCTAAGTCTAAAACAAAGGGGCCTTTGCTAATGAAATTATGTGCTTTTTGCTATTTTGTCTGTAGAGAACTGGACAGTAGAGCACATTCCCAGAACTACACGAGAGGACTGGGTCATTTCCGTTCGAAGTGGTTGCATATTTAACCTGCTGTGCAGAGCCCAGTTAATTTTTCCTTTAACTATATATTTTTGTAATTCTAATGTGAAGAAGTCTGAATATATCTTTCGGTACTTCGGGGACCTCAGCTCCTACATTCCCCATTTTTATTTTGATTTTTTAATATTGTTCCTCTGTTGCTAATTATAATACGTAATTTTTTCAAATGCTTTTTTTTCCCTAATTTCTAAGAAATCAAACCAACTGACTGTTTTTAGGAGTTCCTTCCTATGTTGTAAAGTGTTGAAGCTGTGTTCCTGAATGAAGAAACTCTAACCGTTGTTCAGACCCGTGTTTGTCCATTGTATAGCTTCCATATTTGCCAGCTCATTCCGTTTGGGTATAACTTATGTTGTAAAAGGCAATTCCATTGACTCTGGTAATATGGGAGACTCTCTCTCTTAACCTTTTCTTGTCCTCATTCCAAATCTCGTTTGAAATCATTCCTTTTGTTGTTTGTGTGTGTGTGTGTGTTGTTGGTCTGCTTTTATATATACTCTTTTAATGTATTTGAGTAGTGTGAATTATTTTTGTTTTTTAAAAAAATGCACCCAAATTAAGAGATTTTTACACACAGGACAACCTTGTGCACTTTTTATATGAAAAATTGGGGTTTTCCTTAATGGGATTCTAGGAACACTGCCTACACTTTATGAAAAGTACGTAGTATTCACCTTTGACAGGTAGAGTGTATCTCAGTTAATTTTATGAGGCTATTTATTACTTTCCAATGCATCCACTTAGAACAAGGTAAGAGTAAGGCTGCTAACTTCCATTCCTTTCCTGATTTCATCTGTGGTGTGCACAGGCACCACAGGATGCTGTATATAGAGACAAGATAGCGTGGACTGCATAAGTTCCCTGTGGCTTTTGACTATTCCTCTCAGAGTTATTTATTGATTAATTTTATGGTAGGGCTAGAATGGATACCTTAATAACAATTGTGTGCTATTAAAACAATGAAGAATCAAATGACTCCGATTTGAAGGATATTTTCTTTATATGGTAACAATAGATAAAGAAGTAAAGTCTTGATTAAATGAAGATCACTTGACTCAGAATACTTCCATGTATTTTGTTCACATTACCACTAAACATATTATCACTGAACTATTAACTGCACATTATGTAATACAATGTACTTTTTGTTGAATTCATTGAAGTTCTTCCACTTATATAACCACTGTTTCTTAATGGCATTCCAGGTTTAACATTCTGTAAGTTTTATATATTTGACTCTTGAAGGGCAAATGTTAATATGTAGAAGGTTAAATTTCATTTATAATTATAAGCGGTGCAGGGGTTCAACATTTTAAGTAAAAATACTTTCACATACTACCTCTCTTTCTCTCTCTCTTTTTTTTTTAGCAAAGTTTTAACATCAGAACTTTCTCTTAGGGGAAGAAATACTTCAGGGCTTGACTTTTTGTACAACTTTTAACTGTTAAATACAGATTTGTCTTGTGTGTATTCATGAAAATGGAAATCAAAGCTGCTAATGCTTTTTACTTTAATCATTCTTTTAAGGGTATATGTCGGCAGTCTTTTCAACCAGATCTCTCATTTAAATTATTGGTGAAATAATTGGTTACTAGGTTTATTGTATAACCAATAGGTCTTGGTTATACAATAAAATGTCGATTGGTAGTCTGAATTATTTCAAGTGTACTTTATTAACAAAAATGTCAGTGGATTCGGCATAAAGTTTTATAGTACTAAATGTCAAGCTAACTGTGAATTTTGTTCTCTATCTTAAGTAAATTTATAATAATGTCCTCATGAGCTATCAACAAAATATATGTACTTTTGTGAACTATGGATTTTCTAATTAAATTTTACATGCAACATGATTTTTACATGAATGATACTTTGTTTAAACTATCAAATGTCAGTATTTTACTACAGTTTTATTATAAAATGTACATTATCACTAAATGAACTTTGATTTTAAAAATCAAATTAGCTTTAGTTGTATATTATTTTTTACAAATAAAGATAGACTTGTATAAAGGCTACTTGCTTGTTTGCAAATATATGAAAAGTCACCTAAGAACTATTTACCAAGCACCCCTTAATAGAAGATGGGTAAGGAGAAAATGCTAAGTTATAACAGGACCCTGGCTTCCTTAACTTAATCTTTTAAAAGACCAGCATCAAATTTTATGCATGTTTACTGCAACTATGAGCATATGGCTGTGGACTGGAAGATAGCATTTAAAATGCAGTTAAATTTTGATAATGTAAGAGGTTATGCGTGGTATCCATCCAGAATTATCACTTACATTGTTTAAGATTATTTGAAGCAAGACAAAGGTAGTTTGTAAAGTGATAGTTTATCTTACGAAATTCAAATTCACTTACACTTTTTATTGCCACTCTAGGTATAGGTATTGCCTATGTGGACTGAATTCAGCTTATACTGAACAATGTAAAAGGCCTGAGATAAAACAGACTCTCTTCCTAAGCCATTTCTAATCCCAAATTAGTCACCTTGTCATTGGCTGAATTGATCTCTGCATTAACCCTCCTGCCAACCACTGTGCAGGATAATAACTAATTCCTTCCCCAGTTTAAAAACAGATTGAAAGTCCTCTGAGTAAGAATTCAGTATCATGTGCACAGAACCCTTCACATCCGCGATTGGTATAGATTGGGTTGCATTCATCTCGGTTTCAGGGCCTCTGAAACAACGGTGTGGAACTATAACATCCCTTTCATCCCCAAATATGACCCCAGTGCTGTTTGTATCTTGAATTCCTTGTTTCAAGTTTCCAGTCTGGCTAAAGAATTACATTTGATTTTGAGGAAACATCATAGAAGTCATAGAAACGTACAAAGAAAAGCCAGCCCTCCTGTTCTGGTTGTACGCCTTCAGGTGCGCAAGTTAATGGTCGGCAGCAACTGGTCTTTATTTGCTCGGAGTTTCCCATCTTTTAGGTTGTTGAAAGGTTTAATTGTAGGTGACGAAGCTTTAAGAGTTGTGTGTGTCAGTGACTTTGGCAGCTGAGCTCTTAACAGATTGGGGAGCCCCTTAAAAGACACAAAGTCTTGACGTTATTATTTGCGACAATTTATCATTTGGTGATGGTGGCTGTTAACTGGAAGGTAAAGGACAAATTAGTCGTGCTTCCTAGTTATATTACACGCTACTCAAGTGCTGCAGTTAGGTGGGCGTCTGACTAGCTATTACAAGGTAAATGGAAAGGAAATTATTCTGTTAGATTTTAAAAACCCTTAGTGGGTAGTAGTCTGCCAAGATTTAGGTAGATTATATTTTTTTTCATTGTTTTTTTAAAATATTTTTACTGAAGTACAGTCAGTTTACACGGTTGTGTCAGTTTCTGGTGTACAACACAGTACGTCAGTTATATAGGAACATACTTACAGTTGTTTTCATATTCTTTTTCATCATAGGTTACCACAAGAGATGGACTGTAGTTCCCTGTGCTATACAGTATGAACTTGTTTATCTAAATCTCGAATTCCCAATTTATCCCTTCCCACCCCCTTTCCCCACTGGTAACCATAAGTTTGTTTTCTATGTCTGTGAGTCTTCCTGTTTTGTAAACAAGTTCGTTTGTCTTTTTTTTTTTTTAGATTACATATATAAGTGATATCATATGATATTTTTCATTCTGTTTCTGGCTTCATTTAGAATGACATTCTCCAGGTCCATTGATGCTGCTGCAAATGGTTTAAAAGCTAATGTGTTTATCCAGTTACTTTACAACATTTGATGTGTATTTTATAAATTAATTTTATTTACAAGCTGTATTTATGTGTTTTCCCATTTTAAAAAGCTCTCTTTTGGAAAAGTTCTCCGTGTAATAGAAAATCTTTTTTTTCTAGTTCACTATAATTATATAGTTCATCGTAATTCTAAGGGATGGATAACGAAGTTATTTAATACAGTGTAAGTAAAGGTAAGTCAGACTTTTTTTTTCAATGATACAGAAAATATGTAAATTTGTTCTTATCTAAAAAAAGGCTGAAGTCATGTTTTTGGCCACTAAGCATATTTGTTATAAAAGGAAACTAAAGTGGCTGAAAATAAAAATGACTATAATTTATAATTCAAATTGGGACACTTTTGAGAGTGAATGGGTTTGCTATTAATTTGTGGGGGCACAAACTAGGTGTTTCAGGTAAATTATAATGTGAGTCACTATATTGAAGAGACTACAGCATAGTGGCTTTCAAGCATTGTTTAAAAACTGCACCCCACTGTAAGATGTGCCTTGAACATTGTGGTCCAGCACACAGATGTGTGTGTGTGTGTGTGTGTGTATAATATATACCTATATAAGGAACATTTCACAAAATGAAACTTGTTATGTGAAAAATGCTGATTTTCTATTCCATTTTTTTAGATGTTTATTGGGCTATCCCAAGACAACTTCAGGATGTACTGTTTGGTTTTTTGATTTGATTTGTTTTGTCTGTTTGTTTGTTTGTTCCCCTTAACAGAGGCATTGGGGATTGAACCCAGGACCTCATGCTCGCCAAGCACTAGCTCTGCCCTGTCCCCCAGGCTGTACTGTTTGAAAAACACTTGCAGAGCACTTTGTTTCCCGCTTGAGAAATTTGCCGTGGAAAATCCTAGTGTTTTTTTCCTAAGGGGGAAAAAAGCACTGTATTGCTTGCTTGCTTTTCTGTTCTGAAATAATTTCAAAACTAAAACAAAAAGAGTTGCATGAAAAGCACAGTGTATATATCCTTCACCCAGATTATACCCACATCTGCTTTCTTTCTCTCTCCTTTTTCCTGAAACATTTGAGAACTGGTTGCAGAGACCACAACCCCTTAAGCCCCTAAAAACAAGCGTATATCTCCCTGAGTACAAGGACACACATTCCTTCAGACAACCACAGTTCAGCTCTCAAATTCAAAACCTTTAACATCGATGCAATAATACCTATTACACAGAAACCGTACTAGAATCTCACCAACTGCCCCCACAGTGTCCTTTACAGGAAAATTTTCCCTCCATCCAGGGGCTAATCCAGGATCATCATTCAGGCATCACATCTCCTTTAATCTGGAACAGTTCCTCAGCTTTTGTCTTTCATAATATTGACATTTTTAAAAAGTAAGGTAAATTGCTTCGTAGACTGCCCTTCGATTTGGATTTGTCTGTTTCCTCATAATTAGATTCAAGTTATTCATTTTTGGCAAGAGCACTGTGTACGGGACATTACATCCTCACTGTGCCATGTCAGGAGGCACATCTCGTCGTTTTACTTCAATATTGTTAATGTTAAAACATTTCCAGTGGGGGGAAAGTTGTCCTTGTACACAACAATTGTACACAATTATTATGTGTTGTCCATTATTCTAAGTATTCTTATGCTGACCAACATTAACAAGGACTTACAAAGGCATCTGTTTTCAACATCCATTTATTCTATGTCTTGTTTTCTAATTGAAGAAACAATAGAAAATGGTGATATGGCAAGAATATTCTTGAGTGTCGTTTGCTTAAGTCCATTTGTGGACCCAGTGATTATTTCTTCTGGCACTGACCTGAGTGGAAGGAAGCCACCCCAAGAAAACTAACATCTTGCGCGTGGTCATGCTCTTGAGAGCGCTAGTTGGAGGCTTCTGCCTCTGGATTCTTTGGATTATGAATAAACCCGACTCAGCTTGCTTAGCTAAAAAGAGATGCACTGGCTCACGCAGCTGAGCCACCGGGACCAGCACTTCAGCACAGGTATCACCCAGCAGGGCTGCTGGTGGGACTTTCTGCAGTGAGGGGAATGTCCTGGTTCTGCTCAGTCCAAGAGGGAGTCACCAGGCCATCTGTGGATACTGCATATTTGAGATGTGACTCGTGCAACGGAGAAACTGAAGTTTTAGCTCTATGTAGTTTTAATTAATTTATTTAAATTTAAATAACCACGCAGAGCTAGTGCCTGCTGTATCTTACAGCACAGGCTAGAATCTCCATTTCTTGCTGTGCTTCCGTCTGGGCTGGGTCAGTGAGGGATGGTTCCTCAAAGAAGAATCAGGCAATCAGGGGGCTGTCACCTCATGAAAGAAGGACCCCGCGGAAGGGAAGTGAACACAGTGGCTCCACTTGCAGCTTTGTGAGTATTTGGGTATACGTTTTTCATAAAGGAGAGAGTTAAAAGCATAAAGTGCTATGCAGATGGGAAATAGGGACAGAGAGCAGTCCTCCAGCAAAGGAAAGTGGTAAAGGCGGAAACGGAATTTGGGGTCTGGTGGCAGTGTTCTGAATTTGAAGGGAAAGTTTAAATCTCATAACAATGACAACATTTGGTTTTGTGCTTTCAGGCATTATTGTTTATTTTTATTGTATTTACAAATTTAATATATAAAGAGTACATAAATCCAACAGAAACTTTGATCTGAAATGGCAGAAAATTCCAATTTTATTACTTTTTTAAAGAGAAATGAGAGAATCGTGATCTTAGAGCAATGGGTAAGTGTAATGTCCCAGGGGCTGGCGTGGGGCAAGGTGGGCAGGACTGGTGAGTCTTGCTACACACACACACACACACACCACAGCATTGTTGCCGCTTGGGTATGTGTGGAACCAGTATTACCAACTTTTAGGAAGATATTAGAAATCCAGAATTTCACATGAAACATCCTGATTTTTAAAACAACTGCTGAGACAGACCAAACAGGCCCAGGGCCTGCAGGCTGCCAGCTTGCCACCACTGTCTCAGAAGCTCAGAACCATGGACTATCAGTGGCTCTCATTCCTTTGCTGTGAAACCACCTCCTCAAAGGTGAGGACTGAACCAGGTGATGTGTACTGAGGGTTGAGGACGATGCCTGAGTGTTAATAGGCACTCAGTGAATGTCAGCTGTTCTGTCCACTTCTCAGGAAGATGGCTGAGGCCCAGAGGGATTCAGTGACCAGCCCAAGGCAGCCCTCCAGCCTTGTGACTCCATAGTGTGGTCCCCAGACAGCAACGTCAGCAGCACCTGGACCTGTGTTAGAAAGGCAGGTGCTCAGGCTGAACAGACTTTGGCTGGTGGGGCCCAAAGATCTGCATTTTAACAAGCTTTTCCCAGGTGCTTCCTGTGCACGTGACAGTTTGAGAAGTTCTGACATCCATCTGTCTCTCTCCATCACTCATAGCAGAACTGCTTTAATGAGCATGGCTTATAAATTCTTCTAAAATCCATAAAGATGTACGGAAAGACTTCATCTACTCAGCTTGCGTACACTGTACTCTTAACTCCCTTGGCAAAAGGAAGCTTCAGTCTCCAGCCGCCTGTGCAAGGGATCCCACTTCCTTAAATTCATATAATCTGACTTTCCAGAATTGCAGTTTTGATCGAATACAGTAACTCCCCACACAGATCATTAGTGGTGTGCAGAAAATAAGCCTGTGAAAACTCCAGGTTGGATTTTTGTGCTGGTTTATCCACCAACAGAGAAAAGGCTAGAATTTGACTAGCAGTACAACCCACAGATTGTATCAGTACTGCATTCCTTTTCCATCCAGTCTCCTAGCAGTGCCTGAAACGACAGGGAAATAGCATTCATGGCATTGTTCCACCAGGACCTGGAGCAGGTTCCGCTCAGATGAAACAGGGTGCTGTTTTTATAGAACATAAGAGTTCTGTTCCCAGGCTTTCTGCCCCGCCAGTGCGTACTAGCTTTAAATCTAAAAGTCAGTTGCAAATCAGGTTTCCCTCAACATTCCCAGAGGCCTTCAGCTGTTGTCTCAGGTATGTGCCGGGGTGACTCAGGCAAAAATCTGTATGCTTAGTGACTCAGAAACTAAATCATTAACTTGGTAAATACCTGCCAAGCACAGGTAGAGGAAGCTTGAAGGAGAGAATGTGGGCCTCCCAATAATGCCGGGATGATGATGCCATGAGAACAGCAATTCTGATCAGTATTGCTTCTCGAGTGGCTCAGTGACTAACCCCAGAATCATCTGGAGTCAGAAAGAATCTCCCATCAGTCACTGTCCGGAGCAACAACCCACACTCGGTAATTTACCAAGAATGTAGATTTCATTTGTTTGAATCTTTCTTTACCTGGTAAAGCAGAGAAAATGCGGAAAAGGATTCTTGGCTTAAAAACACACATACAGACAATTTTGACTAGTTGATTTTAAATCCGGTACATGCATTTACACAGACACACACATACACACAAATCTAGTCTGCCAGAATGTGAAATTAATGTTAACGTGATGTATGCTTCGGCACTTACCTACACAAAATGCCAGACAATACTTGAAAAATGATTCCCAACACATCTCACCCCAAAACGGCTATCGTAATAATTTTTCGGTCCCCAGTGGAAAGCAACAGTAAAACCTTTGCAATAAAACCTTTACAAATCAATTGCAACCCGCAAGGGCTTTTCTAGTGAGCTGGCCTCGGTGTCCTCCCTCCACCCCCAGGGGGCTTTGGCTGGTGCTCACAGGGCCCCTGCCCAGTGGGGCTGGCATGTGCCTCCATCAGCCACGCAGACAGGGGAGAGGGAGGAAGTACACAGTAAAGGGAGGGAGCCAGGAGAGGAGGCAGAGTGGCTGGGAAGCTGGCCAAATGGCAAAGGGCTGAATGGGCTCCATCAGCTCCCAACCGCTCCTCAAATATCCTTGCTGTCCTTTCCCGCTCACTTCATGGATACCGGGGGAACACAAAACCCCTTTTCCCTGGACGCCTCCAAGAATGCATAAAGGTTCATTTTAAAGACAGTATGTTAAGCCGAGTAAAATGTTTATGATTTTGAGGGATGAAAAGCTGGATGCAGAAGGTGAGGTCACCTTAACATTCCTTAATCAAGT
The DNA here is from genome assembly GCF_048773025.1 of Camelus bactrianus. Classification (NCBI taxonomy): domain Eukaryota; kingdom Metazoa; phylum Chordata; class Mammalia; order Artiodactyla; family Camelidae; genus Camelus; species Camelus bactrianus. The sequence continues at coordinate 23,872,336 of NC_133557.1, forward strand.
CGTGAATTTCAAGTTCAGCCTGCTAGTTGATCAGTTATTTTAATCATGGTTAGAGTTTTTCCTCATTGGCAGGGTTTGTGCTTTGATGTCGACGGTTTCTAGGATGGAGGAGCCTAATGATGCTTACAATGTGGGTATTTTCTTTGTCTTTCCTCTTTTAGCCCTGCAAAGACAAATAACAGTTAAGGATGGATAAAATATTTAACAGTGGCCATGCATAATTTATTCTGGAGTTGATGCTCATTTCCAGCCCAACAGTTTGCTCTCAATTGAGACTTCTCAGAACCACAGCGTATCCTTGGCAAATTGACATTGTAATTATTTTTACTCTTTTCTTCCTAAGACTAATTGTTTTTGCATTTTGTTATTGAAGTACTCATTCCTAGATGTTGTTTTTATCAACAACAAAAGTCAAGTTGGAGGCAAGGTTTTTTAATATTCATTTCTGGGCCTTACAGTGTACTCAGAACTTCAGAGACATACCTGGGAAAGAGAAAAATACATTTGTATAGATAACTGTTGCTTATGAAAACCAGACTGGCTAAGAAAACTGTGTGACCATTGAAGTAACATATGATTTCATGAGAAATTTTAGAAAAAAAGTTATAAAAATTCAACCCCCCCCAAAAAAAAATTACTATTCAGAGATAACCACTCTTTAGTTTTTTAGGGCATATGCATATCAATGTATTTTACCTAATATGTACTTTGACAGAAAGCGGATTGTACATGCATATAAATTATTCTGTAGTTTGCTTTCTTCAGAGGACAATAGATTGTGAATGTCTTCGCTCTGTCAGTGTAGCTTTGCATCATTTATAATGGCTTCATCGTATTTCATTGTATGGATGAAACATCCTTTTGTAAAACCAGTTCCCTATTGTTAGCTGTTTCCATTTTTTTCACAATTATAAATAGTGCTGTTGGTGAACAGCTTTGTAAATACCTCTTTTTGTTCTTTGTTCAGTTAGTTCCTTAGGATAAATTCCTAGAAAAGGAATCATTAGGTCAACACATACACATTTTTTTTTGGAAAAGGAGAGGGTGTTAGTTCATGAATATACCCAGTTTCCTTCTGGAAAGGTTGTTCTAATCTACAACCTCACTAGGGGTATGTGTGAGTCTTTTTTCCCCTCCAAAACACCAGGTTTATTTTTTTATCCTTTTTCTACTTGGTAGGGGAAGAAAGCGTCTCATTATTTTACTTTGCATATCTTTGATTGTTAGTTCAAAGGGTTTTTAAAAATTATTTGTATTTCTTCTTTTATTAGCTTCTCTATTTTTGGTCTTTTGCATAACATTTTAAAAATTGAGGTATCAGTCTTTTCTTAATATATAGAAGTGTTTTATAGATGAAGGAAGTCAACCTTTTGGCTATCATTTCTTCCTAACTAGTCATTTGCTTCTTACTACATTTATCATTGGCTTTTGTATTTATTCTGCAGGAATTTCTTATTTCCTGTAGTAAAATCCTTTATTCTTCTCTCTAGTAGGTTCTCTCTCAAATTAGATAAGTGTTCACCCAGATTTTATCCTAAGTACTTTACTTCTGTGAATTTTTTACATTTAAATATTTAATCCATCTGATAATTATTTGGCCATTAGACGAAAGGAAGAGATCTGTGATTTTTTTAAATTTAATTAATTAATCCATTAATTCTTCTAACACAATTATTGAATAAGATACTACTTTCTCATTGAATTGAAATTTCACCTTTATCATTTTCTAATTACTTAGATGTTCCTGGTTTTGTTTTGGCCATATCATTCTGATTTGTTCATCTATTGTGTGCTTTGAAACAATTTTATACTGTTTTGATTATTAAAGCTTTAAAATACATTTTAGTATCTAATTGCTCTTTAATTTTTAAAAAATTTAGTTGTTCAAATGGTAAGTAAGTTCACGTGGCTCAAACAACAAAAAAAAGTTTTTTAAAGTACACAGCGAAAACGCTTCCACCTTTTTTTGTTTCCAATTCACCCAACTGTTATTTCCTTCCTTCAAGTAGTAATTATGATTCAATTCTTACTTATCTCTTCATAGTTTTTTGATGTAAATCAGACAATATGAAACTATATTATGTCCCCCATCTTGTTATATAAAAATGGCATTTTCTACCCTTCACTTTCCTCTTTTGATATATCTTGGTAATCTTTCCTTATCAGATAAACAAATTTCTTCCCATTCATTTTATTTCCATTCCTTTCTTAAAATACAAACTTTCAATTTTGAAATTATTTTAGATTTACAGGAAAGTTTCTCCAATAGTGCAGCATCACCCAGCTTCCTCTGATGCTAACATATTACATAACAGGAGTACTTTTGCCAAAATAAGAAATTAACATTGGTATGTGTCTTTGTTGGCTCATGCTGCCATAACAAAACACCACAAACTGGGCGGCTTAAACGCAAAAAATTATTTTCATGGCTTGGGAGTCTGGAAGTCCAAGATCAAGGTGCTGGCATAGTTGATTTCTAGAGAGGGCTGTCTTCCTGGCTTATAAGAGGGCTGCCTTCTCCTCTGTGCAAGAGAAAGGGAGGTAGGGAGGGAGGGAGGGAGAGATCTCTGGTGCCTCTTCTTATAAGGATACTACAGGTACTAATCTTATGGGATCAGGGCCACACCCTTAGACCTTATTTAACCCTAATTATTTCCTCAGAGGCCCCATCTCCAAATACAGCCACATTGGGGTTAGGGCTTCAAAATATGAATGGGAGAGGTGGCAGGGGACACAAACATTCAGTCCATAACAGTATGTTACTATTGACTGAACTTTAGATTTTATATGGATTTCACCAGTTTTCCACTAATATCTTCTTTCTGTTCCAGGATCTAATCCAGGATACCACATTGCATTTAATCCCCACTCACTTTTGCAGCTCTCATAATCACAACTAATTCAATATATTAAATAATCCCCCATTGATGGACCTTTAGTTTGTATCGATTCTTTTGCTATTGCAGCTCTCATGGCAATCAGTAATTGTATTCATAAGTCATTTTGCACATGCAGAAGTACAGTTGTAAGGTGTTTAGAAGAGGGATTACTGACCAAAAAGGACATGCATTTGTGATTTTGATAGAGACTGCTGGTTTGTCCTCCTTGGGGCTGCATCAATTTATATAATCCAGCCAGCAAACAGTCTTGCCGATCCTGTGAATTTTCACCCATCTGATGGCTGAGGAATGTATCTTATAATGAGGGAGACCGAACATCTTTTCATATGATTATAATTTTCTTGAATTAACTTTTCTTCCGACTATTTTTGCATATTCTTTGCTCATTTGATGTTATTCTTATCTATTTCCAGAAGTCCTTTATAGACAATTACATTTTGACTATGATATGTATTGGCAAATATCTTTTCCCAGCCTGTCACATTGTTTTCCCTAACAATCAACTTTATTGAGGTATAACTTATTCTAACACAATGTACTTTGAATGTATAGTTCAATGAATTTTGATAAATATAATACACCCATGCAATCACTACCACATTCAAGATACAAAACGCTTCTGCGACCCTTCAATTATTTTGGAATGTGCTGAGAGTAGCATTTGCCATAGGGAACTTTTCATTTTTCTATAGCTGAAATTATTTTTATGGCTTCTGAATTTTGTGTCATAATAAAAGATGCTTTTGCACTCTGAGGTTAAGTTAACTATTTGTTCTTTACTTCTGATATATTTGTGCCTTAATTTTTTACATTTTGATCTTTGATATATTTGCAGAAGAGCCTAAGGTAGCTGTGAACTGTGGGTCTAACGGCCTCTTCCAGAGCATCTAGTTAGTCGTCCCGGCCCTGTATAAACAGTAAGCTGTCTTCCTCCGACTCACACAGGTCACGCTTGTCATAGACAGAAGGCTTGCAACTTTGACGCTAGCTCTGGACTTTGTGTTCTGCTCTTTTGTTCCATCTGTCTCTTCAGTCATTTCCATACTATTTTAATTGTTGAGGACTTCTAGCAAGCTTTAATACTTGGTAGGCTCATTCTCCTGCATTAATTTCCTATTGCTTCTCTAACAAATGACCACAAATTTGGTGGCTTAAAACAACACAGATTTATTATCTTACCATTTTGAGGTCAAAAGTTCAAAATGGGTCTCACGGGGCTAAAATCAAGGTGGTCAGCTGGGCTGTGTTCCTTTCTGGAGACTCTAGGGGAGGATCTGTTTTCTTGCCTTGTCCAGCTTCTGGAGGCTGCCTGCATCCCTTGGCTCGCGGCCTCTTCCTCCATCTTCAAAGCCAGCAACGGCAGGTTGACTCTAACTGACCCTGACTCCCCTGCCTCTCTCTTCCACTTCTAAGGACTCTTGTGGTTATCTGGTCCTACCAGATAATCCAGGATCATCTCCCTGTATCCACGTCAACTGATTAGCAATCTACACTTCATCGGCAACCTTAATTCCCCCTTGTCATGTAATGTAATATCGTCACAGGTTCTGAGAATTAGGATGTGGATATCTTTGGGGGGTCCTTATCTGCCTACCACATCTCCTTCATTGTTCTTCTTTTTTCAGGATTTTCCTATTTTCACTCATTAGATTTTCTTTCATATGAATGTCAGAATCACTTTCTAGTTAAAAGCAGAAACAAAAAAGCTGTAGACATGTCCATTGGGGTCACATGAAATCTAATTAGGGAATTTAGGGAGACTGGCATCTTCGTGATCCCGAGTTGTCCAGTCCCAGACCAGACAGCATTTGCATTTGTACAGACTCCTCTCCTCCGGGGTGTTTACAGCTTTCGTCATGTCAGTCTTGCTCCTCTCTGGTTAGGTTCATTCCTAGGTATGTTGTCTTACACTTTGTGTCTTTTCTTCCATTCTATCTCCTGTTGGGTTGTTGTTTGTATATAAGGAAACGATTTCTGGAAATGAGAGAAAATGAATGGAGGTATAGACGAAACAAGCCTGACCATGAATTAACAATTTTTGGAGGGTTTAACTTAAGTTTAAAATGCATTTACTTACGTTTGAAATTGTCCATAATAAAAAATTTATAGAAATCCATTAATTCCTATTATAGCGTGTGTGTGTTTGGGTCTTTAGAGTGTGTTTTCTATTAATTGACATAGAGTCAATTTACAGTGTTGTGTTTGGAGTGTGTTTTACTTAAACAAGAATGCTAAATCTTGTTAAGTGCCTTTTCTGCATTAAAAAAATCATGTGATTTTTCTCGTGGACCTATTAATATGATTAATTCTTTTAACAGATTTTCTAACATTGAACTAGTCTTCCTGGAATAAACCTCATTTGGTTATGATATATTATTATTTTTTAATGTTCTACTAGATTCTACTTCTTAATATAAGATTTTTGCATAAATATTCACAAGAGGAATTTTTTGTTTTCTTTTTTGTATAATTTTTATCAGGCTTTGGCATCGGTGTTACACCTACTTTTGAAGATAATTTAGAAGTTTTTCTTTCTATATGCTCTCAAACAGTTTAAATGATAGTGGAATTTTTCATTCTTTAAATATTTTATAAGATTCCCTTGTGAAACCACTCATACCGGGTAATTTTGGGGCCTAGATCGTTGATAACTTTCTCTATTTCTCCTGGGGAAATGAGCCTGTTTAGATTTTCCACCTTTTTCCAAATTATATTTTCCTGGGACGTTGTCCCTTGTTCCCAGGTTTACAAATTTCAAATTTAAGCAAAATATTTTTAGAGTTCTGATCTTTACATTCTTCTGCATTCTTACTTATTTCCTTCCACTTGCTCTGTCATGGGATAAAGGGGACAGTTATTATAACTTTGTGATTTCAATTACTCTTATTCAAAACCTTGCTGGTCAATCTTGATACATGAATTCACTATGTCTCAGGTGCCCCTTGATCTCAAAAATGTTAAGATGTGGAAAGAAAAGTGGGTTTTAGCATTAATAAAACACTGCATATTTATTCTGGTGAATGAGTTGTGGGGCGCTTCTGCTAAAGTTCAAAAGAAAAACCCCACTGCAGGTCTAGATAGGGATTTTGTCAAATCTGTGGATTATTTGAGGGGAGAATGGCTTTATGATGTGGATTCTTCTCTTCATTGAATATGGCTTCTCACCACTTATTTTCTCCTTCTTTTATATTCCTTCAGAGTTTTCTAGTTTTTTTCTTCAGGCTCCTGCACATTTTCTGATATTCCTGGGTGTAGTTCTTTGTTCTATTATGAGGAAGTTATTTTAACCATTCTATTCTCTAAAGGGTTATTACTGGTTAATAAAAAACCTCCCTCCTTTTTTTTTTCTTGGTACAAAGTTAATTAGTAAACAGTTTCCTCACTATTTCTAATGGGATAATACTTTCAGAAGGATAATGACAACAGAGGATGCTTCCTTTTAGAAAAGTGTCACCAGTATTTCATGGTTACAAATAACTTTTAAAAAGTTGTTTTAATTTATTTTTATTTTAAAAATAAAACATTTCTCTCATTGCTAAAGAAACAAATGTTCACTGCAGGCATTTAAAAAATTTAGAAGAAAGTGAAAATCACTGAATTACTATTACTAGGAAATAGCCACTGATAGCACTTCGTTGTGTGTGCAGAGTTTCCCTTCTTATAAAAAGAAGATCAGACTGTACAGTCACGAAACTCGCTTTTTTCATTAATATATTGTGAACATTTACTTCGATTCATTCAATATTCTTCCACAATTCCTCTTTTATGGCTACAGAAGTCCGCAGTACATGAAAGTTCCCTGACATTCTATCAGCTATTGTTAGCTACTTAAGCTCTTTCTAATTTTTTACTACTTCAGCTCTGCAAGGATTTGCACAAAATCATGATGATTTTCTTTGGAAAGTTCTTAGAATTGGAATTTCTGGATCTAGGTTTGTGCAAAATTCGAACATCTGTGATACATATCACCAGATACCCTTCCGAAAAGTTGTTCTGAGTTTATATTCTGCTCGGTGGCCCAGGTACTTCTCCATATTCTGGTCAACACAATGATAGCATCCTTTTAAAATCTTTCATAAGTTGGTGTCTGACAGGCTGTTTAAAGCCCTTTTAATATGTTGAATTTTTGATGAGCAGCAACAGATAAGCAAATGGTGAGAATGAAAACAAACATCAACCTAGGGACAGTCTACTAACCAGTAATCATCAGTGGTCATTAAAGAGTGATTCACAACCAGCCCGTGTGTCCATCAACTCAGGAATGTGGTACACACATACAGTGGAATGTTTGGGGGCCACAAAACGGAATTAAGTACTGATATGTGCCACAACATGGATGAACCTTGAAGACTATGGTGAAAGAACTCAGGCACAAAAGATCACATAATCTATGGCTGCACTTATATGAAATATTCAGAATAGATAAATCTATAAAGACAGAAATTAGATTAGTGGTGGCCCACGGCCGGGGGCGGAAGGAGATGGGAGGACTGGGGTGTGATGGCTAAGGAGTGTAGGGTTTCTCTTCTGGGTGATGAAAACATTCTGAAATGAATTGTGGTGATGGCTGCACAAGTCTGGAGATAAACTTCTATACCACTGACTAAATACTTTAAACAGAGGAATTGTATGGTGTGTGAACTGTAGCTTAATAAAGCTGTTAAAAAATGATTCACAAACCTCATATCCAAACTATATCAACTGTCTGCCACGTGGACTTTGTGGCAGATGGGGGGGGTCACAGCACTGAACAAGAAGATGAAGTTCTGTCCTCATGGAGCTCATATCTAGTGTACATAAGGTCACACTACCTCTTGAAAAAAAATATTTCCGGGACCATCAGAAATTCTTTTGGCTTTGAATTCACATTTCTTGAAGAATAGCAGTTTCAAGTGAGTGGACAGACCAGCTGAATCAGAATCTGCATTTTACCAAAATTCCCAGGTAACACGTCATTCATGTGGTGAATTCAAGTACATTCAAGTTTAGGAAGCAGTGATCTGGAGGTGAACTTTTTATCCAAAGCAGAAACCCCACTTGTACTGTCCCTGAGGGTCAGGAACAGTCTGGGAGGTGGCAGACTGATTCTGCTTTAACTGCCCCATCCTGGGGTCTCATCCATTGGAGACCCCATCTGTTTACTCAGGTTCACCTTACCTTTAGAAACTTTCCCCTTCACTTCAAGGTGAAGTCTACTTCCCTTTAGTAATACCTGTGTATTTGTTTTCTTTTGCTACGTAACAAATTCCCACAAACTTAGAGGCTTAAAACAACACACGTTTGTTATCTCCATTTCTCTGGGTCAGGAGTCTGGATACAGCTACCCGGGTCCATGGCTCAGGGTCTCACAAGACTACAATGGAAGTGCTGGCTGGGGCTGTCTGAGGCTCAGGTCTGAATCCAATTCCAAAGACATTCAGTCATTGGGAGAGTTTAGTTCCTGCAGGTGTAGGACGAGGCCCTGGGCTCCTAGAGGCATCGGCTGTTCCCTGTCTCCCAGGGCTGCTTGCTTTCCTCCAGACCAGCAGGGGTGTGCTCCCCTGACTTCTTCCACCTCCGACCTCTAAACCCTCTTTAAGGGCTTGTCTGATTAGGTCAGGCCCACTTAAGATAATTGCCCTTTTGATGCACTCCAAGTCAACTAACCTCATCATGGGGATGATATCCCATCATATCCTCTGGTTCTCCCCATACTTGGGGATTATTCTGTGTACACCAGTGGGCTGGAATTTTAGAATTCCACAGAACTCCAGGGGCACCATTCACACTGTTGTCCATGCGAGTGGTGTTCTGGAGTCTGCAATGACTGGCCTGCCCAGCCAAGCAGGTGGGGTTTCTCTGGCTTTCGGCATCCCTGGCTCAGTTGTAGTTCTTGTTTAAGCAGCCCCCATAGAATGCACCGACCCCTTCTGCGTGATCTTCCTTTAGATAATCCAAGCCTTCTCCAGGCTAAACAGCTCCAGCGCCTTCAAACTGTCCTCACATGACAAGACTTTATATTCATTTTGTCTCAACAGACAATTTTCAAATGCATTCTTGGTGATCAATACCTTGCCACCATCAGCTGTACTATTTATCTGGTCATCTTCTTTGTCCTCCCTTGAAAACACTCTAGTTTGTCAATATTCCACTCATCATGTGGTATTTATTGAGCATTTACTCTATGCCAGACAGCATTTAAAGCAGTTTACATAGATTGTCTCGTTGAATCTTTTCAGCAATGCTATGAAGTTGTACTTTTCTGATTTTACTGATGTTCATTTTACTGACGAGGAAACTCGAGCACAGAGAAGTTAAGTAGCTCCACTAAGGTCACATAGCTTTTAGGTGGCTGGAACCCAGACCATCTGACCCTAGGGCCTGTGCAGTTAGTCACTGGGCATTGCTCTCTCCCAAAGCTACCCTCTGTCCCCAGCAGGGGCCCTCCAGGTGCCAGAAGACATTCCACTTTTAGCTCTTTCTACTGCATTCTGTATTTTTTAGTTAAAGCATCTTCATCCTTATTTGCATTTTAGCAGTTGTGTTACTTCATTGTCGTAAGTTAAAATCAATTTAAAAATTCTGTGTTTGTCATGTGAACTGCGAAGACAAGGTCTCCCACAACCTCAACGAAGTAACTGCTTTGGTTCTTTTGCTAAATTTCACTGTGTTTGCTTTTGGCCATTGTTACAACCAGAGGCCCCGCTCAGCTTGTTGTTTGTTGCTGACATGCCTGCAGGTTTTGCAGAGAGCAGGGCCTCATTTATGTAGCGCCTACTGTGTACACAGTGTCACATCATGTACTCCAAAGACAGAAAAGGGCCTTTGAATCCCAGGGATCAGAGCTATAGGTTCCTGAAGCAAGAAAACAAACAGATTCAAATCTTTCCGAAAGTCTAAGAACTCTGTCTTTCCAGGGTGCTGAACTATTTTTTTTAACATCTTCTGACATGTTCTGACCCATCTCAATGTGACAGAACAGAAAGAGCCCATGGGCTCAAAACCCAGGTCCACTTAGTGATGTACCTGGGCTGGACCACAGCTCCCTGAGCCTCCGTTTCCTCAGCTGCAAAAAAAAAAAAAAAAAAAAAAAAAAGTCCTCAGTTTCCCCAGCTGCAAAACAAAAAAGCAAGTCCACAATTCCCCTCCCCTCCTTTTTTTGAATTTTGAAACCCAGGAAGCTAAAAACCATTTGCTTTTTTTCTCCATCAGGTCAGCAGAAATGCATCGGCCAGCATGAGCCAAGCCGACATGAGGTTTATTTCAGAACCTCACTTAGCTCATTCAGGGTGAAGAGTCGCACGTTTGGCTGAGAAATACTGAGTTTGATAACAGGGTGCTGCTCGCGCTCGCCCTGGAGTTGTCACCTCTGGTGTCGCATGGGCTGGGCATTAGCATTCTAAAACAAAGAGTTCTGACCCTGAAACACGTCTGGCCCCAAAGGTCTTGTATAAGGAAGGGGTGGTGGGCCCGTGATGCCTAGCGGGGCTGCGAGCGCCTTGAGAGCCATGAGAATTTACAGAAAGCACTAAGCTCATGCCGCCATCACCTAAGTCCTGGGGCCTCTTCCCTCCGGTGCCTGTTCAGATGGACCCACGTCTCAGTAGCTGGAGGGGAACAAACCCCTCTTTCCTCTGAACGTGATTCTCCCCTCACCTCCCAAGACCGGGCAGCTGGAGATGTAAAGCCAAACGGTGACCTGTAGGGAGCACTTTGAACCTTGACCTTTGGCCTCTGGCCTCCAAAGCTGTGTGATCCTCTGTGGAGCTCTGCTGTGGAAAGAAAAGGAGTTGAGAAAGCCGGATCAGATTCCTGAGGAGCACGGGGAGCCTCCCGGTACCGGGTAAGAGCGGGATGTGCTGTCTCCTCCTCCCACAGAGCGAGCGTTTCAAACCAGCGATGAGGAAGTGCTCTGAAAGCCTGGGTTTTCACCATGTTTCTATCAAGATGGGTGCTGTTTGAAGTTATTTTGCTGGTGGGGGAACAGAGGTGCTAACCTGGAGAGTGACTTCAAACTTTAGATATACATTTTATTTACAAATCTAGTGTTTATTGAGGACTGACTTCTGTGTGCAAAGGCAGCTGCTGGATTCTTACGGCAAATCCCCCCAAAATGCCCAAGACGTGTTCTGTGTCCCCCAGGACTTTTCCGTCTGGTGCTGGCCTCACAACCTAGCAGAAGGCGGAAGGTGTCAGCAAGTAAGTCTAAAGGGCACATCTGTTTAGAGGTCAGGAAAAGGGCCACGGAAGAGAGACCTTGAAGGCTGAGGGGAGGGCAGGCAGGGCGGTTGGTCCAGGAGCAGCCAGGGCAGCCCAGATGGAAACACTGGATGTCAGTGTGAAGCCCGGCAGACCTCGGGCAGATTCAGGGGACCTCGGAGGCAGAACCGAGACACCTTCAGGGACCAAGAAGTCAGTGAGAGCCTGAGGCCAGGTGGGAAGGACTGTGCAAACTGGGGCAGCTCCTTAACTGCCGAGCCACTGTGCAGGCCCACGGTTTCCTCATCTTTCCTTTCTCTTCGAGAGAAGTCACAAGTCTGAATAGCCACCTGTACTGTAAAAGGCTATCATATTAAATGATATGCATATTTAAACATGGTGGCGTTCAAATCAAACACGCCTGCAGGTGCCTTAGTTTGGGCCGCTGTAACTAAACACCATCGCCTGTGTGGCTTATAAACAGATCTCTCACAGATCAGGAGGTTTTAAGCCCAAGATCAGGGTGCCAGCAGGGTCAGGTTCTGGTGAAGGCCCACTTCCAGGTTGCAGGCTGCCCACATCTCACTGTGTCCTCATGCGGTGGAAAGGACAGAGGTCTTTTTAAATTTTATTTTTTTAATAAGTATTTTTTTTTTCAGCAGAGCCCCTGTCTTGGAGTTAACCTTATGAAGGTGATGGGGGGTGCAGAACTTCCAGTGGACTTGACACCCTAGCCTGATCTTCTTGGGTCACTTCTGGAAGGACACTAATCCCATTCACAAGGGCACCACCCTTGTGATCTAGTCACCTCCACAAAGTCCCACCTCCTGAGACCATCACCTTGGGGGGTTAGGGCTTTAATGTATGAATTGGGGAGGGGGCAGCACAAACAGTCTATAGCAGCAGGCTCCCAGACAGAGCCAGGACTCAGGCGAGGCAGCTGAGATCCCCAGGGCACACAATGAAAGGAGACCCTTAATCCCTGTGGGGGCCAACCGTGACCATGAGGCCCCTTAATGGTTTGTATTCCAAGCCTCTCTTGCCTCATACAGGTCCTGGCCCTGCTCTGTGGGCTCCTATTTGCAACTTAGGGTTCAAAGAGTAAAAGACAGATTGGGAGGGCTGGGGATGTAGTCTTTGAACTTCACCTGGTGGGCACTGAGGAATTATGAGCAAGAAGAGAGATGGCTAGACAGTGCTTTGGGAGGGCAGTGAAAAGGGTGCGCTAGCACAGAGCAGGGCAGCCTTGAGCTTTCCCAGTAGGCCAGGCTCGGCTGGGGCGGCAGCCACGGGATCAAAAGAAGGGTTATCGTGTCAGAGGCAGTATGGCCTGAGTAGCAGGTAAGGACTTGGGTTCTGGAATCGGATTGTCCAAGTTCAAATCCTGACTCTTCCATTTACTAATTATAATCCCTGCAAGTGACAACCTCTCCATGTCTCAGTTTCTTCATCTCTGAAATGGGCGTCATAGCAAAGCCTCCCTGCCTCACAGGGTGTGGTGGAGACTCAAGGAGGGCCCCTACGGGAAGAATTTAGAACAGTGCCTTGCACAGAGTAAGCTTTCAGGTCCCAAGGAGACCGAGGGACCTTAGGAAGGGCTGCTGCAGGTCAGGGGGCCTACAGTTACACACAAGCCTTGCAGCTGTAGAGAGGAGAACCACCTGGGGCATCCTTTAACCCTCCCCAAACCGAGGCCACACCCAGGACCAATTAAATCACAGTCTCTGAGGGGTGGGTTGGGCATCACTTTCTGAAAGTTTCCGGGACTTTCCAATGTGCAGCTGAGCTCGGGAACCATTGTTAATCTAGAACCTTGTGTGCCTGAGGCCTGAGCTGGCAGAGGTGACCTTGAAAAGACACAGACAGGCAACCATTTTGTAGCTGGAGGTGAAGCCAGATTGGGTGGGGATGGAAGGCGGTGTGACCTTGGGGTCCAGCGTGGGGGCTACTACGGCTCGTGGGGCCCTTCGGGGCCTGGCACCCACGGGCACCCCCACCCCCACCCCCAGGCTGGGAGGGGGCCCGCTGCCTGCCCGAGCCCGAGGCCGGAGCAGCCGCTCTGAGCCCGGCTTGGGCGCCAGAGGGAGCTCGCGGGGACGCGCCACGGCTCCATCCCCGCAGCTGGTTCAAACTGGTTTGGGCAGGGTGCGGCCCAGGCGGGCTGCATTCCAGGCCTCAGGCTGCCGCCTGCCCCAGGGTCACCCCAAGCGCCACTGAGAGGCCGGGGAGACTTTTTTCTTTTTAATTCAACCTTCTTTGTTTAAAATAATTAATTTGGCCTCCCACGAGGGCGCCTGGCTAAACCTGGGTAGGGGTCATTCCCAGGCTGCGGCGGGCATCAGAAGAAAGGGCAGAGCTTTAAAAACAAATGCACAGGCCCAGCTCCCGCCTCCCCAAAGAGTCTGATTCAGAACGCTGGGGTAGGGCTCCGGGCACCTGTATTTTAAGCAAAATGTTTCTAAGGCATAATTACATTTAGGGGGGAAAAAAAAGACTAGAAACAAAATGACTGTTGCCCAGCCAACTTGGCCCTGGGTGTGAATCGTTGAGATGCTTTGGAAGAGAGATCTTTTCCCCAGATACCCCATCTCCAGGGAAAGGGGGGGGGGGCGTCTGGGTAAGCTAACATCCCAGGGTTTGGTTTGGTTTGTTTTTTTTTTTCAATGAGTCATGCTGGACAATCAAAAAGTTTAAATACTATTTATACAAACACCAGCAGAAGAAATACAGCGTTACAAATATAACTGAAACCCTTCTACCCCTCCCCAACTTCCCCCCACCACCCCACAGTAACTGCTTTCCTGGATGTGGTGTGCATCTCTCCCATGCACAGCTTTGCACTTCTTACTCCATATGTCTGTAGCCATAAACAGTATATAGTGCGGTTTCGCATGTTTTTAAAACTTTATGTTAATGGCAGCGTGCCCTACAGAGCCTTCTGCGACTTATCTTTTTTTTTTCCCCCCTTAGCGTTATGTTTTTGAGATTCATCCATCAGGGGGACGTTTGCCATGCTCAGGCCTCTTTGAAGCTAGTTTTGGGTTTTTCCGAGGGAGGACCCCAGCCAGCCAGCGGGGGTGAGGGTAAGAGCTGGGTGTGTGTGTGTGTGTGTGTGTGTGTGTGTGTGTGTGTGTGTGTGTGTGTGTGTGTGTGTGTGTGTGAGTGAGACAGGAAGGACTCTGAGCATCAGACCCTCCATGACAGTAATGAATGACCAAGTGCGGGTTCAGTGAATTCCTATCAAACCCTTTTCCTAAGCACCTGAGGCCCAGTCATTTTCCAGAAAATGACTCTGGCCTGAAGTCCTGTTTGGGTGACGATGTCGAGAAATTAGCAGTGGGCAGATGTGGAAGTGGAACTGTACAGTGATGGATTACCTAAAAGGCAGATTAAACATGTGCTCAGGCCCCCCACCTAAGGTTTTCAGATAAAATGTAAACTTGGATTTAACAGGAGGGAGCTGAGGGGCATCCTGCATATTTGCAATCCTAAACCCATACCGATTTTTGAAAACGAATTTCACATTTTAAAAGAAATCAGGAAAAATCAGAACTCGAGGCTTCCGTGTACCTCATTATCTCCCCCGACCCCAGGGCAAAGCGCTGACACAGTCCCCCACTACCACAAATTATGCAGTCGAGTTTCCCACAGTTGGGGAAATTGTGATGGAAAAGTCTCATCTTCATGATCATGGTATCTCTCCTGCCAAGTTATCTTTTTCAGTGCTTTCCTTATTAGCATTACTTTGGGGAATGCACCCCACCGTCTTCAGCCTCTGAAGGATCTAGACCAGTCCCCTGGAGGTGGTGGGACGGTCAAATTTAGTGCACTTAAGAATTCCCTGGGGAGCTATTATTTAAAAGCTGCCTCTGGGAGGAAGAGAACCCACCTGGCTTCCCTAACTTCCAAGACTGTCCGCCTGGCGTAGACAAGATGCTTCAGGACAGGCCTGGGAGGGGGTGGGGTGGGGGTGGGGCGGGATGGAGGGGATTTGGTCTTTAAGTGAAAGGCTCCTCTAAGATACGGCTTCTCTATCCTGGATGCATGATGGAATCAGCCAGGGAGCTTTACAAACTACTGATGCCCAAGCCCCACCCCTAAGGATTCTGGCTGAATCGGCCTAGGGTGAGGACTGAGTTCCCGGCTTTTTGAAATTCCGCAGGGACTTCTAATAGTGCTGTGGGAGCGGTTCCTCCCCTGGATTTCAATGAAAAGGGGTGGGCTACACCGATGGTGGTCAAACTTGGCTGTATGTTAGAATCACCTGGCGAGCTTCAAAAAATGGCGATCCCAGGTCCCAACCCCAGAGACTGTGTGTGGCTCGGACTTCAGCGGTTTTAACAGAACCCCAGGTAATTGCAATCTGAATGCGAGTTCAAGAATCTCTGGTTTACCAGGTGGTGCGGGGGTCAGGTGCAGTGAGTACTGCATGCCACTGGGTGGCGCTGCCCGCTCGGTCCCGTGCTCTGGGAGGCGCGGCCCGCGGCCACTGGGTGCGCACCTGCCCCGCCTCCGCCAGGCGGGCCGCCAGGCCTGAAGCCGGCTGGGGGCGGGGCTCCGAGGCCAGGACGCGGCGACTGGTTCCCGAGTAGTCTCCGCCAGCTGGACCTTGCCGCGTTCCTGATGCTGCTCGTGGATGCAGATCGGCCGGAGCCCGTGCGCAGCGGGGCGCGCGAGCTCGCGCTCTTCCTGACCCCCGAGCCCAGGGCAGAGGTAGGGGACGGAGTTAGAAGTGGGGGAGGAGGGCCTCGGGGTTGGGGTGGGGGTCCGCGCCCCGGGGGAGGAGTGGACGGATGCGGACCCCTAGAGTGCTGGACCTGCACCCGGATCCTCGGTTTCCACGGAGCATCCTTTCTTACCTAGCCCCAAGGCTCCGAACCCGCATTGGGGGCCCGAAGGGCCTCTCCTTTGCCGAGAAGTGGTTGCCTGGCGTCACTCGGAGATGCGCGTCAGGTCGCGCCCGCTCCCTCCTCCAGCCGCACGCCCCCCGGGGGCCCCGCCTCCCATCCCCACCCGAGACCCTTCAGCATCCGCCGGGACGCGAGTCCGGGGCGCACTCAGAGCTGCTGCCCTCTGCCAGGCTGTGCTCCGAGGGAGGCTGGCCCCCGGTCCTGCCCCTGCCCGGATGCTCGGCCTGCTCTGCTCGGAGCTGTATGCCAGATGCCGGGAGGAGGCGGGCAGGCTGCGTCTGTGCCGGGAAGCTTCCGGCCTCGGTCCGCTTCTGTTGCTAGGAGGGAAAATACCTCGTCTCTGGTTGTACTTGCTATTTTAAAAGCATAGAATAAAAAGTAGATCTAAAAGTAGACTTTTTATCTTCCAGCTGAAGCCAGTCTGTTGACAGTGCCGTGAAAAAGTTATTTACCCAAGTTCACCAGGAGTTATTTAAGGCCAGAAATTCAACCCATTCTCTTTTTAAATCTCAAAAGCAGTACAGACAGAAGTATTTAAAATAAGGGATAAGCACCATCTCCTTTTTCTCTCCCACCCCATTTCTAGTTTCCAGAGAGAACCGCCATGAACAGTTTGGTGTACGTCATTCCAAACGTATTAACGATACATTTACAAAGATAGCTCTGCATATATACCACAAATAATACATACTAGTTTTTACCCAAAAAACCCACTTGATACAATATATAATACTGTTCTGTCACTTGCTTTTCTTTCTTCTAAATAGCATGGACGGGGAGTAGGGGAGGGTACAGCTCAGTGATAGCGTGCCTCGCACGCATGATCTCCTGGATTCAATTCCCAGCACCTCCATTAAAGTAAAATAAATAAACCTGATTACCTCCCCCACCAAAATAAATTAAAAATAAATAAATTTTAAAAAGAAGTAGTGTGGACAAATGGGGAATGAGTTAATGGTAAGGTATAGGACTTCTTTTCAGGGTGACAAAAATGTTCTGGAATTAGTTCTGATGTTTGCACAACTTTGTGAAATGCACTGAAAACCATGGAATTGTACCCTTGAAAAGAGTAAGTTTTATGGTATGTGAATTATATCTCAATTTTAAAAATAGTGTGGACATGTTTCCAGGTCAGAACGCTGTCCAGCAGAAATATAATTTGAGCCATCCGTGTAAGACGTCCATGTAATTTCAAATGTTCCAGGAGCCACATAGAAAAAGGAAAAAGAAACAGATGAAGTTAGTTTCAGTACGTTTATTTTTTTCAGTTTGAGACATAAGTAACACACAACACTATAAGATTAAGACGTACAAGTTTCAATGTATTTAAAATAAGTGAATCCAAAATATCATTTGAACATGTCATCAAGGCAAAAAAGTTTAATGAAATTTTTACGTTCTTTTCTTTGAACAAAGTTTTCAAAACTGGGCTTGGAATGTTGAACTTACAACACACCTCAGTGTGGACCAGCCACATTTTAAGCACTTAATGGTCACAGGAGGCTGTGGGCTTCCGTATTGGAGAACGTCGGTCTTCATCACTCTGGCTGCCAAGTATCCTGCAATTACATAGCAGTTTCTTCTGTTTCCCGAGCTCATACTATGGGCCAGCAGCATGCTGCTCTCTGTTCTTGGGTTATGTCATTGCATCCTGGTGGTGACCCAGGAGTAGGATGTTGTTATGTTGATTTTATAGCTGTGAAAACTAAGGCCCTCACCATGTAAGTGATATCCAAAGGATGTCCTGTAATTTATGAACCATACCTGCAGGGATGGGCATTTAGGGTGTCTACCTACATAACGGTTTAAGGAACCTGAGCGTCTCTCTCGTTCTTTCTCTTCCTTGCTCTCAGCAGCAAGATGTCATTGTGCTCAGTGGCTCAACCTCAGCTTCATTTTGTCTCGATTAAGGACAGCCTTTCAGAGAAACTGCACATATTAACTTCATTTGCTCACTCAGGGCTGTCTTTAACTCAGGCACAGGCTGGCTCATGCTCATTTGTAAGGGCTGTAATGAAGAGCTGAATTCCCTGTAGCTCCACGTGGCAATAAACCCACTTAGAGATCTTGCTGAAGTTTATTTACCCAAAGAAGCAAAAACTGCCAGAGTGGAGTCATTTGGAGCCTCTACTTAAAGCTTAATTCATTAGCAGTTCCCTGTGCTGAAGCTGTTTGCAGATGGGCAAATGAGCTGGAAAAGGGAAGCCTGGTTTGGTACCAGCCCATGTCCTAGGGCCACTTTTGCCATTTAAATGAAGCTGTAGGAGTCTCAGACCAGCCAGCTCTGGTCCTAGGGGGTGTTTTGCGGTTCCTAGAGAAGTGGCCCTGCTTCATTCAATACCTTGAACCCCTACTGTGTGATAACCCCTGGGGAATGTACAGGGAAGGGAAGAGATTCAGGAGGGTGAATGGCAGAGGGACCCAACTTTGTCTGGGAGTGGTCAGGGGGGCTTCCCTGAGGCAGCATCATTTTAGACTGAGCTCTGAAGCATGAATAGGAATTGGCCAGGCTGAGAGGGAGGGAAAAAAATATCTGAGGCAGAGGAACCAGAACTGGCAAAGGCCCTGGGGTGGGATGAAGCAGGGTGATCCTCAGGATAGTAGAGCAGCAGGTAGAAGGGGAAACAGCGGGAGGTGGGGCTTGTGAGGGGGCAGACAACATGTGGGGGCTTTGCACTGTCTCGATCAGGAGCTGCTGGAGGGCGGTGTGTTGAGATTGGTTGGCAGGGAAGTGTTTTACTATTTCTAGTGCCTTTGGGGTTTTCTGTCCAATCAGCTTTTTTGTGTGTGATTTTCTCTCTTTTTCTGGTTTGAACTTCCTCTTTTGGGGGAAGTTTCAGGCAGGTTCTCCAGAAGCAGCTTCAAGATGGCAGGGGGAGAGAGATGTTTTCCTCTTGGTGGCCCTGTGATTTAGGAGGGAGGGGAGCTCTGGGTCCTCCCAAATGGCTGAGCACTGATACCCACCAAGGTTGAATTCCTGACCAGACTTTTTGAGAATTCCATTTGGCTCCTGTGCTGGGACACAGGACAGGTTTGGCCCGCAGGTGGGGTCCATGGCCCACATGGAAAGAAGTAAGAAAGCCAGCACTTTCTCACATCCAGGGTCTTTGCTTGAGTGCACAGAGGATAATGTCGGAGAAAGCACCTGGGTCTTTTAACCACACGTGGATGAGATCAGGGGTTGCAAACTGGTGGCCCAGGGGCTGAATCCAGCACTCTGATGTGATTGGTTCAATTCACTTAGGGGTTTTTAAATGGAGAATTTTCATGAAAAAAATCTGAGTTTCTTGTTTATCTAAAATAATGGACAGTCTGGTAATCCTAGGTCCGTGTCTCCCAGTTGTGGTCCCCTGTTTGCCACAGTCTCCACTCCTCCTTATTGTCTCCCTCATACTGAAGCTGGTATTGTTACCATTTACCTTTGTGCTTGAACTTTTGAATTTTTTGTAGTCATAAGAGGAAAAGGAACTGTTTCTCCAAACCATGTGTCTGGACTGAAATAGGAAAACATAAATTAGCCAAAGATGCCCTTGGGTTTCAAAAACAGAAAATGTAGAAGAGGCTGCTTCTTTTTGGAAGCACAGACTATTCTATTGTGTCCAGCCTATAAAAACCATGTGCCTGTGGGAACCTGTCCCCTCTCTCCCCGCCCCCAGCACATGTCTCACCCTTGTGACCTGCTGGTCCCCTTTCGGCATTCAGGTTTTGGATGTTTGGCTTAGAAGTCTGTGGATGGGTGCCAAGGCACAGTCTACTCAGTCTCAGGATGTAGTTCCGTACTCATTTATTCCTCAGATCTTTACGACAGACCTGCTGTGGGTCAGGCACTGTGCTGGGCACTTGTGAGGGGCCAGCGAGACAGCTGCGGTAGCTGCCCTCAAGGACCAGCATTGCCGTCGGGGAGATGAGCAGACTAATGATGATCTAACAGAGGAGCTAACGGTGAAAAATGCCATGAAGCAGGCATCTGAGGGGCTGTAGGAGGGACACAGGAAAGATTGGAAGGAACCGCCAGCTGAAGATCTGGCAGCGTGTGTGTGGCCTGTGGAGCCAGGAGGTGCCCTGGTGGGTGGACCTCAATGATCAAGGAGAGGGTGGGCAGGGCCAGACCAGGGTCAAGGGGAGGAGTCTGAATTTGATTCTAGGGCGTCAAGGGTAGAAGTTGTGAGCAGGGGCCAGCTGGGTGTGAGCAGAAGGATGTGGTCAGACTTGTCGGCTTGGTGCTGCAGGGCCAGGAATGTGTGGGCGGGGCTAGGGTGGCAGCAGAGGAACCACAGATGCTGACATCCAGGTGGATGTGGACCCACCTGGCCAGGCTCCCTGAATCAGAACCTTCAGGGTGTGAGAACCAAGGCCAAGATGGGTGCTTGGAGAGGGGCGGTGTTTCTCAGAAGAAAGCTCCTGTCTTTCTCCCTGCAGAACTGCCCAGCCGTGAAGGACCCGTCCCTGGCTCTGAACAATCTCCTGTCACAGGACATCTGGGCTTTGGGGGTGGGTCAGCTTGGAGCCTTGGCTAAAGGTTCCCAGTCTGGCTGACTGACCCTCAGCACCAACCAAGAAGCTTGGAAACAGGTTCCCAACGATTGGAGGTGACCCCAGGGCCCACCAGCCCGGCTGGTCACATAGCGATGCTTCTGTGCAGCGGGTGGTTCGTGGCTGCAACCTGAGTCAGCACCGAATGCGCCGTTCTGACACCAGGGGAGAAAAGCAAGATGCACAGAGTTGTACGTGGTGCAAATAAAATCTTTAAAGGCAAAAAACCCCACCTATTTAGGGAATTAAATGAGATTGTTCACTAGGACTAGGGTGGGGTGGATGGATATAGCCAAAGTCAGAGCATGATTCGCAAACTTTGCCAAACATTGGCTTCAGCTGGGATCTTCAGAAATTACTGATGCCTGGCTCCCAGCCCTGGATACTCTGATGTCTTGGGTGGGGGTGCCATCTGGGCACTGGGAGGCTGAAAGCTCTCCAGCAGTGTTGTGAGCCTGGGGTGCCCTGGCATGTGTAGTGACTGGCCTGTTGGAGAATCACTGTGACTGCTGACAGGTAGGGACACCCGTGGGGCAGCCCAGGCCTGGGGATCTGGACTGGTAAGCACCCCTCTGGAGATTCTGATGGCCAGCCCGGTGGGGACCACACAGCTCCCATCAGTGCAAGTGGGACCTGCCCCACATCCGGAAATGCCCCGTTTCCAGCGGTCCTTCCCTCTGCTCTGTCCACAGCGCCTGCTACTGACTCTATCCGTTGAAGCAGCATCCTTTACGATGTGTGCACCCTCTACCCCCTCCTGCTCCTGGTCGGGCTGAGTGGTGGGAGGCAGGGCTTTGGAGCCACACGGCCCAGGTTCAGATCTCCGCCCTGCACGTGGGCCCCTCTCTGCCTTGTCCCCTCATTCATACAGCGGCTGTGGGGTGAACTAGGTGACCCACGGGAAGCACTTGGCTCAGGGTCTGGCCTGGAGTAAGCGGTCTGGGCACACGAGGTACGACGCCTCGTCTACTGGTTCTGCAGGTGTTTACTGAGTGGGTAGTAGGCGCAGACACTGTGCCAGGCGCCGGGTCATACGGCTGCGTGAGAGGCATGCCTGCCCTTAGGGCTCTTGGAGCAGGTGGGAAGGTGGGTGTGACACGTGCTGATTGTTCTGCATGCTGTTTGCAAGAGGAGATTTCAGCCCTTCACTTGCGCTGAAGATTGAGAATTTCCTCTCACTAACATGGCCTGGGCCGTGTGGGCCTGGAAGCCCGGTGTTAACTTTCTGCGTCTGTGGACGCAAGACCAACCAAAGATTCCGATTTTTGGTTTGCAAATCATAGTTGCTATGCGCACAACCCAGACGGGCCCCGGTTCTCTTCAGCTGTTCTTGGGGTCTGAATTTATTCTTTGATGCAACTGTGTTGGAAATTTGGCCTGGGAGTTCTTTTAAGTGAATTGGAGTTAAATTTGCTTTTAAAAGAAGTTTCATTTAAAAAATTTTAAACGTATGCACATGTGACAAAATCCAAAGGTCCCTCCCGGTGGCCATTGTCAACGGGTGAGGCCCCGCCCCGCCGGCGTCCGCAGCCCCCTGCTGCTCTGCAGGGGCCGCTGCTGTTCGCGCCTGTGTCCCCTCCACCCGCCTCTCCTGCATCATACTTTTTCCACTCAATATGTCTTAGACAGCTTTCCATATGAGTGCACAGAGAGCTGGCCAATTATTTTTAGCTGCCAAACACAGTCTCGTTGTCAGTCTGAACTATAATTGAAGTAGCCGTCCCTCCATTGATGGGCATTGAGTTTACGTGGATGCTTTTGCTGTCACAAGTCTGTTGCAATGAGTATCCATCTCTGTACGTACGTCATTTCGCGTTGGTGCAAATGTGTCTGGAGGATAAATACCTCATGGGGGAATTACTGAGTCTAAGGATACCTGCTGTTAAAATTGTGGCTGCTGTTGCCACATTAGCCTTCTTACAAGTCAGGGTCAGGGCGAGTGTAGACTGGTCAGTCCTCGCTGGACACTCAGACCTCAAGGTCAGGGGTCTCTCTAGGGCCAGGCTGGGAACTCTTTTTTTTTTTTTTTTCCTTCAGCCTGCTGTAAGATTTGTTTGGCCATCATAGGGTTGTTTGTTTGTTTGTTTGGGTTTTTGGCATGCGCAGCCGGGCAGCTGGATTGGCATTTTGGGAGAAAGCAGGGGCTGTGGAAGAAGGTGGTGAAGGCCATGATTCCTGTGTGATAAAAAAATGCCACCTGCCATCCCCACCGGCCATGCCCTGAATATCACTTAAAGTGAGTCATTTGTTGCCTTGCCCTGGGAGTGGGACAGGTTCAGTCCTGGGAGTTGCAAAGGATGTTGAGGGCCCTCATTTTCCTTAGGGGCTGGTTAAAAAGGCATGTAGGCTGCAGCCTAGAGGACTCTCATTTCTGAGGCCACTTAGGGGATTATCTTGAGAGAAAAGTGTCCTGTGTATGATTTGTGGGCAGAGTGAGGTGGCTCACCCTTCCTGGTGGTTCACCCTTCCTGGTGGTTTTGGGAAAATCTTGGGACTTGTTCTTTGCTTAGCTGTTCAGTCAGCAGATGCTTTCTTTGCTCCCTGACGGCTTTGGGGCACCACCTTGGGTACCAGGAAGAGCTGATGGTGGGGAGACCATCGTCGATAGGCAGCAATAAAGGGTGCACATTTCCCCCCTCCCCAAAGAGCATCTTGGTGTTTACAAACTTCTGAAGTAAGAGAGGTCAAATTTTGGCTTCACTATTTATTAGCTGCGTGACCTTGGGCAAGTGACTTAAGCTCTCTGGTCATCTGTTCCTCAATCCATACATAGAAAGGGGGAAATTGTAGCACCTACAGTGTAGAGTTCTTGTGAGAATCAAGTGAGATAATCCATGTAGAGCACTTAACCATAGTTTCTATGATTTAGTGACAGAGATACATATAGCCACCATTTATCTGTGCCTCCCATGTGGCGGCACTCTGTTAAATGACTCAGCCACGTCTGTCATGTGAGGTTACCCTAACAACTCTGCCAGGTGGGTGTGGCCATTCCTGTCACAGGTGAGCCAAACCAGATGCCCAAGTCAAGCCACTAGGTTAAGGTTACACAGCCAGCCAAGGAGAAGATGAGATTCGAACTCAGGACTAACTTCCTTGGTGAACATGCCAGGATAGGTCGAGAGGCTCTTCCTGTGAGCAAAGAGCTTCACGTATGTCTTGGGACAGAAGTAGCCCAGCCGGCTGGGGCGCGGTCCCTCATGTCCCTCTGCCGGGTTTTGTCTTCCTAAGCTGGTTCGGACTGGGGTCTAGATTGTCTACACCTGTGCTCCATCAGCCATCTGTGCCCCTTCGCAGCTCTCTCGCTTTCCTCTGGATCAGGAGAAAGGACCAACCTCCCCCTCCCACCTCAGTGGCCTCTCGGCAACATCTTTCTCCCTTAGTGCAGTAAGGACATATTTTGGCCACAATTTTACTTTTGGGGGGTAGGAGGGGGCCTTCCTGTGTGTTTCCAGTCCTCCCTCCACTGTGGTCCCCTTCCCCTGAGAAGCCTCCCCTGGTCAGGCACAGAAATAGTCCCAGCTGTGAGATGAAGTTTCCAGCGTTTAAAATTGCAACTTGGTACTATTTATACTCCAGCCGGAAAGACCTTTTTTTGTGCAGCCGTTTATTTTGTTGTGGTAGCGACGGCTAGGGCTGCAGGCAGCCCGCTTCTGCACCGTGTAAACATTCCTCCAGAACAAGTGGGTGGTGAGGTCGGCCTTCAGGTGTCGGGGGCAGGTAGCAGGTCTGCCCAGAACGTCTAGGAACCCCTCCCCGGAGCAGAACAACTTGGCCTGGTAAGCCAGAGAAGGTGGTCCATGTTCCAGGCAGACTTTCTTCCTACATGCTTGGTAATTAGGAAAAAAAAAAATAGGTGTTTTATAAGTCATGAAAATAATATATGCATGAGCCGGGGAAGGGTCCAAACTCATTTTTACACAAGTGGTTATAGCAGGCAGACCCTTCACGTTCTGTTTTGCTTGACCCATGGAGTATTAAAAAAAATTTTTTTTTTTTAAATTTGTTCCACTATTTAGAAATGGGGCCATTTTCCATAAAGTTAGAATTTCTGGCTTCTCTTGAAAATGGAAGGTTCTGGCAACCCTGGGCTTCCCTTGCCTGCTGGCTGCTAGTGACCGCTCTAGAGCTGGGCAGGCACTCTGCAGGTCACCTCAAGCCTCAGTGGCCTGCTTCGTTCATTTACCTGACAGCCTGGCCTTGGTAACTTTTGAGTTTGGGATCCTTCACATAATTAAAACATCCGAGGCTCCCTTGTCAGACCACCGTCCCCAGTTCCTGTGCCCCAGGGCTACGGAAGCATGATTGACAGGGTTTTCCAGGTAAACTACAGGACCCCTAGCCAAATTTGAATTTCAGATAAACAACAAATACGTTTTTAGTGTAAGTATAGCCCCTAAGCGCCAGCAGTTTGGCACGAATCCTCCCCACCTTTCTCTGCCGAAGCTCGCACATTTCTCGGTCCTGTCACCAGGGTGGTTTTTTATTCTACATCTTCTACAGTTTGCTTTTTCTCTCTGGGGTGTTTCTCAGGAGGCACTTCTCAGTGTTTGTAAGAGCAGACTTTGAGGTTGTAGACTCAAATCGATGTGGGAATCCAGGCCCCAACACTTGTTAGCTGTGTGACCCTGAGCAGGTTACCTTACCTCTCTGAGTCTCAGTTTCCTCATCTGCACGATGGGGGTGAGAAGGGTAGCTTTGTTATTTCTTGTTAGTATTTATTTACCTCATCTCTTTCAAGAGCTGCCTAGAGTGGCTGGTCCACAGCGGCTTCAACCAGGGAGGTTAAACAGAGGTGCCCACAGGCATCACGATTGCCACCAGCATATATCGCCATTTCAAATGAGGCTACAAGAGGTTTGGAAAAGGGAAAGTCGGTTTGGAGGGAACTGGGCAGATAATCCTAAGATTTAGTTTGCTTAAAAAAAAAAAAAAATGAAGGGCGTTTGTCTCCCTGGAAACCACTTGCTAATCTCCAGGATTTGTCTCTTTTCAGGCGAAGGAGGTGGAGGAGACCATCGAGGGGTTGCTCCTCAGGCTGGAAGAGTTTTGCAGCCTGACTGACATGGTGAGTGTCTACCCGGGAGGCATGGGCTGAGGCCCAGGCCGGGCTGCAGGGCCCTCCTGGGCTCTCCTGGGAAGCCACCTTGGTGGTGGTTGAGAAGCGGGAGGAGTGGGGCAGCGGCCGGCCGTGAGGGCGAAGCCAGGCTCCCTCTCTCCACACCAAGGCTCCCTGAGGCGGCCATCTTGGTGACGCCCTTCCTCCAAGATGTTCTTATTCCACAGAGGAGCCAGGAGTGGGCCACCAGGTGGCACTCTAGGGCACCGATGCGGGAAGCCGTTCAGCGGGGATGCTAAGACTATATTTAACTTTCCTCGCTCTGCGCAGTTCGCCAGGCAAACATGGAGACGGCCAGGAAATGGCTTCAGACCTGGGAGGCCTAGGAGGAGCCTCTTGGCCAGGCCCCAGCCTGTGGCGGGGTTGGGCATGGAGTGCCTTCCCGAAGCCTTTTGCTCTCCCTTCTTTGGCCTCCTATCCTGTTCTGTTGGATCGGATCCTCTTGGCTGGGTGGGGAGGAATGTGGAAGATGGTGCCTTGGGTCTGGAAGACAAGGTCTCCACTCCAGATTGTCTAGAAATCTCCCTAGATCCATGTGTCTCCAGGATTGTTACCAAACAGGTGTGGGGCCCCAGGGAGCCCCTGATAGAATTTTCTGGAAGGTCCAAGCTTATGAAAGGCAAACCAGCCACCAGGGTTGGTGGCTTCTGGAGGCCCAAAGGGTAGACAGAGCTGCCTACTGGGACCAGGCCCTGCCTCTCCTTGGAGCACAGGAAGCCCAGCTGGACCGAGCAGTGCAGATTTGTGCCAAGTGTCTGGAGAGACGTTTGTGAGAGCCCCAGGGAGTAACGTTTATTTAACATCTACTTCTAACAGACACGGTGCAAAGTGTTTCCCAGTCCTCTCATTGCACTTCAGAGCAGCCCGACACAGTGGGCATGACTTTATCCCTGTACACGCCACAGACATCTGAGCACCTGCCTGTGCCAGCCCCCAGGACACTGCAGGGAACAGGACACAGACGATCCCACAAGGACCTGTGTGTGTTTTTCTCTTGAGAGCCAATTTTTTAGTTCAGATGTGGGTCCAGGCGGGAGCCAGGTGAGAAGACTGACTTTGAACAGCCTGAATTCGCCTTTCTTCATCACCAAGCATCGGGCATCTCCTCTGACTGGTCCCTTGGTGAGCCCGAGGCTGCAGAGAGAGATTCATGCGTCTCCATCCCCCTGAGCCCCCAGGCTGTCCGGAAAGCCCGATCTGTGTACCAGCCCATCATCCAGGGTCAAAGCATTGTCCTCGAGGGGGGCTCCAGGTGGAAAGCAGGGCTGCAGAGGTTTTGAAAAGGGAAAGAGGTTCTAGAAGAAACTGGGTACATAATCCTAAGACTCAGTTTGCTTTTAAAAAAAAAAAAAGAAAGAAATGAAGAGCAGAGATGTTCAGTTCTGTCTGGGAAATCAGGAAGGCTTTGCAGAATAGGTGGTGATTCATTTGAGATTTGAAGGACGAACAGGAAGAATTTAACTGCTGGGGAGGGCAGGCTTCCAGGCAGAGGGACTGTCCTGCAGGTGTGGCATGTTAGGCACAACATGACAGTGAGGACCCATGGCAGGGGGCTGATTGGGAAGATGACATGGCCTGGTGACCCTGGGACATCTGTGTTCTCGAGTCCCAGCCCATCCTCCTCCTCCATCCATCTACCCAAGAGGAGCACTTGGGGCAGGAGTCAGCTTGGGTAGACAGAGAGAGGCTCAGGCCCCACTTGCCTTAAAAACTGTCCAGGCTTCCCATGGTGGGAAGTGTGTGTGTGTGTGTGTGGCCAGGAAGCCCAAGACTGCAGGCAGCATCGAGAAGGTCCTCCCCAAACTCCAAGCCTGGAGATTCATTTATGCAAAGATTTTAATACTGAGGTCACAAGATGACCCACGGGCCCAGTCCTGCCTACAGACACATTGGATGTTTCTAGGAAAAAAAAAAAAAAAAAGGAATGAGCTGCTGACATTTATAGAATGTCATGCAAAAAAAAAAAAAAAAAAAAAAAAAAAACCTGGATTTCTGGCTGCTCATGGAAAAGCAAAGATCTGTCCCCCGCCCCACTCCTGCCTTGGGTGCTCATTCTCCCCTGGCCAGCATCAACCAGGGCTGCACAGTGGCCACCCCCTGTGGAGAGCATACGGGCTCTCCAGCTCGTCAGCCTCCCCGCTGTTTCACACGGGAACCTGCCTGACTCCCTGGCCACCTGCCAGGTGTATCCCTCAGGTGCGTGCGTTTTGTGCTAGAGTACGTTTCTCTGTACTTTGGGCCCTACTGAAGGCAGGCAAATATGAACCAGACTGAGAGGGTCCCCTGTTTTAAGAAATGGAAGAGAGTGCTCTTCCATGGAAGTGAAGACGCTTTCTATGTATTTATATGCAAATGAGCTTGTCTACATCAGCCCTGGCATGCACCTAGTGTGATGCTTTTGTGGCCCCTGGAGGCGTTTTGAGTTTGCAGTCGCTCCAGTGAGGCTCTGTGCTAATACCATTTAGATTACGGCAATCCTCTGGGCCCCAACAGCTGGCGCCTAGCCTCCCCAGTGTGTCTGCGCCCAGGTGCCGTGGACTGCATGGCACAGAGAGAGCTGTCCAGCTATTGGCCCTGGCTTGGGACCTCCTTTTGTCTTTTGATCCAAGCTCTGGATCAGTGGGGACCTCTGGGAGGCAAGAGATGTTACACCATGGACCACTGTCTCTGGGGCCCTGATTTGGCCTTAGGAAACACTGATCAGGTTAGAGGTCTGAGAGAAGCCAGGCTCCCTGGTGCACAGTCCGGAGAGAACACTTCACTTATGATAAAATCAGGCTCTTAGAAATGAGACTCTAGCAGAAGTCTGATATATCAGCTCCTCTGCCAGTCTGTCCTGGGTCACTCTGTGTGACCAGCATTCATCACCCTGTGCTCGTGACCTGTTCTGACCTTAGATATAAGGCTACTTGCCATCACTTCAAGCTCTGACTCTTCCCAGTGTGGGGCCTTGGGCCCAGCAGTTCACCTCTCTGTTCCTTTATTTTCTTCATAAAACAGAGATAATGGTTCTGATTATCTATTGCAGCATTAAACTACCCCAAAACTTAGTGGCATAAAACAACCACCAGTTTATTATGTGGGTCAGGAGAGGGCACAGAGCGCACAGCTCATCTGAGCTATGTGGCACCTGCCGGGATGGGGATGGCCAAGGTAGTTCCTTCCCTCACTTGTCTGCTGTCTGGGCTGGGCCGGCTGGAGAGCTGGGGACTGGCTGGCATCTCTCCTTCCTGCAGCCTCTCCTTGTGGCCATCTTGGGCTCCTTCATGGCATGGCGGCCTGGCCTCCCACAGCAAGCATTCCAGAAGACAGGAAGTGGGAGTCTCTGGGGGCTTGGGTCTGGCAGTTGACCCAGTGTCATCTCTGTTGTCATTTTACTGCTCAAAGCAGCCACACAGCCCACCCAGATCCAAGGGGAGAGGACATAGATCCCCACCTCTTCATGGGAGGGGTGTAGACAATTTGTGGCCGTCTTTCATCCACTGCAGATGGTACCCATCTCCAAAGACTTATCATGAGGAACAGACAAGGCTGGGAGGTACCCTTTACATCCACTAGAATGGCCAAAGTGAAAAAGACAGACAACAGCAAGTGTGGGCAGAGATATGGGGCAACTGAAACTCTCCCTCATGGGCCAGCGGAGATGCAGACGGGACGGCCACTTCAGGAACCATGGCAGTTTCTTGTAAAGCCAAACACACGCTTAACCTACATCCCAGCAATTCTAATCCTGGATAATTGCCCAAGAGAAATGAAAGCAAGCATCCACAGAGACTCGCACACAAATGTTTGCGGCAGCTTTGTTCATGATGCCCCAGACAGGAAACGATCCCGGTGTCCTTCAGCAGTAGACGTGGGTGAACGCTCTGTTGTTTAGTCACACCCTAGAGTGCACAGCGATGGAAAAGCTTCATCTGTACACAACAACGTGTGTGAATCTCACAGACGTGCTGCAGAGGGAGGGAAGGCAGACACAGGAACGCTCCCTGAGTGCAGCACAGTCACGTGAAGTTCTAACAAAGGCAGAACCAGGCCGTGGTGATGGAAGTCAGGTAGCGTTTAGCTCTGGGAGGGTGGTCATGACAGGGAAGAGACCTGAGGGAGCCTTACAGGGTGAGGGGACAGTCCATACAGTGGTCCGGGGGGTGGTTCCTGAGATGGAAACACATGTACCAGCTCATCAAGCTGTCCACTGAGGCCTGGGCTCTCTACTGTGTGTCACTTACACTCAGTTAAAAATAATTGCTTAGCACAGTGCCTGCTATGTATTAAGTGACCCATAAACAGTCGCTCCTGAGGCCATCAGCATCAATGTCACAGCACGGAGGGCTGTGCCACCGATGAGGTTATCCACCGAGACTGGATCATAAGGCCTTCCAGCTCTGTGCCCTCTGGGGTTGGGCAGCTTGTCTGGGCCCTCAGACACCGCGTGGCCTCGGGCCCACCTCCTGGCAGGGAGTGGACTCTTCCCTCACTCACATAAATGGAGAAAATTTCCTGTTGGCCTCAGCCCAGCGGTTGCATTTGGCATCGGAGTGTGTTCTTGGGTCAAGTGCATTTGGCTCTCCTTCCTGGGGGCCCTGCATCATCCTGGACAGTCTTTGCTCTGTGATAACCCTGTGTCCACTGCCCAGACTTCTGGGCTCCAGGGACGAGCACTGGGAAGCAGGGAGAACAGGCTGGGGAAGGGTCTGCCCGGCCCCCAGGCCGATAACCCTGGCTGGAGGTCCATCCTGGTTGAGGCTCAGAAAGCATTGATTCCTCACCTTTTTCTCCTCTCAGTAGCATGCAAAAGCACAAACTCAGATGCCTGTGATGTGGTGATGTAAAGCAGTTTGGGTGTGAGAAAAGCAATGTGTCACTTTCCTAAGAATCTCTTGTAAAAGTGCACAGGGTGCATGGATGCCATGTTGGGGAGACTCTACGGAGGGGTGGGGACTATGGTTAACCAAAGGGGACAGCTGTCACCCAGCTCCAGCTGATCATTGCCACATGGAACATGGGCTCAGTGTGGCTGGGTCTTCTGATTTTTCACAAGAAGCCAGAAATCTGGGTTCCTAAAGGAAATATACTGAATTTTAGATCTTGGCACCTAGCTTAGTTATACTTTGGGGGTTTTTAGACATGATGCAGGCTGGCTCTGCTCCGGCCCAATAAAATGTGTCTGCTGACCTCTGGTGTTAGCGGGTGGCCTGAGACCCACCTGGATTGGAATCCTCCATCTTCCACTTTGAAGCTTTGCGACCTTGGCTAGCTCATTCAGTTTTTCTCAGTTTCATCACCTATAAAATGAGGTTGAAGATAAATTAGTTCCTGCACCACAGGGTCTGTTCCCGGCACATGACGAACGCCCATGGGGTGTTGGCACCTTGCCCTTTCTCACCCGACCCACATGAAATACCCTGATTTTTGCCTTGTGGTTCCCAGCTCATGGGGGAGCCAAGAGGAAGGTTTGGGGGGTGGTTTCAGACCCTAAGAACTACCTTCCATTTACCACCCCCACCCCCGCCCAGGTACCTGGAGGCTGCCTTCTGGGCAGGAGAAGCCTCTGCAGAGAGGGGCTTTCTGGCTCCGCCCACAGACCCTCTGATCCTCCAGTTCCTTCGGATTTGGAGGGAGGCGGGGAGCATTCTATGAATCTCCTCTTGACAGTGTTCCCTTCACCCCTGTGGGTTGCTAAGGCCAGTCCCTCCTGATTCTCCCTTGTTCTCCCCTATTTGTTTCTTTAGAAATTAACAGAAGGCAAAGTTCTGCATCTGCTGTACTGTGTTCTGACCTTGCCACAAATTTCTGTTCTTCGTTGCATCACAGCAACTTCTGAGTTTAGCCTTGTTGAGTGATGGGCTTCTCTAGAAATTTGGCCTGGGGGAAGCCATGGAGGAGACTGCGCACTGTTCCCTCTCCCAGCGAACAAATGCAGGTGCCTGCGGGAGCCAGGCAGGGTATGGGCATGAGTGAAGGGGGCATGGGTGAGGCACCAGGGGCGGGTGGTGACTGCAAACCACAGTGCTCACGCCCCAGTGGGGAGGAGCAGCTGCTGCTCAGCCTGGCCTGTGGTGCCCTGGGGAGACATGGGCCCAGCTTGGATGAAGCTGCTGACTTTTAAGAGAAATTATAAGTCTGTACTCAATCACTTAAATATTTTAGAACTGTATTTATGTATTTTATTTTGGTATAGTTTTAGAGTTACAGAAAATTTGCAAAGATAGTGCAGAGAGTTCCTGTACACCCCTCATTCAGTTTCCCCTGTGGCTGACATCATACATCCCCTTGGCACCTTTGTCAAAACTAAGGAACCAACATTGGCACGTGGCTACTCACCAAAGTCCACACTCAATTTTGATTTCTCCAGCTTCCCATGAACGTCCTCTGTCTGATCCAGGATCCCATCAAAGAAACCTTGTTGCCCTAAGTCATGTCTCCTTAGGCCCCTCTAGTCTGTGACAGTTTCCTTCTTTCCTGACATTTCATGTCTCTGGCAGTCGTGAGGGGTATTTGCCTGGTGTTTTGTAGAAGACCCCTCAATTTGGGTTTGTGTGATGCATTTCTAGTGGGTACATGGGGTTACGCGTTTCTGGAGAGAATGCCCGGAGGTGAAGTGCCTTCTGATCACAGCATCTCAGGGGCACGTGACACCCCCACAGCATCACAGGGTTGGCGGCCTTGTGTCAGGGTGGCATCACCGTCTCCCCCGTCTAGAGCCCGTTCAGTCACTTGCTCCTGTCATGCTCATGACACTCGGGGTTATAATCCAGTGTTACATTGTTTTATTATTCAAATTGTCCTCGTTTTGACCATTTGGCTTTTTCAAGTTGGCTTTTGTGTTCCTTTGACATGCCTCATCCTTCGTTGTTGTTATTTTATTTATTTATTTATTTATTTATTTATTTAGCATTTTCTTACTTTCTGGCACTACAAGATGCTCCAGGCTTTTATATTTTCCCTGTCCCAGCCCTAGAATCAGCCATTTCTGCTCAGAGCCCCTCTTGAATTTTGAAGTTGGAAATTAAGTCAAATTTAAAAACTAAAACACCTTGGGGGCCACATGAAGGCACAAGTGATCTTTTTAACTCCCTGAAACATTCTTTCAGGAGAAGCACTTGTCTGATCCCCATTTTACAGATGAGGAAACTGAGGCCCAGATAGGTCAAGGCTGAGACTGAGGCCAGGTGGCCTGTTGCCAATGCTGCCTTCTCAGGGCTGCCCTATGACACCATGAGGTCAGGGCGCAGGAAGGGAGTGTAGCTCGGGACAGCGGGCTTGGAACCAGTGCCCAGGGAGATGGCAGTGCCCTGACCAGGGGAGGTGAACCAGAACGGGAAGAGTTCGGCTTTAGACATGCAGGCAGTGGGGTGGCTTCTGGGAAACCCTGCCCCCCAGATATTTAGTTTGGAGCTGGTGTTGTCACCTGTTTGAGGGGAGCAACTAATTTGTGGTTCAGTAAATAATACCTAGGTGGGTTTGGGTCCTGACAGTGGTGAGGTCGTCCCCACCTGGGGCTCTGGGTCATCCCTGGGTCATTCTGGGTCTCAGCCATCAGTGGGGTCTCTGCAGAGCCTGGCCGACCCTGGGGCAGGCCGGAGCATGTGGTGACAGGGCAGAGGGCCTGATGAACTGCCTTGTGCCTTGCAGATCAGGAGCGACACTTCACAGATCTTGGAGGAAAACATCCCACTCCTTAAGGCCAAGGTGATGGAAATGCGTGGCATCTACGCCAAAGTGGACCAGCTAGAGGTGAGTCCAGGAGAATGAGCTTTCTTTGTGGCTTCCATGGGCTTGCTCTGCCTCTTTCATCCTCTCTTCCAAGACGCTGATCTGGCCTTGACAGTGTCAGGCCTGAGGTCCAAAGGAGGGGGTTGGCGGCCAAAAGGGACCTATATGGTATTTTAAAAATATGACAAATGTGAATTAATAACACATATCCCATTTAAAACTCTGGGTACTTTATGTAAAAATCTGAATTGTAAGCTCCTTTTGGAAATTCAGAAGCTTCCATAATCCTGGGCCCACTTTTCTTTATATGTTTTAATCTGTTTATTTTTTAAGGTATAAATACGTCATGTGCACACATCATAAGTGTACAATTCAGTGAATTTGTACATGTATAAACTCCCAATGTGAAAATGACCCCAAATGAGAAATAGGACATTTTGCCCCCTGGGCTGTGTTGTGGTAGAGCTGGCAGCGGCTGCTCCTCAGACAAGGCATGTGCTCTCCGGTTCACCAGAGTCCCCACCGTGTCCTGTTGCCTCACTGCCGACATATTTCAGCCGCCTTTTACTTGAGTGGGCACCAGGCTGAGATGCATGGCGTCTCATTTCCTCTGCTGCACGGCCAAGTCGGCACCCTCACTGTCCGGTTTCCCAGAGCAGGAGCATAAACTCTGAGAGGTGAGCCCCATCCCCGGGGTCACACAGCTAATTCCATGAAGCTGGGACTTCAATTCACATGCACTGGAGCCCAAGCTCTTAATCAAGCTGGGTTTCCTGGCTCCTCCACCTGAAGGACCAGGAGCCTGGAAGGAGCCTGGGGTTTAATAGCGGTCACCTGGCCAGAGGGGACGTGCGCCCCTCCGAGCTGTGGGGGCAGGGAGCGCAGCAGTGGGCTCTGGAGCTGGCAGAGAATTAACATTCTTGTCAGCAGAGAATGAGGCAGGAATCTAATTAAAACTTTGCCCTTGGAATAGCTGATTCATTTGAATTTTATTCCACACGTTTGAAAGAGGAAAGAAAATGTGAAGATTTGTAGCCCTCGTTCTTGCCTTGCTTCTGTTGGCCCCACTCAAGCCGTTTTTTCTTTAGCATTCAGCCCAGTACACCCAGTAACATTTACTGAGGGCCTACTGTGCGCCTGTGCGGGGCTCTCCCAGTGAGAGAGTCCGTGGCCTCAGTCCAGCCGGGAGAGACAAGCACAGCGCATTCCCATGGTCGTCTCCCGTGGCGGCTCGAACCAGTCACCACAAACCTAGCGGCTTAAAACAACACGGATTTATCACCTTACAGGGCTTGAGGTCAGAAGTCCAGAATGTGTCAGCGGGGCTGGTTCCCTCTGGAGGCTCCCAGGGGGAATTCGTGTCCTGGCCTTTCGCGGCTTCTGGAGGCTGCCTGCCTCTGTCAGCTCACGGCCCCTCCCTGCATCTTCACAGCCCACAGCAGAGCGGCTTCCAGGCTCTGTCCACCCTGACACCCCTCCCTTCATCTTGTCAGGGTCCCTGTGATGACACTGGGCCCACCTGGACAGTCCAGGACAGTCTCCTCAGCTCAAGATCCTTAATCCCACCTGCAGAGACACCATAGGCCACGGAAGGGAACGTATTCACAGGTTGTGGGAATGAGGATGTGGGTGTTTGAGGGGGAGCATTGTTCTGCTGACCCCAGTCACCAAGGGTGGTTTAAAGTGAGGCGAGTGCCCTGGAGGGAAGTAGACTGAGGAGTGCAGCCTACAGGCCCCGGGAGGGAGAGCGGGAGGCGTGCGTGGGGGCGACTCGGGCAGAAGCTCAGAGGTGGGAGGGATCTCGGCTCTGGGGTTGGAGGGAGGAGGTGAGGACCCCGAAGGACCTGGGATGATCAGATTATAGGGACAAGGGGGCCATGACCCAAGCAGGGCTGGAGGAATTGGGCAGAGGTGTCCTGTGGTCTAGGCCTTTTCCCTGAGGAGTAGGAAGCCACTGAACAGACCAGGTGGCCCAGGGGTTGGGAGCCAGAGCCTGAGAGCAGGCCGTCTCAGCGCTATTGGCACTTTGGGCCTGAACTTCTCTGTGGTGGGCCTGGGCTGTGCATCATAGGATGTTTAGCAACATCTCTGGCCTCTACGCATGAGATGCCGGTAGCACTCACCCCCTTCTCCCGAGTTGTGACACCAAAATGTCTCTAGATGTTGTCAAATTGCCCCTGGTTGGAAACCTTAGGTGTAGAGTCCTGCTCCCTGGGCCCAAACCCTGACATGCCCTCTTCCTAGTGTGTGACCTCCGGCAAATTCTGAGCCTCAGTTTCCCTATAAAGTAGAGTAACAATTGTGAGGTTCTTGAACCCAAATTTCATTAATATTTATTCGACAGACATCTGCTGCATACTCTCTATGGGTTGCCCTCAGGTGGGTGCTGGGAACACAGCTGGGGCAGGACTCCTGGTCCCCTGCTGGTGGCCTGCAGGGGACGCTGGACAAGGAGGCACCCACAAAGCAGCAAGGACCTGACCAGACCTAGAACAGAGACAGCTTCTTGCGGGCAGGACCTTCATACTAAGGCCTGGAAGATGGAGCCGTCAGCCTGGGAGGGAACAGCTTGTGCAAAGGCCCTAGGGCCAGAAAGAGCCAGGCCTCTCAGGCAGTTGTGGGTGGGCGTAGAGCGCAGGGTCAGGCCTGAGACTGGAGGTGGGTAGAGGCTGACGGTGCAGGGCCGAGTTGTGAAGGTTGAAGCCTGCTTTTAGAATGACAGAACCAATCAAAGGGAGATAGTTACTATACTTCTTTTTTCACTCCTAAGAAAGTCCAAAATGATTAATTTTGATGTGTGTCATTCAGAGGTTTTTAGTACATGGACGAGGTTGTACAGTCATCACCACTGTCTAATTCCAGAACATTTTCATCACCCCCAAAAGAAACTCCATTTCCATTAGCAATCATCACTGGCCGTCACTAATCTGCTCTCTGACTCTGAGTTTGCCTTTTCTGGACATTCCATTTATAAATGGGATCGTGTAATATGTGGCCTATGGTGTCCGGCTTAATTTACTTTACATAATGCTTCCAAGGTTCATCCAGGTTGCAGCGTGTGCCAGAAGTTCTTTCCTTTTTAGGGATGAATAGCATTCCGTGTAGGGATGGCCATACCTTATTTTGTTTGTCTGTTCATCAGTTGATGGACACTTGGGTTTGTTTCCACTTTGGGGCTATTATGAATAATGCTGCTATGAACATTAATGTTCAAGTTTTTGTATAGATACATGTTTTCATTTCTCTTGGGTAAATACCTAGTCTGGAATTGCTAAGTCACATGGCAACTCTTTTTAGGAATGGCCGAACTATTTTCCAAAGTGTAGACTGCATTTTGGTCTCCCACCAGCAACTGCTATAGGTTTTAAATAGGGATTGCAGACTCAGATGCCAACAAGATCCAGGACTGTACTGGGCAGCCAGGTATTAGAAGACCAACCCCAAGCTATCCCCCCGTACTTTTGGGAGCAGCCGGAGCCGAGCAGCAGCTACCCTCTTCAGGGGGGTATGACTCTCTGGGCTTCCACAGTCACCATTCTGCCCTAGAGTCTCCCCAACCTTGAGGCTAAGTGGCATTTGCCTCTTATCAACCCTCTGGGCTGTTGCTTTCCTTAAAGTAGAGAGAGATTTCTCTGTAGCTGGGTCTCTATTAAAAGGAAGATAAACTAAGCTAGTCCAAGAGGGTCATGGATTTCAAGGCAAATGGGAGAAGGCGTATTTCCCACTAAGCTGTGTGTGACCTTAGAGCAGTAAGTCTTAGGGCCCAGTCAGGATGTGACGTTGTACTGAGGCAGGTGGATCCCAGAGACAGACCACCTGGGCCTCAGGTCTGCCCCTTGGGCAGCCCCCTCACCCTCCCAGAGCCAGTTTCCTCCTCTGCACTTTGGGAATGTGTGGCCCTGAGGGTGTTAGGCCAGTGCCCGGCATTTCTAGGTGCGCAGTGAGGACGGGCTATTACTGGGGGGCTGGTTGTTGCCCTCAGGCCGAGAGAGGCAGAGTCTGGGATGTGTGCTCGCTCTCCCCCCAGCCGACCAGGGGCTCCAGGCTCTAAAGTGTCAGGGGCTTCCTGGGAGCCCACGACTATTCTGCTTTCAAATCAGTGTGTCCCGCCGGTGGGGGGGGGGGGATGGCTTGGGAA
Organism: Camelus bactrianus; assembly: GCF_048773025.1. Taxonomy (NCBI): domain Eukaryota; kingdom Metazoa; phylum Chordata; class Mammalia; order Artiodactyla; family Camelidae; genus Camelus; species Camelus bactrianus. The sequence goes on from NC_133557.1 coordinate 23,909,827, forward strand.
CCACGGGGGTGACCTCCCAGGCCAGGAAAAAACGAACATTTATTGAGCACCTGCTACGATCCCAGGACTTGAGGTGCTTCACCCTCACAGCAGCCCCACGAGGAAGGTCCCATTATTAGTCCTATTTTATAGAGAAAGGGCCTGAGGCACAGAGAGGTGAAGTGATTTGCCAAAGATCACACAGCTAAGAGGCAGTGGAGCTAGGATTGTGAACGTCTGTGCTCCTGACTCCTCAGTGCTGGACGCCGGCGCCCTTTCTGGACTGGGCCCTGCTCTGAAGCCGGGGGACTTGCCAAAAGTGTTCAGATGCATCAGAACTCAGTTATATTTTAAAATAATGCGACTTTCCCTTCTCTCTCCTTCCTTCCCTCCTTCCTTCCCTCCTTCCTTCCCTCCTTCCTTCCCTCCTTCCCTCCCTTCCCCCCTCCTTCCTTCTCTCCTTCCTTCCCTTCCCCCCTCCTTCCTTCCCTTCCCCTTAATAATAAAAGTAGTTCATTTTCATTGTAGAGAAAATTACACAGAAGTCACCCACACTCCCAGGGATGGTCACAATTAGCTGTCGCCCTCTTTCTGTCCCTCTGCTCCCCTGTCTGTGCGGATGCGCGTCCGTGTCCTCCCCCGTTTCCCCGAAGCAGGTTTCCTGGCCAGGTTTCGGCCTCTCCCTGGCTGTGGCCTGGCCAGGCTGCCCTCTCTGACAGGCGAGTAGGAGGCGGGTCAGACCTCGTGAGCGCGCATTCCTCAGCGTCGCCTCACACCCCCCACCAGATTGGCATTAACGCAGGGAGCGTAAAATTGGAATCGGCTGGAGGAAGGGCCTGCAGGACTTTCTTCTGTCTTACAACCAGATGTGGGGCCAAGCAGGACCAAGGGAAGGTTTCAGGCCCATGGCTCCTTGTCCTCCCCATCCCCCTCCAACATACACACACATGCGCGTGCGCGCGCACACACACACACCCCTGATGTGGCTTGTTCAGAGCCATTCAGCTCTGCTTCTGCCAGAACCACAGGGCGGCAGCAGCTCAACAATGCCACCATCTTGGGTTCCTTAATGTCTTTTTGCTAAGGATGCATTCATTCATTCATGTATTCGTGGGTTGCATTCATTCACTCGTACATGCGTAGATTGCACGTGTGTGCATCTGTGTGTGCGCTTTCACGCACGCCTCCATCCGTGTGTGCGTGCATTCATGCCTCCACCATCCAGCTGACCAGGCCCTGGTCTTGGCCTTGAGAACCACCCTGGCTCAGCACCTGCTCTTTCAGAACTCACATTCTAGAGGGAGACGGACCGTGAACAAGCAGACAAGACGTTCAGAGGGAGAGGAGGGCTAAGGAGACAGGGAACCTGCTGGCTCCGCTGGCACAGGGGCTGTGTTAGATTAGGCGGTCGGGGGAGGTCTCTCTGTGGGGGGACAGCCGCTGGAGGCTGAGAGACAAGCAGGGTTCAGCCCATCGAGAACAGAGAAGGATGCCGCCGGCTCGGAGCGACCTGGTGCAGAGGCCCCGTGCAGAGTGAGGCCTGGCGCCTTCAAGGAACCGAAAGGTGGCCTGTGCGCTGTGTGGGCCAGCGGGCGAGGGCAGGGCTAGAAGGCGGTGGGCCTTGCTGGATACAGGGGACCAGGACTTCCCCTCTAGTGAAGGCGGGCTCCCTCGTGGGGCCCCGCACTGAGAGGTTTCCTTCCTCTTCCTGGTGCAAGAAGATCTCTTGCATTTTGCTGTTGGAACAAGGGAGGCCCACTGAGGGGGCTTGTCTGAGATGGCACTGGAGTCACCAATTTTGGCGGCCCTCCCAGGTGTGCATGCAATATGCGCACACACACAAACATGCACACAACACACAGACGTGCATACAAACACAGGCATACACAACACACAGGCATGAACACACACAGACACGTGCGCATATGCATGCAAACACACTGGCACACCAGAAGTCACAAACAAGTGAGCTGAGTTTCGCTGGGCCTGCACAGTATTTAAAATTGTGGATTTATGGCTAACAATGGCTAACATTGTTAAAAGCTGGACATTTTTCATAAAATCTAAATGTCTTTTTCTTTTCTTTTTGAAATGATACTATCTGACATTTGTTAAGCTCTTAATATGCCCCAGGGACTTAACTGCTGAGCAAGGTTGATATTGTTATTCCCATTTTACAGATAAGAAAACTGAGGATAATAGAAATGAAGTAACTTGCTGAAAGGCACGCAACTCGTCAGTGGTAGAACCTGGATTCTAGTCCAGGGAGGCTGATCCCAGCGTTCTCTTTTCTTTTTTCTTTTGAAATTGGAGGTTCTGCACTAGAGGCTGGGAGCTGAGTGAGCCCTGTGGGCCAGGACGCGGCATTCTGGTTCACCCAGCCCCCACTCAGCCTACTTCATCTGCTTGTCACCTGCCTGCCCCTTGGCTTCTGAGTTTAAGACTCCCCAATATCCATCAGCTATGAAGGAGATCGATTTCTAAAAAGTCCACTTTCCGTAAAGAAGGCTGTTTGACCTGAGTCCCCTCTCGCCACTTCCTGGCTGTGTGACTCTGGGTAGATGGTCCAACCTCTCTGAGCCTCAGTTTCCCTCTTCTGTAAAATAGAGGCTAAACACAGGGTCACTCTGGGGAGAAGGTGAGAGAATATGAGTAGAGGTTGCGCCCAGCCAGGCCGCCATGAGGAGCTGTCAACTGTTAATGTCAGTGTTTCTGAAGGTGCCCACCCAGCTAAGCAGGCCCTGCCTGGACTCGCCAGGACCCCGGGCCAGGTGTGAGGGAGGCTTGAGGCAGTGACTGAGGGAGGGCAGCCAGGAGCACGGCCCAGTCTGAGCAGATGTAGCATCACCGCTGTCCCCTCTCCCGCCAGGCCTTTGTCAAGATGGTGGGGCACCACGTCTCCTTCCTGGAAGCCCATGTGCTTCAGGCCGAGCGGGACCATGGGGCCTTCTCACAGGCCCTGCGGAAGTGGCTGGGCTCCTCGGGGCTCCCTGCCTTCAGGAACGTGAGTATCCCCCCACCTCCCTGCCCCCCCAGACCCTGGAGTGGGGAGAGGGGCTCAGGAAATAGGAGTTCCAAGGGCATGGCTGGCTTCTGCAGACAGGAAGTGGTGTCTGGCTGGCCGGTGGAAGGCTGGCCCAGGTGGCTGGGGCGTCGAAGTCCCTCCCTCCCTCCTTCGCCTCCGCTTGCCCCGAGCTGAGGACCTCAGTACTGTGACTGCCTGCCTGCTCATCCACGTTTATTAAGTGCCTGCCGTTTGCTGAACACTGTGGTCCATATGGGGGCACCATGTGAGTAGAAAACAGCCCTTGCCCTTCTGTCCTGTCCTTCCACCCCTAAGGACATGCTCAGGGTGACTTCCAGAATTCAGACAGGGCCCCACTTCCTAAGGCAGGAGTCAGCCTCCAGCAGACCAGGGGGGTGGGGGATGGATGGTGGAGGGGAACCCAGCCTGCAGCCTGTAAAAGCCTCTCCCTCCCACATCCTTGCTTTCCTGGGATCCTCCCTATGTCCCCATAAGAAAGAAAGGATAATTGTGTCACTTTTACTGATAGAAATACTGAGGCCAGACTGATCCTGCAATGGGGACCCTCGATGTTTAAGACACCTCTGTCTTTCCAGCTTACTATCTATTGATTCCCTGCTGCAGGGGGCTTTGGGCAGTACCTGGAGATATTTTGATGGTCACAACTGGAGTCAAGTGGGTAGAAACCAAGGATGCTATTAAACACCCTGCAGTGTACAGGACAGCCCCCCACAATAGAGAATTATCTAGCCCTGTGTCAGTAGTCCTGAGTTTGGGGAACCCTGCCCTAAACGGGATTTGATCATAGCAATGGTTCATGTCAGGTCTGTTCGCAGTGCTTTATGTGTTGTTGTATGTGGCATCTAATTCTCACGCCAGTCCTTGGAGGAAGGTACGTTATTACCACCCCATTTTACAGACAGGAAACCGAGGTTCAGGATGGTGAAGGGGCTTGTCGAGGCCATGCAGCCTGGAGTGACAGGATCAGGTGGGAGCCCTGGTTGACCTATCTCCTGGGACTTGGCCTTCCCAGGAAAGAGATCTTGTCCAGCCAGCTGCTCTGTCCTGCCCCCCAGCAGGGTCTCTCACTGTCCCCTGGGCTCTGCCTGTGGGTCCCCTTCTGCTCCTCTGTTTCCTCTGTCCCTCCTGCCTGCCCCCCTCCCCGCCTCAACGTCTCCACTTAGTGTTATCACAGAGGCTCATTTACTGAGTGTTCACAGTGTTCCAGGCACTGCTGAGGCATTGCATGTGCATCGATTCATTCACCTCTCCCAGCCGTCGTGTGCACTCAGTATGACCCTTCTTCCCAACTGGCAGATGAGGAAGTAGAAGGAGTTGTATGTAGTCTTGCCACTTTGGCCCCATGTGAATTTATTCTGTTTGGCCAGGGATGCCTGACTGGGCATCACTCTTCAGTCCCTGCCAGGACCCCACTCCTCCATCTTCTCTCACACCTTCCTGAGGCATGCGCTGCTTACCTGCTTGCCTCCAGGTGAGTGACTTGCCTAAGGCCAGAAACAGCTAGACATGGCCTCACAGATCCCATGGTCTCGGAACTCCTATTGATCCTTTAGAGTACAAGTAAATGCCCCCTCCTTTGAGAAGCCCTCCCAGATTGCCCCCTTCTCCAAACAAATGCAATCTCTCCTGACTGCCTTCCAAGAACAGTGAAGTCAGGAGCTGCCTCCATGGTCCCTCAAGTTATGGTGACTGTTCTGGGTGACCAGAAGCCCCCAGTCACACTGTGCTTTGCCTACTGATGGCTTAGAAGCACCATGGGGGAGGAAGGACAGAGGACTTCAGTTGCCCATGGTCAACAAGTTTCCTAATAGTGGGGTCTGGTGGGTCCTTGGTCTCTGCACTTTATAGTCTTTTTCTATAATCTGCACAATTGTCCCCTTGTGGTTGGCACTAGTGTCCCCATTTAATTGGCAGAGACCAAAGCTTGGAGGGGAGACTTATGCATCCAAGGTCAGTGCTGGGGTTGGAACTCAGGCTGTGAAGTGGGGCTCCCCCACCCACTTCTGCTGCAGGATCCCACTGGGGTGTGGCCGGGCTTGCTGGGACCTGCACCCTTGTCTCTACCAGACTTGGGGCCCCCCAGGCCTACCTGCGGTGACTTGTTCCAGGAAACGCGTCCCAGCCAGGGTGGTGAGTCATTCAGCAACCCCAGCATGTTGATCTTGGCCCCAGGAGGGCTTTGTCTGGAGCAGGCGATGGAAGCAAGTGTGCACACACACATGTGCAGACCCAAGGGGCTCCAGGGCCGCACCTGCACCCAGGGTGCAAGCTGGGGTGGGGGGCTTCTAGAATAATGGTCATCACAGCTTGTGTTAGGGCCCTGACTCGGCAGGCACCTCATACCTTGTGAGGTAGGTTGAGTCACTGCCCCTATTTTACAGGTGAGAAAACTGAGGCACCAAAGTGTTGAACTGCTTGCCACCAGTGGTGGAGCTGGGATTTGAACCTGTGAGGCCCGGGCTCAGCGCTGGGCACCACTTGGCCCTGCTGGGTCTTTCTGGGCCTGGTTCTGACCCCTGGAGCTGAGATCTGGGCAGAGGGGCTGGGAGGTCTTTGCAGAGTGCCCGGATGGTTCACTGTTTCTTCCATCTGGATTTCCCGCCAAGCCAGGATTTCAGTCTGCAGTCGGTTCCCGTCAGTGCCCGTCCGAGGGGGACACTGCTTCATTGACCACTGTGGTCACCCTCTGGGAGCCCACACCAGGCACCCCCAGCAGTGAGAAGCCCCTCCACACAAGCCCAGATTCTGCTGCCTTGCCCCCCCTCGCCCCACTCCATCTCCAGGAGCGGGCGTGGGGCAGGGGTTCTTGAGCCGAGGGGTCCTGTCCCCACTCCCTTGGAAGCCCATCCCCCAAAGGAAATAGGCCACTCATTGCTGCCCCCCAGGCCCTCCCAGAGTCGGGGGGGTTGGTGGGAACACCCTCATGGGGCCTAGGAGGGGAGGCCTGCAGCCTTCAGCCCTGGAGCTTCACCCCTGGAAGGGTCTGTGGGGGTCTGTTTCCACCCTCCCTCTTCCACCAGCCAGAACAGGAGTTTCTGGGGGGGCGGGCAAGGTGGGGAAAAAGTTGGTTCTTGTTTTCTCTGACTGCCATCCCATCTCCCCTTCTGGCCTCCATTCTGCCTCTCTCCTCTTCCCCACTTTGCAGACGCAGTGGGGAGGGCATGGGGCACCTGGGCTGGGTCTCCCAGCCCACCCACTCCACCCCCCAACCAGAGGCCCAGACCTGCCCCTGCCTGTGCAGCTTGGTGCTGGCTGAGGCCTGGGCCGGCCTGAAGTGTCCCTCCTCGGGACGAGCTCTCCTTGAAGGGCAGGCCATTTGCCTCTGACTTGAATTCCTGGAGAATCACACAGTCAGTGTCCAGACTGAAATGAGGGCTGGCCTGGTATCCTGAGCCCTCGGCGCCCAGATCCCAAAACGTACACATTTTGTGCTGCAATGTGAGTGCTCACGCACCTGCTTTCAGAGGGCGAAGGCCCATGGTTCCGTGCTGCGCTACGTCAGCGTTTTCACTTACACTTTTACATCGACTCTTAAAGCGTCCCAGGACTGTCACTCTGTTTCACCGTGGCGTTTTTCAGCTGTGTGACCGTGGGTGAGTCTCTTAGCCTCGGAGGCCTTCGACAGCTTAACTGTCAGCCCACATGGCCTTGATCATGAAAGGTTTCGCTTGCTAGAAAACTGGTTTCGATTTGATGCAAAATGATGAGGGCCTCCTCCATTAAAGCAGTGGGAAGGAAGAGAGGAGAAAGACTCCAGAACTCTCAGAGGGGAGGTTCTGAGCGTTGGTGGGTCTGAAAAGCCAGGTTTGCCTTTATTTTATTTTTTAATGGTGGTACTGGGGATTGAACCCAGGACCTCATTCATGCCAAGCATACACTCTGTTAGCCAGCTGTAATCCTCCTCCAGGTCTGCCTTTAAGTAATGATTTGGGACAGTCTCAGCGGTGAGCAGGTATCCTGGTAGTGGTGACAGAGCCAGCTAGGCACTGTTCTCAACTCTCAGCAACCCCTGGGGGAGGTGCTAGTTTTATCCCTATTTTACAGGTGAAGGAACTGAGGCACAGAGAGGTTTAGTAACTTACCTGAGGCCACACAGCTGGGCATCAGGATATGAACTCCTGTTCTTAACCCTCTCCAATATTGGGAGATCACAGCCTTGGGACAGAGCTGTGAACTTTACTTCAGGAAGCTTGGATCCAGTGGGAAAATAGAGACAGTAACCAAATCCTACAAAAATTCAGTAGCCCGTCATTTCTAAAGGGGACCCTGGCTTGCTCTGAGGGAGTTAGGGAGGGCCTCCGAGAAAGGGCCACCAAGGGTACGCCGAGACCTTCATGGTGAGTGTCATCTGAGGTTAGAAGAAAGGGTGCTCCCAGCAGTGGGGACTGCAAACTCAGAGGCTCTGCGGTGGGACTGAGCTTGGTGCTGGAGGGATTGTGGAAGTCCGGCTTGGGGAGTGAGCCGGGGAGAGTGTGGGAGATGAGGACAGGGCCAGATTGGGTGGGTGGGGTCTCAGGCCACACAGACGAACTTAGCACTATGTGAAGGGTAATGGGGAGCAATGGAGGGGTTTGTAGCACGGGAGTGCCTTGGTAAATTCACTTTGCTTAGAGAATTGCCTCTCTCCTGAGCTAAGGCTGGCATTCAGGGTCAGCGACGTCTTGTTTAGACTTGACCGTGAGAGCGGAGCAGGGCGTGTGGGTGCCCTCCAAGCTTCAGAGTTCAGCTGTTAGGAGTGCATTTCCTGGAAACATCTCATGCTGTACCTTGGGCTCACTGGAATCCTCGCCTCACTGGGTCTCAGGGCCTTCGTCAACTGGAAGAGAGGGAAGAGACTCCAACTGGGGCATCCATGTCTCTTGGCGCATATCTGGGTCCCAGAGACCCTGCCTGAGGAGGCGGCTCCATGTCTGCACGCAGAGGGCCCCTCACATCTGGAGATCATTTCAGGCAGCTGTGGAAGTGAAAGTGCGATCGAGCTGGAGCCACAGGGCCACAGGCCTTGGAAGGGCTGGAGCCCATGGCAGGTGTCACTGTGTCCCCTTGGTCCAGGCCCCATTACGGCCTGGTGGCTGCCACGGGTGTCCTGCTGACCACGCCAGGCCCTCCGCCCCTTGTCTGTGCCCAGAGGCACGGAACAGCCTCGCTAATTTGTTGTAAACCACGATTTGTTTTCCGCTGAGCCAAAACATCTTGTTCACGAGGTGTCATTTTGATTAATTTTCCGATGGATGAGAGTGTGGTACTTTCCAAAGAAGGCTCTTTGGCTAATAGCAAAAACACTTGGGGCCAAGTCCTGACACCACACGGGGCCAGGCTGCCAGGGTGGATTGTGGCCTGGCCTGGACTTGCGCCTGTCCAGCCCACCTGTTCATACTACGCAGGCCCATGGGGCAATCTGGTAACAAACGAGTCCGTCTGCCTGGTGGGGAACAGTAGGGAGGGGTGGGGACTGTGGCCAATTGCAGACCCTGTGCCTTATCTGGAGGGGCGGAGATTTCCAAAAGCAGTCTTGCAGAAATGGGGGCGCAGGATGGCCAGGTTTTCCTGTTTGGGGGAGAAAGCTGGATATGTGGAGTTTCATATGACTCTTCTGATGTCTAAAAGTCAACCACCAATTTTTTTAAATGTTAAATGTTTTGGGAAAAAAATCTCTTGCACATCCAGCACACTCCCCAGCCCAGATTTTAGGCTGGTGGCCTGGACCCCACGGACCCCACCCCTTCAGAGGCGTTTGGGAGCAGAGAGGAGTGGACAGCCCACGGTGCCTTTCACTTCTTGGCACCAGTCCCAGCAGTGGCACGAGTAACAGCCAGCAGTTTTATTGAGCATCTACCATTGCACCAACTACTGTAGTTGTACTGAGTATGTACACGAAGGATTTTCTGTGCCATGTCTCAACTCCCATAACAACCCCAGAGGCAAATGGTATCATTCCAGTTCACAAAGAAGGGACTTGAGGCTCAGGGAGGGCTAGTCACTTGCCCAGGGTCACACAGCACAAGCAGCAGAGCCAGGGTTTGATCCGGATTTGACCTTGTTCAGTGTGTCTCTCCCCTGCCTCTGTGATCTTCCCTAGAGCAGGAACCACAGCCTAGATGGTGGAGGTTGCAAACTGGAGATCCTTGGGTCCAGTCTGCCCACCAGCATATGTTCTTTGGCCAGCTTGGTATTCGTATATATTTAACGTGAATGAGTTGCCAGCATTTTAAAAAGCAAATTTCACTTAAGAATGTCCACCTCTGGCTTCTTTTGGAAAAGCAGAGGTCTGGGCCCCTGAGCAGCATTCCTGCTGAGCCACCATCTGGCCCAAGTCACCCATTGTCATTACCTGCCTTTGGGTATTTGCCTTTCCTGCCTGTGTTGAGCACATAGTAGGTGTTCAGTAAATATGAATCAAAGGATGCTCTTGAGGCTTCCATGGCCCTTGAAAGACCCCTCCCCCTAGATTTCTCCGGAGTTGGTTTCCAGGCCCTGGAGAGCTGGCTTAAGCTTCCAAGCCTGCCTCTCTTCCCAGCGGCTTGGGGCCGCCTCGTGGGCTTTCCCGGAGGTAATGGAGGCTGTGGGCGGGGCTGCCCTGCCCGGGCTGGCCTGTAGGAGTCGTCGGTGCCAGGCTTGGCGCCTCCTCCCCTCCCCCTTCATCTCCCCCAGCTCCCTCCTCTCCCCTCCCAGCCCAGCCCAGCAAGGGAGGGAGGTTCTGCCTGGCGGGGGCCGCCTCCCCCTCCCTCTCCCTCTCCCTCTGCCCAGTGCCCCTGGAGGGGTGACTCCCAGAAAGAGGCACAGCTTGCCTGGGGCTTTATCTCGTTTGTGGAGACCCAGCCAGGCACTGACACAAAGAAGGCAGAGGAGAGCCCGTGGAGCCTTCCCCCGGCCCAGTCCTGGCCTCTCCTTCTCCTTCTGCCCCCGTCATCCCTTGCAGTAAAAATGCAACACGAGCAGATGGCAAATATTAACGCAGCAATGGAGGGCTGAGTGGTGCCTGGTCCCCAGCCCCGCTGATCCCCCTCCAGACTGGCTCTCAGGGAGTCACTCAGCGCTCACACATTAACGGATTTGTTTGACTCCAGATATGTTGTGGCACGCGTGCAGGGGAGGGATACAGGGCTCCTGGCAGGCTGATTTGGGAATCAGATTTGGGTTTTTTTAAGCATTGCGTTTTTGATAAGATTTTGAGGCTGAGTGGGGAGGAAGTTCCTTTCCACAAGGAGGGTTTTTTTATTTTGGGGGCACTGTTTGTTGAGGCCTCCATGGGAGCACCCCAGTTTCTCCCCAGCAGTGAGACACACTCAATGCACTGTCTCCAAGCACCGCCACCCCTGTAAGCATCCCTGGGCACAGCCCTGCCATCCCTGGGTCTGGTGAACACTGTGGCCTTTGCACATGCTGGTCCCCTGGCTGGAAAACCCTTCCCGCTCCCTGCCTGGCAGTGTTTATTCAACTTCAAGGCTAAGTTGAATGTTGCCACCTTTGGATTCCCCCAGGCAGCGTTCCTCTGGGCTCGCCAGTCCCCTGTTCTGTTCACTCCCCTGTTGGCGCAGCACCTTGGGGAGGCACTTGTGTTTTCACCAGTTGTTCCCCAAGACCAAGAGTTTCTCAAGGGTAGGGACTGCCTTGCCTTGACTGAGTACTAGTGATCATGACGATGTTGGTGCCAGCAGACAGTGTTCTGGGCTCTTCTTTGGGTCGGCGCAGACGAGCACTACCCGCCTCGCTTGGCTCATCCTCATGCCCGCCTGTCTCATTACCATTCCCACTTTGCAGATGAAGAAACTGAGGCCCAAAGAAGTTAGAACATTTTAATTTAGCCTGGTGTTGACCTGTTTGACTGATACTCTTCATGCCCCAGGGGTCAACCTTCAAACACTGGGATCAGGTGGGGCCCTGGGTGAGGGAAAGGGGCTGGTGGGGACGGTGGCCAATGGAAGAGGCAGGCGCCCTCGACTCCAGCCAGGAACAAAGGCTCAGAGCGGCCTGACCTTGCCCTTTCTTAAGGAAGAGAGGTTGGGGAATGCAGAGTTTTACATGAAATCAGTTGATTTTGAAAACAAATCTGAGCAGCTCAAAGAAATATCGGGGGCCTATTGGCTCCCAGGCCTCCATCTATGTCATGGCAAAGATCGAGGGTAAATTGGTGCCTACTGTAGAGTCTGGTGGGCTCACTGCCGTTTTACTGGGGGAGGGAGAGAGGGGCCAGCATCCCAGCAGCAGGGACTGCCCCGGAGAACTGGGGGTTGTGCTGGGCAGGCAGGGTCGGACCCACCGAGCAAGTGATGGATCCTGGCGGCATTGGCCACGCCTGTGGTCCTGCGGCTCCAAACCTTCCCAGGCCTTTGCCCCCAGCACCTCGGCAGCTGCTCTGGGTCCACTGGGGGGTTCACTGGGACCGGTTTACCTGGGCTGCCGGGCCAGCTTGCTCTGGCCAGGTAAGCCCCCGTCTCCAGTGCCTGTGTGATGGCAGCTGGGTCCCTGCAGGTCTCAGGATGTGAACCACGTGGGTGGGGCACCCGTCCTTCCCTGCCAGCCTGGCCATTTGCGTCTCCTAGGTGGGGGATGGGGAGGCATCACCTGGGGTATGAGGGCCGTTGGCTCTCTCCTCAAAAGGGGTCCTCCCTGAATGTACTGCCAGCAGAGGTGGTCGGTGGAGGTCTTTCCTCTCCAAAGATATTCATCAGGCACCTATACTTTCTGAGCTGGACATTTGATGTTTCCTCAGTCTTACGTGATGTGTCAACAAATGCAGCTCCCAATATCCACTTTTCTAACCAAAGCATCACCCTCAATCTGCCCTCCCTGCTCGCCATACAATGCAGCCCCCCCTTCCCCTTCTTCACAAATGTGTAGACGAAACCCCTGCAGCACTTGGAGTCAGGGTGGCTGAGAGCATGGACTCAAACCAGGGTTTCGCAGCCTCAGCACTGCTGACATCTGGGGCCAGGTCACTGTCGGGGGCCATCCTGTGCACGGCAAGATGTTTAACAGCATCCCTGGTCTCCGCCCACTAGATGCTGGTAGCACCTCCCCTCGATTGCGACACCCAAAAAGATGTCTAGAAATTGCCGAATGTCCCCTGGGGGCCAAGGTGCCCCAGGTTAGGAACCACTGGCCCAGCTGAATGACAGTCTTCAAAAGGAGGCGGCAGTGGTACGTGGGACTCATCATAGCCCCTTGTCAGCTTTTGCTCATTTCCTATAAATATAGAAATTGTCCAGAATAAAACACTGAAAAACAAGTGAAAGCACCGGTTCTGGAGCCCGACAGCCCTAGGTCTGTACCTTGACTCTTCCATCTGTGAGCAGTGCTCTGAGCTCATGAGAGGAGGTTGCGGGTTTAGACGTGCGTGCTTCCCTCCCTGTTCGGGGAACTTCCATCTGGCACCTCCTCTGCCCCAGGCCCTGTCCCAGGTGCGAGGCTTGCAGATCACAGGAGGGGGATCCAGGTGCAATGAGGACGTCCATGCCACAGACGCCGTGTTGAGGGCTCTGGGCTGACCTCACTCATCACTCAGTTCCAGCTGGCTGTAGTGAGGTGGGCTGCGGTCACTGGCTCCATTTTCTAAAAGAGCACCTGAGGCAGGGAGAGGCGGAGTCAGTTGCCCAGTCTGCTGGAGGAGGGAAAGGGAGCGGTGGAGGTGGCCCCGGCTGTGTGGCCCAGAGCCTGCCTCCCCAAGCTCCCTGCGCTTGGTGCCTGAGGCTGCTGGAGTTCTTTTGGTAGAAAGCTCCCTTTGGATGTGCGGATTGTTCCACCCCCATGAGTTTGTGCAGATCCTGCCAGTGGAGGCTGAACTGGACAGTTCTCTCTCCCGCAAGCCCCCATCCCACCTGGGCCAGCCTCCCCCGCTGCTCACGCCAGGACCATGGTGGTTCTGGCCTTGGTGGTGGCTTAGGAGCGGGGCTTCTCAGCAGAGGCCCGGCTTGAGGACATATCCCAGGTGATGCTGGGTCTTGAGGGGACAGTGAGCACCCCAGGGTCCCCCCTGAGCCCACCTCTCCTACTTCCTCCCTGCCACGGGCCTCGTGTTCATTTGACACAGGAGGGGCCTGGACTATGGTTCCTGCTATATGGAGGTCTCAGCCCCTGGCGGGCTCTGTCTGGTCCCCTGCCTTTGACTCGTTCACCTGCCTGTCTCTGCCTCTCTCCCTGTGTCTCTGGGTCTCTGGCTCTGCCTGTGTGCCTCCTTGTGTCTCGCACACAACCCCAAACCCTCGCTATGCCCCCAGTCCCTTTGCCCCTCCCCCACCCTGCCTCTCCCCGGCTCCCCTTCGGGCTCACTGGGACCGCCTGCCTCAGATGGAAAGAGAAAGGCTGTGGGCCCGAGTGGGTCACCCCCTGTGGGGAGTGGAGGGGCAGACCAGGTCTGAGTCCAGTCTGTGTCTTCTGTTGGGTGGCACCGAGGACACCCACTGCCCTGCTTGGAGCTCTGGTGTCCTTATTGGACCTAAGTGTGCCCACGGTTGGGGTAGGGGGCACAGGGACATGTGTAGCAGGCAGTGGACATGGTATGTAGAAACTGTTAGTAATAACAGTTGTGAATTGAGCACCAAGAGATGAAGAAGTAATGAAACTGGGTTCCTGCTCGAGCTCAAAGTCACCCTGGAAAGTAAACTCAGAGGCAGGTGTTACTAGCAGATAATTATGAGGTGGGCTGCATGCTTCTGACTCCTGTGCATGACAGAAAAGGGGAGAAGAGAGGCCAGGAGAGGACTGTGGGAGGGGACAGTGCGGCCTGATGTGTGGCGCTGGCTTGGCACTGGGTCACACAGAGATCCTGAGCGAGGCTGGACTGCGCAGAGGACGATTGCAGGTTCTGGGGCGACATGATGAGCAGGGAGGTGAGTTTCTCATTAATGCAGGAACCTGTGTGATGCCTGCAGCTGGGCTGGGGCATCTGGAGAAAGTGTGATCCTTTTGATGCGTAAGGAGCCTGGGAAGTTCTTGAACTTGGCTCCATTCGTTGTCAGCTTTCTGCTGGGAAAATTAACCACGTCTCATTAAGCAGTAAATTCATCCAGGTGCCTGTACCGGCTGATACCATCACACCTTGTCACGTTGCCAGACTTAATGTCAAGGCCAAATTTCCCGTTACTTGGAGAGTCCTAATAATTAACCTGGGAAATTCAATCAGAGAGGGGGAAATCTTGGCTTTTAAATGGTGAGAAGCCGGAGCAGGGAGGTGGCTGTTTCAGGGACATACATCACTGAACACCTGCTGGGAGGTGCTGGGGGTGACATGGGTTGGGGATCTCAGCATTGTGGCCCCAGCATTGCCTCCTTCCCTCCTGTGTCTGGCAGCTATTTGCTGGCCTGGCCCTGGCTCCAGAGGCTCCTGGCAGTGCCCCCAGGAGTGTGTGTGTTGAGGGTGGCATGGGCAGGAGGGACTCAGATGGCAGTGGTCATCACCGGGAGAGAAATCGGAGACCACAGGCCAAGAGGCCGCTTGCAGGGCTGGTTGCCAGCACATTTGTGCCCAATGTGGCCCCATAATCTGTCACTGTCTGGCCAGTGGGCATTATTGAGCCCTTGTGGAGCCTGGCCCCATGATGGATGAGGGGCCACGCCTCTTAGGGGCTGAAAGGTGTTCTGGGTCATTTTTGAGGCTCCTTGCAAATTAAAACTCGACAATGGACTAAGAACTGGCCTCCACAATTGTGATTTAGTTTAAATGTTCATGATTTGAAACTGAATGCATTTAATACTAAAAATGCAATGTTATAAAATTGTCCATTGGGCTGTTCACAAGCTAATGACAGCACTTGGGAAGAATGTGAATTCAGGGGGCCATAATAATAATGAAATTGGTCATCATTCATTGAACGCTTACTGTTTTCTAAGCACTTCACGGTTATTTGGGCAAAATACCCTATGAGATAGAAACTATTATTAGTCCCGTGTCCAGATGAGAAAAACAAGGCACAGAGAGGTTAAGTAACTTGGCCAAGATCACACAGTTAGGCAGAGGGACCAGTGCCATCTGAGGAATTTGGAAATGGGACATCATTTACTGTGCTGGAGGAAGGGATCCTGCTCTCAGCGCTGGTGGCTCCATGTGGGCCTTTGGAGGGGATGTTAAGGGTACACATCCGGGGTCCTCTGTGATCTCTGCCTCCACTCCCACCCTCATTCCCATAAGCAGCTTGTGCCACTTCAGAGGGAATGGGCAGATGGTGGGAAGCCTCTAAGGCTTGGCCCCTGGGCCCCTGGGAGGCCCAGAAAGTGAACCCAACCCCTGCTTCTGGTTCTCTTGAGAGCCTGTGGGGTGGCGGTGGGGGTGGACAGTGTGGCCGGACCTGCGGGGTATTTTCTCATCTTCTGTCCCTGCATAACTTGGGCTTTTGCTCCTGGAGACCTTGGGATCTGGTGCCTGGAGGACAGCACCCCCCACCTCCCGTGCTGCGCACACCCGCCTCTCCCTCCCCTGTTCCCCTTAAGTCCTTCCTGGCTGCTCCAGGAGCTGCCACGTGTGCAACCCTTTACCCCTTCCCTCCCCAGCCCCTGGGCCAGGCTGGGCTTAACTCTTTTGATGCCGAATCTCTACCCACCACCCCCTTTAAGTTTATTCATTTGTTCAGTCATTTATTCAGCAAATACTTTTCATCCACCCCCTATATGAGCCAGGTGCTGTTTCAGATGCTTGGAACCTAAGGAGGACAGAGAATGTTCTGGCCTTCCAGCAGCCAGTGGTCTAGTGTACTATGTAATGTGCCCCAGGGGAGAGAGAAAAGTGAAGGAGGGCAGGGAGATGTGTGCCAGGGGACAGGAGGTGGTTAGGGAAGGCCTCACTGAGAAGGTGAAATGGAGCAGGTCCAGGTGGCTGGTGTCTGGAGGAGGACGGGAAGGGAGCATACACCTGTACACTCTGGGCAGCTCGGGGAGCTGGTGAGGCCTGAGCAGGCAGCGTCTTAGAGCCAGAGGTGGAGGTGGGCAGAGCAGATGGAACAGGTCGTGGGGCCCATACCAGGACTCTGCCCTGGAGGGTTTTGCAACATGGAGGAAGATGCTGGGAGTGCAAGGGTGGATGGAGGTGGGGAGGTGGGGAGGTGGGAGCTAGCTGCTGGGATGGTCCAGAGAGAGATGCTGGTGGCCTGGACTCGGGGCCAGGGCAGAGGTGAGGAAGCATGGTCTATTCTGTGTGTGTGTTTAATTGAAATTGTTTATTGAGACAACTATAGATTCACATGCTGTTAAAAGGAGTAACACAGAAGTGGGGGGGTATAGCTCAGTGGTAGAGTGCATGCCTAGCATGCATGAGGTCCTGGGTTCAATCCCCAGTCCCTCCATTAAATAAATAAGCCTAGCTACCTCCCCCACCAAAAAAAAAAAGAAAGAAAAATTCTTTTTGAATGAAGTAGCCGAGAGAGCCCTTGTACACTTTGCTCAGTTTTCTCCAATTGTAACGTTTTACAAAACTGTGATACAATGTCGCATCCCGGATGTCAACCTTGATACAATCTGTTGCTCTTACTCAGATCTCCTGTTTGACCTGTACTCACTTGTGTGTGTGCTGAGTTCTATACAGTTGTGTCTCTTCTGTACAGTTTGAGTTTATTTAGATTCCTGTCTCCTCCACCAGAGTCAAGACTCTGACAGTCCTAGCCCCACAGGGATTTCTCACGTCCTTTTATGACCATCTTCACCTTTCTTCCCCCACCCCTCGCCCAGCCCCTGGCAGCCACAAATCTGTCCTTCATTTCTAAAATTTTGCTATTTCAAAAATGTTCTATAAATGGAATCATACAGCGTGTAACCTTTCGGGATTGGCTCTTCTTGCTCAGCATAATTCCCCGGGGATTCATCCAAGTTGCCGTGTGAATCAAGAGTCTGTCTGGATGCGTTTGCAGGTGGAGCCTTGGTTGGAGATACAAGTGTGGGGTTCAGGGCTGGAGGCACCCTGCGTTGACCCCAAAGCTCTAGCCCTGAGGCTGAATGAGGTGGCCCAGGGAGGCAGGAGATTAAGCATCTCCTGTGTACCAGGCACTGTTCTAGGCACAGGAGATGCAGCCGTGAACCAGACAAAGGAGGTCCCCATGAGGGCGCGGGCTGATGTGGGGCTGGAGGGCTGGACTGGGTGTGGGTCAGGATCTTTCTTCCTCAGTACCTTTGGCTTTGCAGCCTAGAACGGCTGGACCCTGATGAAGCCAAGAGCTCCACCCTGGGGTGGAGGGGGTAGACCAGAGGTTTCCAGGAGTCCTGAGTAAAATGAGAAAAGGGCGAAGCACTGTCCCTCAGGCCAGATGGAGCCCATTCAACAGAGGCTGACCTGTCTTCTGAGACAGCTTTATCATTCAGAATATTATTCTTTCTTTGACAAAGGGATGGGGTTTAGGGTGGGGTCAGGGTGGGGAGTTTTTTGTGTCTCTGCCAGGCACATGGACTGGGTTTGGGTTTGGGAGGCCTTGAATCTGTGGGCCGACCCCCCAGCTCCCATCAAAGTTTCCCCCACCCGCCCCCTCCTGGTACCCCCCGCACCCCTCCCCCACCCCCTCCTGCCTCCTGGCCACTCACTTTTCTCTCAGGGCCACTCAATGCTTCCCTCTCCTTTTCTCTCTCATTTCCCCCTCTACCCTTTTCCCTCTTTCTTCTATTTCCTCTTTCTGAACCTCCACCCCCAGTCTGGTTTCTGCATCTTCTCACCCTTGGTTCTGGCTCCATCTCTCTCTCTGCTTTATATTTTTTTCCCTATTTATTTGCTTCCATCTCTAATGACCTTCATCTCTGCTTCCCCCGAGCTCTCTGTCTCTGCCCCTATTCATTTCTCTCGTGCTCGGATGTTCTTTCCCACACTTGGGAAACCATCCTTTTTCATGCTCAGGGGGCCCAATGGATAAACTGTCTTAATCCAATCAGGACAGCAACCTGAGGTGAGTTCTTGCAAAACGGCTTCGTGAGACCCGTGCCTGGGACTCTGGGGCCGTGGGGATGGGATCGATGTGGTGACAGTGACCATTCAAGGCCACAGGCCAAGGGCTGAGACTCGTGGGCCAGACTGGAGCTGTGAGGGCATCGTGTCTAAGGAAAGGGCAAATTTAGAAGAAGCTCCCGAGGCCACTGGATGCCTGGAATGGGGGAGAAGGGGCACTGGTGACAGTCCAGGCCTTGCCTTGGAAGCTGATTCCTTCCGCTGCCGGGAGGGGGCTGCTCGGTCCTGGGTGAAGTCTTTCTGGGCAGGGACACGGGCGGGCGGCCTCTGAACACCTGCTGGCTCTGGTGGGCGCCTCTGGGTTTGCCCTAACGGCTCGTTTATTTAGTGGAGAACAGCTGCCCACGTTGGGGACCCCAACAAACACAACGGTCGATTGTGCCTGTGTTTGCTTTCTACCTCCCAGAGCTGATTGGTGCTGTTCCCAGCATCCTTTTGTGGAGTCAACCACCTTCGAGGTCGGCCAGCAAAGCCTCTGGAGGTTCTATTGATAATCAGCATCAGAGTGAGACGCGTCCGGCTCTGAAGTGACCGTCGCCCACTGCTGGGCCAGCTGTCGGTGTGGACTCTTGGATGTGAAGAATCTCAGTTTGACAGGGAGGCCACCGGGTTTATTGTCTTGGCCTGGAAAAGAATCTTCCTTCCCCCGCTCTGTGCCAAGAGTGGGGCAGTCCCAGCTCCCACCAAATCCACCCACGGCTCTCCCCCGCAAATCCCACCGCTGCTGCCGTGGCCACCTCTTGCCCCATGATGTTTTCTCAGCCAGGAGTGCTGGCCCGACGCCGTGCACCCAGCTGACCATGAGTGACCTTTCTGAGCTCACTCAGAAAGGCCCAGGGTGGAGAACACAGATCCCAGTTTCAAATCCAGCTCTGTCACCACAGCCCACGACAGAACTGGCTGGACCCAGTGCGAAATGATAATCCAGGACCCTTTTTGTCAAATGTGATAAGAATTTCAGGACAGTGGCAGCAGAACATCAGACCGAGGACGAGGCCGGCCCTGCCTGTCACTTGCAAACACTGTGCTTTGAGTGAGTTCTTAAACTTGCTGAGTCAGCCCCGCGTCTGCCAGACGGGATTGACAGGCCTGTCCTCCACATGGGCTGGTCATGAGCCACGATGGAGATGCTGGAAGGTTTAGCCGCCATAGTTATCATTGTTGGTGACGTTGATATCGTCACTGTTTAACAGCTCATTATCTGTGTTGTTCCGCGCGTGCTGCCAGGGATGCGCTTTAATTACTTATTTTTAAATGACCTTTCTATTTTGGATAATTTTAGATTTGCAGAAAACTTGTGAAGACAGTAATACTGAGAGTTTCCGTGCGTCCCTTGCTCCATCTCCCCCACTTGCTGTCATCCCATCACCATGGTTGTTGGCAAAACCAAGACACCCACGTTGGTCCAGTACTAGTCACTGAACCCCAGACTTAGGGCTTCATCAGATTTTTTCTTTCACATCGGTTTTCTGTCCCAGGCTCCCATCCAGGGCAGTGCATTGCTTTTACTGTGTGCTTTAGTTTTAAAGTGACCTCAGGTCTTCCACAGTGGGTCACAGACCTGGCCAGGGCAGGGTCATCAGTCTTGAGCCGCCCAGAGACTCCAGAGCGGGGCCCCTGCCGGCATCCTCACCTGAGGAGTGGTTCTCGTCGCTGGTCTTGGGCTTCTGGGCCCTGACTTGGCGAAAGGCCAGCCTCTAGGCCCTTCCTGCTATGCCTCGGGTGGTGAGCAGATTCAAGGTCCTTCATTTCTTGTTGTTGGAGTGTCTCCTGTGCACCAGGCTCTGGCTGCTGCGGGGACTATGACCCTACAGACTGGCTTGGTCCCCATCCTGGGGGCACTCGGCCTGGTGGAGAGAGGGCTGGTGACTGAGGAAGGAGGTCAGTGGGATACATTGCCACAGCACAGCCACGAAGGAGAGAAGGGGACACAGGTGAACCTGGGGGTTCCCTAGGAGGCTCTAAAGGAAGGAAGGAACCAGCATGAGACCCGGTGGAAAAGTCTGGTGGCGGAGGGGTGGAGGACAGCAGGTGCAAAGGTCTCCCAACAGGCAGACCCCGGTGAGGTCCGGGAGCAGAGAGAAGGCCCTAGGCTGGAGGGTTGTGAGTGATGGGAGATGACAGACTTGAGTTTAGAGAGTCAGGCTGGATCATGTGGATCTGGGATCAACCCCCCACCCCACCCCGCTCCAAGGGGCAGGCAGCTGGCAGAAATGAGTGGCATGTCCCGGGGACCACGAAGGTAAGAGCACACTTCTCCCGGGAAGGGGAGTCCACTGCTCGGTGGGCAGAGCTTTGGACATTTTTCAAGGGAAGCTTGAAATCTTTTTTAAAAAGAAAAATGCCATTTCATTAAAAAATATGAAAACAAGCAACCAAACAAACAAAAGCAACAATATTAGTAAAGAAACTCAGCCCAGTGGAAGCCAAAGCGGGACATGCCTGGGGTCTCGGTTTGGCCCAAGGGCTGCCCGTTGGGGACCAAGGTGACAGGCTCTGAAGACCACATGGAGGAGTTAGATTTTATTCTAAGTACAAAGAGGGACTCACTGGAGATCAGACTTTTTTTTAATACACTCCCTTAGCCTGCCATATAGAGCTGAGGGCAAGAGCAGAGGCTGGGAGACAGGGTGGCAGTGGCAAAGGGGAGAGGGTTTGGGGAAGAATCAGCAGAGGGGATTGAGGAACAGGTTGGATGCAAAGTGAGGAGTCAGGTACCCAAACCAGTTTCCCATTTGGGCAACCTGGACTGATAGAGGTTCTGGTTAGTGGGAGGGCCCGCAGGGAGTCGCTTGACCACTGAAAGCTTCAGTCTCCTCATTTGTAAAAGGCCTTTGTGATACTTCTGCAGATTTGGGTCCCTGGAATGTAGCAGGTGCCCAGTTAAAAATACACATTCAAGTGCGTGGTAATCAGGCAGCTACACTCAGCGGCCAAGTGGTGAGAAGCAAAGTCCAGGTCAGACCCTCCGCTCCCTCCTGGAGACTGTGGTGGGAGGGCAGGGGTCCCAGGTCAGACCCTCCGCTCCCTCCTGGAGACGGTGGTGGGAGGGCAGGGGGCCAAGGTCAGAGAGCTCAGGTGCTGGGTCAGGAGCTGGGGCCCCCAGAGAGACTTCGTTCTGGAGGGGCCGTGACATGACTCCACCTACCCGGCTGTCCGGTCTTTCCTCCCAGGCCCCACGTGTGGATTTAGGGGCCAGTCTCTTGGCCGAACTTCTGGGGCTCCTCCTCTGCTGGTTTCCATGTTAACGCTTTTCCTCCAGCTAAAGGCAGAATCCACAGGGATCTGGAAACCTTCTAGAGCTGCTGCCAGGGTCACCGCCTCTAACGAGATTGTACCAGCTTGTCCCTGCTGCTAGGGTCCCCCTGCCCGATCTGAGAACCCCCAGCCCTGCTTTTCTGTCACCAAGGCCTCAGTAGCCTCCCAGGACCACAGCGGCTGTGGGGAGCGGGCTGGCAGGGGCTGGGGGCCGGGCCGGCAGGAGGCTCCGAGGGGAAGGGGGCCCACTCCGGTGCGGACACCCTGAGGTGGCCAGCCCCGCCCTCTGGGCAGGATTGGACAGGCTGGGGCTGCTTCGGAGAAATGGGAGGGGCTCTGCTCACAGCTGTCAGAGCCTTCTGGAAGTCTGGGGGCCCGGAGCAGACGCAGACATTGGAGGCAGGACAGCCGGGCGTGGTCTGAGGAGCAGAACGCTGTGAGGCCGGGCTGAGCCGTGAGGCCGGGACCAGGAGTGAAGGGCGTGCGGCTGGCGTGGGGCAGGGCCAGTGCCCGCGGCTCAGAAGAGACCGTTTGACTCCGAGCTTAGCCTTCCACTGGCTCTGTGACCGTGGGCGCCTGACCTACCCTGTCCTCTCCCAGCCTGCTTTCTCCTCCACAAAACGAGCACCGAGGGGGACCGCGGTAACGGGCAGCAACCACGGGGCTTGGCAGTGGCCAGGCTGGCAGTTCCCACCCCGTGGGGCCCAGGGCACCCCAAAGCCTTCCATCCAGCTCCTCCACAGCCCACAGAGACTTGTCTGAGCAACATGACGTGAGCCTGGAGCCGCTGCTCTGATGCCCACAGGGCTCGGCATCTCCTGTGAGTCAGGCCAGACGGGGACAGTGGCAAACGGGACATCACATGCCTTGTCTAGAGGGGCCGGCTTGCCGCACCCCGCAGGAATATGGGCCCAGTGAGGCCAGTGAGCGGTGTTGTTCAAGGGAAATAGGAACTCGGTATTTGTTTAAACTATTCCTAGTTCTTCCATGTTGGCAGGCAACTCACTTTTTTTATTTCTTTTGAACTCACTTTTAAATTTGCACACACCATGTGTGAAGGCCAGATGCAGTCCAAAGGCCACCGTTTGCTATCCCTAAGGAGGCTTGCAGAGGGCACTCCTGAGGGTCCCGAGGTTGGAAAGCAGCTGCTGGTGGGACGCCCCAGGTCCTGGGCGGGAGCTCGGCCCCTCTCGGCCCCACGGCCACGTGTGTCCTGGCTCAGTGCTGGGACAGGGCAGGCCTGGGTTTGAATTCAGCTCTGCCAATTCCAAGTTAGGTGATCTTGGACAAGTGTCTCTCTGAGCCTCAGTTTCCCTTTCTAGAAAATGGGAGTAGGGACACAGGCTTCTCTCAGCGGCTGAGGGGAGGAGGGCCATGAGCTGCAGGGCCCGTGCTCCCTGCTTGGTCACTGTGGTTGAATTGAGCAAGGCAGGGGCTTTGTGCTGAGAGGCAGAGATGCTTCTTCTGTCTGCTCCACCCCACCGTTACAATGTTTTACTTGAGAACTAGAGGCAAGTTGCTATGAAAATACAGAGCGTTCCCATATACCCCTCACCTAGTTTCCGTATTGTTAACATCTTGTTTTACTGTGGTGCATTGTCACAGCTAAGGGGACCCACTCTCATACGCCAACTCCACAGGTGATTCCGATTTTACTAGTTTTCCCCTACCGTCCTTTTCTGCTCCGTTTCATATAGTCATCGCGTCTCCTTAGCCACTTCTGGTTTATGACAGCTTCTCTGACTCTCCCTGTTTTTGATGACCTTGACGTTTTGAGGATTATCGGTTAGGTGTTTTGTACAGCATCCCTCAATTAGGGCTGATCTGATGTTCTTCTCGTGGTTACACTGGGGTTATGGGTTGGGGGAGGGAGACCGCGGAGGTGAAGTGCCTTTCTCATCACATCGGATCCAGGGGACATGCCGTCAACATGATGTAGCACTGGTGATGCTGGCCTTGACCTTCTGGCCGAGGCAGTGTTTGCCAGGTTTCTCCACCGGGCAGTTACTTCCCCCCTTTCCCTACTCTGCTCTGGGAAGCAAGTTACCACATGCAGCCCCCGCTCAAGGAGGGCTGGAGCTCCTAGAGAGGGCAATGCGTACATCAATTATTTGAAATTCCTTTTTACCCTTGGCATTATTTTGAGATCTAGAAGTTTTCACTTTTTTGGAGATCATTCCATCATTCAGACAACCTGGGTTGACTCCTGGCTCTACCCATTTACTATCTGTGTGACCTTGGGCAACTCGCTATTAACTGGAGTGATGGTTAAGAGTAATAGCATGTGTCTGTCAGGCTGGGTTCAGCTGCATATCAGAAACCGGACTTAAGTGGTTTAACCAAATAGAGTTTGTGGTTTTTCTTTATGTGATGAGAAGTCCTGAGCGGCCAGTTGATTCTCCTGGCTGCTGCTCTGCCATCCTTAGTACATGACTTTTGTCCTCATGGTCCCAAGGCGGCTGCACTATCTCCAGCATGAAGTTGATGGCATTATCCTTATTTTACAGAGAGGAAAGTGAGGCTCAAGAGGATTAGCAACTTCTACTGAAGGAGTGCCTGGGGCACAGGAGTAATTGTTTTCCTGGTAGGATGGGCCTCTCCCAAGCCCCCTTAGGCTGGGATGCCTGGGGGATGAGGGTGAGCCACTGTCTACCTGTGCTTCCACACGTGGTCAGCCTGAGACCTCAGCCTCCCAGAGGTTGACTCACACTTGGAACCTCAAAAACCAGCCCATGTGTGGGCTGGTGGTGTGGCCTGCTTCCCTTGGGGTGGAGGGTGCTTAGTGAAGCAGGACAGGCTGGAGTTGCAGGGATGACCCAAGAGTAGCCGGCCAAACAGCACTCGGGCCTGGGGACAGTCAGCAGGTGGGGTTGGCCCTAAATCCTGCAGCCTGTGTCAGGTGACCTATTACCTGATTCCCACTCGAGTGAGAGATACAGAGAGAGGCTTGTTATTCCTGTTCTATTTAGGAAGATAGATTTAATTCAGGGGCAAAGTATGGCCTTGGGACCAAAGCTGGCCTGCCCCCATCTTGGCCAATAAAGTTTTATTGGCACACAGCCATGCCGTTACTTTACACGCTGCCCATGACTGCCTTTGTGCTGCAAGGGCAGAGCTGAGTAGTTGTCACAGAGACCATGTAGCTTGCAAATATTTACTGTCTGGCCCTTTGCAGAACAAGTGTGCAGACCCTGGCCTGAACAGAAAGCAGTCCAGGACCAGGTATATGCAGCTGGGGCTTCCAAGAGGAAGATACAAGGTGGCCAGGACTTACGAGGGGCTGTGGGGGATTTCTGGGAACAGGAGTGAGTGGATGGCACCCTGGGGTGGGTGGGCTTGGCTTTAGCAGTGATCTGACTCGGGGGTTTCAAAAGAGAGGCCCCCGGACCCGAGCTGCCCAAGGCTTCACCTTGCCACATGCTGCAATAGCCATCTGGGTCTCTGTCACAAAAGGAGCTGCTTGGTGGTGCAGGTTGCCCGAGGGGCCAACTCTGAGGCATCTGCTGCCAGAAGCAGTGGGTTCCAGAAGGGCATGCGGTCTGGGGCCCGCAGTGGGGCACCCACTGCTCAGCCCAACCCCCAGGGGCCACGAGGGGCTGTGGGCCCGCAGATTCCAAATTATCTGATTTTCCAAGAGAAGCTAGCAGGCAGCCTGGCTTTCCTGAGAAATGTCCTCATTTTTCACATGTTTGCAATTAATTCCAGCTTTTAAAAATCATGACACTGACCAAGCACACATGTGCGTCTGGTGTGTGGGCTGCGGGCTGGAGAAGTCGGGTGTCAGGAGTGGAAGTGAGGGAGACGTGGGAGGGTGTGTGGACCTGGAGAGCACGCCAGGCCCCGCTCTCCAGCTCCAGACGTCCCTCCTCCAGGCTGGTGCGGGCCGGGCCGTGGGAGAGAGGGGTGAGGCAGAGCTCTGGACCTATGGTGTCAGGTTTCCCTGTCTTCCCTTCCTACCCCCGGCTGGTGGGACATTCAGCTGGGCTGGGCAAGAGCAAGGAGTTGGACACTCCTCCTCGCCTGCCTGGCCGCCTCTGGGGAAGAACCCTCGTAGCAGCTGTAGGCGAGGGGTGGGAGGTGCAGCTCTCTGGAGCCTCCTCTGAGATTCTCCAGGATTTGTGTTCCAGGCAAGAGCCCTGTGGGGTGATGGGCAGGGGCTGGACTTACAGCCGGAGAGGCCTGAGTGGACCCCAGCACTATGGTTCCCTGCCTTCTGTGACCTCTGAGATGGAGACCACCCCTCTTGTTGCAGGTCATCCTGAGAATCCAAGGGAAAACAGGCGTGGAAGGGCTGGGTTTCCTGGCCTCCTGGGGGGCCTGTGATTGAGGTCCTACTCACCTGACAACATCTGGGCATCTGGCTATTTTCAGCCTCACACACCAGCCCTCTCCTGCTGACTCAGCTGGTTTCCAAGCTCTCGCCAGCACTACTGTGGGTTTATTATTTGCTTTAAGCAGGATGCTTGGTTGCAAGTGACAACAACCCAGGTCAACTCTGCTTAAGCAAAGAAGAGAATCTGTGGTCTCATAAACGGGAAAAGTCCCGAGGTCACACTGACCTCAGGCAAAATCTGATTCAGGTGCTTGAATGACACTGTCAGAACGCAGTCTTGCCTCATCTCCCAACCCTGCTTCCCTGTGTTGGTTTCATTCTCAGGCAGGCCCCTCAGTGTGGTGACAGACGTGACCCTCAGGCTCATGGCCCATCCTCCTAGGAACTTGGGAAGGGGGAATGGGGCAGGAAGCAGCCCCGTCCCAGGAGCAAGAGTCCCAAGGCTGTTTCTCATTAGACCAGCTTGGGTCACCTGCTCACCCCTGGACCAGTCCCAGCTCAGGTGGGTCGGGCCTCCTCTCACCCCTCCTTCAGCTACGGGGGTAGAGAGAGCAGCGCTGACAGGAGCTGGCACCAGTGGTCCCACAGGACAATCAAGATGCCAACAGCAGAATGGGAAATGAAGGCTGGACAGGCCAAAATAGCACATGTCCTGCCCATGCCTACCTGCTCTCCAAGGGCAGCATTTGGGGCTGAAGAGGCCACATTCAGAGCCCCCTGGCTCAGCTCAGGCCACCCCTTCCTGGCTGACCTCAGGCCCAGATCTCCAGCCAACTGTGAGTCACTATCCCACAAATTTTCCACGTGCCCCAAGATGTTGTCAGGGGCTTGGTCCAGGGCCAGCGTGGAGCTGCACCAGCCTCCTTGGCCTTTCTTGCCATCTTCCAGGCTGGGGGCCCTTTTGAAAAGGGAAGCAAACTTGTTTGTAGTGGCTTGTTCTTGAGCCCCTGTGGGGTCCTAGTGAGCAGCTTCCTTTTCCCGGCACCACACACAGCCGCTCTTTAATAATCCACGGTGCTGTCTGGCTGGGCGCGGACAGACGGCTCACCTCCCCTGGCACACCCCATCCCCGCTTTCCAGATGCAGGAAGGGCGTTTCCCCTCCCTCGCCAGGAAAGATGCTACCATTTCTTGTGTTAGGTCTTGCTGGAACTAAAGATACGATTGCATCTAAAGCTGCTAGGAGTCTCTTAGGAGTTCTTCTCCATGGCTCCTTTGTAATTATATTGAATTTGCTTCTTTTTTGGAATTCTGTCTACCTGAGGGAGACAGGCAGCCCTGTGATGACCGAGGCTGCGTCTTGTTCACAACTGTGCCCTCAGTGTGCAAACGGGACCTGGCCGGGCGCAGGCACGCAGTAAGGGAGTGGTTGACGGGGTGGATGCTGGGAGGATGTGCCTGAGGTTGGTCTCCCACCTCCACGATGGGGAGGATGGTTACAGTGTTGCTGCAGGAAGCAAGTCTAGGGGACGGGGAAGTACACATGCAGCGCAGTGCGGTTGTGCTGGGCTTGCGGGGAGCTGTAATTAACCACGGGCTGAAGCCCCACATCCTTGCCCTGGCACCTGTGACTGCAACTGAAGTCTGGGGCACAGCAAGGTCTCAGCCAGAGCAGGCAGGGGTGGCCTGTAGATCAAACAGTAGAGAGGGCGCTGGGGTGGGGGGAGGGCAGTGAAAGGGACCCCAGGTGGGGACGGGCCTCCTCCCTCTGCACCCCTGGAGCTGCGCATTCCTGCCCATCTCTCTGCTGGGTCCACCAGGGAGCCTTGCAGACACTCCCTCCTCTGAGCGGGTCACAGTCACTGGGATCAGCCCTGGCTCTACACAAGAATCACCTAAGAACTTTGAGATAGCCCGATGCCCAGGCCACACCCCAGACCAATGACATCAGATTCGCGGAGTAGGGCCTGGGCATAAGCATTCCATAACTCCCCTGGGGCG
This sequence comes from Camelus bactrianus, assembly GCF_048773025.1. NCBI lineage: Eukaryota > Metazoa > Chordata > Mammalia > Artiodactyla > Camelidae > Camelus > Camelus bactrianus. Next base: position 23,937,297 of record NC_133557.1, read on the forward strand.
TTCCGTGTGCAGGCGTGCTTGAGAACTACTGGTGAGGTGGTCCTTTGTAAAAGTGGCTTGTCACCAAGATGCACATGTAACCCGTAGTGTTTGTGGAGAGTTGCTTTATGGAAAATCTCCTCTCCCCAACCTCCCTGCAACAAAAATCTACACCAGAAATAAGTAGGTACTTCTTATAATGGTTTAATTTAAAAAAAAAAAAAAAGGCAGTAACACATGCATGTAGCAGAGCCTTCGGGAGGCGCAGGTGGGAGCAGTCAAAGAACCACCAGCTGGACCCCGCTGTCCCAGCGGCTGCCCCGCTGCAGCTGTAAGTGCCCCTTTCCTCGCACATGGTGGCCTGAGGTCCCCCTTGCTCTCCGGGTCATCCCCTCTCAGAGCGTGGCTCCGCCGGCTCTCTCTGATGCTGCAGAGCAGCTGAGTGCCCCGTCGTGGACTGGGGCCCAGCACTGCTGGCCCAGCTCCCCGTCCGGTGTCAGGTGGGCGGCTTTGGCTGTCACAGGCCGTGTCACCCAAGAATCACGGGATCTTTGGTCACATGGGCCACTCTCCCAGAAGGATAGACTCCTCCTGCATCTGGAGTTCCCGGGTCTCAGAACAGGTGGCTTCACATGGCTGAAGGGGCACCTCGTTTTCTGTCATTCCAGAAACGGTGGATGCCGGCGGCCCCGACGTACGAGCTGCCCACGTTGTACAGGACCGAGGACTACTTTCCTGTGGACGCTGGGGAGGCAGCGCCCCGGACTCCCAGCTGCCAAAGGCGTCTGTGAGCCCTGCGTTCCTGCCATCGGGGGTGTCAGAAAGGGAAGCCTGGGTGCAGGGCCGATTTTTTTTCCTTTTTTTTTTTTTTATTGTTGTGGATTTCTTTTCTAAATTTTCCCCCTTGTTTCATGTGGGCCCATGGGGTTTGGAGAAGCAGTTGGGACCCACGGGCGGCAGTGCCTCAGAGATGAGCTGGAGAAGGCCTTTTCCACCAGCGTTTGGCCTGCCTGGTGTCGGGGATGAGGCGGTCACCCCGGGAGATGGGCTGTGGAGACTCAGATTTCCCTTTCCCTTGAAGGGCTTTGCATGGGAATCAGGAAGGGCTTGCGGGGTGCCACCAGGGTGCACGGGTCCAGGTCCGTCCATGTTGGCTGGTGTGTCTGAACCCCAGCGCCCACTGGCCCTGTGAACCGGCTCAATAAAGGCGGCAAGAGGTCACGTGTGGTCTGGGTGTAAATGTTTCCTCAAAGGGTGCTCCTGCCACCTGATCAAGCCGGATCCTCAGAATCTGTTTATAAAGCCCCTCACCTGACGGGAGGGAGGGTAAAGCTCCGGCCTTCGGATTCCCGCTGCTAATGCAGAGGTCTTTAGCATTTTCTGGAGCCTTTTAAGGTGTGTTTGCCTTAATTTCTTCTTATGCAGATGAGTTTCCTGCTATTGGCCTGAAATGCTAGATTCCTCGCTTTGGTGATGGATATTTCTAGTTTCTGGGATCCTTCCCAGAGACAAGAACACACACACACACACACACACACACACACGCACACACACCTGCACTGCAGACCAGCATTTGGATTTCAGGGAAATCTGACATCATGAATCAGGCAAGATAGCAGTAGGCGAGCAAGAAAAAAGTTGAGTCTTGCAAATTTTAGGACAGTTTTTGGAATTAAAAGATAAAGATGGACCCCTTGGTTCAAGCAGTGCCAGCATTTGTCTGTGGGGATAATTTTTGTAAACATGATTTTTATTTAAAAATATCTCTAAGTTATTTTAAATTATTGATGTATAGTTTACAGATAGAAAGGTGCCCCTAAGTGTAGGGTTCACTGAATTTTCACACACTGAACAACGCATCTGTTTAACCCTCACCCAGGTGGAGAAACACACAAACTGGCAGCGTCAGCACCCGGAAGCCCCCTCGTGCTCCTTCCAACCAGTGCCCCCCCACCCCTCCCCGCCCGAGCTAACACCATCCTGCCTTCTAGCAGCATCGACAGGGGTGCGATCCGTCCTCTGTAACTGGAGGAGGAGAGGCGTGAACACTCAGTGTGCACTCAGTGGGCTGGCTTTGTGCCGGCTGCCCCGGCGCCCCTGGGAGGCTGATCCTTCATTCTTACGGCTGGGTTGTATGGACCAGGACTGTTTTTAATGAAGGAAGCTTAGATAGTCTCTGTGCCCCAGTCTGCTCAGGGAGAGCAGAGATTCGATGGAACGTTCATTTTTCAGACAAGTGGTGATGACACCAGTTTCCGGAAAGCTGAGTATATGTTGATCGCTGGAGACGCCCAGGCTTCTTTCTCTTTCCAGAGCCCGAACCAAGGGCCCTGGAGAGGGGAAAGGGAAAGTCATGTGATCAAGCCACAGCAACTGAAGTGTCCCAAAATAGAGGCCCACAGGACCGTGGCTGAGAGTGTATAGGCTCCGAGGTTAGCCTGCCTGGGTGGCACCATCTCCTGCACATCTCAGCTGTGTGACCCTGGGCTAGTCACTTACCCTCTCTGAGCCCAGTAAGATGCAGAGAATAATGGCACCTGCCTATTGGGGTGTTGTGAGGAGGAAGCGAGGTGACCTGTGTCCCTGTCGGCGATGGGCTCTTGGGAATGGGTGGCTGGGACGGTGACTGGGCTGAGGAGGGGAAGCGCCGACTGTTCTGTGTTTCTCAGTTGACTCGTGGCATCCAAGAGCCTCAGCAGTGAGTGGCTTAGGAACTGCCCTTAAATTTCACAGTAAGAACAAGTCACAGGAGCGTGAGAGCTGCCAGAGCCCAACTGCCCTCTCTGGTTTTGCTGTCCTGGGATTCTTTTGGGGACATCGCCACCCTCCCCGCTGCCAAGTCAGTGAGGAGGGGTGAGGTTGCATGGCAGCATCGATGGGGAAAAGGTGACTAATGGGCTAGAATCGGCCATTCCAAGCTTCCGGGAGTTGCAGAGCCAAACAGTGAACTTTTAGGGACACTTGGAGACACTTAGGGGGAGGCAAGGCCAGGACACAGGGCCTGCCAGGAATTCCTGACCTCAGTCCTTTGAGCTGCTGGTGCTCTGTCCTGGTGCCAAGTGACCTGATGGGCGTCCCCTTTAAAGCAAGTGTCTGATGTGTCTCCTAGCAAGCCAGTGAAAGCTTGACTGCTGACTCGAGTGGGTCCCACATGAAGCCCATGGCAAGGGTCACTTTGCAACCTAGAAACGGATAATCATTTTCTTTCTCTTTTTCTTTCTTTTGTGGCTGTGGTTGGACAGGGACGCCAGTACGTAGACCATTGCAAGTATTCGTAAGAGCAAGGCCCTTTGGTCAACCATCCCTCCTTTCCCCGTGGATGTGAACTTCATGTCTGTCAAAGTAAGAGGTTTCAAGACGGTGGCCCACATGCTGGCAGAAATGTGGTTTGCCCTGAACTGTTTTAAAATTGTTTTCATGTTGAGACAGCTGGGTAACCATCTGGAAAAAATAAAGTGAGTTCCATACCTCACTCTGTACACCAGGAACACTTCCAAAATTCCAAATGGATTAAGGAGGAGTTAAATGTGTAAAGTGAATTTATAGAAGGAGGCAGAAACATTGGAGAATCATAAAAAAATCCAGAAGTCATAAAAGGTAAGTTGGATTATATTTTGAAAGTTTAAAGCCTCTGCATGGCAAAAACAAACAGAAAATTCAACCAATAAATAAATAAATAAATAAATCTCAAAACAAAACAACAAAATCCTAAGCAAATTCAAAAGACAAAGGACCAAAAAGACAAATGACTAACTGGGAAAATATATTTGCAGCTCGTATTACAAAGGGATAATGTCCCTAATATATAAAAATGCCTACAAATAAATAAGAGAGGAAATTTTTAAATGGGAAAAGGATATAAACAGGCATTTCACAGAAAAGAAAATGCAAAAAGCATTTTAAAGGTATGAAAAGATACTCAACCTCAATCTGTAAGTAGAAAAGAATATTGAAATCATTCAGTTTTCACTCATCATGCTGACAAAAATAAATTTTTGATGACACTGTTGGTGAAATTTCGAAGAAACATGCATTCTCACGTATCAGTGGTGGGACACCATTCTCATGGAGGTCCATGGGCAGTCCCCATCAAAATTGGAAATGTCTGTCCCCTGGGATCCCTAGGAACCAGTTCCACTCTGAGGGGTCTAGCCTCCCAATATACACACACAAGAGAAACAATAAATGTAAAAGTTTATTCATTGCACATTGAAATAGCAAAAGATTAGAAAGAACCTAAGTGTCTTATCAACTGGGGATTGGTTCAGTTAAAGTATCCCCACACTCGCATGGATGGATGGAACCCTATAAAGTTATAAAAATGGATTAGGAGTTCTTTATGAATTAGTATGGAGAGATCGCCGAAGCCAAAGTGGAGGGAAAAGGACATGATATGCTACCATTTGTGTAAGAAAGAAAAGCATTAAAGTTCTCTGGGAGGAGAAACAAACATTTGAAAACAGTGAGTATCTGTTTTGGGTGAGAAATGGACTTTCCACTTTATGTTTATACCTTTTTGCTATGTTGGGGTTTACCTATTCAAAAATTCAATCAAAATCAGTTGCCAGCAACTCAAAGTCAGGATCGTTCACGTAAAGAACCGGATTTCCAGCTTCCCTACATAGACTAAAATATCTAGCAATACTGGGCTCTCATTTGTGCAAGACAGCAAGGAGCTAACGCTGATTCCCTGCAGAGGGGCTGTGCCTCCAGGTTTCTCTTGTGTCCGAATTATTTCTCTGATTTCTTTACCTGCGTGGCCCTGTGGGTGTTTGCATTCAAGACACTTAGAGCCAAAGGTCCCTAGACCATGGAGAGTTTATTCCAAGGACACGGGGTATGTGAAGACATGCAGTGGGGTGGAGGGTGGCAGCTGTGCAGTCACTGCAAGACAAAGCCCCCCGCCCCCCAGCAGGCCAGCGAGCATCTCTGGGCCCCAGTTCCAGGGGGCGGGGCCTCACTATAGAAGTATGTGCTTTCAGTGCTCCTCCTTTTGGGAGTGACTGATACCAAGGCAAATACATCATAAGAAAACTAGAACAATAGTCTTCATGAATATCGATGCAGAAGTCCTTAACAAAGTATTAGCTGACTGAATCCAGCAACATATAAAGAGGATTATACACCATGGCCAAGTGAGCGCTCTCCTAGGAATGCAAGAGTCATTTAACACCTGAAAATCAATCAATGCAACACACTTTTGTATTAATAAAAGTAAAAAATCACATGATCATCTCAGTAGATACAGGAAAACAGCATTTGACAAAATCCAACATCCATTCATGATAAAAGCTCCCTTTCTTGGGGTGGAAGGGGGAGTGCTCAGAGAAGAGGTTAGAAGCTAGGCAGACACCCCCAAATGTGTCTACTTCCAGGATTACTGTCTTGAGATGATTTGTTGACCAAGGCACCTGGAGGCATCAAGGCATTTCCCTTCCCATCTTAAAGCAAAATCCCACTTCGCCTTCTGGTCGAGAGCACAACTCTCCTTGGGTTTGGAAGTATTCAAAGCATTTCTGACTCCAGTCGCCCCAGGAGTTCCTCTGTGAGTCCTATGGACTCACCGTGGACTCAAAAGCATCAACATTCTTATCTGTAAGCAGCAGCTGGATGCACTTCAGGCTTGCAAGCAGCGGGGAAGTGGCAGTGGTCTGAGGCTTGTCTCTGCGCCTACTGGGCCTTCCGGCAAGTGGGAATTGCTGGCTACCCATGATGCTCTGTTTGAGGAAGGAGTCAGGGAGACACTGCAGTGGGCAGTGAAACCTGGCATTCCTGCAAAGAACCAAACCAGCCAAGCCTGACTGCTGGGGGTCAGCCCTTCAACCAGCAGGACTTTCTCATTGCATCTCCCAGGGAGCTGCTCCATTATAAATGTCACATTCACGGTTTTGCCAGCACGGCTCTTCTGGGGCTGCCACGCCCGAGGCCTAGGAAAGGAAAGAGACATGGAGGAACGCCCTCGACAATGAGGTTTGTGCTTTTCTTCTGTTGGCACCAGGGCTGGGAATGTCTGCGGCAGTGACGCCAGTGGGGAGGAAGGGTGATCTGTGCAGGCCCCTGGTCTTCTCATGTCTCCCCCGGAAACCGAGGAGACACCAGGGCGTTAACTTGCACAGATACAATTGCTTTTTGCATACAAGTTGCATCTCTGGGTGGAGAGATGTGGATTCTCAGGCTGCCTGGCAGGTGGGTGTGTGTTGACGGAGAGTAGATGGTCTCACACAGGAAACCACTGGTAGCAAACGTATGAATCAGGAAGGCTCAGGCTGTAGCCTTGCTCTCTGGTCTTTAGAGCTAGTGGTTCTCAGTCTTGACTGTGCACTGGAATCAGCTGGGCCACAGCCCAGGCCAGCTGCATCAACATCTCTGGGGGAGGGTCCTCGGCATCTCCAAGTGTTAAAACTCCCCAGGTGATTTCAAGGTGCAGCTGGGACTGGGAATCCATGCTTTCCAAGAATAGCAGGTAAGAGATTTTTTTCAGGAGGCTTCATTTGAAGAGTGTGAGGCCTCAACATCCGTCTCATACCCTCCTGAGTATAGTGGGTGGAACTGGGTTTGTGTTGGTTTCTGGTTTGGGTTGAATTGATTCCACCCAGCTCCAGAGATTGGTGCTGCCTGATTTAAGCCAGTCGAGGTAATCCTAGCTCACAGTGACTCACTGAGATCTGGCCTAAGCCCACCAGCCATTGAAGCTGGTTCTAGAATGGCCCAGTTGGGTCCAAGTTCAGGATTCTTGCTCAGTAGTGAGGGAGGGGAAAACTTCTCTCAGAGCAGGTGAATGGGAAGTGACTACAAACACCAGGGTGCCTGCTTAGGGTGAGGGTGACCGTGTGGGCGGCAGGAAGGAAGGACAGAGGACCTGAGCCCTTGCCAACATAACTGAGCAACCCGCCCTACTGGGGCACAGCCGTTACCTGGGTGTCCCCTTTATTAAGCTTGATCCGAGTTGGAGCTCTCGTAACCTGCCAGTGAGTGTACTATTGCATTTAAAAAGGAGTCAGTCTAAAGCCAGGGAAGGTGAGCTGGGTAATTACTGATGGGCAGACTTCCCTGGAAGCACTCTGAACCAGAACCATGTCTTGGTGCCACCTGGCATGCATTGGGTAACAAGTCACACAGAGACATACGAATTCTTCCAGTCTTGCCTGGGCCGAGGAAAAAGTCTCACTTTGGTTCTAGTGTGCCCTGAGTCCCTCTGATTTTCCTTTTTAACAAACAGCAAGTCTCAGGCTCAAAGCCCTCAGCAAGCAAGGACAGGTGGCAGATTTTTAGTCTATTGTTTCGTTTTGTCTGTTTTTATGGATGCATTCATTAACGGCAAATTAGGCTGGTTGTCTCTTTTGTAGAGACATGGTTTTCTTCTTTGTAAAGGGGAGCTGAAACATTGTAAGTACATAAGGCAGCTGTCAGGCAGATGTGGTAAAAATGACGAAGGTGGCAATGTGAATGAGTGTAGTTTGGGAAACACTGTGCCAGGGAAAGTATGATGTGTTGGTTTAGAAACCGGGGCTCACATGTCTTTGCATTCATAGCAAAGAAAGCCTTTCTTAAGAGACTAGCCTCTAGCCAAGATCAAGGCTGGATGGTGGGGCTGGGAATTCCAGGGGCTGTGGACTCATGTGCTGGGTCCAAGTCGGCATCTCCCCGCTGCCAGCTGGAATCTTTGGGGCAAGTTGGCTTCTCTGAAACTTCATGTTCTGAAACCTGGGGGATACTCCCTTTACAGGACTTTTTGTGTGTGTTTGTGAGGTGCTGTGGGGGCAGGGGCTGTTTAGGGAATTGGGGCAGGGTTGTTTTGAGTTTTCAAATTATCTTGGAAACTAGTGCCCTACAACTAGTCCCAGGGACACTTCTGTCATGTTCGGATGTTTACTCGTTGAGTAAATATGCAATCAGGATGTGTGCTGAGCTCTGGACATTTTTAGGAACAGTGTTGAGCTCCTAGGAAAGGTGTAATCACATCCCTGGCCTGGAGGTCCCCTCCTCGGAGGACTCTGTGTTTAAGCCTCTCTCCGCGTCCTCTTCCTGGGGAAGCCCATAGAGCCGTTCCAGCAGATGCAGCCACTGGCAATTCACACAGTGATCTTTTTGCCAGTGGTCTCCCAGGAGGGGTCTTTAATTTCTAGATTCCCAGATGGCTGCTCCACGTACACAGCTGCCATATTCTGCTCTAGTCTAGAAGGCCGCCAGTACAGCACTTACATCAAATGCATTGGGAGAGCCCTTTTATTTCTAGCCTCTTGCTTTATGTTTCCAAAAGGCGAACAATTTGCTTTTTAGAGTATCCATCTTGCTTCACTTAGTGGTAAGACATTAGTAAAGGTACAGCAAAGTTTTTATTGCAATAAACAGTTCAGTTTTAAATGGCTCTACACCTTTCTAGGGTGCACTGGGGTGGGGGGTGGGGTTGGTTTGCATCACGGTTGCACATTGTATGTATGCTGAAGAACACACACCTCTGACAGCTCATTCACACAGCGTCCAAGATTGTGCCCTCTATTCGTCCTAGAGCATGTGTCCTGGAAATGACTATCGCCCTTCCCTCCTGTGTTCTTAGTTGGAGCTTTTTGAAATCTTGACTTAAGAGTTTCCGGATATATACAACTTTTGCCTTAAATGCTGATTTTTTTTTTTTTTAACACAACCCACACTAAGTTGCAAATCCACTGGGATTTAAGTTACAGTGAATGTTAAGTTATTTAATGCAGAGTAAGCAGGATGCAAAGAATTAACCAAATGGTGACCCTCCTTTGCTTCAAGTTTGGATGCATTTTCAAGCTAAACTTCTATTAGTAGTTGGAAGAAAACACCTTATTTTCTAACTTGACGTCTAGTTTATCTGAGTCTTTTTCTAGACCATGTCATGGTGGCCAATTAGTAACTGGTACATTGGAATGCAGCAGTCTCTTTTCAGTCTTCTGGGGGTTTAGAAACGAGATTTTCCTACACATTTCGGTGAAACATGCCTGCAATTGGTACCAATCCAATGAACAGGGTAGATTAGAAATCAGGGTCACAATGGGTAGAAAAGATCATTACCTATGCGGTGGCAGAAGGCTGACTGGCTGCTGTGTGAAATCCACATATTCAGTATGTTCTACCTTATCTCGTTGGGAAGAAACAGATTTTTCCTTCACTCCAAGTGGTCCTCAAGCTTCAGTGGCATAGAAACACCGAGAGATGATCTGGGAGCCCCATTTTGAGGGGTAGGTGCCTGTAGTCCACAGTAGGGAAATCATCCCTCTCTACGGCAATACTCACTTGGCAAAAGCAGGTCCAATGGCTTCTAGAAAATATTTCAGGTGGGGCATCCCCCAGTCTTTGACATGATTTTCAAATCTGGCACTTATCTTGTTCTCCGCTGAAGTAGTGTGTGTCTTTACAAACAGGCAGGCATTTGGACCAGACAATACAACTAGAGGGAAAAAAGGGGGCAGATCTTTTTCTGCTCAGATCTTAAGAGGGGACAAAGAACAGTCTGAAGCAGACCCTTTACTGCTCAATGACAGGGAACCAAAGTTAGGACAAGAAAATGTTTCAATGTGCTGAAAAGGGAGAGAAATCTTAAGTGTTTACCCAGGCTCGGTGGCTCATGGCCACAAGGAAATGTGAAGGGCAAAAAGTTCTCTGAAGTATGTTTTTCCTATTTAAAATCTACAGAATTGTTCAGTCTACAGTTATAGACCTTCTCTAATCAGAAGATGGCAGATTGGCAGCTTTTATTTCCATATTATTCCGAAAACAAACAGTAGCAACGACGTTCTTTTAAAATGGCTTTTATTGAGACACTTCCAGGGCTTCTGCAACATTTCTAGTTGGGGATCTTCCTCATTTCCAGTTCTCAGGGGGCTAAAGTCTTCTGAATGCCAACAAGGCCCACTCCCACCATCTCAGCAAGGAAGCACGCTCATCTGTCTTTGCTCGAATGTCCAACTAGGAACGCCCCCCCCCCCCCAATTATTTTGCACAAGTTTCATTAGTACTCCACGTAGGACTCATAAGCCCAGGCTAAGTTCTTCCTACTTGTTAATTAGGAAGGGTAATTTCAAAACAAATATGCGATGGCTTAATTTCAGCTGGTATTACTGTTCTCAAGTAAGAGAAACAGACTTTCTCAATGCCAGGTTTTCTAACTTAGTAATTTGTAACATCTTAATTTGGGGACATCCCATTCTAAATGTTAGCTGGTGTCCACAGAATTCACAATCTACCTCTAAAACAGACTTAAAATAGCTCCACACCAGCCCCAAATGCACAACTTATCCTTTTAGGGGTAGGTTTGGTCAAACCTCAGGTAAAGCAGCATCAACAAGATGAAATCTTCTAGAAAGTCTTAGAAGTTATAGAAACCAACCACTTTAGAACTCTTTAGGCCAATGTCCCTGAGAGGCAGTGACCTCTGCATGGACTGGAGTATCTCATCATCGTTATAATTGCCAAAACCGCTGGCCTAATTCTGCCTTCTTACAACTTTCCAGTCTCTTGGTTCAAGTTGCTCTTGGGAATCTATGCACAGTAAACACACCATACCAGCTCCTTGCAGCTTGAAAGCCCTCCAAACGTGATCTCCAAAGCCTTTTTCTTAATAGCAAGATGGTCGAAGAGTTTTAACAAAAGCAGAGTAGTTGCCTGTTTAGTACACTTGCTCCCATTATAAGATGAAAACTAACATTTACTTCATTTAGAAGAAAGAACACCAGGGCATTAAGATTCTGCTTGCAAATTAACGCTAATTTATGTTTACATCCTTTTATCATCGAGACATTTACATATATAAGCAGGCTCCGGTCCTTAACAAAAGGGGAACTGAAAAAAATTCAAGGATGTTTATTTTAGCAGTTTAAAAGGAAAAAGACAAAACAAAACCAAAGGTTTTATAACAGGTGCCTTGAGAGAAAGCATTCCTCCTGCCAGTGGCAGATCTTGATCTTCCACAAGTTTCCTCAGCGGCTGTGGCCTCCATCTCTGATGGAAGAGCCACGGCATCAACTGGCACAAGACATAGTGGACACAGAGGACTGTAATGTGTAATAAAGCAAATATTTACATTAAGCACAATACAGCAATTTATTTAGATGCGTAAAATGAATACAAAGGGAAATAAAGACCACAAAATTATACATACTACAACAGTGTGTCATATATTAGATGGTATAAATGAAGACACCAGGGTGGTGTTTAACTAAAGATAAAACTAAATATCCAAAAGGCAGCACTCCTTGGTTTGCTGCTTCAACACAACACACTTTCATACAGATCTAAAAGGTGTCAAAATTAGTAGCTGCAAAGTCAATTCTTGCATGTGATTTTAGCTTAAAAGATTTCAGAAAACATCTGAAATACCAGTTTTTGTTTTTGTCAGCTGTAATGTCATGGATATTCAGAACAAGAAAAATTCTATAATACAAGAGAGTCCAGATATATATCTTATGTGGCTGGCCTCTGTTGTGAGATTGTACAAGGTTATGTGCAAAAACTAAGTCTGTCCCGAAGTCCACACTAGGGTAGTTTCAGGCTTTTGCTAGGTCAACTAGATACAGCGTTTATTACACAGCAAGGGCAACACTAAAAAAACAAACAAAAAAAACCCCAAAAAAACAAATCTATGATGGGTACACAATAACAATATCATAAGCATCACTTGAATAGGTCTAAAAGACTGTACAAATATACATTTCAACTATTCAGAATGAATACATGAAAAAAATCGATTTCCCCAAAGTCTACTATACACATTGGACTGGTAGCTTGTATGTTGGCCCTACACTACCATGTGAAGCGAGAACGCTTCCCAAGGACATCCAACCAAACATTTTACAGAGGGAAAGAAATGCTGAGAAGGCAGATAAAATAAACCTCTGCTTTTCCTCCTGTGTGTTCATGAGCCACCAAGTTACTGGTTTTTCACATTTAGTTACTGTGTTGTCACAGCACGTTCTAAAGCAAGATCAGCCAATCACGTGTCACAGACTTAGAAATAACCACTGGGATCACAGTGGCCACATGTCCCCACAGCCTGATGATCCAGCACTCAAAAGGCAGTACCAATCAGAATACAGCTTTGCAGTCATTCTGAAGGAGAACAGAGTTCCAGGCTGCAGCGTTTGTCACTGACTCCGGAGAACCTGGCACTCAGGCCTGTTGGCTGCTCAGTTTAACTCCGGTTAAGCTGCCATGCATGGGCTCAGCTACTCCATCAGTCATGTTGTCAAACTGCTCCCCGTCCTCACTGTCAATTGTGCTATTCTGCCACTCAATCTGTGGGTTGGATAAGCGCTCATCATTTTCAGTTGCATTCTTCCACTGTGACTGGTCCTTGGACCAAAACCCTTCAACTTTTCCATAGGAACTATTCTTCCATTTCAACTGCTCTCTGTCACCTTGCATGGTAGCCTTTTTTTTGGCAGCTGGCTTACTGCTCCTTGCATCTTCACTCTGGGAAGACTCATCGGACCAGGTTCCTGGTTTCATTTCACATGGGTTGTCCTCAAAGTCCGACACTTGTTGGGAACCAGGGCCGCTCTCAGACGGAGAAGCACCATCTTTCCACTCAACGACATCGTCTTGGTCAACCTCACTATCAGAGGCATCAGGCATTAGTTTGGTTGGTTCCTCAGTCAAATGAATAGTTTCATATTTTGAACCATCCTCCTCTTTTTGGTCTAGCTTCTCCTCAGATTCTAAAGCATCCTCAGAAATTACCTTCGGTATGTGTTCCTCTGGGTTATCATTGGGGATTTTAGGCTCAACTTCAAAAACAGGATCAAAAGGGCTACCACTTCCATTGGATTCTTCTTCCAAATTTTCAAAACTGTCAGAGGAACTGTCATCTTCCTTCCCAAGGTTGAGCTTCTTGTCAGCAGTTTTACTAGCATTGACTCTGGAATCCTTCTCATCATGATTTTCAAATAGCCACTCAGCATCAAAATCCATCTCATGCTTAACCTTGTTTAATTCTTTCATGTTGAAACCCAGTAACACACCAGGCTTGTATTTTTCACAGTCTCGGACACACTTCTTCCTCTTGTTACTAAAATGGGAAGCAATGTCACTCTTCCACAACCATAAACTGGCCGCCAGCTTCTCAATCTCTCTCCTGGTGGGATACGGTTGTTTGTTGAAGTATTTTGTTAGGAAGCTTTTCCTGGCTTCATAGGAATCATCTTCATGACCCTTGGGGTCTAAAGCTAAAACAACAGGCTCCTCAGGTTTCTCTTCAAAGAAGCTGGGTGAATCACTATCATCATCTAACTTTCGCTTTTTCAGCAAGGGAAATTCCATTTGCTCATAAGTGCGCTTCACAGGTGCCAGGCCTGGTGACTGGTTAAGCCGAGAGGGTGCATTCGTCTTATCTTGGCCATTCTGGGTCTTTCCAACACCCCTGCAGTGAACTAGATGCAGAGTGATCGTCGAGGCGGTCATATTGCTGGTATACACACCAAGGCAGTGGATACATTTGTAGGTGAGCTTTTTCTCCACTGGGTGAACCGTCTGAATGACTTGGTGCCTCTCTCGTAAGTGATGTGCAAGTGCATCAGATATGGGTCCTTTCAGGATTGAGAAGCAAAGAGGGCAAAGGGTTTTCCCGACATCTTTTTTATAGGGCACTGCAGCTTGAGGTGAACTTTTAACAGGGATATCTGCCTTTTCCTGAACTTTTGGTTGTGGCTTTGGGGGGACTGGAGGGTTATTCTGGGCATGGTAAGCAACAGATTCGGCAGGGGCATCCCTCAGGTTGTATGTGGTTACAAGGAGATGGATGTTAGTGTGACTACCCTGCTGCAATGTCAAATCAAAACTCAGAGTAGAATCTGTTTTAGGTCCCATCTCTTCATCAATGTGAACCATCCGCATGTGTGCCGCCATCTTTTCCACATCATTGAAGGTTGAACGGCAATATGGACAAGACAGACCATGAATTAACATGTGGTTGAGCAGAGTGTCTGTGGGCAGATAGCGATTACAGTAGAGGCATTTGCTAGTAAAGTTGTGTATTTTCATGATGTAGTTGGCTACTGCTGGGACTTTCTCAGCTTTATGTTCTTTTTCGAAGTGCACGCTATAGACATTTTCAGGAAAAAGCTCATTACAGATTGTACATATTTTCCACTTCTGAGTTGAAGAAGTATTGGGCGGGGGAGGGCCAGTGGCAGCTGCAGTAGGTTTGGAACTGGACTGACCTAATACTCTGGATGCCTGTGACTGGGAGAGGGAAGGAGACTTTAACTGGCTCGATGAGAGAGAAGAGGCATTTGCAGGCTGCAGGGAGTATCTTGCTGGTGCCTGGGACCTCTGCTCTGACCCAAGCCCGTAAGATCTTCCGTTTCCACTTGGAAGTAACTGCTTCACAGACTGAGACTGTTGAGGGATGGAAACTGGTGCATTGCCACTGAGACCCAGTCTCATTGACTGACCAACGCCATAGCCCTGGCCTACAGATTTGACCCCATAGTTGTTCTGCTGTAGGTGAACATTAGACATCATGTTCACTCCTGTAGAATTTAAGTTAGGCTTTGGTATTGAGAGTCGATTCACCATCTGCTGTGACGGCAAAGACCGGACGTTTCCAGAAGCAAGGGAACCAATTCTTGATTGAAGTCCCATGCCTTTCTTCTCTTGAGGTTTGGGAGCAATTAGCATCAAGGGTTTGGATCGGGGAACCACCACATTTGTGTGCCCAATCATGGCAGTGACCTGATAGCCTATGCGTTCGTGGTCTTCAATGACATGTTGAACCAAAGCTTCATAGGACTTTGGCATGAAAAGGCATCGCTTGCAGTGAATACTACCCTCTTCCCGGGCATTTGAGCCTAAGGGGACTGCACCATTGAGTGATTTTTCGCCTGCCTTTGCTATGTAAGGTGCCGCCACATGTTGAAAATGTTCCCTGTAAATGTGCTTCCTAACTATTTCATAGAGAGGGTCTCGGTAAGTGCACTTCTTACAGTAATAAACAGCTTGCTCTACACTGTCAGCCTGCTTAGGTTTAAGGCCATCAGTTTTGCTTTTATCTTTGAAAGTGCTGAGGCTGCTACTTGGTGCGCTGGCGTTTGGAGCATGAAATATTTTAATGTGTGTTTCCAGAGTCTTTTTGTCTGCATTGAAGGTACAGTAGGGGCAATTAAGGAGAATCCTATTTTCAAAGTCTTCACTATGGACATTCCGGAAATGACTTTTGTATGCAGAAAAGAATTTTGAAGAAAATGGACAAGCACTGCAGCAAAAAGGTTTTGTCCGATAGTCCTAAAGAAAAGACAAAAACTGGAATCAGAATGCCACTTCAGACAGGCAGTAACAGGTTCTAGGTTTTTCCCCAGTCTCAATTTTAGAGACATAATGCTATTTTTAGAACCAAAACTCTGTGTTGCATTGATTTGAGTATAATTTTTTTCCTTTTGCAAAATAAATTTATGGGCCATAAACTCAAATGAGAAAGCTGTTTTAAACTACTTTTTTGGTATCACACTGTGTTATAAATAAAAACTCAATTCTAAGTTCTCCCTCCAAGTTTTTAGAAAAGATAAACAAAAGACAAAGACAAACATTTTATAGTTAGAAAAGACATGAATAAGCCAGGTGAAATCATCTTCACTCCATGACTCAGTAAACTGCTGAGGGCTTCAGATTTACTATATGGTAAAATTCAGGGCCCAGAGTGTTACAATGCACTTAAGGCAACAAATACACCTTTGATCCTCCCCATCATGGAAAAATTTTCATAGAAAAAAGGAACAACTTCAAAAATCTCAAACATTTCCCCCTCTGATCGAAGTAGAGTGCAGTATTCAGATTATACTGCAGATCAAAAAAATTACTGATTTGAAAAGTCAGCTTTTTTCTACAAGCCATGCTATTCCTTCTTCTCAAGCAAGAGCAGCTTCAAAAGAAGTAATGAAGTGATAGCTGCTTTGATTCAAATTAAGAAGTTAAATAAAAATTTCCTATAGACTGTGAGGAGTGCAAGGTGTTAAAAAGCCTATAAAGTAAAGCACTGCAGAATATACTGATATCAAAGAGCAACTGCCAGAACCATGCTCATTAACACTTGTGCAGTCGGTCCTTTGAAGAAAGTGAAACACAAACTTGGCAAGAGGTTAGCTCTTTTCCCTAAAAACTTACCTTGTTTCAGATACTGGTTTGAACCAAAATGAAATACTTCACTTTTCCTTTAGTATTTGTGAAACTGAATTAACTAAATGGTGTGTCCCACTGGAAAGCTTTCGTATTTTAAGACTGCTGGTTAATCCCCTTCCCTGGGGTATCAACAAAAAAGAACCAGATCACTATATTATCAAATTTCTGAGGTGGAGTTTAAAAGTACTGATTCCCTGCCAAGTATGTTCTGATAGATGAACAGATCAATAATCCAGAATCACAATCACTGCTGAAATAGGGGATGGTATATAATTCGTAGAAAAGGAGACACCACCTATGACTCCCTTTATTTTTGTTATGTTGTCACCTGTTGGTATTTGTTGGCATTGCTGGTGTCTTGGACTATCTATATCGTTTTTAACTCCAAAAAAGTTAAGCTCTGCCACCCTACAGAGCCACCTATTCCATCCCCCATGTGCTAGCTGAGGCCACCCCATAGAGTCTGCATAACAACATAGATGAGTAAGAAAATGTAATGGAAGAAAGAGTCGTGTCTTCCCCTCTCTAGAAAAAACAAGGACTGATGGATACCCTAGGTGAATAGGATGCTGGAGGGAACATTTTAGAATTAGAAGAGAGCCAAATACTTTTGGCAGGGAGGTGGGAGGGGGACTAGAGGGGAATGCTGGTATACAGTGGGCTTCACAACCTTTAAGTAACAAAACTTTCTATCCTTACACTTGAAGTTTCAGTACAATGACAGACAAGAACAAAAGTTCTTCCTAGTTTTCCCTACCTCTTAGGAAAATATGAAATCAATTTTGACACTTCTCACGATAGGATGCTGGCTCTAAATAATGCATCACTATGAAAGCTTTAGAGCAGAAAACGGAAGGATGCAGCCTTTTGGGGAAGTCTCCCATGTAACTTACCTGGTTTTTTGTAAGTGAAGGGTCCCATAGTCCTACATCCTCCCATGTAGTGTTTTTCAAATAAAAGTCATTAGGTTCAAACTGTTTAAAGTCCTAGAAAACAGTGAAAGAAGTTTACAAAAAAACATGGTATCAACTCTAGCCCAAGTTTACATACAAATCCTATTTCTTAACTAGGACTGGACAGATGCACAGGAAAATCAACTCCACAGAGAATTAAAACTAGGAGTGATAAAGCCCTTAGTAAATTCAAAGAAAGGCATACGATGTAACACTGAATATTTTATATCAACCAAATAGTCCCCAAATGATCAGCCAAGTTTTCAGGGAAGTGGCTGGAAGTTGTAACTAAGTAAAAAAAAATTCAGCCACATATTAATACCAAAGCACCCTTCATAAGAGTATTGTAACTCATCAGTTATAGTACTGGAATGGAGTATATAAGATATCAGCGTTCACTTACAGTACTACAGATGTGATATTCTGGTTCTGTGCAAAAAAAAAAAAAAAAAAAAAAAAAAAGTCTTTCGTGATGGGGTTTGGGAGGGGTGGAATTGGACTCGGAAGAAAACTCAGGGTTTCTGAACCCCCAAAGGAGGAAATCTATTCAAAGAAAGCAACTAGTATAATATTAAATTTAAATTTATACTCTTTGTAAAAATTTGACCTCCCCAAGCCTGAGATAGGAACATAAAAAGTTTTACGGTAAAATTCCTCTTGTTCCTAAAAGGTTCACAGTTCAGTATGGGGAAAATCAAGTACACATCAATTCCAGAGTACGTAGTGGATGCAATAATGGGAGAAACAAATCAAATGCAGGATAGAAAAGGCACCTCTAACATTTGCATTGTTTATTCTTGTGAAGACTACCCCACTGCATATTGAAGTACATGGACTGCTGCATCAGGCAGATCTACCTGACAGGACTTGAGGGGTTGGAGAACGAGTGGAGTGAACTTCCACACCAGGGACAACATAACTAAAGAAACCTTTGAGAAGCTTCCATCTTCATGACATACCCCTAGAGTAGGATTAGTGGGAATCAGGAAAAGAAAACTTGTTGCATGAAGGAAACTGCTTTTTTTTTTTTTTAAACTTTCGATTCCATCCAAACATTTACTGAGTGCCTATTATGTGCCCAGCACTGTGCTGGGTGCTAAGGAGACACAGATGGACAATGTAGTTATGGTCCCTGGCCAGCTGGAATTTAAAGGGCTAATGGGGAAAACAGCTTTAACATTTCTTTTTAATCAGAGCTTTTTGGTCAACAACCACAAGACTGGAGTAATGAGATCTGGAAAAGGAGACCACTGCACTGGCTATCCCACAGGGCTATTATAAAGCACACAGAATAAAAAGGCTAGAAAAACAGTTTGTGAAGTCCAAACTGTTACACAGGGGAAGATAATAGTCTATGATGGGTCAAAAGGGCCAACAAATGCTCAAATCCCAAGGAAAGACAACAAGCACCCAAATCACCATGCCTCAGCAATCAGAAGATCAACCAGAACATTCAGGCGTATCAGAGCGAGAACAGGCTCTGGAGTCCCACAGACAGACCCTGCCACATGCTTAGCTATGAGGTGGACCTGTTTACTGGTTCTTCATCTGTAAACTGGAGATAAGAATTCCTATGCCCCCCCTGGGGTTGTTTTAAGGATTTGCATTGAGAGATCATTTTAAAGCACCTAGTAAAAAATATCTGACATGGTACGTCCTCAATGGTAGCTGCTTTTGCTTCAGGATGCAAAGATGAAAAAGCCCGTTTTAGGGAGAAGGGAACAAGTTAGGCTAATTGAGAAAGCTCTGGCAAAGCTAATGCTGCAGTTAAAATTCAGAATCACATCTAAGAATTAACGATCCTGGCCACTAACACAAAGTAATGGATCAGAAGCTGAGTCATGTGAAAATTAAAAAATGACATGCTACTTACTTCTATGTGTTCTTTACAGTATTCCAACCCAATGTCACTAAGTATTTTTTTCACAGTTTTCCGGGCTTTTCTTAAACTGCCAAGATTGTTGACAGGAAGTTGGAACATAGTTTCTATTGGAAAAAAAAATTTAAGTCAAGTCAAAACATGTACAACTTGTAATATTTACTAATTCCGCTGATGGTAGGATCACAAACCCTGGCCCAGTCTGACAAAAAAGGTGAGTAGATACACTTATCTAGCATGTTCTGCATACTTAACGCAGGCAGGCAAAATAAGTGCTCTCTGATCTTTTCTATTTTTAACAGGACATTCTATGTTACAGATAACATGAATTTAATGTGGCACAATTCTGATTAAAAACTAGTTTGGTGATGAACTTATTTAAAGTTGAGAATTAGGTTAATAATACCAACCGATTATTTTAAAATCAAGTGTTGAGTGCTTTTTCTCCTTGTGATGTTGAATCTCTGAAAACAGAAAAACGTTCACCATTTCAGCATCATTACCACATAATTTTGAGTGCCAGGGAAAAGAAGTTTTTGTTGTCTGGGTACTACCCTGCACATTGCTATAGTATCCTTTAAAGTTTATACTTCTGTATGACCCAAACTAAAGACACAAATGGTTGTGTAACTTGCCTGCCAGCCAGTACCACACCTGGGCAAAGGCACTCACTTATGGTCACAGAATGAATGCTGAGATGGGGAAAGCTGGGGACTCAGCATCACAGCAAGTAATAACTCTTACTGACTTTAGGGGATCTTTTTGAAAAATGAAAAACCTGTATGTGTGTGTGAGGGAACTGAAAAAATTACTTAAATGACCTAATACATTAAGGTAGAAATTTAGGTCTACTTTCCCAAGTTCCTTAAAAACAAAGGTTAAGAAAATAAAATTAGTAAAACTTGGGCAGTTGAGAATTAGCATGGCTTCCAATGTGACTATAAATGTCTCTTAAAAGATAGGGTAAGAATTTATCATCGACTTCAGAATCCAAATAAATTCTGCAGGACATAAAGTAGCTCTAAAAATCAAAAACACACAGAAACAAAATCCAATGCACCAGGAATTAAAATTTAGTACATGCAAGTCTGGTTTTCTAATTAATAAAGGCTGTTAATCTATGATATCACTACCATTTGTAAACCACAATCATGAAGTAAACCAATCCAAATGTAGTATCTGTTACCTCATTTATATTCTAATCCAAAAATCAATATTAACTATAAAAAAAAAAAAGAGAGAGAGAGAATGAAAGCCTACCAACCTCCCCCCAACTCCCAGCAACTTCTATAAATCCTAAATCTGGATATGTTACCAGAACTTAGAAGTCTCAAAATATTCCGTATGAAGTACCAATGTGTACTTAAAGCCAAAAGAGGAATGCATTTCACTGAAACACACTTATCCTTAAGCTGGAACTCCTCCTAGCTATGAAGCATGACTATGGTGTCCTCTGCACTCTCCATTATTCCTTGTGGAAACGTTATTGCTAAACCCTTTTCATGGTTCAAAACAATTTTTTTAAACAATTTTTTTTATCAGTTGCTTAATAAACTGATTTAAAAAAAACTCTCCTAGGTTCCCATAAACTAGGCCACTCAGAGAGAACCACCTGATAGAAAAATGTTTCAGAAATACAGTGTCACAGGCTAATTCTGAAGAGACTAGGCATAAAAATGAACGCCCATAGATACCCAATTCTGAGAAGAGACATTTTGTTTCTCCATTCATTTCATAAATGCTCCATGAGCCAAAATCCAGTTCTTTTGGAACTTCCTACGTTAATCCTTCACTTCAGAGCAAAGACGGCAACAGGCAGCCATTACTGGTTCTCCCTGCCTCCTGGATAAGCAGCTCAACGTCTCAGCAAAACAAATACAGATTTGGAAATGTCGCCACCACTCTACACAGAAAATATCCAAGGGAGTCAAACTGCAGCTCAGGATAAAGGAAAACACCCTCGTATAGAAAATCTGCCCGCAGCTAAGTTGTTTTAAGACCTCCAAGCGAAAGACCCTCACTGCTTCACTATACCCTGTTTACCCACCTACAGTTCTGAAAAAGTAATAAGCTCATAAGGGAGCTTAGTTATAAAAAACTAGTAATTCATAAAAGGTATTTGATACATAGAATAAATCTTGAGTTTACTCATGTGAGCTGAATTAAACAGGCTTAAAAGTAAGTGATACTGCTTACTGGAAAATGCTGTACAAAAAATGGTTATGTGTTTTATGATTAACTTGGGTTCCTCCTAGCTAATGCGTACTTAGAAAGATGTAGAATATTTTGGGTTAAAATTATAATTGTCTTCATAAGCAGAATTCTGATATTTCTAATGATCTTGGGGAAGTTTATCATCTGTCGCCTGCCCCAGGTGGAAGTACCCTCCAGGGAGGCCATTTCCAAGATTTTGTCCACCTGAGTGAGAATAACACATTCATATGTGTTAGCATCCTCAAAAGCATTTAGATTCTTCTGGCTTTTTGCTTATTAAATAAAATATTTTTCTTGGTATACAAAACAGGTACCTAGTATTAGGAATATAATAAGCAAAGAAGGCTTCCTCTTACTTCTGACCCTCCATTTCTTGTGTATACTTCTTGAGCTTTTCTATGTCTGTAACAAGCCAAGGTTCCTTGAAAGTCTCCAACAAACTCTATCAGTTAATGTTAGAATTATTATAGATAGTAAGAAGAACTCAAGGGCCCTATGTTTCCCCCTCGCCCCCAGCCCACTGCTTGCTGTTAAGAAACAACTTCAAATCAACAGCTGCTTCCAGGATTCATTGATGTTATCTATTTGATTCTTGTTTAAAAACACTCACAAGAATTCCTTCTGGCTTCCTCCTCACCTCTCAGAAGTCCTTTGAACTAGAAATCTGGACAAGGGGCCTAATACCTCAAGTGAATAACTGAGGGATAGAAACAGATTAAATAGGAAGTTGACTGCCTGAGATTAAGGGCACTTTTGAATAGAAAGAAAGCTAAAAACAAAATAATTTACAACCGTTTTTCTTAGGGAGGAAGATGCTTTACAATAATGTCAAAATTTGTCTAGAGATGAGTACTGAAAAAGAATGCAGAGCGGTAGTCTTATTTTCTCTCCAGATTTGTCCCCAGTGGCTAAACCTTTCTCCAGAGGCTCCTTGGCTATTAGGATGGCCATTCTCACCAGGTCAGCACCACTATCCCAATACCAAGAAGAACTCCCTTTAGCCAAACCATAAATTTCTCAGTTAATGGCATAGAAAAGGGGGAAATATCCAACTGACCGAATGAAACCACTGTTCAGCGATCATTTTTGAAGCACCTACAGTTTGCCCATTAATGTGCTCAAAATAGAAAGTTGAGCAGGACAGTTTCTCCCCTTCAGCAGTCCATCACTTCTAGGGTACACAGCAGGCACTGGGTCACTGGAGTAACGAAGATGCTTGTTTCTCTCTGCCCCAACTTCCCCTCGGAACCACGCCTGCCACAACTCTTGTGCTATCAGTTAGGAGGCCTTTCCACCATCAGAGCTGAGTACATATGACTTAGGTTAACCAATTAGTGTGTTCTGTCTCTGCAGACACTGATTAATACAGACTTGGACATATGCCCCAAACAAGGCTGATAGTGATGATGAAAAGAATAATCAGGACCTGCCACTACATGGAGAAAAGCATAGAAAGACAGAAAGGGAAATACTCCTGTTGACATTGTTTAGGGTCCTCAATCCAGCTATGCCTGAAAGACAGCCCCCTTCATGCACCCCTCCCCCAAACTTTTCCTAAACAAGAACATACAATCAGTTCTGCAACCAGAAATTCTGGTAGACTCACTGGGCAGTGGGACACAGAGAAGGAAGTGAGTAAGAGGGAAGATGGGGAATTTTACGCAAAATAATTATACTTGTGAGTTGGGTCTAGCAGGAAGAATAGGAATTTGTCAGGAAGGTATAGTTATTCTGAAAGAGGCTTTGGACCTTGGTTTCATCAATCAAAAACAAAAACACTGTATGGAAAGAATTAAACATTTTCTAAATCTAGAAGATTTTGGGGAAAGCTCAAACCCATTAATAATGGAGTCAACATTTCCAAGTGTTTTATTAACAACTGACGTTAAGTAGCTTCTGGTTAAATTAAGCATATGCCATCTGATGAACTAGACTTAAAGCATCAATTTTTGAGAATGATTTAAATTCATTGTTGAATGATTCAGCCATATTCCTTCCTATCAGTCTTCACAAATTATACCCACACCTACTGATTAGGGCCAAAACATTAAAGTTTTACTAATCCTGGCCAAAATCCTACTCATGCACTTTCCTTAGAAAGCAAGAGTCAGATGGAAGAAATGAAAATCTGAAATTGGTAGCCAGAGGCTACAGATGAATTAAAACTATATAATTACATGTAAGACTGATCAAATACATGTACCTCTTTCCTTTCCAAATACCAAAAGCAAAAACACTCCTTTACTCGGGTAAATAAAGGCAGAGAGAGCCTATCTCATGAGGAAATATCTGTAGGCTGAATCTGTAAGGGGAAGGATGATGATACAACATCAATGACTGTGAACTTTATTTAGGCAAAGAGATTGTTAACTGAGAAACACAATTATAATCATTTATGAAACAGCTCTGCCAAAAGGCTTGTGTGTAGTCAGGTACTGTATTTAGTTTCATCTGGGTCAGGAAGATGGAGACGGAACCCAGCAGATGACAGGGCTATTTTAGCAGGCTTAAGGCAAGGTCTGCAGGACCTGAGGTACCAATAATCAATGGGGCTTATCTGTGTATGGTGGTTCCTCTGCAAAGCCACCATATCAAGGACAGCATCATTCAGTCCCTGTTTTTAGGAAAAGCAGAAAGGCTTTATTATAACCATGCCATCAGGAAATAAAAACAAAAACAACAAAAAAACTGTAAAACCCAATCCTAAACCTTTGACCAGGGCACAGATAATCAAGCCAGGAGGAAAAAAGAAAAAGAGAAAGGAAAAGAAAAAGAGAAAGAAAAAAGCCTCCAAATCAAACTTCTACAGATTATATTTTAAACTACCGTGAGTATGGATCTAGAGTGATATTTTCCAAGTATGCAAATTCTTCATATTTTTATGTGCATTCTTTTATGATATTTCAAGTTCCTAATAAGAACATATGGTGCTAATTTAACATGCCAGAAAATACAGAAGTAAATATGATGGTATGTCCTAGTTTCTATCACCTGCAGGCATAACTCTGCTACCTTTTAATATTTGGGAACCGAAATCTGAACATATATCAGAGTGACAACTGATGCATCAGTTATACTAGTGAATGCAAATCAATAATTTGCATTAAAAAAAACATGTCCAACACTGCATTGAGCTAGACAGATACTTCTTTCTGGTAAAACTGAAACATAAGTTACTTAATCTGAATAGTGGTTTCCAATCCCCCCCCCCCACCGCCCCGTCTCCTTGAAGGAGTGAAACCCTTGTTTCTAAAGAAATCTTACTTGAAATATAAAAAAGATAAAAAGTGGAGCGAGAGGCTCAGGTTAATGGAAAGAGGAAGAAGGAAAAGTTTTGTTTCCAAGTATCTCTTTGAAATAGTTGCTTGTCTAAACTAAGCTCATACATAATGCAAATTTACAACAAGATGGCAGACTAATGAAACAGAATCTGGACCGAGTGGACAATCAACCAAAGCAGGAAGTTTGATGGCTATTTATAGCAGAATTCCAACAGTTCACCGAAAATTTCCCCTGAATATAGTTAGTCTGATCAGAATAAGGTGATAGGAAGCCCACAGTAAGCCTAAGGATTAGAACATAAGTTTATACTCTCTTCTTTTTAAACATTCCTACATTAACGCTGTTAAGAAAAATACAGTCTCTCTGGAAGCATCTTTCTGGTAAGGGATGAAGGAGGGCATCAGGTTGGAAATGATGCCATTACTCATGTGAACGAAAAATACTGCAAACCATATCAGTAAATAAAGAATGCTGAAGCCATCAAGTCATCAGCCCCCAATGAAGACAAACCTGCAGCCCAGCCCCTGCAGCCACTCACAATGGTGCACTCTGAGGGGACTCAGAATAATAAGG
Source organism: Camelus bactrianus (assembly GCF_048773025.1). Classification (NCBI taxonomy): domain Eukaryota; kingdom Metazoa; phylum Chordata; class Mammalia; order Artiodactyla; family Camelidae; genus Camelus; species Camelus bactrianus. Next base: position 23,962,311 of record NC_133557.1, read on the forward strand.
ACAAGATACTGGCCATAGATAGCTAGGTGCTTGTCAAAGGAATGAATTCAATGAATCGAAGTGTTTGCTTCCTCGCATACATAGAAAAGCACCGAATTCTTTAACTTTAGATGTCTGTTTTTCTTTAGATAACAAGTAATCTTTTACTGTTCCATCTACCTGGTCTTTGTTGTAAAGCTCCTATATATCCCAGCTCCTCCCCTACCTCTTCGGAGCAGTCCCTCAGAGCGATCTGAGAGGCTGTCATCATGGATAGAGTCCTCCAGCCAAATAAAACGTAACTCAACTTTTAGACTGCGCCATTTATTTCAGTCGACACTCATGAAGAAAAAAGGCAACATATTTTCTAAGTTAATAAAAAATTAGGAAGACATTGAAACTACTACAATATAAAGAAATTCATTTCTGGTACATCATCAATCCAAATTAATATGTAAGAGATTCAGACCCTTGATACTTAAAGTATCCCAATTAATGCTGGTAAAGTATTTATATAAAGCTCTTATAATCTACACTGGCGTTTAAGAGCCAGATATTTGAAGGTTTAAGTTTTGCTATTTTCTAAGAGGTGCAGGCATTTTAAGAAGATTCTCAAAAAGAGAATCAAAGCATCAGTTACTTCACTGCAACCCACGATGGCACTTTAAAGAAAAAAATTTTGTGATGTCTCTGTGGAAACACTTTGGACCTGTTAAGATAAAAACTACTTAGGCAGAAAGAAAACACCATTCCCAGATTTCTGCACTCTCTTTTCCTCCTGCTACCCCCTCAGCAACATATTCAGTGCCTGTCAATATCACTCATTGAGTAAAAGTGTGGTCAATGTAAAGCACTTTCTTTTTATAACCAATAACTGTTTATCTTTCCTGATTATTCTGAGATCCAAAGTGATGAACAGACACCTTATTTGCTTTTCAGGATGTCACTAGCCCCACATTTAAATTAAACCAGTTGTAAGAAGGTTTATGTATCTATTTTTAAAAAATGAACCTTGGAAAGCCTTTCTAGAACAGCCCTCTCATGAGCAAGCACATCGAGAGCCCGGAGCTTGCATTCAGTCTGGAAGCAATCACCCTACTCAATCTTTTCTAAAACACAGTCCTGAACAGAAGCAGCTTATCTTTCAATTTCCTATAAGCCTGGACAAAAGACCTTCCAGATGCCACAGGCTTTTCACAGAAAGGCAGCTCGGTCTCCTCCCTTCCCTCTTTTCCTCAATCCCAGATACCAGAGAACAAGCAATTGTCTGACTAGCCAGCGGCAGAATGCTCTTACGGATTAGCAGATAAAACTGTGCAGCATGACAGAGGTAAGAAAAGAAAGTTTAGTCTCCTCTCTGTCTTACCAGAAAATCTGCAGTAGTGTTGAGGCTAAAAAGGGGAGTATTTGGAAAGCCCTGGAGGTTTAGACAAAGAAACTTTACCAATGAAGACATATTTGTACCAAGAGCTAAATCTGAATAATGAACATCAATCAATTATGCTGCTTAGGATAATCACAGAAGAACACTGTTAAGAAAGCCAGGAAGCAGGCAGGAAATGTAACCAACTTCTCTTTTCTTCTGTTCTTAAACTACTAACTGCATTTTTACTATTCTTTCAGTTTAATAAAAGAAACCCAATTGATTGAGTAAAGTGTTAAATATAAAACTGAAAAAAGAACTTTCAGAAAAAACTTTTTTCCAAGTTTTTAACCAAATCAATTATTAAATCCCTTATAATTAAGTTTTCATAACTATTTGCCAGATAGACTGTATTTATGCAGGGCAAGATGAGCATTTACCTAAATACAGCATCCTGTAAAAAAATGTTTTTATCACAGGAATACTTTCGGCCACTTTTGGCCATGAACGATGTGCGAATCCCTTCCACAAACAACCTTGCTCTTAAAGACTTGTGTGAGGGAAGCACAAACCCCACCAGGCAGTTCGTCCCACACTGGACAGCTCTGTTCACAAGTTTACTTTTCACAATGCTCTGTAACCTGCCCATAGCTCTCAGTTCAGCTACAGAAGTCTCATTACTTAGCCACATTAACAACCTTTCAAGTTTTAAAGACGTCCTCTTTCCCTCCCAAGTTTTCCTTCTTCTCCCCGTTAAACATGCCCAGTGCTTTTCACCATTCCTTCTGTTCCTGCACAAGCCAATCTCCAATGAATGGGCTCCAGTGTGACAATCTCTTTGGGGCCTGAATAAACTATTATTCCAGATGTAACATAATCAAGTCAAGTGGGACAACACTTCTCTGATTCTGGATATTACTTTTAAATTAATGCTCCTGCAAGGTGCATTTGTGTTGGTGGCAGCCACTTCACAAATACGACTACGATCAACTTTTTTTGCACGTGTGTTGCCTTTTTCAATATTAGCTGGTTTAGTTGGTGAGAAAAAGATACTCTATTCTGAATCCATGTCTGGTTAGAAAAGAACTATCAACAATCTTTAAGTATCTCCTCAATTGAAGGGGCATGAGCATTATGATTCCAAAATGAAAAACAAATGTACAGGCCTTAGGAAAGACAAGAGATTGCGATTCCCATTCCAAATCAAAATGTCAATTAAAATCAGTCATGAAAAGCAGCACTTCGAATCACTGAAAAGAACCTGGCATTTGCCTAATTTAAACTCTTCTCATTTTACAGATCAGCCACTGAGGTGAAGCAACGAGCCTAAGGGTGATAGATGAGCTTGTCAGTGACAGAGCTGGGTCTCAAGGTCATCTCCAGATCTAGGATGCAGTGTTCTTCCCATTGCTCATGCAGATGAAGCTCTGATTGCTGACATTAATTAAAAGTAAACAACAGCACGTTATGTTACATACATACATCTGGAAGTGCCAGAACTTCAATACCCAAGGTTAAGATAACCATAAATGATTCAGCCAAACCAGCTCAAGTGGTGACAGGGAGATTAAGAATATGCACACATCTCAGATCAGATGTTCTCATCATATCCAGAGAAGAACTGAAACAAGAGCGCAGCTGTGAGACCACTTGCCCTGAAGTGTTAACATCACCATGGATGCCAACAGTCACTAGATGGTCATATCTGAAGGGGATCTTTCTATCCAAATTGTAATGGTGTTATCTTGCAAAATGAAGACCACAATCTTAGTATCCTTAAATAAAACAACAGCTTTTCAAAAAACTGATGTAGTTTTCCATTATCAATACTCAAAGCATGTTCTTCTGAAAACTGCTTGGATAAACTAGAGGCTTTGGTGATTTTTTTTCCTAAAGGGCAGGGGTAGGCAGGAGACTAATCTGCTCTCAATTATCCCTCAGGCTCCCCCACCTCAAATTCCGACCATTCTTGTTACAAAAGCAACTGAGAAATGAAAACATACACCCACAGAAAAACGTGCACATGAATGTTCTCAGCAGTATTCATAATATCCAAAAAGGAAAAATAACCCAAATCTCCACCAACTATAAATGGATACATAAAACATGGTATATCCATACAATGGGATAATGATTCAGCCATAAAAATAAAATACTGATATATGTTCCAACATGATGACCCCTGAAAATACTGTGCTAAGTGAAAAATGTCAGTCACAAATGACCACTTATTATATGACTTCATTTATATGAAATGTCTATAACAGGCAAATCTCAGAGACAGAAAGGAGATTGAAGTTGCCTAGGGCTGGAGAAGTTAGAAAGTAGAGGGTGACTGCTAATGGGTACTGGATTCTTTGTGGGGTGATGAAAATATTCTAAAATTAATTGTGATGATAGTTGCACAACTGTAAATATACTAGAAAACACTGAATTATACACTTTAAATGGGTAAACTGTATGGCATGTGAGTATCTCAAGCTGTTAAAAAAAAGCAATTAGGTCTAGCGCAAGATTACAAAATACAAATTAAGGCGAAGAGCACAAATAATTCTACAAGACAACAGTAAATGCTGCGGTATATTTATCCTTCCAGATTTTTATACACACACAATTTTTAAAAAATGTAATCTATGTATTTTAGCATTTAGTCATGTAGCAAGAAAACCAATGTTACTTGAAAATTTTATAAATTATTTTTATTTTAAGAACTATGATTTCCTGACTGGGACATTGTGCTGTACACCAGAAACTGATACACTGTAATTGATGGTACTTCAATTAAAAAAAAAAAAAAAAGAAAAAAGAACCATGCTTTCCAATATGGCACAACTAGCCACAAATGGCTGTTAGGTACTTAAAATGTGGCTACTCTGAACTGAACTGAAATATGCTTAAAAATTTAAGATTGATTGATGTAAAATATACACAACATAAAATTTACCATCTTAAACATTTTGTGTAAAGTTCAGTGGTATTAATGACTTATATTACCATGCTACCATCAACACTACCCGTTTCCAGAACTCTTTCCACCTCGCAAAACTGAAATTCTATCCCCTTTAAACAATAACTCCTCATTTTCCCCCTCCCATCTGTACCTGGCAACCACCATTATACTTTGCCTCTATGATTCTGACTACTTTTCAATACTTTACGTAAATAGAATCATAAGGTATTTGTGTTTTTGTGACTATTTTACATTCCCAACAGTGCAGTGTTCCAATTTCTTCACATCCTCACCAACACTTGTTTTATTGGCCATCTTCTTTGTAGAAATGTCTATTCAAGTCCTTTGCTCATTTAAGACATGCTTTTAAGCATAAAATATACTTGGGATTTCCAAGACTTGGTATGAAAAAATACAAAATATCTCATAAATACTCTTTCAAAATTAAACCACTTGAAATGATGTACTAGATTCAAAAGTTATTAAAATTAATTTCACTTTTTATTTTTAGAATGTGGCTACTGGGACAGATGAATCTCAAAAATATTACACTAAGTGAAATAAGCTAGTCACAAAAGGACAAATATTACATGATTCCACTCAAACAAGATACTAAGGGTAGTGAAATTCATAGATAGAAAGTAGAAGGGTGGCTGCCAAGGGATGGGTGGGGGGAGAGGTGGAGGGGAGAATGGGGATTTACTGTTTAACAAAGATAGGGTTTCAGTTTTGCAAGATGAAAAAAGTTCTGGAGACGGATAGTGGTAATGGCTGCACAACAATGTGAGTGTACTTAATGTTATGGAACTGTATACTTAAAAGTGGTTAGTTAACATGATAAATTAACTACTATATATATTTTACCACAATCAAAAATAAAGTAAGAAAAAAGTGGCTACTGGAAAATTTAAGACAACAGTAGTGAATATGGAACCAGATAAGGCTGCTTGTAATTTTATCAGCATGGCAGTCTGAGTTCAAAATCAGAGGCATTTATCACTGATGGGTCTCTCTGCCAAAACTATCAATATTAAGCACCTGTTAAGATTCCTTTGAACAGGACAGAGCCTCTAGAAAGTTCTGGATACAACAGAGTAACTTTGAAAGCCTTTACAAATTTCCAGACCATTTTGGACAATATTAAATGAGTGACTCTATAATAATATATTCATGGCTCCCACACCGTTAAGTACCTAAAAAAAAGAATTAGTAAGTAGAGTTCACTTTCCTGGCAAATCTGCTCCACTCCCAGAGGCCAGGAACAGAGGAATATATCACCTTTGTCAACGTTAAGGCCCCAGTTCACTCTGCCTTAATAGTTTAATACAGCTTGGGTAACTTTAATGAGCAGCTCAGTTATTTTTTTGTTTCACAAAATTGAAATGATTCCAGAGCATGTAGCAGCAGTACAGAAATGATTTTCACAGAATTTTTATGTATTAAATTTTAGGTTTCTTTCAAATAGTTACAGGATAGAACTGTAAAAGGGAGAGGTCTTGGGAAAAATAAAATAAGAAGCCTTTTCAAAGGTATCAGAATGGTGAAAATTGTAATTTTAGCACTTTAAGTTTTGGCTTTTTTCATGTTGGTGATACCAAACCAAGAATCTAATGGGAAATTAGCTTGGTTTACCACAGTATCAATCACCAAAATGATAATCACAATGTGACTGAAAAGCTTCAATTTACTTTAAATGCTCATCACAGGTGATCTCAAGAGATTTAGTAAAATATGACCTGAAATTGTAATTGATACAACTGGTAAAGAGGTATTTATGTACTCTGTAAGTTACAATCACTATGGATCATTTTTTAGCAGAGATTAATTTTCCTGATCTCAACTGACAGGCTAAACAGAATCCTTAAAATATGAAAGAGGACAAGGATGCCATCTTACTAGTCAAAGCAAAGAAGGACCATTAAAAGGGCCCTATTTTTTCCCGCTGCTTTATCTCTAGCATCTTCATCCACCGCTGGCACATAGCAGGCACTCAATAAATGAAGAATGAAATGAACAGTCCCTGCCTACAAAGGGCTTACAGAGATGATACCTCACAAATGTATACGGGAAAAGAGGCAATGTGTCACAAACTAAATGCTCTAAGGCTTCATAAGAAGGACGAAGCAGGGGCTGTCAGGAGAGGGTGGAAGTAGCTGTCGCACTGGGGCCACTAAGTTAGGTGAAGAATCTGCATTCACTCCAAAAACAAACAAACAAAAAACAAAAAAACACCTTGCTGGCAGTTTCAGAGATGGGAAAGCAAGGAATTTTAGGGACTACTGCAGAGTCAGAATGGCTGCTATGTCAAGTTTCCAAGTAATGACAAGGCTGTAAAGGCAGGCTCGGGATAGGGCAGAGGCCACCAGTGTGAAGCCAGTCTGCTGCGATGTCTGGTGACACTGAGGAGATACTGCAGATACTGAGGGAGAGCAGTGACAGAATTTTAATGGCACTCTGAGAGAATTAACCTGGTGTTACTTGGCAGGTTCCATTAAAAAAGGTCTAGAGGAAATAGAATAAAAGTAGAAGAGTGGATACCATGCCTAGCCACTTGTCAGAATCACCTGAGAGAGCTTATATCCGTTCCAGACCAACCTACTTAATCTGAAAGGTCTGCAAATTAACCAGAGCCTTAGGTATAAGGTAACAAGATACCGAAGTGACAGCAAAAGGAAGGGGGAAAAAAAGCTCGAGCAGAAGCCTATAGCCAACAACAAAGTTTGTGTTTTCCAGTAGGACTATACTGTTTCATGGACAAAAACATCTATCAGCCACATGTAAAATTTTTCATCCTCGTAACTTCAAACTTCTATAACAAGAAGTAGGGTGACACAGACAGTAGAGCTTTCCCTGGCTAGAAAAGACGGTATGATGGGTGATAAAGAATACAGCTCTAGAGCTGGATAGATCTGTGTTTAAATCCTAGAACTGCTCTGTGACTCTACAAATGTTACTTAAGCTCTGGAGGTCTGTTTCATATGGTACAACCAGAAGGACACCATTCCACTGTTCAAATGTCAAAAGGATTAAATAAGATGATGCCAATTAACACTTAAAGCAATTGTTATTACCTTAAACCAGATCAGATCCTGGAACAATTACTTACAATGAAAATTATGAGATCATACCAGGATATATTTTTAAAAGCACAGACTATTGTTATTCCTGAGCTGTGACTGCCATACATCTTCTCCTGTACACAATATAATGTGATTTCATACTTAAACATAGTAGTATTTTTTACACAATACTTTATGTTTGTGTGAGACATTCATGTTAGAGTTAGCATATTCTTAACTTTACAAATTGTGGCACTTACAATTGTTATACAATAGAACATTTGCAAGTACCCAAAATAAACCTAGGTGGCTTAGAAATGTTTAAGTATGATCCAGATTTTGAGTATTAAAAATGTATTATATATAATATTTGGCTTACTCCTCTTTTAAGAAGACTTTCAGACTAAAACCCTAGTGCTTACAAGCAGGAACTGTTATGGTTGCTGCTTATCCTGTTACTTTTTGAGTATTTAGATTTCAGACAATAATCCTAGCTGTGACCACCAAAATTCTAGAACACTAATGGAACAAATGATTTTCAGCACGTACTTCTCTGAGTGTTCTGAGACTGTAAGATGTATAAAGATGGCAGGAAAGATGACACTTGAGGGATAACATGAAAGCTGACCCTTTATCAACTTTACAAACTAGAGTTCACACAAAATTTCACTTGGAAGGGGAAAGATGCCTCACTGCTTAAAAAAGTAAAAATGATTGAGAATGCCTCTAACACCTCAATCTAGCCTTAGGGAGTGTGAGATGGGTAGCATTTCCCATTTACTCCATTTTAAATAGGCATTTCAGCAAAGCAGGGACACACTGTGGGGAGTGATTCCAACACTACGCTGCCTACAGAAGAACTCCATAGGCTTAGGGCTGCTTGCTGTCAATACAGGTAGACAATCTAGCTTAAGAGAAATGTGAAAAAGGGAAGTCAATTAATTAACAAGCAGGCCTAAGAGGACATTCAGATATGTCCATTTATAATCATTCCAGAAGCATGCTATTGGTCTTCACATCTAAATGAACCAAGATAAAATAATTTCCCCATAGTAAAGGGAAATGTTGTTTTCTCACCATTCCTGAATAACAGAACATGTAATTTATTTGAATAATCTTTGCAAGTTTTTCTAAGCTATCTTCTAGAGCTAAGGCTTGGCAAAAGCATTATTCTTACAGCAGGTTTCATCACTTGATGGCTCAATCCTTACACTTTCCAGAGGTTTTATTTATATTTTTCTTGTCCTTTTTTAGTATAATTGATCACAAACCAGGATTCTAAGCACTCCCTGCATTAGGACACACCCAGTCTCAGTTCATCTCTTTCACAAAAGCAAGAATTCTCAATGGTTGACTTCAACTTACAATACCAATTTAAAATTCTACTAATTCCACTGTATTTCCACTAGACAGAAATACTTCAGATACACCAGTTTCAAAAGAGGCCACTCATATGGGTTCTCAACTGCTGCCAGCTCCCATCAGAAAAGGAAAGATTATTATAGATTTTCAAGGGAAGCACAGGTTTCTACAAGCTCTTAAAAGAAGCATAGAGGGTTCAGGAAAAGACAGAAAAGGCAGAAGAGCAAAAGCCAGCAATTATCTAAGCCAAAGTACCTGCTTAGAGGAGAGAAGGAACAAGACTGCCCTAAACCAAAACACTGGGAGAAGCAATGGACCATAAACAAACTTTCTTTTTTAGATCCTTATACAGGCAACTCCAAACTTTATACAGTTGCTACTTCAACTAACTACCACCAGCACAATTTTCACCCATAAAGAAGCTAGTTAGCTTCTTTTACTGCAGAGCCTACTTGGGATCCTTGGGTGTTAGCTGACACACAAGCACAAAATATCACTATGAAGTTATGAAGCACTCATTTGAGCCCTTATTAGCCAAACAGCTCACAGGAGCAATATAAAAGCCTGTGTTCCAAACAGAGACCTAGGAACCAGCCCAGACATCTCCCATGGCTCACTTCACCACTGCAAGTGGTAGTGTCTTGATTTCCCCACTTGTGAAACAAAGACAGTCCTGAGAGAATTGAGAATGGTTTATAAAGTGCTTAGAAAATAAAACAGACACACCATCAATATTATTTTATAATACCATAAAAGCCTGCAAGAGGGCCTTTATGCTTATAGCTCATCCTTATTAAAGGCACCAAGTCATATGAGAAGTGACACATAAACACAACCCAAAGCTAAGTAAGTCAATTACAAATCTGTACCCTAACTGGAGAGGGAATTAGGATGTGGAAGGATTTACTTTTTAAGGGCTCGTCAAACAATGCAGGAGTCTCTTACAGACTATGTGCATGTTTTAGAGTCATAACTCAGTCTTAAACTGTGGCATATGTTCAGGGCACTCTTCCCTTGGTAAATCTGTCAGAAGTCTTTTATGCTCTTCTCTTAATTTCCAAACCTTTATTTCTGGAACAGTGCTAAAATTCTTGAGATATCAGGATTTCTCTAGCTGCTGTCTTGGAACTAAGCCAGGGATCAATAAAACCAAGGGGGCTTTAGAATGCATCTCAAAGAACTAAAGGCAGAGGACAGGAATGCATACACGGAGATGAGAGAACCTAGAACTGAAATAGTGAAAAAAATGCATTTTACACTTATTAGAATAGAAATGTGAGCTCCTCAAACAAAACTCACTTTACATAGTTGTCTCACATTTTATCTGCAACTTCTTATATGTGTGTGTGTATATACACACAACCCCCCCCCCACACCCCCATATAATCAAGTTGAGATACACACACACACACACACACACACACACACACATATCCAAATTTGAGAAGCCTGGTAATATGCAGAGAGCCTTCTCCTTCCAGTGAAGCAGAATACAGATTCTCATTTAAGCTGACCCCTAAACTGGAAGACATCAAAGGTCGGTCATGACCAAAATAAAGATATAAAGGGTTCTAAGACACTAAGAGACTGACGGAGCACAATTATCCTTTCCCTCACTTTCAAATTAACAGGATCAAGCAAACAAACATTAAAAAAATCATGAAGTCACATGGAACTGTGGCCACTCATGCTGGGCAAACTATGGGTGGCTTCTCTTACAAAGTGTCTCAATGATCAAGGTGGAAAGTGCCAACATGTAAACATGAAACAGCTTCTCCATTGAAAATATCAATTCAGTTAATTAGTGTGGGGCTTTGGTTCATACCAGTTTCAAATGCCAAGTTTCCAAACCAACAACATAAAATGGACAGCAGTGATACATACACACCAGCAAAATACGGCATTTGCTCCAGACTTACTACACAAGTTCTTATGAAACTAGTAGGGGAGGAACAACTTTGCAAGTTTATGTGATACTAATAACACATCAAGCTCTGTGAATCTAACTATAATTACATTATTTATATAAAAAAGAAACATTTTTCTTAATGTTCATGCCTCTTAGGCAAGTGAATGAGTTAAACTCCTGTGGAAAGTGTTTTACATTCTGAAACACACAACAGACTTCACGACATGCTTTTAAGTGAAAGTCCTTTGGAAGTCTGGGTTGAACAACTAGCTTATTAAAACAGAATTGGGCACCTTGGTGTAAACTACAAATCAGCTTCTAATCTTACAAAATAAGAATTTTTTGTACTTTCATATCATTTTTAAAAAGTTTATCAAGATTTAAACAGGTCATTTAAAAAAACCTCAAAAAGCCTGTTTAATTCTGATTGTTTTTCCTGCACTAAAATGTGCTGTTCCCAAACTTAACCTACAATATTTGGACTTTGTATTTAACCTGTCATTTTTAACTCTAAAAAAGTGGACTGTATTTTATATGTATATACCCATCTGCCCACCAATTAATGAAATCAACCTGCCAAGGTCTATTACAACTTATGCAATTTTGTTATTTATGCATGGTTCTCAAAAGAAAAAAAAATTACTTATATTCTGAAGTTTTTCTTATCTCTTCTCTACCCAAGTATTGACCCCTACTTGCTCCTTTATAACAGAATAGCTCTATCTTCCTTATTAAACTGTAATTTTCACAATTAAATGTGTAGTCAGAATGCATATATTATCTTAAATATCAGTAGACTGCAAAATACTTAAATTTTCAAAACACTAAGAATTATTTTTAATATTTCCCAAGATGTATAAATATAAGTGGTTACAATTTAACATACAGTGAACCTAAATTATGTTTTTAGCAATCAAATATAAATAATAAATAAATATATGCACGTTATGTTACAAATGAAAATCAAGAGCCATTTTTACTTGATAAAGTCTACTGGTTATTTGGGAGCAAGTACATGTTCATGGAAAGGTGTGTTCTGATCAGAGAATCTTCAAGATTTTTAGAAGCTTAGCACTCTTGAGATTAGGTCATCAAAATAATAGTAATCAAAAACTTACTTGACACTTAAAAGTCTGTTCAAAATGGTGACACTTTATTTTTAACATAAATAATATTAGAACTTTTCCTGCACTCTAGTTTAAGGAAAAAAAGAGAGACTTGAGCCAAACAAATCCACATTCACATTTGGGTATGATTAAAACCAATGACTTTCAGAATCAGCTGGACCAGGGATCGTTAGAGATTCAAAGCCCAATCTCTATTTTCCATAGAGAAAGAACCAAAAAGCAAAGACTTAGGTCAAAGCATAGCAGCCTCTAGTGAGGTAGTGTTAAGAAATTTTCAACAAGGGCCAAGACAAAGAGGGAATTTATACTTAAAGTTCAATTAAACAGGATACCCATTTCCCACCCTCCAGTTAATTGAGGCTTTTTAATCATACTTTAATGAACCCTCACAATTTACCTAAATTCCAGCCTTCAGGCCCAATTGTTTCACCTTTTTTTTTTTTTTTTTTTTGAGTGCCAAAATCAGGAAACCTTTGAAACTGCAGAATATATGCTTTCTAAGAGCTCACAGCAAGTTTTCCTGTAGGGGGAAAATGGCTATTACCACTAAGGACATCAGTTAACATTGTATTTTATGTATAATTTTGCTAAATCAAACAAAAACAACTTTATAAACTTTACCTCAAACATATCCTCATGAGAAGTTGTATTCAAATCATTTAAAAACTCGTATAGCTCTGTATCAAATACCACATACAGGTCAAAATTATAACTGTTTAAGAAATACTAAACAGTACTTAAAAATTACAAATACCAGTTAGATTAGATATCTGATTCTTATAATTACTAAAAAATTGTAAAAGCAACATAGTTAAGCCTCTAATGGAATTCCTGAACCAAGCTGCCTCCTTTTCACTCACCAAAATGTTACTTGGTAGCAAATGTCCAATGTAAATTCTCCCCTAAGCACCAACTGGTTAACTATGTATCAAAGAATCCACCCATTCATTTTCCCATAAATTTACCTTGGTGTATCTTTATAAAAAGTTTGCAACAAAGTCTTCAAAGTATCCTTGAGTATCAAAAACCACTGTCAATCTTTGGTAGCAAGTAGGTGTTTATGGAAAGACCTGTTCTGATCAGAGAATTCTCAAGGTTTTTAAAACCTTAGCAACTCTTGAGATTGGGTCATCAAAGTAACAGTAACTGAATACTTAACACATTTTATATACAAGAGTGCAGAGTGCAAATGATTAAAACAGTATTAGCAACTTTAAAATTTTCTCTTGAGGAAGTCTTAAGTCCTTTCTTTCTCTGTTCAGAACCCATGTCTACAACCAGCTCTAACCAATCAGCTCTAACCGGTTCCTTGAGGAATGTGGCTAGGCTGAAATTTTGGAAGTGTTGGCTTTGGTGGTGACCAAGGAGGAAGAAGTCTCTGGCTTCCCTGTTGCTGAAGTTCCCACCCTCCAAAATGAATATACCCACCGGTGTGAATTGACAATGTGGTCCAAAGAGCAAGGCAGGAACGGAGTCCAGATCCTCAAAATGGTAGTACAGGGCATAACCACTAGGCCACCTATCAGTTCAGTACAAAAAGTACAACCCTGTGCATCATGGTGCAAAAGCTGGGGCCTAGGTTTCGCATTGTGCATCTCACACCTATGGAAATAACAAGAGGAGTAAAATCTATAGAAATCAACACACCCTAAGAAGGTGGGTGTTCACAGAAGACCGGTGTCAACACTTTTGCAAAGGCAGTTGGCTACTGAGATAATGAATGGCAATTTCAAGTCCAAAGCTGGAAAATAACAAAATTTTACAATCAACTCTGTTGAGTTTGACAATGAAGAACTCAACACGGGCTTAATGTTTACCAACAAGGCTTTGCAAATCATGACACCCATCTGCATGCTTATGAAAATACTACCCCACTAAAATCTAATATCCCTCAAGAAAGATTTTTTAACTCTCAAAGAGTTGAAAAGATTGGGGTCATGAAGAAGGGATGTAAATCAGCAATACCCCCAAATCCGTTACTCTCAGGTTTTAAACTTTCCCCTTTACCATCTGATCTTGGAAAGATATGGAGACAAGTTCAAAGCTTAAGGTGGAAGAATTCCAGAGAAAGGGAAATCTGTGTACCAAGGATGTGCCAAGGTGATTCTTCAAGAACAAATGTGGATTGTCTAAGGGTCAACAGTTTTGAAAAAGTAAAAAGAGAGAACTTCTAAAATGCAGGGTGAATTCTTTAAAAGAAAATCACTGCTCTTGACTCATTTAATCCTTCACCATGTTGCTGTCAGCTCACCAACTAAGAGTGTCCTGCTGGGTCCATTTTCCCATGGTCTGTAGAAGGCGCTGTGAAGCACATCCTGTTCTAGCTCTGGGGCCCTTCCCCCCTCTGCAGCCTTACCCAGTGCAGGGAATGCGCCCCCTACTGACTCCAACACTCATCGCCTTTAGCCGACTTGGCTGCGGTGCATTTTGGGTGGGGGCTGGTATTTTCTTCATGGCCATAAACCAGAAGCAACAATGCAGATTTATAAAGAAACTGTATCAGGCTACCCAGGAGATTTTTTTCTTTTTCATTTTGAAGGTTCAAGACACTGGCACAAGAAGCATCAGGGAAAGGACTGGCTGTGTAGGGATGGACAGCATTAAAATGGCAAACACAGGAACCAGTTTGATTCTTTTTCCCTTCTAAGCCTTTGTCTGAGAAATGGGGTTATGGCAAGAACTATCCAGAGGAATTGGGGAATGCAAGAACATCAAGAGGACTTAGTGTGGGCGTGTGTGTGGCTAAAAAGAATATTAGACCTCAGCGCCTGATCTTGGGCAGAAGAGGAAGAGAAGCAATCGCGCCTTTTCCAGCAGACAGGCATCCAGGTTGGGGGGGGGGGAGGGGAAGGCAGGCTGGCAGCCCAGAGAAAAGAAGAGGTGAATAAAAGGGTGCTCAAAGAACTACTCCCCATTCATTGCACTAAAAAAAGAAAAAAAATCTTTCGCAGCTTTCTGGATTTCCATTTTTTACCATCATACTGCAAAGTTGAGGCTCAGAATGCACCTAAGAGGTCATGCTGACCAGGCAGCTGCGACTGAGAAAAAGGGGTGGTGGAAGAATCCGTGGTCAGGTCAGGAGGGGAGCTAGCATGTTGGGGAGGAAGGATTGCACAGGGGAGGCAAAGACTTTCACTCCGTGCTATGCATGCTCCCCGCCCCCCAAAACTGTCCCCCCTCCCCCAGCTAAAGGTGGGTAGACCAGACAGAAGGCTCGTCCCAGGGACTGAGGTGTGCGTGGGGGGCTCGTTTGGGGGGCGGGAGGAAGGGATTAATTCCAAGGATGGGAGAAGCTCGGTTCTTGCTGGGGACGGGGTGGAGGGAGATGCCACTAGCGGTAAAGCTCGGGTGGCCAGGCTGGCTGCTGGCCTCCGCGGGCTCGCGGGGCGGGGAAGGGGGGTCGGGCTGCAGGAGGAGGTGCCCGAACCCCGGAGCAGAGCCCGGGTAGCGGTCCGCGCCTGGGCGGGCGGTCCGTCAGCACCAGAGTATGCAAAGGAGAGTGTGCGATCGGAGGGCTCAACAATGCGCCCGCGGGGCAGGCCGGCCAGAGCCGCGCGGGCCGAGGGTCAGAAGCAGGACCGGGCCGCGGGTCCGCGCGCGGCGGCCGCCGGGCTTACCTTGACTCGGCCTCGAGGCGCGCGCGGGGCCGGCGTGCTCGGGGGCCGGGCGGCGGCGGCGGCGGCGGCGGGCGGATGGCGGCGGCACGGCGGTGGCGGCGGCGAGGGCGCGCCCGGGGCCTCGTCGCGCTCCGGCTCGGGGGCCTCGGCGGGCTCCGGCTCGCGCCGCGGCCGCGGCTGCTGCCGGGGGGCGCGGCGGGCGCAGCAGAGCGGCGGGCGGCGGCGGCGGCGCGAGCGGCTCCCTCCAGTCCCCGCGCGGGCGGCGGCGGCGGCGGCAGCGTCGTCGAGCGGTGCAGACAAAGGAGGGGCGGAGGGAGGAGACGGAGGGTGTGGGAGAGGCGGCTTCACCGGCGCGGGCAGGCGGGCGGCGGCGGCCGCGCTCCTCTCGCTCCTCAGCAGCAGGGACCGAGAGAGGGAGCTGTATCTGAGGAGACGCCAAAATCCCCCTTAGCGCTGCCCGCGGGAGGGGGAGGGGGCACAAGATGGCGGCGGCCGGGGGGGGGGGGGGGGCGGGAGTTCAGTTCATAGATCCCGGCGGGCGGCGGAGGGGAGACCGGGCCGGCGGAGGCGGTGGCGGCAACGGGCGGGGGAGGGGGCTGATCCCGCGTCTCCCCTCGGCAGACAATACAAGCGCCTCGGAGCGAGTCCCCGAACCTGCCCTAGCCAAAATGGCGGCCGAGAAAGAGCGGAAGTGACGTAAGTACATCATTAGCATAAGAGGACTCATTGTCCAGCTAAGTGGGGGGGGCAGTGGGGGGACAGTACCCCTGTCCCCCATATCCCCCAGAGACAACTCTTACTCCCACCTGTACTTGCACCTAACTTTTTCTGAGGGAGGGTGGCACCAGTAACCCCATCCCTGCCTAAGGGAAATTATATAATCCCCACTAAGGGGGAGCTCTCGCGAGAACCAAGATTTGCCATTGACCCACTAGGAGGCGCCGCGAATAATGGCCGCAGTGCGCTTCCATGGCCCGTGTGCAGGGCGGGCGCCTTCCTCTGGCCGCAGCGCTGGCGGCGGAGGCACAAGCAGCGGGCCGCAGCACACCCTGCACTCAGTCAGGTGGCCGTGCTGGGGATCCCTGCGCAGACCCAGCTGGGCCTGGACTACATCTGGTGGGAGGGGGCGTGCGGACAGCCCCGCGGCTCCACGTGCAGGGAAGCCCGCGGTCTCAAGGGCTGGGTAACAGCGGGAAGGGCTAGAACACCTGGCTGGTCATGCCTGAAGCCTCCTGCCCTAAGTGAGGTGTGAGGGCCTCGTGCTTCACACACCGACTTGAGCTGATGCTCGACCCCTTCCTGGTGGGGTGGGCTATTCAGTGGATAAGCCTGTGTTTTAGAGAATGCCGGCTGTTGCCCTGCGGCTGGACCTTCTTCCAAGTCAATGATGGACTCTTCTCTTTGGCCTTAAGAAAACAAATGGGATCCCTAGCGTTTTGAGGCCATCGGCCTGGTGAAGCCGAAGGATGAGAAATGATGCTACCAAATGGGTCTCCATAAGAGCCTTAAAAACCACACTTAGACTATAGTCCCAACGACAGTCACTCTTAGTGCCCTCACTATCGGGACAGCCTAAGATAGCACGTGGACAGTTTACCTTTGTAAATTTAGGTCAGCCTCAACCGACACATAATCTTCTCAACATTCTTGAATCCACCTTTTATAGTTCAGTGCATTTGAGTGTCTATCACTGGCCAAACATACTGGAAAGTAATAAATGTCAGTTGTGAAGGATTAACCAAACCTATTAAGATGTGCTCTGTAAATACACTTATCTTTTGCTGTTTCTCTTAACTTTCAAGTTAAAATAGTTCAAACCATTCCTAACATCCCAAAAGAATTTCCAACTCAATTGAAAATACAAATTGAGGTCACATATAGCTCAATGTCTGAGGCTTCAGTTAGCAGGTATAACAAGCTGTTTTCTTTCATTCAACACAGTATTCCATTAATTTCTGAAATTGTGATTAAAATATATCTTTAAAAGTCAAATCAGCATTTCAAGGGAAAACAATAGCTGGAAAAATTTTAAAAGGGTGGTGCTGGGAAGGGGTACCCAAAACATTTGATTTAGAGAAACAAAGATGAATCTAATTACATGCTGCAGAAGACAAACAAGAACTAATACGAAATAAGCAAAATAATTTTATCTTAAGTTTAGTTTTCCTCAGATAGCTTAGATTTCATACAATGATAATACAAATACCAAGGGGAAACATCTGGATTTCATCCTTGGCCCATTTACAAAGTAAAAAGGGATGCTGGATTCACATGTAAATATTTTTTAAAAATTTACAGTGTTTAAGTCACCACATTTACTAAAAAAATGCATCTAAATTGTCCAGATTCATTTCCAAATAACTTCCAAATGGTGAAAGTTTTCATTGCTCAAGTATTTTACAGTAAATGCTAATAGTGATAGTGTTGTAATGATTGTGGAAATAAGAACAAAAAAAGATTTAAAAAGCAACAAAAAGTAGTGAGGTCTGAGAAAGCAATACTTCACACATGATTCTTTGAGGTACTTAATCTCTGCTCCACAGAGTTAACAATGAAAATTAAACTTTGGATTTAGATGAAAAATAATAGAATCTAAACACTCAAAAAAAGTATTGTATTTCTATTACGTTAGCTTAAAACTAATTTTACATCAGTGGCGATGAATTTTCTGGTTCTTGATGAGAGAAGTCACTTCCCTCAGGAAGGTGGTCTGTGCTGGGTCAGCTGTATAGCTCTGCATTGAACAGAACAGAGGTCCTTACTGTGATGTGTCCTTTGGATTCAACTATGAGACTAGGCAATGGTCAAAATGACACCAAAGGTTTTATACTCTGGTGTTCATTTTTGGTAGAATCTGTTAGAAATGCAAATGGAAATATCAGACTTTACATTTCTTTAGCAGTCAAATTAAGCCAGGAAAATGTAGTACTAGTAACACTGTTCACTAAGTAACTTAGAGATGCCTCTTCCTTTTACTTACAAAGGAAAGTCAACTTGATAGTCAGCTTATTTGCTCAAAGTGTATCTTACTCAAAAATAAAAGATACGCATAATCTAAAAGCTATGCTATAGTTAGAAACTGATCTTTTTTGAAATACCTACTTAGAGAAGGTAGGTAAACAGTATTTGTGCTGGCTTTATTGAACAACATAACCTGCATTTTAACTGGCAGAAGAGTTTTCTGAACAAACAGAAGAGCTATAAGGCAGGGATTTTTGTCATATTAGTAAAGATGTATGCTTTCCTGAAATAATATGAAAACAAATTATTTTGAAGCAAAAAAAACCTTTATATAGTTAAGATGTTTAAAAATTACCACGCAGCTAACTTTATGCCTTAATGTCATCAGTATTTTTCTTACTGAAAGTTGTTACTGCTCAGAAGAGAAAAAAACAGCTATGCAATCAACTGCTGTTAAGTTGTTGCCAATTCACAATATGTATTTTATATACACTTGCCCTGACAGATGAAATGCTTCACCAACTCAACAGTTGCAAAAAAACCAAACTCTAAAACTGTGCTCTAAATGTATTATCTGGTTTAAGAAATTTTAGAAACACTTTTTAAAAAACGGGCAGGGGTGTGTATTTCTTTTTCAGTTCATAGTCATATATATTTAATGAATATAATTAGCACTTCTCTTACTTCTGACATTAGGTATGAATCCAGAGCTATGAATCCAGTTTTTATAAAGAATATTTCAAAAATCTTTCCCACGTAAGGATCCTGCATTCACATACTCTAATGAAAGCAGCAATATTTTATGCAAAAATCCCATATACATTTATTTATAGGTCTTAATACAGCAAAATATAAATAAAAACTGAGAACATTGCTCATTTTTCTAATTTAATTCGACAAAAGGAGTTTCTCTGGAAAAAAGATTTGCATGAAATCTACCTTACCTTATGATTTATGATCTAAGAGTACATTTTAGAAAAATCAGCAACCAGGCTTCTTTTATGTTTAAATTGAAATGAACATGATTAAGTGTAAATGAATAACCTTCTTTTATGTAGTAGCAAAGAGTGTCAATAATCCTTTCAAGAAAGAGACTATTTCATTTCCTCCCAACTTGGATTCACCATAAACTCGGTCCACAAATGATATTGGAACCTAGTTAAAAAAATATACGTTAAGTCAGTCTCCAAAAACCAGTAGAAAGGAAGCACAGCAGGTATACAACAATTACTAACATAAGGGAAACAAGATTAGTCCTCTGTTAGCAAGTCCTCCCAGGTAATTCAAAACTAGGGAATTGTTACAGTAATTGTGTGCACCTCCCAAGTTTTAAAAATCGACTGGGACATGGTGCTGTACACCACAGAGTGACACACTGTAACTGACTGTACTTCAATTTAAATAAATAAATAAATAATAAAAAAGTATACATGCATTTTATTTTCTGTAAATAGGTCCTATGAACCAAATCTACAACTGTTTTGAAAAGCATTGATCCTGAATATTGGGTTGCTTTAATCAAGCTTCAAGGAGGAAGTATACTCAAAAAGTAAAATGGCCTTACACCAATTTTTTTCAGTAATCCGTCAAATTGAGCTGTCACTGTTTTAAAAATCTTGTAACATCCACGAGAGAAGTAGCATCCTACTTAGCTATTTCTTGCTCTGAATCAGAGTATCGGTGTTAAAAAAGGATAGTCTGTTAAATAAGGAGAGTCTTCTCTAAGAGCTTACTAGCTAGCTGTAAATATTAACAAACCTCCTCTGCTCCCCTAATTCCTGCCTTTTTCATTTACTCAGAGGCAACTGGCAGATGAGAGGAGTCATTATTCATTTTTAAGTAGAGTGGCTGCTGGCTGAGGCAAGGGGAAAAGCAGCAGATTGACTCATCCCATAATGCGGAGTGGTCAGAATAAAGGGCAAGGATGAAGAGGATACCACTAACTTTTATTTATTTAAAAGGGAATGCTGCCTTCTGTTAATGTTTTAAATCTTAAAGTCAAATATATTAATTTGAAAGGAATGTGAACTTTCATCCTTTTGCATGGACATTCTAAACACCAGAAAGCCTTCCACACTTATTTAGTAGTTTATGAAAGTTAACCCTTTTATTATAAAAAGCCTAAACCTTATTGTTTCTTTACGAGGAATACAACATACTATTTACCATACCTCACCAATAGTATAATTCAGCTGTCTTGCCCGAACAATCATCTCCATCTGGAAGACGTAGCCTTTAGAAACACATTTTTCTATTAATTTCTGTAAAACTTCCTTCCGGTATAACCTATAAGAAATTAAAATATATATGAACACCTGGATAAATACACTTGCCTACATGTTTCCTGACCTTTCAAAAAGTTCCCTAGTATTTGTATAATCTAAAACTTTCACTAGCCTTTTGCATACTGAAAAGTTCTCCCAGTTAATGATTATGATATATTTGTCCTGAACTGGAAGGGTCATAAAAATATTCGGTAAATAATTTACAGTAATTTTGAAAATGAATTATTAGTATCTTTTAGAGAATAATTTTCCTATCATACTATCAGAAATTATAAAAATATGGTAAGGTAAAATCATGTGAAGCAAAACCTCCTGTTGTTGGTAGTTTAAAATTTTTTCTCAAATTTATTTTTAAAGTGGAAAAAGGAGAAACTATTTCAAATACTGGAATAGCAGAGTTGACAGATGATGCAGCAACAATATAAACTAGATAACAAGAAAGATGTAATTAACTGGTAATTCCTCAAAAATGTCTATGAAGAGTTTCTATTTCCTGAAATCTACTAAATAAATTCCTCAGGATAAACTAAGTAGGATAATAAACTAAGTCCTTCCAGGATGAAACCTGGTAAGCTAGGTTAAGACAGGAACTAGGCACTACAGGATTGAGACCACGCTGGTGGGAATCAGCTTTTACCAACAGAGGTCACAGTAAGACACTCAGGATGGGCGAATGCACATCTAACTTCAGATGGATTGCAGGCCAAAGGCAGAGCTCGTCAGATTTACAAAGAGAGACAGGAGCTGGGAAGTCCTGTGGGTGAACCCAATCATTTTCTTCAGGAGCTCCCTGTTTTCAAAATTACTGAGGTTAAAAAACAGAAGTCTCAGTGAGTAGGAAGGGAGCAATTTCTAACTTTTTTTTGTTGCTGTCTTTGTTTCTGAGAAAGCTAGGAGAGGCAGTTCAGCATAACTTTGCTCTTCTGGCAACTAGGGCCACCTGGATCTACAATGCCAGAGGGCTTTATACCTGGAACCCACATTTTTCCCCTCAGGCTTCCTTTAAGGTTACCCCACCTTTTGGTTTTTCAAGCTTTTAAGTGGATATAAGATGACAGAAAGCACAATCCTTGGAGGAACCCGAGGGGAATTACTGTATGCCCTCTTCTACCCACACAGTTGCCATAAGAATTCGAAGAATAAGTATGGAATAAGTCTGAAGCAAGGAGAATTTGGTGGTAGTAACATTCATTCAATAACAAGTATGTATTGAGCAATCTACTGTGTTTCAGGCACCTTTTTATGTTTTCAAGTTTTATCAGTAGACACTAAATAAAGATGTATGCCAAATGATGTCAAATTAATGCAGTGTTCTGGGATTATGGGAAGGACTATGACTGTGGTAGGATGATGTTTCAGCGATACCTCTAAAACTGGGATTAGGATGTGGATTCTTCCCCTTTAAGAGTCACTTTATTCCTTTAAGAGTCATTTTGTAATACATTTCTCTTCATTGCTAACCCATCTCCTTCACCACAATATCTTTAAAACTATGCCTAATATCAAAAATTATATACAAGAAGCTGTATGAGCCAATAAATAGGATAACTAGGATCCAAGTGGTCTTTGCGATTAAATGGCTTTACATCAGAAACTGCAGTCTTTTGGGGATTCCTTTTATTCTGTAAAAGGCACATGCCTCCTAAATCTAGGGATCTAATGACAATGAAATTAATCTATTGAGAAGTTGAACTTTATGCGTGTGTTTAATAAATCACTACTCTTATGAAGAGACAATGAGTTTTAACTATTTAAAAAACAGTGGAATCCAGAGTCTCACTTTCACGTGTGGCTGCTTTGTTATTTTCACAGAATATTCCCAATCACTGATCTTACTACATGAAATCAGAGCTCCCAGGCCATCCTCCATCCTCTAATCTCTACATGGTTTTAGTGGCAGTGAAGCACCTCCACCCCATCACCGTCCCTATGTGTTCTTTCCCACAGCACAATCCCCACGTGATGCTGCATATATTTTATGTAGTTGTCTCATGTCATTAGATGTGTAAATCCATGAGGACAGAGACTCTGACTCTTGTTCAATGCTTGGCACGCAGTAGGCACTCAATAAATACTGGATGAATGTAAGACCAACCACCTTGCTCACTTACCACAGATGCTCAAACCTTGCCCCCATAGATGTGGATAGGATGCAGCTTCCAAAAGGTGAAGGGGCCCTGTTGCGAAGTAACTAGGGGAACCAGGCCCAAAGCAAAGCCCCTGTCTCCACAGCCCACGGAGCTACCCGGGATTTTTACTCAGAATCATCACACCTATGGCCTGTGATGTCCACAGTGGCCACTCCCTCTGCACAGATACTCTGTGAGGGCCACTATTCTTCATATTGTTGCGTCATGGAAGTCAGAGATCTTTATCAGATAACACAATTCGTTCGCCTTCAAGTGTGGAACTGAAGGGATGTATTTCTGGATCTTTGTATATTAAATTCTAGTTTTGAAACAATTTACATTTTAATTCTAGAGAGGCTTCATTTTCATTACCTGACCTCTAATTTGTGATGGCTCCTCTCTTCACTTTTGACTGTCTCTGAACTGCTTTTTAGCAGCTGCACTAAAGGTACTAGGTTAGTTCAACAGCCAGCTCCTAATTTGTGTGTTAGTGTGTTCTAATGAAGGATGAAGAGTCAACATTATTTAATGGATAGAAGCAAATATCAAGTAATATAAAGTACTAACTAATGCATGGGGTCTGGGCCTTAAAGTAAATGAACAGACATTTTACAATTTCAGAGATAAAAAATCTGGCAGTCACTTGGCATGGCCACACAACAGTTCATCTACTATAGCAAGTCTAAAATTATGCACACGTATACACCTGGAAGCAAAAAAACCCCAGGGACCAAGCAGGAGGCTTCGCTCCAATTAAACAAGATATTCTTTATATTAAAAAAATATGGAGAATAAGGTACCTGAAAAAGCTGTACATAAATAATAAAGATTTTAAGCTTTTCTGTGGACAATGCTATAAATATTCATATAAACTACAATTACTGAAAGAGGTGCTGTTTTGGGAGCACGTTACCAGTGACAGCAATGTTCTGAACGAGCAGTTAGGGGTCACCCTGGGCCCGGGCCCCCCAGGGGCTCGGCAGTAATACTAACATTAATACCAATGTTAACAAGCACACTAACCTGTCTTCAAGGCTCTTTAAAAAAGTACACTATTTTTCCTTAAGAAGATGCTTAAGCATCATTGATAGCTAAGGAACTTCAGTCTGCCTTTTAGTGTTCCAGAACAAAAATGGTAGAAATGAAAAGTACTTCTTTAAAATAAGACATTATAAATAGCAAGAAATTTAGGCAAGAAGTTGTTAAGTATACAAAATATAAAATTACAAGTTTTCATTGTACCTGAAACTTCCTGTTAAATCAGATGCTCCTGGTCTCAGCAAAACCTGAGTTATAAAATTGGCCCCACGGCTGTCAAATAAAACAGATTGTCTCTATAAAATACGATTTATAAACAAGAGAAATACATCTAAGAGCAGAGTGCTAAAAATGCTACATTAATTTTATAAATGCAACACCATTTCACAGAAATGTTAATTCTGTGCAACAAAGATTTTTTAGTCAGTGAAAGATCTGATAGTATTCATTTTTCAGAAAATAAAGATTTTTATTCTTTGAATGTGACATTTAGAGGTGACCTATAAAGCAATCATTCGTCCAGACTTCAGGTTAAAATGATAATAGATGTTTAACTCAACTTGCATATTTGCTAAATCAAGATTTAGAATCACAGACATCTGTCAGACAGCAAAAGTGGTCTATCAGGGATATGGAGTTTTCTTTTCAGATTCTAATCAACAAGGGATGGCAGTCTCCAACAGGTCAATTTGCATAAAAATGGCAGCTTTTTTTTTTTTAAGGGGTGCAAGTGGGAGAGGGTTTTGGTTTTTGGCAATCTCTGGAAATTGGTCAAAGTTTCCATTCCAAGTCCGTCTTAGTCGGTTTGGGCTGCTATAACAAAATAACCACACACTGCATGGCTTAACCAACAGATATTTAATTCCCACAATTCTAGAGGCTGAAAAGTCCATCATCAAGGTGCTGCAGTCTTGGTTCCCTGTGAGGACCCTATTCTTGGCTGTGTGCTCACAAGGAGGGGTGGAGAGAGTGGGGGTAGGAAGAGAAAGGCCAAGCTGGGGTTTCTTTTTGAAAGGGCACTAATTCCACCATGAGTCCCCCACATTAAGGAACCCCTCTAAACCTAATTACCTCCCAAAGACCCCACTTCCAAATACCAACACTCTGGGGGTAGGGTACTTTAACACATTAGCAGAAACGTTCAGTCCATAACAATGACTTGAGGGTTTGTGCTTCAAACACAAGGAAGTATCAATCAATTACAGACTATTACTGACTAATAGGTATTACTAACATTTCAAAAAGATGTGAAATACACTTGGAAAAAGAGACTTTGACACTGCAGCTATTTCAGTGTACTCAGATTCAGGGGAAAAAAATTGTTTTTTTTTAGGGGTGGGTGGGAGCAGCCTGGAGAGAACAGATTCTTTCCAAAGTCAGGATAACCATCCCTAGAAGAGGTTATTTTTATACAAATAACCTGGTGAGAGATAACAGCTGGGATTAATGGCTAACAAAAACAATTAATTTGTTTCTAATAGCTACAAAAAATTCCACAATATACTTTACCCCCAAAATGGGTTCAATCAAAGGAATGCTGAATGTGTGTGTGTATATATATATGTATATGTGTATATGTGTGTGTGTACATCTATTCAAGGTAATGCATTTTTAAATTGGGGTCTTTTAATTAAAATGCATCAAGAGTCAGACAGACAGACTTGGGTTCAAATTCTGGTTCAGGACCATACAAATGAGACCTTGAGCAAGTGATCCACAATCTCTCTCAGGAATTTATACTCTTAAGTCAGTGCAGACATTAACAACAAATGACATACAATTCAATATACCTAAATGATCCAACTAAAAGTTGTAAACTGCACAAGAAAGGAAGGGCAAATAGGGAGAAGTTGTGGATAATTTTCTGCCTACATGACTCCAATGTTTAGCAGGACTGAAAACTACTGTTTTACCCTTCATTTCACTGGAGACTGAGGCTCTTACAGGTTTTCAATGACTTGCCCAAGGTTTCACAGTTAAGAGGCAAAAACTGATATTAACAAAACCTTCAACAGGAATGAAGTGGGTGATAAAAATACTACTAGTAAACATTTGTATAAAGTGATGTTGTTACACAAAAAGCAATAAGCTACATAGATCCTTTAGTGATAAAAACATATCTTCCTAAACCTTGAAAAGATGGCACAGATTAATGGTCAAAAGCTCTGCAGGTCTTCCCATCACAGGTTTCTACTTCCCCGCTCCTCGACGATGGGCTTGCTTTGACCGAAAGCTAGTGCTGGGTTAGCCCCAGAGCCTAGAGCTCAAGAGGCCTTGGTACTGCTGGGTGCTGCCCTCATAAGAGGCTATGTAAGGAAGCTGATCTAGCTTCCCAGGTGAGTGGCTACACGCAGGAGAACTGAGATGGCCCAACCAACAACCAGCACCAAGTGCTGAATGTATAAATGAGGCCATCTTGGAGCTCCCCACACAGCTGACACTCCAGCTGAAGAACACTGCATAAATGAGCCCGGGGGGACATCAGTAGAGGAACCACTAGCCAAATAAAAGAATTGTAAGAAATAATAAATTGTTTTAAGTCACTCAGCTTTGGGATGGCCTATTATATCATCAACAGAAAACTGAAAGTTTTTTTTTTGGGGGGGGGTAATTAGATTTGTTTGTTTGTTTATTTTTAGAGGAGATACTGGGAACTGAACCCAGGACCTTGTGCATGCTAGGCATGTGCTCTAGCGCTTGAGCTATATCCTCCCCACTCCCTGAAACAGTCTGTTTTATTCCCATTTTCTCATGAGGAAAACAAAGCTTAGAAAAGGTGAAATACGCAAGGTGACACAGGTAATTAAATGACATGGTTAGGATTTTAATCCAGGTCTGACTCCAAAGCCCCACTACTTATACTGCTCAGTAAAAGCTGAAATCATGAAGATTCCTACTTATTAAAAATACATATGGAAGGTGGGTGAGGGGTACAGCTCAGCAGCAGAGTGTGCTTGGCACGCATGAGGTCCTGGGGACGATTCCTAGTGCCTCCATTAAGGAAAAAATAATGTATACCTATATATGGAAAGAATTATTTATTTAGTCCAAAAGTATAGATGAATAGTTCACTTAAATCAAAGTTGAAAGTCCAGTAGAATAAATTTTGCTGAAATAGACCATTGCTACCAAAGACTCAAAGGTTTCTGCAGATTGTTTCTAAGTGAAAAATACCCAAAGTAAAGCACTCTGATCACAGGGAAACTGCAGGTGAGAGGCCATCTGGGAACATTCATTGGCAGTTTCAATCTGATCCCACAAATCGCAAGGCAGCATGGTAATTTACCCCAAATACCTGTTATAAACATACTTCTAGTAGCTATGTCAAAAAGAGAGAAATCATAAGCACGTATATATACCTGATTATTTTTCTTTTCAAATCCCAGCCATATACACCTCCATTGCCTTTGTAGCGAGTTCCAGAGACAATGTCAAAATTACCCTCCTTTTGCTTCCTATGGAAAAAAATTAATTAGCTGTCAATTAGGAAAACTACTGAGCTTTAATAGTTATTCCCATGAGCTACACAAACAGAACTTTTAAGACTTGCATAGAAAAAACAATGCCAAGAAAATAGATGAGCCCATACTACTGAGAGATATTTCAAAGTGTAAGGTTTTCAAATTTGATTCTTTTTTTCCTTTATTCATTCTTAAAACTACAAAATAGTACCATCTGCTGACCGTACAATGTGAAACCATCCTAAAACATAATAAAACGATAAATTTTCCGAATCCCCCCTCGACTCTCTGTTCTTGGCCCCCTGAAGTAAACAATGCTAAACAGCCTGGTACCCTCCAGACCTTTCTCTGCGTTTACTAAAAGGGTAACTCAAAGCCATATACATCCCAGAGTTTTTGACTGTTTTTACAAAACTGGAATTTAAAAAACTATACTTTGCAACTTTCTTTTTATCAGTTAACACTACCCATCATGGAATCATGGATATCTCTACAGGTCAACAGAGAATTTTCCCTTTCTTCTTAATAGGTGCAAAAACATTCCATAGAATGTTGAACCCACCTATCCTAATGCTGTTTCCATGGTGAGCATCCCCACTCTCAACAACCTAACCACAATGAATGGTGCTACAATGTTCTTAGAGATGTGTATTCTGGCGCTTACACTACCCAAGTGGAACGTAACAGAATTGCCAAAACAAAACTTATGAGTATTTTTAATTCTAATAGATATCACCAGAAATTACTTTCCAAATAGGCTGTAACAACGTCTACTTCCTCCAGCAATATTTCAGTGTGTCCTTTTCCTATCACCTTATTGGACCTACATGTATTGCTCAATAGATTTTTAATTTTGAAAAACTAGTGGATAGTAAAATAGTAACATGTGGTCATTTTAATTTCATTTTCTTGACTATATCCCAGGGTGAATATCTTCTCTTAGGTTTATTAGCCATTTGGATTTTTGTACATATGGCCTGTTTGTATCTTTCACCCATTTTCTACTCAACTGGTTCCACTGCTTTATCAGGTCAAGGGGGCTTTTGTGTACTGGAGATATAAACAGAGAAGGTATCCCTGAGGTAACTATGCAGAGATCAAAGGATGAGAAACGGCCATTAAGGAGCAGTGAAAGAGCACTTCAGACAAAGGGGAGAGGCACAAGATGAACTCAGAATGGGAGGAAGGGGCCACTGCACAGAATGGCTTGGAAAGGAATATGGATTTTTCCCCATGTGTTAATAGGAATAATTGAGTGATATGATTTGACTTTGTCTCTGTGTATTTAGCTTTATGTACATTCAGAACAGCTTCCAAATTCTTACTCTGAGAAGTTTCATGGTCTCTTGGGTTTTCTAAAAACACAATTACATCACCTGCAAATAAATATAATTTTGAATCCTTTACCAATATTTATACCAAATTCTTGTATTACAACATTACTTAAAATCTCCAAGTTTAATGACAGCTAGTATGCCTATACTGATGAGTTTATTGGAAATGATTCCACATTTTATCATTTAGTAAGACCTTTGTGTTAGGACTGAGTTGTCTTTATTATGTTTAAGTGGTTTCTTTCTATTCTACATTAAAATGTTTATTAAAAATGGCTAGTGAATTTTATCAAATACCTTTTAGCATCTATAGACTTAATCACGCTACTTTCTCTGTTAATGTGATAAGTAAGTTATTTGGATGGATTCCTAACAAATCATTCTGGTATTCCTGGAATAAACCCCCTCTGTTCATGGTGTTTTACCCTTATGATGCAGGGCTTAATTCCATTTAACAGGAAAGTTGCCTTCCATCTTTTGCAGTAGTCTAGAAGAATTTAGGTAACAAAGGAATTATCCACTGATTAGTCCCCTCAGGCCTCCTAAAATACATCATTTAGTTACAAATATTCACAAATCTCAAATCCATGTTGGTTTTACTTTTGAAAGAAACTTGAAATACCATGTGCACTTTTAATGAATAATAAAAAATGAAAATAAATCCAGAATCAATATAAGATACAAGACAAAGATTTGAATCATAGTTCTTTCAAATATTAGAAATACCTACCTAATGAATTCAGGAATAAATTTTGGCTGAAATTTAGAAAGAATAAACAGTAGGTCAGTAAAACAGGCTAAGACTATAATAAATAGCTAATAAACAAATATACCACTTACATGGTGTGAGAGATCAGCATCCATAATAATTATGTAGTTTCCTGTGGCATGTTTCATTCCATGAATATACGCAGTTCCTAAAAATGAAAATATGTATATCCATTAAAGAAAATTACCAGAAATGCTTAGATATACATCTGAACGGGGAAGAAATAGCTAAGCATTTCTGAAAAGCATACATTAGTCCTCTAAAGTTGATACTGAACTATTAACTAAATGCTGTTTATTCTCCATCAAAAACATTTCTCAATTTCATTCTTTCATTCAGTCTCCAACTTCACCTTAGTCCCGGGCACCATCTTCTGATACTTGGATCCCTACTTAACCAGTCTCCCTGCTTCTGCTCCTCCCATCACTCTTGTCCCACAAAAGCTACCCAGTGAGGATCTCCTACACTGTAAGCCTAGTACACTAGAGTCCTGTTCTGGTATCTGGGGCCAAAGGCGCAGCTAGCAATTACTCAGCCACCCTTGTAACTAAAAGTTCCTCAGGGACTTGGCAGTTAAGGGTCACTGGTCAGGAGCAGGATACAGGGATCCCTGTGTTCTCTAGCCCCAAACCACTACACTATCTTATTAGCAAAGCTGAACTCTTCTAACTTCTTTTGTTAAGAAGTAACCATCCTCACCTTTTTAGATTTCCACTGACAGGTCAGTAATTCTTGGTGGCTTTCATGGCAGTTCAAGATTATTTCAACCCCAAAGAACATTCTGGATTCAGATATTCAGAACATTTGATCATGCCATGAAACTGAGGGTCTTCAGGACAGCAGATATTCAATTTTTAACTACTGTGCTTCCTCCATGCCCCCCAATTTTTCAGTAAAATTATACCACTTTTCAACATAAAGCAACTGTGAACAATAAAAATAAAAGCATTCAAGATTTTCATCTCAGAATGACTAAGCTTATCTGTGATTTTCTATAGCTCTTTACATTTAAAAGCTGAAGAAGCTTCCTTCTTTAAAAAAGTTTTAAACCTTTTAAAAACTTACAACTTAAAGAAATGTTCAAAAGCTTACGCTGAGGCAGTGTGCTGGTCCAAGACATTTGCCCTTAGATCCCTTCTCTGCTCTATACCAAGGGTACTATATTTCCCAGGTTCTCTTGTCAACTGGTTTCCAAACAGCTTTGGGGGGCACAGGGGGAAGGAAGATTTCGAGCAGAGAGAAGGGGAAAAGTTTAAGTGTCCTCCCTTTCTTACTCTGCCTCCCAGCATTGACTGGATTTCCTCCATGGCTCCCGCTTCTGACAGGTATCCCTGACTCCATCATCCTAGCTCTTCTGGGCAGTCCAGGTTCCCGGCTCAAAAAAACACCATCTCCTTTGTTGCTCTAGCCCATGAGTAGTAGTGACCTCTAGCTTCTACTAATCTCTGAGTAGCCTCACTGTTTCATTTGGCTTCTCAGCAACTCCTTCACCTATGTAACCAGATTCTCTGTATTAAATTCCCTATACTGAAAGACTTACAGTGGTTTCTGTTTTCCAAAGTGGGCCTTGACTGATACAGGCAACTCAAGTTAAACCATTTGAATGTTATTAAGGTCATTAAAAACCATCACAAGAGGTCACCGTATTTTGGCCCTGTCCCAAACTGGGAAAATATACACTGGATAATCTTATCCAGGCAAGGAGCAGGTATGAGGGTTGAGAAGTTCTACTTACCTAGTCCCAACTTTTTCTCCCGTGGTCTTAGAAGCTGTAAGAATAAAAAATGGCATTTTAACACAAATAATCAAAAATCTGACTAATAAAAACTCTTCTCTAATAAGTGCCCACTTATTTTAACATAAATACAGTTGTATTTATTAGAACTTACAGCAGAGTACATTTAATATTTTTTGCCAAAGTAAAAAAAGTTCAGCAACAAATCAAATAATTTAATAGCTTTTAAGGAAAATTGACACTCTTTCACTCAAACCCCAAAAAACTTTTGTTTCCTGGTGCTACCCACCAGAAAATAAGATGTTTTTATGTTTATTTACTTGATTTATCATTTTAAGCAGTATCTATTGATTCCTTCCTAGGAAAACTGAGGATTTAACTCACTTACTCTATACCTTTTGGAATATTTGATAGCCATGCTTGTTTTCTCAAGTCCCTCTGTGACTTTAAATGTTGTTATCATTCCATCCACTTATCTTGACTTTATGTTTGGATGACCTCATCCTACTCTCTACTGGCCCAATGATATGACTTCAGGGTTCTATTCCTAGTATGATTAAATTATCTTTCCTTACAGTTTGTCGATTAGTCTTTCTACACTTTTTGCTTCATATATAAACCCTCATTTAGTTTAGTTTTTTCCTTTTTCCTGTAAATTTTTGGAAAAGAAGAATGCCAAGGTTTTGACTCTAAAGTTTCTGAGGTACAGGGCTCAGGCAGACTCACTACCAAGCATTTCTTGACCCCCTTCTGCACTTGCCAGCATGTAAGCAGCTTACTTCAGACTGCAAATCTCTATACAAAGCATTTTCAGTTTAATTTAAGCAGGAGAGATTTTTTTTTTTTAACTACATGCAAGCTGCTGTAGATCTAGGGGAAGACCAAGATGGTAAAATACATTCCTATTCAATGAGCTCTTATATAGAGAACTAGACAATCAATCATCTATAATAATTACAATTCCCTGAACAAAATCAAACAAGATATGTCAGGTTTTATTCAATTTTGGGCTTGACAGTTACTGACAAAATACTGACCTCATCTGGTATCTGCCCCCCAAAAGCAAATCCTTTAAAGTTCATCTTAGATTTTCTATAACCCTACTTTCAGCCAAAAATTTTTTCCAAACAAGACAATTTTGTTATTTATAATTTTCAGAATATTCAAAACATAAACCATGTTACATAGATAACTATGGAGCCGTTAAAAGAATAAGGTTATTTGGTGGCAAGTTATCTTCCTTAGCTTTTTTCTGAAATATTCCTTTCAGCCAGTTTGAATGGCTAGCTAACAATGCATCTATGCTGAATATTTCATCTGAGGTATTATAAGATGATTCCTAAATTTTCTTCAACCTTTTCCCCAACTAAACATACATTTGTCAACTAAAATGCAAGTAAGTGCCATCTCTGGCATAGCTTGTTACTAAGGGAAAAAAAGTAATTTTCTAGTTTAAATGATCTAAAAGCAATACAATAATGAATAGGGAAATTCCCTGGTACTCCACAGAAATCATGACAGTGAATGCTATTTTTTTCCCCTCATTATTTTAAATTTTATTGGATTGATGGGAAAAATGGAACTCTTTGATGGCCATGTTGTTTTATAATTTGACGAGGTCAATTCAGTAGGTATTTCTAAAGATCAATCAATCAGTCACACCTTAAGGCTGAGGTTCTATGACAAAAGTCTTCAAAATATTGTCAGGTTGATATTCCCAGATTAAATGAAAGTGCATAATGAGAGTATTCTATACATAATAAATGTGAATCAGTGGCATTGGCCCAGAACTTCTAAAAGAAAAACTGAGGAACTGTTAGCCAAAATCTAGCATTATTGGAAGCCACTGCTAGAAGGATGAAAATCTAAGTTTTTACCTCCTCTTGTACACCTGGATTGAAGGTGTGATAGTTATGAGACAGACAGAAAGAACCTCTAGTACAGAATAGATTTACTGTGTATATAAGAGTAACACATTTCCTTTAAACACTTCCCACCAACTAAGATCTCCTCCAACTGCATAGAAAATTATTTCATTATTGGGATTAATCAAGACCCAGAGACTATATTTTATGATGCTTAACTGCCGTTCCTTGAAATGCAAATATCAATAAAGGTTCTCCAAGAGACTTCTTTATACCAATAACAGATGGCTCTCCATTGGGAGGAGGGGATAATTTTGCCCACAAAGGGATATCTGATGATATCCAGAGATTTTTCTGGTTGCCACACTGGGGAAGGGGGTTGCTACTGCATCTCACTGGTAGAGTCAAGGGATGTTGCAAAATATCCTGTAACATACACGACAGTTCCCCATAGCAAGGACCTATCAGGTCCCAATGTCAGTAATGCTAAGATTGAAAAATTCTGGTCTATACAAATTACAAAATACCAAATGTCTGGAATATGTTTTCTAATTAAATTTGGACTTAATTTATGCTTCTGACACAAGAATTAACTAAAGCTGAGCTCACAAGTATGCTCAAATTATTTATAAAGCCAAACCAGTGATCAAAAATAAAAATTATGAAGCCATTATAAAATGAACTCCACATCTGCCTAAGTTACTCCTGTAGAAGAACAATAGGCTTTAAGGTACAGTGGGAAAATCTAAAGTTTAAGGCTCAGAAAGTCGATCTATTTCCACAAGACTGTTCTACAGAAAAATAAAAATGCCAAGTGCTCTCAGTCACCTTTCCCAGCTACAAGCTGTTAGCTGCAGGTAGTATTCACTAGTAAAAGTAGGAAAATGCCTAGAGAAAGGAAGCAAGAAAGATCAAGACACACTAATTGCAACCTAGTGAATTGACAAGGAATATTATAGGACCATCATGCTTTAATTTTGCCCTTCAAGAAAACTGATGTGCAGAGTCAGACATAAAGTTCATCCAAAGGCTATTTTGCTGTAAACTTACCATTGACACATCATATTAAAGATATGTAAAACCTCAAGCACTATGAAAATGCATCTAAATCCCAACCTGTACATTCCTCTTTATCTTTCCAGTTTCTAGACAAAGAAGAATTTGCGCATTGTTCATTCATCATCTCTCCCCTATATAAACAGAACTGATACGATGGAAAAATGACTTACAATTTTGTCTGACCCATAGATCTTCTCCAGCTGTTCAGCAACATCCCTTGTTCCATCTGGACTTCCATCATCTATGATTATAATTTCATAGTTGATGCCACTAAAATAAAAAAAAAATTAAATCTGTATTGCTTGGAGACAGTATTCTCAAATTAGAAAATAATTTTAAAATCACTAATCCATTCCCCAACATAAGTGGAAATGTATTGTCATATTAATCACCGAGGAAAACTTTAATTACCAAATGAAATAAATGTCAGATATTTAGTATGCCACCTCTAAACTCAGCATGTTGCTAGGATTAGGTGAGATGTTAAAAAAAGTTCTCACACAGAAAACACACTCTTTAGTTAAAAAAAAAATTCTATGATCCTATGATAGGATATCATATGAAATGTTATTTACCCACTTGGGAAATGGAATTGTGCAACCTTAATATCAAATCTTAGTTACAAAAAATTATTTCAAAAGTATATTTTAAAGACATCAAGTCAACTAAGTAGCTCTGGGTGATTATTCTTTCTAATTTAATCCAAATAGATTTAAATAATATAATTAGAATCAATCTGATTTAATCGCACCCTTAAAAAACCCATTTTAGAATGGTGACAATCTTTTACACCACTATTTCTCCCCCCACATCCTCTTAAAGAGGACAATTTTTCAGTTAACTTTATTGGGAAACTTAAGGGGAAAGAAAAGGAAGTACAGCCAAATCCCCGTAACACAACAGTCTGTTTCCTCTTGGTCCAGCTTTAAGTAACACTTGAAAGGAAATCAACCAGGAAACGCATTCCAGTACTAAAGGCTTAAAAAAGTCAGCTCCAGCAAACCTGAAAGCAAAACCTAGCCTATCTATTCTCTAAGAGTAGACAGACAGACAGACAGACAGACAGAGACACACACACACACACACACACACAGTATAAACAAAGACTTCAGCTTCCCAGAGTGCCTTAAATTTGGGCATGTTTTTACAAGCCAAAATAAGTTAAGATGTTGATTCCAGGTGATGTGCTGAGACATACTTCATAAACAAAGAGTCACTGATAAGTAAAATTACCCCCCTCTCCTACTTCAAAGCACCCACACCACCTGAGGGTGAGGTAGCTTAAAGGAATCAAGCTGATCTGACTTTAGACAATTGGAGTGCATCCGAAAATAAAATAGTGGTTTCCTTCATTATACTTCATTTTGATTAAAAAATATTCACCTAGAAACCACTGAAAGATAAACTGCACTACATTAAAAAAAATTGAATAGAGCAAAAAACACTGTATAATCAGAAGACAAACTCAAGCAAAATCAGCTACACGATAATTTCTCTAATTTGGAAAAAGCCCGTAGAAATCAAAATATAACTTAAAGAAAGAGGGAAAAAAGATGCATTAAAAAACTTCGAGGAACCATGTAGTGAAGATAATTATTTCATTCAAAGAATTATAATTAAAACAGCAATGTTTCCCACCAATTAGCATTTCCAACGATGTAAGTTTAATAAAACTCACACTGGCTGGTTCGTGGAGAAACAGGCACTCTCTGATGAATGCTGGAGAGTCCTAAGCCGGTATAATCTTTTGAGAGCAATTTGGCAATAACTATAAATTTTAAGCACATCTCTGTCGACTCAGCAATTCCACCACAAAGACTCTATCCTAGTAAAACTATGACTGTGTTTGTTACAACAGTTATCTAACTAAGGACTACTTACTACGTGTCACACACTTTTCTAAATGCTGGAAAATACGTTGTGTTTGAACAAAGTCCCCGTTCTCATTTGTAAAGTCAAAAAATAAAAATTTTTAAAACTGTGGAAATAATCTGTGTTCACTGATATGACCCGGTTGGAAAAATTATAACACAGCCATATGATATTACTAATTTTCAAAATAATTTGCGAAGCTTGTATGTGCTGATATGGAAAGATCTTCAAAGATTTACACAACATGATCCCATTGGTGTAACTGTAAAACAAGTTACATCGTACTCATGCCAAGATTTTCTGAAGTTTTTTTTAAAGTGGGTAACACTTCAAAATTCAAACTCCAAAACCTCCCAGTTTCTAACAATCACATCAAACATCCAACAGCAAATCTACCCTTCTGCCCTGTCCGGAAAGGTTGTCCAGTCCAGCAGTAGCTCCCTAATCAACAGAATCCAAATCTCATGCTTACATAAGCCCTCGACATGGGGGCGGGAGTAAGCGTGTTCGCTTAGAGCTCCGGCTCCTGCCGCAGATCCTGACCACCTAGAGGGAGGAATGAGGTCAGGCTGTCAGCCTCGCCCGAAGTAAAAGGGCGTCCAACTCTTCTAAGAAAAAGGCGGGGGGAGGAGTATCGGGGAGTGCATAGTAAAGATAAAGGACTGTCTCACAAAGCCCAAGGGAAGGAATAAGACCCGAGAACCCCATAAGTATCCGCCTCTGCTTTCTTGGCAGGATGGCTTCCTCCCCAAGGATTCCGGCCGGAGCCGAAAAGAGAGGCAAAGCAAGGCCAACTCGCGCAACCAACTGCCGACACCCAGGCCGGGGAAGCCAGCTCATCTCATTCCTCGGGGAGGGCGGCCAGGCGCGCTACCTCTCGGAGAAGCTCTTCACCAGCAGCCACACGATGAGCGGTAGGTTCTCGCGCTCGTTGTAGGTGGGCAAAAGCACCGAATACTTGTCCTGTCTCGCGGTACGCCCCTCCGGCTCCCGCCGAGACCTAGGAGAAGTACGACTTGCTTCCTTGGAGGCCATGGCGGAACTGCGCGAGACGCCGGAAGCGGAATGACGTAAGTGCGGCGCGGGAGGGGGACGGGGCGGACTGTACCAAAGCCGGGAGGAGCGGGATGGTCTGTCTGTCTGAGTTCTAGTCCTCCTAAGGCCCTCCGCATGGTTCCATTGGGAATAGTTAGGAGTTGTGTATCATTCAAGTTGAATCGGAGGGTTGCTTCGGAAATACATATCTATCAATCACCTTTTCCCAAGCTCCATAAAGTTTCTTAGTTTATCCCAGTCTCTAGAAGAAGGAAAGCCGGAAGCGGAAGTGCCTTTCATGACAACTTCCGGAAGAGGGTGCCATGGCTGGTAGGGAGGAGGTGCTTTCCTTGCAGGCAGAAGTTGCCCAGCGGGAGGAGGAGCTGAGTTCCCTGAAGCAGAGGCTGGCGGCGGCTCTTGTGGCGGAGCAGGAGTCAGAGCGATTGATTCCGGTGTCACCCCTGCCGCCGAAGGCTGCCCTGTCCCGCGATGAGATTCTGCGCTATAGCCGGCAGCTCGTACTGCCTGAGCTAGGTGTGCAGGGACAGCTGCGCCTGGCGACCGCGTCCGTGCTGGTCGTGGGCTGCGGGGGGCTCGGCTGTCCACTGGCACAGTACCTGGCGGCAGCCGGCATCGGCCGCCTGGGCCTCGTGGACTATGACGTAGTAGAAGTGAGCAACCTGGCCCGCCAAGTGCTTCATGGCGAGGCACTGGCTGGCCAGGCCAAGGTCTTTTCGGCAGCCGCCTCACTGCGCCGTCTCAATTCGGCAGTGGAGTGCGTGCCCTACGCCCAGGCGCTTACGCCAGCCACGGCGCTAGATCTCGTCCGCCGCTATGACGTGGTGGCTGACTGCTCCGACAACGTGCCTACTCGGTACCTGGTTAACGATGCATGTGTGCTAGTCGGCCGGCCTCTGGTGTCGGCCAGCGCCCTGCGCTTCGAGGGCCAAATCACAGTCTACCATTATGGTAGTGGGCCTTGCTATCGCTGCATATTCCCCCAACCACCTCCAGCGGAGACGGTGACCAACTGCGCGGATGGCGGGGTGCTTGGTGTGGTGACTGGGGTCCTGGGCTGCCTGCAGGCGTTGGAAGTGTTGAAGATCGCTGCAGGTCTGGGCCCCTCTTACAGTGGCAGCCTGCTACTCTTCGATGCCCTCAGAGGACATTTCCGCTGTATTCAGCTCCGGAGACGCAGGCCGGACTGTGCAGCTTGCGGGGAGCGGCCCACTGTGACTGATCTGCAGGACTATGAAGACTTCTGTGGCTCCTCAGCCACAGATAAGTGCCGCTCCCTGCAATTGCTGACCCCGGAGGAGCGAGTTTCTGTCATCGACTATAAGCGACTTCTGGATTCTGGGTCACCCCATCTGTTGCTGGATGTCAGGCCTCAAGTGGAAGTGGACATCTGTCGTTTGCCTCACGCCCTGCACATCCCTTTGAAATATTTGGAACGGAGGGATGTGGAGAGCCTGAAACTCTTAGGAGAAGCAATCCGGGTAGGGAAGCAGGGCACCCAGGAAGGGGCCTCTCTTCCCATTTATGTGATTTGCAAACTGGGCAATGACTCCCAGAAAGCCGTGAAGATCCTGCAGTCCTTGACAGACTTAAACTCTGTAACAGTTCAGGATGTTGTGGGGGGCCTCATGGCCTGGGCTGCCAAAATCGATGGAACATTTCCACAGTACTGAGGTGGCTGGTAGAGTTTGACATGGGATAGAGTCAGTGAAAGATTGCCATGGGTTTTTTGTTTGTCTTTTGCATTTTCTTCAGTAGTGTATGGGAGAGCCTGGGATTCTGCAGTATCTGTGAATACGTGAACTTATTTCTATAACGGGCTTTTAAGTTGTAATTTCTTGAATGGTGTAGTTATTAATGAGTTATAATACTGTTCCTGAGAACTGTCCTGTGTTTTCCGCACTTCGATGGTGTCCTGAACAGGTGAGAAATAATGTCACAGGACTTTGTGTTTTGAACTGCAGATCATTTGCCTCTCCTGCTTTACTGCCTTTTTTTTTTTTTTTTTACCTCTCCCATGTAAAGAGCTCTTAAATTGTCCATTTAATTCTTGGAAAGGTGTAGTAAATTTACTGATGTTACAGAATCCAAGCTCATACTGCTCTCTGCAGGACAAGCCAGTAAGTCTAGAGATGAGTTGTTGGGGCAAGGAATAATGACAATTTGGAAAGCCAGCAGACTGAAAAGTTTCCCAAAGAACTGTCTTACTTGTGTTAGAATTCAGGCTTCTGTATTAAAAGGGGAGGGGATATGATTGGTTGTTGCAAAGTTCTTGGTGTCAGGAATCCTTTGTTCTTGCAGCTGTCCTGTAGGTCAGGTCAGGATGTTCCTGTAAACCTTCAACAAGCGAAAGTTATTCTCTGTTCTGAGACTTCTTCTCTCTATAGGAATGGGAAAATGTTACACCTTTATAGGTCAGAGCCTTGAGAATGGGTTGTCATGTATATTTCAGGCTACTGGCAACATTCTTAACTTGTAGCAAAAGCAATAGAATACAAAGGTTAAAGTATCTAATGTGGAGTCAGATTTGCTCTTCTCTGGTACACTGAATTGATCATAGGTGGTATACTTAAGATCAGTTTATTGTTTACTAAGACATTCTTTGGATATTCTTCAGATAATAGACTTATGTCCTAGAGAAATCAGTGTTTAAAATGTATGTTGTTAAAACATTTAAATTATCTGGGAAGTGGTCATTCTATTAAACATTTTGAATTAATATCCAAGCGAGGTATTTGCAGTCTACCAAGATAGAAATCACCTTTGTAGTCTGTCAGTTTCTTTTATAAATTGCTGGGGTTTTTTCTTATTAGCTTCAGAGTCCACCTTACATTATACACACATAAAAATTTCTAAACTGTACACTGTAGTTTGGCTTGTGTTGGAATCTTCAAGTTCAAGTCCCAACTTTCTGCCCTCCCCTGTCCTTTTTTCCCTATCCAGTTTTTTTTTTTGTTTTTGTTTTTGTTTTTGTTTTTGTTTTTGTTTTTTTGGCTTTACTACAGTAAAGCCTACATTTGGCCAGGATGCCAAATGCAATATTGAATTGAAGTGCAATAGTGAACATTCTTCTCTCCTTCATGATTTCAGGTGAAAAACTTTGTATATTTGACCAATATTACTTGTTACTGCTTTACTGTAGATAAATATCCTCTATCAGATTCAATAAGTTTCTGTTTATAGTTTGATAAGAGTTTTCATTGAATTCATCAAATGCTTTTTCTGCGTTTCTATATGCTCTTATCTCTTCTGTTAATGTGAATACAATGACTTTTTTTTTTTTTACTGTGGCAAAAAAACACATGACATAAAATTCACCCTCCCAGTAGTCTCCATGTGTATAATACTCTCAGCTACATGCACGTGCTGGGCAACAAATTCCAGAACACCCCATCCTGCATGACTGAGACTTTACACCCACCTAACAGCTCCCAACTCTCCCCTTTAAGTTGCTTTTGCTATTTTGATTTAATCTCTTCCAGCATTTTATAATAGCATAAAATGTAGATTTTTAAGTGTGTATTTTCTTATTAAACAGCATTTTCATGAAATGGTAGTTATTCTGCCCCACTTCCAACATATACAACAAAATTAAAAGCAACATTTTGGTATGTGACTGTATGTTAGTGGCAAATTGAACAATCCATGCCATGTCAAAAGGGGGCCTCTATTGTCCAGCTGAGTGTTGTATGCAGCCCCATAATCATCAGAAATCACAGATGTAAATGTGGAATCTTTATATCTCTGACTACAGATTTTTTAAAAAGTTTAAAAGCATTATGAGCCAGACAAAACCCTCTGCAGGTCAGAATCTGTCATTAGTTTGCAGTCTGATACTCTCGTTTTATTAGAAAAGGATAGTACAATCAAATTGGGAATTAGGGTAGTCATCGCCTTTTGGCAAACTTTGTAGCTCATTTTTGAATAAGCGTGCTTATTGTGTCATAGGCCTTTCTCTGTTATAAAGGTGGAACAGGTCCCTTATGACGGTTTCTCCCAAGGAGAGCTGGAAGTAAGTGACAGACCTGGGGAGGAGAACAAACATGGCAGGCCTCCGCCTCACTTTTTACTCCTGGGACAAAAGCTGATTCTCACACATACCAGGAAACCATCAACGGACAGACATAGGAACTATTTCATACTGTAAAGGCTGATGTCCTAAAGTTAGGCAGTTTTGGTATTCCTACAAACCTGGTTGTCACTGGGACAGGCAACAGAAGCTGACCCTGACTGGTTAAGTGGGAAAAGGGCTTATTAAAGTGATATGAGGTGCTTTTGAAAATTTGGGGGACAAACTCAAAAGCTATCCTTCCAAGGAACAATGCCCCAAACCATGTACGGAACTGACATGAGAACTCTGTCTATGCTCTGCTGCCCCATCGAGTACTAGAGGAAGCTGCCAGCACAGCCTCCCCGCCCCACTTCTCTCCAGAAAGCCCAGCAGTTCAGCCACAGCTCGGGGCAGAGAGCAGAGTTGCTTTACATCGGTCTTTTCTGAGTCAGTCTTACGAGGGTGTGTCTGGTAGGTAGACCATCGCGTGCCTTCATCCTAGCTACAAGAGTAGCTGGGAATTTGAGTTATGATGTCTGCAAGAGGGAGGCAGAACTCATAATCTGGGATTTTTCTCCACTTAGTGGAAGAATTTTATTCTTTGAAATTTTGTTTTCTATGGCTGGGTTTTTACAGTCAGATGGGATTTGAACTTGATCACTTTTTTCCTTTTCATTTAACAAACATCAAGTTGTACTAGTTACCATTCTCAGCTCTGGGATAAAGATGAATAAGAGATATCCTACAGCTATGGAATTTACACCTAAATAGGAGTAGACAAGTCAACAAGTAAACTAGTGATAAATGCCACAAAAGAAACGAAACTGATGTAATGGGGTGAGGAAGGGGGAGCCATTTTGGGTAGATTAATTAGGAGAAACCTACAGAGCAAAGTTGACATTAAACCCCAAACCTGAATGGGGAAAAGAAGCCAATCAGATCTGGAAGAACATCCGATACTGGAAGAAAAACAGTGGGAAGACCCTAAGACAAACTTGTCATGCTCAGGAAACTGAAGAGGCAGGTTGGGTTGTGAACCACTGGGGGCAGTAGAACAAGGTGAAGTTTAGGGAGACAGGGAACATACCATGTAGGGGGTAGAATGTTATAGGAGTATTTTATTCTAAGTAAAATAACAACTAACAATTGAGCAGTCCTGGTGATTTGCGATTCAAACCCAGGTGGTTTGGCTGAAGACCCATACTGCCCTAAGCAGTATGCTATGCTGTGTTCTCAGTGAGAGCTTTGTAACTGTGTATGTTTTCATTTTTGAAGAAGTCTCTGCCCTGATAACCATGGAATGGAAAAGCTTGTATTTCAGAAGCAGTAGAAACGAACTGATGCATTTGGTTTATAGATCTCTCTCTAGGGAAGGAACCCTAGACCGAAATCCTTGGGAGCCCTCTGACACCAGTGTGTCATGTGGGCAATGTCCAGTTAACCCAGAGTCACTCTGATTAGGGAAAGTGAGAAAGTCTCAATGTAAGGGGCCACAGCTCGTAAATGAAATGGTGCCAAGGGGAGGGGGGCTAAACAAGGGCAGTGAGTCTCCTGAGAGTGTTCCCATGGGAGGGGAGGACTTTTTTTTCAAGCTTGTTTATTTTTAATTAGCTGTTCCCTCCCACAGCAGCAGAGGGTCCCCTCAGAGCCTGAGGGCAGGTACATAGCCCCATTTGCTCTACCCGGGAGAAGATTACTTTCATAGGTTTTATTTTCTCAGGGTTCCATAGGTAACATGAGGTAGTCCTATCCAGGTAAAAGTAAAATCTCATCACTTGAAATCATGCATCTGCTTTAAGATTCAGGATAATTCTGGAGTCGGTTGGGAATATTAGGAAAACTAGCATAGTGCAGGAGTGGGAAGGGTTTTTGGAAATAAAATGGTAAAAGGGGTTAATTCATGCCTTTGATTTCTGAAGCACTCAAGATGTGAGAGAAAAGCTAATTAAACCAGCCCAGAATTTGGGTGATAAATAAGATACATACAGTTTACTGTAATTTACTATGAGATCCAACATACTGACACTGATTCTGGCTTCTAATCTTCAGTCCAATTTTTCAGAATTTAAAAGACAACAAATTGTGACTTATCCAGCTGTTTCGTTCCTGACTTTTAATGCCATTTGTTGGACAGGTTGCTGAAGATAAAGAAAAAGGCTTATAGCTTAGAATTTCCCTTCTTGGTGGCACCTTGGTTAAAAAGGTGCCAGAGTAGGGTGACATTGATGGAGGATGTTTTGGGCATAATTTTGTTTTTTGTTTTCATGTTTTATTTTTTGGTAGGGGGAGATAATTAGGTTTATTTACTTTAATGGCAGTAACTGGGGATTGAACCCAGGACCTCATACATGCTAGGCATCTACTCTAC
Organism: Camelus bactrianus; assembly: GCF_048773025.1. NCBI lineage: Eukaryota > Metazoa > Chordata > Mammalia > Artiodactyla > Camelidae > Camelus > Camelus bactrianus. The sequence continues at coordinate 24,005,657 of NC_133557.1, forward strand.
CACTGAGCTATAACCTCCCTGAGCATTTTTAATTAGTATTTTCCTTATCCAGTGCTTCCAGATGAGGGAGTACTGAAATGAATTGGAATTTAGCAGACCAAAGTTCAGGTGGGTTGAAGCAGTTGACTCTCAAGTACGAGAAAACTCCCAGGCAGCCTGCTATGTGTAAGAGCCAAGAGAAGCAGTGCTCTTACAGTCTTGATTTAGTCACCCTGGGTAAACTCGAGGTTGTTTACCCAAAAGCTCCCCACTCCCACCTTCCTCCCTGCTGGTAGGGCTGAACATGGCAGAGTCCTTTCCTAGCCTCCCCTACAGTTTTTGAGGAGCCTGTGCTTCTAAACAATTTCTTCCATCAAATACAGTTCAAATCCATCTCCTTCTCACTATCTCCACTGCTGCTCCCCTAATCAAGCCATCTCTCCGCCAGAGGTATGGCTTTTAAGGAACACACACACACCGTCAATCACACCACTGAGTACCAAAAGTACAATTGCTCTTAAGTCTTGAGATAGAAGAGGTACCTGTGTACAGCAGGGACCGGACTACCAGCCTCGTGATATTTTTGTTAAGTATAGATGTCCTTTTGGTAGTCTTGAGATCTGTGAAGGAAAATAGGACTTTTAGATCACTTTTCTCTTACTGATGTAATGAACAGTAGTTATCTATTTTGCCCAGAGCGTAAAGGGATTTGCAGACTCAAAAACTCCAGGGGCTAAGCAAATGAGAAATGAGTAAAGGTGCTCGCTAGAGTTGTGGTGAAGTGTGAGTGCCTGGCTCACTGAAATCTACTGCACAGCTGGCTCGCTTTGTCAGGCAGGAATGTGGGTACAGTGTTGACAGACCTATCAGTGTTTTAAGAAAATAGGAACATTTGGAGTTTTCTCTGAAATCTCCTAATTTTGAATGTCAAAAAAATTTTTTTAATTCTGAAACTGTTTACCAGTTGAAATAAACCCACAGGAGGCTGAATAAAGTCTTTAGGCTTAAACAGGAAAAACCAAACAAAAGAACCCAAAACACATGATTTGAGTTACTATCTTTGCACTTCAAAATTATATAAAAATAAAAAGTTTAAAAACAAAGCAAAAAAAAAATAGTGTATAAAGAAAGTGCAGGCAGGAGGGTAGAGCTCAGTGGTAGAGCACATGCTTAGCATGCAGGAGGTCCTGGGTTCAATCCCCAGTACCTCCTCCAAGAATAAATAAATAAATAAACCTGATTACCACCCCCCCAAAAAAAAACCAAAAAAAATTTTTAAAAATGAAAATGCAAGTCTTCCTTTCCATTACTAACTCTCATCCTTTCATTTCCCTCCCTAGAGGTAATCTCTTATAACCAGCCTTACACATGCATTTTGATACTTATACCTTTTGAAGACACATACCTGTATTTTTTTAAGTAGTCTATATTGCTGTTTCAGTTGCTCTCAGTTCACATAGCTCAGCCTCAATCTTTTAAATCAACATTTAGAATGCCATACACACACTCTAAGTTTTCTTTAACCAGTTCCCCCACTGAAGGACGTTTAGGATTTTTACAGTCTTTTGCTGTTAGTAATAGTGCTTCAAAGAATGTTTTGATATTTATATCTTCATACAAATACATCCAACAGTAATGATAAAGTGCTTACTATGTCCCCAACATAGTTCTAGGGCTACCTGTCAGAGTGTACCTGTAGGATGAATTCCTGAAAATGGAATTGTGTCAAAGACTGTATCTGCTCTAATTTTGAGTAAGCAGTGCCAAATCCCCTTTCTGAGGGGCTGTGTTCATGTATACTAACATGCCTGGGAAAGGCCACTTCCCACCACCCTTGCCAGCGCTGTCTTTTCAAACTTTTAGATCTTTTCCAATCTGATGGGTTTTAGACTCTGCGTTATTTTACATTTTTTTAGTATACGTTTGAGCCATTTTTCATGTTTAAAGGTCTTTTCAAATAAAAAATTCTGTTTATTCTTTGCTCACTTTTTCTACTGAGCTGTGTGTTCTTATTGATATGTATGATTAAGAAAGACCACTTAGGGTAAGCCAGAAAGAGAAAGAAAAATACCATGTGATATCACTCATATGTGGAATCTAAAAAAAAAAGGACATCATGAAGTCATCTACAAAACAGAAACAGACTCACAGACATAGTAAACAATCTTATGGTTACCTGGGAAAGGGGGCGAGAAGGAAGAAATTTGGGAATTTGAGATTTATAAATGTTAGCCACTATATATAAAATAAATTTTAAAAAGTTTCTGTTGTATAGCACAGGGAACCATGTTCAATATCTTGTGATAACCTTTAATGAAAAAATATGAAAATGAACACATGTATGTATACGTGTGACTGGGACACTGTGATGTACCCCAGAAATTGACACATGGTAACTGATGGTACTTCAATGAAAAAAAAAGAAAAACCACTTACAGGAAAAAAAATCTGTATTCTTTAGCAAAAGAGGTTTTTTTTGTTTGTTTGTTTGTTTTTTAGTAACAGACTCTTTTTATTGATAACTTCCCAACAGCATCTGTAAACATCAGGTACAAAAATATTCCACTGAACTCTGTTTTCCAAGGTGGCTCAGCTTGCTCCACGAAGGCCCCAGGAGAGGCCTGCTGGGCCCTCAGGGTACACACCTCTGGTCAGAGAAACGTGGGCCTTACCTCAGGCTCAGGGCTGAGTGGCTGGCTAAGCTGTCTTGAGCCTTCTACGACTATCTGAGAAACCTCCTTGAGACTGGGGAAAGTATTTCATACTTTCACTGCAGGAAGGGGCAAGGAGACCAGAATTAGTGGGTAGAGCGGTGGACTGGGGTGAACTCAGACAGGACAACGCTTGTCCACCTTGAAGAAGTCCTGGCCAGGGTGCTGGGGCAGGGGGCATCTGGCTCCGGTCTCTGGGAACCTTTAAGTGTTGTTCAGAGCAGACCTCAGGCCTGGCTCTGGAAAAGCTCCCTTGTGCCCAACCCAGTGACTCCAGCTGGGCTGGACTCCCTGTCCTGGCAGAGGGGTCAAGGAGAGATGCTTTTAGAATGGGAATGCTAGATCCCAGGAATTCCATACCCCAGCAAGGGAGCCTTGTTCCCCAGGGAGCTCCAAATGACAAAACAGGGTGGCAAAGCTGACTGTCTCAAGGCAGAGTTACCTGCTGCCACCTCAGACATCTGGGGAGTGGTGCTGCCGCTGCCCTGAGACCCCACCAAGCTCCTGGGAGCAGGGCTACTCGCCCAGCGTCTCCTCGTCATCTGCATGGCTGCAGCCATTGATGGCAGGGGAGCTGGACCAGACATGGAACAGGTCCTCGAAGCCGGGGCTGAGGGAGGGTGAGACAGTGTTGGGGCTGGTGTCACACGAGCCTGTGCTCTGTTCCGAGGTGGCAAGGGTTGTTGTGGTGCTAGGTGGGATGGGGTCTTCATCCTCATCCTTCAGGAGGGACACTTCTGGGATGTGGCTGAAGGCCTCCGGGTGCTGCCTGGCCAGCTTCCCTTTCAGTGTCCTGATCCTGCAGAAGATGCTCTTCAGGTCCCGTTTCATCTCCACCAGGGTCCTCGTGTGGTGCAGGAAGTGCTCGCTCATCTGCTGCAGGCGGGCACACGACAGGTTGTTGAAGTTCAGCAGCATCTCACTGGTCTTCTCAAAGCGGTCCAGCATGCTCTTCTGGGCCAGGATGTTGGTGTTGACATCGTCTGCGTCCACCATGCTCAGGATGCGGCTGCAGAAGACCCTCGAGGCTGAGTCCAGGGGGTCCATTTCTTCCTCCTCCCCCGTTGCCTGCACATCTGGCGGCCATGCTCATGCTTCCGGGATGGCAAAAGGGTTTTGAATTAATTCACTCTGCAGACATTTATTGAACGCCTACTATGTTTCAGACACTGGCCAACTTCTATGGATACAAGATAATTAGGATATAGTGTTTGCCTACTAGGTGTTCCTATCTCAACTTCTTTCATGTAATTTACAGAGCCCTTGCTCACCTACATTATTTCATTTAATTCGTCAACAACTGAGATAAAGGTAATTATATCTTGTCCATAGGTTCCTCTTATATGTTTGTTTGGTTTTTTTTTTTTTTTTTTTTTTTTTTTTACCAACAATAGATTTCCCTGAAATAACTTAGTTGGCAGGGAGACTTGTTCTCAAAGTGGAATCCTTCTGTCACTAATGAGATCAGGCTCTCTGGTCCCTGTAGAGCACTTTAGAAAAGATTCTATTGTAGACTGGATGAATTTTTCAGCTGTTCCCAAGTATTTTATGTGTCTTGGTCATCATCAGAAACTTGGAGCCGTGGTGGGACATTGTGAGTGCAATGAATTGCCACTATGAAGCTTGGATCCTGATGGGGTCAGACTCAGTTCAGTGCCGACTTTGGTCTTCTTTTCAGAGCTGACGGTTGGAGTCAGGGCACTTGGCGCCTAGACCATCAGCTAAGCACAGATATTTCTGACACACATTCCTTATTCTCAATGCATGGGCTGCATAGACTGTTTCATGTAAGATTCTCTGTGTACATACATATTTGTGGTACAATTTCACACTTGAGTTTCCTGATTTGAAAACAAGCATTTCATGTGAACTTGGCTTTCCTTGGTTGAACTTCTGAAAGCCAAATATACAGAGATAATGGCTTTAGAACTTAACACTTTTCCAGGTCCAAGGCAATTTTGCAGTTTCCGTATTAGAAGCCCCCACATGTAATAAGATGATATAAAAAGGAAAGTTGAACACAGCACTCAGGATATAATGACCTTGGCTGGGAGGAGGGAGGGGAAAGGGGAATAATGCGGTCAGACGCACAGTATCATCAAAGTCCTAGCTTTTGTTCAGTGGTGTGTTTGTGGCTAATAGTGCATTATTTAAAATAACTCACTAAATAAATAAAGCAGATCATGCACCACCAATAATAAGACTATACCACAAACCAATGATTGTAATTAATCCAGTTATGTACACCTGAAATCCAAAGAAAAAGAGAAAAAAAGAAAGAAAGGAATGTCTATTGAATTTGACCACCTTGAAAAATTAATCTATTGGGCTAAGATCACAAATCTGACATATTAGCCTGCTAATAATAGGCTGCTTAATGGATGGTGCCCTAGTCTCTTTCACACTGTTGCACTTCTCTTCATTGTTTTCAGTGAAAAGGAAGGCAGGCAGCATTCCTCCCTTCAGAAGTTGGCCTTTATTTTTGCTCCTTCTTCCAAAGAGCGACGCAAAAAGTTCTTTGGAGCATTTAATGGAAACGGTTTTATAGAAAATCTCTTAGGACCATTTAATTAATCAGCAGCCACTCTATATTTTATCCTCATGGGCCCATTTCTTCTGTAGAGAAATATCTGCCCCGGTCTGGAGGCCTGGTAACCCTAACCCAGCACAAAGGCTCACGTTTCCAGTCTGCTTGCATCTACGCTGTTAGAGCTAGAACCTGAGACGACATGCAACAGGGAAGTCACTGAGGCCATGGCAGAGAAACACAACTGATTCATTCAGGAAATAGCTGATGGGCATTAGGAACAGGCAGGTGATGGGGCCTGGAACACAGCTGTGAACAAGACAGGCTCTGGTCCTGTCCAAGCAAACTCACGTTCTAGTGGAGAAGAGAGATGACGTGTAATCAGATACACAGCCAGAAAACGTGGTTCTGTGAAAAGGAGTAATGGCTGGGGTGGTGGCCAGAGAAGACCTCCAGTAAGGGGCCATTTAAGGTGAGAGGGCTGAAAGGGGAGCTGGGGAAAGAACATTCCAGGCAGTGGGAATGGCCAGTGCAAAGGCCCTGAGGCTGGAAAGATCATCCTGAGTTGGTAGAGCCAACAGGAGCCAGGTAGGGTTGGAGCAGAGTGAATGAGACCGGGAGAGAGAGGTAGGCAGAGGTCAGATCGTTCAAGACATAGTGGGCTGTGGCAAAGAGTCTGGTTCTTATTCTAGGGGTGATGGAAAACCGTGGTCCTTGAGTTGTGCTTGTGTGCAGAGCTGAACAGGAATGCAGCAGGTTAATGCTGGGAGAGCAGCTCCCAGCCAATGATGGCTGGGAGCTGGTGGATACATTCCCCCATCTTCTAGCCCCTGGCGTGAGAGAATTCTGAGGTGTGTTTAGTCTCCCAAAGGGAAGACCCCAGCGGGTTCAAGCTCCGGCTGCCCGCAGTGGCAACCTGCCCATTAATATCCCCTTCTTTCCCCTTCCCTGTCTCACTCCTTCAATCCTTTACCAGAGATGCCTAGGGTCACCTCCCAAACCATCGGCTTGCACTCAGATTCTTGTACTCCCCTTGCCCCAAACTCTCCCTAGGACATGACACTCAGCAAGTCCCCAGGGAGCATTTAAACAAACACCTCTGGCAGCTAAAACATATGGAGAAAGACTGCCAGGGACGTTTGGGATTTCATTTCTTGTTTTTGTTTTTAAAAAAGGAGACGTAAAGAATATAAAGCATGTATTTGTCTTTGTGCATGTGGGATTTTATCCGATTGGACTGCACTATATTTTGTGCTGCAGTTCCTTGTACGTGCCAGATGCTGAAACGTTTCCCCCTCTGGAACTTCATTCTTGTGGCCCTTAGCACACAGAAGACACTTCGGCTGGGGCTCCTCCCCCGCCGAGTCTGGGCCCCCCAGCCACAAGTTTGCTTAGGAAGGCAGGAGCTGTCCTAACACTAACTTTCCCAGAAGTGAAATGGCCAGGCAGAAATAAATGCCCCTTCCTGCCCACTGCTGCTCTAGGCTGGATGCTGGAGACATCTGACAGTCAGCTAAAGACCAACCAATGACAGCCACCCAGCGAGGCAGATCTGCAAATCTCATAGGAGATGCGGGGTTTCACGTGGCTAACAAAAACGATGCTGGAAAACCACTTGAAACGCCGAAAGGCACTACATGAGGATTCGGCAGACAAAGAGAACAAAGAGAAGATCCCCCTGGATGATGCGTCCAGAAGCATTTCTTTAGGAGAACAATGTGAAAACAATTAAGAGAGTTCTTTAGAAAAGTCGATGAGCCTTCATGTAGTTTCCAGAAGTGTCCAGAAATTATACTCCAGAAATTATATTTCCAGAAATGATCATCCTTCTATTTGGGCAAGAAAGTGAAATGAATGTTTCTTGGGCTAGGGAATCTTTTGTTGAAAACTTAGCCAAAAAAAAAAAAATCTATTCTTGAATTCTTGATCTATCCCTTGTTCTAAGAATGAGGTCATGGTTTGCAATAACCTAACTTCCATTAAATAACATAATTAAAAAATTTATTTTGGAGTGGTTATAGATGCACAGGAAATTGCAAAAACATAACGTACAGGAACTCCACATACCCTCCCCCAGTTCCCCAAGTTTCTATCTTGCGTTACTAAAGCTACAATATCAAAACTAGGGAAATCACATCAATGCAATCTACGGTTTATTCAAATTTCACCAGTTATACATGCATTTGTGTGTGTGTGTGTGTGTAGCTCTATGCAGTTTCATCAAGTGTAGAGTCAGAGAACCACAGTCAAGATACAGAGCTATTCCATCACTACAAGGCTCCTTCCAGCCATGCTTTCATTACCACCTCCACCTCTCCCCATCTCTAACCCCGGCAACCACTAATAATTTTATTATTTTAAGAATGTTATGTAAATGGAATTATACAGTATGTAACCTTTAGCAGTTGGCTCCTTGTTAGTCAAAATAATTCCCTTGAGCTCTGTAGTGGATTGAATAGTGTTTCGCAAAAAGGTAAATCTAAGTCCTGATCCTCAGAACCTGTGAATGGGACCTTGTATGGAAATAGGGTCTTTGCAGATGGAATCAATTTAAGGATCTTGGGATAAGGTTATCCCGGACATGTGGTGGACCCTCAATCCTAGGACAGGAGTTCTTAGAAAAGAGACGGACACTTGGGGTGCAGAGAGCCACAGAGGGGACGTCTACTTGAAGACAGGCAGAGATTGGAGTGGTGCAGCCGCAAGCCAAGAGCTGCTGGCCAAGGACTTCCACCAGAGAGGCGTGGGAGGATTCTCCCTCAGAGCTTCCAGAAGGATCCAAGCCTTCCAACGCCTTGTAGCGGATTTCCGGCCTCCAGAACCATGAGAACACATTTCTGCTTTTTTAAGCCACTAAACTCATGGTAGTTGGTTACGGCTGTCCTGGGAAACCGGCACAAGGTCCATCCCAGTTGTTGCCTGTGTGTGTCAACAGTCTGTTCCTTTGTATTGCTGAGTGTTGTCCATGGTGTGGACTGCACTGCAGGGTTCCAAATCATTCATCTGAGCTATTGGGGCCATTATGAAAAAAGTTGCTGTGAATATAGACTTAGGTTTATAAATTTTACTTCCGTTTTTCAAGGTAAAACCTGAAGCTATGCAGTCTGAAATTTCCCCCTTCGCTATTGACTCTGAAATTGGGCCCCCATTGTAAGCAGACTTAGCCTTTTTCTAGTGCTGGCTGTACTCGCTTCACTAGGGCCTGTTGCCCTCAGCTCGTATGGCGATAAGATTGGCAGCCAGGTCGACTCAGTTTTTCGGATGGGAGCACAAGCTAAATTGGCCCGAATTAATGCAAAATGAAGGCCTGCCACGACTGGGTGGGGCTCAGAAATGCAGTGTGAAGGCTCTCACCCCGGCCCTCACCTTCTTACATCTGGGCTCACTGCTCCGTCCAGCTGACACGGCATATGGAGGGCCCAGAGAAAGGCCCACGGACCACACAGGGCACCCTTGCTGCTTGACACGCCTGAGGAGCTTGGAAGAATGTTCCGGCAGCCTCGGGAAGGCAGGCTATTGTATCCAGCGCTTACGCAGGTCAGCTGAGGTTATAGTTCCTTCTGTCCCTCAGCCCCCGGGGGGCCGCAGGCCCTCCATCCAGCTCCCTCCTTGCTCCTTGTCTTCCTCAAATACTTTTTGAGCACTTTCTGTGCCAGCACTGGGGGTGCCGCCGTGAACAAGGTACACCCACGCTTTGCTCCCAAAGCCCGTGTTGTTGTGGGAGAGATGCACTAAAAAACTAAGGTGCACAACCAGAGCCAGCTGCATCGTTTGCAGGGCTCCTGGTTCAAACGCTGTGAAGAATTTCATGACGGAGGCAGCAGAACGTTAAACCATGTGTGGGAGATTTGGCAACGTCTGGACACATTTTGGTTGTCACATCTGGGGATGAGCAGGGGAGTGGGTGGGTGGTATCTAGTGGGTACAGGTCGAGGATGCTGTTAGACATCCTATGATGCGCGGGAAAGACTCACAGCAAAGATTTATCAGACCCCAAATTTCAGTTGTGTCCAGGTTGAGAAATCCTGCTTCAGCCAATGACAACTTTGATACAGGCCAGAAAGAAAAAAAATGCAGAGGGGTTTATGTAAACATAACAGCCAGGGGATCTGCCTTGGTCTGGGGAAAGCATCTTGGAGGAAAGGCCCTTTGAGCTAAAACATGAATACTGCATATGAATTAGCCAAGCACTGGAGGAGAAGAGGAGATGGCAGATGTTGGGGTCTTAGCGGGGAGTGTGGGGGGGGGGTCAATTCTTAACATCCTTTTCTTCCCTAAGGAGATTCAAAACCAAGTGAGAACATTGTAAACTGACTATACTTCAATTAAAAAAAAAAACAAACAAACCCAAAACAACCAAATGAGATAGAGACATGTGATTTAGGGAAACGAAGGTGAAAATTCTACGTTTATAACTAACAAAGCTACTTAGGGACTGTACTTAGGTTCTGCCAACCTTGCTAATGTGCCATCCTTGCCCCAAACCCCACTCCACCCCCACCTTGCGCTTACTGCCCCAGCCCGAAGGCCCACCCTGAGGGGCAAAGATGCTCTACTGCTCACTAGAGCATGCCCCCCACAACCAATCTCAAAAAGAGACGGGAAGGGGCCAAGGGACATATGCCCTGTTCCTTCTCCCCAATTCACCAGCTGCATAAATCAGTCATCCTCCCCGTGAGAGGAGAGGGTGCGTGAGGCTTAAGAGAAGCCACTATTGATGGGGACAGGCATTGCTATTTTTTTTAAAGCTCACTCTCCCGGGGTCATCAGATAAACTACAGGATGTCCAGGTAACTTTGTATTTCAGACACATAACAAATAGATTTTTTTAGTTCAAGTATGTTCCAAAGATTGTACGGGGCTTACTTCCATTACAAGAGTATTTGTTGTTTATCTGAAATGCAGAGTTACCTGGGGCATCTTGTGTTTCTATTTGTTGCATCTGGCAGCCCTGTGCTCCCAGGTGATTCCCACTGACAGCCTAGGTTGAAGACCGCTGACCCAAGGAAACAGCAGGTGTGGGAAATAGGTGTCCTCTTCCCACTTTTGGTTCTTTTGACCCTGAAGCATAAGTATTAAGCCGGTGGACAACCGGGAGTGGCTGTCCCCATGAGGGGATAACAGTCTTTCAGATCAGTCCTGGGTCTGCCTTCTGGAACCCAGTATCAGCCAGTGCTTCTGGTGGCTCCTCCTGGAACGAGTGGCTCAGCAGTGCGCTGGGAAAACCGTGTTCTTTAAGGCAACACAAACCGGCTCAGTACTCCCCACTGGGAACGAACTATTTCTCTTCCCATCTCAAATTACATCCAGCTTTGAGATCCAACATGGCTTATCAGAGGCTCAGTAATAAGATTACATACACTCCCAGAATAAAAGCCAACAGTGCATTCCCTCATATTTGAATATAAAGTCTTTCTCTGATTCTCTGGGACAAATTCACGTCCACAGAGTCCTTGTAACTGAAAGGGCAAGTAAAGTGAAGTTGAAAAGAATTCAAGCTGAGCTCAAAGGCACTTGCCCTTAATGAGTTGTAAGACCAAAGCCTTTAGGGTTCAGGTTCCTCTGCCCTAGGTCCTTATTCCGCTCAGACTCAGCTGGGTGGGGTCTTGTGATGATACCAGGTGGAGTAGAGGGGGTCCCTCTGCAGCCGTAGTCTGGGCTGTTTCCCTCTGAACAGGGGCAGTTCCTTCAGGACCTCAGAGGCTGGATTTGTCTCCCGGGACCCTGTTTAAAGGGCTAAAGAGGGCAGATGAAACGAAGGGATGGCAGCACCAGCCCATGTCCACAGCATCTTCTAAGGAAGCTGTGAAGGAAAAGCCCAGCTGGGCTAACGAGCTAAGTCACAAATCTAAGTGTGGTAAGTGTCGGTTTACTGGTCTAAGTTCTGCCGGGCTAACTCATAAATCTGAAGTTTAGTGTCAGTTTACTGGGCTAACAGGCTAACTCGTAAATCCAAGCTCAACAAGTGTCAGTAATGTGATCTGTTCCAAATTGATAAGCTCCAGTGTACTGATTCCTTGCTTTTTGTTGTTTGAACCTTATTGGCTAATAACCCCATACTTGTAATTAACCCTATAAAACCTTATGTGCACGTCTTGGAGGTGCTCAGAGCTTCGGAGCAGAAGCCCCTCTGAGCCCGCCGGCATAATAAATCTGAGTACTCCAACCCTCCGAGTGGTGCTTGTTTCTTGGCTGGCCTGTCATTTCCGTAACAAAGCCACTTTCAGCCCTGAGTCACCCCCAAGCAAAATCATACTCCCACAGCCACGTCCTGGTATAATCCTGGCCCGCATCATTGTTGCAAAGACAGCAGAGCGTACCACTGGTACCAGCTTCACCGGGACGCAAGGTAGTCGTGTGGGATGGCCACATGTCACAGCCAGGGAACATAAGCCCAGTCAGAACAGAAAGCTTGTCCATAAAGGGCCAGAAAGTAAATTTTTCCGGCTTTGTGAGACCTATCTGTCTCCCTTGCAACTACTCAACTCGGCCACTGTAGCGTGAAAGCAGCTGCAGACCATACTCAGTTCACCAAAGGGCGTGACTGTGTTGCCATAACACTTTATTTACAAAAACAGATGGGGGGGCTGTAATTGGCTGGTCCTTTAATAGGGAGAAATACCTCACCAAAAGGTTACTTTTGGCACTAGCCATTTTTCGTATTTAGAGGGAAAATCCACTCGTGCCTATGTCTCCTTCCTCTGAGAGGAGCCTTTGAGATGTTCCTTTTTTTTTTTTTTGCCAAGTTGTAAAATGTAGGACTCTTATTTGAGATCCTTTCCTTCCTACTCAGGATAATAATTAGTATTTATAATTATATATAATACTATATTATTATATCATATTATATTATATATTATATAATATATAAAAATACATATTATATAATTATATAATAGGATATTATTATATAAGCATCAGGGACCCCAGGACTGGGTGCATCCTGTACCTAGCCTTTCAACTCCTTCCTCAATTCTAACCATGCCTTGACCCACCAGGCTCTACAAATCCATGGTCCTACAGCCTTCTCACTGCACTCCCTCACTCCCCTCTATATGTCCACTTCCCTGTAACCCATTTTAGAGTCTACTGTCCATTGCTATCATCAGTCCACACCCTTACCCCTCTTGCTCTATACTCTACTGGCCAAATCCCAGCCCTCATTAAATCCAGCCTACTGGTCTACTCCTACAGCTGTGCGTCTCAGCGTAGCTGGAGAAAACACCACCGTGCTGACTAGCGTTGCTGTTCAGTCAAGTGGGTTATTGGGCTGCCCCCTGGGGAGAGCCTGAGAACTGAGCCGAAAAAACAAAGCAGAGATGAGACATCATCCTCTGAACCACTCTCTCCCAACCGTTCTAACTAAAATCTCAGGACTGACTCTCATCGGACATTTAACTATGGCCAGCAGGGATGGGACACCCTGATCAGCCAGGTCTGGGTCACACACCCACCCCTGGAATTGGGCTAGGGCTAGGGTAAGCTCCATCCAGCCCCGTGGATTGCAAGTGGGGGACAGGTGGGTTTTGTTTTAAAATGCAGGTTTTATTGTTGTCCAGGAATGGTGAGGCCAACAAACCAGGAGATGACTGCCGTTGAAAAGATGGTTTTATACCCACAGATTCCAAGAGGAGGGGGTGTGCCACGGGGGAACCATGTGGGGAAGCACTGGGGTTGGTCAAGGTCAAGGTCAGGGGGTGGTGGAAGCGCGGACAAGAGCCTTCATTATGGTTTCCATGAGAAGGAACAACGCAGGGCAAGCAGCCTTAGGACTGGCTAATCTGAATCATTTCTGTGGGCCCTGGGGCAGAGGGGCTGTCCCTAGTTGCTTGGTCCCTGGCCCTGGAGTGACAAGGGCAGGTGGATGATGGCCTGAGGTGGGAGAGCCAGTAGCAGAGATGGTGGAGTGTGGCTCTGAATTGGTTGGTTTGCATATGAAAAGCCATCTCCAGGGCGAATTGTTTACGCCTCTAGGACTTGACTAACTCTGGGAGGGGCTGTCCCTCCAGGGTCTGCAAGGCCCCCAGGTGTCAAAGCATCAAAAATACATAATAAAAAAGATGTGATTAATACAGTTCTCCAAATAAATGTCCAGTTTCTGTGCCCAGAGTGAAGACAGGTGCTGGGCAGGCAGAAACAAAAGACCCACTGCAGAAATACAACTCCAGCCGTCCCCACTGCAAATTAGGACTCTGCTTACCTTGTCAATTTTTTTTAATCCTTGTTCTCCCAGAGGGACCCTCTTTCTTTGTCAGTGGGATTGACTGCACCCTCAGACCTTCTGGTTAGTCCCATCCTGGGATCCCAGACAAAGTGTCTACATCTTGTCTAGTCTTCTCGGCCCCAGGTCACCAGGTCCTCAGGCCACATCTGCTGCTGCCATTCATTCCGAATCACCCGATTGCCGTGGGGACAGGCTGACAGCTCTCACTTCCCCTGGAACCCAGGCCCTCTTGTTTTATTTAAAACTACCCAGAAACTCTGCCTGCTGTCACCAGGAGCAGGGGGTGATCTGAGCCACGTAAGGTGTTTGTCTTCGGGCGGTAATGGGACTGTCAGTCACCTCGGAGGCTCGAGAGCGTCAGGCAAGGTGAGAGACGCACCATCAGGGCAGCTGCCATTAGGACAGTTTCTACTGAGAACAGCCTGTCAGGTTTTGAGATGCTTTGGGCTGTTGAAGGGACTTGGCCCTTTTTTGTCGCCACCTCCTTCTGTGTTGAGATCTTTCCCAAGGGAGCTGGGTGTTCATTAGAAGCTGCAGACTAGAAAGCGCCTCCTTTGTGGTTTTGAGGTTTAACTGTATCAGAAGCAGGAGCTGATGAACCAAGGTGGCCTTGAGCCCGGGTCCTGAGTTCTGTGCGAGGGCGGGGGCAGGGGGCTCAGGTGCACCACGTTCCTCCAGCAGGAGGCTTTTGTTCTCGGCAATCATCCTTCTCTCTTCTCCAGCAGCCGGTTTCATCTTATCTTTCAGAGGGAGCGTCTCAACCCCCAATCAACAGTTTTCTCTGCTGCTTGTAAATTGCTCGAACTGAGCCATTTGCCTGGCCCTGGACTGGTGTTCAGGTTTTTGCGAGCTATTGTTTTGGGGTCATCTTGATCTACACGAGTCCAGACGAATTTGGTTTAACTACACCAATCTTCTCCTAAACCTGCCTTCCCAAGCGCCCTCTTCCTACAGCAGAATTGCTAGCTCTGAATGTGGCACCATCCGTCCAGGTGCTTGTAATCATGCTGGCCTCCTCTCTTTCTCTTATTCCCACATCCCACCTGCTGTCAAACCCTGTTGTCTCTACCTGCAAAACACACCCAGGATCTGCCCATTTCTCACTCCCTCCGCTGGTCCAAGCACCATCACTTCTAGCCTAAACCAGCTCATCCCTGGTCTCTCTTTTCCCACCTTGCCTTCCTTAATCTGTTTTCCCAAAGCATCCAAAGAGAATCTGTTAACACCTGGGCGGTGTCCTGTGACACCTGTGCTCACATGCCTCCCCTAGCTCCCATCTCACTCAGAGTAAAAGCCACATTGCCCAGGGGATGCCATCTGCCCTGTCACCTCTATGGCCTGGTCTCCCATGCTCTCTCCTGCTCACTCTGCCTCAGCCACACCACCTAACGGCTGTGCCACCAACACACTGGACCTGTGCCTCAGGGCCTTTGCTTCTGCTTTGCCCAAATGTCACTTTCTCAGGGAGGCCATAATTTCCTTAATTAAATTGAATAATTTAAAAATTTAAATGCAGTTTTAAATCGCTTCTTCTCTTGGACGTCCATGCTTTGTTCTTCTCCATGGCATGTCATCCTTTGACAGACTATATGTTTCCTTGTTTAGTTGCTTACTGTCTGTCTTTGTCACTTGAACATCAGCTCTACAAGGGCAGGGACTTGCGTCTGTTTTGTTCCCTGCCGTAACCCAGTGCCTGTAACATGGTAGTGCTCAATAAATATTTGGTCAAATGATTGATTGAATCACTCTGGCAACCATCTTATGAATGAGGGTTTGAAATTGTTGGTGACTGTTTAAAAAGAAATCTGCATGCTGTGTCTGTTTTGAGGATGCATGAGGGTCCCCCTTTGTCCACAGCTCTCAGAGGCAGTTCACTTGTCAATTTGGTGGCCGAGGGAATGAGTAAACCAATTACTCTTCCCTGTGAATTAAAAGTTCCACTGATTCTGTGTCTACACATTCTTTGAAAATGTCAGTGGGGGTGAGTCATGGGCTGAAGGATTGCTCCACGGAGCTGGTCCCTGAGCCAGCTTGATGACTAAATCTCCCCCATGTGATGTCACTAGAGTCAGAATGACCCCTGACCCTCACCAAAAGGGAAAAGCATTTTCACTGGGGATGCCTGACCTGACTGGGGTGGAGCCAGGCTGGACCTGGGCAGTGTGGCGTAGGTCAAAAGCATGACCTCCAGTGACACTTCTAATGGTCTGACACAGTCCCTCCTCTTCTCTAAGTGTCCTTGTGTGTAAAGTGAGGATACTGTTCATTCATTCAATTTATTGAACACTGAATAGGGGCTGGAGATGTTGAGTGAGACAGACAGACAGGTACCTGTTTTCTAGGAGCTCACAGTTGGTGAGAGAAATAAATGACAAATGAGAAAGGAAAAGAGGACAACACTTGCTCTGTTGAGAATGTCGTGAAGGAACTGAAACAGGATGGGGGAGGAGAGAGCTGGAGGGCCAGCCGTGTGGGGGACCAGAGGCAGTCAGCAGGACAGTTGGGAGCTGCCATCAGGCAGAGACCTAATGGTGAGGAACAAGCCATGTGAAAATCTTGTGAGGGGTGGGGGTGGGGGGAACCAGCAGGGACAAAGCCTCTAGGGCAAGAAACAGCTCTGTGCATTTGAGGACAGAGGCCGGGGTGGCTGGAGGTGAGGGTGGGGGTGGGGGAGAGGGGAGACAGGATAAGTTCAGGGGTGGAGGATGTGGGCACTGGGAGGGCACAGTGAAAAATTTGGGCCATACTCTGTGGACCTACCAAGCACTAAATGCCATGACGTATAAAGAGCACAAAGGCAGGAAAGGTGAGTCCTTCCTTATGATGAGTCTTGGCTGATGGGGCTCAGAGCACTGCTGGAGTGGGAAGGCCCCCTGGTTGGCTTTCCCTGAACTGCCTTGAGCCTGCAGACATTCCCAGAAGAAAATCAGGAGGTCTAGGGCAGTGCCATACTGGGGAACCAGAGACAGAACCTGGAGTGGGTGCAGGGTGGCTGACTGAGCCCGGGTCACCTCCAGCCTGGGCCACACTGAACCCTTCGTTACCATTGAACAATAGTCTCTGAAGAAAGCTGACATTCTCCGCCTTTCTGATTTTCTGTTTCACAGAGGATCCGCCCGATGCTGCTGTTCCAGTACCAGGAGAGGGCGCTAAATTGCCTTGGAAAAATCTTTTATCATTATGTACTCTTGTACTTTTAAAATAAAGGAACATTCTTTAAATCAACTTTGTAAAAATTGAAAACATACTTTAGCCTCATTTAAGCAATTATATCCATGAAGTCACAGGTTTGCTGTACTGGTTTAATCTTTTCCCTAACATACATGAAAATAAATGCATCTCAGCCATCACAACAGTAGCGATCCTTTATCAGTCACTTCCTGTGCTTATAAACATGGCTTCATTTAATTCACACAATCTTACAAGGTAAGTCCCCTTAGTATCCCTGCTTTACAGATGAGGAAACTGAGCCAGAGGCTACCTGACTTGCTCTGGGTCCCACTGTGGCTTTCAGGTTTATACAAGGTACCTGGGGGTAGTTAAACTCATAGGAACAGAAGGTTGAATGCTGGTTATCAGGGGCTGTGGGTGGGCTGGGGCACAACTGGGGAGCTGTTCTTCACTGGGTACAGACCTTGAGTTTTGCAAGATGCAAAAGCTCTGAAGATCTGTTGCACAACAATGTGAATATACTTAATGTGAATAAACTGTGCACATAAAAACAGTTCAGATGGTGAATTTTATGGTATGTGGCTTTTTAAAACCACAATTACAATTTTTTTTAAAAAAGTGGACAGAATATAATTTTTTCTTATTCAAGGTCCAGCCACTTAGATATTTACTCCAACACAAAATAAATGTTCAAGGACAGTGGGAAGAAAGGTGTGTGTGGTGGATCCCCTCAGCACAGTGTCCCAGGGGAAGCACAGAGACTGAGGGCCTCTCTGTCGACCTTGCGACAGCTGTGGTCCCCTGGTGTCACTCCAAAGGCCCTTTACTGGAAGAGGATTTTGAGTAGGGCGGACCATGAACTTCACATACTATGGCTTTTTTTTTTTTTTTGAAGGATATAGTCACTTTATCTTTATTGATTTATTTATCTTTTCCAAACAAATGTAATGAGACTCTACTAAATGTTGTGGCTTCAAGGATTAAGCCTCAGATTTATTAAGCCTCACTGTCCAAATGTGAACTTCTGAAAAAGAGATGTTTGAGATGTTTTTTTTTAATCCAAACAGTACAAAAAGATGAAGAGTAAAATATAAGTATCCTCCCTACCCCAGCTCTCAGACCCCCAGTTCCCTTGCCTAGAGCATCCATGGTTATCAGCGTCCTGTCTAGCATCTTCTTCCGAGATGGTACGTGTGTGCACAAGCAGTGACAGAAAAACACCCTTCTCTTAAATACTCGTGTGACCATAATACACACCCTTTCCACGCAGTGCTTTTTTCACTCAACAGTGTCCTTTTGAGAGTGTTCTAGATGGGTATGTGTAGATAACCTAGTTCTTTTAAACAGCTCGATTACTGTTCTATGCTATGCATGTACTACAATTGAATCAACCAGTCTCCTTAGATGAAGAGGCTCTTCATCTTTTTTTGTACCATACTTCCCTTTGGTTTCCATTGATAAAGTCAATGGACATCTCAGAAAAAGTGTTTTTATGTGCATAAGTTAAAATACATAGAAACACAAGGGAAATGAATTATGTGGAAATATGTATCTATCCATGGACACTCTAGGAGTCTGTGGAACCTGGGATAAAGACCCCTAACTGGTTTCTAGTCTTTTTTTTTTTTTTTCTACTGCAAACTGCTTCAGTGAACATCTAGGTACATATACCTACTTATTTCTGTGAAAGAACTTTCTAGAAGTGGAATTGCTGGGGCAAAGATCTCAGTCTTCCATGAAAAGTACTGTCTTTATATTAAAAAGGAGTATTTATAAGAGTAACACTAGTCCCAAAGGGTGGTAGTGAGGGTCGAATTGTTACTGAGTCCAAGCTCGTACTGCTCACTGCACAACAGGTCAGCAAATCGAGAGAGGAGTTGTTGGGGCAGGGAGTAGTGACTTTATTCCAAAAGCCTTCCTTATGATGTGACACGGAGGAACCAGGTGGGCAGGTGCGGGATGGCTTATTTATAAAGGGTGGCCAGGGCAAACCTACACAGGGGGTAGTGTTTGAGTTTAAGGACTGAAGAATGAGAAATAGCCAGACATGTGAAGATCGGGGGAAAGACTGTATTTTTCTAATGATTACATTATCCAGGTTTTGTGGACTAACTTCTAATCTGAGGTTGAAACCATGAAACTATTGCGGAGAGAGCCCACCAAATGCCTACACGACTTGGAACTCGTTAGAGACACCCTGAATGATTTCCTCCTGCCAGTATGGAAGGGCCTAGGAGAACATGGGAAAGAAAGGGGAGCCTTGGAGAGAACTATTTCCAGATGCAGAGATATTTTAGGTATTTTAGATATCTTACCTCCTTTATGGAACTTCACAGACCTGGGTATTCCAAGCTGGGTCAGTGTGAAGAGCCGTCTTGACTTCAGGTTGTAGTGCTTAGAAGGGCCAGCAGGTGGGGGTGAAGGACAAGGAACAGACAGCACTTTGCAGCCTCCAGACCATAGAAACTCAGGTTGAGCCAATCACCCCCTGAGTCTAGTTCAGGAGTATAGAGTATAGGAATGCCAGCTTCGGATACATTAATATGGCTGAGTGCATGGGAGCTCCAAAGGAGGGAAATATATTTATGTAGCACCTGTTACGGGCCAAGGAAACTCAAAGTTCATTTGCAGGCAAACCCTTCCTCCCACCCTCCTTCCTACTGCTATGTGAATCAGGGGTCACGCAGGGAACATTAATGAGTGGAAAAGGTCTGGGATGTGAGAAAGACATGCTCTTTCATAATGTTTTTCATTTCCCCACTTTGGGTAGGCATCATAAGCACAGAGAAACATTTTTCCATTATAAGAAACATTACATCCCCAAGGAACAGTGACAGACACTCTGGCTGGAGGTCAGGCTGTGACTGGTCTGCCTATTGTTGGTGGGGACTCTGAGCCAACGGACAGCACACCCCCATCTAAAGGGGATGGCTGTTACTCAGCTGCACCAGTGGCTGCTTGGTGGGAATACAGGTCTGTAGCTGCCAGAGGTTCAAATCTTGCTGAGAAGCCAGAAATCTAGATTTTTAATGTAAAAGCTCCAGGTATTAAAATGTTGACACATAATACAACAGGTGGTCTAAACAAAATGCTTCTGTTGGCTAACTGCAGTCTCCAAGCTACCAGTTTTCCTCCTCTGGAAAAAGTTGCTACTGGTCTCTGGACTGGTATGAAGCCCAAGTGTGTGGAGACTTTCTGTCCATCACCTCGTGTCACCATCATCTGCTCTATGAAGTGGCCGTGCTGAGGATGCTGAGGTGTTAAGCCACTGCCCTGGGGGTCGCTCATTAGTAAGAGGCAAAGCAGGGTCTGAAGCCAGACCACACTGCCCTCTTCAGAAGTCAGTGACCAGGAAATATGGAAATCACTCTCTCAAAATTGGTCTGTCATAGCAGCCCTGTCGACAATAGCCGAAGGGTGGAAACCACCCTAATGTCCATCAGCTGATGAAAGATAAGTAAGTGGGTCTCTCCACACAATGGAATATTGCCCGGCCATGAAAGAACGGAGAACTGACACAGGCTACACCAGGAAGACATTATGTCACGTGAAAGAAGCCAGACGCAAAAGATGAAATATTGCGTGATTCCATTTATGTGGAACGTCCGGAGCTGGCAAACCCATGGAGCCAGAAAGCAGATTAGTGGTTGCCAGGGGCTGGGAGGAGGGGGAACGGGGTGTGACCGCTCAGTGAGTACGGGGTTTCTGTTTGGGGGGATGAAAATGTTCCAGAACCAGATAGCAGTAACAATGGTTGCACAACACTGTGAACGAACTAAATGTCACTAATGGTAAATCTTATGTGTATTTTACCACAATAAAAAGAGAAAGAGGTTATTGAGGGTGGGGGAATCTGCCTGTGGGCCCCCTCCCCTCCCTCCTCTCGTACTGAGATGGCATCTGTTCCAGGCTCAGTTCTGCATTCTCTCCAGGCACGAGCTTCTTTAAGCGCGGTTGCACAGCCATGAAGCATAGACGATGCGTCTCAAGGTTTACCGTGCACACCAATAACCCGGAGCTCTTATGAAAATGCAGCTTTTGATGCGGTTGGTCTGAGTAGGGCCTGAGAGTCTGCATTTCTACAGGCTCCCAGGTGAGGCTGATGCTCTAGGTCCTTGGAACTGAGGGTTCATTAAGAATGGGTAAGTTAGGCACAGAGAGCTTAAGGACCTCGGCCACGTCCTCCACCTCATAAGTGGCCAAGCTGACAATTTTTTTTTAACTCACTCAGGTCAACTACACCTTATGAGAGGTGGGGAGGCCACCAATGGATGCTAAGGGTTTAGCTAACTGTTGTCTTACTTTGTTTTGAGTCAAGTGTTTTTTCCTGAGGGTGCAGTTAGCATTCAGATGAGAAAAAAATAGTCCATCTTTATTGCACTAACCTCTAACCGAAGCTTAGCATTTTCTCCCACCGTGAGTGCAGCAGCAGACCTCCAGAGTGTTAGCTCTGCCCGTGACCTAGGATGGAGTTCAGGACACATGAAGGAATTCAAGACATGCCACCTCCAAATGTGCTGCTTTGTCATATTGGTTATTTTGAGCGTAAAAAACAGCAAGTGCAAAAAGGTCTCTCTGACCTCCACTTTTTTTGCCCTGAAAGCAGGAGACGGACTCTTCTGTGAAAGACGCCCTCTTTGTACCAGGAGGAAACGAACGGTCTTATCACCAGAGTCGGGGAGCTAAGGTCGAGAAAAAATTTGTACAAACAGACCTTGATAAGATAACTCACCTTCCTTCAGTCTTCCCAGACTTTTAGTTAATTTTTCATGATTACTACTCTTCGTCCAACCTAGTATATAAGCACTCAGGCCTAGCCACTTCTTTGGGTCTCCATTTCCTTAGGAGGAAATGTCACAGTAAACTTTATTAAATACATTTTTTATGCTTTTCTCTTCTTGATCAGCTGAGAACCTAGAATGGTAGCAGGAAAAAGCTTTTTTCCCCCCTTTCCTACAACTACACCACTGATAAAATCCCAGATGTTTCCACATGACATTGTACTTTCTGCAGGGATCTTGAAATACTGTTTATGCTTCTCAGTATCTCCAGATTGTGGCAATTATTAGAACCACTGCTATATCTTATTAATTAATGGATTAATAAAGAAGCTTACTTATTACTGAACCACCTATTTGTTTTAAAGAATATTTTGATAACTGTATTTCAGTCTGATAGGTTTCCGTTGCAATCCTGTACATTTTATTTTATGCACTGAAAACCATTGTTCTGAGCAGGTACCCATGACCCCTGTCTTACATGTTCTGTCTTATTTAACTTTCAAAACAGTTTTTTTGAGGTTGATGCTGTTATTAGCACCCCTTTTTTTGTAGAGGAGGATACTGAGTCTCAGATAGTATCAAGGTCAAGGTCACCCATCTAGAAAGTTAGAGCCTGGATTTGAACGAGGCCATGGAAGTGCTGGTGTTAATGGCTGAACCTGTTTAGAAAGATTCTCCTAAGGCAGCACCCAGGCACGGAGCAGGCACCTGGAGGAATTCTGAGCAGTCCCTGCCTCTTCCTGGCCTTCTCTGGGCAGCTGCATCTATTGGAGGATCATTGTCACATTCCTGTGCCCTGGCTGCAGGGGACGCTGGGAAAGTGAGTCCAACAGTGGGAGGCTGGCTCTGCACCATAAAGCTGGGGAGTCCTTGAAGCTGGAAGGAAGCTCAGAAGACAAAAACAAAACAAAATTCACTACAGACCCTAGCTATAAATCTGGCAGCCCAGAGGCTGCAAACTTTTGGCAGCCCACAGGCTATGAGCTGTGGTTGGCAGATAATAGTAATTACAGCAATACTAATTGAATGTTTAACATGAGCCAAGCAATATTCCAAACCCTTTACATGCAGTAACTTATTTTATCCTCACGACTATCCTGAGAGATAAGTATTATCATTAGCATACCCATTTTACAGAGGAGGAAACTGAGGCTCAGAAAGGGGGAAGCTGCTCCCTCTGAATCACCTGTAATGCCATCCACTGACCGTGCCTTCACTTTGAGCGGGTCATGTATTCTCCAAGCCCTGTCACCCTCTGTTATCTGATTCTGCTCCTAGTTTCTACATGCAGGCTACAGGGCTGGTTTTACATTTCCGTTTTCCCAACCCTGCCCTATTCGCTGACATTTTGGGGCTAGAGATGAAGGGAGAAGTGTCTTTCAGATTCAGTTGAGTGGCTCTTGGCCAGACTCTCTGGTATTGGGCCCACGAAGCTGTAATTTTTAAAAGCTCCCAGAAGATTCTAGGGTGAGCAGGGCTGAGAACCTCTGGATAGCTTAAGGAAGAATCTTAGGGCAGCTGGGTGTGATGAGTCCTGGTTACACTCTGTCCGTTCACCGGAGTGGCTGTGCCTCTTGGCAAATGTGCACTGAGTAGGGGTCAAGGTAGGCGCTGGGATGTAGCAGCGAAGGGCAGCAGAGGCAGCAGCTCACAGGGAAATGCAGACTCTGATTCCACAGGTCTGAGCGGGGCCTGAGAATCTGCATTTCTAGCAGGCTTCCAGGGGACACGGGTGCCACTGGTCCACGGACCACCATTTGAGTAGCAAGTGTTCAGAACACAATCTGGCTCACTGTAAACCAGCTACTTTGGACCACAATTAGGAGAGAGAGGCTACAATCACCCAAAAGGCACGTCTGTATTTCCCGAGGCAAAGGCAACCCAGTCCCCTCTCTACTGGATTTGTCCAGGCCCCAGGTTTGTAGCAAAAACTAGCTGCTGAGTATTTTTGTTTGTTTCTTTAAAATCGAACCCACACCTCTCACAGACAGCACCCATCACAGGCACTGTCTATTTGGTTGGCTTTCCAATTATTTGGTCCCTCCTGCTTGGGTGCAGTGGGGTCGCATTTTGTGTCATTCTCTCCCCCACCTCCTCCTTTTTTCTCTCACACTTTTCACTCCACAGCAGCCCGGGTCAGTAGGCAAATGAAAGCAGTCCCCTGGAAGACGAGAACTCTTGCTGGGCAGCCTGTTGGGAAGATTAAAATAAAGATTTTTTTTCTCTCTTCGTTTCCTGAGCAAGTAAAGGCAGGTTTGTTGAAATTGCTGGCAGGGACAACACTGACCTTTGAACTTCCAGGAATGCTTTTTTGAAGAGCAAGACTCTCTGGTACGGCACCCCCATTGCCTCTGCTCCCTCTTGCCGCTGCTCCGGTAGAATGGCTCTGGGGCTGGGCAGTTCAGCATGGTGGGGCCTGGGTGCCGGTAACTCTGGCCAGTTTCTTATCCTGGCTGTAAAACAGGGTTAGTGACTGTGCCTGCTGAGCTGCTAGCCCTGGGAGGCTGACTGTGAGGGACAGCATCCTTTGGGCATCTTGTCTTCAGGCTTCAGGTTGGGTTTGCAGGGGGAGGTACCAGCAGAAGAGAGATGGTGAGGGATTTATGACCTGTTCCCGCCTCATTTGGGCAGCAGGTGTGCATTTCTCTCTGATCACAGCTCCTTCCAGGTAGATGCCTCTACAGCTCCAGGCCTGGGATGTTTGCCAATGACTAACTCATGGCTTCTCAGCTGCAAATTCACCCTTCAATACCTGCTCTGCCATGATGGAGAGTTCCTTTTAAGCATCTCTCCTTTGTGGTGAGTGCAATGTTCATCCTTCTCAGTAGAGGACACTAGAGGGACACTGCTGGCTCTGCTTCTGTTTCATCCCTCATTTGCTTTCAGCTCAGGAGATGGAGCACTTCTCCAGGACCCGGCCAGTCCGAGCAGGGCCTCCTCATGGCCTCGCTGATGGGCGCGGGGATGGGCACGTTGTCCAGGCTACCAATCGCAGCGAACCTCAGGACCGATGGCAGGAACGACTGCAGTGATACCTTGCTCTTTCCTGTTGGGCTTGAACTTGAGAAGACACAAGGCGCTGGGCTGCTGCAGCCATGTTGTCACCAGGAAGGGAGAGTCTTGAACTGCCAGGTAGAACAGCAGAGGGTTCACCACGAGGAACGTGAGAATGAAGCTGACAAGGTGGAGACTGTGAGGTGGGGGAGAAGCAGGCTCCTCATGACATTGAGCTGTGCTGTGACCTTGGGACTCTTCAGTGATGTAAGCCTATAAATGTCCTTTCCACATTCCTTCCACCCCCTCCTTAAGCCAGTTTGAGTTGGATTTTCTGCTATTTAGAAACATAGTAATTCTGTCTGATATAATATCCGTTTCAATTGTTCACAAAATGGAAAGAAAAATTCCTAGATACCTGCTCTTTGCCAGGCACTTTACTGCATGATCTCATTCAATCCTCCACCCCAGCCCTTGTTGTGAAGGAAGGAAGGTGTTATCATTATCCCCATTTTCCAGATGATGAGAACAGTGCTCAGAGAAGGTAGGTAACCAGCTCAAGGCCACCCAGCTAGTCAGTGATGGAGGCAGGCGATGGACCCAGCACAGTGGAAGCCACTCGTCCACCTTCTCAAGTGGTCAGAGCCGTGCGTCAAAGCAGAGGGATACACACTGGCCGATGAGGAGGGCAGGGGCGAAATCCGGATCCCCGAGTAACTGTACGACAGTGCAGCTCCCCCACATTCATTCCCTAACTGCTAATGAAGAGCTCTCCAAACTGCAGTTCTGCCAAGTCTGTTGGAACAGAGCAGGAACTTGCATTTGTAATTAGCAGCCGCCGCTGTGCAGGCAAATGAGAAATGTGTAAAAGTCCCTTGAAATGTTATAAAAAAAAAATCAGGCAAAAGCATACTTCCATTATCTTGTGTGTGGCATTAATTTATCAGACCGTTTTCATCGTTGCTGGTTGAGTTTTGGGGGAATCATTAACTATTTACTGAGCCCCGACTATGGACCAGATTCTGTTCTTGGTGTTTTGTATTATTATTTCATTTAATCCTCATGTCATCCAGGTATGGTGGGTGTTGCTGCTCTTTTTTTTTTTTTTTTTTTCCACAGAGGATGAACTAGATGTCCAGCAACTTGCCCAGGGACACAGAGCAAGGCAGTGGCTTGTTAGGGAATCAAACTCAAGATTCTCTAGCTCCAGTGCCCAAATTCCTTCTGTTTGTCCTGGGACTTGCAACACTTCCTGCTACTTGAGGTTGTCCCACTTATGTAATCGTATGTGTCTATTTGGTGTGCTTCAAATTAAGAGACCTGTGGACTGATCCCTCTGAAGACTGGTGTGCCTGGCTGGCTAGTGTGCTGCATGCAACTTTAAGATGCTCTTATCATTAAAGGTGACTTGATAGATGCTAAACTTCACAGGACCCTTCCTGGGCTTCTAATTCAAGTTCAGCTATGTATCAGTCAGTTAAAATAACAGAAACATTGCTGGAGCACATGAACCGGAAGTCCAGGGGAAGGGTGAGTTCAGCAGCTTGACGATGCTCTTTGCATCTTTCAGATCCACCCTCCTTGGAACACTGGGTTTCCTTCTTCCAACTTGCCGTTCCCTGGTTCCCGGGTCATGAGTCCCGCTGCCCGGCTTCAGCACCTGCTGTCTGGTGTTGGGCCCCCTAGAAGCAGGGGGCAGAGATGGGGGCTGAGGTGCATGTGATTTATTGAGCTGTGGTCTCAGGAAGAGGAAAGCCGAACTGGGTACAGGGTGGGGGAAAAGGTAAGCAAAGATGTGGTTTTGGCAGGAGTTTACTTCTGCCTGATCCCCCAGGGAGCTTTGAGGCATGAGCAGCATCACAGAACAAGTTCCACCTTGAGGCAAGGGGCTGAGGAGGACTTGACCCCTGTGTCAGCTCGACAGGGGCTGTGAGCTGGCTTGGTCGGGGAGGGGTGTAACTGCACAGGAATCTCCAGGTTCCCTGGAGAGGGGGCTGCTGCGAGTTACGACATCACAAGCATCTGGGGGCTGGGTGCACGGGGCAGGACACCGATAGCGTCTTCTACCCAGGTCCTCACACAACAGCATTCAGGGCAGAAGGGAGGAAAGGGGAGAAAAGAGCTTTCTCTTATCAGAGGGAAAATGTCCCCGGCATCCTGGGGCAGACTTCCTCTGGGGTCTCGCTGATCAGGCCTGGGTCATGCGCCCACCTCTGCTGACTCATCGGCAAAAGGCGATGGAAGTACCTTGGCCGGCGTAAACCCTGGGACTGGGCAAGCTGCTGGTGGGGAGGATGGGGAACGACTTTCACGTGGGCAACCAGCAGTGTCTGCTCCCCAGCTCCAGGGCCACTGTGAAGTCCAAATGCAGATCACAACTTTGCAGCCACGAGTGATTGTTACTTGTTTCCCTTCTGGATCTTTCCTCAGTCCCTGCAGGCAAGTACGTTAGGTCTCCTGAACGGAGGTGAGGCCACCTTCCCAGGCCCTGTGCTGAAATTCTGGGCAATCGCGGGCTCTGCCCTTGGGGTGCGGAAGGGGCTGGAGGGCCCACTCCAAGTAAATCCTCATGTTTGGGATGTGCTTCCAGCAGGGCCTCCCACTTTATTCTCCTCTGAAAGCAAAGCACAGCCCGGCAGCCCCGGGTAGGGTGAGACTGAGCGGCTGAAGGGTGCAGAATGAAGGTGTTGCTTGGCTCCTGCCAGGTCCTCTCCCTTCCCCCACAGCTGTCCCCGGAAACCTTGGCTGACTTTCACTGCTGAGTAATTTTTATGCCTGTTCCAAAAGGCCCCTGAGATTCTAAAGTGAGGCATTTCCCATTTAATCATCTTTAGGGAGAAAGGCTTCTGTCTACTTAGCAACGATTTCGCTAAATGGGGTCAGGTACCCACCTCCGTGGGCTTGTTGTTATTAAATGGACTTGTCATTTACAGAATGATTCTCAGGCCTTCTTTTCGTGGCCCTGTGTATATATAATAATGAACGAGGTAGAACACCAAGGGGTACCAAGTACCCCAGACCAGGGATGCGGTTCTTTTCTCTCCTCCTTTCCCCGACTGTTTTTAAAGGCAAGGCCAGTTGGTGGCTTTACACTTACTACAACAAATTTATTTCTTTGGCCTTTTACAGGTCATTTGAGTTAGTGGCATGTTCTTTTCAGAAAATGAAGTGAAAGAAATATTTCGGGCTCTTTCACGTTTTCAAACAAACGCCCACAGTACCTTTTCATACATTTAATTAAGAAATACATGTTAAACAATAAGGTCCTACTGTGTAGCACAGGGCACTATATTCTACATCTTATAACAGCCTGTAATGAAAAAGAACACGAAAAGGAATATACACACATATATATAACTGATTCACTATGCTGTACACCAGAAATTAATACAACATCGTAAACTGACTACACTTCAATAAAAAAAAGATATTAAAAAGTCAGTGCTCACCTTTTTGTATTTAAACATTAGAAATGATCCCAGCCAAAACGAAAACCAAATACATGGTTGGAAGCCTGAACTCACATGGCAGAGGTGGTTTCTAAGCAGAAGTCACCAAGTGACCAGGGCGGGGGGAGGGGCGGGTTATTTACCTGCCATAATTGTGGTGTCAGTTTATAGGAATGGATTTTAACGAGAGTCATGCCACTGTCTTACGAACAAACAGGGCTGATGTGTGTATGTATTTTGTAGGACTCTGTATAGAAGTAAGGGATTCACAGATCTGTTGATTTGGCAAATTTGCCAGGTGCTGTTGTAGCTGGAGCCGCAGCTGTGCAGGTCCCTGCCCTCATGGAGCTGACCATCTAGCGGAGAGAGGAAGCCCATGAGCATTACACGCATAATGTGTCAGGTGATCATAAAGGTCTGAGAGGAGGATGAAGCAGGTTAAGGGGCTGGGGCTCTTAAAATACAGAATTTATTATTATGCAGGTGTGGCGAGGCCAACAGATCAGGAGACAACTGCCCCTGAAAAGACAGTTAGTTATACTCACAGCTCCCACGAGGAGGGGGCACGTGGGGAAGAACCAGGGCGGGTCAGGGACAGGGGGCTGTGAGCAATAGCCTTTATTGTGGTTTTCGAGGGAGGAGTGGGTAAGGCAGGCTAAGAAGGCTTAGGTTTGGCTAGTTTGAAAAATTTCAGGGGGCCCTGGGGCACTAGGCTGTCCCTGTTTGTCTGACGTGCCCTGGGGTGGTTAGGGCAGGTGGACAGTGGCCTGGTGTGTGAGAGTCTGAAGAAGGAGGTAGAGGATGGTGGGTGTGGAGGGTGTGGGGTCTGCATGGGTTGGCTTGCATTTGAAAAGCACGCTTGTGGGTGAGTTGTTTACCATCCCTAGGAACTGGCCGTCCCCGGGAGGGACAGTCCCTCCAAGGTCTGCAGGCCCCAGATATCAAAGCGTCAGAACACAGAAAACAAAAGCCATGGTTAATGTACTGGGGGCACGCTAGGAGTGTGGTCCGTACACAGGCTGCGGGGAGTAGGGCAGATTTGGCCTCTCTGTTTACATGACATTTGGGTAAAGACCCTAATGAAGAGAGGGAGCAAGTGGATATATCTTAGGGAAGAGTCTTCCGGGCAGCGGAAACATCAAGTGCAAAGGCCCTGTGGTGGGACTGTATTCGGTCTGTTCATTGAATACAGAGGTTGGCCTAGCTGAAAGGAGAGATGAGGAGGAGACAAAGAGACCAGGTCAGGGAGATGGGGCCGGGAGAGACTCTGGCTTTGACCGAGGGGGATGGAACGTCACCAGGTTGGGGGAGGGCCACTCTGAGCTGAGGATGAGTGTGATCTGACTTGTGTTCCAAGACGGTCCCTCTGCTGCTGTGCCGAGGACAGATGGGAGGGGAGGCAGGAGAGCAGGGAAGCCAAGGAGGAGGCTCCAGCAACAGTCCACATTGGAGAGGATGAGGGCTGGACCACTGGAGGAGGTTAAGTGGTCAGAGCCTCGATATAAGCTAGCAGGACTGGGTGGAGAGCAGTTTGAGAGAGAGGGAGTTAGGCAAACTGGTGCTACGAGGAAGACTGTTTATTTTTTCTGGAGGAAAACATATATGAAGCCATTTTAGCAAACGCAGATCAGAGTGAACATTTTGTTTTCTTTTGCTGATGTCTTCCTCGATTCTCCGACGGCTCCCTGGGCCTGCACCCCCATCATCCCATGTGGGCAGAAATATTTAGTCTCATGTCTATTTCTCCATTAAGTAATCAGTACCTCTGGGGCAGGGACTGAGTCCAGTTCTGTTGTTTCTTTTGTTTTTTGTGCCCCCAGCTGCTCTGAGAGGGCTTGGTTCAGAGCAAGGTCTCTGGAAATGTTTGCTCAAAGAGTGTCTACTTTGCAGACCTGAATTTTCTCCCTGGGAGGAAGGATGCTCCTCAAGGGGACACGCTTCTGAGCCCACAGGCTCCCTCCACAGCTGGGGAAACATCTGGGTCTTCCCTGCTCTGGGCTTCGCACTGGCTGTCCCCTCTGCTTGGAGGGCCCCCTCCCCCTCCTCCAGGCCCCCATTTAAATGTCACCTCCTCAGAAAGTCCTTCCCTGACTCTCTTCAGTGGCTGCACTCCACCGCGCCCTCTGGCCTTCCCAAACCCCCACTGTAAGTCTTAGGGAAGCGCTGAGATCACCGGAGAAGGGGGATGACCACGTGCCCTAAAAAATAAAACAAACTTGGGAAAGGTCTGCTTTGCTGTTTCACCTAGAGCAATGCTTTTCACTCACCATCCCGGGCTATGAGGAGTCAGCTGCCTGTACCAGGGTCAACGGGGAGGCCCCACGGGTGCAGGGGGAGGAATGGTGCCCCCACACTTCAATCAGAACAGCCTTGATGTGATCCGATGTATAGCTGGGCTTCTGCATCGGACTTCATATTGCTTAAAAAACAGTGGAAATGCCACAATGGTCAAGTTGAAGATGGACCTCGTGCATGCTAAGCATGCGCTCTACCACTCAGCTATACCCTCCCTTCTCAAGGGAGGTCTTGAGAGGTGCCCACATCTGGGCCCCTACCTTGGCAACAAGCGGTGACTGGAATCTGGACAAGATGCCATAAACTTGGACTCTCAGTGACCTCAGCTCCTCCTCTGCCTTCAGTGTGGTGGGGCAGGGCTCCCCTCCCAGCACAGCCGTTCAGGGCTCCCTCCTCCACCCCAAAGGGTATTTGCCTTCCACTTCCTTGAGTTTTAAAGGCTCCATTAGAAACTTCTTTGTGTGTCACATTTCTGTCCGTTTATCATTTTCAATTGCCTCTTGTCTCTCTTAGCCACTTGGAAGGGGAGAAAAGGGCGTTCCATAAATCTAAGGTGTTATTATCGTGACGGCTCTGACACCCACTGGGGAACGGAGAGCTAATTAGTCAGAGAACTTACTTTTCAGGCATGAGTCACTGGAAACAGGTGTCAGGGGAGCCTTTAATGAGGCCCTCGTGACTCTGATGCTATTTCCACTCTGCATCACCTCGTGTATCCTGTACAGAGGGGGCCCCGCCTCCCCCCAGAGAGAAATGGAAAGAGAAAGGTACTCGGAATCTCTGGTGCCCCAAGTTAAAAGCGAAAGCCTTTCTACCTTCTGGTCCTTTTACTTGTTTCCCTTTGTTCTTTCACTCATCCCACCAAGGTTTGAGTACCTACCGGGTGCCAGGCACTGAGCTAGGTGCTGGGAGTCAGCCATGAGCTGTGTGGCTGAGCCCCTGCCAGGACAGCACGGAGCTCCTTGGGCAGGAGATGGACCATGAGTCAGTAGCAGAGAAATAAAAGCAATTTCAGGGCTCATCAGTGGATGGAGAAGACAAGCTGGGACAGAGAGCGGTGGTGGGGGTGCTGGAGCGGATTCTATACAGAGGTGGTCACGAGGGGATGGGAAGGAGCCCGCCACGCTGGGTTCTGTGGGAAGGGTGTTTCCGGCAGGCGGATCTGACTGTGTGACGCCCCGGGGTGGGAATGGGCTGGGTGCATCAGAAGGGCGGTGAAGGGCTGGGTGCATCAGAAGGGCAGTTCGGAGGTCAGCGTGGCTGCGTGGAGTGAGTAAGAGAGAGACAGGTGGGAGATGGGGCTGGAGAGGGGGGCAGGCCCAGGCCTGGGCGTTTGGGTTTTATTCTCAGTGTGACGGATGCCGCTGTGGGCTTAGGCAGGGCCGAGAGGGGGTCAGATTTGTTTTACAGCTTGCTTTGTGCAGCCGGCTGAGAGGAGGGGCCTGGGCCGGGACGGAGACAGCAGGGGGCTGGGATGAAGAAGAAAGCAGTGCTGCTGTATCTGAGGGTGAGGATGGGCGTGGGGGTGAGGCAAGCTCCCCAGACTGGCACAGAGGGGTTCTGATCCCTGCGAGCTGGTAAATCTGGTGGGCTGGCCTGGGGTTCCCTCTCTACCACACTTTACCCACACTACACGAGGTCTGGAGGTGCTCCTGGTCGGGAGTGTGCTCTGGAGGTCTTTGGGCGGCGCAGGGAGGCCTTTGGGGGCTTCAGACTGTGCTCTCTGACGGCCCAGGGCACTGTGGTCCACCCTCCCAAAGCATCAACCTAATGTAATCTAGGTTTACATTTAGGTGAATGTAAATGGTAAATGGTTTCAAGCATTTTTTTCCCCAAATATTAAAATGAATGTGGAGTAGAATAAAAAAATCCACACTACTCTTTTTTTTTTTTTTTTTTAAAGATATAGTTAACTGATTTCACCTTTGAGTCAGCAATGCTGACTTGGTGTCCACTTGGCTGTTAGGGGTGCCTTGGGGGAAAAGTTTGAGATACAGGCCTTAAGGTGCAAAAGAGGACAGCGGATGGGAGAGACGGGACAGGGCTAAAGAGAGGCCCAGAGGCGAGAGGAATCAGAGAAAGAAGAACAAGGGACTGCAGTATTTAGCAGCAATTTCCCCAGAGGTCTCTGCCCTCTCTCTTTTCCTCCATCCCCACCAGGCGTGAAGGACCCAAGGAAACAGGCCCTTTTACTTCTGGTACCCACACTGGCTGGCCTTGCAGGGAGGTGCAGTTTCCTCTCCTAAGAGAGCCCCATGGAAGGCTTTTTCTTTCTGTTTCACCAGCTTTCTTTAATTGAACATGGTCCACACTCAAGACAGACGTGCAGCTGCTGCCGTTGTGTTTTCTCTCCAGGCAGCCCCACGGAGCAAGTCTCTGCTGGGCAAGTTATTTACATGGCGGGAAGAACAAGCCATCTCCTTATGAGGGAAACAGGTATGGGGGCTGGGGCGGGCAGAGGGGCCGTCAGGGCTGTGTGCTGGGCTTCACTTCTGGGCACAGAGGACCAGGGACCCCCTGTGGATGGTGGGGCATCCTCCCTGGGGTGTGGCTTGGTCCCTCCTATGCCAGGGCTGTGCTCCGAAGCAGCACGTGCCTTTGAAGGCTTCGGTAGTGATGGCGATGGCTTCAGGCCACAGAGGGCAGGCAGGGCTGGGGGGCGTCCTGGTTGTGGTGGGGTGTGTCGTCTGGGCTCAGTTGTTGTCTCTGGTGTCCGAGGAGGCACTTCCAAACAAGATGTCACTGTCGTGGGACATGCTGCTCAGCTGCGACTTGGTTTTGATGAGGAACTGGGTCCTCCGGAACATCACCCTCTCTTGCTCCTGCTTGAGCTCCAGGTAGGAGCGGGAGAAGGTGTGGAAGATGGAGGTCACAGGGAAGGCCATGAGGAGGATGCCGCTGAGGATGCTGCTGAGCGCCACCACCTGGCCGGGCGTGCTCCGGGGTACCATGTCTCCATAGCCCACAGTTGTCATGGTGATGACGGCCCACCAGTAGCAGGCAGGGATGCTGGTGAACTCAGGGCTATCGGCCATCTCGTTCTCGATGACGTAGAGGAGCGGGGCAAAGAGGGCGATGGCCACGCAGAGGAAGAGCAGCAGGAGCCCGAACTCACGGGTGCAGCGGCGGGCTGTGAGCCCCAGCGTCTGCAGCCCCAGGGAGTGGCGGGCCAGGCGCATGACATACAGGATGCGCAGCGCCCGCAGGACCCGCAGCACCAGCCCCACCTTGTCCAGGTAGCTGTTGCCCGTGCCGGGCTTGCGGCGGCCCGCGGCGGCGCCGTCCACCAGCAGCGTGATGTAGTAGGGCAGGATGGCCACCATGTCGATCAGCGTCAGCGGGCTCCGCAGGAAGGCAAACTTGCTGGGCGCCTGGATGAGCCGTAGGAGGAACTCGAGGGAGAACCAGCCTACGCACACGGACTCCACGATGAAGATGTTGTGGCACATCTGGGAGCACTGGCCCTGGGACAGAGGGGAGAGGTCACAGGAGAGGTCAGCATGGAGCTCTGTCCTGGGTGGGGTGCTGGGCTACCTGGGTGAAAGGTGGTCTGGGCACGATGCCTGTCTCAGCCTGTCCCTGCCCTGCAGCAATGGGTCCTCTCTCTCTAGTTATGCTCGCTCCCTGGGTGATCCTGTCCAGTCCAGGGCCTGAAGCACCATCTTGACACTGACCACTTCTAACCTCTCTCCAGCCCAGACCTCGACCCTGAACTCCACACCCCAGACAGGCTGCCTCCGGGGGTGTCTGATAGGTATCTCAAACTCATTGTGTCCCCAAAATGGCTCCTGATTTCTTTCTGTTTAACATTAATTTTTATTGAGATGTGATTGACATATAACACAGTGTACAAATTTTAGGTGTACAACTAGTTGATTTGATACATTTATATATTGCAACATGATTATCACACAGCATTGGCTAATGCCTCTATCACATCACATGATTATCATTTTTTTTGTGTATGTTGGAGAACATTTACCATCTAGTCTTTTTGGACTCCTGGTTGCCTGCACACTCACTCACCTGTGGGTTCGTTTTTTAGTGATCAGCAATCCCATTTTTCTGGTTGCTCAGGACAGACCTGGCCTCATCCTGACACCTCTCATGTAATCCTCACAAAATCCCATTGGCTCTTCATTTAAAATGATTCCAGAATCAAACTAATTCTCACTACGTCCACTGGCCCAACCTTGATCCAGCCACCATCCTCTCTGCAACTGGCACCTCTTCCCCGGGCGCCCTGGTCCCTTTGGTCCCTTTTGCACACACAGCCAGAGGGACTCAGAACAAGAATCAGATCCTGCCCCTCCTTGCTGAGCATCCTCCATGGCTCAGGGAGGTAGCTCAAGCTCCACCTGGGGAACACCTGGCCAGGCCACCACCTCTCCCACTTCCTCACCCCCTGCCTGCCTAGCTCACCTGCTCCAGCTCCCGGGGCCTCCTCACTGTCCCTCCATTACCCTGGGCTCACCCTCCAGCTCGGCCTTGACTTTCTGCTTCCCTGCAGGATTCCTCTTCCCCTAGACATCCCGTCACTCTGCCCTCCCTTCCTCCAGCTCTTTGCTTCCCTGTCGCCTTCCCAGGGCGGCCCTGTGTGACCTGCTGTTTAAAAACTCCCCTCTTCCTTTGTTCAGTAACCTGATTCCCTGTATCCTGCTCTGGTTGTTCATAATGCTCATCATCTTTTAATACGCTTTATAAGTTACTTATTTTTCATGTTTATTGTCTATCTCAGCCCCATCCCACTCCCTGCCCCCCTGCCCCAGAAAACTGTAGCCCTACAGGGCAGGACAGCCTGTGTCCTGTTCGCTCTAGGGAACCCAGTGACTGGAAAAGCCCGGCACGTGGCAGGTGATCAATTCATGTTTGTTACCAGGATGGATGGAAGAGCCCTAGACTGGTGCTTAGATGGGATGCTGAGTCAAGGCCAGGCAGGCAAAGGGAAAAATGGGAGAGGTGGGCCAGGTGGGGTGGAGGCGGTGTTCTCCTGCTCAGCGCCCCCTGATGGCTGCCCCAGGTGAATTCAGTCTTGTGGTTGGAAGTTTTCAAGAGAGGCTGCAGTTTTACATGAAATCTCCTGAGTTTTACGTGATTTGATAATTCAATACAAAGAAAACACTCTATGGGCCACTCAAACACCTTTGTGTGCTGCATTTGCCACACAGGCTGCCAGCTTGTCGCTCTAGTCTGCAATATATCTGGACAGTGGACTGTCCCCAGTGGATTTGGACCTCAACTTCAAGAGGACCTTTGGCAGAGAGGGAAGGCAGAAACGGTTCTGGCCTGGGGCATCTTGCCGGTTCCTTGACACAGCTGGCTTCTACCAGACCTGCTATAAGAGCTTTTCTCTAGGAATACATTAGAGGCTGGAAAGATGAACTAATAATGTGTGAGGTTTTGAGGCCTCAGACTTCTTGGACAGGAAGCCCCCTCCTCTGGGAAGCCTTCCTGGAATGCGTCCCCTATGGGTATCCTCAGCACAGTTGGTTGGCCTCTCACAAGAGTCCCTCGGCTTGTGTCTCATACTTATAGTCACTGGAGTGTCACTGTCCTTTTCTCCATCCCCCAAATAGACTTGAGGCTCCTTGAAGCTGGAAGACTCATTCTGGTCACCCTGTCTGCCCTCTGGTGCTTAAATACAGAAGGTATTCAACTATGTGCTCAACTGAAAGTGAATTCCAGTGGTCTTCCAAATGAAGTCAAAGAATGGCATTTTCACTGAATCCTGAAAAAGGCCGGGTATTTTTTTTTTTAAAGCAAGTATCAGAAGTTGAATAAAACTGGCTGTATCAGTATTTTCCTGATAAAATTAGGATGACATATGTTGGCACTAAGAGGATATCTACACTAAATACAGGTACTTCCAGACAGGTGTCAAATGACAAGCATCTTCCCTCTCTTCGTTTGGCAGGCACGTAGCATCCTTACAGTTAGCGCTTCCTGCTTGCACATTGCCAGGCATTGTCCACTCACTTTCCGTAGACTCACTCATCGAATCCTCACAGCGCTGTGCGGTGAGCCTGTTCACAGCCCCTTGGATGCTTTGGGAAACTGAGGCACAGAGAGGTTAAGTAACTTGCCTACAGATACACAGCCAGATGAAGTACGATTCAAATTCAGGCCATCTGGCTCTAGCCCTGCCCCCATCATCACTACCCTATATGCTTCTCAAAAGTTCATTTTACTGGTTGAGTGCTGTTTTCTCAATGCTGGTTTTAAAAATTCAATGTATTTTTTAAAAAGGGGCAGGGACTCCCTGTGAGTTATAAATGCAACACTATTGCTACTTTTTCCATAATATATGTGTGTGGAAAAACCCTCACGTGGTGAGCTGTTCTAATGTTAGATCCGAGAGTTCATGTAAAGTGCTTAGCACATGCAGGGTACACAGCCAGTGCTCAATAAATGCTGGCTGGCATGACATTTATGTTGAGTTCATATCACCATACCTATTTCTCCTATTGGTACCTGTCTGAACCTTTCTGCCTGTCTTGAGACTTCCAGATCCCCCACGTTGGGGGAAAGGGTCCCAACTCAAAGGCTGGAGGGTCTCATACACAAGGAGGCTGAACCGGGGAACACACATCTCGTGGACTCAGCTCCCACCAACAGCTGCCGTGCAGGACTGGGGGCCTGACTGTATAAATGTTAAGTTTGAATTTTTAAATGAAAAAAACATGACTCTTAAACGTTGGCAACCGAATCAAAATTTGCGGGAGCACAGTGTGGACAAATCACACCCTTCTGTGGGGCTATATGAGGTCCCTGGCTACCACATGGGACCCATACGTCCATGTTTAAGAAGCTAGAGTTTGGACTCGGTCAGACCTGGGTCTGGGCCAGCTGCTTTGCCTCAGCATTCTCATCTGTCAAGTGGGTGTGTGAACAGCTCCCATACCAGGGTGTGGGAAGACTCACTGAGGAGGTAAGCTGCAGGCCGAGCAGCCGCCCAGCTCCTGGCTCCTACTAACTGCGTGCTAATTGAGCACACACTCTGGAAGGCCCTGAAGGAACCACTTTACCAGTATTCTCTCATTTAACAGAAAAAATTGCTCACTATTTGAATGCACACACATACTTACCATTAAAAATTATATTCAGGACCCAGAAAATGTTTCTGGGATATTTTTATACAAAGGAATCAGGAAAGTTGAGCTGAGAAAGGATGGAGGATAGTGAAATTAATTTTGATGGTATCTGGTTTATGTCATATGCTTGGGGCCAGTCATATCATGAATCACATTGTCCGT
This sequence comes from Camelus bactrianus, assembly GCF_048773025.1. Taxonomy (NCBI): domain Eukaryota; kingdom Metazoa; phylum Chordata; class Mammalia; order Artiodactyla; family Camelidae; genus Camelus; species Camelus bactrianus. The sequence goes on from NC_133557.1 coordinate 24,043,041, forward strand.
TCACTCATTCATTCAGCAGAGTGGCCCAGTGCCTCCTCCATGCTGGACAATGTTGGGGGGGAGGGTGGGGCACAGCACTGACCTGAATGGGCCTGCCGTTCAAGTTTGAATGTGGAGATGGACAACACCCATGTAAACACAATGTCAGGAGGGACCAGGATGCTACTCAGACAGTGCAGTCAGGGAAGGCCTCCTGGAGGAGGTGGCAGTGCAGGTGAGAAGGATGTGGACTTCTAGGATGAGAGTGATCTCACAGACCGTTTAGTTCCTGTCCTCGGAGACCTTCCCTGGCTGCAGCCAGCCTCCCCGCACACAGCTGCGGGCTCTTACCTGCTCCTCCTCCTCCCTCAGGCTGGGCAAGGTGCTGATGGAGAGGTTGACGGCGGTGACGGTGACAAAGAGCACTGACAGGCAGGCGAACACTTTCCCGGGCAGCCCCGAGTGCGGCCTCTCCACCATGTCGCGCAGTCTCCGCATGCAGCGGCCCAGGCGGCCCTCGCCCTCCGCCGGGCCCTCGCTGTCGGGGTCCTCGCTGTCCAGCGCGTCCTCCTCGTCCTCCCGCTCCACCATCTCCGCGAACTCCTCGATCTTCTGCAGGTAGCGGCGCTTGCAGCAGCCGTCCAGGTGGTCCTCGGCGATGCCCCAGTAGAGCAGCTCCTCCTGGAAGGACAGGGCGCACATCTCCCGCAGCAGCCGCAGCTTGCCTGCGCGCAGGAAGGTCAGGATGGTGCCAAAGGCCCCCGGGTTGCGGTCGAAGAAGAACTCGTTGCAGGTGACGTCGTAGTCATCGCACACGTTGAGGATGTCGTCGAAGTTGGTGCAGGCCTTGAGCTGGCCCAGCCGTGTCAGCGGGAACTCCTCCAGCGTGGTCCAGGGCAGCGAGTACTTGATGCCACCCACGTTGATGATGATCTGCCGCCTGCGGTCCTCGGGCTGGCCGCCCTGGCGGGGCTCGTCCTGCGGCCGCAGCCGCTGGGCCCGGCGGTAGAAGACGCCCTTGAGCGACTGGCTCTGCGGGAAGAAGGCCGGGTGGAAGGAGGCGTCGGAGGCGCAGCTCAGCGCGCTGTAGTCGTAGTCAGAGTTGTCTCCCGGTAAGAGGGTCATTTTGGGCCTTCACATCCCTCTCAGGCCTGGCGGGGAGAAGAGGGGAAAGATCCTCAGTGATTCCCGAGTCTCAGCGGACAGTGCTGACTCTGCAGGCATTTGCTGCGACGGGCTCAATTGTATTCCCCCCAATTCACAGAGGGAAGCCCTAACCTCCAATGGGATGCTATTAAGAGGTGGGGCCTTTGGAGATTGGGTTTCCACGAAGTCATGAAGGTGGCGCCCCATGGTGGCATTAGTGCCCTTATAAGGAGCAGAAGAGACATGGAGCTCGCTCTCTCTCCACCACGTGAGGGCACAGTGAGAAGGTGGCTGTCAGCAAGCCAGGAAGAGAGCCCTCATCAGAACCGACCACATGGCACCCTTATCCCGGACTCCCCGCCTCCAGGGCTGTGAGCAGTAAATGCCTGCTGCGGAAGTGACCCAGCCCAGGTGTTTTGTTACAGCAGCTCGAGCTAAGATATTCACTGAAGAGTGAAGACAGCAACACTGTCATTCAGCATCTCCCAAACGTCACGGTTCCTCCACATCACTTACACCACACCCCTCACACCACAGAAATACACTGGGTGCTACTAGGGGCCAGGCACTGAGTACTGGGGGTTCACAGCCATGTACAGAAGCAGACGTGGTCCCTGACCCCACAGAGCTGACAACCTAGTGGACCGTCATGCAATATCTGTACTGTTATCTACTTAGCACTTTGTTTGCCTAACGTTTTTGGTATTTATTTAGTTTTGAAAGCAGTTTAGTGTAGACCAGTAGTTCTCAGCCAGGGGGACATGTGGCAATGTCTGCAGGCATTTTTGGTTGTCATGACTGGTAGATGCTACTGGCATTGAGCAGACAGGGGATGAAGCTGCTGCCAAAAATGCTATGATGCACATGCCAGACTCAGGCCCCGGCGTCCACAGTGCCAAGGCAGAGAAGCTCTGGTGTTGTGGTTATACATGCAGACTTTGGAGCCATGTGGCTTGGTTAAGTTACTCAACCTTAATGTGTTTCAATGTCCTCATCTGTAATACAGGTATAACCACATGACCTACTTCATAGGATTACTGAGAGGACTCACTGAATTATGTACATAAGCAGTGGCTGGGCCATGGGAGATACTCAGTATTTGCTGTCTACTGTTACTAATAGTATTTAACACAAAGGGACACCTTGCATTCCTTCCATACGTGGAAAACTGATATCACTTGCCATAAATAAGAGACAGTGCCCCCAAAAATGCACAGTGATCACAACAGTGCTGTGTTTGCTCATATCTCAGCAAACATCATCCTGAGGCTACAGGAGTGAATTGGGCAGGCACGCTCACTCCTCCAGGAAGCCTTCCTTGGCTCTTCCAGCTAAATCAAGAGTCATCCCCACCCCTATAAATCTTCACTCTACTTGCCACCCTGTTTCAGAATTGTCTGTGTGCCAGCCAGGCTCCTTCAGGAGACTGCTGGCTCCCTGGGGGAGGAAAGTGCTTTTTTCATCTCTCAGTCCCTGTGCCCAGCAGCAGAAAAGCGCCAAGTGCTCGACAAATGAGTCCATTTCCTGTCGGGGAGGCCAACACGGTGGGGGCACTTCTGAGAAACCGAGGTCAAAATATCAGCTTACACAGACTTCTTCCTTCCCAACCCTCAAAGCTAAGGGTTTGTGCTACTAGGATGAGACGGCTTATTCATTAATAGTTTGTGGGCTGCATTTGGTTCACAAATATTTTGCCCGGCTTGGAGAAGATTCTGAAAATGGAGAAATTTCATGAAAAAATTCATTTATCTTGAGAAATCAGACGATCTGGTAATTTGGCTTAAATTCCAGCTGAGAACTGAGTTCCCCTTTTAGGCTGGGCATGCCTGCTGCAACCTGCCACAGTTCCCACCCTGCCTTGGTGTCTTTCCAACACCCCCCTCTATGTATGGTCTCATGTATGTTTCCTTTCTGGCTCCTGGAGGCATTTCAGTTTGAGACCCCCAGACTACAGCAACAGAACTCTCCAGAATTAAGATGATCCACAGAAAAGGACTCTAATACTTTGCTTTAAAAAAAACTCACCATCCATCCCCCATGGATGCAGGTGGTACCAGCAAAGTCTACCAATTCCAAATGGAAACCCTGAGTGTCCATCTGTGCTATGGACGTGTCCAGGGGACACACACGCACGCACACACACACACACACACCCTTGCGTGGATGAGAAACAGTGTTTAACAGGAGCCACAGAGGTTTCCAAATTCCAAAGGGGCTCCTTCCTAACAGAAATTCTTTTACAAAAGCAAACACCCCTCCACTCGTTCAGCTTTGGGGAAAGCTACAGTTTCACAGATCAGGTTTTGGAAAACTAGGGTACACCTGTGTTTGAAGAAAGATGATTTGATTTTAAAGCTTTAAGAGTGTTTTTTAACTTCACCTAAAATTGGAACTCATCTCCTCAGGCAAAGCCTGCCAGAATCCCTCGGAGAAGGATCGCTTTTAGGCACTTCATGTTAGTGCTACTGCTTTTGAGCTTTGCTGCTTTATCTTTGCCACCAAAGACAAGAGATAAAAAAAAAAAAAAACAAAACCAAACCAAAAAAAAAAAAAAAAAATCCGACATTCTGTTTGGCAAGAACGATGATGGAGGCAGACACACTCCTCTCATCCTGCAAGCCCCGGGGCGCTCTGGTGAACCCCCTCCACCTGTAATCACCTCTTTCCTTGCAGGATTTTCTCCTTTCAACCCTCCTTGCTTTCCGCTGGAGGGATTAACGACTCCTCATTTATTTCTCTTGTGACCTGTGTGAGTTAAAGCCTCGGCCTCCTGCTTGGAAAGTTCTCCTGTCTCAGGAGACTGTTTGGTAAGGAGAGGAGAGGAAAAGCATGCTTTGTTCAGGCTGCTTGTACACGGGGGGCCAGAGGTCCCTGGGGAGGGAGGCCCAGAGGCTGGAGTTTACTAAACGAAGGATGGGCACACTTCTCCCGAGCCTCTGGTCTAGGGGTTACCCGGTCTGACAGGTGTGGGGCGAAGGCTCTGCATGCTCATAGGTCAGGCAGGCTCCGGAGTCCTGCTTCCGGAAAATAATGCTACTTTTCACCTAGCCTGACACCCTCACAAAAAGGCTGATCTTTTTAATTTTCCCTGTAGTGTTAGGTCCGTCAGTTCTAGAGCGTGGTGGAATTTAGTGATTTTGCCTCTGAGGGTCTGTATGTCTGCTGGGGACAAGGAAGCCATTGGAGAAAGGGGCTGTGATGGTGGGGATGAGGAAGAGGAGGAGTCCTGAGGGAGCTGTCATTCATTCATTCAACACTTACCACGTGTCGGATGGGCTAGGTCTGGAGGCACAGTAGAGGACGAGACAGACCCAGTCCCTGTCCTCACGGACGTGACCTTCTACTGGGGGAGATCATTTCACGCTGTAGGCAGTGTTGTGAAGGCAACAGAACGAGGTGACGGATGGGAAATGACTGGGGGTCAGTGTTAGCTGGAGAGGCCCAGGAGGGCTTCTCAGAGGAAGGGACCCTGGGGCAGAGCCAGCCCTGGGAGGACCTTGGGGAGTGTGTCTCAGGTGGAGGGAGTGGGAAGAGCTTGCTCCCCAGTCTGGGGATGGGCTTGGATGGTCAAAGACCAAAGGGAAGGCCGAGTGGCCAGGATGAGTGGGTGAGGGGAGGGTGGGAGAAGATGAGCGTGGGGAGGTTGGCACGAGCCAGATGGGGCTGGGGTTTATTCTACGTGGGTGAGGCATCCTCAGGAGAAGAGTCAGAGTGGGCTGGGGAGACCCGGCTGGAAGCCCCTCTAGTCATTCTGGAAAGAGACCATCGAGATTTAGACCAGTGGAGGGGTCTGGAGAATTGCGTGGATTCAGGATGGACTTCGGAGGAAGAGCTGATAGGATTTGCTGCAGGACTGGAGTGTGGCGGGCGAGGGGGAAAGGCAAGGATGCTAGGATTCCAGTGGTGCCATTCACCCAGCTGGCGGATAGGTGGCGCCATGATGAGGCTTGAGCTAGAGGCAGTCTTTCCAGGTGGTGGGATGATGGACAGGAGAGGGTGGGGGCAAATCTCAAAAAGAGAGCAGGGATGGGGGCCTCGCACATGGATGGACAGATGGATTGTGTCAGACCACCACAGCTGACCTGATGATTACGTGTGTTGGAGGGGACACGGTGGTATTAGCTGGTAGCTTTGACCTGGCTGAGCTGGAGAAGGCAGGAGGGTCAGGCTAGCAGAGATGTGGTGAAGCCCAGAGGCCAGTGTCCCCCATGCCCAGTGCCCACTTCCCCGCTGAAGCTGCCCTCCACCCCAGGCCCAAGTGGGGGTGCAGGTAGACACTACTGGGGGGTATGGTCAGCAGAGTAATGCCTCCCCCCCCCACCCTAACCCCGACCAAAAGATGTCCATGTCCTGACCCTAATCCTTGGAACCTGTGAATATGTTAGATTATGTGACAGGGAGGAATCAAGGTTACAGATGGAAGTAAAGTTGCTACTCAGCTTCTTTGGAGGTGGGGAGATTTTCCTGGATTCTCTGGGGGCCTATGTCACCACAAGGGTCCCTAAAAGATGGCGGAGAGAGGCAGGAGAGTGTCCCAGAGTGATGCAATGCTCTGAGAAAGGCCCGACTGGCCAATGCTGGCTTTGAAGATGGAAGGGGCCTCGAGCCAAGGAAAGCCAGCAGCCTCAAGATGCTGAGACAGGCAAAGAATGGACTCTCCCCGAGACCCTCCAGAAAAGAACACAGCCTGCCCACACCTTTATTTTAGCCCTGTGAGCCCCCTGCTAGACCTCTGTTCTCCAGCAGTGTGAGGTAGTAAGCTTGTGTTGGTTTAATCCACTCCGTCTGTGGTGATCTGCTACAGGGGTGATCTGCTACAGGGGGTGCTGAGAAAAAGCTGGTTGTCCTCCAGCTCGGGGGGCAGCTTACTGATGACCCCACACTGGAGAAGCAGAAGGGCCCCCGGTTCTGAAATCAGGAGACCAGGGTCCAAGGCCAGTCACTCTGTGACTTTGGACAAGTCCTGTCCTGTCTCTGAGATGCAGTTTCCTTGTCTATAAAATGGGGATATGAATGGCTCTTATCTCCTTGAGTTATGGTGAGGACTAAAGCAGCTGACATGGGTAATGGGCTTGGCCCAATGCCTGCCCCACAGTGGACCCTCCACAGGCCTGCTCTGCTATTATTAGCTATGGTGGGAGGTCTGTCATTCCCCTCTATCAGCCAAGGGTGACTCCTTTCTTGACCTGATCCAGCGGGACTGGAACCCAGCACTGTCTGACCCTTAGAGCCCGATGCTGGAGGGAGTGCTGTCTGGTTTGGCCTCCAGGAAAGCCATCAGGGATACTGAGGGGAACGAAGGATATTGGTGCCTTAAGACCCAGGAACCCCACTCCTATATTCCCCAGACCCGGGTCTGCAGGGGTTGTGATAGACATTGTCCATAATATATTACTGGCACTTAGATCCTTGACTCAGGATCTGCTTCTGGAGACTCAGGTCCAAGCGAGGAACAAGGTACAAGAACGTGCATCCTGTGTTGCTTTGGTGCTAGCAGGTCCCCTAGTGTCCAGCCCGGGGGGACATGAACAGGAGAGCTGCGGCAGATGCAGATGGCGGACTCCTGTAGGTTGCGCAGGAATTAGAAGCAACGGACTAGATGTAGGTTTAGCAACACATTTAGATCTTAGAAGCATGGTGCCGAGTGGAAAACGAAACAGAAGTTTATAGCACTATGCTATTTATGTAAATGAACACACACACACAACATGACATATTTTACAAAGACTCAAGCACGTGTAAGGATCTGTATCAACCACAGGGAGGGTGCCTGGGGGGGGTGCGGGGAAGGGGAATAAGCTCGGGGACCGGAATGCAGGGGACAATGAATAAGACGGCCTGGCACAGGCCAGTGATGAAGAGTGGTAGGTAGGAAGTACAGAGTGTGGTTAGCCCACTCTGGGTTTTAGTCCAGGTTTTAAAAAAAAGAAAAAGAAGAGCATGGAAACAATCAAGCCACCAGGTTCTGAATCTCCCTGGATTCCATAGAGATACAGATTCCCAGGCTCCTTCCCAGACCATCTCAATCAGAATCCCTATGGGGGGGCCCCAGGAACTGGCATGTTTGAAAACTAGAGCCTGCTGAAGTGTGAGCGAGAGGGGAGGGAGGGGGCCAGGAATGCCTGCAGACCATCTTCGGCCTGGGGCTGAAGGAGCTGCTCTGGGCTTTGGTGGGGAGCCCCCGGCCCAACTTCTAAATCTCCTTGGGGTTCTGGGAGGCTCCACGCTAGGGGAACTTCACTGGAGAAGTGGAAACCCTCTGCTTGGAGGGAAAAACCTGCACTGGGCCTGCCTGGATCAAATTCCCCTTCGTGAGCCCACCAACCTGCTGACACTCCCCATGCAATTTCTTCTCCTTTCTCCTGGGAGAGAGGTGATGTTCAGAAGCTATGACGGAGGCTGAGTACACATTTCCAGAGAGCATTTAAACCAGGAGTTCTGAGGGGCAGGTCCCCCTGCCCCTCAAGGAGGCTGCTCTGTGTCAGCATCTGACTTTGAGGGCAGGGTGCAGGGCCTAGGGGGGCAGGACTCAGGCGTGGGGAGCAGGGCGGGAGAAGGTCTAAGTGAGGCTTGCCTGGCCATCACTGCTGCTGCTGCTAATAACCCTTCAGCCTGATACGACCATCTGCATCCACTAGTCGCCGGCCCTCTTCTGAGCCTGTTTCCTCCCTCTAAAGCGGGGTAAGTGGCCTGTTCTGAGCATCTGGTGAACGGAGGTTTGTTGCAGGTATGATCACCATCACCCGATTGCTCATCACCGTGGCCACATCCCATCAAGGACATGTAGGGTCCCACAAACTATTATGTGCTGATCCCAACTGCTGAAACACCTCTTGGGTCTCTCTGGGGTTTTAACAAACTGCTGTCCTCTCTCAACTTCACTCTTCCAGTCCTATGCCCGTCCCTTAGGACAGAGCTCTCGGTCTTTCTTCTGAGTGGGAGGGGGGAATGCAGAGAGCGCTCGAACCACTCCCAGTGCTGTGACACCACCCATCCCAGCCTCCCTTAATTACACGCTAAGTGGCAGGCGCTGTGGAAGAGCCTTAACTGCACGAGCCCACGTCCTTCCCTAAGAGGCAGGTATTACTATTAACACCCCCATTTTACAGATGAGGCAATTGAGGCTTTGAGAAGTGAAAACTCCTGACTCTGGATAAGTGATGAAGCCAGACTCCATCGAGGTCTGTGGGACTCCAGGCAAACCTCTTTGACTCTGCATCTTAATGCCTCCTTGCATCGTGGGATCCTGGGGGCGGGGAGGCGGGGGCCCACCAGCAGCAGCAAGCCAGAGACTAGGTCTCTTGTCTCTATTTTCTCTGGACAACCTTTTGAAAAGTCTTTGGGGAGCGGGGAGAAGCAGGCAATTGCCCGCAGCTGGGGAAACATCTTTATGCCTACTGTGCACCTGCACAAGAAGAGAGTTAAGAAAACAACAAAACTCCTGGTTTTGTCAAGTTCCGGATTGCCATTTTGGTCTCTGGGCAGAAGAACTCTCCTGTGGTGCAGACAGGCACCAGCGAGGGTGAGGGTGTGGTCCCCTGGACCAGGCTGCCTGGTTCAGCATTTACTAGCTGTGCAGCCTTATGCAAATAAAGTAACTTCACCTCTCTGTGCCTGGATGTCCTCAGCTGTGAACTGGGAACTGGGGTCATCACTGCACTGGCCTCCTAAGCGCTTGGAGCTGTGCCCGGCATGTTGGAAGGGCTCTGTTTGCTAGAATGGCTTCTGTGCAGCAAGCTTGGCACCTCCCCTGCTCGCCCCTCCCCTTGCATTTCCTTTCTTAGAGGAGGAATGTGAAGCAGACAACACCTTCCAGACGGCTGGACCTCAGTGCTGGCTCTCCCTCTCACTTGGCATTGAAGCCACGTCACTCACTCGGCTGGGCCTCAGTTTCCCCATCAGTAACATACACTGACGAGGCACGCTCCTATGGTCGTAGAATGGTTTCTCAAAGACATCCACGTTCTAATCTAACCCATGAATATGTTACCTTCCACGGCGAAAGAGATTTTGCTGGTGTGATTAAATCAAGGATTCTGAGATGGGGAGATGACCTGGGATTGTCTGGTGGGCTCAAACACAAGGATTCATATAAGAAGGAGGCAGGAGGATCAGAGTCAGAGAAACAGACGTGATGACAGAAGCAGAGGTTGGAGTGACGTGAAGCCAGAAGCCAAGGATGCAGGAAAAGGCAAAGAAACGGATGCTCCCCCAGAAGGAACACAGCCCTGCCGACCCCTTGATGAGACCCATTTGGACTTCCATTCCCCCAAACTGAAGGTAATACATTCGTGTTGCTTTACGCCACTAAACTGGTGGTAACATGTGGCAGCGGGAAACTAATCACGTGCAATGCAACTTTCTTAAGAAGAAAAAAAAGGCATTTCTCTCCTGAGCTCCATGGGCTTTGGCTCCTTTCTCTCCCACCACACTGGCCAACCTGTATCATTCCCTGACTTGGAGCGAGTGTCGCGGGGACCCATCACCTCTCCATACAGCCCTTCCCCTGTCTGTGCAGCTTCATCCGTCAGGGCCAGGGCTCCTGGCTGGGCTGACTCAGAGGCGGGTCATGCCACATTAATCCTCAATTAAAACGTTAATCAAAACGGATCCAGCCATTAGGCTGGCCCAGGTCCTGGCATGCTGGCTCTCTGTGAGATGCTGTGCCCGGGTGCAGAATCTGTCTTTCCTGACTACCTCCTGTACACCCTTGTTACAATCCAGCCATGCTGGACCTCAGTCCTCCTTCCTGTGAGCTGGGGCGCCAGTCACTGGGTAAGGGGAAATATATTTGCTGGGAGCTGGGTTCTTTCCTCCTTCCCCCACCTGCTCCCAAAGAGAGAACATGCCAGAGTCCCCCCCGCCCCCATAAAGAAGACAGAGGCAGACTGGGGAGCCTCCCTGCTCTGTTCCTGGCAAGATAACACCACGTGCACGTTTGCCTTGCACCAGGAGGTGCTTTGGGGTGGGAGCCTGTTTGCCTCCTTGCAGCCTCCAATTTGAGAACAGGCTTGGGGAGCAGTGAGGACCCTGGGGGAGCAGGAAGGGGACACTTGCTTAAACAGTCCCTCGTTTCTTTTTCCTTAGGAAGTGTTAAGGCTGCAGTGACTGTGCTGAGCAGGGCGGGAAGGGAGGGGGGAAGGAGGGAGAGAGGGGTTGTGCCCCCTGCCCCCGGAGGCAGGTGTGAGGCAGTCCCCACAGAGCAGGGGAGAAGCTGAGGCACCAGTCAGCTCCTCTCTGTAGCGCATTCACTGTAGGCTCTGATTTTGTTAGACTTCTGCTCTAGAACAGAAGTGGCCAATGGTGGTTGAGTGCTTGCAGCTAGACTTGCCTTTCCCTTTTTATTAATTCTATTTAGAGTGGCTTCTCCAAGCCGCCATTTTCCACCCTGGGGCTCCATCTCTGGGTTTAATGAGTCAACCAAGAGTAGATTCCCAGATCTCTATATCTTTGGCAACCGGAAATCTTGTCTCTTCCTCACATTCGGAAAGGGGATGTGGAGAAAGGACAGCCCAGTCAAGACACCTTTTAGGGGTCTTGGAGGTTAATTCCTCAGTCCCAGCTTGAGTCTCTTAGCCCTGCACCCAGGACACATCTCTCTGCTCTTTTGTTCCCTGGGGCAACCCCCTCACATCTTGCCAGAGCCCAGCTGTGTGTCTGGTGCAGAGAATTCAAAATGGCAGTGGGACGGGACCCTAGCCCCCAGATCTGCCCCATTCAGAGTCCAGGACTCCCCCAGCCTGGGTTCTCAATCAATCCTTGGTACATAATCGAGGTTGTCTTTTTCCAGTACACTCACGGTCCCCTGTGGGTTTGGAGTGTGTCCCAAGACAGACATCTTTCCACTGGAATGGGCTGGCTTAGGGCGTGAGTGATGAGGGCAACCCCCAGGGGCCATCCTCACCTGTCTTCAAGCACACCTTCCCTCCCTCCCTGCTCAGCAGGTGCCTCTGAGCTCCAAGACAGAGAACTTGCAGGTCAGGCTTAGATCTGACAGGTCCTGAGAAGTCTACTCAAGAAAGCTGGCATGCCTTGGCCCCTCCCTTGGCTCCAGCACTGGGCCCGAATCTCCAGCAGAACCAAACTTTCCTTGCTCTGGCGAGGCTCCCCAAAGTGTCTCTGATTGCAGTCATGTGTGTGTGGGTATCAAACACACCCTAGAGACTAAACCTCTGCTTAGATTCACAGAATCAGGAGCAGCCCCCACTCCTGTCCAACACACACAATGAATCAGAGCAGTTCCTGCTCCCTCCTCTCACCTTCCCTGCATTGATCTCAAGGTGTCAGCAAAGGGGGTCTCTGCATCTCTCTCATTCACCTTGGTGACTTTGGTGCCAGACACCCTTTCTGAGCTTAAGAATAGCTTAAGTAAATGCCTGCTGAATGGACAACTTAACTAATACACCCCATTGGTGGGAGCCTGCCCTCATTAGAAAGATCAGTGTTTCTCAACGCCTTCCCCATTATTGCCCACCCCTAAGGAGTTTTCTAAAGACCTTTTCTTCTTATCTAACAACCTATTCCAGCCTCCCCCCTCCCCTTGAGAATGAATGCAGTAGATGAACCGAGGAAAGGCCATTCTGCAACCTGTCCAGTGACCTGCTTATGCACATGGGGGCTGCTTTCCAAGCTGCAAGCCAGCTTCCATCCTATCCCGCCCCCATCCCATCCCTCTCTTTCACAATTCTCTCCCCAGCACAGGGCCTCACTAACTGTTCAATGAACGAAATAATGAACGCTGGGCACTTGGTGTGGTGAGCTGCACATAGTAGGTGCTCAACCAATCTTTATCCAATCCATGGATGAATGAATGAATGAATGAATGAATGAACTTCTCTCTTTTCCTTCCTCACCCAAAGATTCCAGTCTATCCAGGCTGAGCCCCTTGGGGTAGGGAAGCCCTGAAGGCTGAGGAAGCGACCTTACCCTCCGTGAACAGAGCTTTCTCGGAGTCCCCAGCGCCTAGCACACAGTAGGCGCTCAATAAAAGTTTGTGGCAGTAATGAGTGAGTCAATAAAGCCCACTGATGGGATGCTCCATCATGTGCCTAAGGAGTGAATGAACCAGTGACAGACGCCCCTCTACCACCTCCTCCCAACACTCCCTCCTCCCAGGATCCTCCCGAGAGGCCGTGAGAAACGTCTGCCACAGCCAGGAGGTGACCTCCCCCCGCCCTGTCACTTCGTACCCCGGGGACCCCCGGGAAGCACAGAAGCTGGACCGGCACCGTGACCATGGCGAACGCACTCCACGCCGCAGCCCACAGCTGCTGCCGGGTCCTCGGTGGCCTCAGCCGCTGCCCTCGTCGGCTTTCGGGGTCCCCCCGGGGAAGCCGGGGCCACGGACACGTGCAACTCCCCCTCCCCCCCCGGAGCCAGAGTCCGCCCGCCCGGCGGCACCTGGCGAGGCTGCAGCGCGCCAAGTTCCCACCTCAAGTTCGCGTCACGGCGTCCCCTCAGCCGAGTTGGCCGGGCCGCGGCTCCCGTCCCCCGGCTGCCGGCGGGTCCCGGTGAAGTCGCAGTCAGGGGCTGGAAGCCGGTCGCGCCGTCTCCCGGAGCCGCCGGCAAACTTCGGCCCCCGGGCCCCGTTCAGCCCCGGCGCTCGGCCCCGCGGCCACCTGCCTCTGCCTCCCGGTCCCCACCGGGCTCCGAGTGCGCGGGGAGCGCCGAGCCGCCGCCGCCGCCGCCGCCGCCGCCGAGGAAGGAGGGAGGGAGCGGGGCGGGAGGCGGGCCGGAGGGAGGGGCGGCGAGCGGGGCGGGGAGCGCGGGCGGCGGCGGCGGCGGCGGCGGCGGCGGCGGGGGGCGCGGGGAGCCGCGCGGAGCGGGCCCGGGGCGTCCGGGCGGCCCAGCGCCGGACCCGGCACCTCGAATGCGCAGTGTACCGCCGGGCGCCTCGCCGAGCCCCGGCTGGCGCCTCCGCCGCTCCCTTCTCCCCCTTGCCCCGCCCGCCCTCGCCCTCGTGCTCCCCGTGCTCCGCTGCCCTCGGGCTGCACGCGACGCGCCGCGCGCCGGCCTCCTGGGGTCGCGCGCCGTGTCACGTGCTTCCCTTGGCGCTTCAAGTGCCCCGCTGGTTCCGGACCCCTGGCGCCACTGCCCCGCGCTCCAACATGCCACGTAAAGTCCCCACGCTCCGCTGCCCCGGGGCCTCGCGAGCCACGCGCTTCGACATTATGGGGCCCACGCGCCCAGTTCAGTGCTTTTTCCCGGAGGTCCAAGTGCGCCTTTGCCCTTGGGCCCCTCCTGCCACTGAGGGCCAGGGACTGCACAGCCCTTGCAGCGTCAACTTCTTAGGGACAGCACGTGCAGCACCAGGCGCCTTTCCCTTCAGGCCCCGGAGTCCCGGTGGCTCAGGTGCCCGCACCCCATCGACGCAGGGCACTCGGACCGGGTTCTGGGGTCCCCGCGTTCGGCACAGGCCGCCGGCTGGGAGCGACGCCTCGCCTCGGAATTGGTAGGAGTGGCACTTTTGCTGGGGTTTGGGTTGGAGGGCACCGCCCGGGAGAGGGCGCCGCCGCAGAGCCGGCTTTTTAGGGTCGCTGGCCTCCCACCCTCCTTTCCTCTTTTCCTTCCAGTCTCTACCACCATTTCTTACCATCACAGAACCAAGCAAGGTCGGGAAGAAACCCTGATGGGGGCCCGGCCTGTGGCCTTTTCCTTAAGGGTGGGGAGCAGGCTCCGGAGTTGGGAGCGCCCACGCTGTGCTGTAGAGGACTTATGAAAAGCAATAGGGTTAGAGAGTCATTCATTCGACAGACAGACGTTGGCCCTCTGGTGCTGTGGAGGCCACCACTACAAGGACTTGGCCCCAAGAACTTACTTTCTGCTGGGAGAGAGGCAGAACCAGGAAAACCGCTGAGGCCTCCGAATGGAGCCTGTGAGAAGGGCGGGGAAGGAGCCAGAGTAGGGCGCTGGGGGTGCAGACTGAGGGAGAGCCCTTTACACAGACCTCAGAGGAGGTGACATTTGCATTCAGCCCTGAACAAGGACAGGGAGCCCATCTTTGGAAGATCAGGGAAGAGCGCTTTCCAGGTGGCTGGAACAGCAAAGGCAATGACCCTGCAGCAGGAGGGAGGGAGGTGTGTTTGAGGAACAGCAGAGACAGCAGAGAGGGTGTTGGGGAGGGTGTGTCGGAAAGGAGGTCCGCCTGGCTGTGTGGGCTTTGTGGTCAGGTGGTGCCTGGAGTGCACTTGGAGGAACACAGCTCTCTGTGCTGGGTCAGGCCCTGCCTTCCTCTCCCTTCTGAAAATTAGCATTTGTATCCTTTTTCCTTGCTTATTATCTCTCTGGCCACCAGACATCAGGCTCCATCAGGGCCGGGACTATGTGCTATCAGCATCTCCCACACTGCCTGGCACAGACAGACCATGCTTCTACGCTGGTTTTTGGAGGAATGCTCAGGACAATTCTATGGGACAGATTCAATCGTCCCTGTGAGACAGGACTTTACAAACACCACAAGATAAAGGTGTAGAGCAGGAGTTCTCAAACTTCTTAGGCATCCGAATTCTCTGGAAGGCTTTTTAAAACCCAGATGGTTGGCCCCACCTCCTGAATTTCTGTTTCAGGGGGTATTGACTGGGGCCCTTCAAACAAGTTCTCTGCTGATGCTGCTGGTCTGGCCATCATCACACTGAGAACGGCTGATGTTGAAGACTTGAGACTCAACCCCGCCGGGTCTGACTTCAAAGTTCATGTGAGCTGCTGCCAGATCCACGGGGGTGGGACTCAAGCCTTGCTTCCTATTGTGTTGGGTCAGCTGGACCTTATAAGCACCCCTGGGAGGGGCTGTTCCAGGGGGATGGGCGTAGCAGAACACTGTGTGCCTGAGTCAAATGTCAGGGTGACCTGTGGACAGAGGACCCCGAAACACTGGTGGAGATCTCAGTCGAGACAATTCCTCCCACTCCCCCCCACGTACACAGACTCGCTTGCTGTGTCCAGGAGTTAAATCACTGCCTGATCTTATCCCTGACTTGTGCTAAACTATGTCCAATAAAATTCTTTTAAATCCTTTTAAGGAATTCCCTCTGCAGTTCCTCCCTCCCTTTAGAGCCTTCCAGATTTTCAGCTCGTCTCTTCTTATCTCCATTTTCCTCCTGAGAAGCCTTCCTTCTCAAGCTGTTGTGTGGAAATGGATGTTGCTGATGCCCATGAGAGTTTCCTGAAAAGATGGAAACAGTCTGTTTGCTGCGCACCTACTAGGTGCCAGGCAGGTTGCTGGGTGATGTGTAGACGTCAGAGGCACCAAATGGGCCAGTTGGCGGGCTCTGGCTCACCAAGCTCTTTTATTTGGCTCTGCTGGGTTAAAATTTTTTAAAAAAATTTTGAAAGAGTTGGCCAACTTTTAAAATTTGGGGAATTTCACATACATTTTTTTCTTTGGAAACACCGGGAGACTGACTGACACCCCTCACATGGGCGGAGTGCTGATGCTAGGTTGTGTCTCACCCTTTGTCTGTGGTTTGCCCTTCAGCCCCCCATCATGTCATGTAAGTTACCGTCGTACTTCCAGAAGCACGAGCTGCTGACTTCTGGTCTCGGTAAATTTTCTTGGGCCACACAGTAAATGGCAAAGCTGGATCTGAATCCAGGCCTGGCTGACCTCAAAGCCAAGCCTGTCACCGGAAAACAAGCTGCTAATAGTATTTGGGGGCAGGAGGAAGATGTGGTGTCACTGGCCCTAAGGAAATCCCTTAAAAGGGATTTACTGTCATCGGTTTAAGAATATGCCTTCCTTTCTATTCATAACCCACTGTCAGTAAGTCATAAAGTTCTGGGTTGTTTTTCCATGGTCCCAAGGGTTATCCAGAGCTGTCCAAACTTTTAAATCCATCCTGCCCCTTGAGATGAAAGGCTTAGATTTGCAAGACAACTGATTAGAGTTAGGACGGGGGCGGGGGGGGCCCTTGCAGGGGGTGGGGTCTTCTCCCTTAGCTGTCCTGGCAGGGCGTCCAACTGGGGTGTCCCTGGTGCATGGCTTGTTGTAGGAAAAGTACTACTTCAAGAGTCAGGATGGTGACGGGGGGGACGTTCACCTGTCACCTCCTCCAGCACTCTTTCTTCTGTGCCTCAGACACCCCCAAGCAAGCCGCCTCCCTCTTCCGGGAGGGATCTTCCCATAAATTTCCACACAAATGTTCCTTCGTGTCTCAGTCAGCTGTCACCTCGGGACTCCTAGTGCAGAGGGGGAGGTTGAGGCATGCAAGGGTACAACTTAAGTCTTTTTTTTTAAGTTGCTATTTTGCTTATCATGGATTTGTTTTGCGCTAATATTGATTCTTAAAAAAATGTTGCTTCACAACATTATTTATCTTGATGACTGAGCTTTTTTGGCACCTCCTTAAATTTTGCACCCCAGGGGAGTGCCCTACCTGCCTCACCCAGGTCCCAGGCGTGTTCCTAGTCTAGAGTGCTCTGGAATGGGAGTCAGGAGACCTGGGTTCTGGGCCAGCCTGTGCCACTAGACTAGCCACGTGACTGGATGGCAGGCCCCCCTGGTCCTTCACCATCTATCTGGGGAAGGGATGAAAACGACAAGTTAGTTTATTTTAATTTGTGTATTAGTTCTAGAATGACCCAAGACTCCCACTAGAGCTTGGCTAGGTCATGCATTGTGTCCATCTCCTGGGGGCTTTGCGGTGTTTTAAGCCTCACTGACTCTGGTTGCCATGGGATGTCACTGTCCTTTTCCTGACACCCCATATGAGGTGTCTCTCTGTGCAAAGACCAGATCTGCATGGCTGCGGCGTGCACTGAGCACTGATGCCTTTGCTCACTTTCCCCGAGGGAGTTGTTCAGTTCTGGAAGAGTGGGCGTGCACCCTATTCTTTGACGTCTTGCTTCTTATTCTTTGGTTTCATTCATTGGATCATGCGACACACATTCATTAAAGACCTTCTCTTTGCCAAGCACTGAGCAAGCACTCGGGATACGAAAGACACATTTCCAGCTTTAGAAGAGCTTCTGTTCGAGTGAAGGATCCTGCACGTGAGCACATCCACGTGGAGCAAAGTCTGTGTGGGTTAGAGGCTTCCAGCTAAGGCCGCTCTGGGCACCATTCTTTTTCCTGGGAGGACCCTGCCCCCCACCCCCACCCCGGTGCTACCTCAAGTGCCAGCAGCCAGAGCAGTGTACGGTCCCCTTCCTAATAGGTCCTCTCAAGGGAGTGCTGCAGGGTTAGTTTTGCATCCACACTTGAACGGGCAGAGCTCTGAGTTAGAGCTTTCTGTTCCTTCTGACTCCTCATCTCCTCCCTCCCTCTGGATTGTGGTTTGTTCTTCAGTTTTTCTTGGCCTCACAGCTTCCAAAGCCTTTATCAACTAATAGGCACTCCGCTTGGAGCTTAATTAAGATCTGTCTCGAGTTCCTTGGTTGCTTTAGCCGGCCAGAATGTTCTGCTTCTTGCAGGGAGAGGGCACTAGCCTGGCAGTCAGGAACAGCTGGGAGGGCTCTGCCCTGCAACACAGTGCGTGCAAACAGATGTATCTTGCCAGGACTTCCGTGTTTTAAAAAGAATGAATTATGTGCCAATATTTGAAAATCAGATCTCCCATAAAAATTTGGGTTTCTGGATTCCCTTGAAAACTAAAAGATGTGCCAATCCTGAACCTACCTTCCTCCCTGGCAGAAACTGACTAGAGCTGGTAGCAGTTTCTTCCTCTAGATGGGATGTGGGTTCTCTAGTTTGCCGCAGTCCTCACTCCTCCTTGATGTCTAACACGGGGCGCCCTTTACTCATCTGCTTTTCCTTCTGGGCCCCTATAGGCATTTGAGATTTTAACCTTTGTTTTCAACTATTTTTCTCTAAGAGGAGAGACAGCTCATCAGAGCGCTATGCCCTGGCAGAGGCTTAGCAAGGCTCGCAGGGAGGCTGGGTGTCATTGCTAAAGATTGTGGGGAGATGGGGGAGGGGATAGTCAGGAGGTTGTTGACTATGATCCCAGTTGGTAGAGTCTTAGCATCAATTAACTTAGATGGTACTAGTACATATAGGGACATATTTAATATGACTATAAAATAATTAAAAAATTAAAATAAACTAACTTATGGAGAGCACTCACAAAGTGCCAGAAACTGTTCCCAGATTTTTACACTTAATTCTCACAGTAACCCTGTGTGGCCAGTACTATTGTGTCCTCCGTTTTAGAGACAAGGGACCTGAGACCCAGGTTAGTGACTTCTCAGCCAGGAAACAAGAAGCTGTGATTGTGGTGCTGGCAGAATTATCCCGGAACCTCAAGCTTAGCAGGACTGGAGGTGCCGGCAGATGATGGGTTTTTTACATCGTTGTCTTCTCTGTGTTGTCTCACTTCCTGGGATTGGAGCCTGCTGCTCTCCTGCTCAGAGTCTGTCAGCTTTGAGGCTGTCTTTCCCTGGCACAGGGTTGGAGTTAGCCAGCCCCGCGGCCTGTGGCTGTGGCCATTTGATCTGGAGACACTCAGGAATATCAGGCTTTAGCAGGAGGGGGACGGGGTGGGGGTGGGGCAAGAAGGCAGTGGCCCTGCCAGCCTGGACCAGGTCCCCTCAGATGGCCCACAGATCCCAGGAACGCAGGCCCCACCTGCCAGCCCCTGGGCATGAGCTCATTCCCCCAGTGTCCCCACATCTGAGGTCACCACCCTCAGCATCCGTCTTGCTGCAGTGGAAGATTTTCGTACCCTTGTCGTTACTTTGCATTGCTTCTGGGCTGCGTTCCCTCTTATTTCATTTTCATCTGAAATCCTGAGCTCACCCTCAGAGCTGACGGGGACCATTTATTTCCAAGGCTACAGCCAGTCGGAGGGCAGCCGACAGCTAAGCGGAGTACCCTGGGTTTTTGCCACCTTGTTTTGTTCCTGTAGACAGGGACGGGAGACAGGAGAACATCTTCATTTTGCAACAGCAAAGCTGTCAGAGCCTTAGAACCTTGACTCTTATCCCCTCTCCCTGAGAGGGCACTGCGCTGGAGGACTCTGTCCCTCCATCTTTTGTCTTGACCCAAAACCTTGGAGAACACAGTGTGTGCTTTGCAAGTGTCTTGTCAAGTGCCCCTGGAGCGTCCTAGTTGGCTCCAAGAGACGGTGTTGTCAGACCTTCTCTCATTGTTCAGATAGTAAAACAAAGCCCAGAGAGGGCAAGAGATTTGTGGGGGGTTGCACAGCAAGTGAGTGGCTGAGCAAGGCTGACAGGCTCCAGCTCTTTTATATTATACCAGCCACCCTCTTTGGAATCTCAGAAGGACAAGCCTCAAGAGATCCCTTCCCTATGCACCAACCATCTGGAAGGCTCTACAGCCAGCCCTTCATGAGGCTGCTCCTCCTCTGTCATTTTTAGCTCAGTTGTTTCCTCCTCAGAGAAGCTGCTTCTGATGTCTTCTTTTAAAGGAACCCCTCTGTCCCCATCTCATCCTTTCACATCCTCTATTTTCTGCATCCTCAGATAGGTACCCCAGATGACCTATCAGAGTTTCATTTACATTTGTATTGTCCTTCCCCCAGAATGCAAGCTCCCTGGGGGCAGGGACCAAGCCTAGTGTCTGTTTTATTGACATGCTCTCTCAAGCACCTGGCACACGTAACTCTATCTAGAAGGAAGAAATAAACCTATCCAGGTGGTTTTCTGGGACTTCAAATGATCCTTAGGCAAAGAAGCAGTTTTTGGTAAACAGTGAAAATTTGAATGTCTGTGAAATCGCTTTCATTTGCTTTAGGTAAGATTTTATTTGTGGAAACAAAGCCCATTCCTAAAAGTGCTTTGCGGTCATACGGTGCCTCTAGCCGCACTTTAACTTGTTCATCTGACACTGTCTGCTGAACTCCGTGTCAGTGCCACGCCCCGTGGAAGGTTCTGGGTGTGCAGAGGCGAGGAGAAGCCTGGGTTCTCCAGGATTCTTCTCAAATTGGTTTCACCACAAAGGAGAAGCTATTGGTTTCCTTGGTTGAAAAGGCGAGGGTTTGGTCTGCCTGACTCCAAAGCCCATGTTCTTTAAAACCCACTTAAAAAATTATGGTGTAATTTACATACAGTGAAATGTGAAGATGGTTAATGTGTGGTTTGATTCATTTTGACAAATGCATGTACCTGTATAACTCCTGCACCTGTCAAGGTACAGAGCCCTTCCATGACCCCAGAAGTTCCCTCCTAGCCCTGCAACCTCAGGGGCAACCGTTGTTTCAAGTTCTTTCACCACATTAGCTTTGTGTCTCCTGGAATTTCCTGTGCGTGGAATCTTATCCAGTGGACTCTTTTGGGTCTGCCTTCTTTGGCTCAGCAGAAAGTTCAGTGCTCAACTTTGAACTTTGCGTGTTGTTGCAAATATCAATAGTTTGTTCCTTTTCATTGCTGAATCGTGTTCCATTGTGTGACTATGCCACATTTTGTTTCTCCACTCGTCTGGCCCGTTGATGGGTGTTCGGGTGTTTCTAGTTATGGACTTCTGTAATACAGTGCCGAGAGCACTTCAAGGGGGGAGAGAAGTCCCCCTTCTCTTGCTCTGCCAGATGTTTGCTTGTGGTGGTCAAATATCGCACTCTCTACGTCACAGAGGAGGAAACAGAGGCTTACCGAAGTGAAGGTCTCGTGTAACCTCTGCCCTGGGCTTGGCATTTGCTGTCCAGTCTCAGATGAGTCAAGGAGCATCCTCAGACTACCAGCAGCTTTTGGGGATGTCAGGAGGGTGGGAGCGGTTGGAAATTAGAAGTACCTCGGTTGGACTGTTGCCAGGAGAGCTGACCCACGGTAGTTCCGTCAGCGCTGAGCAGAGTCCTGGCTTGAGGGGGCATCATCCCGCTGGCTGACCCTTGGGGGTCTCTGAGCAGCTGCCAGTGGGAGGCCCTTGTCTGGCTCTGGACAACCCAGTGGGTTACTTACTTGGTGGTGGATGGTCTGCAGGGGTGGGCTTGGCTTTTGCGGCTCTCTTGATGCTGACTCAAATCCTATTCTTGGTCCCCTCAAGTCTGGTCCCTCAGTCTGCTGGTGTAGTCGCGGTCCCTCCAGCCACCCCTGGGATCAAGATCTCTGGCAACTTCTCTGTTCTCTTTTCATACCATTATTACAGCATCCGCCTAATGCTTTATTCCCGTTGGGGCCTCCCATTTGTTTTCAAGAGATTCCTTTTGAAGTAAGAAAAAAAAAAAGCACCTTATCAATTTCTCCTTTCTTTTCTACTGAAACAGTTTTAATTCTCTTTCACACAATGTGGATCCTTCTGACTTATCGGGGCAGTCTTGTATGGGAAGGGTGGGCCGAGAAGGCAACGAAAACATAAAGACTCCTGTTTCAAGATAGTATATATGGTGGCATTTAGAAGTTGTGGGATAGGCTTGGGGAAGAACTGGGGTCCCCAGGTTCATGCTCTCCTTAGTCAAGTCACTGAATATTTATTAAGCACCTACTATGTGCCAAATGCTTTGCTGACCCCCAGACCCTGAGTGCTTAAAGGATATACTCTCTTCTCAGTGGTAAGGTGGTAGCTCTCGCCTTTACTTCCACAGGGGCTAGAATGAAAAATCTTTTGGGGAAAAGAAAAAAAAAACGAGCTCTCAACAGTAGCAGTAGTTTGTGCATTCCTTGGTCCACCCATTTATTCATCTTTAAACAAACATTTTTTGAGCACCTGCTATGAGCCAAGTCTTCTCCTGGATCTTGGGGACTTGGCTTCGGCCCTGACAGGTCAGGTCTCTGTATTCATGTACTTTGAATACTTGTGTCTGAGAGAGGCAGTCAATGAGTAAACAGATACACGTGTAATGACAGATGATGATTGACGAAGCAGGGCAGAGTAAAGCAGTGAGGGTTTGAGAACAATGGGGCAGCTCTGGGGAATGATGTGATGTCTGGGGCTGACAACACTCAGCTCCCTCAGTCATCCTTTCTGGAAGTGTGTGGAGCTGAGTCGCAGATCCTTTCTCCATGCATCCTGGCCCTTGTGTTCATTTTCTACCAGTTATCATCACCCTCACCCTGTTCTCTTTGGCTCCCGCCCCACCTGCAGTCTCCTAAGTCCAGCCTATCACCTGGGGCTGTCAACCCGCTCGTGCCCTGGGCCACCCCTTCCTCATCTGCTCCAGCTGCCCTTGCTCCAACACACCAGGGGTCTGGAAATTCTTCCCCAAGATATCTGCAAGACTTAATCACTTACTCGTTTTTAGATCTTTGCTCAAATATCACCTTCATGGTGAAGTCTTTGCTGGTCATCCAGTTTACAGTTACAACCACCCCATCCTGACCCCGAGACCTTTCCATCCTCCATCCCATTTTCTTTTTCTTCTTAGCAAATTTTTATCATCATTTGACATACTGCACATTTTGATTGGCTGGGACGAGGGGAGGGAGCGCTGTGGGGTCAGAGAGCTGTCTTGCGAGAACCCATGACCTTCAGTTGAGGGACCAGGCAGCCTGATGAACTCATCCTCTCCTCACTCCCTCTGGTCTTGCTGAGGCTCCCCATTGGCCAGGCCCAATCAGAAGATGGAGGCAGGTACTTGGCCTCTAAGTGGGGGAGAAGGGTGGAGAAGGTGATCTGGAGAGGGAAATGGCCTTCAAACTCTTGTTTGGAGCCGTAGGGTTTTACTAAAGAGGTTTGGTGCTGTCACAGTGGACAAGGGGTGACCCAGTGGGCTGGACCTTGATCAGGCCAGCAACATTTCCATGAGTACACGTGTGGTGGAGAGAAGGTGAAGAATTACAAGACCTGACTTTGAACTTCAGCTGTCCCACCGACTGGGGTGACTTTGGACAAATCACTGTGCCTTCTGAGCCCAGAGACTCGTCTGCTAAATGCAGCTAAAATTGCCTGCTCAGCATCCCTCTCCAGATGGTTGTGAAGTTTCAGTGAGGTGCTGGATGTGGAAGTGCTTTGCAAATGGCAGAGTCTCGGACAAAATTGGTTGCTTTAATTTTGTGCCAGCACGTTGCCTTTGTTGACTCGGGAATTCCAAGTCTAGATGCAAAATGGGTTTACTGGTCATCGTGAGGATCTGGGAACGACAGATGTTTTCAGCCCCACTGAGTCACTTGAATTGGTTTCTGATGGAAAGATCTGCAAAATTCGTAAGCTCCTAGGTGTGGGCAGTTCTGTTACCCATCAGTATGCAGGATCCCTGGTTTTTGCTGGGGGCCTGTAGACAAGATCTTGATTCCAGCTTCTAATAAAAGCTTCAAGCAGTGATCAGATATTTTCTCCTCCTCTCTGCCTCCCTCCAGCCAGATGGAGCACGTCTCCTGGGGTGAGGGAGGACAACAGGGTGGTGGACAGAGCTGCAGGAAGAGTGTGGGGCAAGCTGCCCTCCATCTTTTTTTGTTCCGGGGCTCACATGCTGTCTGCAGCAGGTAGGAGACCCCCCACGGCCAGAGCCCTGTGGTCCCCGCTCCAAGGGGAGCAGAGAACATTGCTGTGGTTGCCAAGGCGTTTAGCTACAGAGGGCACGGGTCTTTAGAAATCTGGGCCACTGGCTCGGTGTGAAGTCGGCTGGTGGGCACGACGCGGCTAATTGCTGGGATTTGGCATCGGTGCTGGGTACAGGCATTGTACCAAGCGCCAGGGTTAGGGCGGCTCTCAGCCAGCCGCCGCCGCCTGCTGCCAGTCCCCGGCTTTGATAACGATAATCGTGTCTGTTCTTGGGGGTGGCGAAAGAGGCCTCCTTTTTCTCTGTTTGGCAGCTTATTGAATCTCTCCTCATTTCCAGCGATGAGGTCTCGTGGTCCAGCGGCT
The DNA here is from genome assembly GCF_048773025.1 of Camelus bactrianus. Classification (NCBI taxonomy): domain Eukaryota; kingdom Metazoa; phylum Chordata; class Mammalia; order Artiodactyla; family Camelidae; genus Camelus; species Camelus bactrianus. The sequence continues at coordinate 24,066,856 of NC_133557.1, forward strand.
TGAACTGTAGCCTGGGCAGAGGCAATCTGAGTGTTAGTCTCAGCTCTGCCACTCCCTCATTCTGCGTCTTTGTACAAGTTGCTTTCTTTTCTGGGGCTCCGTTTACGCCTTGGTAAAATGAGTAAGTTGTGCTGTGATATGTGAGGCTTCTTCCAATTTGAATACCTTGTGTTTCTAGGCCGGGTTTCTTAGCCTGGGTGCTACAGGAGACCTCGTTTTAACTGTGCTCTGCTTAGTGCACTTCACAGATTTTTTTTTTTTTTAACAATTGAATGTTTGTAGTAACCCTGCATCGAGCAAGTCTGTTGGTGCCATTCCTCCAACAGCATCTGCTCACTTCGTGTCTCTGTGTCCTGTTTTGCTAATTCTTGCAGTATTTCAGCCTGTTTCATTATTGTTGTATTTGTCATGGTGATTTGTGATCAGTCATCTTTGATGTTACTGCTGTGGTACTGGGGCACCACAGACCGTTCCCCGTGTAAGACGAGGCACTTAACTGATAGATGCTGCGTGTGTTCTGACTGCTCCGCTCCCCCATCTCTCTCCCTCTCCCCTGGGACACAACAACACTGAAATTAGGCCAATTAATAATCCAGCAACGGCCTCTGAGTGTTCAAGTGAAAGGAAGAGTTGCTTGTGCCTCGGTTTAAATCAAAAGCTAGACGTGATGAAGCTTCGTGAGGAAGGCGTGCTAAGAGCTGAGACAGGCTGAAAGGTAGCCAGGCTGTGAAGGCAAAGTTCTTGAAGGAAATGAAAAGTGCTGCTCCAGTGAACACACGGATGATAATAGCGCAACAGCCTGGTTGCTGATGGGGAGAGAGTTGCAGTGGTCTGGATAGAAGATCAAACCAGCCACAACTTCCCTTGGGCCAAAGCCTCATCCAGAGCAAGGCCCTAACTCTCTTCAATTCGATGAAGGCTGAGAGAGGGGAGGAAGTTACAGAAGGAAAATTTGTAGCTAGCAGAGGTTGGTAAAGGAGGTTTAAGGAAAGAAGCCATTTCCAGGACATCAAAGTGCAGGAGGAAGCAGCCAGTGCTGATGTGGGAGCTGCAGCCAGTTACCCGGGAGATCCAGCCGAGATCGTTCATGAAGGTGGCTACACAGAACAACAGATTTTCGGTGTAGGCAGAACAGCCTTCTGTTGGAAGAAGATGCCATCTAGGACTTCCATAGCTTGAGAGGAGAAGTCAATGCCTGGCTTCAAAGCTTGAAAGGACAGGCTGACCTTCCTGTGCGGGGCAAATGCAGCTGGTGACTTTAAGTTGAAGCCAGTGCTCATTTACTATTCTGAAAAATCCTAGGGCCCTTAAGAATGGTGCCAACTCTGCTCTACCTGTGCTCTAGAAATGGAAGAATAAAGCCTGAGTGACTGCACATCTGTTTGCAACATGGTTTACTGAATATTTTAAGCCCACTGTTGAGGCTTACTGCTCAGAAAAAGAGATCCCTTTCAAAAATACTACTGCTCATTGGCGATGCACTTGGTGTTCCAAGAGCTCCGAAGATGCACGACCAGATTAATATTGTTTTCTTGTCTGCTAACGCAACAACCATTCTGCAGCCCATGGATCGAGGAGTAATTTTGACTTTCAAGTCTTATTCTTTAAGAAATGCATTTCATCAGACTGTAGCTGCCACAGAGAGTGAGGCTTCTGATAGATCCGGGCAGAGAAAATCAAAAAGGACTCTCCATTCTAGATGCTACGAGGAACAAGAAGTCAAAACACCGACTTTAACAGGAGTTTGGAAGAAGCTGATTCCAACCCTTACGGATGACTTTGAGGGGTTCAGGATATCAGTGGAGGAAGTCACTGCAGATGTGGAAACAGCAAGAGAACCAGGATGAGAAGTGGGGCCTGAAGACGTGACTGGACAGCTTCAGTCTCACGATCAAACTTTCCTGAATGAGAAGTTGCTTCTTGTGGATGAGCAGAGAAAGTGGTTTCTTGAGATGGAATCTGCTCTTGGTGAAGATGCTGTGAAGATTGTTGGAATCACAACAAAGGATTTCGAATCCGACATACACGTAGTTGATAAAGCAGCCGCAAAGTTGGGGAGGATTGACTCCAACTTTGAAAGTTCTGCTGTGGGTAAAATGGTACCAAATAACGCGGCACGCTACAGAGAAAGGAGACTCATCAGTGCGGCAGACCTCATGGTTGTCTTCTTTTAAGAAATTGCTGCAGCCACCCCTTCAGCTACCACCGCCCTGATCAGTCAGCAGCCACCAACATCGAGGCAAGACCCTCCACCAGCAAAAAGGTCACAAGTCGCTGAGGTCTCAGGAGAAGGTTAGCTTTTTTTTTTTTTTTTAGCAATACAGTATTTTTCAGTTAAGGTATATGCAATGCCCTTTTAGGCATACTGCTATCGCACACTTAATAAGCTACAGGACAGTGTAAACATAACTTTTACATGCACTGGGAAACCAGAAAATTTGTGTGACTCACTTTATTGCCTTATTTGCTTTATTGTTGTGATCTGAAACTGAACCCACAACATTCCAAAGTTTGCCTGTATTGACCTTTGGGGCAGGGGTGTTCCTGGTTGTGAGGGGCCGTCCTGTGCATTGTCAGGGGTTCAGCAGCATCTCTGGTCTCTACCCACTGTGTGAAAGTAACACCCGCCCTGAAGGTCATGACAAACAAAAATGACTCCAATAAAAAATAATGGCAAACATCCCTGGAGAGCAAAATTGTGTCTAGTTAGGTTAAGAACTCTGATTTTGGGTGCAGGCTGAATGTTGTGCAGGTTGTGGGAAGCGTTCTCCTGGGTATTACTCTGGAGGATAAATTATTGCCATGTTGTCATTGTTATTAATCATTTCTCTCTCTCAGTATATATAGAAGACCATGTACTATGGTGCTGGACACCGGGAGTATAAACTTGAAGCAGACAGACCTGTCCCTACCCACACGAAGCCCATGTTCTAGAGGGGGCTTGGGGACAAGGAGACAATATTCATGTAACCACATAAGTGAGAAGGCAGTTTGAAATCTCACCTTTAAAAAGGCGATGTGATGGAGTGCTTCATGGTGCCTAATTAATTTTCTTATTTAACAATGTTGAAATTTAACACACTAAGTATCAAGTCATTAAGTAATCTGTCCAGAGCATACGAAGCATTAGGTAACATATCCAGAAATAGGACTCAAAATATATATTTTTTGGTTTCAGAATAGATAGATGCTAGGCAGGAAAAATCCTTTGAATTCCTAAGCTTTGTAAAATTTATTGAGGAATAAGTAACCTTATTCAAAGTCCGGATTAGTTTCTAGAGGCCGTGATAACAAAGTACCACAAACCAGGTGGCATAAAACAACAGAAATGTATTCGCTCGTCGTTCTGGGGGCCAGAGCCTGAAGTCAGTGTATCAGCAGGGCCACGCTCCCTCCAGAGTCTCGAGGGGAGAGGTCTTCCTTCATTTTCCAGCACCTGGAGGCTCCTTGGCCTGTGGGAGCATCGCTTGAGTCTCTGCCTCTGTCCTCACATGGCCTCTTCCCTCTTGTACCTCTGTGTCCAAATCTCTCTCTCTTTTCCTTTATACTGATGCTAGACTTAGGGCCCACTATAATCTAGTGTGACCTCATCTTAACTTGATTACGTCTGCAAAGACTGTATTTCCAACTAAGGTCACATTCACAGGCACTGGGGATTAGCTCTGGAATATGTCTTTTTGAGGGGACACAGTTCAGCCCAGTGCAAAGGTCAAGACTGATTCGTCAGTCATGGCTAAGGAAAAGTGAAATCGCATCCCGCTGCTCTGTGTCTTGGAGATAAGCCGCTGAGAATCAAGCCCAGTTTCTGGTGTAACAACACCAAGAGGAGCAGGCCCGTCTTCAATTCCAGCTCTGTGGTTACAGGTACTCTGTGTGCACAGCTCTCCTGTCCCTCCCCCACGGTCGAGTTCTTCTAGCAAAACCCAGATCCTGATTCCATCCAGCCGTCCCCAGCTGCACCCATGCTGAACAGTGCCTGGATAAAGACACACAGCTGTACCACTTATAATAGCCAAGACATGGGAGCAACCTAAATGTCTATAGACAGATGAATGGATAAAGAAGATGTGATGTATATATATGTAGAAAGGAATATTACTCAGCCATAAAAAGAATAAAATAATGCCATTTGCAGCAACATAGATGGACCTAGAGATGACCTAGCAAATCATACAGAGAAAGACAAATATTATATGATATCACTTATATGTGGAATCTAAAAAAATGATACAGATGAACTTCTTTATAAAACAGAAATAGACTCATAGACATAGAAAGCAAACTTGTGGTTACCAAAGGGGGAAGAGGAAGGAGAGGGATAAATTAGGAGTTTGGAATTAACAGGTACACAATACTCTGTAAAAAATTGATGAACAACAAGAACCTACTGTATTAGCAAAGGGAACTATAGTCAATATCTTGCAGTAACGTATAATGGAAAGAATCTGAGAGAGAATATTTATGAATGTATATATGTGTGTGTGTGTATTTATATATATACACATATAAATAAATATATAAATAAAATTAAGTCACTTTGCTCTACGCCAGAAACTAACAAAACATTGTAAATCAACTGTACTTCAATAAAAATGAAAACAACATACACACAGCTGTGCTGAGAGTCTTTTAAAATTTACACATACAAGCCTTCAGTGGACCCTCAGCAATGCCAGTCCCACCCCACTTCCTCGATCCGTTTATCCGCCTTCTACTCAGGATTAATTACTATTTTGCATTTTCCCCTCCATCCTCAATTTTTCATATGCTCGCACACTCCTTACTCTCAGCTGACAACGTGGCGTCTTACTTTCCTGAGAGAATAGGAGCCATCAGAAAGAACTGCCCTCAGCACACCTGCGCCTGTGGCCACACACCCCACCTTTTCTCCCTCCTGCATCGTCACCCAACTTCACTTGTGCCCTGGAACCCACCCCCTTTTGTTGAGGACTTTATTCCCGCATTTATCTCCCCTCCAGCTCCTGTATTCTCTCCCCACACCCTTCAATTTTGAAAGGAACCCTCTGCCTTCATCCCTTGCCCTCTCTAATCACCCTTCCAGTTTCCTCCTTCTCTTGACAGCGACACCCTTGAGTTGTACTTACCTGTGTCTCCAGTTCTTTCCCCGCCCATTGTCTTTTGAAACACTCCATCTGCTCAAGAGAATCACAGACTCTCAGCAGCATTTGACACAGGTGATCTTGTCCTTGAACTACATTCTTCTCTGCTTCGGGGACCTCAGGTGATCCTGGCTTCCCACCAAACCTCCCCGACGGCTCTTCCCCAGCCTTCTTTGCTGGCTCCTTCTCTTCCTCCTGATTTCTGAATACTGGAGTAAGTCATGACTTAGCGTTTGTCTCTCTCCTGTCCCCCAGCCACATACAGAAGTATGTGATACCTGGGAGCTGTGGTTACGCCAGGAAGTGCTAGCAATTATTGTGTATGCAGTATAAGCGAGGCGGTGCTTGGTATTCTTCCGTATCATCGTGTGGATTCCTCAGGGTAACCCAGCAAGGGAATTGGGGTACCCCCCTGCTTACTCAAATGAGAAAACTGAGGGGCGGAGCTTAGTCGTGGCCCAAGGTCTCAGGGCTACTGAGAGGCAGAGGCAGAAAATGAATCCAGGAAAGTCACCTCCCAAATTAAGGGGCTTACCTGCCTTGCTTTCTCACAACCAGGCCTCACCTGGAGGCCAGCGAACCAGACTGGGTCACCCTGTGGTGGGTCATCTTCCGGACTGGCTTTAGCGTTTATTGATCTAGTGCAAAATGGAAAGGAGGGGTTTTTATTTTTAAAATATTAAGAATTTTAAGATGGCAGCAGCAGAGCATTCGCCCAAGCACACAGGGCCCTCCCGAACAGGGGCCCACAGGTCACATGCCCATGACCTGGCCCTGGTGGCCTTGACAGGGCTATGCCTCCCGGCCAATATAGGTCTGGCCAGGTGCACCTTGCCTGCCCCCGAGACCCCTCTGAATGTCTTGCCAGCCTCCTAACTTCCCTGACGACCTGAAGCGGCCCCCAACACACCCTGAAAATCTTCCTGGCTGCCCTTAGCACCACAAAGAGCATCATCAGGTCCTCATGAAGCCGCTGCCCGTAGCTCAGGCTGCCCGTGAACCCCAGTGTGCCCGGATGAGATCAGGAAACGCTCCCCTGGCAGGATCTCACATTTCCTCTCCAGCATTACATCATAAGAAATTATAATAATAACGTCATCAGTTCTTATAGTATTAGTAATAATAACAATAACATAATGACTTTCAACAGTAATTAGTAATTTACTCTGCATTCAGCTTGCACATTTACTTAACTTTTGCAGGTGGCAGACTTTCTGAAATACCAGTGTTACTGAACCAACCTGTATATGTTCAAAGTTATAAACAATTTTCTCTTTCTTATTCTAAAAAACTAAATGCTGCAGCTGCCTACAAAATTCAGTGCAAGAGTTCAACACTTTAAAATCATCAACAAAAAGAAAGTGCACCCTTCTCATCCCCCACCCAGTACACACGTACATTAATTCATTGTGTCATTATAAACGTAAATGCTGCAGCAGGAGGTTCCCAGCCCAGACGTGTCCTCACACAGGCCTCAATCTGGCCATGCTGCCTGCACCTGGATTCCTAATTTGGGTCCCAGGCACTGGCCCATGTCATCTGAGAAAGAGCTGCTTTGGCCAATGTCATAGGCAGGGGGAACAACCATGTGACCGCTTGCAGACGGGAGAGCTATGGTGGGTGGTGGGAGGGATGTAGACAGCCTGGCTGGGGAACATTGAGTCATTCGAGTGGGATATTGTGCCCCTGGCGGTGCCAGAGCAGCAGGAAAGCCCTGGCTTCTGACCCACGCTGGGGTGCAGGTATCTTCGCTGTGGCTGGGATTGTGCTGTATCATCCTGGGATGGTCGTCCTCAGCTGGGAAAGTTTTGCTCCCCTCTTCGCAATCGCTAGGGATATTTTTCTGGAGGTGTTTTTGATCGTCACAACTGGCACCTGGTGGGTAGGGGCAACATGTGCTGCTAAATACTCTGCAATGCTCAGGGCAGCTTCCTCCCCACAAAACAAAGAGTAATCCTGCCCCCAGTAGTGCTGACCTTGAGAAATCCTGCTTTAGAGGTTCACAGGCCTCTATTTTCCCAGCTTTCTGACTTCCGACCACTTCATAGTCTGGGGATCTTTTTCTTTCTCTTCCTGCTGTTGTGGATGTAACTTCCCTCTGTTATCTTCTAAGGTACTTCACTCTTCAGAGAGCTGAGTCTTTCACCAGCCTCAGAGATGAACTGTGACAGGTCTAAGCCAATTGTGCACAGCCCAGTGCTAGATACGTCTTGCTTCTCTTGCAGTTAGAGGTTGCCATGTGACACAGTTCTGGCCAGTGAGATGTAAGGGGAAATGTGCTGAGGGATTCTGGGAAAGAGATTGCTCCTTTCGTGAGGTGTTCTGGAGAGGAGAGCTGTCTAGTGTCAGCGCCTATAGCTTCCTTGCCTGGAGCACCCATGTGGGTATGTGGTGTATAGGGCTACAGCAGCCATTTTGTGACCATGAGGAAAGTCAGGAGAATGACAGAGATGTCTTGACTTTGGTGAGCCACTGAATAAATCCTGGAGACATCCACTTCTAGGCCTCTTGTTAAATATCCTTAGAGTTTAGACCATACTTGCCACAACTTGGGCAAGCGACTCTCTCTCTTACTCTTGTGTACGAAGGGAAGAATAAATACTGCATAAAGTTGTTGTAGAGATCTGAGGAGATGATATATGTAAAACAGATGCCTAAGTGCCTGGAATATAATAAATATTCAATGTATTGTAAGTGCTTTTGTTACTGTCACTATTAACTGAATTAATCAGGGATGATATTGTGGGTCTTACGGTGAGATTCTTTTATTAATTAATCATTCACTTATCCAACAAATATGTATCAGAAGCGGCCATGCTAAGATACTGGAAATGATAGGAAATATTTAAAAAATACAATTAGAGGAAAACAGTACCCAGTAAGTTGTATATTAGACCTCATCAGAATTCCCTTCTATTTAAAAGCAGTATTTTGTCAACTTTAGTTTTCTGCATTCCTTGTATTTGTCATATCCATTTACCATGTCCTTGCCAGAGAACAATACCTGTGCTGCACCTGACAAGGTGTTTCTTTGAACCAATGCACCCCTTTTGGTTAATTTGGATTTATTTTAAAAAAAGAAGCATTGTATCATCACTGTGATAAATGGAAAACCAACATCAATTGACATGTATGAAAAATAGCCAAAATATAAATGCAGTGAGACTCCCTAATGTTATTAAATTAAAACAAAATACTCACTTGTGTGCTACCTATGATTTCATTTTGCACACCACGGTTGTACCTATACTGCACTTAGCAAAACATTGCAGGGAATAATCATACTTAGTGGAAACGTTTTAAAGTTTAAGAATCGCCTGAGATTCATACATGTGCAGTGGGTCTGGATATAGAAGTTAGACATAAATAATACGATTATTATGCCTAATTATTCCTCGGCAGTTCATCATACTTAGAGGAAAGTTACTATGAAATACAGTGTGACTTTCTGGTTAGCAGTATTTTCCCCTCCTTATTAGGCTTATGAAACATTTCTCTGTCACAGTCCCCGAGACACCACATGTGAACGTAGGAATCCAGTACTCCCTCTCACCAGGAATTTACTCTGCATTCAGCGTGCACGTTTACTTAACTTTTGCAGGTTATGGACTTTCTGAAAAATCACTGTTACTGAACCAGCCTGTTTATGTCCAACGTTACCAACTGTTTTTTTTTCTTTTTTGTTCTGGAAGACTCTTCATGCTGCAGTTTCCTGTAAAATTCAGTGTAAGATTCCAACACCTTTCAAATTGTTGACAAAAAGGTCACCCCCCCTCCCCCGCTGCCCTCCCTCTACCCTGGGATTTGGGGGTGTATCTGTCTATATAGCTCCCCAAACATTCAGGCCCCCAGAACTTGTTTCTGAATTATTCCAGTTGCTTCTCTGATGCTGCCTCTCACCTGAACCAAACACATTTCTCACGATACGTTCAGATTCTTGTCCTGAACTGTGTTACCCTCTCTTTCCCTTTGAAAAAAACAGTCAGAACTCAGTTAAGCATTCAGGGTTCTCCACAGTGTGATTCTAACCTGCCTCCCTAACCTTGACCCCCTCGTGTTTCTCACGTGGCCGTCGACTGAACGTGGACACTGTTCTCTGCACACAGCCCACGCTCTTGTGCTTGTGGTCCTTGTGGTCCTTGTGGTCCTTGTCACTGCTTCCTCTTGGACACTCCTCTCTCAATCTTATCCATCCTTCCAAGTTGAGTTTAATAGGCACCTCTGGCAGGAAGGCTCCTGGACTGTCTATTCACTGCTGTTGATCCATCTCGCCACCTGCTACACTGTACGTTATCATTTGTGTACCTCTCAGGGTCTTTCCAGCCAGTTTCCACGCTTTCTGGGTAAGGAAGCACTTGTGATTCATTTCTCTATCTGGTCGTGATTCCTGCGGTGGCCCACTGGGATGACAACAGGGAAAAGGCAGTAATGTGCGTGGATAAGGATCTGACTGGGATTCAAGGGGGCTCCGGGTAGCTAGAGATGGCTTGCCCCTGGTCGGAGGACAGCATTCAGCTAATTGTTGCCGCAAGATAATTCAGCCCGGCACTGCTGGAGCCTGTTTTTCCAAGAGGAGCCTGAAATCTGGAGTTTTATGAGAAACCTTGTCTAATGGGCCATGCAGCACGGAGTCTCTGGTTTCACACTGTTGATATTCCGGCCTGATACCCATCTGCAGTGTACGTTACTGAATGTGTGGACAATGTCACCTGCCATTTCAGGAAACAAAGGCTGTTGCGAGGGGGAGGGTAGAGCTCAGTGGTAGAGCACATGCTTAGCATGCACGAGGTTGTGGGTTCAATCCCCAGTACCGCCAGTAAAATAAATAAATAAAAACCGAATCACCCCTCTACTCCCAAAACAGGATGTTGCAGCCATAAAGCCATCAGCCACTGCAGCCGCCCCTGACAGTGCACCCAGGGGGGAATTCAGGATGGAGAGAGAGGGATGCTGGCCTCAGCTAGTTAAGATGCATATCGAAAAGATATCTTCCTCGAGCCCAGACTTTTGCATCTTCCCATGCATGGAAAAGCAATAAAGTCATTAACTTGAGGCGTCTGGTTTTATGACTAGCAGTGATTTTTTGATGTTCGATTGCATGTTTTATTTTTGTTTTTCAGCAAAAATGTCTATATATCCTGGCTCCTCCGTTACCTCTTCGGAGCAGTCCCTCAGAGCTATCTGAGAGGCTGCTACCCCGGGCTGTAGTCCTCAGTAAGGCTACCAGATAACACATAATTCTCAACATTTAGGTCGTGCATTTTTTTTCAGTCAACAAGTGAACAACTGTATATTGAATAATGTAGAAATGGAAACCAGCTCACCCCACTAACGATTTTATTTGTCCTGTGCTTGAAACCACTGGTTTGCTGGTGGGGTTTTCCCCCCCGATGACTGAATTTGGCAGGGATGTAGCTGGAGTTTATGGGGTGCTTACTCTGGGCAGGCCTGGCTCTGGGTCCTGGAGGAGAGTGTGCTCATTTTATCATCCTGATGGCCATGAAGTAGTCACTGTTATTACGCCCAGAAAGATGAAGCAAGCTGCCAGGTGGCAGAAGGGCTTGCATGGGGCTGAGGTGAGATTTGAACCTGAGGCATCATGTCTGAGCTGGGGCTGAGCCACGAGGCATCAAGAGTCAAACCCCAGGTGACACTGCCAGTCATGAGCCAAGGGCACAGAGCAGAGAGCATCCTCGCTCCACAGTGCCTGTAACTGTGTTGATTTAGCTCCATTTTGGCCCCTCTTTCTGGGTCCCGTGCTTCCCAGAGTGACTAAGCCCATCCGGATTAAACATTCAGGGAGGCGAGGGGTCTTGCTGAGGAGGCTGGGGGAAGGCAGGGTGAGCATGATTAAGCACCATTAGAACGTCTGGAAGGGTGATGCAGTGAAAGTGAAGAGAGAATAAATAATTCGGTTGGAGGGGAAGACCGCCGACCGTGAGATTGCTGCTGTCCCACAGCCGAAAACGGTCTGTGAGATGAATCACAAATAGCACCTGCCTGGACTTTGTGTCCGGGAGGAATGACTCTCTCTGCAAGCCTGGCGTTTGGGGACCCATGTTACCTGCCCCTGTTCCAAGCAAACCTTATCTCCTGCAACACCTGTCTTTATTTCTCCCAACTACTTGGACTCAGGCTAATAATAGTAGTAGTAGTAGTAGTAGTAGTAGTAGTAGTAGTAGTAGTAGTAGTAGTAGTAGTAGTAGTAGTAGTAGTAGTAGTAGTAGTAATAATAATAAATAGCCAGATTCATTAAGAGAGTATGTGCCTGGCACTACTTCAAGGGCTTTACATGCTTTAATCCATCTAACAATCCTAGCAACTTATGTGGTAGGTCTGGTATTAGTCCCTTTTTTTACAGATGAAGAAACGAGGCATCAAGAGGTGAAGGTTACTCAGAGGGATTTGAATCTACACGGTGTGGCTTGAGAGCCTGTGCTGTTAATTCCTGGCCATAGAGAGCGGCCCCTCGGCTCGCTGGGCCCCCTGCCCACCCCTGCCCATCAGTGGTGGTCTCTTCCCCCAAGGTCATGACCGGTGTCAGAGCCCCTCTTGTTCCCGGGCCCTTTATCTGTATTTACAACATCATTCGCTACTTATTCCTCTCTAATCTCCTTCGTAAAGTAAATTTACATGTTAATACCCGCAGATCCATTTCATTCTTTTTTGCAGTGACAGTGGTAGGAAAATATATACAACATAAAATTTGCTATTTTAACAATTTTTCAGCACACAGTTTGGTGGCGTTATATTCATATTGTTGCACAACCAAACCATCATCACCATCCAACTCCAGAACGTCTTCATCACCCTGAACTGAAATTCTATACCCATTAAACACTAATTCCCCACTCTCCCTCCCCCAGCCCCTGGCAACCACCATTCCACTCTGTTTCTATGCATTTGACTATTCTAAATTCCTCATATGGTTGGAATCAAAAGCTCTTAGTCCTTTTGTGTCTGGCTTATTTCCCTTAGCATCATGTCTTCAGGGTTCATCCATGTTATTAGCATGTGTCTGAATTTCATTCCTCTTTAAGGCTGAATAATATTCCATTGTATGGATAGACCACATCTTGTTTATCTACTCATCTGTTGATGGACACTTGTGTTGCTTCCACCTTTTGGCTGTTGGGAATAATGCTGCTGTAAATGTGGGTGTACAAGTATCTGTTTGAATCCTTGCTTTCAGTTCTTGGGGGTATATGCCTGGAAGTACAATTGCTGCGTCATATGGCAGATCTGGGTTTAATTTGTTGGGGGACCTGCCATACTGTTTTCCTCATTTCATTCTTTTTATGCTGCCATATGGCATTCTATTCCATTTGGCTTCACTTTATAATCAACGCTCCAGTGGCCATCTTTGGACATGTCTCCATGTGCACTCAGGAATGTTTATCTAAGATAGATACTGAACAAATCAATGCTGTTGGGTTGAGGATAGTTTTGACTAACGTGTTTAATTTCACTGGACTAGGGGTTTAGTCTCCTGTGTCAAGCCCATGATCTTGTATGATCTCACTCATCTTCCGTCACTCAAGCTGTGCCCAGTGACTCCCCAAAGAACATGGCAGAACAACCAGCCACTCCCACCTCAGCCCGGGGGAGCTGGCCTTTAGCTTCCTTTGTCTGTCCCAAGGCTGTGTCTCAATAGTAACACTCAAGCTCTACCGTCTGTGTCTCTTAAAAAGTTCCCTCCTTTAGTCGTGAATACCAGCACCCCAATGGCCATCCTTCCATTCAGGTTGTACAGTGTCTTCTCCCAGAATTATCACCCTCACTAGTTTCTGCTTAATTATTCCCATCTCTAGTTATTCCTACCTCAGTTCCACCTCTTCCAGGAAGCCTTCCCTGCTTACTCCCATTCATCCTTATGTTTCTTTTCTGAACTTGATAATAATTTCAGGTGCTGCACATGTATTGCCTTTGAAAAATCATTGCACAAGTTCTATGTGGCATAAACTGTATTTACGTTTTAAGAGGAAGAACAGGCACAGAGAGGTGAAGCAGCTTGCTCCAAGTTACCACGCTGTCCAGTAGCAGAGCTGGTGCCAAGCTGAAGCAGTTGGGCTTCAGAGCCTTGAAATTCATGGTGTGAATTTCTCTTGCTTTTGCTACGTTGCTGTCTGAACTCTTCACTTTGTCACATCATCATAAACCACCTGCCATTGCCCCTAACGCACAATAAGGTTGATGCCCTTCTCAAGGAGGCTGTCTTTTCCTTCCCTAGTCTTCTAGGCACACAGTAGGTTCTTGGTGAATGTTTCTTGTCTTTGTCTCATTACCATCTGTGAGTCAGCCTGCAGGCTGTTTTCCAGGAAAGAAGGTAAGTAATTTCCTGTCATCAGTGGAGGCAGGCTGATGGTAAAGGATTCTTAAAAAGACAGTCTTTCTGTTTGTGAAAAAGAGGAAAGGAGATGCAGCTAACTCAAGAAGCAGAGTGAGTCACTGACCCTGACTTCCAGAGGGGAGTGACGATCAACATTAACTTATCTGAAGTGTATTACACCTGTAGGTATCAGATCCCAAAACGGGCAAACTAAAACAGTTCCTGACTTCGGGGGCTCACAGTGGTCAAGACTGGGAGGTAAAGATGCAATGACAAGAAAAGGTGGTAAATTCTAAGAACAAGTCATTGCAGAGAAGGGATGCCTCGTGCTCACAGGTGTGTGAGTGTACGTGGTTGTATGTGAGCGAGTGTGTAAATACATAGGCATTCATGGAGATGAGGGAGTCCACGGGAGTTTGTGAGTGTGTGAGAAAGCCTGAGGAGGCGTGCATGTGTGAGTATGTGTGTGGGAACACGTGTGTTTAAATGAGCGTGCGCTTGCCTGTGTGTGTCTCTGGCTAAGCGGTAGGTAAGTCTTCCTGAAGGAGCTGATTTTATTCATTATCTGTTGCTGTGTAACAAGTGACAAAACCTAGTGGCTTAAAACGGCAAACGTTTGCCCACAGTTTCGTGGGTCAGAAATCAGGGCTTAGTTGGGTGCCCCGCCTCATCTTTCACGGGCTGCTGTCAAGGTGGGGTCTCATCTAAAGGCTCAACTGGGGAGGGAGCTCCCTCCCATGGCTGTGGTCAGGACTCAGTTCCTCGTGGGCCACAGGAACTGCCCTCGGTTCCTCGTCACGTGAGCCTCTCCATGGGACATCTTATAACGTGACAGCTGGCTTCCAACAGAGCAAGTGAGGTAGCGAGGGTGACAGAGGGCAAGATAGTGACCAGAGTCTTTTTGTCACCTAGTTTCAAAAGTAGCAGTCCACCACTTTTGCCATATTCTGTTTGTTAGAAGTGTCAGAGGGTCCAGCCCACACTCAAGGGGAGGAGGTTACACAAGGATGTGAACACTAGGAGGTGGGACTCACCGAGAAGCATCTTAGAGACTGCCTGGCCTCTTCAGCTGAACCTTTAAGATGACCAGGAGTTAATCAGGTGAGTAATGGTCAGAAGGGTGTTCTAGGCAGAGAGAGCTGGTGAGCAGAAGTACACACATAGAAGAGAGCGCACGGCCTTGGGGAAAGGCAGTGCCCCGTGTGGCTGGCAGGAGGTTGAGCACGTGCACACACACAGCTGTGATTACAGGGAGGCATGAGAAAAGAGAGGTGAATTCAGAGCATGTATTTGCCACAGAGGCGATATCACCAACAGGGAAAAAAAATTAGTTTTTGCCAGGAGTGAAAAATTTTAGCTATTACAATGATAAATGTTCCTCCAGAACTCAGCCCTCTACAGTATATCTAAGGTATTAAATTTCATGAGGACTAGAGGGTCAATTAGGAAAACACTGTCCAAAAGAATCTTTGGAGTGGGAGTGGCAATGGAAAAAAAGGTCAAGAAACTCTGATCTGAAAAGGTCAGAGAACCATTTACTGAGTACTTGCGATCTGTCAGACATTGTGTTAAGGGCTTCCTATACATTATGTAATTCAACAACCCTGTATCATCTGCATTTTAGGGGCAAGAAGACTGGGGTAGGTGGCTTCTGACATGGCCCCCAGTGATCCCCACCTTCTGGTGTTCATGCCTCTGTGTGATCCTCTCCCCTTTACTAGTGACTGGCTGCTAACAAACAGAATCTAGAAGAAGGTGTAAGATGTCATAGCTGTGATGGGGTTATAAAGATGGGTTTCTTTGACGACCTAATCATGTCAGTAACACTCTCTTCTGGCACTTTCTCTCTTCTGGCTCTTCTTACGTGGCTGCTCTGATGAAGTGATCAGGACACACCCAGGCGGCAAGGAGCTGAGGGCACCTCCTGCCAGCTGTCAGCAAGGAAGTGAGGTTCTTACTCTGAAAGCTCCCAAATGATTGAATGCTTCAAACACCACAGGAGTGAGCTTGGAAGTGTATCCTTCCCCAGTTGAACCTTCAGATAGGACCACAGCCCCAGCTGACACCTTGACTGCAGAGGACCCAATGGAGCCACCTCTCAATTCCTGACCCCTAGAAATTGTAAGGTAACAAATGTGTGTTGTTTTAAGCCTCTAACTTTTGGGATAATTAAAAAATGCAGCAAAATATAACTGATATAAAAACAGACAGGCTCAGAGAGGTGAAGATACTTGTCCAAGGTCACACAGCTAAGCTCCTGGTATACTACTTCTCAGCTCAACTCTCCTTATCACCACCTCTGTGCCTCTAGAGTCTAGATCATAATGGCCTTAAATGCGTGGTGCAGGAGTGAGGTCCTTTTCATGAAGGTAACAGGAAGCTGCTAATGGTTTTTGGGGGCGACATGGGGTATGGCAAAGCTTGTGTCTTCTTGAATCAAATGTCCAGATTCCAGCTGGCAATGGCTAGCCTGGGAACCAGGGACATCTGGATCATGCTGGCCAGACCTTGGAGTGTCCGCAGGAGTTAAGCGGAGGGGCAGATGCAGAAAAATAAGTACCCCCTTATTCTCCTTGCCACCGCGGTTTCCTGAGGATGCATGCATGTTCAGAGGGAAGGCAAGGAGAAATCCAGGGCTGACACAAAAGCGCAGGCACTGTTTTCTGTGACAGTCACAGAGACATGAGGGTGATATTATCTGAGTTTGGGCAGTCACTGCAGCGGGCCCCATCATGACACTCAGCCCACTCTCCCCACCGGCAGCATATCTGCGACCACCCGTGGCCCCAGATGAGAGCCGCGGGGGAGGCTGACGCCTTTCATTTCCTTGTGACAATAGTGCCGGAAAACAGCTTTCTGGACATGGCCCCAAACTGATAATTAAAGGAACGCTTTATCGCCAGCAAGGGCAGAAGCATCCACCAATGGCCTTCCAGAAAAAGGAAAAAAATAACTAAAAAATAGCCTTTCTCCCTTCAGTCTCTTTGTGTTTGTGTGGAAATAGCTGACAGGTTTGCCAGCAGCCTCAGCTCTGTTATCTCCCCTCCATGTTTCTGCCAGGGATGCAAAGGCCACACTTTGCAGGCCGAGAGTTTCAGTTCAGTTTCACATTTCTGCTCGGACCCAGTACTCCGCTCTGGTGTCTCCATGTCTGTGGCTTCCCAGGCCCCTGTTGTTAGAAAATGCCTTGAGGTCGGCTGCAGGGGGACTCCAAACCTAGGCAAGGCCCAGGCATCAGAAGTAGGGTGGAAAGTGGGGGCTCTGGACTCAGGTGGCCTCGGGTGCCAGCCCGGGTCCTGGCGTTTTCTAGCTGTGTGAACCTGGATCAGTTACCTGACTTTTCTGTGCCTCAGTTTTCTGACCTGTCAACGGTAGTACCTACCACGCAGGGGATCGGAAGGATTAAAAGGGAAGATGCAGGCAGAGCACTTGGCCTAGTGCCTAGCATCCACGAAGCAACCCCAAAATCTTAGCGAAATATTGATGCTAGTCGGGGTTGGGGTGGGGGGTGTTGGGGAGGGTGGGATGGAACAAGCCCGTCACCCACTAAGGTCACAGCGTGGATCTTGCGCTGCTGAGTTGAAAGGCTCGATGTCCTCCCAGGATCACCAGCTCTGGGGCCTCCCTAAAAATCAGAGCTTGTAGTCCTGCTTGTTCTCCACGAGGGGCAGTAGCAGTAGCGATTGCTGGTATCAGTTATTAAAATGTGCGCCGTGGCCCAGGGTCCAGGTCATGGAATCCATGTTTGGGAATAAGGAAACTACAGACTGACTTGTACTTGTCTTGGGTTGTTTGAAGTGAAAGATCCAACTTGATTTATTTGTGTGTGTGTGTGTGTGTGAACATGAGATTTTTGCTTTGTTTTATGCTTAAAGAGAGAGATTAGCCTGATTTAGAGGCTAAAACATGTTACGTGACAGAAGGAGCACTGTAGTGGGAGTCTGGACACCTGGCCGGAGGCTGGCAAATGTTTCGTCGTTTCCCCAAACGTGACAGGAGCAGCGGGCATCTCTAGCCCCTTTCCGGCCCTGACAG
This sequence comes from Camelus bactrianus, assembly GCF_048773025.1. Classification (NCBI taxonomy): domain Eukaryota; kingdom Metazoa; phylum Chordata; class Mammalia; order Artiodactyla; family Camelidae; genus Camelus; species Camelus bactrianus. The sequence continues at coordinate 24,084,340 of NC_133557.1, forward strand.
GTGCGTTGGTTCCACCACCAGTGGCTGTTTGCCTTCAGGCAGGCAGGTGCACCTCTCTCAGCCTTTGTGTCATCATCTGTAAAACAGGGCTAATAGCCATCCCATCTCTTAATGCTCCTTACTTCAGCCGGGGTCAGGTACATGATGGGAGCTCAGCAAACAGCAAGGATGCTGCTGGTGGAGGAGAACGTGGCCTCTTAGAGGAGCTCCCTGAAGACAGAGCCTGAGGGGGGAGTGCGGTGCCTGTGACATATTGAGGGCCAGCCCCCAAGGCAGAGAGAACCAGGTGAGGCTGAGCCTGATCCCACTGGTGGGTGGGTGACGGGGGCCCTGGCGTGTGAACTGAACAGAATTGGGCCCACCTTGAGGCGAGGGGCTAGACTTTGTGACCCTGTGTTAGCCAGTTGTTGATCCTGGGCTGCCTCCTGGGGTGGAGGTGGGGGCTTCCTTGTGCAAGAAGGTAATTGCAGGATTAGGGGGCACCTCGGAGCTGTTAGAAGCCAATCGTTACCCATCCATGGCACGGAGGGATGCATGCCTGCCTGGTAAAGAGGGTCAGGGTGGCCACCAACGGGACCCTCTGCACCTCTCCTTCATTCCTGAAAGACTGAGGCGTGGTGGTCCTTGCTGTTTCTGTGCAAACTCTCGTGGGATCACGGCCTGTGACGGGGAGCAATAGCTGGCATATTGAGCGACTCAGCCTTCCAAGTGGCATTGTCTACCTGGAGTTGATGTGTCTTCATTCAGTGGAAGTGAGAAGGTGGCTCAGCCCTTTGCACAGCCCTTCTCGCCCCTTGCTGGAAAGGAAAGCAGCCAGGAACATTATCCACACAGAGGCCAGAGAGATGAGATCCTGGGGGCTGCTTGATGTGAGAGAAATCACTGTAAAAAGCACATTATCTCGGAGACAGAGGAAAGGATGTTACCAGGCAGTCCTCAGGGAAGCGTGGGACCTTGGCAGGTCATCGGAAGGCTTCCCAGGGGTGTGAACAGAAATCTTCTCCGTGTTAGAAGTTGAGCAATTCCAGTCCATGAGATTTGTTGCAATTCGGTTCTGCCCTTGCAGATAAAATAGACGGGTGCTAGAAGCTGACAGATGAATTCCTCTTGGCTAGGGATGTAACTGCGCTGGGCTAGAAGAAAGTGTCTCAGGGTGCTAGGGGGCTGGGGGAGAGCACTTGGAATCAGGAGAGATGCAGGGCTGAGAGAAGCTGTGCCTCATAAACTAAAGACCCAAGCAGGGCACAGAGTCAGCAATCCTCAAATCAGAGATTAGCCTGGGAGCAGCCCATCCTTGCAATTGGGGCGTGGAGGAGGGGAAGTATTGTGCAGCAAATGTCTGGGAGTTGTGCATAAACTCATTGTTACGTCCACCCATCCATCCATCCGTCCACTCACCCTCCACCGACACACCCGCTTATCCACCCATTATCCATCCATTCATCCTCTCATCCATTTCTCACCATTAATTTTTTTAAAAAAATTGGAATAGTTAATACATTTACATGGAAAAATTTCAAATAGACAAAAGAATAAAACGTAAGCCCAGCATCTTGGCTTTCCTCCCTGGAGAAAAAAGTTACTAGTTTCTTTTAGTTCCTTCCAGAAATACTTTGGTGCACATAAATGTATCTGTATGTACAAACAGCAGCAAACTCTTTATTTTGTGCCTTGGTCTTTGAGCATATCTTAAAGACACAGATGGCAACTGTGTCGGCTGGGGTAAGTTTTGGGTGTGCCATATATGTTTCAAGAACCAGGGTGAGTGCACATAACTGCAGACGCGGGCTTTGAAAAGTCCTGCCACGTGGCTTTGCAGAAATCAAACATCAGTAAGATTTAATTTTTCACTTTCTGTCTGAGTTGAGACACTGGAGTTTCATTCATCTGCAGCATTTGGTTTTAAATTGTTTTCTTTCTTGCTTCTCCAATCGCCCACATAAATGAACAGGGCGTTTTACACAGTGTTACTGAGTAACCGGTTTTTCACAACAAAGCCAATAACAACTTACCTGTTGTTTTTCTAACCACGTTCATAACTATTGCTGAAAGAGGGCTCCCTTTATCGGCACATGTGATCGTGTTTTCGTGCCCAGTTCTTAATTTCCCCCAACTTTTGTTTTGAAACTTTTCAAAGCTACAGAAAAGATAGAAGAATAGTATAATAACCATCCTCGTGCCCTTCATTTAGACTCACCAGTTGTTTGCATTTGACATTTTGACCACGGTTTTCATTGTTTCCCAGACTGTTTGAAATTAGATTGCAGACATTAAGACCCTTCATCTCTTAGGAGCCTGCATTTCCTAAGAACCAGGACATTCTCCTACATAACCACAATACCGTGATCATGCTCAAACATTTAATAATTGGTCTAAGAATTTTATTAGTATAAAGTCTGTATTCAGCTTTTCCCAATTATCTTCTTACCATTCTTTGAAGCTGTTTTTTTTTTTTTCCCCCTTTCTTTCTTGATCCAGGAGCCAGTCAAGGATCACACATTGCATTCAGTTGTCATGTCTCTTAGGGTTCTTTAATCTAGAACGTTCCCCACATCCCCCTCCTGAGCCTTTGTTCTTTCTGTCCATCATGACATTGGCATTTTTGAAGAACAAGCCCATTGTCTTCTAGAATGTCCAGTAACGTGGGTACGTCTGATTACTTCCTTATGGTTAGATTTAGGATAAACTTTTTGGCATAGGTAAAGCCCAGGGAACATTTTTCATTTCCCACTGGGTCCTGCTGGGAGGCACACCATGGAGTCAATAGCCATTCTTGGTAAAGCTACATTTGGGCCCTGTTTAAGGTGGTATCTGCTAGCAAAGGTACTTCCTTCCTTTTCTAATTAACGGTTAAGGCCGTGTGACCATTCTGTTCCAAACAGCCTTCCCTCGATGGTTTCAGCATCTGCTGATGATCCTTGCCTGAATCAGTTATATTGTCAGTGACAATCTAATTCTGTCATTCATTTTACATTTATTGCCTGGTACTCTCGTGTACAGAAGCGCTTCATCCACCTGTTTCTCCTCTTTACTTTCTAGTTTCTTATTTTCAATATCACTGTGGTCTTCTGTGTTCTTTCGACTCCCCACAAGATTTGACCAGTGGGAGTCCCTTCCAACTGGCTTCTTTGACTTGGCAACAAGACTCCATCAATTCTGAGCACTTCCTTTCCCTGCAACACAACAAAATGTTGCCCCAGAAATGGAATAAGCATTTCTCCTTCCAATAGGGGCATGGTGTTTAGAAGCCGAGATCTGGGTGCGTTCTTGATACTGGAGTGTTATTACTTCTAGATCTTTTGAGTGGAGAGCTAAGATATGTATATATTCACATCATGAGTTCATAGTGATACTACCAACTTTTCCTCATCTCCCCCTCATTCTGTATTTATATCTTCAGCCTCCCATAGTGAGAACCCTAATATTCAAAAATATTTAATATATTTACCCATTCGATCTATCGTACAACACACACAGAATACTTTCAGAATTATTATACTGTTACCACAAATCAATTAAATCAAGCTCAGGATTTCTTTGCAGTTCTTTTTGTCTCACCCACTATAGGTATCCAGTTAGAATATGTCTAAAAGTTACCTGAATCAGTTATTTTCTCTGTGGGTTACATTATTTATTTGCTGTTAAGTTAGAGTTGTCCCTGCTTGTATTCAATTTCAGAGTTTGCTTCTTTCCACCCTTTTTCTTTTAACTTACGTGATTCAAAAGCAAAACTATGTAAGGAGTTATACTAAAAGCAATATCCCTGCCATCTCTAGCTTTGACCCCATTCTCATCTACACACTATAGCAAATAATTTTCATTAATTTCTGGATTTTTTCTTCCCATGCTTTGTTTTGCAGAAATCATCCCCCCCCTCCATCCCACTACTGTTTTGCAACTTGCTTTTTTTTCCTTGACAGTATATCCTGGAAATAATTCCATATCAGCTCACAGGCTGATTCTTTTCTTTTCTTTTCTTTTCTTTTTTTTTTTTTTTTTTTACAGTTTCTTACTATCCCACTGTTAGTGGTACCATATTTTATTCAATAACTCCCCCATCAATTGGCATTTAAATTTAGATTATTTCCTATATTTTGCTATGACTAATAATGCTGTAGTGAATGGTCTTGTGCATATGTTTTCATTTTCATGGAGTTATATCTGCAGGATAAATTCCTAAGAGTGGGATTTGGTGGGTCAGAGAATAAATGCACATGTAAATTTGTTAGATATTCTCAAATTTCCCTCCCTAGTGATTGCTCCATTATGCACTCCTACCAGCAACGTGTGAAGTGCCTATTTCCCCACAGTCTCGCCTGCAGAATTCGATGTTAAGCTTTTGAATTTGCCAGTTTGATAGGGGGAAAATGATATTTCATGGAGCTTAAATTTGCATTTCTTTTATTGAATAAAGTTGAGCATCTTTCTTATGTTTAAGTCTCATTATATTTATTTTTGGTTAACTGTTCATGTCCTTTGCCAATTTTCCTAACAGGCTTTTGGTCTTTTCTTCTCCCTCTATTTTTAAGTGTTCTTTGTATAACTGAGAGATCAGCCCTTTAAAAATATGTCTGTATATATATTTCTATAATATACCTGTAATACATTATTAGCTGAAAAATTAGTTGCAAATATTCTCTTGGTTTCTCAGTTGTCTTTTGAGTTTGCTTATTTTAAAAAAATGTAGTTATAATTCCTCACTTTAATTCATGCTTTTGTAGTCTCATAACTCTAGGGTCAATTTTGAGATTTCTTTTTCTTTGGCATGTCTTTATTCAACTTATTGCCAAGACCTGATGTTTCTTTTTTCCTGATATTTCCTGAATTTGGTATTTCCTTTCTACAGACCCATGACTAACGTCCTAGTCATTGGGCCCACATGGCTGTGAGATCCATTCTCCTGGATCCAGGTATTTTGATCCTAGGCTGCCTGAATGATCTTCTTAGATCTCTTAATATTGTTCTGAAAGTTTCAGAGTTCTATTCATTTTTTTAGAAAATCATTTTTTTCCATCTGTTCTTCAGATTGGATAATTTCTATTGACCTGTATTCAAGGTGAGCAACTCTTTCCTCTGTCATTTCCATTCTGCCATTAAATCTGTCCACTGAGATTTTTATTTCATATACTTTCAGTTCTAGAATTTCTATTTGGTTTCTTTTTGCGTTTTCTTTTCCTGCTGAGGTTTCATATCTTTTTATTCATCATGATGTATTTTCCTTTACATCTTTGAGCAGTTGTAATTGCTCCTGAGAATGGGCTACATTTTCTTATTTCTTTGTATGATGAGTAATTTTATTTTATATCTTGGACATTGTGAATATTATACCATGGAGACTGAAGATTGTTTTACTTTTCCAAAGAGTGTTGGTTTTTTGTTTTTTCAGCTAACTAAATTTGGTTGAACTAAAATTGTAAAATCTATCTCTTGAGTGGCAGCTAATACTTTAGGATTCCCCCTCCCCCCCCTTATCTAGGCTTCTTGGAGTCTTCTCCATGCTATTCAGGGGTTAGATGGAGATTTCGGCAGTTTATATATGTAATCTTGGGATTTTTCCTCTCTGCATCTCTCCCTTTTAGGATTCCCCACACCCCCACTTTCCAGTGACTATAATTGCTTTGAACTCTGCCTTTCAGTTATTCAGGCCAGAAAGATTGTGGGTTTTCTACATTTTAGCTTCCCATGTAGCACTGACTGGCCTGACCTCAGGCTAAAAAGCATAACAAGTCAGGAGGCCCACCTCCTGCCGTTCCTTTCTTCCCGTGTCACCTCCTCTCTCAGATCTGCCTGCTTTGGTTGACTTTCCAGTGCCTTTATGTAGTTTGTGTCCTCTGCCCCTTGAACTTGTAGTTATTTGTAGGAAAGTCCTTCCAATAGGAGCTTACTCAGCAATAAGCAGAAGTCTGATCAATTTTTTAAAAACGTTTTCAGCTTTTCCCTCTTTTTCAAGAACTAGGTCCTCTTTTACTTGTCATATGATGTAGGTCAAGATGCACATGGCAAGCCCTTCAGAATACTCGCAGTTCAAGTTGCTGTCTCCGATCCATGGTGTCTTTACTGTGAGGGTGGATCCAGCCACAGAGTCTTTATTTAACTGTGGAGAATGAAAATGTCAATGTGCTGTTTGAAAATAAAGATAATATTTAGAAGAATAACAAGCTTGTCTAATTATTTCTAATGATTAGTCTTTATACTTACTCAGTGGAGGATATAATTAAGAGCATGTTCTAAAGAAATACAAACCCCTCAATACAATTAAGTATCACCTTATCATCTTGCATTCTTTATTACCCATTGTTGTTAAAATTAATTCTGATTTTTCTTATTTTGCTTGAAGAAGTACCCTTTTACCTACCTATACCCTAGCTTTAGGCTTGCTCATGGGTTTCCTAGCAACTGGGCTAATGAATGCAGTAATTTTTTTTTTTTTTTGTATTCCTGTATACTATGCTATTTTTAAGTACCAAAATACTGTCTGTAAAAAAATGTAATACTGTTATTTTGGTATTTTAAGACATCTGAAAGTTGAATCATTTACATCTTGAGATTTCAAGACAGCTTTATGCTGCATTAAAAATTCTGATTGAACAAAAGACCACTTTTTAAGAAAATATCTTTCTCATCTTCATTATCCTCAAGAGAAGGAAAATATAGATACCTGACGAAGGAAAGCTTGTGTTGCAAAGATACTACTAATAAAAATTGTCCACTTGAGTGGGGTACAAACATGACAGGTTTGAAATGGACGCAGGTAACTCTGCAGCAACAGCTGAATCAAATGATACTGTAACTGTAGATGAAGACATGAGAGCACTTGAAGGTGGAATGGTAACAATTTCCTTAAAACTCCAAGCTCCAATCAATAAAAAGTTATTCCAAAGAATCTAAAGTTATTCCAAAGGATCTCAAAGTTATTTGAATATGCACATGTCAGAGGGAAATATTTGGATGAACTAACTCTCCTCTCCATTCCTGTAAGTCTTGTGGCAAAACATTTTTTAACAACTTGAATGATTTTCATGACAAAATGCTTGGGACTCAACTGTGGCATCACTGAAACACACTTCTATCTTTAATGATTGCATTTAAAGAATCCAGTAATATTTTATTTTAAAATTTTCCAGTGGCTTAAAATTGCTTTTATTTTTATTCAATGTTGACTATGCTGTTTTTTTATAATACTTTATTAAATTTTCTCTGCTAATAACTTGTATTAAGTGTATAATAGGGACCACTTATATTCTCTTTGCTCATTGTAGTGCTTACCGTTTTGTAACATTTATACATTTATGTATTCAAAATATATTGGAGGATTCATTTCGGTGGTTAAAGTAATTGTGTTAATTCCATCCAGTTTTTGGTAAAACAGCCGTACTAAACATAAAATGCAAATTTAGACATTTTCCTCTGGCACCTGTACTCATTTATCTGGCCACTAGTAGTGTTGTGTCTGCTGCTGGTGTTAAATTCCTAATAGAAGATTCTTATCTGTGCTCTGTTAATCCCAGGAAGGCAGGCTGGCAGAGGACACAGTGCTCAGATCACTGTCCTAAGAGGACGTCTGGCGAAGGAGAAAGAGAATGGATTCAGGTGTTAGAGTGAGACACCGCGTTTATACCTCAGTTAAAGAATTCACTCTGCTGAGCCTCAGTTTCCATGTCTGTAAAAAGAGGAGTGATTTTGTCTACCTTGTGGGGTTACTGTGGTTATGAAATGAGCATATCTGCCGATGTGGCTGTCTCTTGAGACACTCACCCTGTGCTGGTCTTCTCTCTCCCTCCATCCCTGAAGGAGACTTTTTCTCTGCTAGAAGGTACCTGTCAGCAGAAAAGGAGTCTGGGCACTGTTGCAAGAGTGAGGGTATTATATGTCTGCTAACGGGAAAGCAAGGGTCTTTGACAGCCCAGAACGAGCTTACTACAGTGAGGTCAGGGGAGGTGAAACTGACCCAGGAAAACTGCATGAGGAATCTGGAGTCAGAAAGCAACTACCCGGATTCACATTTAGTTGTAATTTTCTCCTCTGAATGCATCTCAACTGGAGGAGTAAATTGAAACAGTGGGAATTGCGCCGTGGGAGCCTCTTCGTTTGTTTTCGCAGGTGCTGTGAGGCTACCTAGCAGGAACCATTGAGGCCGTGAGCAGGTGTTTGTTTAGAAGCGCATTTCCAAAGAGTGGAGGGAGGGGTGGAGAGGTGGCATTTCTGCTGTTCCTTTAGAACTGAGTTAGACCTTGCAAGCAGCTTCGGGATACCTCCTGTTAGCTACTTCCCAGTGACACCATGACACGCTGTACCATCTCTCTCCTTGCTAAATCATTCAGAGGTCCGCAAACTCAGCGGGCTAGGCGAGTGTGCAGCGGCCATTATTTTCTGTGATTCCAAATTTATCAGACATTTACAAACCTTGGTCTGTTTATCTGATTCCATGACATAAATCTTATTGGTTTGAAAATTTCAGCTGACAAACCCCCTCTCGTTCAGGGGCCTCCCAGGCTGTGATGAGCTCTGTCTACAATCTGCCATACATCACTTCACCAAGTCAGTTTTAAAATACCAGTGACATTGTTTGTTTAATTCAAGCTTTGTGCCTGGGCTGGTTAAACAGACTTCCTACAGGATGGAGACGTGGATTAAGGAGCTTTCACCCCTCATTGTCATGTCCATCTATCTGTTACACTGATTCTAAAGAGGAACTTTCTCCCTGAACCACGAGCACCATGCCGGGCACGTGGTGGGACTGGTGAATCTCTTTTCCTCAAGATCTCTGAGAGGCTGATCATATCCAGATGTTTATGGCAGATTCTCTGTGGACAGTCTGTTCATTCGTTCAAATCAGGGCTCAATTCGATGGATATTTATTGAGTTCCTCTGGGGAGTTACCCAGTCCTAGGAGGGCTGCTGTCCCTGCTCAGTGGCAGTGGTCCCCCTGGTCAGTGGTGTTGGTCCCATTTTGAATGGGCCAGTCATCTCCTAGGGATTGGACTGAACATCTCTCTTTCCAGCGAAGTCCTCTTTCCTTGTCAGCAGAATCCCGGAAGCTGGAATTGGAAGGGATCTAGGTGGTCTGCGAAGTCAATGGTTCACAATCTCTTTGGGGGCACAGGTCTCTCTGAGAACCTGATGAAACCCTCCACCCAGAAAAATGCACATGTGCCTAGATTTACCTCTCATTCCAACATGCATACTGAGCCCTCGCAATGTCCCATACCCTGTCCCAAATGCTGAGATACAGCAGAGGACAAACGTAATGAAAATCCCTGAACTTAACCTTCTGGGTTTATAAATGCTGAGGAGACAGCCAGGGAGAGAGGCAGACGCATTGGTGGAGGAGGGCAGAGAAGGTACCATGTTCTGCTGGCTCCATGGACTGACCCAGAGCCTGACAGATGGGTACAGGGAGCCGGGCCACTGTCTGCAGGTCAGGAAAGCTGATTAAAACCTGGGCAGTGGCGGGGTGGCGTGGATAGGTCATAGTGACCGCAGGACTTTCCACCCCTGAAGAACTCCTGGCAGGGCAGGGCAGGCCTGGGGAGAAGGAGGTGGTGGCTAAGGAGTGTGGAGTCCCCCTGGGAGTCCATGCTCTCGGGTCTTTATCTGCTCTATTTCTCCTCCTCTTTCTCTGGCTAATGCTTATTCGCTCTGTACATTCTAGTTTAAACAGCACCTCCTCGGGGTGGGGGTGCTGGCTGCTCCCTAGACTAGATTGAGACCCTCCTGCCAGGCTTTTCCATCATCACCACGTACCCTAGTGACTTTTTGGTACACCTGTCTTTTCTGACAGTCTCCAGCAGCTGGACCTTGGCTCCATGGCACGGGGGCTGGCTTTTCTTGTTCTCTGACCTCAGGGTCTTGCTCTGTGCCTGGAACATGGCAGAGGCTCAATAAATCTTGAAAGAAAGTAAGAATGAATAGTCACAAAGCACAGTGGAAATGCAGAGGGAGTGGCTGACGCCGGGGAGGTGAGCAAAGTTTCACACGGGGACTTGATGTGAGCTACATACTAAAGGATGAGTAGGCATTTTCCAGCTGGAGAACGAGGGTGGCTATTTCAGGAGAGAGAAGAGCAGGTGCAAATGCACGAAGGTGTGGAATTGCACAATATGTTCACGGAGTAATTTGTGCAGCAAGTCTGGGGAAAGATGTCAGGGGAATGGGCAGGGAATAGATGTCAACTAGTCCAAGGTAGTTGGCAGAGATCAGAGTACAAAAGACTTTGTGAGCTGTGTTTGGTTTGGGGCTTTACCCTGAAGGTCGCTGGAAGTTACTGGTTGTTTGTGGGCAGGTGGATGAGATGGTGAAATTTGTTGTAGTAGAAGGATGACAGGGTAGTGGACTGGAAGGATACTAATGCTCATTGTGTTACGTCTGGAAGCAAATTCCTCTTCTTTCCCCAGCTCCTTGGACAGAACGCTGGACAGTGGCTCCCCGCATTGCATGAGACCTTTCTCCATCATGAGGGGCAGCACGAGGAAGGGGAGCCAGTGTCAGCATGGATCAGTGAAAGGGCTTCCCTGTCACCCTGGTTGTCATCCAGGGGGCTGGAAGGGGGCTCATTTGGGGAAATCTCCCCTACTCCCAGCAGATATGGGGGCTGATCCTGACCAAGCCTCTGCTCCCCTGTCTGGCTTCCAAGACTGGTTGAGCCAGGTCAGAAGTCTGGAATGGAGGCAGGAAGGGCAATCAGTAGAGTTGATTAAGCATTCAGAATAGGTTGGGACTCCTTGGGGGAATCAACGGCTAATTGCGGTACCTGCGAAATCCACAGGAAGCAGCCTCCTGGCCACTTGTGTCTGGAGAGCAAGTTTTCAAGTAGAGCCAAAATCAAAGGTAGGCAGAGTCCTGGACCCACCATTTCTTGAGGCTCTTGAGTTGTTGTCCCATTTCCTCCTCATACAACCCTCTCAGGGTTGCATTATTACTCCGATTTTCCAAAGAAGCAGCTGAAGCACAGAGAGGTTAAGGACCTTGCCTAAAGTCACACAGCAGATCCCTAGTGCAACAGGCAAAGCCTGTACTGGTTCTCCTGGACCAGCTGCAACTTTTTCTGATTCTGTCCCAGATATGTTATCACTGCTCAGCCTATTCCCTCTGCAAATGAAATAGCCAGTGCGTATTAAACACCCTTACCTGCCAGGCACTGTTCATTATGTTATTTTGACTCCTTGCAACATTCGCAGTGAAGGTATTTATCCCCATTTCACAGACGGAGAGTTGGTCAAGGTCACAGCTGGTAGGCAGTGAGAGGTTTGAATCCAGGCAGGCAGCCCTCAGCGTGGGAGCCTGTCTCACTTCCTCTTTCTCCCTCTGCTGCTCTCCCAGCGGACAGCACCTCTTCCCATCCAAGTCTTTCCCCAGCCCCCTCTTCCTCCCCACTCCTCCCAAGCAGAATCTCCACCCTGGCACTTATGCTCAGACCTGTCTGTTAAGGAGCAAAGAGTGTGAGCATGTGTGTGTGTTAAAATGAGTCAGCAGGTTGTCCAAGCAGAAGTCTCTAGACAGCAGCGGGTGATGCCGTTGACAGAGTCAATTACTGTAGCCCCAGGGAAGGGTTGTTTAGCATCTTGAAAGAATTAACCAACCAGTGCATAATTACTGCAAATGAACCACCTCTTAATTATATCTGTGTTTCCATTAGACACCCTGGTGCGCTCCAGCCCCTGCCATCCCCGGCCCAGGTTTATTAAATCCCCTTGTCCCCAGCCAACTTCTCAGAGAGGACGGCGGCACTGTGTGTGTGGGAACAGCTACTCTACAGTTCGAACCATCAACGTAAAGGTCATGTCTTTGCTTGTGGACATTTCTGCCAGAAATATAGGAAAAGAACAAAGTTGTTTCAACAGGTTCAAGCCTTTCCGTGCTCCCGTGGAGTTGTCTTCTGCCAGATTCAATTCAGTTTGATAGTAATAGCTATTTTGCCAGCATCTCTCCCTTATGTCAGGCATGTTCATAATTCTCACCTGCATGGTAGGTGTTGTTATGTTCCATTTTACAGATGGGGAAACTGAGGCTTGAAGGTCATGGGACTTGCCCAAGGTCATCTATTTGGTAAATTGCAACCCAGGGTCTACCTAGAATCTGAGTCTGTGCCTTGTGTGGTCAATCACACCGCCCCCACCCTTGAGCCAGCCCAGCGTGTGTTCCACATAACTCAGGTTGTGTCTGTGTCTGTGGTGTCCCCACCCCTTAAGGTCTAGTTAGAGTTGGCCTCAAACCCCACTGTATGCAAATGTAAGTTTGATGCTAGGCCCCCCAGTTGCCAAGAAGTATCTGGAGGCCTTCATTCCTGTTGTTGGGTTGGTTATGGTCCTTGTGGCTAATTTTCTCCTGCTGCCCCTGTTCCACCCCATCCAGTGTTGACTCAGAGGGGACAGTCATTCTTTCTCTCCGCTTCCCACAGAATAACCCCATTCACACCAGACATTTTTGCATGAAACAGGCTTTAGAGAAAATTTGGGGGAAATAAGGCGGTGGTTTATGGGACCGAAATTCCAACAATTTTCAACTGAATATTAGGTATTCTGTTGTTGTATGTAAACTTTGTATTCAAGTACACACAGAAAGTGAGTAAGTCATAAATGTATAGCTTAATGGGTTTTCATAAAGTGAACATACTCATGTAACCTGTGCCCAGACCAAGAAGCAGAGTATTCGAGCCGCCCATAAGCCATCTCCCACCCTGCCAAACTTCTTCCCAGTGCTTCCCCTCTCTGTGCACTTGACATTAAGCACACAGCTAACGTTGGGAGAACATGTACTGTGTTTTAAATGCTTTACGTGCATCATCTCATTTAATCTTCCCATTTACTCTAAGAGAAAGGTACTTTTATTATCCCCATTTTACAGATGAAGAAATTGAGACTTAGGTTAATTTGCCTCAGCTTTTTCCTGCAGGTCAGTGGTGAAGGCAGGATTTGAACCTGGAGCTGCTTGGCTCCCGCATCCCAATTCTTAACCTCTCGTCTGGGAAAGTATCATCCTGCACTCGTTCCTCAGTGTATGTTCCAAGCCCTCACTGAATGCCAACTCCGCTTACAAAGGTGTGGTCTTTGGCTTCTGAAACAGTGCAGTGCATTCAGAAGGTGTTTAATAAATGCTGGGCGGATGAATGACTAAACAAAATGCAGTTGTTTTAGGCATAAGTTGTCTACTCAGATCCTGGCTGGGAGAGAAAATGCTACCTAAAAGGTAATAGTTTGGAGGTCTTTTCCAGAAACCAGCCATTTGCTTCCTTCTCCCTGGGAGGCAGTGAACTGCAAGGCTAAACAAACCTTTGGTCTTGTTTCATCAACATTTCCTTGTCTTTTAATTTGTGGTAAGAGGGCATGAAAAGAAATAAACAGAGTGGTGAGGTGGGGAAAGACATCTTTTTGGCTCCTTTAGCAGGAGTCACATAAGATGGATTGAACGCTCTGCCATCCTCTCAAAGTTCACGCTGTTTTTATTCCAAAGTTGTTTCCCTGCGTGATTTATTGTCCTCTCTGGAAAATCAATTTTTCCTTCTCGAGACCACAGAAGAGCCTCCGTGTTTCAAAACACATTTGTGCCCTTAAAACTAACATATTCAGTCTTATTGCCTCTGGTATCTATAAGCAGGCCCATTCTGTGCTATTTTTAGGGTCATTTCCAGAAAAATAATTTACTTTTCATTGTGGAGTCTGTCAAGCTAAGTGGAGTTATTTTCTCTGTGCAGTTGGATGAGTAAATCCAGTCCTCAAAGATGGGATATAAAACATTTCCTGCAGAGATGGGGCTCATCGCTGGGTTTATCTTGTGGATTAAAATAAAAAGGAGCTACCAGGAGGTCAGCGTGTTTGTTCGGCTTTGTTACCATCTAGCAGGTCTTTTTTCCTTAAGGAGCCGGAGCTATTTGTGTTAATAACGGTAATGGCTCCATCGGCGTTTGCCTTTATGTGCTAAAAATAGCTCCTTTTCTAGGGTTGAAAGCTAAGAGCTTAGACTTTGGAGTTGGGTGGACCAGGTTCAAATCTAGGCAAGTTAACCTAACCTCTCAGGCTTCAGTTTCCTGATCTGAAAAACAGGAAGAATAATAGTACCTACTCCATCCAGTTCTGTCGGGGGGTAAAGCAAGATAAGGCATGAGTATCAGGATGGATGTCACCATTAGGTGACAGAAGGTGAAAAATTAAGCCTTACTGCTGTTTGATTTCTGCAAAGCCACTTATGGCCCGTAGGTGACAGTCAGAACCTTGGTTTGTAGTCTGAAGGGCCAGAGGAGAGGCGTGATTTGGCTTTTGTTTTAAAAGTATTTCTCTGGCTGTGAGTTGAGGGTGGACACAGCAGAGTGGGAGTGGAAACAGTGAGGTGAATGAAGACACTACTGCCTTATGAAGGTTAATTTTGTGTCAACCTGACTGGGCAAAGGGATGCCCAGATGGCTGGTCAAACATTATTTCTGAGTGTGTATGCGAGGGTGTCTCTGGATGAGATCAGCGTTTGAGTTGTAGACTGAGAAGGGAGATCACCCTCACCAAGGCAGGTGGGCATCACCCAAGCCTTTGAGGGCCTGAACAGAACAAAAAGGCAGAGGAAGGGCGAATTTGCTCTCTCTGCTTGAGCTGGAACATCCATCTCCTCTGCCCTTGGGCAATGATGCTCCTGGATTTTGGCCCTTTGGACTCGAACGGGGACTTACTCCATTGGTCCCCTACTTCTTGGATTTCAGGTTTGGATTGGAAGTATACTGCCAGCCCTCCCGATGGCAGGACTCAGCCCCTACCATCATGTGAGCCAATCGCTCATAACAGAGCTCTTTCTCTCTGTTTCTGTGTATATGTATCCTATTGGTTCTGTTTCTCTGAAGAACCCTGACTAAAGTGTGCCTCATCCAGGGGAAAGGTGACCATAGCTTGGACCAGGGTAGAGGCAGAGAGGGACGTGAGACATTGTAGTCCAGTTAGACGTGACAGACTTTCCCCTTCTCTTCCTGAACACTTTCTTAGTGGTGCCACGGATCCCTTCCCCACCTCCCCCGCCAATCACGTTTCCACAGGAGAGGTTCTGTTCCATTAGAGGCAGGGTATATCTATGTTCACCCCCCATGTGGACAAGCCCCAGCCCCCACAGTTCTCTGTGGGTGCAGATGTAGAGGTTTCAGCTGGTAGGATCCAAGGGGAATTTAGCCTGCAGACAAGCTGTTGAACATATTTGAACTTCCTTTATAGGAGTGTGCTGCTGTCTGCTTTTGCCGCAGGCCCCGCTGCTCTCTATTGCCTTTCACACCCTGTCAGTTTCACTCTCTTACATTATCTGTCTGGTTTCTGAAGAAGACACAGGAGGTTCACGTGCAGTAGTGTTGCTAACTCTACTCTGTACCAGCTGGGACTCCTATTATACAAATACGGATCTTGTTAATCCCATTTTAGAGGTGGGGGAAAGTCAACTGGTTCAGAGCCACAAAATGAATCACCCCAGGCCATGTGGTTCTTACTTGCTGATTACAAGTCTTGGCTTCAAATCGCTCTCTACGCCTGTCTACCGACTTTGTCATTAGTGAGAGTTGAGAGAGAATTCTCCCAACGCCAGACAGATGTCATACCCCACTTGTAAGTAGATGATTCCAGAAATTGAGTCATAGACAAGGGGCTATGTTTGTGTTCTCTTCCCACTGTCCAGGTAAGAAAGGAAAACATTCACCTGTGGGCTTGATATTTGCACTAGAAGACCCGGGGCAGCACGCTGCATGGTCCTGCTGCGCACAGCACAGCTTTCATAAAACGTGTGCCCTTCTGTTTCCCCAAATGAAGGGCTTCTCTCCAAAAGACAGTGTCTGTAGCACATGTGTGGTGGTCACTTATAATCACATTTTTTACATCCATAGCCCTGTACCTTCTTATTCCATGTTCCTGCCTATCCCTGGTCCTTGAAAGCAATCTTTAGAAGGTGGTTCTTGGTAAAACTTGTCACATTCAGAATTAAGTTTCAGTGACTTGATGAAACCCTTGCTGGGGAACCAGAATGCAGCAGAGTTGGAATTATATTCTCAGGAGTTCCCGGAGCCTGCCCAAAGTACCAAGACATTCAGAAATGAAAAGGCGTTTGCCCTCTGTGGGTTTCCAGGAAAAGAAAAGACATTGAGCAGTCATTTACTTTTTTCTACATTTTCCTGATTTTCTCAGTCTGTTCCTATAGCAACTCTAATAGGGATTAGGTTGCTAGAAAAGCATTCGTTTCTATGGAAACAATTTGTTCTATAAGAGAAAAAGTTTACTTGGTAGCACATGAAATCTAATATTAGGTTTTTGGTTTTGTTGGTGGGTTTTTTTTTTTTTTTTTTTTTTTTTGTCAGCCAGAAGACTATTTCCCAAGCCACCTACAGACGTATGTTGCATCTTTAAGCTCAAAATTTCATCTCATAGTGTGTTCTAATATGGGGTCAGGAAAGAGGTTGCAGAGTCTTAGTGCCTGCAGATCTTTACTAAGAATATGGAATAAAATAAAATAATTTAGAGCACTTGCATCTTCATTTACAAGGGGATAGACTACATGATCTCCTGAAATTGTGTGTGTGTGTGTGTGTGCGTGCGCACGCATGTGTAGGAATTTGCTATTTCTCTTGACTTTATTGTGAAAACCCTAAGGAATTTTTACTAGAATCAGATAGGTGGTTTTGGTTTTAAGCGACAAAAATCTAACTCAAAACTGGTTAAGTGAAAAGCAAAAAAAGTGGGGGGAGGAGATATATTAGTTCTCATATTTTAGTACTCAGGAGGCTTCAGGTTCAGCTGGATCCAGGGCTCACTAAGCCTAGTTGCTTTCCCTCACTCAGCTCTACCTTCCACTGTGTTGGCTTCATTCTCAGGCAGGCGTTCCTCATGAGGTTCCAGCAGCTCCAGCTGTATCCTCTGCAGCTTGCAGTTAAGTGTCTCCAGTGGCAAGAAAGTACTGCTTTTCCAGTCGTTCCTGGAAAAGCCCTGGCAATGACTCTAATTGCATTGACTTAGGTCATATGCCCACCCCTGAACCAATCACTGGGGACCTGGGGAAATGAAATGAGCTGATTGGCCAGGCCTGAGTCAGGTGCATGCCTGTAGTGTCAGAGGTGAGGTCAGCACCTCCCAGCCCCCACAGACTGAGAGAGGGCATCAATCTTCTATAAAGGAAAATCAGGAGGCAGAGCTAGAAAAAAGGGGGATAGATATGATCCAGGCCCCAGTCAGTCACTCCAGTGGGTGATTCCAAGTTGTCAGAGAGGAGCCATTTCACCACATTCTGAAATTAGAGGGCTGGACCTTAACAGCTCACTTCTCAGCTTGGACAAGAGAGAGAGATCCAGTTAGGTTTTCCCTTTCCCAATCACGTCATTTTTCTAATTAATCTGCTACTAGCTTCACCTTGAGAATATCTTTCAAACAAGATTTTTTTTTCCCCTTCTGAAGGGAGTTGAAAAAAGTCAGAATACATTTGCATGTTACCTAAAACATTCTAAACCTGAGTCTTATCTTTGTCACTGCACAGGGTTTTCATTTCAGTGCTGCTAGCTGTGTAATTAAGTTACCTTCAGCCTCACTAATTCCTTTTTGAAAAGGTTATTGTGAACAGGGGACAAAAAATCATTTGGAAACACAGCCTAGGTCTGTTTTTCAATTGTCTTTTCATCCCAAAGTTCAGAGATTTCTAGAAAATCATATGTCAGCAGAAGCAGTACGTAAAATCTCATCTAGTGTTTTTGGAGGGGGGGATATTCCCTGAGATGACTGAAGGGAGGATTATTTCAGGGAGGATGTTGGTGTGTGGCCAGTAATTTAAGAGCTTAAAATAGGATTGTTAAAATTCAGAGAGTGTTTTAGTTGGAATTTCATTTCTGCTATAGGGGTTCTTTCATTTTAAATATGCTTTGTTTTCATTGTCATTAGCTTGCAAAGATATTTAAGGGTTTAAAATATCTTTAGGATTTTTTTCCCTTGTTAATAAACTGGGTTAATGATTTCCATGGAGATTGCTTCCAACAAAGCTCGTGTATTATAGGCAAGGAGTTCTCCTGTTGGGGCCAGAAGCGAATCGTTTGAAACCTTTAATCTCAAGGCAATAATAAGTGTTTCTTGTGAATGAATCCCTGGGTCTTACTGGGATGTTTGAAAGGCCCTTCAAGACAGAAAGCCTCATGCTTCAGAAAAGGAAAACTTTCAAGTAGGGCTCACAAGTGAGGGACTTGGACAAGCCTGGTTGTGGACGTGTGTGTGTGTGCACGTGTGCACATACATGCATGGGAGGTTGGAGGAATTTGTGTTCTGTTAGGCAAAGTGTCCTTTGTAATACCGGGAACGAAGGCTGATGTTTAGGTTGAAATCCCCCAATGGGGCCACTCCAGAGGCCTTGATGTCGGGGGACATCCAGATGCACACAGAGAAACAGGGACCAGTGCTTATGCAGAGCAGCACGTCCCAAACCTGAATCCACAGCCGCCTCACCTGGCCATCTTGTTCAAATGCACATTGTTCCAACACAGCAGGTCTGAGGTGGGGCCTGGAATTCTACGTTTGTAATGAACTCCCAGGTGATCCCTGTGCTGCTGGTCTGTGGACTCCACTCTGAGTAGGGAGATTGTAGATTGTTTCTTCATTTTGCCTCGATCGGGAAAGAGTCTGCAAATCATATTTTGGATTCTACCAGACCTTAGTAGTGCTGATCTAGTGTATCTGTATGTTTCTTGGGACTTTAATGTCATAGCAGGAAAAGGAATCCCATACAAAGGGTAAGGCCCAAGCACCATCTAAATCAGAGGTGCTCGATGATGTCTTCATCCTGGCAGAGAATTGGGCTGCAAAATAGAGAGAGGGAGAGAAAGGACAGCTCAGCGGTGATTCAGACAAAACTCATCTTTCAAAGCAGGAACGGAAATGAAGCCTGTTGTTCCTTCAGAATTTTTTAAGGCTCTTTCTCAGCTGTGGGGACTGTATTCCCGAGGGAGTGGTGATGTTCTGTAAAGTCTTTGGTCATTTAGCTGGTGGCAGATTTCTCTGTTCTTCCTGGGGATGATCTTGTACCTGACTCTTTGGATGAGAAGACACTACAGTGAAGCATTTTGTCAGAATTCCTGATGAAGTGGCAGATGTGAAGGGGAGAAAGCAGCAGGCACCTCTGAGCTTTTTGGAGAATCTCAAAGCAGGCAGCCTGTATCAGGTAGCTACTGCCGTGTAACAAACCACCCCTAAACTTAACAACAACCCTTTATTATTTCTCATGAGTTTAAGGGTAAGCCAGGCAGCAGTGCTGATCTCAGCTGGTCCTGCCAATGTGTCTGTGGTCAGCAGGTAGGTCGGCTGGGAGCTGGTGGTCTAGCATGGCCTTGGCTGGGCTGACAGCTTACTCCACGTATCTCCACATTCCCACAGTTTGGGCATGTTGTCACAGTGCTGGCAGTGATCCAAGAGAGAGCTAGGATCCCAGTCATGGCAGAGGACAAGCGGCAGTACCCATGTGCTTTTCAGGCCCTACTTCCATCACATTTATTAATATATCCCACTGGTCGAAGTCAATCACATGCCCAAACCCAGCATCAGAGAGGGAGGGACAACAAAGTTGGGGGCAAAGAGTATGGATGCAGGGAGGCCTTTAATTGGGGATATTGGTAAAATTAATCAACAGCACAGCCTTGATTGAAAGCTTGAGGTTGCATGTATAAATCTCAGAGGATAGGCAGGACTATTCCATTCATTCACTCGTTCCCTCATCCATTCAAACATTTGTTTTGTTTCTCTTATGCAAAGCACCAGGCTCTGTCAAACTTAGCTTGGAAGTTTCACTTGCTCCAAGATCCACACCCACTTAAATTCCACCTCCCAATATTCTTCATGTGGAAACTGTGAAAAGCTTTTGCTCACTCTGCCGGGGAGCTGTGGGGCCTGTGGACTCATAGTCTGTGGAATGTGGGTGAGTGTCTTCTTCCCAAAGTCCACAGGGGCAGCAACTGCTTATTGCCATGGAGATGCTTGGTAGCTTTAAACAGACCCTACCTACCGTGCACTCCTGGGGCTGCTGCCTTGCAGGATAGAAGGGCTTGGTTAGAACTCAGGAAGTCTGTGGTCCACTTAGGCCTTGGGTTCATCACCTCTTGGAGCCTGTTTTTATCATCATCGATGCAAATATTCTTATTTCACAGTTGTGTTTGTTTGGTTTTGATGAATTTAAAAGCATTGTGAACCCTAAAGTGTCATGAAAAGGTAAAGATTTCATATCATTTCATGTAGAAGGGAGTGCCCAGTATACCCTCCTAGTTTGGTAGTTAAAGATGTGATGTCAGACTGGCTGTGGATGGGGCTGGGGCAAGTTGTGGGCGGGGGAGAAAGAGCCCAGATTTGTAACAATTGCAGATCTCCTTGGTGTAAATACTCACATCATGGCTGATTTCTACCAGGGTTGCCACCAATGATTTTATAACCTGTTTGTAAAATTCTTGTGTAGTTATTAGTATTCCTGGATATTTAACAATTTGACTTCTCAAGCTGATAAGAGCTAGCTCCAGCTCACCCCGGTCCATCTTGGTACCAGGTGACCTGGATTGGAAACAGCTCTGCCCCTTGTTCTGTGACTTTGTCTAAGCGATTGTGTTGCAGAAAAATGTATTACAGCTCTGTGTTACAGCTCAGTTGTGGCAGCAACCTGGATCCGGGCAAGAGACCAAGCAGCACTCGGAGAGTTGGAGAACTCAGGTTTATTACGCCAGTGGGCCCAGAGGAGTTAACATTCCAAGCTGTGGACCCCGTGTGTAGGCTTACACAGGCTTTTATAGGCTGCCAGTTTACACTTTGCAACATCATATGCAAATAAGGTATAACAAAAGTTGACTAATTAGGAACAAACTTTGTAGAAATGGACCAATCAGGTGGGAGAGAAATAACCAATCAGGAGTGAGCTCCATGCAAATGAAGTACTACAAATGGACCAATCAGGAGTTAGCTCAGGAAACCAATAGAATTTTAGTGGTAAGTACCACTTTCCTAGAAGTAAGCCATTTCAGAGGCAAAGAGTGAGATAAAGCCGCTGGGCCAGGGAACAGGATGGTGCTGGCAGGAGACTAGTCGCCCTGCCCTGGGGTCCTGCCGGTCTTTTTTATGGAGCTTCCCACCTCAATTGAACTGTCTTATTTCCTCATCTATAAAATGGGGATGTGGGAGTACCTGTCTCCTTGAGTTGAAATAAAGATTAAACGAGATAATGCATATAAGGTGTTTCCCACATCGTAAGTGCTCAATAAAAGGCAGCGATTTTTTTTCATTCTTTTTTTAATTGAGATATAGTCAGTTTACAATGTTGTGTCAATTTCTGGTGTACAGCGTAAGTTTCAGTCATACATATACATACATATATTTGTTTTCATATTCTTTTTGTTTATAGGTTACTACAAGGTATTGAATAGAGTTTCCTGTGCTATACAGTAGAAATTTGTTGTTTCTCTGTTTTATATATAGCAGTTAGTATCTGCAAATCTCTAACTCTCAATTTATCCCTTCCCACCCCCTTTCCCCTCTGGTAACCATAAGTTTGTTCTCTATGTTTGTGAATCTGTTTCTGTTTTGTAAATAAGTTCAGTTGTGTCTTTTTTTTAGATTCCACATACAAGTGATGTCATATGGTATTTTTCTTTCTCTTTCTGGCTTTCTTCACTTAGAGTGACAATCTCCAGATCCATCCATGTTGCTGCAAATCACGTTATTTAAATATATATGTATATATATATATATACCACAACTTCTTTATCCAGTCATCTGCCGATGGACATCTGGATTGTTTCCATGTCTTGGCTATTGTAAATAGTGCTGCTGTGAATACTGGGGTACATGTGTCTTTTTGAATTCTATTTTTCTCTAGATATATGCCCAGGAATGGGATTGCTGGATCATATGGTAAGTTTATTTTTAGTTTTTTGAGGAACCTCCATACTGTCCTCCGTAGTGGCTGCACCAGTTTATATTCCCACCAACAGTGTAGGAGGGTTCAGAAGGCAGGGATTATTATCTGTGCTACATCTCTTGGTCCACTGATGGTGCCAAGGTCTGGGTGGACACACTCCAGGGCCAGATTACTCGATCCCATCATCTGAAAGTTATGGGCTCCCCGTATTTCCTGCCCAGCCCATTCTAAGCATCCAGCCTCTTAAAAATCATTCATTCATCTTGTCCCACAGCGCTCGAAGCACTCCCCTGGGGTCAGGCTTTTTACGAACAGCATCTCACTTAGTCCCTAAAGCAGCCCTATAAAGGAAGTGCCCTTTCAATATTCCCATTTTACAGACAGTACAGTTGAGATTCATGGAGGCTGAATAAGTCTTAACAGCTATGAGTAAGGAGAGGCAGGATTTCACTCTAGAGTCCTTGGGTCTAAACCCCATCCCTACTTTTTAAAAGGGGAAAAAACTTCTTTGCAGTAACTTCCTGATTTTCTCTATTCTTTCTTTTTTAGAGCAGCTTGGTTGAAATTTAATTGACATACATAAAAGTTACCTTTCAAAGTACACAGCTAGATTTTTAACATATTCACCGAGTTGTGCAACCATCACGATGATCTAATTTTAGAACATTTCCATCACCCTGAAAAGAAAACCCAGACACCCCCTCTTCTCCCCAGAGAAACTCACAGACACTGGACATATCTCTTGGCTTCCATAGAAACCACCCTCCGTTCAGCCAGCTGGGCCCACAGGTATGTGGGGGGTCGGCGGGGGTGGGACTTAAACAGAAGCATTCTGCTCGCATCCCAGGCCCCAGAAAGCTCACCTCATGACGCTGAGTTCCCCCTTCCTCCCAATGTGAAGGGGGAGTATTTAATTATTTCCAGGGCCACAGGCCATTCTCATTTTATTGTCTTGTCAGCCCCTCCCACGCTCATCTCCCTGAATCCCCAATCGTTCTTGGCTTGGGCAGACAGCAGCCAAGTGGAGGGCTCTAGTCCCTCTCTGCCTCTGAGGAGAAGCCTCTTTTGTTGAAGGTTTTGCTCCCCTCCCTTATTCCTTCTGCCTCCTTTCAGCTCCTTCCCCTCCTTGAGGATCATCTGATTTTAGGCACCGGGGATGAAGGAGCCAGTGATTGGGACCCCCTAGTGTGTCAATCAAAAGCAGAAATTAAAGAGTGGTTTTTGCAGACAAACCTGGAGGCAGCTGTTTGGTACTTAAAAATCAGTGGATCTAATCACTGGGGGTAGAATATGTATCCGTCGCAGTCTGATCGTAGTATTGTCTACACGTCCCTTTGAATTTGTAAATGACAGGTGGCAGGGGTATTTTTAGCTACTGTTATTTAGAAGCCCAATCCCTCGCTCCCCCCTCCCCTCTGCCGATTACACTTCTCACTGATAATCCCCGGTTCTGTTAGCTTCACCTTCCTTGGGGCTGTTAAGTATGCAAATTGCGTTCATCTTCCTCACCTTCCAGACTTTTCCTTTGTTCTGTGGCAGTGGATGTAAAGTAAAAAAAGGTGGTTGAGCAAAATAATTTATCTTTGGTCATTCTTGAGGCTTGAGATTCTTCGATTTGTAAGCAGTGCCTTGTGGGTGTGCTTGTGTTCCTGGATGCTTTGTGCGTCCTGTTGGTATTTAGGAAGAAAGAATTTCAGCAACATTCCAGTCGATCCCACCGCCAGAGAAAGACCCCGTGGAAGGCCCATCTCATGCCAGGTCTTCTGGGACCCTCATCCCTGGTGCCCTTGAGTAATATTTCCTGGGTTGTTTGTACATTTAGACTTTAAGGCCAGTACCTGACCTTGTCCACAAGACAAGACATTTCTGTCCTCTGTGGGCTGCAGGCCCTTTCCTATGGAAGGAAGTCAATGACGACTTAGTAAGTGAATAAACTTCAGAACCAAAGTGCATGGAATACTCCAAGTGCTGTTTCTTCTTCCTTATTGTAAGTAATCGGGGCTTCCCAGTTGCAGTACTGCTGTGAACGACATTGACCCACATAATCATAGCTGACTGCATGGCAGGCACTCTTCCACGTGCTTTATGTGCATAAACTCCTTTTATCTTTTTATCTTCCTGGGATAGCAGGTTTCTCACCCTCAGCACTGTTGACATGTGGGGTGGGATAATTCTCGGTTGCAAGGGGCCGTCCTGGGTACTGTAAAGTGTTGACTGCCTCCTTGGCCTCTACCCATTAGCACCTCCTTCCAGCATGACAACCCCAAATTCTTCAGACATCACCAAATGTCCAGCTGAGAACCACTGGAGTGTTTGAGAGGACAAGGAAAAAATAAAGGTAGAAGGAAAATAGTAGGGGAAGGAGAAATAGGGAAACAGGAGCAAAACTAACACAGAGGAAAGGCGAAGTGTGAGCACAGAGGGAGAAAGCTGTTAAGAGCTGAGATCAGAAGACCTGGCCTTGGCTCCTGGCACCGTGACTAAATTGGCTGCGGGCAGTCCAGGCAAGTCTTCAGCTTTCCCATGCTTCGGTTTCCTCATCTGTAAAGTGGGCATCTGCCACACAAGATTAGTTGTGAAGAGCAGACGAGCTGCCCGTTGTGAAAGTACGATGCAGATCCGAGCCGTTCTTACCGCTGCTGCGTGTGCTGATGGCAGGTCTGTACGCTCAGAGCAGTTTGCCTCTTTGTCAGAGTCAGCTGGCCTATGAAAAGAGGCTGCTCCTGAATTTACTGTCCACCCTGTGATGACTAGTAGCACAGCTTTGCCTTCTCATTTATGGCCGGAGGACGGTTTGATTTAAAGCCCATTTGGACAGGGAACAAGGCAAAACACTTGGTGGGGCCAGCCTGAGGTGGAGGAGTTTTGTGGAAGGGAAAATAGATTTGGGACTTCCAGGTCTAGATGGTCCCTTATTTCTTTCTAATCTTCTCTGCGGAATTCAGCCGCAGGAGCTTTCAAGTTTGGAAAATTCAGCAATGAGAATTACACGTAGCAAGTCAGGTTCTCTGTTCACGCACTTGAGGCGAGAAATAGAGCATTTCTTTATTTCTTAAAAATTGATTTCAAACCCACCTGACTTGTACTTGGGGCTTCTTGCGCCACCCCCACCCCCAAGGATGGAGAAGGCTTTGGGGACCTTACATAGCTCTGAAGCCCTGGCCAGGCCCTGGTGGTCATCTGTCCACACAGTTAGCCCAGCGGATCCCATGTCCTGCTCTTTCCTTCCGGCCACTCTTGGTCAGATTAAATCCTGTGACCATTCCTTTCCAAGGACACGGCACTCTCTCACCCACTTGCCTTCCTCAGGGGCACTTGTGTCCTCTTCTAATTTTGCAGGTCACACGGCTGAATCCCGTCCACAAGCTATTTGTCCTTTACAAGCAAAGCCAGTGGTGAGATCGTGTTGCAGACCCTCCAGCTTTGACTCCCCTGCAAACTCCCCCTCCTCCCTACGCCCTGCAGCCCCGACTAGCAAACAGAGAACTGGTCTTGCTAGAATAGGGGACAGGAAAGTGAACGCACGGGGAGAAACCCAGACATCAACATTTCCAAAAACGGCCCTGCATTTTATTTGTCATGTCCTGAATTCTTGGCCCAGATGGCCAAGATTCCAAAGCATGGAGGACCATCCAAGACTAAAGCCAGGAGGTATGGACGGTGCTGGCACTTAGTAGGTGCTCAGTGCATATTTAATGAGTGAGGGAAAGAATGGGGCTTTTTCCCTAAGTCAGAAGGGTCTGCAGCCCCAGTCTCCCATGTTCCATGCCCTCAAATGGAAATTCACCCAGTGGGTGAGCTGCTAAAGGGAGATGTGGGTTTTGACATTCCCCGCAGCTGCCTTCTTCCTGGAACAAAGAGGCATTTTTTGTTCCCTGCTCTGCTGCTTGGTACAAGTTGGGGAAACTACTCAGCCATGCCAAAGGGGCTTTTTCTGCTTTAATATAACATTGCTGCCCTGACATTTCCCCAACTCTCCGTCCCCCTCCATCTTCCTGGTTGTCAAGGAAACAGTTTCCTGGACAACCTGTTGACTTATTTGGTTGCCGAGTTTGTATTATCCAGTGTGGGGAGCTGTAGTGGAGGATTTTTTTTTAATGTCACCACGGTAACCGGCAGCAGCCGCTTAATTATAGTTTTAGGTAAAGATGAATTCTCTTTTGCAAATGCTAGTGTATTTTTGGGTTGGGAATATGGGGTGGGGGTGGAAAACCACCCAGAGATTAGCATTCTCTAATTACATGCTTTCAGTTGTGGACAATTCAGTTTTATTTGCAACTAAACTTGGTTTCATTCAGAATTAATTTTTTCCTCTAAAAAAATAAGGAAAACAAATAGAATAATGAAGACAGGGAGGAAAAGGGAATCAGTTTGGGAGGAAGTAGGCACTGTGTGTAGGGGGATGGCGGAGATGTGGGCACTGTTGAAGTGAGGTTAACTGGGGGCTGTTTCCTGAAATGTGAATTTGTTCACAGCTCTGAGAGTCAGTGTGGTATAGTGGTTATGCACTGGGCTCTGGAGCCAGGCTACCTGGGCTCAAATCCCATCTTTGCAGCTTATTAACTGTTTGACCTCAGGCAAGTGACTTAGTTCCTACAGCGGTAAATCGGGAGGTGGGAGGGAGTTCATCTTTGCTATAAGTGCGCCGTGAGGGTTCGGATATATTTATTGGGCCCTTGGAAAAATACCTGGCATGGCACAGACTTGACAGGACCCGCCATCATCACAAAGCCAGGGCCTCCTACTAAACCACACTTTGCACATCATGGGCTACAGAGGAAGGAAAGGGTACTGTTTTTAAAACTAAAAGATCAACCTTTTAAAGAAGTGATGAGTAGCCTTCTTTGAGTTGTGTGTAACTGTTTTACGTTCCCTCCTGGGTGGCACAATATTGATCAAACCAGGAGTCCAGGAGGAGCCTTTTGGAGTTACCCCACATGCCGAGAGTGGGGGTTTGGTCCAGGGAAGCTATTTGGGAGACTCTGGATAGATAATGGCAGGTTTCTTGGACCCTGCATGATGCACGATTGCTGGGATGTGCAGGAAGTCCTCTGCCCTGCTCAGCCTCCTGCGCCCCAGGCCCTCCGCCAGGTCGGGGGGCAGGCAGGTTGCAGAACCATAGCACTTGGGGGGAGGGCGCACTGGGGGTAGGGATGGTCCCCTCGGTCAACTCCCAGACAGGTGAGCCAGATATGATGGCGATGGCCCGGTTCAGCCCGGAGCAGGGCATCAGAGGTCCAGCTGTGTGAGCCCAGGCTGGGCTTCTCTTATGCTCCTGATTTCCATACCTATGAAATCAAGGAGTTTAAATAGATGGTCTCTGGTGGTTTTTCAAAGGTTAAAATTCTGTGATTCTCTAGGGGCAAAAAGAGCCACAGATCCGGCATTGGTACCCAGGTCGGTCTGACTTCGAAGTGTGTGCTTTCAGCCACAGCGTTCAATGCCTGCTGTCCTGACAGGCACGGAAACTGTGGGCCCTGGAGCCGGAGTCCTTGGGTAAGAACCTGCCACTTTCTGGTGGAGCGACCGGGCCAGGCGTGTGCCTGTCTGTGCCTCAGTTTCCTCCTTGGCCAAATAGAGACAATGATAGTGACTACCTCTCAGGGCTGTTGGAAGAAGAAATGAAGTGGAAGCTCATAAAATGCTCCTATCAGTGTATTTATCAATAAATGCTACATGTGTTCTAATGGCTGTGTCACACTGAAACAGTAACCGCTGGTCCTAGCTAGCTGGGGGCACAGTGATGGCTGAAATAGTTAACACGCAGCCGGGGGGATGCGCAGTGTGGTTTGAACACTTTCTCACTTCATCCTCACCATTACTATACGATGCTTCCAGAACAGAATTCCTACATGGGTTTATATATCATTAATCTTGTTGTTTTTGTAATTTCCACTGTGTAGGCAGGTTTCTCTCTCTTTATAAATCTCCCATTGGGGCCCTTTTTTTAAAAAAAAAAACCTCCTTCATTTGAGATTCAGCTACCTGGGCCAGACCCCGTCAGACCTGCAGGCGAAGACCGCTGGGGGGCATTTGTTTTGTGTGGTTTTTCCCCTCTTCCTGTGGATTATGGATACTTTCATCATTTTAGAATGAAGGCCTGAACAGCAATGAGCACACTGGTCGAGAGCAGCTGGAACAGTTGAGTTTGGCATCAAATGCCCCGTATCCACCGGGATGGGTTAATTCAGGTCATCGAGGCTGCTTCTTAGACCCGTGGCTTCAGAGCAGTTGAAAAGCGAGCAGTTACCCGGCTCCATCTGTCTACACCCTGCCCCGCCCCTTGCCTCCTATTTTTTATTCATCACAGTCTTTCACGAGACACCGTAATCAGAAGCACAAACACGATGTCCATCTCTGCTTACTCTCCCGTCCGGGGACCACTTAAGGTTCCTTCTGGACATTGAAAGTTCAGCTCACCCATTCCCCATCCTATTGTTTGAAAAGCCTCAATGTTAGACTGAAAAGCACATATTCCACTAGGATGATTGAAGAAAGGTAATTATGCATTATTAAATGCAAAAAAAGAAAGAAAGGGGGAAAATGGTTCTTTGCAAAGCCCCTTTGGCTTGGCAGAAATGAAAGCAGCAAAATGCTTAAATGGTTTTCCTGCCAGTGAGATGAACGGATGCCTGTGCTTTGGATCTGCGGTCCTCAGCCACAGGGGCTGCGCTCAGCATGACTGGGGACCCTGAGGATGGGGGATGGATGGCTCCCTCACAGGGGCCTTTGTGGGGACTTGGGCTGTGGAAGGGAGAGAGGATGGAGTTTACAGAGGAACTGCCTTCTTGTGCTTCCCTTGGCTCAGAAGGCAGGAAGTCTCTGTGTCTTTGGACAAGTCACAGATCTTTCTGTGTAAGGTAGGGATAATAAGACCTGATAATCCAAGTCATTTTAGAGCTGCTTTGGTGCAGAGTGGAAATAAGCTTGGGCAGAAGGGCCAAAGTGCCTGGGTTAGACTCATAACTCTGCCACTTAATCAGCTGTGTGACCTTGGGCAAGTTACTTAATCTCTCTGGGCCCCCACTTCCCATCTGAAAAACGAGGATGATAATGATATATACTTACATCATAATTGTTGCAAAATGACTTGATGCTTGTACAGCAATAGCACAGTGCCTCCTAAGCACTCTCTTAAGTGGTTATTATTATTACATCTCTCCCCATCACCAATATCCAAATAGATGAAGTCAGAGAAACTGGCTCAGTTTCATCACAGAACTGCTCAGTGGAAAAAACCAGGATTTCAACTCAGGCCTTTGGACTTGAAATCATGTTGAATTTTCTATATGCCCTACAGTTTCCTCCCGAGGGGTGTTTTTTTAATTAAAAAAAAAAAGTTCCAGCACTGGTTATAGCTTGGTAACCAGATCTAAACACAAAGTTACACACGGTTGGACGACTGCAGATTGAACTTGCAGAACCCACCTCCCTGGTCCCCTGCTTTTCTCTGCAAAATGGACTTCGGGATGACGATCAGGACACAGCATGGCTCAGGGCGGAAACTCAGTTACAAACACCACCAAAACCACGAGCCACAGAGAGGTAGGAATCAACCAGGCCACCCTCCCTGGAAGGTCAGAGGGTTTTCAACAGGCAGTGACCTCCCACCCGGTTTCTTCCAATAAGAAGCTGGCAGGTGCAGTTTGGTTTCGAGAGCTTTCGGGTTCTCTGGGGCATTCTCCTTTTTGACCTTGGAAAAGGAAGCCAGCTCAGACTTCCAAGAGAGCCTCCTCTTCTCAGCTAAATTCACAAAGTTCAACTGCTGGGTGTCTCTGTCCTCTAGAACTCAGAAGAAGGCAGCAGCCTCTGCTTTCAAACAGCTTCAAGGAGGGGGCCCTGCGTGGCCTTTTGATGAGTCCCAGGCTGGGGTCAAGGACAAGGACAACCAGTGAAGCTGGAAATCCACCTCCTTGGGTGACTGTGAGCTGCAAAGAAGGGGAGGCAGCCAGGTCGTTTATTCTGGAGTTTACCTCTGTAACTGCGTGGTCCCAGGAAGCTTGTGTATCGACAAGTGTAAATGCTTTCCTTGGGCCATGTGAGTCAGTTCCCACGGGCGTGGATACTCGGCACAGCTCAGGAGACCAGTTCCAGGGAAACAAGACTGCTGTGGCCCTGGAGAGCTGCCCCACCCCTATTCTGCTTGGAGTTGTTTAGGGTATGGATGATGGGAGTATGGAAGGAACCTGCCTCTTGTCTGCTCCATACATACTGATGAGATGCGGGTGAGAAAACTGCTGCCATCTGGGGGGAGTTCCCTTCGTGGTAAATGCTTTATTCATATAACAAACAGTGGAGAGTGCTGCTGGAATGCTGTTTGCTTCCCAACTTCCATCCTTTCCTTCCTTGCTAAACAAAATGGATTTTATGCTGTGTGGCAACAAGCCCAGCTCTGGGTGAATCATGATTGGTTTAAGGCTTAAACTTCAACAATTTTGTTTCTCATTTTTCCATCTTTCTATGAAGCTGTGGATGGCTGTGCAGCCCATTTTAGACTGATGAAAACTATGGGGATGTCTGTTCTGGTGGCTCACGAGAAAGCTTCCTTTTTCTTAGATAAAAGAAGTAGATATGGGTGGTGTAGACCTCTATCATGCCCCTTTGTGCCTTGCCTGCAAATGTGATGGCTGGAGCTGGAGCAGCCATTCTGTAGCCATGAGAGAAAGGCCAGTGTCTTGTTACTCAAAGTGTGCTCTGAGGGCCAGATTGTTAGAAATACAGACTCTTAGACTCCACTCCAGATCTCCGGAATCAAAATCTGCATTTTAACATGCTCTCCAGGTGACCTGTGTGCATATTAGAGTTTGAGAAGTCCTGCCTGAAGAACCACAGAGATCTCTGTCTTGATGTTGTTGAGCTGCTGAACCATTGCCAGTAAGAACCGATCTCTGGGTTTTTGGTCATAGGTTTTCTGTTCTGGCAGCCAAGAGCATTCTTGGCTGATACCAGCATTTAGAAGCTAGGCAGCCTTATGTGAAAAACCACCCTAATTTACCCAGGAGCTCTATGAAGAAAGGACTAATACTATACCCATTTTACAGACCAGGAAACAATCTCCACTCTATTTGCCAGTGTTAAGACAGCAGGTGAGCTTGGTGAGCCCAGGGCACTGAAGGTACTTGGTGTACCTGGGCACTGAAGCACCATGCTGTGCCACCTCTTCAGCTGTAGCTCTGATGGAGGCACATCCCCTAAGCCAGCTGCGCAGAGCATCACTGCCATGCACATGGGCCTATCCATCTTTCCACTTGCCCTGAGCACAGACCTCTGCTCAGCTGTACCCCGTTTGTCTTGCTCTGTATCACTGGCCTCTCTTTCTCTTTACTCGTAATCCTTCCTTTTGGCTGTTGCTTCCCAAGGGCTTCCTCTTGATGCACCATTAATTTCAGAATTCAGGGCACCCTCTGATCCCCCTTGCCCAAGGCGTATAAGCCTTTCTCATTTATTATCTTCAGATTTTAAAGTTGGAGACCACCCTTTAAATAGGTGCATAAGAATCACCTGGGCGAGGAAGTGGACACTTTTAAAATCCAGATTCCAGGGCCATAATGCCTGGAGGGTCTGTTCTGTCAAGGGCTCACTGTTTGAAGGCGGTCCATTTAAATTACTCTTTAGAAAGCAAAGAATCCAGCACTCCCTCCCTCCAGTTTATCATTTGTGTATAAGGATTTCATGATTCAACCTTTGCATCGGCCAGGTCTGTGAAGTGTCTCAGAGGACCTGAGAAGCCACCTCAGAATCAGAATCTGATATCACCAAAGCTGGGAGCCCAGTTCCTCTCTCTGAAACCCCGAGTCGCGTGGCCTTCCTTGCACAGGGGGTGTCAGTCTGCAGGGCTTGGAAACTGCTCTCAAGATATGACTTGCTGATAATGTTCAGGGAGACGGAATGAGACAGATAAAGAAATATCCTGTCTGAGGCTCTGAGAGTAACTTTGACAGCGGGCAGGCTGGAGCGGAAGTAGAATTTATTGAGATTGTTTCAAGCCAGACAATGAGCTAGGTGTTTATTTTTAAAATTATATTTACTCTTTAAATAAGTAATACATGCCCAGGGCACAAAAGTCATAGAAGGATGTAAATACGGAGCATCTCCCTCCCACGTCTCGTCCAGCTCGCCCATTTCCCTCCCACGAGGGGACCTCCAGCACATCTTCTTGTGCCCCTTTAATGATGTCCTGCACACATATAAGCAAAGATGCCAGTAAGGTGAACGCAGAGTTTAGCTCACTACACATACTGTTCTGCCTCTTGGCCTTTTCACTTGAAGACTGTTCTGTGTCCGTTCATACAGGGCCAACTTAGTTTTTTCCACCTGCTGCATAAATTTCACACAGATGGATGTGCCGTAATTCATTGATCTTCTCTGAATAGAATTGTAAATTGTTTTAAAAATTGCTCTTAAAATCTTTGTACACTAGGTCAGTGGTTCTCAACTCGGGGTGATGTGGCAATGTTTGGAGAGATTTTCAGTTGTTACAACTGGTGTGGGTGATGTTACTGGCTTTTAGTAGATAGAGGCCAGGGATGCTGGTAGGCATCCTATGATGCTCAGGACAGCCGCCCACAGCAGAGGACGATCCAACCAAGAAAGCCAGTAACGCTGACACTGAGCTGTCCCGGGCTGGGTAGAATCTCCAGTGCATAGGTTGCTGGGCTTGGGGAGACAGGAGAGAGTGAAGTGTCAAGTTCGAAGTCACAGGACTGGAGCAAACTCGCTCCATGAAAATACATCCCTTTCTGGAAGGAGGAAGGGAAAGCTCCCAAGTTTATACGCCCTCGGCTTCTGGAGGAGCCATATCTAGAAGGGACCACTGCCCTGAGTGGTGGAGGGGGAAGGGTGCCTCTTGTCCCTCTTGTACCATTTACTCCCCACTAGATTCTGCCTGGGAACCCAGAAGAGTGGGTAGAAGATGCAATTATCCTCAACAAACCAAACATAGTCATTAAACAGAATCTTGACGCTTTTAATTACCAGCATATTAGCATACTCCGAATGGGGAAGCCGTGCTTTGTATATCATAGCAGAGGCATTGGGAAGAAATGCCTATTTTTACCACTAATTAAGAGGATATTATGGAACAGTTAGAGAATGAATTGTACTCCAGTACGTCTTTATAAGGAAGATAATTGGATAAAGATGGTTTCTTCCTTCCCACATCACAATATTTGCAGGCAGATGGCATTGTTCTGGCGGAGACTGTGTGGTGTATCAACACACCGTCTCCTCCCGCCGAAGTATTTAATACATTAACGGGCCTCCTCTTTGCAGGGTATTATGATGATTGTTTACGTCTGTGCAGCAGTTTATAGTTTTCAAACACATCCATGTACATTATCATGTGGCATGGTATGGGGTGGCCAGGAGATTACTGTCGCCTTTTGACAGGTGATAAAAAGCTTGGAGGGGACTGATGTGACTTGCCAAAGGCCAGCAGCTCAAAACGGGTGCAGCCGGGATCTGAACGTGGGCCCCGCCACTGAGATGTCTACTTCTGGACTGTGGGTGACTCCTCATTTTCTATGTAACCTGGATGGTCCAGTGTCCGCCCCAGTGGATGTGTGCAGAACGTTCAGCTGGGGAAGGGGTGACATAATGAGGGCACGGAGCAGCACCTGTGTGGTCCAGAAGACCCGGGTTCAAACCCCAGCTCTGTCACTTCCGGTTGTTTGACTTTGGGCAAGTGGATTAATCTCTTTGAACCTCAATGTCTTCATCTGTAAAAGATGGATCATGATTCTCACTTCGTGGGGCTGCTGTCGGGGTTCAAGGAAATGGTGCAAGGAAAAGATGCTCAGTGTGGCTCCTGGGACAATGCAGGTCACGGTCATCAGTGTTACTCCAGCCTGAATTTGCCAGTTCACCACACGCTTCTGATTGTATCTGGGCTTCACATGTGCATACACAGCAGTCCCCCGTGTGCGTGGCTTCCGTGGCCAGGTTTTTTGATGCATCCTTTGGGTTGCTACTTGCCTTTAAGTCTTGCTGGTCCTGACCATGCAGGGGAGCAAGTCCCTTTGGTCTCTCTGGCCACCAGAGTTTCCCATTCTCCTGGTAACTGGCCAGCTCAGCAGCCAAGGAGGGGGTGGCACCTGCCCTTGGGATATGCGCTAGTGGGGAGCACCACAGTGGGCTGGCCACGGGGCCCCAATGTGGCACTGTGCTGGGGGAGACAGCTGTCCACGTTATACCCACAGCCTGTTCCTCCTCAGGGTTAGCCAGCAAGGGCTCACTGCCAGACGCACGTGGAAGCCAATACTGTGGCACTGGCTTCTGAGAAAAGAAAGAGCTATCTCAAAGTCGACCAGCCAGGAGACCAGAGGCAGGGCTCAAATTTGTCTCCTGGATCCAGAGTTCGGGACAAAAATTTAAGTGTTTAGGGATAAAGTTTCCACCTTGGAAGTGGATTGGCTAGTCTCGAATCAATCCATATAAGCTACTAGAGCTTCTGGAAGCCAGGTTTTTCTCACTGAAGGACTTCCTGCTTTGTAAAGGGTTCAGGTGGCAATATTTCTATTCTTTGAGTTCCGTAGACTGAAGATTCTTGGTTCCCGGGTCATCCTGGAGACATGCGTTCCGTCTTGCACACGTGCAGTGCTGTCTCTGTAAGATAACTCAGGGTTTGACTAATCAGGAACCTATTTAAGGAGGCAAAGCCAGTTTAAGCAGGTCAGTGTTTTATGTGCTATTTCAAGCCCACGTGGTCAAGGCCACCTGACTAAGGGGTCAAGTTCTAGACCCCATGCTGTGCTGAGACTCTCCTTCCCTTTGAATCCCAGGCTCCTGCTGCCAAGATAGAGTCTTTCCCGGAGATAAACTCTCTCAGGATCCAATCCTAGATGGCGGTGGTTCTGGTCTGCCCTTCGTCTTATTTTGGTAACTGAACCTCACTTTTACTTTGAGGAACTACCTGCTGTCCATTCTCAGTCTCTGTGGTTCGAGGGGGGTCGACTCCAGGGCGGTCCAGGTTGAAAATGGCAGCAGCGTCTGGGTCCTCCCCGTCCAGGCCATGAGAAGTGACAAAATCTTCCTGAATTCCAAGAATGGGCTGACATCAAGGACTTTTCACAGGCAGCCAAGACAATAAGTACCTTCAAGAGGAGGATGCAGAGAGAGGGGGAAGGAAAACCAGTCTCCTAATTTTCCACGCTGAGCCCGTCCAGTGTGGCCGAGACACTGTCTTACATCTTATTAGGCTTCTTTTCCCCATTTATTTTCCAAGACCATCTTTGAAACTGGCCATTTTCAAGCAGAAATAACCTGGATGATTTTTTCATGATGGCTGCCCTTTCGTAACCTGGCCGATGTTTAATTAAAATCTTTATTACCTCCTAGAGTTAACATAGAAATTCATCTATTATGGCAGCGTGAAGACCCATCTTTGAAACTCCTCTTTTATACCCTAATTGAGAAAACTGTCATCAGCCAGTTTCTCCTCCTTCAGCATCTCTAAACCGTGCGGGTGACATTTGTGCAGCTGAACTTCACCTTAGACACAAACTCCTTTATGTCACATCTCTTGAACCCCGCCCCCCCAGCCCTCAGCATGTCTTCCTTTTTGTGTCCTTGTTCCCTGCCCGGAGCCCTCTCTCAGCACGTGTGACACTATGCTCTGACGTGCTTACTTACCTATCTCCCTTTCTAAGCTCCTTGAGGACAGTTATTCTGACTTCATACTAGAGTGTATGGGTGTTTTGGTCTGGTTTTTGTTCATTGGCTCTCTCCTCTTTGCTTTTAACAGTACCTGGGACCTAGCCTGTGCTCAGTAAATACTCACTGCATTCACTTCCGCATCCCTCATGCACTGCAGAGGGCTCAGGACAGTGGAGGATCCCGGGACCTGTAAGAAGGAAGGGAGGGAGAAGTTGTTTCCAGGGTCCCCAGTACCATTGTTCTCCAGGTCCCGACCATCGTGGGCACTTCTCCCTCCTTCCATCCAATCATGCACCAACTGCCTTTCTTTTCATGCGTTCATTTCATGTATTTCCCAAACACTTACTGGTGCCTTTGCTGTGTCAGGTGTAAATGGATGAGTATGTGCCCGAGAGTCTGCACGAGCTCACTCCGCACTGACTGCAGTGCTGTGAGGAAGGCACGTGGCTCTTATTTTACAATGTGGGGTCTAAGATTCTGAGATGTCAAAGAGCCAGAGATCACCAGGTTTAAATGGTAGATCTTGGATGAACCCTCTTTTGCTTTTTCTCTAATGGTCTTACAGAGGCATCGTATCTACCACCTACTGTAGTGGTTTCTGGAAAAGCAGGATTGGTGTCTTCTATTTTGAGGGAAAGACTATTGATGTACCCAGTAGGCTGTCAGTAACAGACAGCGAAAACCTCATTGCATGTGTTGCTCTGCTTTTTCTCCCTGCAGGGGGGACCCCCTCATCTCACCTTTCCTGGGAAGCATAAATCCTTCTGTGTTTCCTGCTGGACCTGACTCTGAACCCTCTGGGCCCCTAGCAAACACCATTAGCTGTTCCTGACTTCAGGATGGATGGAGTAGCTGATGCCAGAGACAAGGGAGTCTGCCACACTACCTAGAATGAAGCCACTTTTAACAGAGTTAATGTGAGTGTAACTTACCGGTATCGCACGTACCTAACTGTACATGGCAGTGCTAAATTATTCAGAGAGGAAGTTGGCAGCTCAGTGCCTTTTAATAGTAAATAATTCAGGTATTCTTTACGTCTCCCCCGCCCGTAGATCGGCCTCTCTGCCTGCTGTGGAGAGAGAAGCAGGAGCCAGAGGATAAAGAATGCAAGGGTCATGGTGACTGGAACACTCTCCCCCACGTACGCGTACGTAGTGTGGTGGGCAAGACAATGTGCACTTGCCCTTTGATTAAGAGGCGTAGCAGATCAGACCTTCAGCAGGCTGGCTCTTGCGACATATTTTAAAGAGCAGGGGAAAGAAACAATGAAACAATTTCCCCAGACACCTACTCTGATTAAAGACTTTCAAGTGGGCTATTGTGTATGCCTGCCTTTGTTAGCGATTTAAGTCCCTCTCGGCCAACTGTGCAAAGTGAGTTAGAGGCTTGAGAGCTGTGTGCGTCTTGAGCAGAGCAGCATCCTGGTGTGTAACTCAGGAGTCTGGGCAAGTGATGAAGCTTTCTCATGCCTCAGTGTCCTCTCCTATATAGTGGGGTTGATAATAGTAACCGACCTCATGGGATTATCATGAAATGCTTATCATAGAACATGGGTGGACCTGGAGGGTATTATGCTTAATGACCTAAGTCAGAGGAAGACAAATACCGTATGTTTTCACTTATATGTGGAAGCTAAGAAATAAAAAATAAAATAAACGAACAAATACAACAAAAGAGAAACAGACTCACAGATATACAAGATAGAAGTTACCAGAGGGACAGCGTGCCCTGGGGGGCTGGGATGTAGTGAAGAGACTTTTTGTAGCTAAATAATTCTTTGGAGTATTAAGTTTTATCATACAGAATTTGCATTTCTCTATGTTTTAGGATAAAATAACATTAATTCCTTTTACCGTATTATATACAAAGGAGTGGTTATGCTGGAATGCAGCCAGCTGTCAATCAGTTCTTGTAAAATAAAACGAAATTGGCTCTACATATTGTAGTTTATAATATGTTAACCAACATGATCTCATTTAATCTTCATAACAACAGTGGGAGGGAAGTATTGCTATTGCCCCCATTTTACTGATGAGCAAACTGAGGCTCTGAGAAGCTAAGTCATTTATCTGGCACCTGACAGAGTGGTAAATGGATAGGTCGGAAGCCCAGCCTATTCCCGAGGCTGGAGGTAGGGCATAGGAAGCAGGAAGCGGAGAGATTTGGGCTGGGAGAATGGAGGTGAGAAGGAGGCAGGGACGGATGCTGGACAGGTGGAAACAGCTAATGTCTCCACACCTCATGCCCCCTTCGTGTGGCATCGCAGCATCATTGGTGGGGATTGGTTTGTTACACCCTCCACACCGAGCACTTGAATGAGACAAATTAGCTGAGTTTGTAAAATGTCAACAGGTTAAGCGGCATTGTGAGTGAGTTGATGGCTATGCGGAATCTTATCTAACTCCTGGCTTTGAAATAACCTGCAGGAAGGGAAGCAAGCTCCTACTATGTGCGTTTATACACAGGCACTGCCCTCCTGCCCCGCCCAGGCCCCAGGTAGGGGTTAGCATCAGGCAGCCTCCCCCTGGGGCGAGGGAGCTTCTCGGCTGCTCAGGGCCAGCGGAGAGAAGGGGTAAGGTGCTTGTCACAGGGGTTAGCCCAGGCAGGAGGGATGTCACATGCCACCTGGGGCTGGCCGGGCCACACGAGCTTTCAGCCAGTCTAATTCCACCTCTGGAGCTTGAGATCCTTTCAGGCCCTGGCAGCTGGGCAGCGCCCTGTGGGACCAGTTAACCCCTCAGGTAGACACCCGCTGGGTGGATACCTCCAAAAGCTGTGCTGGTTGGGACCCCACCCAGGGTATATTTTGTGCCCTTAGGGACACCGTAGTAAAGTAAGGATGCCTAAAATGGATTGGAACTGTCTGATGTTCTGGAAGAAATTCAATCTCACTGGTAATAAAAGATAAGCACATTCAAACGAGGTGCAGTTTTATTATTTTTCCCCTGGCCAGAAAGATTGGCCAAGATTAAAAAATGATACCATCTCATGTGGGTTGCAGGGGGAGGCGAGCCCACTCCCACGCTGCTAGGAGGGGGGCCAGGATTAGCATCAGCGCTTTCAGGGGCATCACCTGTGACCCCAACAATTTTCCTCGTAGGCCGTGACCTAAGAAATAAAAAGATGTATGTGTAAGGACGCGTTGAAGGGTTTATATTTGGAGAGTGTTAATGTCCAACACGAGGTGACTAGTTAAAAGCATTTTGGTATATTTGTCTGACAAAATTCCAGGCAGTCATAAAACTGATGCACAGCTTTATGTGTGGCTATGGAAAGATACTCCAGCTATACCGCTGGGCAGAAAATCCAGCTTACAAAATAACATGCATAGTATCGTCACCGTTTTGTAAAAAAACAAAACCGTCTATCTGCATACAGATTATACGCGTATATATGAAAAATGTATAGATGTGAATGTATCGATGTACATATGTGTACATTTATATATGTGTATATATTACTATATATGTGAAAAATATTAACAATCGTCATCTGTGTGTGGTGGGATTATGGGTGAATCCTGTGCTTAACAAACATTGTTTAAAGGCAAAGGGATTACTTGACTAACACAAATGGAATGTCTTTAGAGGCAAAGGACCAGGCTGTCAGGCCTGTGAGGGTGTAGGGGTGCGTGGGGGCTGAGAGCAGGGCTGCCAGGGTCATCTTGGAAAACCCTCAGGATGACTTGAAGATGGTCAGGAGTTGTTCGGGCTGTGCTGGAAGGATGTGGCAAGGTGAACGTGGGTATCTCACCACTTCCCAGTGCTCTGCTCCTGCCCCCACGTAATGGGAGTAATGGGGCTCGGAACCTGCAGGCAGCCTGCTTCTGAGGGACCCATTCCCATATGCAATTTATAGATAATTAAACATCATCAGTTATTTAATTACATAATGAACAATAATAGACATAGTTCCTAATTTATCAGTTATAATAATTTTATAATTATATAATTATTTAATGCTTTACAATATGGTATATATTTTATCATGTTTAGTATAATGATAATTAATACATACTAATTATTAATACGTATTAAAGGTGGCTATTTAGCCAGTTTTTTTAAACTGAAGGATATATGATTTTAAAAGTTCCAATTTCCACATCCATAAGGAAGATTTATGGGGACCACTCTGTTCATTTGTTTGCTTACCACCTACGGCCGCCTGTGCCCTCCAACAGCAGAGTTTAGTTGGCAACAGAGACGGCAGTCTAAATGATTTTCTCTCTGGCCCTTTGCTGAAAGCACTTGCTGACTTCTTGGTCTACAAAGAAAGGAACACAATGTTTTGTCTTTAAATTCTAGTGGGAAACTATTGACATGGAGCCTAAGGTCTTATGGTTCCAGTGGAAGCATTAAAGAACTGAACAGACTCTCGTAGGTGCAATGGAAAGAACTGACAGCAAGGAGTACCTTTCTTCACTTTCTTCATAGGTGGATTCAGTGTAACTGATTGCTGGGCTCTCTTACTCTTAAAAAGTCTCCTGGTCCACTTTTTAGAGAACCCTAGATGCTCTAGGCAATGTCTAAAATCTCTAGCTCAAAAAGTCTATATTCCTGAGAGCTGGGTCATAATTTCTCCCACGAATCCCTGGGAATAAAGTGCTTCAAGACCTTGGCTAAAATCTCCCTTCTGCCTAGCACTGCAGCTCCATTTTCCTACTTGGGCTGATACGATCTGTGAGCTCTTCAGCGTGTCCGGGAAATAGCACCTTTGGTGCAACCAGTTGAGTCTGCCCAGCTGCGGCACACGTTAAAAGGAATCCCCATCCCCGAAAATCCAATTTTGTTTCTCAAAATCTTCGCTGGAAATATTGAGCTGGAGCAGAGAATTAAATTTACTCGGGTTCAAATGTGGTTTGCTGTCATTCGAACAAAATGGATCTCTCGCCCCTGAATTTGTACAACTTCCTGTTGGTCATTTTGGTGAGCTTGCCTGAAGAAAATGACAATTTGCTCGACTCAAAGTGTGATAAAAACAGCCTTCGTTTGCTAGTAAGTTGATGCAGGTGGAATTAACATTTAAATCCAGAAGCTAAGATGAAACCATAGACTTCGGTTCTCCGAACTATCTGCTCTGGTGGAAGACTTTAGAGAAAAGGGGACAAGATCTTTGTCAGTGATCTTTCTCCTCTTCGTCTTTCAAACAAGGACACATCAAACTTGGCCTCTGTGTTACTTGGTTCTCCTCACATGGTCCCTAGGACACTGAAAAGCTAGTCTCCCCTCCTTTTCAGCCCCAGAGAGGTTTAGCCACTTGCCTGAGGTCACTCAGCAGGTAGGTGGAGAACACAAGTCCAGCCTGTGCTCGCTCTACCTGGTAACACCCAGAAACACTAGTGAGAGCCGAGACCTAGGCCGGGGGCTGCTTGTTCTCTGATTCTTTTCTGCTTCCCGCCTGTTTGGAGATGGTGAGAGGATCAAGGCCTGGAGGAATTGGCGGCACTGGATGCTACTGGTTAAGGAGCAGGAGGAAC
This sequence comes from Camelus bactrianus, assembly GCF_048773025.1. Classification (NCBI taxonomy): domain Eukaryota; kingdom Metazoa; phylum Chordata; class Mammalia; order Artiodactyla; family Camelidae; genus Camelus; species Camelus bactrianus. Next base: position 24,125,339 of record NC_133557.1, read on the forward strand.
AGTCCTCCCTTGCCCAACCCCACCCCTTCTTTCCTTCACATGAATATTTATTGATGTCCTTTCACACACAGTGACTCTGCTGGGCTCTGTGGATACAGTGGTGAACAAAACAGACTCAATTTCCTGCCCTCGTGGAGCTCACGTTCCAGTGGGAGGTGATAAACACGCTGCAGAGCCAGCAGGTAAGAGCTCCCGTGATGTCGGATGGTGTCAGTGCTGTGGGGACAGCCTGAGCAGGGAAGGAGGGTTGAGAGTGTCAGGAGGGGGACATGCAATTAAAACAGGGTGGTCAGGCTCGGTCTTGATGAAAAGGTGATCTCTGAGCAGCACTGAAGGAGTTGAGGGGCGTGTGATGTGGGTCTGGAAGAGGACTGACCCAGGGAGAGGAAATGTGTACACACAGCCCCCCAGGGGCTGGTCAGCCTGGTGTGTTTGGGGAGCAGCAGGGGGTGAGTGAGTGAGTGGGAGGGGCTGGAGGTGAGCAGCGAGGAGGGGGCAGGTCAGGAAAACGTTGCTGGACTCTATTCTGAGTAAAGCGGGATCCACTAGGAGACCTTGCAGGGGAGAAGCAGGACCTGTCTGGCTGCAGTATTGAAAACAAGGACAGAGGCCAGGAGGCCAGGGAGGAGACGGAGTCACTGTTCAGGTGAGAGGTGACGGTGACAGGGTCCAGAGAGCTGCCATGCAGGTGGGCAGAAGCAGATGGATTCATGAACTCTTCAGAAGGGAGACTGGGGTGTTCTGGCTTTGGTGCTTGATTGGACGTGGGGGAGGCACTGAGCCCAGTGACAAGGAATCCCAGGTATCCTGGGCCCTGCATCGAAGCCAGTGCTGGTCATTTCAACAGCAGCCAGGTTCCCAGGCTCCCAGCCCATCCCATGCCAGGTGCAACCCGAGTGATCGTTCTTAAATAGGGATCAGCTGTCTCATTTTGGTTCCCCACCTGAAGCAGACCTTGTGACAAGGGTTTGCGTGCACAGCCATCCCTGCTAATACCGTGGGGAGTGGGGGCCTGGGGGAGGACATGAGAGGGTTGGCTGTCAGGGCAGTTACCACGTGGGCTCCCGGAGCTCAGTCCTGCTGGGAGCATGTGGCACAGGGCACAGGGGGCTTCTGTCTACCACCTCTGTCTGCCGTTGGTTGAAGGCTGCAGCCTGGTGGGGAGGGGCATATTATTTTGAAATAGGTGGTAAAGACCCCTGGGCCCTTCGGGCTGGCCCTGCTCGCTGGCAGAACAGGCTGGCCATGCCAGAAACACCGCTCAGGTGGGCTCACAGGTGTTTGCACTAAAGCAGCCTCATCCAGGTGGAACGAGTGACCGGGGAGGGGTGGGGCACGGACAGCATCTGTTGTAGCAGCCACTCTGCTGCCTCCTCCAAACTCTTCAGGGGCTCCCTGCTGCCTTCGGGGTGAAGTCCAAACTCCTGAGCATGGCTGACAGTCTCCTTCAGGGGTTTTCCCCCTACAGCCTCTGCAAGGCTCAGCAAACATTTTTAGGCTTTGGTGGCCACATAAGGTCTCAACTCTGCGGTGTCACATGAAAGCAGTGGTAGGCAATATGTAAATGAACCCACATGGCTGTGTTCCAGAACTGTGTTCACGAAAACAAGCATCACCTGGATTGGGTGGGTGGTGAGGGCCAGGGGGGTCCCTTATAGGATGGATGGGAATAGACCAAGTAAGGAGGAATGTGGGTTTTATGAGAATGACGCTAATAATAATTACATATAATTACCATCAAACAAAAGAGCTCTTACACATGCTCCGGGGAAGGGCAAGAGCCCACCTGAACTCTCGTTACATGATGCACATGTACATCATACATACACATCAGCTCCAACTGCATTTCTGGAGCATTCTGTTTTCCTTCCGAAAATCTCAAAGCAGCATTTATACCAGAGGATATTTAATTAAAGCCACAAAGAGATCTGTGCTTATACAACTAACTGTCTGATGTGGCCCACGGTTAATTGAAGTCATCAGAGAATCGTTTGAAAGTAGATTTTGTTCCTCTCCGGTCGGGGGCCCACGGCCCTATTCTCGTCAGTGTAATCAAGTCCTGTGGTTCTCTGGCTTCGGAGACCATCTGGCAGTAGCTGAGTGGGTATTTAATTCCATTTGTCATTTGGCGATAACTTTCTTGATACGCTGAGATCAGCTATTTCATCACAAAGGGTAGTGGTCTTTAATCAGAGGTCTCGGTTAAAAGCGTTTAGCCTGCCACTCAGAAGGCAGCTTTGCTTTTCTGTATCACTAGGATCCCAAATATGGATAAAAATTCTCGGTTTTTCGTAGTCTTTGTTATCTACTTCAAAGTAATATTCTCCTCTAGAATAAGTTTTGGATTTGGACGGATCTGGGTTTAAATTCAAATTAAGTTATTTGCTTGCTATTTGGGTGCCTTGAGAAAAATCTCGAAGTTTTAGGTTCCTTTCCTGCAAAGTGGGAACACAAGTGCCTAAATTTCTCTCACTCTCTCCACTTCCCACCCCATAACAGAGATGATCACAGATATTTATAGAGCATTTCTATGTGCCAGGCCCTTCGTTGAAAACATTACAATCATTTTATTAAATCATCACAATGACCTTATGAGGTTGGAATTATTGTTATTATCTCCATTTTAAAGATGGGGAAACTGAGGCACGAAAGGGTGAAGCATCTTGTTAAAGTCACAGAGCTACTGAATGTCAAAGCCAGGACCTGAGGACACTGTGATGGGGGAGGTGCTTTGAAGAGACATAAAGGGACCATAAATGGGACAATTCTTGGTCTTTAGTAGAAACTCAACATGTTACTTATTGAATGAATGGGGAATATATTCCTTCTCTTAAATTGCTTCTCTTCTACATGGTGAGCTTTTAGCTTATCAGTCAATTGATCTCTCTCTGTTTTCTTCAATGTGACTGGCATGGTGAGATAGGTCTGGGGGTGCCCCATGCTTAGGAGGTGCCCCTAAACCTTGGAAATCCATACAGGGTCATGGCAGGGCACAGAGAGAAGAAAAATAGGGAGCAGGCTGCTCTAGACTTCATGGGAAAAGCAAAGGTGTTCTCAAGGGTTCCATAGTATATTAGTTAAGATATATTCAGTTGCAGGTAACAGCGTAATGAACTCACAGGGCCAACACATAAAGGAATCTGGAGGTGGGTCACTCCATGAGTGGTTTGATGGCTTGACTACCCTGTTCCACCAACCTGAATCTGTTGACTTTCCATCCTTAGGCTTGTCCCTTGGTCACAAAACAGCTGCCACAGCTCCAAGTATTTCATCTTCACACAATCTCATTAAGGTAGTAAATAGGAGGAAGACTTCTTCTTGTAACTACTTTTATCAGGGAACAAAAACCTCACCATTATCTCTTCTTGAGCCTCATTCTTTAGAACTGCTCTCAGTCAATCAAACCAGGAAAAGGGGAGTGAAATGACCACGCTGGGGACCATAGGTTCATCCTCTCGGATTGGGGGAGGGCATTGCTTTCCCTGAACGTGTTTGGCCTTCACAAAATTGAGGTTCTGTAGTCAAAGCTAGAAGGGGAGGGACCAGCTGTTGGGTGGGCAAGGAGCACATCTGCTGCAAAGGGAGCCATGAGGACAAGTGGGAAAGAAGCCGGTCCTGTGCTCTCCTCCTCCTCCATCAGCCTAAAGTCAGGGGCCTGGGCTTGCCTGGATCAGAGACCCCACTCAGGGAATGGGACTGAAGTCCCAGCTCATGGTAGTCTGTATGACTTCAGCTGTCTGTGCCTTAGTACCTGCCTCATAGGATTGTTGTGAGGATTAAGTGAGTGAATCTGGTTAAAATGCTTAGAACTAGGCTCAGCATGTAACACAAACTATGTCAGTATTATCTGCCAAGTTGCTTGGGACCAGGCAGGTATCTAAGATGGCCAGTTGTCTTGGTTTGTCCAGAACTGTATGGGTTCCTAGGACATGGGACTTTCAATTTTAAGACCAGACCATATGGGGCAACCCAAGGGGAGCTGATCACTCAGTAGGGGGCGATAATGAGAGAGGTGGGCTGGGAGGGGCAGAGGCAAACTGGAGAGCGAGTACCTTGGCTGTTTCACTCTGACAAGTAGTTGCCATCTTTCCTTCCAGGGTGGTCAAGAGCTGATTTTTCAGGAAAAGCCAGACAGCTGCATTTTTATTTTAAATCTCTTGAGTTTTTACATATTTTAAACATTAAAAAAAAAAACCCAAAAAACTAACCACGCTGCTTGTTCCAAGCCAAACACATTTGCCGACCACACTGGGCTCTTGGGCTGTTTCTCGTCTTCCTCCTTTCTTTTCAGCCTCCACCTTTTACGACAGGATGTTTCCTGGTTCTGAAATGTGCATATTTTATTTTCTGTCTTCCCAGAGAGGCTCCTTAACTCATTCTTATTTATTTCTGCAGGAAGCGCAAGACAGAAATTGAAGAAGAAAAATGTTCCATAGGTTTAGTGGCTACATCAGTAAAAAGATTTCCCTGATAAATCTCTCTCCCCATCACTCATTTGTGAAGGCTGCATGATTGGAAATTAAACTGGGTATGGGTGCTGTGGGTGATTCTGTAACTGTCACGGTGCGTCTGGGGGAAATAAAAGTCGCTCATCTCAGGCCAACGTGATAGGCAGGACCACTGGCTTTCTCTGCCCCCTCATGGCTGCAGCCTCTGCAGACCTTGCTTTTTTGTAATGGAAGTATAGTTGATTTACAATATTATGTTAGTTTCAGGGGTACAGCATAGTGATTCAGTATTTTTGTAGATTATACTCCATTAGAGGTCATTACAAGGTAACGGCTATAATTCCCTATGCTATATCTTGTTACTTACCTGTTTTATATATAGTATATATATAGCAGTTTGTGTCTGTTAACCCCATACCCCTAATTTGTGCCTCCCCTTCCCTCTCCCATTTGATAACCATAAGTTTGTTTTCTACGTCTGAGTCTGTTTTGCATATATATTCCTTTGCATTATTTTTTGATTCCACATATAAGCACTATCATATAGTATTTGTCTTTCTCTCTGACTTATTTGACTAAGCATAATATTCTCTAGGTCTCTCCATGTTGCTGCAAATGGCAGAATTTCATTCTTTTTTAAGGCTGAGTAGTATTCCATTGTGTATATTATATAATGTGTTTCTTCTTTATCCAATCATCTATAGGTGGGCACTGTATATTGTATATAGTGCTGCTATGTACATTGGGGTGCATGTATCTTTTCAAATTAGTATTTTCTTTTTTTTTTCCTTTCAGCTATATACACGGGAGTGGAATAGACTGCATTTTTTTGCAGTAAATTTGTTCTGATCCAATCAGTGGACTTCATTTCAGGAACTCAGGAAGCTTCTGGAAGTGGGAGGATTTGCCCCATTGTTGGTGAGTATTAGGCCCGCCTTTGTGAAGGTTCAAGGGTGAAAAGAAAATGTTTTGTGAATGCTTATGAAGAAGGCACCTGAATCCTTCTCCAAAATTCTTCCTATATCTCTCAAGTCCCAGGCACCCACATGAAAGTTCTCACTTCCCCCACCTCCCTGTTCTGATGCGCGTACTTGTCTATGCTCAGTCTTAGGGGGCAGACAGGCATCAGAGGTGCTAGTGAGGATGCTTGATTCCTCAAAAAGTGTTTATATTTGAAATAGGATCACTGGGAAATGGGTCATTGTAACCCAAAGGAACACAACCCAGTGGAGGCACTTCAGGCAGCATGATCATCTGGTCCCCTTACCTTGGTTCCTCCCTGGTTAGGTGATAAGCCCTAGAGGGCCAGGCCCTTGGCTTTGGGTCTCTTGTGATCTGGATTCCCCATGTCACAGCTTTTATTCTCCATTACGCTCTGTTCCCAATGAAGGAGAGCTCCTTAAGTGCACTGTTCCTCAAATTTCACTTCTTTGCACACAACCTTCGTGAGTTTTGCCATGTTTACATATGATTCAGGCCACTGCTAACTTCATATTTTTGTTTACGTAAACTCACATGAGTTTACTCAAAAGGAGACATGTCACTACTGTAAACAGAAAGCCCAGATCATGTTCTATAAATAGGCTTTAGCAGGAGATGTAACTACAATGGAAGTAATTTGATTATAGACCAGCTAGATACTGTTGTCTAAGAAGGCTCTTACCCTAGATCGGCCCTCCTCTTGTTGAAAGGGAAAATGACAGGTGTTAGAGGACTGTTAAGGACATCCGAGCACCATCCTGAGCCTTTCTCCTGAAGGATGACAGAGAAGGGGCCGCTCACTCTCTGGTTCAATGCTATTTAAAGTGGTGCCCCCCAGCCCCATCCAAAGTCATCTGTTTGTAGGTTGTTCATTCAAAATACGTCTACTGAGTATGTGCTAAGTGCCAGGCATCTTGCCAGACCTGGCCAGGGGGATCCTGGCAAAGTGGGGGCAGTGACAAAGGAGGAGACCATCCTTTAATGGATGCAGAGCTCAAACTTGACTTTTGAGATGATTCTACTCTTTAAGGCTGTTTTGAACACATCAAAGTGCATGTTCACCTCCGTACCATTTTCACGAGCAACTGGATGTCCTGCTTCTGCAATGGCAGTCTAGCTTGTCTTGGACCAATCTTCCTGCTGAGGACGAATGGAAAGCCCAAACCAAAAAAAAAAAAAAAAAAAAAAATCCCTTTGAAGGCTTTAGAAAGCTGCTAAGGCAGCCAGGATTAGAGGGGCCAAGATCCATCCCAGAAAGAAGAGAAGCTCCCAGCGTTGGGCCTGATGTTTCAACAGTTTTTCCTTTGAGGCATTTACTGGTTTGGAAGCAGAGGCTGAGGCTGATGGGCTGAGCAGTATTTTTGGCAGATCTGTAGAGCTAGGGCAACAAACGTTGGCATTCAGGGCCTGCCAAGGGAGGGGGGCCCTACACAGCCTAGGACTTGAGTTAGAGCCCTGGAGAGCTGCTCCTTGTTGCAAGGATGAACCAGAAACAGATCCTCTTCTCTCAGAAAGACTGAAGCTCAGCTCTAAGTCATCTCAACCTCTGATAGGATTAAGTTGATCTTTTCCTACCTAGCTGTCTGCCAGAAGCAAAAGCAAATTTTTGGAGAGAAAGTGGAACATTTATTTGTCCTTCCTCGCATCCTACCGCCCCGTATTTCATTCCAGCCACAGCTGCCAGAACCAGCTTTGTGCAGGCGTCACTGAACAACACTGCCTCAGTCTCTGCGTCTCTCCAGCTGCCCAGGCCAGGGGTTCCCTGTGCTCTGCCTGTGGGAACCTGCCTTTCATTCATGCACATGCAACCTGGAAGGGAAAGGGACTTAAACACTCACAGAGTAACCCTTGATCAACCAGAGATGTGAGCTGGGAAATAAGTGCTTCTACCTTCCATTCTTCAGGAGGAAATTTTTGAGATACATTTACATACTTTTAAATGGTCTTGGCAGGATCAGTCACCATCTCCCAAGGTAATGACGAGCTCAAGGATGTCCCCATAAATTGGCCTTTTCTCTTTCCCTTTATAATTTACTCAGAACCCCACTCCTGGGCACTTGGGTTACCACCCCAAGTGAACTATCTGTATACAGGTCAAGGTCTCAGCTTCTACCTCCTGGGAGGATTCAGGCTAAGAAAATATGATGCAGAGGTTAAAACCCTCTACATTTTCCACCCACAATGTCTAGCATGCAACAAAAAATAAGCTAGAATACAAAAACAAACAAACAAACCAGGATTAGAACGAAAACCAAGAGAAGATACAGCCAACAGAGATAGGACCACAGAAATTCACATGTCAGTGGTATCTGACAGGGACTTTAAAATAATAATTATTAAAATGTTCAGAGCACTCAATGACAAGATGAGGAAATTTGGCAGAGGACAAGAAACTGTAAAAAAGAATCAAATGAAATTTTTATAACTGAAAAAATAAAACAAAGCTGGAATAGTTTCGCTAATACCAGACAAAGTATACTTTAAGGTAAAAATACTACTAGAGGTAAAGAAGGACATTCCGTAATGATAAAAAAATACATTCCATAAGGAAGCTATGGCAATTCTAAAATTGCTTGTATCTGATAACATAGCCTCAAAGGCAATAAAACAAAAAGGAGAAACAGACAAATCCCAATCATACTGGGTGATTTTATTATGCTTCTACCAGTAACTGATAGAAAAAAATGAGATAAAAACAGGTAAGGATTTAGAATATTCAATCAACATTATTAAGTTGACCTCATTGCCATATAGAGAGCATTGCACCCAAGAACGGCAGAGTGCACATTCTTGTCAAGAGCTCATGGAACATTTAACCAAATAGACCACACGTTGGGCCATAAGGCAAGTCTCAACAAATTTGAAAGGACTGAAATCACACAAAACATGTTTTCAGACTACAGTAGAATTAAGCTAGAAATTAATCCAAAGATAACTAGAAAACTCCCATATGTTTGGCAAGTAAGCAATCCACTTTTAAATACCTGACATGTCAAAGAAAAAAATTACAATGGAGATTAGAAAATATTTTCAACTGAAAGATAATGAAGAGATTAAGTATCAAAACTTGTGGAGATTTTTACTCAAACCAAGATGAAGGAACAGGGGCTGGATTTACCCTTCTGCCTTAAATTAACTCAAAAATTAGGGGAAAAAGAAAATATATATCATATGGTCATACATAACAGTGAGAGCAGTTATCTCTGACAGAAAGGAATCAATCTGTGATTGTCTTGGCTTATTGCCCAAAGAAAATTTCCACACTGCAGAACAAATTGATAAACTGGAAATCATCAAAATTAAGAGCATTGCTCTTTGAAAGATGCTATTAAGAGGAGGAAAAGACAAGTCATAGACTGGGAGAAAATATTGGTAAATAATTATCTGATAAAGGACTTGCATACAGAATATATAAGAACTCTGAAGCTCAAAAGATTTGAAAAGATACTTTAAGAAGATATACAGATGGCAAATAAGCACATGAAAAGATGTTCCACCTGTTTTGCATGAGGGAAATGCAAATAAAATCACAATGAAATACCACAGAACACTTATTCTAATGGCTTAAATGAGAGAAACTGACAGTCCCAAGTGTTGACAAAAAGGTGGAGCAACCGGAACTCTCACACATTGGTGGTGAGATTATGAGGTGGTAAAGCTACTTTTGAAAACAGTTTGGCAGTCTTTCTGTGAACTGAATATACACTTAGCCCATAATTCAACAAACCTCAATTATAGATATTTACCCAAGTGAAATGAAAGCTTGTATTCACAGAAAAACCTGTGCTCTAAGGTTTGCAGCAGCTTTGTTTTGTAATCACCCCAGTCTGTACACTGGTGACATGCACACTTTTCTATACGTGTGTTATGCCTCAGTAAAAAGTGAAAAAGTGTCAACTAGGGATAAGAAGTATTTGAGAAAGTAATTTCATTTAACAAATAATTTTGGGGGTGCCTCTTATGTGCCAAGCACTGTGCTGAGGGAACAGTGAACAAGTTAGTCAAGTTCCCTTCCCATAAAGTGCTTACTCTGTGCGTGTGTATGTGTGTGTGTTTTATAGCAAATAAAGAATTACAATTTGCTCATGATTGGCAAAGAGCAGGGTGCTGTGGGAGCCTGCAGGTGGGGAGACTAACATTTCTGCAGGCGGTGGTCTCTCTGCTGAGAACTGGGCTGGCTAGGGCTTAAGCAGGTGAAGGAAGGGAGATTCGTGTTGCAGGCACAGGAAACAGTGCATGTAAGGGCTCCAGAGAGGTGAGAGAGCTTAGCACATCCGAGAAACCCAAAGTTCATTGTGACAGAGTGACAGTAAAGGAGTTAGACAGTGGCCGAGTCATGCAGGTTCCTCTAAGCCATGCCAAGGAGCCTGGACTTTATTCTGAGGGCAAGAGGGAGCAATGGAAAGATGTTAATGGGGGATTGAAGGGGATACGAGGGCCGTATTTGCTTCTTGAAGAGTTAACAGTGGCTTCTGAATGGCAAGGGTGGATGTACAGAGATCACTGAGAAGGATGCTACAGTCAGTCAGCGGTGAAACAGGGAAAAAGGTGGGTGAGAAAAGGGTGGAGTCTGAGGAAGATTTAGGAGGGAGAATGGATAGGATCAGGTGCTGAGTTGGCTTGGCAGGTGGTGGGGCTGATGGATGACACCTAGACAGTAGTAAGTCATGTGCAACGGGTGCTGGTGGAGGGGAGCGGGTGGTGGAGGTGATGGAGGTGCACCAGCAGAGAGGGACACTCAAGCTTCATCCCGCTGTCTCTGCACAGCTGCTTCCCTGATTCACCACTGCAGTTCTGCTGCTCCTGGCTCATCTGCAGCCAACCTTCTGTTTACAACCAAGCCCCGGGGAGGCTGCGGGGGAAAGCAGAGTCTGGCACTAGAGAAGCTTCCTGACAAAATAATTACAGTGTCAGCAAGAGAGCGGTGAGTTGCTGATAAAACTTAAATGACCCGAGTCCCGCATTCAAACTGAGGAGCGAATTCAACTCCTCTGTGCCTCATTTAGGGTCTTTGAATCACTTTCTGACCGGGACCCTCCTTCCAGATTGGGGGTTGAGTGGTAGGTAGTGCTCTGGGTAATTTGGGATCACCAGGAAACTGATGGTCTGATACTTGACAGCATGCCAGCTCAGTTCCTGGGACCTCCTGCTGATGTCTGTGATGACCATCTGCTGTTTTGGCCAGCCTAGCCCACATTCCCTCTTCTTCTGGAAACAGCATCTCAATTTCCTTGTGGGAAACTTCCCCTCCCCCACTTCCAGTCCACTTGCTTTGGTTGGATCTGACCCCACCCCCTTTTCATAAAGGTCCTGCAGGGGTTGGATTGGTCCTTTTCAGGTCATGTGCTCATCCATGGCCCAATCACTGTGGGAGGGCGGATGGGGCACTCTGATTGGATGGACTTGGATCACATGCCACCTCCCTGGTGAATCAGGGTTGCACTACCTCAGAGATGGGCTCCCCCTCAGAAATAATGGGGGATGGACGGTGGTCACCTCCATCCCTGTCTCAGTTCACAGCTGCCTATGAGGAAGGCACCAATGCTATGTCCTGTCACAATACAGAGAGAGAGGGGATGCTCAGAGTAGATTTGTCACTTGTCCCAGGTCACAGCAGGGAGAGGAAGAGAGTCGTAAGGGGGCAACTCAGTATCAGGCTACACAAGTCTCTCTGTCCTGTTGCATGAACCTCTCTTCTGCTGTGCTCCGTGGGATTCCTCTCTGGGTGAGAAGTGTGGCTCCCCGAGTGGGAGCAGGTGCTTGGGTTCTGGTCCCACGTGTTAAAGATGGTGGAAAGAGCCGTGATTGTGGAGTCAGAAGCCTGTGCTCTTTATTCTGCAATGGTCCTGTGTGCTGCTAAGGGAAGAGCTCCTGGCACAGCGGGGAGTGCTTTGGGCAGGGGCCTTTCTTGATCCTGAAACAATCAAAATAGGTGCCTTCCCCCGTTTCCTGCTCACGGGTTCCTCCCATTTCTTGGACCTTGGGACGCGACTGGGGGGAATATGAAGAGAGATGGGAAAGTCCTCGGGGCCTGATAGCATAAGTACACAGCACAAGTGGTTCAGCCAGTCAGTAAGCATTTATGAAACACCATTCATTCATTCACTCATTCACACGCGGGAGTCATTGTTCCAGGGTCTGCACGGCAGTGAAGGGACTACAGTGCACGTTCCTTACTGAGTGGGAATCTGACGTTTCTGATGAAGCGCCAGGTGCTCTTGGAGGGCCCCGCCCACTCCTGACTCTTGTTCAGGGGGTCGGGTGCAGGGCTGAGCGCTGGGTCTTCTGGCCGCACTTAGCTGTTCGGAGGTGGGTCACCCCGGCTCTTGGGGGCGCTTCCTTCCCTCTGGGCTTGTGAAGGTGGCTGGGCGTGGGCCTGGAGATGCTGAGGGCTGTCCTGCCACCTCGTAGGGAGATCCCACCCACCAGCCAGCGTGGAGGACAGCAGAGCCAGGAGATGGGGGATCCGGAGGAGAGATGTCTTAATTTACCGGGTCCAGGTGGGTGTGTCTCCGGACTTTTCGATTACGTGAGGACTTAAGCCTTTTAAATAACCAAGCACTTTAAGTAGGGTTTCTGCCTAATGTCACTTGAGCACAAGCTCTTTGTGATCTCATTTCAAAGCCAAGAAGGGACACCCTTCTACTTTATTGTAATACTTGCATGTACATGTAGGTATTGGTGCCTGGTCTATGTTTAAGAGGTTTTTCCGTACCCAGGGGGGCCTGGGTTTTAGTTCTGGCTTTGTCGCTAAGTCATAGCATAAGCACGGGCCATCTCCACCTCCTCTCTGGGCCTCAGTCTCCCATCTATAAAATGAACGCCCTTGCCCACTGTCCTCTAAAGTCCCTTCCACTCTTACTTTCTATGAATGTAAGATCGGCGTTTGTGCAGTGAGACAAAATAATGAACAAATGAAGTAAACACGGGTGTGTCAGCTGCTGGGCTCAGGGTTCTGCCTGTTGAGGCAGAAAGGAGAGGGATGGAGGGCCTGATTGGCTGGGGGAACAGGGATGTGTATGCAGGAGGCCATGGCGGCCTGGGCATGGGCCTGGCTGCCTCCCACAGATGCAGAAGGCATCGATAATGATTAAGCCTGCCTGTAAAGCCCCTTCACAGATGGCCGTGGGGCTGCACGCTGGGCTGCTGGAAGGAGATGTGAGACACACAAGCAGTTGGCATCAGATCAGCCTCAGATCCAGGCACGGGGCTGTGAAGTTTTAAACACAGACCTTGAAGGCCCACGACCTGCAGGAACAGAGGCCAACATCCCGAACTAAGGAGATGCAAATCGCCAGCTCCAGCTTCTCTGTCTCTCAGATTCCGGACACGTCCAAGGTGGATATGACAATTAGTCTACAGAGACAACTGGCTTTTTTTTCTTGAGTCATCAGGGGGGCCCATCCTCCTGGGCCGAGATCACCATTGACACTATTGATAGATCGCATTTGTGAAGGAGAAAAGCGTATTTGTGAGGGTGTGTTAGGCTGTCGGTAGCAAAGACCCTGATCACAGGAGCTAAAAGGATGAGAATATTTGTCTTGTAACAAGAGGCCTGGAGAACAGAAGGATCTCATATCACAGGAGTGTCACTAGGGACCCAGGCCTTTCCAGATTGACCTTTTGCCCTCAGACTTGTCATCTCAGAGTCATGAGACGGTGACAAACCTTCAGACATATGTCCTTACCTTCTTCTGGAGGGACCTGGGTCATGGGCAAGAGGCTCTTTGTCAGCTGATGTCTTTTGATTTGAGAAGATGCACTTTCTAGCAACCTTTGAGAGACCTGCTCATACAGCTCACCGGCCAGGATGAGGGTACATCCCACCCCAGACTGCAAAGGAGCCTCAGAAAAACCCTAGTGCAGAAGGCAGAGGGGAGAGGGGCTGACCAGGGGGCTGCGGTCCACCAGTGGTGGCACGGTGAGAACACAAGCCCTGATGGTCCTCCCGTCTGCTCCTCTGGGAGCTGAGTCGAGGCTGCCTTGGAGATGGTCCAGCCCCCTTGGTCTTCTTTTGGTCCCACCACTTATTCACCCTGTGACCGCAAAGTACAAGACAGCGATTTCAGCCTGTGGAACGGAGACTGGAATCCAACGGCCATGAACTCATTGCAGACGCTCATGCTCACTCCAAACCTAAATATTTCTGATCCAACTTTGATTTGATACCTACTAAGCCTGTACAACCAGAGCATCTCCCCAGCTGTGAGTCACCACGTGTGTCTCGTTCTCCACCTCCTGACGTGGCCCCAGCCAGCTGCCAGGGGCTGGGAAATGTGGGCAGGGAGGGGGAGCCCTGGATCAGCAGGGGGCAGTAAGTGTGTCTCTGTACTTGCCTTCCGTGGCGTCCCACTGCCCTCAGGGTCGAGTCAGCCTGACCGCCCCGCTGCACAGTCCCTGCTTCAGGGATGCTGAGGTTTCTGGTCCTCAGGGTGGGCTTTCTTTACACTTTCTTCTTCCCTTTTCACATACTCTTCTCTGTCCTCACCCCCACTTCTCCTGGCTGATTCCTACTCATCCTTCATGCCTCATGGTAGGTTTTGCTTTCTACAGGTGGGACAGGGTGCCATCCGTGGGCTCCTGTAACTCCTTGCGCACAGACCACTGGTGCATCACAGCCCAGTAGTTCATTCTCCTGTCTCCTTGACTCTCCCCCTGCACTAGGCCATGAGCTGTGTCCTGGTCCTGATTACCTGTGCCCAGCATCCAGCACAGGGGTTCACTGGCCAACAGTTAATGGAAAAAAAAAAAACAACTGATGGACTTTTATTTCAGTTGATTGGGTCCTTGTCTGGGGAAGTGTGGAAAGAATGGAGGTAAATCAGTTTTGTTAGAGAGCATTCCGGTACAAAATACAGCTGCCTGATGCTACACGGCTGTCTCTGGGGACAGAGAGGAAAGCTGTGTGGCTGCCTCTCCCTCGGGGAGTTAGCTTCTCAGCACAAATAGGAACAGCAGGGCAACCTCACCTCACTGAGGATTGCCTGGTACAGAATTTTGTTTGCAGAAGTTTGCCACATCTCTTGTTACTAGATGGAAGCCCTTGTTTCAGGGGGCGGTGAAATCAGGGTGGCGGGCGTGGGGGTTAGAAGCACGGGACAGCACTCAGATCCCAGTTCTGTCACCAGACAGACCTGGGGAAAGACGCTCCGTGTGGCCCCAGCAGGATGCGTGGGAGGGGGAGGGATGGGGGGGAGGAAGGAGCAACGAGGCTGGAGATAGTGGGGCCAGTCTCCTGGAACGGCACATCTCTTCACCCTGCCAGTGGTCCCTGCACCCTTCGCTGTCTGGTCCCCGGCGGTGCAGCAGTGCAGAGAACAGACTTGGTCAAAGAGTTTAGCCTTTGGCTTTGGCTAGTGGGGAGCCAAGGGAGGATACTGGGCAGGAAAAGGAAGTAAACAAGTGTGCCTTTGGGAAAGATGCAGAGGCTGAGCCAGAGAGGGTTCAGCTCCCAGCATAAATACGAGAGAGGTCGCCATGACCCCGTCCAAATAGAGTCGTCAGGATAAGGGCCAGCGCTGCAGTCCTTAGCCCTTGTCCTCCACGTAGGGATGCTGCATAAGATACGGGGTGCCCAGTAAAATTTGAACTTCAAATAGACAACGAATAATTTTTAAAGTATAAGTATGCATGGGACATACTTATACTAAAACATCTACTAACTCTGCCCGCCCTGCCTTTGAGAGGTCACAGCCTGGAGCTGCCTGGCAGCATCTGGTGGAGCACCAGGTGCTCGAGGGCTCATCTGAGCTCAGCCCTCAGCCTGATGAGGGCAGGGTAACATCTTCACGGGAAGGAGCACCGTGGAGGCGGAGAGAAGACAGAGGAGCTGCACCCGACCTCCTCGGAGCCTCAACATTGGCTTTTTTCCTGTTTCCCAGTCGGCTGCCCCCCACCCCACTCTGATGGTCTGACCCAACCTGGCTTTTATCCCCTGCCTGGGAAGGTTAGGGAAGGCAGCTTCCTGCGTCATTCCCAGGTGGGTTACTGAGCTGGTTTGTCCCACATCCCCTTGGGCCTGAAGGATGGAGCAAGATGGACACAACGCAGCCCTCTGTGCTCAAGGAGTGCCGGGATACCAGCTGCACACGGAGCTGGCCAAGTGCCTCCATGAGCAGAAGCAGCAGAAGCAGCAGAAGCAGCAGAAGCTGCTGCCGCTTGAGTCCTTAACTTGCTGGCTGGTGTGGAGCCAGGAGGTGGGGTGGTGCAGACATCAAGAACAGGCCTGCAGGAGCCCAGCGTTTTGGTTTGAGTCTCTGTTTTACCACCATCCTGTGCAAGCCACTTCTCCTTCCTGAGGCTCAATGTCCAATCTCATGAGCTTGTGGGGAGTTAACTGAGGGAATGCGTGTGAAATGCTCAACTCCCAGCGCCCGGCACCTGGCCTGGCCGGGCATCCAGAGGGACCACTGGGGCACCTTCCCAGAGGTTATCATCTCCATGTCACTGACAAGGAAACAGGCTCAAAGAGGCCAAGTCTCAGGCTGAGCGTCTGCTAAGGGGCAGAGCCAGACGACCCTGACTCATCTTCCTGAAACTCAGCTTCAGGGGACGAAATGGCAGCCCAGAAGGGTTCTCCGACTTGGAGCCCGTGGGCTTTTTTAAACAGCTGAAATTCATTTGGTTACAAGACTAATGCATATTCATCAAAGATAATTTAGAAAATGCAGTTTTGCCAAAAGAAGAAAATAAAACTCACCAGCGTTCCCACCACCCAGAGATAGCCAGTCGACGTGCCGAGGCATGTATTTTAAGACGTTGGGAGCATTTTTTAAAAACCTAAACCGGAGATTCCCTGCACCGCTCTTACTCATTGCCTAGGGTTGGGGCGGGGTTCTCAACCTAGCATCGCTGACATTCGGAGCTGCAGAGGTCCTTGTGGGGAGCTATCCTGTGCACGGCAGGATGTTTAGCAGCAACTCTGATCTTTACTCATAGATGCCGGTAGCATTCCCCTTAAGTCCACACGACCAAAAACAACTCTAGTTATTGCCAAGCATCCTGGGGGGCAAAAGAGGCCTCAGCTGAGAATTGCTGGGTTTGAGGGTAGAGATTCTAAATCAGGTACACCCGGGTTTCAATCAGCTCACGCAAGTTAGCCAATGACTCAGAGCCCCCACTGTCCTCATCTGTGAAATGGGCAATATCTACCCACCTGGCAGAATTGTGAGGATTGAAAGAGGTGGTTCCTGGGACATGGGAAGCGTTCAGAACAAGGGAGCTGCCATTGGCATCGGTGTCCTTGTAGCGGCTCGAGGCCTGACATCACAAAGACCTCAAACAAATCATCAACAAAACCCTCTCCTGGGTTTGGCAGGCCCTTCCCTCCTCAGTGAGAGGCACAGCTTCTCTTAGGATGGTGACAGGAGTTATGATTAAGAATATGGCCCGTGGCCAGCTGGTTGGTTTTTGCATCCTATCTCTGTCTCCAACTGCTGGTAAAACCTCAGGCACACAGCTGAATATTTTTGTGCCTCAGTTTCCTCATCTGTAAGATGAAGGCAATGGTACCCACCTCATGGGCTCATGAGGATTAAATGAATCCACCCAGTAAGTGGCTGTATTAAGAAATATTATTACATGTGCCTGGTCTTGGGGAGACAGTGTGGGAGGGAAGGGGCACATTGGAAGCCACCAAAAGGGAACCCTGGCTTGGAGACGCCCCGAGTGAGGGAGGGGCTCTAGATCAAGGAAATGACCTCATGTGACCCTGGCAGAGTCACTGTTCCTACTGCCTGAAGGCTTCTGAATGACGTCTCGCTACCCTTGAGGTCTGGGACACGGGAGACCACCCTCCATGCATATTTCAGTCCAAAAAATTCATTGTGTCCTGTGGGCTCCTAAGTGTTTTTCTTAAGTTTTTTTTTTATTATGGTAAAATATACAGAACATAAAACTTACCATTTTAACCATTGTAAGTGCACTGCATTAAGAGCAGTCATGCTGGTATGCTACCTTCACCACCATCCGTCTCTGGAACCTTGTCATCATCCCAAACTGAAACTCTGTAGCCAGGAAACCACCCATACCCACTGACCCCTCCCCCAGCCTCTGGTAACCTGTATTCAACATTCTGTCTCTGTGAAATTGACCACTCTGGGTACCTCATATTAGTGGAATCATAGACTATTTGTCCTTTTGTGTCTGGCTTGTTTCACTTAGTATAATGTCTTCAAGGTTTATCCATGTAGTAAGTAGATTGTGTCAGAATTTCCCTCCATTTTAAGGCTGAATAATATCCCATTGCATGAATACGCCACATTGGGTCTATCCATTCATCTGCTGATGGACATTTGGGTTGGTTCTGCCTTTTGGCTGTTGTGAATAGTGCTGCTATGAACATAGGTGTACAAATACATGTTTGAATCCTTGCTTTCAATTCTTTTGGGTCTATACCCAGAAGTGGGATTGCTGGATCATATGGTAATTCTATTTTTAAATTTTGTTGGAACCACCATACTGTTTTCCACAGCAGCTGCGCCATTTTACGTTCCCACCAGCAAAGCACAAGGGTTCCAATTTCTCCACCTTCTTGCCAATCCTAAGTGTTTTAAACCCAGCCTCCCTTTGGATTTTTACACCCTGAAAATAGTGGAGTATGTGTAAGAGAAGGACCTTTCTACACAATAATTCTTTGTTTTTTAAAGAGCCTCAAGCATTTCCAATGAGCAGTTGCAGGTTTGCACCTGCCAGTGCACAGCACGGGAGGCAAGGCTGAGACCACCCTTTTTCTGGCAATCAGTCTCTCCCTTTTGATTTACTTTGAACTTAGGGAGGCGCTGAAGAACCATCTCAGGGAGTCTAGAAGATTCCACAACTCAGGTCTCCTGAATCCTTCGGGACTTTTCCTCTAGAACAAGCAGTTTACGTCTTATTGGTTCCCTGTTCATAGTGCACTGCCTTGGGCTTGAAAGACTTTCAATCTGCTTGCAGACACAGAGGCAGTAAGAGCCCGTGAAACCTCCTAAGCCAGCCTCGCCCCCCACTGCTCAGGGGCTGTGGACTGGCCGGGTGGGTCTTCCGTAGGGATCAGAAAGTGAAGGGAGAAGAAAGGTCCCTCTTGGAGTTCGCCCACCTGTCCTCGGAGAGCCCCTGCTTTCACAGATGTTAGAGAGGGGTAAACCTCTGCTTACTGTTTGCGGGACAGGATCTCACACAGACGCCTTCCTCACCTGGCTGCTCTTTCACGTCTTCGATGAGGCAGTGTCAGCAGGACTGTTCAGGACGCACATTATACCACTTACGGTGATCTTCATTCCTTGCTGGAGCGGTGAGTTGCCGTTCGGTGTCATTTCCCTTCAGCATGAAACTCTTTCTACGGCAGTCCTTATAATACAGGTTTACTGGTGATCAATTCTCTCAGTCTCCGTTTATTTGAAATGTCTTTATTTTGCTTTCATTTGAAGAATAATTAGTGTCCCTAACAAAGAACTGTGGGTTGATGGATTTTTTCCTTCTTGCCTTGTGAAGATGTTATTCCATTCTCCTTTGGCCTGTATTATTTCTAATGAGAAGGCAGCTATCATTCATAGGATTATTTTTCTGTATGTAAAATGGTGGTTTTCTCTGGCTGCTTTCAAGACTTTCTCTTTATATTTGAATTTCAGGAATGTGATTGTCATGTACCCAGGTGTGGTTTTCACGTTTATTTATCTTGTTTGGGGTATGCTGAGCTTCCTGGACTTGTAAGTTAATGTCTTTCACCAAATGTGGGCAGTTTTTGGCTTATTTCTTCAAAGATTTATTTATTTATTTGTTTGTTTGTTTGTTTATTTTTTGCCCATGACACCTCAAGCCATGGCTACAGCTTTTTGTCACTCTGAGCTGCTGGAAGATTGGTGAGTGCCCTCAGGCAAAAAGCCATAAATGTGCAAATCTCCCACATTCAATTCCTATTTTTAAAAGTAGAGTCTCCTCTATTTTTGACTTCTGGTTGCTCTCCAGAGCCTTCAGGTAGTTATTTTTAAAGCACATTGCTTAGCAGGGAGGGTAGAGCTCAGAGGTAGAGTGTGTGCTTAGCATGCATGAGGTCCTGGGTTCAATCCCCAGTCCTTCTGTTAAAAATTAAAAAGAAGACAATTTTAAAACCCTAATTACCTCCCCCTCCAAAACAAACCAAATGAAAAAATTATTTTAAAAATAAATAAAGTACGTTGTTTAGATTTTATAATTATGTGTGGGAGGGTTATTCCAACCAAGCTGTACTCCTATTCATACAGCATTGAATAACAAAGACAAGAACTTGGAATTTGATACTATCAGAAAAAGTTGGGCTATTTCACAGAAATCTGGCTTGAAGGCTGTATTCCTATGTGGCAAAAATTGGCTGGCATTGACCCTGTTCTCCCCTCTCCCATGACTCCCTTTGAAGAGGACATGGTTTTCCAGTTGGCTGTTGTCCCCACCACTTCCTCTTGTCTCCCCTGGACTAGGGCCAGCTGTCAATGTTGTTATCTTCCATGTGGTCATGTGGGCCTTTGCTTCCAATCATTCTGTTTCAGAGTTGTTTCTTATAACTGCTCCCAAGCCTGGGCCCATGGCTTAGTCCTTAACCTGCTTTCCTAGCCCTCTTCTCCTCTGTGATATGGCGCTCACAGCAGCTTTTTCTCCGAGCAGTGCTCCATGCTACTGAATATCCCCTCCTTCCCTCCACTCCCTCCTTTCTTCCTTCCCTTCTCCGATATTATCTGAGCGTTGGTTCTGTGCTCAGCACTGTTCTAGGAGCTGGGGATACAGCAGTGAAGAACTCAGGAAAAAAAAAACTCTGCCTTCATGGAACTGACATTCAGGATGTGACCATGAACATGTCATGACATAGTGATAAGTGTGTGGAGAAAGATAAAGCTGAGCTGGTAGGGGGAATGAAAAATGTGTTAGAGTCTCCGCCTCCTGTTTATTCTGTGCTTGTTCAAGATTTTCACCCTTCCAGTGATAGAAAGTGCTTTGTGTCGGGTCAGTCCTAGCTTTGGCCACTTCTTAGCTGTGCAACTTTGCAAAACCTCCCCACCGCTATGCCTCATTTGCTTACCAGAGACATGAAGATGAGAACAGTACCTGCCTTGTAGGGTTTTTGAGAGGATCAAATGAGCTAATACATGAGAAAATGTGTCACATAGCGACTGGTATATAGTAGATACTCCATAAACATCAGCCATCGTTACTGAACTAAAGATGTAAATCACCCAGCACGATGCCTGACACATTATAGGCAATAAATAAACACTAGTCATAGTTACCATTATTTCTCCATTTCTGGATACTGACTTTCAATTAATTGTTTTTCCTTCCGCTAGGCCAGCAATATCTTGTCTCCCTTGTTGGAGCTAATGGAAAGGGGGCAGTAAAAATCAGTAATCCAGAAATTGCATATTGGCAGTACAGCGGATCCCACTTGGGGAGAATCCAGTGGGGAGTTAGGGCTGGAGGCAGCTGCCGCTGGGAAGGATTCCACCTCCAGCTGTCATTGATGTGTGAAATAATAATTTGGGAAGTGGGAAAATGTCATGGCAGAATTCCAGGGGCTGGACCAGCATTATAGACCCAGTAGAGTTATGTCAACACTGGAGATGCTGTAAGACATGACAGTTCTTTCTTTCCTCTGCCCAACAATACCTTCGGTGCTTGTCCAGTATGTTTCTGCCAAAATCCTACTCCTCCTTTCCCTGCCATCTCCGCGTGGGCATTATTTAGCTTGGGCTCATTTTCCCCTCAACCCCAGCGAGGTTTTGATTCCCCTCTCTTACCGTCATCTGCCATTTCCCACGTTCTCCAAAGAGCTCGGGGAAGAAGGTGTCAGCTTTGCCAGCCTGGTTGGCTTTGATCTGATATTTGTCAGTGCCTGGCATACTCGGTGGGGCTGCTTTGATTTTGTTTTTTTAATTGCTGGTGAGGAGCTGGCTTACAGGAAACACATCATTAAGTGGAGCTGTCAGAAGGGATGGATTTGCAGCGCCAGATGGCTTGTAGGTGGCAGGTACTGAGATTGGGTTCAGGCTCCACCTAAGTGGATGAGCATTTACAGAGGACCACCCGTGGGCCTTGACTCAGTACCTCTCTTGCTGCCACAGCCCCACTGTGGACCAGGTGTTGTGTTTCCAAGAAAACAGGACCTGATCTGTAAAATGGGGACATTGAAACCTTGGCATTTCCCTTCCTTGCTATGGCTTATTATGAAAAGATTCAGCTGTGAGTAGCTTAGACCTACACAACAGTGGCTTAAACAAGGTAAAGGTTCATTTCTCTCTCATGTAACAGTCCAGAGGGAAGGTAGGGCTGGTAGGGCAGTTGGGTTCCAAAAAGTCCCCAGGGACTGAAGATCCATCTAGCTTGTGGCTTCACTGTACATGGCATCTATTTCCCCCATTTCCCAAGGTCACCTCATTTTCCAAGAGGGTTGTTGAAGCTCCTGCCACCGTGGCTGCATTCCAGTCAATAGGAAGGAGAAAGAGCAAAATCTGATATACCCAGTTTCTTGAAGGACTCTTTGTGGGGGTCGCACACATCTCTTCCATTCGCATCTCAATTGGCTAGTGCTGAGTCAGGTGGCCACTCCTAGCTGCAAGGAAAGCTGGGAAATACAGTCTTTATTCCTGGTAGCCATGTACTCAGCTACAAAATCTGTGAGCTCTATTACCAAGAGAGAAAGGAAAACGGCCACTAGAGGAAAACTAGTAAGTTGTGTAGGAAAGAGTGATGATGCCTTGGAAAACATCTCTGAATGCATCAGAGGACCGACACTTACACTTGTCTGTCCTATCACTTCCCTGAATCTCAGTTTCCTCACCTGCACAGTGGGGATGATGGGAGCTACCTCACCGTTTGTGAAGGTTGAATGAAATATTGTACTGGAAGATACTTTTTAAGGTTCTCAAAACATCTCTGAACACTCTAGGACATGCTGTGGAAATTCATTTCTGGGGCTGATGTGTGTATCCAATTCATGGAGGCTTCTGTATGGAAAAGCATGCCCCTGTCTCCAGGCCTGCACTTGCCTGGGTCTGGCAGCCTGGATTCAGTAGCTTCGCTGCGGCTGGTCAGCAAAAGAAGTCAGCTGTAAGTGTAAGGACCTGTTAGTGCTGGTTGAGGTGTCAGGAAGTCCAGTTGTGGTCCAGTGAGAAGTTCTAAAGTGTGTTGTGGGTACAACTGGTGCACAGATGATTTTAGATGGAACCCTTACAACTTTTAAAAAATAATGATGTTTATTGTAATGTATCATTAGGAAAAAAGAACTTGACCATCAAACGGACTCCTATTGACATTATTGCTTAGGACAGACTGAGCTTTTATAAAATGAGTTTACCTAAAGAAAAACTAAGTAAACAATATTCTAATTGGCGTTTGGCTTTGGCAGAAACTCAGGTGAGAATTACAGCTCCAGCCACACTTTGATTTCAGCCTGGGGAGACCCTGAGCAGAGGACCCAGTCAGTCCTTTCCTGGACTCCAGACACAGGGGTGGAAACTGAGAAATCATAAATTTGTATTGTTTTAAGCCATTAAGTTTGTGATAATTTGTTACGCAGGGATAGAAAATTAATACCCATGGTTAGAGGTGAAAACTTAAGGAATGTCATACACTAGGGCAAGTTTCATCGTTTATAACATAGTGACAGAAATACCTACTTAGAGGGTTTCTGTAGGAACAAGCAGAGGAACTAAATGTAAGTGCCTACCTAAGGTGAGGGAAATAGTAAGCTTAGTAATTGTTCACTAGACAGGCTATAAGATCAGTCCCCACAAGGACCACACTCGCCCATTCCATGATGGACAAACACTGGCAAATTCCAGTAAAGCTTTAGATCATGTGATTCAGCAGAACTGTACATCCCAGTCATTTGGTTTCCTGACTCTTAATTCTCTCCAACCATTTCAAAAGGGTCTGAACTTGGACCTAAGCCTGGCGAGACATCTGAGCGTGGAAAATTCTGGGCAACACACCATCTTTACCAAGGATAAATCCGAGGCTGATGCTTTGGGGTGTGGGCTCAGAAACTAGGACACTTAAGGGACAAGGCCTCCCTTGAGCTTCCTGTGGATTCTTTCTACTGGGGTCTGGGGGAGAAGCGCTCTGCCCGGAAGTTGGATGGGACAGTGACTCACTGGATCCCAAATCAAAGTCTTTTCAAAATGCATTGAAAATGATTTCTTAACAATATAATGGTGCCAGTGAGAACAGTGTCTCCATCCAATTCGAGTTTTGCCAATTAGGAAGACTTAGTTGATATTCTAAGGTAACTTCATTGTAGGCAAGAAATCACCTGGGTCACTTGTTTAAAAAAATTTCCAGGAAAAAAAATTCAAGTCCCACACTCAGAGAGTTGGTTCAGGAAGTTTTAAATAGTCTCCAGCTGTCTGTATTTTTTTTTTTTAATCAAAGCCCCCCCAGGGGATTATGGTGCAGGCAGGTATTGGAGGACTGCAGGTTCACTGGCAAATGTTTAACAGCGAGTTTTCTGGGAAAGTGAAGCTTGCTTTGTAACGTTTGCAGATTTCAGAAGTGTAAGTATTCCTGCCACGACTGATATCACTGAACATTGGGAAGAAATACACAGTAGCACACTATGGCAGAGTACTTCCACTGTACAGGTACAACAGATGTAACCTCAAGGGCATAGAAGTCGTTAAGTGTTATAAAGTAATGATAAAGTGATGTCTTGAGTAGTTATTATCTTTGCTTTTAATATAATGTATTTAATTTGAAGTTTATATAATTTAATGGTTAACAGTGGCTCCGTTTACCAACCGGCTCATAAAATTCCTGAAAACTTGACAATAGACTTTTGCAAACCAGTGCACGTCAGCTTCAATAAATCACTGACCTGAGGGGGCACTGATTTGATTCTAGGCCAGTCGCATGATTCCTGGGGGCAGGGCCCAGGCAGCTTAGCTCTAAAAGCTCCCCAGGTGACTCTGATGTTTACCCAGGGCTGAGAATCACTGACGTAGACGCTTGGTACTCCACGTGTGGTTTGGAGACCTGCAGACCTGTCAGCATCACCTGGGAGATGGTTAGACCTGGAGACTCTCAGGCCCTGCCCCAGACGTGTGGATTCCGATCAGAACCTGCTTTCTTTCTTTCTTTTTTTTTTTTTTTTAACATTTTTTATTGATTTATAATCATTTTACAATGTTGTGTCAAATTCCAGTGTTCAGCACAATTTTTCAGTTATTCATGGACATATACACACTCATTGTCACATTTTTTTCTCTGTGAGTTATCATAACATTTTGTGTATATTTCCCTGTGCTATACAGTGTAGTCTATTCTACAGTTTTGAAATCCCAGTCTATCCCTTCCCACCCTCCACCCCCCTGGTAACCACAAGTCTGTATTCTCTGTCTGTGAGTCTATTTCTGTCCTTTATTTACGCTTTGTTTTTGTTTGTTTGTTTTTGTTTTTGTTTTTTAGATTCCACATATGAGCGATCTCATATGGTATTTTTCTTTCTCTTTCTGGCTTACTTCACTTAGAATGACATTCTCCAGGAGCATCCATGTTGCTGCAAATGGCATTATGTTGTCGGTTTTTATGGCTGAGTAGTATTCCATTGTATAAATATACCACCTCTTCTTTATCCAGTCACCTGTTGATGGACATTTAGGCTGTCTCCATGTTTTGGCTATTGTAAATAGTGCTGCTATGAACATTGGGGTGCAGGTGTCATCCTGAAGTAGACTTCCTTCTGGGTACAAGCCCAGGAGTGGGATTCCTGGGTCATATGGTAAGTCTATTCCTAGTCTTTTGAGGAATCTCCACACTGTTTTC
Source organism: Camelus bactrianus (assembly GCF_048773025.1). NCBI lineage: Eukaryota > Metazoa > Chordata > Mammalia > Artiodactyla > Camelidae > Camelus > Camelus bactrianus. The sequence goes on from NC_133557.1 coordinate 24,150,532, forward strand.
CATAGTGGCTGCACCAAACTGCATTCCCACCAGCAGTGTAGGAGGGTTCCCCTTTCTCCACAGCCTCCCCAGCATTTGTCATTTGTGGATTTTTGAATGACGGCCATTCTGACTGGTGTGAGGTGATACCTCATTGTAGTTTTGATTTGCATTTCTCTGATAATTAGTGATATTGAGCATTTTTTCATGTGCTTTTTGATCATTTGTATGTCTTCCTTGGAGAATTGCTTGTTTAGGTCTTCTGCCCATTTTTGGATTGGGTTGTTTATTTTTTTCTTATTGAGTCGTATGAGCTGCTTATATATTCTGGAGATCAAGCCTTTGTCGGTTTCACTTGCAAAAATTTTCTCCCATTCCGTAGGTTTTCTTCTTGTTTTATTTCTGGTTTCCTTTGCTGTGCAGAAGCTTGTAAGTTTCATTAGGTCCCATTTGTTTATTCTTGCTTTTATTTCTTCTAGGAGAAAATTTTTGAAATGTATGTCAGATAATGTTTTGCCTATGTTTTCCTCTAGGAGGTTTATTGTATCTTGTCTTATGTTTAAGTCTTTAATCCATTTTGAGTTGATTTTTGTATATGGTGTAAGGGAGTGTTCTAGCTTCATTGTTTTCATGCTGCTGTCCAGTTTTCCCAACACCATTTGCTGAAGAGACTGTCTTTATTCCAATGTATATTCTTGCCTCCTTTGTCAAAGATGAGTTGACCAAAAGTTTGTGGGTTCATTTCTGGGCTCTCTATTCTGTTCCATTGGTCTATATGTCTGTTTTGGTACCAATACCATGCTGTCTTGATGACTGTAGCTCTATAGTATTGTCTGAAGTCTGGGAGAGTTATTCCTCCAGCCTCTTTCTTTCTCTTCAGTAATGCTTTGGCAATTCTAGGTCTTTGATGGTTCCATATGAATTTTATTATGATTTGTTCTAGTTCTGTGAAATATGTCCTGGGTAATTGGATAGGGATTGCATTAAATCTATAGATTGCCTTGGGCAGTGTGACCATTTTAACAATATTGATTCTTCCAATCCAAGAGCATGGAATATCTTTCCATTTTTTAAAGTCTTCTTTAATTTCCTTCATCAATGGTTTATAGTTTTCTGTGTATAATTCTTTCACCTCCTTGGTTAGATTTATTCCCAGATATTTTATTACTTTGGGTGCTATTTTAAAGAGGATTGTTTCTTTACTTTCTTCTTCTGTTGATTTATCGTTAGTGTAAAGAAATGCAACTGATTTTTGAACGTTAATTTTGTAACCTGCTACCTTGCTGAATTCTTCAATCAGCTCTAGTAGCTTTTGTGTGGACCTTTTAGGGTTTTCTATACATAGTAACATGTCATCGGCATATAATGACACTTTTACCTCTTCTTTTCCAATTTGGATCCCTTTTATTTCTTTCTCTTGCCTGACTGCTGTGGCTAGGACTTCCAGGACTATGTTGAATAGGAGTGGTGATAGTGGGCATCCTTGTCTTGTCCCAGATTTTAGTGGGAAGCTTTTGAGTTTTTCACCGTTGAGTACTATGCTGGCTGTAGGTTTGTCATATATAGCTTTTATTATGTTGAGATATGTTCCCTCTATACCCACTTTGGCGAGAGTTTTTATCATAAATGGGTGTTGAATTTTATCAAATGCCTTTTCTGCATCGATTGAGATGATCATGTGGTTTTTGTCCTTTCTCTTGTTGATGTGATGTATTACACTGATTGATTTGCGTATGTTGAACCAGCCTTGTGTCCCTGGGATGAACCCCACTTGGTCATGATGTATAATCTTTTTTATGTGTTGTTGGATTCTATTTGCTAAAATTTTGGTGAGGATTTTGGCATCTATGTTCATCAGTGATACTGGCCTATAATTCTCTTTTTTTGTAATGTCTTTGCCTGGTTTTGGTATCAGGGTGATGGTGGCTTCATAGAATGAGTTTGGGAGTATTCCCTCCTTTTCAATCATCTGGAAGAGTTTGAGAAGGACTGGTATGAGTTCTTCTTTGTATGTTTGGTAGAATTCCCCGGTGAAGCCGTCCGGTCCTGGACTTTTATTTGTAGGGAGGTTTTTAATTGCTATTTCTATTTCCTTTCTAGTGATCGGATTGTTCAAGTGTTCAGATTCTTCTTGATTCAGTTTTGGTGGACAGTATGTTTCCAGAAACTTGTCCATCTCCTCTAGGTTATCCAGTTTGGTTCCATATAGTTTTTCATAATATTCTCGTATGATATTCTGTATTTCTATTTTGTTTGTTGTAATTTCTCCATTTTCCTTTCTTATTTTGCTAATTTGTGCTCTCTCTTTTTTCTTCTTTGTGAGTTTGGCCAGAGGTTTGTCAATTTTATTTACTTTTTCAAAAAACCAGCTTTTGGTTTGGTTGATTTTTTCTATGGTCTTGTTAATCTCTATTGTATTTAATTCCTCTGTGATCTTTATTATTTCCTTCCTTCTGCTGCTTTTTGGGGATTTTTGTTCTTCTTTTTCTAATTCATTCAGGTGGTGGGTTAAATTGTTTATTTGAGATTGTTCTTCTTTTTTGAGGAAGGCCTGTATCGCTATAAACTTCCCTCTTAGCACTGCCTTTGCTGTGTCCCATAGGTTTTGAGTGGTTGCACTTTCATTATCATTTGTCTCAAGGTATTTTTTAATTTCAGCTTTGATTTCCTCATTGATCCATTGTTTTTTCAATAACTTATTGTTTAATCTCCATGCTTTCCTTTTTTTCCCCTTTGTTTCTCTGTTGTTGATTTCCAGTTTCATGGCATTGTGGTCAGTAAAGATGCTTGAGATAATTTCTATCTTCTTGAAATTGTTGAGGTTTCTTTTGTGCCCAAGTACATGATCGATCCTGGAAAATGTTCCATGTGCACTTGAAAAGAATGTATATCCTATTTTTGGGGGGTGTAATGCTCTGAAAATATCCACCAAATCTAGTTTTTCTATTGTAGTATTTAATTTCTCTGTTGCCTTGTTTATTTTCTGTCTGGAAGATCTGTCTAGTGATGTTAATGCAGTGTTAAAATCTCCAACTATGATTGTATTCCCATCAATATCCCCCTTTATCTCTGTTAGTAATTCTTGTATGTACTTAGGTGCTCCTATATTGGGTGCATATATATTAACGAGTGTAATATCCTCATCTTGTATCACTCCTGTAATCATTATAAAATGTCCTTCTTTATCTTTCTTTACGGCCTTTGTTTTAAAGTCTATTTTGTCTGAAATCAGTACTGCAACACCTGCTTTTTTGGCTTTTCCATTTGCATGGAATATCCTTTTCCATCCTTTCACTCTCAATCTATATGTGTCCTTCTCCCTAAAGTGGGTTTCTTGTATGCAGCATATTGAAGGTTCTTGCTTTATTATCCAGTCTGCCACTCTGTGTCTTTTGACTGGAGCATTTAGTCCATTAACATTTACAGTAATTAATGATAGATGTGTGTTCATTGCCATTTTGAACTTATCTTTGCAGTTGAATTGGTATATCCTCTTTGTTCCTTTCTTCTTCCTTTTGTGGTTTGGTAATTTTCCTTTGTATTATCATGGATTTTATTTAATTTTTGTGACTCCTTTGTAAATTTTTGGCTTGTGGTTACCCTTTTTTGTAAATCTATCAACCCATTACTGTAACTGTTTTTATTGAACTGATAGTAACATGATCTCAAACCCATCCTACTGTTAAAAAAATTTTAAAAAGAAAGAAAAAAATACTCTATATTTCCCTGCCTCCCTCTCCCACTCTCAGTGATTTGTATGTCTTCTTTTATAATTTCATGTTTACTTTATTTGTAATTCATGAGTTATCACCTTTCCAGTTGTGTGTTTCTCATTTCTGTAGCATCCTGCTGCTTTTCTATTTAGAATAGCCCTTTCAATATTTCTTTTAGCATGGGTTTAGTGTTGCTAAACTCCTGCAGCTTTTTTTTTTTTGTCTGTGAAACTCTTTATTTCTCCTTCTATCCTCAAGGATAGCCTTGCTGGATAAAGAGTCCTAGGCTGCATCTTTTTTTCATTCAGGGCTTTGAATATATCTTGCCACTCCCTTCTGGCCTGTAGTGTTTGTGTAGAGAAATCAGCTGAGAGCCTTATGGGGGTTCCCTTGTAACTTACTCTTTGCTTTTCTCTTGCTGCCTTTAGAATCATTTCTTTATCCTTGACTCTGGCCATCTTGATTATGATATGTCTTGGTGTGGGTCTATTTGGGTTCTTCCTGTTTGGGACCCTCTGAGCTTCCTGTACTTGGATATCTGATTCCTTCTTTAAGTTTGGGAAGTTTTCAGTCATGATTTCTTCAAAAACCTTTTCAATCCCCTTTGATCTTTCTTCTCCTTCTGGGACCCCTATTATGCGAAGATTGGGACGCTTTATATTATCCCATAGGTCCCTTATGCTATTTTCATTATTTTTTATTTGCTTCTCTTGTAGTTCTTCTGAATGGGTGCTTTCTATTGCCCTGTCTTCTAGATCACTAATTCGTTCCTCTGCATTATCTAGTCGGCTTTGCACAGCTATTAGATCATTCCTCATCTCTGTCAATGAGTTTACCCATTCTACTTGGCTCTTCTTTATAGCTTCAATTTCATTTTTGACATATTTTATATCTCTAAACACTATCTCTTTTAATTCCTTCAGCAATTCGATCACTCCTTTTTTGAAATCTTGATCTAGTAGGCTATCGATGTCTATTTCGTTGATCTTTCTTTCAGGGGATTTCTCTTGTTCTTTTAATTGGGAAAGGTTTTTCTGCTTCTTCACCTTGCTCATACCTCTTTGGCACTGTGGTTTATGGAGTATCAGTTGTTTATTTTGGTCCTTAAGGATTTTATCTATCTGATGCCTATTTAGGAATAGAACTTAGGAAAAAAAGAAAAAAAAATAGAGAGAGAGAAAGAATTTTAAAAGAAGGGAGAAAGAGGGTTTGAAAACAGTGTATAATGAATAATAGAAGAGTGAGTTGAAGCAGAGTATTAATCGGGTTGAGACGTCCTTTTGAAACCTTTACAAAAAAGGGGGGGGGGGGGAGATGAATAGATGTATTTGAAACCTGTGTCTAATCAATAGCAGGACATCAAAACCCAAGAGAAATAGAAATGAATTAAGAAGTAAAGATTAAGAGAGTAATAGAAAATAGAACAGGTAAAAACAGATTTAAAAAAAAAAAGAGGAGGGGTTGTCGGTGTTCTCCTGGAGTCTGTGTGCTTTTAATGTGAAGTCTTTCTGTCTTCGTCCTGTTTTGGAAGCTCAGCTTGCTGTTTTCAGAGGCCCTCCGTTGGCGCCCTCTTCTGTGCTGCTCCCAGCACCTGTCGGCAAGCAGATCGCGCCTCCTCCTAACACTGGGTCAGGTGCAGCTCTCTGCTGTGGGCGGGCGGGTCGCTGCCCCTCCGGATGCCGCAGTCAGATGTTGCAGACTGGCCGGGTAGGAGGGCGGGTCGTGTCCCGTCCCAGCACCTCGGTCAGGGGCTGTGTTACTGCCGGAAAGGCGGGGGGCCGCTCTCGCTCTACCTGCGCCGCCGCCGCCGCCGGTAGCTCCGCTGCTCTGTGCGGCTGCGCGCGCCGCCTGGGTCGGCGCGCCGCCCTGGGTCGGGGTGCCGCGGGTGGGCTCGGGGAAGACCGAGGGACAGCCTTGTCCCTGCTCGGAGCCAAAACCCAGCTCCCTGTTTGTCTTTGTGGAGCAAGTTCTCTGAGGGACCAGGATGGAAGGATCCTATCTGCCCCGGGCTGCAGGCCAGTCTCAGTCTGGCCTTTGAGGCTGCTAAGCCCTTCGGTGCGGATGCAGGTTTCGCCCCCGCCCCCACCTGAGTGCTCAGCGCGGAGGATATGGCGGCTGTGCCTGAGCCCCGCCTCTCTTCCCCCAAAACTTTCCGCGGATTTTCAGAGATGGGGGGTGTGCACCCTTCCCCCGAGAGCACATCAACCTTGCTGTTTTATGGAGGGCCCAGGTTGTTCTGCCCTGTGCACCCACAGCCACAGCGCGCAGCCCCTTGCGTTCCCCCGGGGCTGCCTCCGTGCAGCCACTTCCGTCCTCCGCCCGGCTTGTGCAACCTGGCCCTGCCCGCGGCTGCCGGCCCGCGTCTCAGGCTGGGTGTCGGGGGGACGCTCTGTGCCTGTTTAACTTAGTTCTGTTAGTCAAGGGCTGCTCTGTACAGATCTGAGCCTCGAAGGCTCCCCCTCCGTCCCGCTGGCCCCTCAGTTGGAGAGGGGAGACCCAGCGAGCGAGCGCCAGTCCTCCTTTGCCGCTCCCTCCCCACGGGACCCGTCCCGCGCTGCTTTGCCTTTTGTTCTTTCTTTTTTCCTTTTCTCCTACCAGATTTTTGGCGTCTTTATCTTTTGAAGAGGGCGATGTTCTGTCGGAGTTCCACAGGTGCTCTGGTTGGCTGAGTGGGTCTGTAGATGTGGGTCTTGGTGTATTTGTGGGAGAGGGTGACCTGCGAGCTTCCTTCTAAGACTCCGCCATCTTCTCTGTCTCTCAGAACCTGCTTTCTGTAAGATTTCAGGTGATTCCTGTGCACAAGCTTAGGTAACACTAATAAAGGTACAAGATTCAGGGCTTCCCAGATATGCTGGCTATGACAGTGTCACAGATGCAAATGCGGATTCCTGGGCCCATGACCAGAGGTCGCCACTCAGTAGGTCTGGAGTTCCAGGGACCCCTCCTGGGGTGGGAGGACCTGCCTGAGTGATCCTCATGTCTGGGAATGGGCTGGAGATGATTCGCTCCAGATATAGTTCCACAGGGTGGAAGGGAAAACCTAACCAGAGGGAGAGAAATGCTTCCATCTGTACCTAGTAAATGTCACTAGGTAAAGAATGAGAACAAAAAGGAGACCGTGGAGAACACATGATTGAGGAGGCCAGGAAGTGGTGCTGTTAATGAGGTCGTGTGCCGGGCACAGAAGATGTGCCATTCGTGTTTGCTCCCCACGTGCGGAACGGCGCGCAGTGTAGAGAGCATGGACTTCGGGGTTTGAGCACCCGTCACTCACGAGGAACCATCACTTCCTAGCTTTTTTTTTTTTTTGTGCCTCCGTTGGGTCTTCTGTGACATAATTCCTTCTCTCACAGGGTTAAATGACACGATGTGTGTAGAGGGCCAGGGAACCACTCTGTGCGCAACAGCGGCGGCCGACACAAAACCTCGTGCGCGTGCCCGCATTCATGCGCGCACCCGCGCGCGCGTGCGTCTTGCGGGTGTGCGGTCCCCAGGCTGCGTGCGCAGGAAGACAAGCGGGAGGGTAGCAAGATGCCCACGCTGGCTAACCCCAGAGCTTGATGCTGAGTTCAAGGGCAAACTGGCACGCCAGGGGAAGCGGAAGGGAGCCTGGCTAATGAGAAAGGCGCAGAACATAATAGCACCAATGTGGGAGCATGAGACTAAAAAGGCCACAGCCTCGATTTGTAAAGGACAGAAAGAATACAGAGCACACGGTTGCTGCGCAGTGCTGGGTGAGAGAATGAGGGGGCGGAGGAAACCAGGACGTGAAGAGGCTGGACCCGGACTCTTCAGTCTTTCCAGTGAAGGGAAGCCACAAACAGCTTCTTAGCTAGAGAGCCAACTGATATAACTGGGGCTGTAGATAGAAACGCAGACGGCTGAAGGTATGACACCCATGGGTCCTCTGCAGGTTCCTCGATGAACTTGGCAGATATCACCGTGCAGCTTTTAGCTATTACTTTTGGAAAATGCACAGGAACCATCCCTGTCTAAAAGGTGCAGATGTGAAGCAGTTTGCTAGAGGGATGCGTCTGAGAATAGGAGGCAGGTAAAGGGCCCAGGCACAGGGAATCTAAAGGATGCAGGCTAGTCTAGGTGGTACCCTACTGGAAGGTGTTCCTTCCAAGTGCTGGAGCCCTGTAAGTGGCTCCCATTTGCCTACAGGAATTTGTAAGAAGAATGGCAACGGCGGGAGAGGCTCTTGTTAGAGAGGATCCGCCCGCATGCGGATTGGTGCACAGGCAGTAGGAGTGGAGCTGGGTTCATGGTCATGCATCTCAGAGGGATGCTGGAAGAGCACAGGTCCCCCAACCTGTGCCAGCTACTCCCGACTCAGCGCTTTCTCAGCATTTTACATAATTCGCTGGATCCAATGTGAAATAAAAAATGTAAGGCCCTGGTTTAAAAGGCAGGAAACAAGTGGCATTAAAGGTACTAAAATATAAAACTTGTTCCTTTTTCCCATGGTCTCTCTTTCTTGACTTGTCACAATTGCTTCCTACTTGCTATTGAATATCGTTCTAAGTAAAGCAAAATTAAATTTTGAGATATTACCATGGGTTTTATTGTTTGTCTTTACATCGTGCAAAATGTTTAGAATGCAAATATAAGCATTTAACTCGTATGTGGAATCACTAAAATTGCACAATCTGTATTTCATAGCTTATGCGTGGATGGATTTTTCCTTCTTACTAGAAGAGTGAACACAACTAACCCAGCTGCTTTTAGTTCACTTCTGGATATGTGCACATCCTACCAACACTCTCTACTTTTGTTTTACTGATGAGTAAGGAAGGACTGAAAGGAAGAGGAACAATGGTTTGTCCTGATCTTTCCCTTTCCTTTGGTGATGTCGTTTTTAGTGAACAGTTGGCTAATACGTTACAATTTCCCCACATTCATTAAGAAAAGACATGATAGGGTTCCTTGGCTGTTGATGTTTCTTAAAATGTCACTGCCTTCTTTTTGTGTCTGAAGCAAGTCCCCTGCATGCCTGTCTCAGCTTCATTGAGGTGTCATTGACAAATGAATCTGTATATTTAAAGTGTGCAGCGTGATGGGTTGATGTATGGATACACTGTGAAATGATTGCCGTAATCAGTAACACATCTGTCACCTCACATGGTTACCTTCTTTCTTTTTTTGGTGGGAACACTTAAGATCGACTCTCTTAGTAAATTTCAAGTACACAACACACCATTAACTATAGTCACCATGAAGCAGCTGTGGGGCAATTTGTGCCTGTGGGGCAGTTGGAATCCTCTGTGCGAGGCGTGGGGGGCACACAGACTGCGACATCTACTCTGCCCATGTCCCATTGGGCTCCTTACAAATCCTAAGGCCAAAGATAAAATTATTAAGAACATTCTGGGGGTGACAGTAAGTTCAACCAAGTGCAGGGTCCTTTTTCCAAGGCACAGGACTGGAGACGAAACAAAATCTATAGGTATGATCGGTCCTGACTTGGGTCAGCACTTAACTAACAGGGAAAGTCCACGTCCTTGTCCTTTTACAAACACCCTTAAACTCTCTGACCTGCCTTGTGCCTTTTGTACCCTGAGAACCCAGCATAGCATCCTGAATGTAACACCTATTGCATTCAACAAATGTTGGTGGCTGACTAAGTTTGAGGTCCAAATGAATCATTTAAGAAAAGAATTCAAGTTTTATAGGCAGGTTCAAGTTTCGTTGCTATGTTTTGCTTGTGACACCTGACTCATGAAGTATCTAGGTGCCAAATTATTGTAGATAAGATTTGCATAATAAGGAGCAAAATGTGGGTTTCGGATTGTCTGCAGAATACAACCTGGGTAGATGCAGTCCTGGCATTCGACCAAGTCCAGGGCAGAACGGAACCATTCATTCAGCAAATACTCATTGATCAGTTGACCTCAGGCTCTGTTCTGGGCTCTGAAGACAGAGCAGAGAGCAGGAAAGAGAAACATCCCTGCCCTCAAGGAGTCTTCCTTCTAGCTGAGGCAGTGGATGAAAACAGGCCAAATAAATGCCTTATTTCTTGAACTCTAAATGCAGCCCCTCCCCGTGTTAGTATCTGGTGGTGGGGTACATTTTGCAGCTGATGGAGCTGCCATCCTACACGTGCTCATGGGGAGGCAGTCACCACGATGTGGTTGTCTTTGCGTGTTCCTGTGTAAACATCATTAGAGCTAATCATACAGCTGTCACTTCTGCTGAGTTATGTGCATGGCTGGAGCCACACGTGTTGAGTTTAATTTCTATTTTAAATGTCTTAACACTACACTCTGTCGGCTTCAGCATTGCCATTATGTGCACAAAAGGGGATGAGACTAGAACCACAGAGCATTTTTGATGTTAGTGAAGTGAACGTTTATCATCGGAGTATCATGATAATTCCATTTTTGTAATTGTAAAGCAACACTCACATATTTAATCAGCCCTCCGCAAGGAACGTGCAGGTGTATTGTGTTTGGTTACTGAAATAACTATAGAAGGAACCCTTACCACAAGCCCGTCAGCACCAGTACGAGCAAGAGAAGTGGCCAAACCTCCTTGGAAAGATGAAAAGTTTTAAAACATTGAGAGGTTGCTGTCACTGACTTTTGTAATGGATTCAGGAGTATTGTTAAGGTATCATGTCATTTAATTGGTAACCTTTATTTTCCTTTTTAATGATACATAAACTAATGGTGTGTCTCACAGCAAGAGGCATCTTAGATGCCCTGAGAGATGGTGGTGTGACGGGTGGTGTTACGTGTTACGGGGAAGCAGTACAGCCCCTTGTGTAGGGGGTTAGTGGTTAGTGGTTGGGGATACTGTGATTTTAAAAGCGTGACCAGAGAAAACCTCATTATCATCATAACTGGTGGTCTTGTCATTATGACAGTATTAAGGCCAAGGACTATGTCTTATAGAGAACCTTGCTACTCAAATTGTGGCCTGTGAAACTAGCCATTATAATTTTAGAGACAGCTGAAACTGACTTTGAATGTAATAAATCCAAGTAGAAGTTCTTTGGAAGGCTGAAGAATGCTGTGTGTTTCAGGGAACTTAGCCTGAAACGGAAGATGTCTTTGCTCTACATTTTATTTAACGGATACATTAGGTCTCAGTTCAGCCCACCTAAACAGCTGAAGATCTCACCAAAGTTTCATCCACCACACAGTATTTACATCACGTTGGGTTTTATATTTTTAATGTTTATAAAGGCATTTATTTATGTTATGTATTTTATTTTATATTTTCATGGTCTGCCTATGACATTTTGGCCTTCAAATTTCACTTTTGACCATTGTCCAGAATTAATTAAGTCTTATGATTGGGGTTGCCTATAAACATACCATATAGATAATACCATAGCCTTAACAGTATTTGGTAATTTTTTCCATGTTTACAAAAATATGTAACAATGACTGTCTAACACTGCATCAAATAGGCAAGTTGTAGTGTACTAGTACGATATTCAGAGGGCTCATCGTTGTTGTAATGTTACTGTCAGTGTTTTCCCTTGTCACTTTCATTGGCTCCGTGGGCAAGTGGTTCCAGCTGGGCTGCACTGCTCAATTTGACTGTGAGATTCTCAGCTGAGGGCAACTCCTGACACATCCAGCACAAGTGTAGTAAGTGGTCAGTAACTGTTGCAATGTGATGCGTAGGTGAGTGAACAAGTGGTTTGAGAGTCTCAACCAGACGGTAAATGACTCTCCAACTCCCCCTGGGAGTTGTCCTACATACTGTCTTTGTTGACAGCCTGGGTGACAGATCTGAGACTATTCTCACCAAACGTCTAGATAATATATTCGAGGAGGGTTAATGTCCTAGAAGAGAGAATTCAAAGGGCTTTGAACAACTGGAGAAAATGGTGTTCAAAACACAGAGTGAAATTAACTTACACTGTTTTTATGAACAAAAACAGTAGTTTCTACATGGGAAGGACATGGGTTTTGGAGTCAGAGAAATGTGGGTCCAGATTCTGGCCCTGTGACTCCCAGGCTGTGTGACTACAGACATTGCACAGCTCTCTGAGCCTCAGTTTCTTCATCTCTTAAACAAAGATGACATTACCTCTCATGGTGTTGTGGCTCAAAGGACTAAATGAGTTAATTCAGGTGAAGAGTCTGGCTCGGTTCCTGGCACACAGTAGGTCTTCAGTAAATGCTCCATGGTTTAAATAATATCCCTAAGCCCCTAGAAAAGAGCTGTCACAAAACCCATGCAGACCATCTAGAGGCAGAATAAGGAAGTGTAGGTCAGACATAATCCCCCGACTTAAGGGAAGGGTGGTGGTCCTGGTGACTGTCCCCGAGGTGAGTCAGCATGATTCTGGGAAAGCCAGGAACAGCTCCTGTATTCTGCATCCGCAGGCCTTTATTGGAATTCCGAGCCCAGCTTTGGGCAGGCATTCCAGAAAGAACACAGGGATACTGGAAGGAGTCCAGGGAGGTGTGGCCAAGATGATGAAAGGGGTGGAAAACGGGCCCCGTGGAAGGAGACTGAAGTCAGAGCAACTCAATTACTGAAGCCAATTTGAAGCCAATTTAAATGCGATGCTAATGTACATTTAATTTCATTTACTCTTTTACCTCAGGGGCAGGCAGTTCCGGTAATCGTATTCCCCGCTTCACAGCATGCCACACTAGTTACGTGTTGCTGCGTCACAAGTGCCCACAGGTTTAGCTTAACTTACGACAATTTCACGGGCTCACAATTTGTGTAGGGGCAGGAGTCTGGCACAGCTTCTCTGGGCCCTCTGCTCAGTGAGTCCCAGGCTGCGATCAGCGTCCGCAGGGGGACATGGCTTTCTGGAGCTTGGGGCTCTCTTCCACACGCAGATGGCTGCTGGCAGAACTCAGTTCCTTGAGTTTATAGGACCGAAGCGCCATTTTCTTGGTGTCAACAGGTCACCCTCAGTTCCTAGAGCCGCGTGGCCCTCTCATGACATGTGGCGGGGCTGTCACCGTGTGACAGCTTATGTCTTCAAAAGCCAGCAGGGGAATCTCTCACTCCAGTCTGCTAAGAGGGCATCTTCTATCTCACATCATCAGCAGGGAGTTGGGTATCCATCATCTTTGCCGTATAATGTGTTCTAATTAGGGGAGATACTCTCCCGTCACCTTTGCCACTTTCTGTTGGCTGGAGGTAAGTCACAGGTCATGCTTGCACTCAAGGGGCGGGGATCACAACGCAAAGGCACGACTCACTGGGGCTCCCCTAAAATTCCACCAACCACACAGACTGTCATCATTTGCTATGCAAAGCCCCTTCATTTTTATTTTTTAAATTTATGTTTCCTACTTCAGTCCTGACCCCACGCACATTCCCTGCTCACTGCCACCTCCCCCCCTGCCGTGGATCTCATGGGTGTGATTTATGTACTTGGAGGTGTATCTATATTGTAAAACATTTAGCATAGTTTGAGTGTGCTTTTAATTTAGAGGGATGATTTTGTTACAAATCTCATTCTGTTTCTTTTTCACTTGACATTGGATTTCAAGACTTATTTGGATTGCCATATGTAGTTCGTTGCTTTACATACATTTTCAAGGGTGAGAGTGGGATCATACTGTGTGTACAGATTAATAACTTGCTTTTCACTTTTACTATGCCTTTGACATCTTCCATGTCAGTTCACATTGACTGTCCTTATTCACTTTAAACACTGCATAATTTTTCCACTTAAGGGCTTTATTTAATTCCTGGCTTCTCATGCCTGAAAGGTGTTTTGAAGACCTTGGTGGGACTGATTGAATGGGACAGAGGGACAGTCCTAGGGATCACCAGATTCCCATCCCAGGACTGGAGGTCCCTGTCTGCCCGGGAGTCACGTGGTTGCCCACCTGTGCTGTGAACCAAACGTGTGCTCCTCTCTGCCTCGGTTCCCCAGACTGTGGGGAAGCCCAGGGCCAACTCTAGTCACCTCGACCCAGTGCCCACCCGGGCCTGATCCATCCATTGTCCTAATCTCATGAAGAACCCTAGAAACTTCTCCCCAACTTTGCATAATATTATTTCATCAAGCAAAGATGGTATCATGTTTCTTTTGCCCTGATGGGCTCCTGCTTAGTGTCCAGTGGAACAAAACACACAGCTTTTGAAAGATTGAGGGGAGAGGCGGAAGCTCTCCTTCCTGGCAGCCGGCAGAGCTGATAATCTGATTCTTCTCTTCAAGTTCCTTTCTGCTCCTGTTTGATTATCCTACCTAGTTTGATTATGGATGTCCTTTATGAAGGGTGTGGTGGCCTGCTCTGGCAGTCTGGGAGGGGCTGGCACATTTGAACCAGAACCCAGAGCAGGTTTGGAATCTGGGGGCTAGCAGACACCCCATTAATCCGGCTTTGGAAATGTTTGTTCACTTCCCAGCACGTGCTCTGATGAGCATCACTTAGCCGTTCTGAGTCTTGGTTTTCTCGCTGGTGGTGTAGTCATCATCATTCATTCGGTAGATTCTCACCAGCACTTATCATGGGCCAGGTACCACTGTAGCCACAGTGAACTAAACAGAGATCCCTGCCCTCCTGCAGCTTAGCTTCTGGGGTGGGGGTGGGGAGGGCAGTAAATATGATACGTAAGGGAACTGTAGTATGTTTGCAAGTGAAAGCAGTTAGAACCAAGGCGCGGAGGTGGGACTGTCTGATGTGTTGGAGGAGAGGAGTGCTTGGAGGAGAGGGTGACGGGACTACCATAGAGAGAAGGACGTGCTGGCTCTGATGAGGCCGATGGCTTTTGCTTTGTTTAGAATGAGAAGCTGTTTGAGGCTTTTGTGCTAAAGAATGACATCTTTTTTATGTTATAAAAAGATAGTTCAACAAATAGACTATGCAGGGGGCATCTGCAGGAGATGCTTATGGGGCCAGGATGTAGCAGGGCAGTGGGGAGGCGGGCAGGTTCTGACTGGATAGTGCAGGTAGAGGTGATGGGTTTGGACGGGGGGTGGGGGGGTGGGCAGGTGTTGAGGATAACGGAGGATGACTTCAAGTGTTTTGACCTGAGCCATGGAGCTGCCATTTTCTGAGATGAGAAACTCATCAGGATCCAGGCTGAGGAGGAGGTAGGTTGAGAGCCTGGTTTTAGACATTCTCATTTTGAAGTCTTTTTAGACATCTAAGTGGAGATGTTCAAGGAGCAGTTAGATTTCTGGGAACGGAATTCAGGGGAGAACTGGCCTGGAAGTAGACATTTGCGGGGCAGAAGCTGCAATGTAGAGAGCTAGTGCTGGTGGAGATTTCCTGGGAAGAGGTCTGAGGACTTGGCCCTGGAACCCTCTTAGTGTTTAGATGTTGGAGGCAGAAGAAAGAGCCAGCAAAGGGGATTGAGCAGGAGTGGCCAGGGGGGTCGGAAGAGAGAGAGTGGTCCAGGGGGAGGAGGAAGCTTGTCCTGCAAGCCAAGTGCAGCCAGGATTTCAAAGTAGTCGGGCATCCAGTTGTGCCAATGTGCTGATGGAGCAGGACTGGAAGTGAGAATTAACCACTGGACTGGTGACACGGAGGCCACCATGACCTTCACAGAAGCTGCCTCTCAGACGGCAGGAAAGAGCACCCGATTGGAGTGGGCTCAAGAGACGGGGGAGGGGGAAGAGGAAGTGGCAAGGAGAGTCACCTTTGTAAGGGTGTTTGTCTGCAAAGGGGAGCAGAGAAATCAGATGCAGCTGGAGCAGGAGGTGGGTCTAAACGGGGAGCAGGGCCGTCAGCTGAGCGTGAGGATGGGAGGAGAAGGGAGGGAGGAGGAGGCATGAAAGAGCCCCCGAGCCGCCCCTCCGCATCCTGAGGAGGAGGGGATGCAGGCTGCAGAGGCGTCTCGCATCATTTTACTTGGTCAAACGTTTTACTTGGAGAAAGAAAATGCCTAGTATATTGATAAACATTTCCATCCAGCCTTCTCCTGTCACCAAAGGATGCTTTCAAATAATTGAGAGATTAAAAAAAAATCTTTATTTCATCCCAATGTGCCCCCATGTTTCCTGAGCATATGGGTGAGTATATGTGTTTTGTTAGCAAAAGGAGATGTGAGATTCTGTTTCCAGATGTGTTTGAGTCTGTCCCCCACGCCCTCCCCAGGCATCTGGGACCTTCCCCTCTGTTGTGTAATCAAGTCTCAGCCCCCCTCCGCCCCCGCTTCGGTTCCTCCCAGTTTCTTAATGCACTTCTGTCCTAATGCTTTGCTCCCTCACTCATCTTCCATCCTGCCTGCCAGCCTCCCCCTCTACCCCAACCAGGTCTCCATCAATTCATAGTTGATCTAATAGAAGCCTCTCCCCCGCCTCCCTGACTCGGGTCTCTCCCTGTCCCTATTCATCCTGCCTCAGAAATATTGAAATGCCACATTCTTCATGCTACTAAGATACAGTGATGTCTGTATTGTAGTTCTGTAGTGTAAAATAGAAATTACCTGGCCTGAGTTCACCTCATTTCCCAGTTCACTCCCTAAGATACTTCTGTACTCATAGAGAAGGCAGATCTCAATCTCACTGTCATTCTGAACACCCCAAGTTCTTTTGACTCTTTCCTTCTTTCCCACTGCTCTTAGGATAAAACCGAGCTCCTCATTATGCCCTTCAAAGCTGTGTGCCATCTGTACTTTGCTCACTTCTCCAACACCAAACCACCACTGCCCCCAACAAAGTAGCATATTCCCACCCCAGGACCTTTGCACTTGCTGTTTCTTCAGCCCAGAATTCTCTGTGTCATCCCTTCCCACACCCACATCTTATTTACTCTTCAGCCTTTGGAAAGACCTCTCAACCTTTCTGTCAAAAATATCCCACCCCTCCACCTCTCCAGCTTATTTCCTATGGTGTCACTTTGTTTATTTTCTTCAGAGACATGGCCACAATTTGAATTGATCTTACTGATTGGCTTATCATCTGTCCACCCATTGAAACGTCAGCTCTACAGGGCAGAAGTTCTTCCCATTCCCGGTCCCCTGTACTTAGGGTACATACGGTGCTTAGCAAATAGTTCTTAAAAGACTGATTGAATTTGACGTCACATTCACTCTCCCTTCACCCAGGAATTCAGCCCTGACCATCTTATGTGTTGCTCCTTTCCCTGTTGTGTTCATCAGCAAATGTGGCTCCTGCCTCCACTTTGTTACCCTGGGATACCCCCAAAGAGCTCACTCCCTGATGTCATTTACACTCACAAACTGGGCTGAGGGAGGCGCTATCAGCTCCATTTTACAGATGAGGAAGAGCAAGAGTAGAGAATCTGTATCTTGCTCCCAGCCCCATTACTGCTAAGCGATGGAGCTGTTAATTGATGGAGGCTGATGGGGTGTGATGGGGCATGATGGGGTGTGATGGGATATGATGGGGTGTGATGGAGCCTGATGGAGTGTGATGGGGCGTGATGGGGTGTGATGGACCAGGATGGTCTGTGATAGGGTATCATGTGACTGTGTTAATTATCCAAGCATCATGTGGGCATGTTTTCAACTGTCAGACTCAATACCCTCTTTCGATAACAACTATTTTGTAACATCCCCTTTGCCATCCTAAACAATGTTCGTAGATAACCTAACTTACATATACACATATTTAAAAAAAATAGTACCACACCATAATACAAAAGAAATAAATAAAAGGAAAATTACTTATATAATATTGTGTATTTAAGTGAATATTCTATGCCTAAGAAAAGCGTAATGAAGTCGTCAAAAGAATATTCATTTGGGCGTCTTTGGCACCTTTATTCTGTGGAGAAATGAGACTCATTGTGTGCCTGTGACAGCCACAAACGGAGCCCAGCGCAGGCGTGTTATACTGGGGCTCAGACACCACAGGTGACGTTTCCTGAGGGACATGGGGCAAGTCTTTCTCCTGCAGGAGTATCCGGTGCATGGCAGGGCAGTCAGCCTCCTTGGCCCTCACCCTCTAAATGCCAGTGGTGCTCCTAAGTGCCCCTGTGAATTTCCAAAATGCCCTCTTGTGGGGGTAGTTCCTTCTCCATGGAGACTCCCACGTGTGAAGGAGGGGCGGGCCTTAGTTTGAACCCTACTCAGGTGCAAGGATCCCCTGTGGGGTCCCTGAGCAAGTCACTGAACCTCTTTTTAATAAAATGGGGGATAATAAATCTTCCCTCTGCAAAATGAAATGACCAGATGTGTGTGCTGCCCCTGACACAGTAATTCCACACACAGCAGGCCCTCAACACCTGCTCCGTTCTTTTCTCTGTACCTGGGAAAACTTGTTCTATGAGGGGCTAGATAACAAATATTTTAGGCTTTGCAGGCCAGATGGTCTCTGTTGCAACTACTCAGCTCTGCCCTTGCAGCAGGGAAACAGCCAGAGATGACACAGAAGCAAATGGGCGTGGCTGTGTTCCAATAAAACTTTATTTACACAACCAGTGGGGGGCGGGGTTTGCTCTGTGGGCCGAGCCCCGCCCTTCCCTGGTCTATCCACCTGGAATGCTGGGACGCCGCATCATCTGTCTGCAAAACTGGATTGAAATCCCCCAGGAGTCCTTGCTTCTAAGTTTTATCATAATAAGTCAGGAAGGAGAGGGTTATCCATCGGGCTGGAGCAGGCAGGCCCCAGAGGCAGTTGCCAGGGATTATTAAGTATCTACAGAGCAAAACAAACTTTCATCTCCGGCCAGCTGCCTTCACGGACCCATGTGGGGAGAGAGAAGCGGGGCTGCTAATGACCACGCTCAGTGAAGATGGAATCTCAGGATGAGACAACGCCGGTGAGGCGAGACCCCGATGCGGGGGCCCAAGCTTGGAGTGGAGCAGGAGCGCTGTCCCCAGGTTCTGAGGGTCCCCAGCATTTCAGAAGGAAATCCCCCTTTCTCCTGTGCATGTGTTTTCTAAAATTCGTGTGTCCATCCAACACACGAGAATAAAGTTTAAAAGGGGCCAGAGATCACCCGGCAAGCTGATTGGAACCCTGGAGTTGTTGATCTCAAAGGAAGTGTTATCTGCCTTAACCCCGCTCCTGTGCCGCCTGTTGTAGAATTTCCATTTAAAATGTTGTTGGTGGGCCTGGAGAGAGGAAGCGGGAGAGGGAAAATCAGACGCTTTAGAGGCAGCAAACAGGACAGCTTCTGCCTGAGGACAAGCTTGTGATATTCACTAGCAGGGTCTGCCTGCCTAAAAGAAAATTAGGTTCCCTTGCAAAAATCCATCATTTGAGCTGCTCCTGAAAAATCAGAAGCTCCGGGACTCTGGGGCTGTTTTCCACCCAGCAACAACTGATGGATGGGCAGGGGCTGGGGTGGCTGCCGCTCATGGTGAGGTTATATGCTCGCCAGTTGCTAATCCCACCGCCCACCCCCCTGCCCCGCCCAGCCCCGCCTTGTTCCACACCCGCCCCTGCTTCCTCTACTGGAGCCTCTACAGGCATTTGGATTTGAGACTCCAGCAAACCAGATCTTCCATTATCTTCACACTGCGTGGAAGGTGAGGGGCAGCCTGGCTGAGACCACAGTGGGCTCCCTGCCGCTGATTCTCCCTGGAACAGATGGAAGAATGAGTCTAAAACACCCAGCTAGTCTGCTGCTGCAGGGCTTCCCTCCCCTCGGTGGCTTCCCACGGCCTTTTGGACCAAGACTCAAGCTCTTAACAGGCCTGTAGGGTCTTGTCTCCGCCCAGCTCCCCGGCTGCCTTCCTCCCCCAGTGCTCCCTCCTTGCCCTTTCAAAGGCCACATTCCAGACATGTTGCGCTTCTTCCAATTCCTTAAACAGCTTGTTGAGCCCTTTCATGCCTTTGTAAACCTAGATTTTTAAATGCACAACTTTGCTGAGACACACTCATTTCGGTGAAGAATGGGTTTGGGTTGAAGCTGACAGAACTTGCTTAACACAAGCAAGAGAAATGCTTGTTTCTCCCATGCAGCGATCCGGGTGTAGCTGCCCAGGGCTGGGAGATCTGGCAGCGGTGTCGGTGTTTACATGCCCTCCTGGTGCTCTCTGCGTGTGGCCCCGTGACCCAGTAGGGCGGCACACAAATTCCAGCCATAGACAGAGGAAGGACGAAGGGAGCCAAGGAGGTATGAACACCATGTCTTAAGGAGGCTCCTTGAAGAGGCGTCACAGGTCTGCACTTCTCACCACCTTTGGCCAGTGGGATGGCACAAGGCACCCGGAGCTGCAAGGAAACTGGGAAATGTGATCTCTCTTCCAGGAAGCCATGTGCCCCTGGGAGAAGGCAGAGCTACCACCTACCTGCAAGGGCCTCCAGCTGTCCCCAATAGTCTTTCTGTTCTTTGCCACCACTGTTGTTAGAAGCAGGGTCTGCCCCCCAAACTGTGCTTGTAACTGTTTTCCTGCCTTGCGTCCTGACATACAGCACACACAGTCAGCATCTAATTCGTGCTCGTAGAGTCATGAGGTGTAGATTTTGGGCTTGGGGGCTCTTGGGAAGCGTTGGTCTGGGTATGCGGGCTGCTTCTGTAATCTTAGCGGAGGATGCTGGGTGATTCTTGGAATTTATAAAATCTTAAAACTGGAGAGAATGGCTCTTCTTTTAAAATTTAATCGACTTAATTGGATTTGATGTACACACCATAAAATACACACATTTTAAGCATGCCGTTTGAGGGGTTCTGACAAATGTAAACTCGTGTAATAATTGCTTCAATCAAGGTATAGAACATTTCCATCACTTCAGAAAGCTCACTTTGTGTCCCCTTGTAGGCGGCCCCCAACTCCCACCCGGCTCCAGGCAACCTCCGCTTCATTGTCTATCATTATATATTAGGTTTGCCTGTTCTCAAACTTCCCATAAATAGAATCACATTGTTTGGACTCTTTTATGTCTGGTGTCTTTAGCTCTGCATTTTGTTTTTCATGTCATTACTTAACACCATTAGTTTATTCCTTTTTATTGCTAAGTACTGTTCCATTGTATGACTTACCATTTACTTGATTGACATTTGAGTGGTTTCCAGTTATTGGCTATTATGAGTAAAGCCACTATGAACATTCATGCGCAAGTCTTTTAATTTTTATTTTCTTGCATAAATAAATATTTGAGTAGAATTGCTTAGTCATATGATAGGCATATATTTACCTTTGTAATAAACTGCCAAACTGTTTTCCAAAGTGGATTTACCATCTTACATTTTCACCAGCAGTGTGTGAGAACTCCAGTTGCTCCACACCTCCACCAGCACCTGGCACCATCAGGTGGTTTGATTTTTTAACTTGCCCTATTCTAATGGATTTGCATAATATCTCGTTGTGGCTTTAGTTTGCATTTCCCCGATCACTAAAGATGTTGAGCATCTTTTCACGTCTTTACTCGCTGTTTCTATATCTTCCTTTTTGAAGTGTGTTTCAATCTTTTGTTCATTTTGTTATTGGGTTTTTGTCTTTTTATTGCTTTGCAAGAGTTCATTATATATCTAAGTCCTTTGTCAGATATGTGTATTTTGAATTATTTTCTTCCAGTTTGTGGCTTGCCTTTTTATTTTCTTCATAGGGTCTTTTGATGAGCAGAAGGTCCTAATTTTGATGAATTTATCCAATTTTTCTTTCATGGTTGAGGCTTTTGTAAAACATGCTACATGCCTGCTGTGTAGATAATCAGGAAATGTTTGCTCATATGGTTGAGTTCTTTCAGAGCAGGAGTTGCTTGCAAATCCATGAAGATGTGAATTCCCTGGGCTCTGTCTGGTTTGCGGGGTCTGGGTTGGAAGGCTGCTCCCCACTCTGAGTCTCTAACACCCTAGGGGGTGAGGCTAAAATCAGCGAATGTTTGTGTGTGTGTGTGTGTACACTGAAAACAAGCGAACAGTTTTCATATTTGCTGGCTGAGGTTTTTTCCAGGCGCCTTCTCAGGAACCGTTGCTTCATAAATACTGAATTATATCGTTAACTTCTGTGCATGCTGCCGGCGACTGCTTCCTAGAAATGGATTTGGAGTCTTGCTGTAATTACCCCTGGAAGTGTTCATTCAAGTCTGAGAGCAGATTAAATAATGAATAGGAATGTCATTTCTTCGTTCCAATTTAGAACCCTTGTCTCATTATTTTTCTGGATGAAATTGAATGTCAAGAGGGGAAGAAAACTTGAGGGAAGGGGAGAAGTGGGGCTGGAACATGAGGAGGGTGTGTTGGCGCACTGCGTGATGCTGGAGAGGGAGGTGCTGGAGAGGGGAGTGGGGCCCTCTGCCCCACCGAGGTCTGGGCCGAGTAGCAAGGCTTTGGGGGCCTAGAGGGTACGTAGGCAGACTTCGGGACATGCTCATAGGTGCCGCTGTCCTTGTCCTGGGACTATCACCACTTCTCACCCCTTTGACATTCTTCCCTTAGAGAAAACTGTAAAGGGCAGAAAAGCGATAAAGGGGAAAAAAATTCAGCCATTGTCCCGCCACCCAAAGGCAGCCACTGTTAGCATTTTGGAGCATTTCTTTCCCCAGCCTTTTTTCTTGGCTGAGTTTTTTTTTTTTTAACTTAACTTGAGATAATGTAAACACAATCACATCTCCTGCTGTGAGTGTGGGCTCACCTTTAAGATGGGAGCATTTTGAATAGGATCGCACACACTTTATGAACTGTAATTTCGGTAGGCTCTGGGATCCCTGTCTTTTCCACCCCTGCATCCCCAGCCATGCACCTGGCACATTCAGCAAGCAATGTGTTGAAGGATGGGTCACTTTTAGTGCCTGGGTATCCTTCCTTAATAATAGCAGCCAATAGCCTAGGCTGCTTGTGGTGCGGCAGATACATGCTAAGACCTTTACAGAGTTTACTTTGTTTACTGTGCACATCACCCTCCTAAGAGACTATTTTTTCCGTGGCTGAGAGCTCAGACCCTGGAGCACATCTGGCAGTGCGTGTCATGCTTGAGAACACATGCTGTGGAGCTGAACTATCGGAGTTTGTATCCCAGATCTATGGCTTTTTAGTTGTGTGACCTAGGATAAAGCACTTAACCTCTCTGAGCCTCAGTTTCTTCAGGTATAAAAAGACTCTAATAATAAAATCTCCTTTGTAGAATTGTCAAAAGGATACAGTAAAATAATTCAGAGCCTGGCAAAGAGAAAGTGGTTTGACTGTTAGCTATAATTACTATGATTCTTTTTTTTATATATTGTTATTTTTTTTTTATTGAAGTATAGTCAGTTTACAATGTTGTATCAATTTCTGGTGTACAGCATAATGTTTCAGTCATACATATACATACATATATTCCTTTTCATATTCTTTTTCATTATAGGTTACTGTAAGATTTTGAATAGAGTTCCCTGTGCTGTACAGTATAAGCTTGTTGTTTGTCTATTTTATATTTAACAGTTAGTATCTGCACATCTCGAACTCCCAGTTTATCCATCCCCACACCCTTTCCCCTCTGGCACCATAAGTCTGTTTTCTATGTCTATGAGTCTGTTTCTGTTTTGTAAATATGTTCGTGTCTTTTTTTTTTTTTAGATTTCACATATAAGTGATATCATATGGTATTTTTCTTTCTCTTCCTGGGTTACTTCACTTAGAAGGACTATCTCCAGGTCCACTCATGTTGCTGTAAATGGCATTACTTTATTTTTTTTTTTATGGTGGTGTAGTATTTCATTGAATTAGTATGATTCTTATCTGGGTGACCTTGAGCAAATCATTTTAACTCTGAGACTTAGGTTCCTTATCTGGAAGATGGAGAAAGTGGTTGTGATCGTTGAAATGAGATAAGACATGTGAAAAACTGAGCCCAGACTCTGGTTCACGGTTGGAGCTCAGTACAGACCAGTTATTAACATATATTAAAAATCAAGAATATATGGAGCTCCTACCCCTCCTTCCAAACTCATCCCAAGGGTCACCTCCTCCAGCTGTCTTTCCTGATTTCTCTTCTTTTCCCCCATGCCTCCTCTCTATTCCTCCAGTTCTCTGTTCCACCTCTATCATAGCACTTCCACGCTGTCCTGTAATGTCAGTTTTAACTTCTCTGGGTCCCCATCAGACCCTACATTCTCTGAAGGAAGGGACCACCCATTATTCAGCACAGCATCCCCAGACTCCAGTGTCTGGCACACAGCAGGTACCCTACAAACAGCATTTGGAGGGTGGAACCATGGTAGAAGCTGTCGCGAAGACTGTGGGGGCAGCCAGACGGAGGGCGAGAGCTTCCACTGAGTCATCTCAGAGGGGAAAGGAAAAATCAGCTGCTTGCCATAAATTCCAACTCTGTTTGGTAATGTTTGGCCAATCTGTCTTTTCTTGACAGTTCAAAATTGGATGGGAGGGAAAGGAATTTGTCTGAATAGCTCCGGGTTAATATGCTGTAATGATGCGTTGGGAACGGTGTGGCTTGGAGTCATCCATTTGTCAGGAGAGAAGGGGGAGATGGATACGTAACTACTGGATGTTGGGCAGGGTTGTCAAGGGGCAGAGGAGAAAGGACTCTGGGTTTATTCAGTGCTTCTATGCTCTGGATGCCCTATATTACTCATCTTTAAAATAAACGTTATGGGGTATAATTTATATACAATACAATACAATACACCCATTTTATCTGTACAGTTTGAGTTTGGACAAATGCATACACCCATGTAACCACAATTACTATCAAGATACAGAGCTTTTTATCACTCCAGGAAGTGTCCTCGTGCCCTTCTTGAGTCAGTCCCCCACCTCCCGCCTCCGCTCCTGCCCTTAGAAATGCCTGATCCTCTTTCTGTCCCTGTGGATTGGTTTTGCCTGTTTTAGAATTTCATACAAATGGAATCACGCAGAGTAGACTCTTTTGCACCTGGTTTCTTTTATTCAGCCTATTACAGTCAAGATCCATATTCTGCTTTTTAAGATAAGATTTAATTCTGCTCCCCAGATAATTCAGCTCAGGGGGTATGTTATTTGTGGGTACACTCTGCCCCAGATTCTTTATTGTCAGCTTACGTGCCCTCCCCTCCAAGACTCCTTCCCTGACTTTTCCCCAGCAGTGCTGGCCCCGGGTGATGGCAATGCTGATCTTAATTGCCATTTAATAAGTCTCAACCATGCTTAATAGCCTTTGCTTTACAAAGGTTATTCTGTTATCACAACCCTCATCTGAGTTAGGCATTATTGTCCCCATTTCACAGAAAAGGAAATTAAGGGTCAGAGAGGTTGAGCAACTGAGCTAACATCACATAGCTAAATAGTAGCAGAGCCAGTGTTTGATCCAGGACTGGGACCCCATGATCATGCCCTCCTATAGTGCCTCATAGGTAGACTGTTTTCTTCATCTATAGCCTACCTCCTTACAGCCCCTGTCACACGCTTTCATAGTTGGCTCTTTTACTGTCTTTTCTTCCCTATCAGCCTGAGTTTTCAGTTGCAAATGACAGAATCCACTCTAGCATTTAAATAGATAGAAAATTTATTAAAGGAGATGAGGTAGTTTAGAGACTCTCCACGAGGGCCAGAGACAGCTTGAAGGCTATGTAGTCAGGAATAAAGCTAAAATCTCACTGAAATATCACAGCCCCTGATGCCTCCAAAAGCCAGACATCCTTCTCAGAACCAGATTCTTTGGGCATCTGGGTTCACTGTGTTCACTTCTGAATTGCATATCACAGGATGCTGTCTGATTGGTGGAGCCTGTGTCACACGACGATGCCCTGGGTGAAAGGGATGCTGGGAGAGTGAGTCTCTGGCTTCTGCCATTGAAAGGCAGAAATTCCTTCCAACATGGGAAGGGGATGAAAAAGGAGCTGGGCAGCTGGAAACATGACACGTGTCCATTAAAGTTCCTTCCAGACCATGACTTCCTCCAAGGCAGAGAAGGCCTTTGATTTATTTCTGCATCCCAGGACCTAGAACATGGCAGGTGTAGTGTAATTACCAAGGAAGCAGATATTTAGCAAACGAATGAACAAGGGGGTGAATGAATGAGTATGGGTTTAACTTGGGGAAGACGTCCTGGACAGGGAAGACCTCAAGGCATCCTAAAGGAGGAGGTATTGAGTCGTTCTGATAAATAGCTTCTTGGCTTCAGATGTCAGTCATTCCTTCAAGAGTTGAGGATGACTCAAGCCTGGGGGCATTTCTGGATCCTCAGACCCGGCCCTGAAGCCCCTTCTCTGAATAGGCAGCTCCACATTCTGATCTAGGCACAGTTCAGGGAAGCCACCGCTATTTACCCAGACAAGGCGTCTTCTTCTCTGGAAGCAGCATGTCAGCCACAAGCAGAGGGACAGCCTGCTGGGAGCCTTGCCCAGTGACAGGCATTAGGGGTGAGGAGAAGGTGGGACTAACATTGATTGAACACCTACTATGTCCCAGGCACTCTGGAGTCTTTTATTTAAGTTGTACATCAAGCCTTTGAAGTAAGAACTAACATTCCCATTTTATAGATGAGAAAACTGAGTCTCAGAGAGACAGATTAACTTGCTGGAAACCAAATGGCTACTTTGGTTTTGAATTCTGTCTCTGCTGCTAGACTTTTTGACTGAAATCTGGCTCTGCCACATACTAACTGAATGACTTCAGGCAAATACTTAGCCTCAGTGTCCATATCTAAGCACTGGAAATAATAATACTAAGTTCATGGTGTTTTATACAGACCAAATATGATTATGCATAGAAAACGCTTAATATGGTGCTTCACTTATAGTAAGGGCTCACTATGGATGTCCATCCAATTGTTTCAGCACAATTTGTGTAAAAGACTATCCTTTCTCTGTTGAATTGCCTTTGCATCTTTGTCAAAATCAGTTGACTATATTTGTGTGGATCAATTTCTGGGCCCTCTATTCTTTTCCATTGGTATATGTATCTGTCCTTTCACCAATACCATATAACCTTAATTACTGTAGCTTTATAGTAAGTTTTGAAGCCAAGCAGTGAGATTCCTCCAACTTCATTCTCCTTTTTCAGAATTGTTTTGGCTCTTCTAGGTCTTTTGCCTTTCCATATAAATTTTGGAACCAGCTTGTCAATATCTACAAAAGAGTTTGCTGGGATTTGATTTGGATTGCATTGAATCTGTACATCAAATTGTAGTGAATTAGCATCTTAACAATACCGAGTCTTTCAACTCCTGAACACAATATTGTCTCTCCCTTTATTTAGAACTTCTTTGATTTCTTTCATCAGTGCTTTACAGTTTTTGGCATATAGATCCTTCACATGTTTTGTTAGATTTATACATAAAAATTCCATTTCTTAGGTGCTATTGTAAATAGTATTTTTGAAATTTCAAATTCCAGTTGTTCACTGATAGCCTATAGGACTATGATTTACTTTTGCATATTGACTTTGTTGAACTCACTGATTAGTTGCAGGAGCTTTTTATTGATTTCATCAGGTTTTCTACATAGATGGTTGGGTTGTGTATAAATAGAACATTTTCCAATCTACGTGACTTTTATTTCTTTTTCTGTCTCATTGGGTTGGTTAGGACTTCCAGCATGATGTTAAGCAATTGATGTGTCCGCACAGAGTCATGCTCAATGCAGGATGGGGATTTGGAACGGGAGCCCCAGTGATGCCCAGCACCATCGGTAGAGCAGGCACTTACAGCCCTGTGTCTGTGGTTCCATTTCTCAGGGAGAGAGAGGCTCAGTGGGAGGCCACCAGGGCTTCCCAGGCTCCTCTGTCTTGGGAGTTTAATCGTGCTGCTTTGCTAACCTCTCTTCACAGTCGGGAGCACTTGATACCCCGCCAGGAACTCAGCTTTCAAAATGACACTTGGTGTGTGCACTGGAGGGAAGGTAGAGGGATTGTCTGGAAGTATCATTTTTATTTAAAAAAAAAAAAAAGCTCATTCATAAAAATTGCACTGCTGGGTAATTGCAAAGTGGGCCTTGAGGGGAAAGGGAAGCTTTCCGAGCTTCATCAGGAAACACAGGAAAGACTGACGGGAATGAAAGGGACCAAGGTCAGGCCTGGGACAGTCAAGGTGAATTCTGCCCCTGGTCTCCGCCAGTTCCCGGTGGCTATTGGTATTCGCTCAGAGCTTTAGCCTCAGCAAGGGCGGAGAGGGCGGCAGGGAGGGGACGGGATGTATCTACCGTCCTCTTCTATATTCGTCACCAAGAATAGCTTTCCGATTGTAATTGAGTGTAATTGGAGACAGAGGGCTGGCTGGAAGCTAGCTAATTGTCTACCTGCAGAGCCAGGGGCTGGGGAGGGGGGGCGACAGGGTGGAGTAGGAAGGCCCTGTCTGCTCCAGCTCTGCTTGCTCTATCCCTGACTGTGCTGGCAGCAAGACTAGGGTCAGGCAGGCCTCTGTTTGGGCTGCCTACTAGCTGGGCAACTTCGTTGTTCTCTGCCTCAGTTTCCCTATCTGTAGAATGAGAATAATAACATACACTGAGAGCCTGGTTGTGAGGATGAATCTGTGTAAGTTCTCTCTCTTCTGTCCTTGTTTCTCACGCTTCTCTAAGTCTGGTGCGCAAAGTCGGGCAGCACTGGCTTTCCTTCCTTGGGAACTAGGTGGCCCCGCCCAGTGTCTGCATTTTAACAAGATCGCAGGTGATCCCAGAGCATGTTGAGGTTAAACCGTGCTGCCTTTATGCCATCTTCCTCCTACGTTGAACCCCTTACATTTTTAGGGTCCTGGGTTTTCTGTGGTCCCTGCCCTCTGTTCTCTAAGGGTTTCCCCTCCCCCCACATGAAATAATACTCCCAACAGGAGCGTCTGAAGACGGCAGTTTCCTGTTGCTCAGTGGAGCCCTGACTTCTGTTAAGGTTGAATTCTCTCCTTCCATCTGGACCCACCTACCCGCAAACCAATAAGTCATCAACACTTCGTGCATCTATTGACATTTAGTAACATTTGTGAATACATAGCCTTTCTGCAACTTAGATTCCATTTTTCAAATGTACCTAAGGGAGCCCACCATTTAAAGGAACCCCTCAGTGAATGCTTCTGCAAAGCAAATAATTGCCAACTAATTCACCCATTTTACAAAGCTGTATTTTTGCATATTATGATTTTGAAACAGGGCAGGCTGAGCTGTTGGACACTTTAGCTCTTAATTAGCAATATTCAGGATAAAAATTTCTTTTGGCGTGGGTGAAATAAGTCTCTTTTGCCAATCTCAGTGGGGCCTCAGAATCACCTGTGGAGCTTTATATTTTAACATTTTTTTAAGTACGTAAATCTTAAGGGCATGGCTTGATGACATTTATATATGTATATACCTGTGTAGATGAGATATAGAACATTTTAGCATCCACCCCAAAAGCTCCTTCTGTCCCTTCCTCATCAATAATACCTCCCCAGAGGCTAGCCTTCCTCTGATTTCTACTGCATAGATTCATTTTTCCTGTTTTTGAATTTCATATAAAGGACTCATATAGCAACTATTCTTTTATATCTAGCCAGAATCTTGGCTTCAATCAAGGAAAAATGGAAAGTCAAACAGAGCTACATTTTCCCTCGACCAGTGGTTCTCAGACTTTGGCCTTCATCAGAATCCCCCTTGTTCCAACACAGGACACGTCAAGACACAGCTTGCTGGCCCCTCCCCCGGAGTATCTGACTCAGTAGGTCTGGGATGGGGCCCAAGCATTTGCATTTCTAACAAGTTCCCAGGCAATGCTGATGCTTTTGATTCAGGGACCACATTTTGAAAATCAGTGCCCCAGAGAAATAGCCAGTCTTTGGGCAAAGCTGCACAGGAATGATTCTGAAAGAGTACTCTGTAATCCTTCTGCCTGATATCTAAGTTGTCACTAATTTTTCTGTATACCTTCCTCCATATACCTGCATATATACCTGCATGTACCTCCTCTGTATACCTGCAGCTCACTACTTTGCCTGATTGGGGGGAAGATGGGAGCCACTGATCCCAGCCATCCCTGTGCTCAGATTTCCTTGACAGTCTTGGATAAGGGGATAATTAATTGAGACATTTCTGTTTTCAGTGTATTTTTTATTAAAACAAAACACCTTGTTTCTTCAGACAGAAGTCCTGAGGCAAAAGAAAAAAAGGAACATTTCTAAGCCTCTGAATGGGCTTCGCTGTTAAATATCCTCCCTGAACCACAGGCTCCCAGCTCACCACAAACCCCCACGGAGGTCGCCTCCAGGCTACCCTGACTCAATAATGAAACAGAAAAAAATAGTTCTGTTCCTTTGTTCCTCCTTCCCAGCCCAGGGAGAAGGGGGCAGGGAGGAGACCCCGAGCAGACCTCCAGGCTATGTCTTGGGGGCCCCTGAAATCCCCCCGAAGCCGCCTGGGATTGTTAACTCTCCTTTGAAGGGGAAGATGAGAACCCAAGTCTGCTGGCTTTGAAGGAAGTTTTTTCTTTCTAATTTTTTTGAACAAAAATCATTTCAACATCTAAAGTTTTTTTTTTTAGCTATTCCCCATTTCTTTATTTTCAAATGCCTTCTGGCTGCAAGCTATCTGTTAGTTTTTCACAGTGGGTTTTCTCCCTGTAACTCAGGAGCCCACATCCGCCCCCTCCACCCCACCCTAGATCTATTTTGAGATATTTTCCACTAAATTAATGGTTTCTCATCCTAGCAGATTCAATAATTCCCCTTATAACATGTTTTGTAGTGTCTCTCTTAGCATCATGAAATAAAATCAATGGATATACAACCTATCTGTACAATTTTAAGTAAGTATGTGTGTGTTGCCCTAAGTGTAATTTAGTATAGGAGAAATAAAATGAAATGAATTTCTAGTAAAATATTATATATGTCAGTAAACAAATGCTCCTGTATAACTGCTAGAAGGTAAAATGAAGTACAGATGATAGAGGAAAAATGGGGCACGAGAGGATGGCCACGTCCCACGTCCCAGGCGTGTCCCTGGGATGTGCCCCATCAAGTGCGGGTCCTTGGCTTCATGCAGGAAAGAGTTTAAGAGCAAGCTATAGTTGAGTCAAAGTAGATTTATTCAGAGAGTTGCACACCCTATAGTTCAAATATAGGCCATCTCAGAAGGCCAGAGAGACCACAAGGCTGGTTAAAGCAAAAGTAGATTTACACACTCAGAGTGCGGTCTGTCTCACTCAGAAGGGAGAGCGGCCATGAGGTGCGGGGTTGTTAGTTTTTATGGGCTTGGTAACATCATATGCTAACAAATGGAAGATTATTCCAACTACTTTGGGGAAGGGGCGGGGATTCCCAGGAATTGGGCCACCGCCCACTTTTTGACCCTTTATGGTCCACCTCAGAACTGTCATGGCGCCTGTGGGCTGTAATATACTAATATATCACAATGAGCATATAATGAAGCTCAAGGTCTACTGGAAGTCAAATCTCCTGCCATCTTGGTCCTCGAGGTCTATTGGGAGTTGACTTTCCTGCCATCATGGTGCTAATTGCTGTGTCATTCCTTTAATGGCTGTGCCCTGCCCCCTTTCCTCCTGTCTCCCTTAAGTGCTGACTCCCATACATAGCACTAGAAAAACAACAGACCACCGCTATAAATGCAGAATGATCCAGAGGTGTTACAACAGTCACCCAGGTAACATGATTGGCATTTCCGTAGGTGATGTAATTTTCCAAAATGGCGAAAAACTCTTTTTAAAAGCTTAAGATAGAGAGAGGTACAGTCTTCTCTCAATTTATATTCACATGATAGTTGCATTCCCAGATAATCCAGGATTTGTCCAAGTCATACCAAAAAATCCTTTTTTATCTGTGAATAGGAGTTAAGTTCTAGGAGTTAATTTCAAACAAGTTTTTTTCTGTGATGTGAAAGTTAGGTGGGACATGCTAAAATTGTGGGGTTTGAGACACTTCTTTTCATGGGGTTGTTTCCCATATTACAAGTCATCCAGCATCCCTGCCTTTGCATCTCAGTCACTGATGGAGCACCCCCATCTCTGTGTCAACCCATACCTCCCCACATTTCCAAAGTGCTCCCTCAGGCTGTGGGTGGCGATGGAGTAGAAGTGAGAAAGCTGTTGAGATGGCTTTGTCTTCATCAAGGCGAGATGTCCTGACGGCCTGGATGAGGTGGTAACCATGGAAATGGAGAGGAAGTGGATGGATTCTGGAAGTAGCATCTATAGGACTTTGATCAGATGTCGGGTATATAGGTGGATGAAAGGGAGATGCCAAGGAAAACTTGCAGGTTTCTGCCTGGAAAAACTGGGTGGTCCCTTTACTGTGACGGAAAAGAAGGGGAAAGTCAGGGATGGGCAGAAAGATCTTCAAGTCCACCTTGGACATATTAAGTGTGAGATGCTGTGAGGGATCAGAGTGGGCATGTCCAATATGTGCTCGATTTGTTGACTCTAGGCTTAGCTACTAGACACAGGCATAGAGACCCAGTTTGAAGCCCTGGGGACGGATGAGGTTTCCTAGAAAGAGGGTCCAGAGGGCTAGCTGAAGAAGGCAGTGCCTGGGCCCAGTGAACCCTGACATCCAGAGCTCAGGCAGGGGGAGGGAGCCCCCAGGTCCTCCATCTGCCATTTGTCTAAGTCAAATCTCCCTGACGCTGTGCTGAGGCCTTTGATGTCGGCCTGCGATGAACACATCACTGCACCTTGTCAGGGACCCAGCATATTCTCCCTGAAGATGAGGAGGGCTCCAGGTATACTGGCTGATTGGCTGTTGAGAGGCACATATTGATCACATGATATCCAGCCCATTTAGCATTTTCCTATTGTATTTGAAAACATGACGAAACCAACCTGTGTGGGCCATTGGTTTCCCCAACCCTGTTGACATTCAGAATTCCCGAGTAAGCTGACTGACTGGGGCTGAGCTGGTGGCGTTCCAAACTAAAGCAGCAGGAGCCAGGGGGCTGTGGGCTCTGACCGAAAGGCCCATAATTAACCTGTTTCACTTCTTACCTCGTGGAGGGGAAATGCTGTTCATTTTAATTACATGAGCCTGCAACATTGTGAAGTCTTAAAAAGGACAAGAGATCTTTTGTTTTGGGGTCCTGAAAGTCCTGGCCACCAACTCAGTGGGGGGTATTAAGAGCTTCTGTGATAGAAAATGCATCAGTCACCTAAGGCCATAACACTACCACATAACAAACCATTCCCAAATTCTGTGGCTGATAAGAATGATTCTTCCTTCTTGCTCATGCGTCTGTTGGGTTGGCTGACCAAGGCTGGCCTCTTTTGGGCTTGGCTCCAGACTTTATTGTTTTTGGAACAGGGACTACCTGAAGCCTGTACTTCTCACGACAGTGGCAGAGGTCAGGAGCATAAACCTAACTGCACATAAGCCTATGGTTTGTGTCACATCTGCCCAAGTCCCACTAGCCAAACAAGTCATACCCCTGAGCCAAAGGTCGAAGGTGAGGAAGAACACTCCACCGCTATTCAGGGGAACAGCAAAGTCATATGGGCAGAGGGAGCGGTACAAACTGGGGACCCTAATGTAATCTACAAGAGAAGGCTTGATGAATTCCCATGCCTACCAGGACCAGGCAAGGCAATACGAACAAGTAAAGATGCTGGGCACCGCTGATGCAGGGGTATTTTCCGTCAGCAAAGATTTGGCTGTGTACATCACATCCACAAATGTATATGATCTATCTCATATTTTCTGGGACCATTTGGCCTTTAGTCTTACATTTCCCCACTTCTGATAGAAGTATGGGTACAGAGGATGACTTTCCTACCTCAAGAATGCTAAGAGCATTGAAAATGGGCAGTGCTAGAGAGGCAATAAGGACTAGGAGGGATTGTGGCAAAGCGGAAAGCCTATCCTTTGTCTAAAGGAGGCAGCTGTCACTTGCTTTTAGCCCATTGTTGTCAGATGGGAACACAGGCTCAGCATGGCCTGGTTGCTGAGATGTCAAGAGAAGCTGAAAATCCAGATTTTAATGTGAAATTTCTGCACTTTAAAGTGTTGACCAAACAGAATCCACTGAAAAGTAGGAAATAGACTTGAAACCACCATCTGATAACTTCTGTTCTCCAAGTTTGGGT
Source organism: Camelus bactrianus (assembly GCF_048773025.1). Lineage (NCBI taxonomy): Eukaryota > Metazoa > Chordata > Mammalia > Artiodactyla > Camelidae > Camelus > Camelus bactrianus. The sequence continues at coordinate 24,183,980 of NC_133557.1, forward strand.
TTACGAAGTTGATGAGAGCCGTGGCAGGATTTTCATTTGTTATTTTCCTGTTCCAAGGGGGCCACCAAAAGAGCAGTGATTTCTGGACACATCTTTGAGGTCCTAACAGTCAGTTTCCCTGTTTGGAGTGAGGTCAGTGAGTTCAAAGATGCTTTAATTCTTTCCTCCTAATTCTCTTGTTCCCATAAAATTTGAATTCCACTTAAACTGTAAAGCATAGTGAGTTCTAATTACTATATTCATAAAATTATATACAATTAGATGGGGGTTTCAGAAACCAGGCCAGTTCTCTCCCAGAACGTACATTGAAAAGCACATTTAAAAGGACAAAAGATGCTTTGGGCAGAGTTGTTAATGTGACCTCTCCCAGGGCCATCTGGGTCACCTGTTTTTAGGGGCAGAATATAGCTTCTACCTGGGCTCTTTGCTCTAGAGGTTGGACCCAAACCACTCTAAGAACATCCAGATCTCTTTTTGGAGATTATGTTGTAGGATGATTGTATTTCCTGAGTCAGAGTCAGGACACGAGGTTAGGTGAGGAGCGTCCTGCAGTTTACACATCTGAAAGGTCGACAGAGGCGGATTGGAAATCACAGGGAGACCAAAGTGATGCTTGGTGATAGGATGGCCAGGTGACCCTGGTGTCCCCAGACCCTCTCCAGCCAGGCCTGTGACTTCCCGAGAGAGGCGTGGGGCAAAGCCCAACTAAGGGAGGGGCAGGTGGTTCAGCCTCCAGTCCTCCTCTGGTGACTGAGGCTGGTCCACGTGAGACCCTTTCCTCAAACCCACATCTCAGGGCTCACTAATTTTCCACACAAGGCAGAACCCATAGAATCTTCCCCCGTGCCAGAGAACCAGAGCCAGAGAATACATCTCCCCTGAAGCCGAGCATGCTTGAGGCTTCGCACGAGACCCTGCCTGCACCCACAGTGCATCTCACCTCTCCACCAGGCCCCGGCAATCCGGCACTCTGGTCGGCTTGCAATTCCCTGAACATACTGTGGCCTCTCATCCTTCTGGGCCTCTGCGTGGTTTGTGTCCTCTGCTGGGGCCACCATCACTTCCTCTGCCCATTTGTCAAGACCCCATCACCGTGGTCTGATCAGGGCGCTCTCTCTGGTGCCCACCCCCTACAGAATCCAGGGCCCCTCCTGAGCTCACTTCTCACCAGATGCTGCAGCTGCTTCTTGGAGGTTAGTCAGCTGTACCAGAGGCCAAAGTAGCAATGGCTTGAACTAGGTGTGTTCGTTTTCTCCTCTTACTCTTACAATATTACAGGTGTAAGCAGTGCAGGGCTGATGTGTGCTTGTTGGTACAGGGAGCCCGGTGCCTGTGTCCCATGGCCCCACCATTCCGGGGGCGGGGGTGTCTTCATCTGTGAAGACCAGATACTCACCATTACTGGGTCAGAATTCCAGCCAGGAGGAAGGGAAAAGAGGGGAGAAGGGGCGCCCTCTTCCCTTCAGGGCCCAACTAGAATCTGCACTCATTCATTCATTTATTTAACATACATGTAATACTTATCTTTCACATGCTAGAAACTGTTTCAGATATTGGGGGTTCAGCAATGAACAAGACTAATAAAAAGTAGTGCTTTTGCCCTGCTAGTACGGAGTGTCCACCCAAATCAGTGAGAGAGAGAGATTCATAGAATGAAATATAACATATATGCTAAGTAGTGTGAAAACTACCAGAAAGAGGAAACTTACTTCTTAGGGAGCTTCCAGTGCAAGGAGGGTGCCTGGGCTGCGGTCAGAGACTGTATTTAATAACAGACGGATGGATTGCTCATTGGTAGTTCCCAGACTGTGTGTACTGATGACCCAGGAGCGTGGCGCTCCGTCCTGCAGGTGGCGCCCCTGAGCTAGTGCGGGGCAACCTGCCTCCGTGAAGGTGAGGGATGCTACCAGGTCAAGGTGGCCTGCCTTGGACTCTGAAAACCCATTTCCCTGCTCCCCTTGGAGACCTCCTCTTATATCTTATCCAGAGCCTGGATGATTCCTGGAGGCGGTGCATTTTGTCTTCAACGAAGGAGAATCCATTTCCCCCAAAGTCTCGTTTCATTCATTTTTCAGGAGCAGAGGCTCATTTCTCTTTGCTTGGATTTAAGCCACTCTTGTCACTTCTATTTTATTTCCTCATTTGAAATAGCAGGCTGTTCCAACTTTTAATTTTTCTTTGGTTCCCAGGTTTGACAGAGAGCTATTTGGCAGCATTACAAATCTCTCCTGGTTTCTTTTCTTCCTGCCTCCAGCCCTGCAGCCGCTGTGCTGTGTCCCTTCAGATAAAACACAGCAATAATGATACCTACCTCATGACGCTTCAGTGAAATAATATGTAAAGTAGGGTTGCCAGATTCAGCAAATAAAAATGCAGGACACCTGTGCCTAATGTGTTTGATAAACAATTTTTTTCAACTATAAGCATCTCCCAAATATTGCATGGGACATATTTATACTAAAAATATTATAATTTTTTATGTAAAATTCAAATTTGTCTGAATACCCTGCGTTTAATCTGGCAATTCTGATATCAGGAGCTTAACAGAGGGTTTGGCATGTAGTCAGGGTAAGTGGTGAGGACAATGAGGGTGATGATGACTGTTATGTATTCTGATAAATGCCTCCCCCCACGATGGGGGTGGGACTGGTGTTTGTAAGAAGGGACTCTGAGAACAATTGAGACTTGTACCTCATCTTAAAAGTTTCCGTTTATTCAACAAATATTTATTGAGCATTAATTATGTACCAGATTTTGGTCTAGGTGCTAGGGATATGGCAGTGAACAAAACAGATAAAACACAGCCCCCATGGACTTAAAGTATTAGTGGGGGAGACAGTCAGTAAAGAAGGTAAGTAAAATGTCTATCATGCTGGAGAAATGCTAAGGAGAAGGAATAAGGCAAAAAAGGGGGACAGAAAGTGTTGGCATGAGTTGAAGTTTTGGAATGAGTGAAAAGGAAGATCTTACTGAAAAGTCGACTTTAAGGAAAGATGTGAAGGAAGTGAGGAAATGAGCTATGCAGATGTTTAGAGAAAGATCATTCCAGAAAAGGGAAACAGCAAGCACAAAGGTCCTGAGGCTGGAGTGGGCCAGATACGCCCCAGAAACAGTGAGGAGCCAGTGTGGCAGGTGCAGAGTGAGTGAGGAAGTGAGAGGGGAAATGTGGGGCTGGATCATGAAGGATTTGGGGGGGACACCTGGCTTTTCTCTGAGTGGGATGGAGCTACCACAAGAGCTTTGAATGGCACAACCTAACCTATCCTCAAATAGATCCTCTGGCTGCTTGTGGAGGATGAACTGTGGGGCAGAAGCAGGAAGACCGGTGAGGAAGTGATTGCAGTGGTCCAGGTGAGAGAGGATGGTGGTTTGGACCCGAGTGGAAAGTTGTGGATACATTTTGAAGGGAAGGCTAATAGAATTCGCTGATGGTTCCACTTTGGAAAGAGAGGCTGAGGACAGTATGGGTCTGAATTGAAAGACTGGCAATATGGAGAAAGGGGAATGATGGAATGGTTGAGGGGATCTTTGCCCAGTAAGCTGAGAGCTTGTCAGCAGAGCCAGGGACCAGGAAGTTTCTTGGAGCAAGGACGCAACTTCTCGTGCATGTGGGACAACCTGTTTCTTCCCCCTCCAACCTGTCTCCTTCTGACGGCGGTGCAGTGGAGACATCTGCTGTGCATCTTGCCGCCTGGACCACTGTCCAGCCGTGGTCTGAGTTTCCTCCATGGGAGGAATGCACTTTGCTGCTCCAGATGCTTTGCTGCTCCAGATGGACTGTGTTGAGAGAGATGTTTCAGAGCAGTGGGCAGGCTCCTCGCCCTGGGCAGAGTGGTCGCCTCCCCAACATGAAGCCAATGAAGATTTCCGGGCTGCCTGGGTCTAGCCGCTGCTCCAGTTGCCTGCGACTCATCAACAAACCCCCAAACTCAGTGGCTTGAACAACAACAATCATTTATCTGTCTCATGAATCAGCTGCTTGGGCAAGGTTTGTGTGAAAGGCTCGTCTCTGGCTCAGTCAGCATCAGCCAGGGAGGCTCTTGGGGCTTCTGGAATCTGGCTGCTAGGCTGGTGCTGGCCATTGCTGGGGGATCTTGGGGGCCACGAGCTTTAGGTCCTCTGCACACAGCCTCTCCATGTGGGCTTCCTTCCAGCATGCAGGCTGGGATCCAAGGAGATGTGGGGTGAGCCAGGCAGAGGCTGTCTTGCCTGTTATAACTTTGCCACATTGTCATGTGGTGCCACTCCAGCAACGCTATTGCTGGAAGCAGTCACGAAGCCTCACCCAGTTTCCAGGGGGAGGGAGGGGCGTGGGCGTGGGTAAGAGCATGTGGGTGGGGAATAGTGGTTTTGGAAAATACGATCTTCCATAGCCACTGGCTTGGAAACTTCTTGGGAGCAAAGACTGCCTGAATCCCAGGCTAAGATCCTTCTCAAAAGAGATGAGTGTAGACTCACCCAAAGGGGGAGTCCACTCATTTAGGGGGCCCTACACTACTCCGAAGTGCCGAGTGAAGGGCTCAGCAGACGGGATTGGTGCAACCCAGGAGGGCTTCCAAGAGGAAAGGAGTTCAAATGAGGATTTAAATTTTAATACATCATCATACTCATCAGCATAGCTCTGTACCAGACCTTCTGGAATGTACTTTACAAGAATTAAGCCATTTAACTCTTAAAATCTGCTTTTGAGGTAAGGACTGTTGTCATCTCTGTTCAGATAAGGAAACAGAGGCACAGAGAGGTTGAGTCACTTGCCCAGGGTTACACAGCTAATAAGCTAATAACAGTTGGACTGGGATGTGAACCCAGCTTGGGCAATTACCCACTATGCTATACTCTCTCCAACAGTGCATGTGAGTGAGTGTGTGTGTGTGTGTGTGTGTGTTCAGAGACTTATGTCACAGCAGATAACATTAGATTTCTTGGACCCTCAACCCCCAGTCCTGGTCCTCTCCTTAAAGGCAACCATTGTTATTAGTTTGAAGTGTATGTACACAGTTCTCCACCTTACCCTGATTCCCAGGCTAACGGTTGCTCTCTGTTCGCTCCATTAAACTCACGCCCCAATCCCATCGTGGGTGGGATGCTTGCAGCTAATGGGCAGCTCCGACAGGCCGGGCCGCTTCTCCCACCAGCAGAATCATCTGTGCGCCGAGGGTCAGCCAGGGTTGGTCCCAAACCTGTTTACTCCAGCTCTGCTGCTCATTTCAAGTACGTTTTTAAATCTAATATCATGCAAACTGGTATAAAATGTGAATAGGAAAGAGTTGTTCCTATTAATACTAAAGTGACTGGGAAAATTCAAGGAAGTTGAATTCCTGAATAAATTGCTGTTGAATTATATGAAGATGAAACGACTATGAAAGATTGGAGGGGAAGTAACACAATGCTAGAAAGATTCTGCCCTTAAGTTTCTAAATTATTGTATTTAAGCTTTCATTCTCCCTGAAACTAACTGTAGCTTGAAATCACAGATCGGCCTTAATGAATGAATTTGTGCGGGAAAGATGGCCTGGCCCAGGAATTGGCTGACACAAATGCTGAGGAAAGGCCTTGGCCCTGCGGAGGATGGTGGGTGAAGGATGCAAAATCAATAACTTTACAAGTAGAATGTTTAAAGTAGGTTGTAGCACTAAAATGTTGTTCTCCTGCTTTGAGCAGTGTTGCAGCTTTTCAGTCTTACCAGGTAAGAAGACTCCTACATGCACCTGTGAAAAATATATCGTATCTTGGTGGGGTTCCATTCTCCATGAATGCTATCATGCTCTGCTATGGCCTTGTCAGAATCAGGGGTGTCTCCAAAGGCCTAATTCTGGTTCTTTTTTAAATAAGTGGTGCACAGAGGCTCAAGACATGGAAAGAAGCCATAACAAAGCCATTAAGGGTTTTCAATGGTCCCTCGCCCCCAAACCAGTTTTCAACACGACCCAAAAATGACCCACACGGACTTCAGCCTCTGCCGGTGAGGTTGCAGGTCTTTTTTCAAATGTCTGAGATTCTGAACGTCCAGGCTTCAGCCGGGGAGACAGTCCCTCCTTTTGAAGAAGTCCGCTGGGCGGACATGGGAGTGGCGGTAACGGGCAGTCACGCTATGTTAGTAACCAAGTTGAGGCAGATTCCAGGGGCAGCTGGCTCTCTCTCTCTAAGTGACATTGAACAGCAAGCTGCCACAGTCTCTGGGGAGAGAGAGAGACTCCTCAGAGAAACTATGAGAGCATTTCATGCTCCACACATGCAATGTGTGGAAATGCCGCTTGGAAAATACTCAGTGATCATGAATTATTTAAGAATAATACACAGTGTGGGTTAACCCTACTTGTTTCCCATCTGAGAAGAAAAGCCACTTAATGCTGTATGCAAATCAGGAGACTTATATCCCATGATGGGGAGGGCTTTTCCCCAAACACTGTCTCTAACACTGTGTATGGAGAACTTTCCATATCAGCTTGCAGAAAACTACCGTTATCTTTTTAATGGTTGCATTGTAGTCCGCATTTTGGTGAGAGCATATTTTATCTGACTGTTATTAACATACATTTAGGTTTTTAGAGAGACAAGAAGGAGCCTTTGAGAGACAGTAAGGAGCCTTTCAACTAAGGCCCTTTGGTTTCAAGTCCAAGCTCCAGCATAAATGAGCTGTGTGATCTTAGACAAATCACTCAATGTCTCTGTGCCTCAGTTCCCTCACCTGCAAATGGGGATAGTCATCACATTTATCTCATAGGGGATTAAAAGAGGTAATACATGCAAAGGATGCAGATCAGTATCTGGAACTTAGTTAACACTCAGTAAATATTAGTTAAGAGGATTAGTACTGTGAATTTATTACCGTAAAAAGGAAACATTCACAATGGAGCAATTTAACAATTGCTGCACACTTCCTTTTATGTCTCCATGAGTAGGGTCTGAAAGCAGGTTTTTAGAAACTAGCTAACTAGTAAAACTAGCTAATTTCTGGTAATAATAGCTATTTGAGAAATAAAAAGAAGAAAATTAGCCCATAATTACTTTTACTGTCTTTGAAATATTTATTTCCAGTGGTGATTCTTTCTCTCCCTCTCTCTCTCTCCTTTTTTTTTTTTTTGAGGCTAAGTTCCGTCAACCTTTATTTCTATGCATATATAATGAGGGTCATACCAAATTGAGTTTGCATCCTAATCTTTTTCTTTTTCTTTCTTCTTCTTCTTCATCTTTTTTTTTTTTTTTTTTTTTTTTAGTTTTTCTCAGCTTTATCGAGGTAGGGTCCACAAATAAAAATTGAATACATTTAAGATGCACAACGTGATGTAGACATGTACTTGGGAAATGATAACACAGTCAAGCGAACGAACTCCACCATCACCTGCAGAGTTACCACTTGTGGGTGTGCGGTGAGAACTACTTTCTTAGCAAATGCCAAGTAGACACGATGTTATCTTTACCTATAATCATTATGCTGAAGCTTTGGTCCCCAGAACTTATTTATCTTATAGCAGAAAGGTTTGACCAACATCTCTTATGTTTTCACTTGACTCCCCCCATTTTAGAGCAGACTTAGGACCATAAGGAAGAGGAGGGGACAAGTGAAGGAGCAGGTGCAGCACAGGCAGAAACAGACATTTCAGTCCCCCGGGAACAGAGAACACTTGTCTTCAGGTTTGCAATTAGTCCCATCCTCTCCCAGGTTAGAGTGACCGTCACCCGAGGGGCCCCCATGATTCTGGGGTCACCCTTCCCCATCACGGATTTTGTGTGTGTCCACAGTGAGGGGTGTGCCCGTGGACGTTACACGTCCCACATCTGTCACTCAGGAGCTTCGTCCAACACCCGAGAAACTCTCCGGGTTCAGAGGCAGGCGTTGATTCCTAAGAGCATATTCAGGAGCTGTTTTCGATAGAAGAGTGATTTTCAGCTGCTGAATAAGAAATGGTCCTCATCCATAATGCATGGCCCTTTAGGAGACAGAGTGAAGAGGGAGTCTAAATCCAGCCTCGGCTGGAAAAAGACGGCGAGTGATTGAGAATACCGCTTGGAATGGGCTGGGTGCTTTTCTCAGTTAATTCTTGCCCCCCCCCCACTTGCTGAGGAAGCCCCCAAATGGGGGCTTGCCTGGGGGAGGGTGTGGGTGTCAGGAAGAGCTGCGAGGGAAACTCATAGGTGGTGAGGGAGAGGTAACAAAAGGCTCAGAGAGACCAGACGCCTATGGGAGATGTTTTCCAATTCAAATGTTCTAGATCCTACAGAGGTTCTTATTTTGGGATCCCTGTCTTGGCTGCAGTTTCCCCCAAGTGAAATATAACCACAGAGCCCGGGGGAGGGGAGCATATGGGCTGGGGGGACCAGACTGAATTCCGTTCCCAAGGGCCTAAATATACCACCCAGACACAGGGAGGAGCCTGTGTGACGTGCTAAGCGGCATTTCTAGAGCCTGGTGCTGTCCCTTCGCTGTTACTCCTTGTTAATTCCATCATGGTGACAGTGGGGGGCTTCTGAGGGCCCTCCGCTGCTAGAAAAGGTGGGAGTTTTGGAAGCATTGTGGGAGTATGTGGGAGAGGTCCAGGTCCTAAGCCCCGGTCCCCGTGAGTGTAAGCTTCATGGAGGCAGGGTCTTTGCAGGTGTCATTGAGTTAAGGACTGGATAGGACTCTAAGTCCAGTGACTGGTGTCCTTACAGGAAGAGACGAGGACACAGAGAGAAGGTGGACATGTGAAGACAGGGGCGATGTGGCCACAAGCCAAGCACTGCTGGGGCCCCCAGAATCGGGAAGAGGCAAGGAAAGCTGCTCCCTAGAGCCTGCGGAGGGGGCGTGGCCCTGGCGGCACCTAGATTTCCAGCCTGGCTCCCAGCACAGTGGGAGAGAGCATCCCTGTTGTTTTCAGCCCCAGAGGTTGTGGTGACTTGTTGCAGTGGCCACAGGAAATTCATCCAGTGTTCCAGGCTCATTTTGTCCCACTCTCCTGTCCCTTTTATGATGGAGCCATGTGGGCTTTCTCGCAATTTCCAGTTCTTTCCCATTTCCTTTCCCTCCAGTGCCTTCACCCAAGCTGCTGCCCTGGCTACTTGCTTCTACCACCGACACCCCCACTCACCTTTCAGAATTAAGCTCTCCTTATCAGAAAGGCCTTTCCAGACACCGCCCTCACCCCAGAGTATATTCCAGCTCAAAACTGTCCCATGGACTTCCCAGAATGATAGTTTATCCCACCAGGCCGTACGATCCATTTACTCAACAAGTGTTTATTGAACGTACCATTATGCAGGCACTAGTCTAGGCAGGGGTGATAGGGAAGTGAACATCACCTGAGAAATTTTCTTTTTTAAAAAATACTGTGTTCTAATAGATATTAACAGCCTGTAACTTACATGCTGGCTTTAGGAATTAGATGCAATATTCATAGAAGCACTATTTACAATTGCCAACATATAGAGGCAACCTAATTGTCCATTAACAGATGAATAAAGAAGATGTGGTGTATATATATATACATACACACACACACACACACACACACACACACACACACACACACACTGGAATATTACTCAGCCATAAAAAAGAATGAAAAATGCCATTTGCAACAACATGGGTAGATTTGGAGGGCATTATGCTAAGTGAAATAAGTCAGACAGAGGAAGACAAACACTGTAGGATATCACTTATACGTAGAATATAAAAAATACAACAAACTAGTGAATACAACAAAAAAAGAAGCAGACTCATAGATACAGAGAACAAACCAGTGGTTACCAGTGGCTGTGCGGTGGCTCCCAGGGCACCGAGCTCCACGCCTGAGCTCAGGAATCTTTGCTGAGGGCAGAGGGCTGGTGAGAAGCATCATATCTTATTTGTCCCAGGACAATTAGGTGGTCTCAGTGCTTCTCCTCCCAGGCCTCCAACCCCAGCCTCAGTCACTCTGCAACCCCAAGGGTACAGAGAAAAGGAGCATGTTTGCTTATGGCCTGGCTCACAGCCCCTGGAAGGCCGGCACCTGCCACATGCCTGGGTTGTGGCTGCTGCACGGTGCTGGGGGTTGGAATGGCGTGGAGGGTGCCTGAATTTCCCGTGGCTGCTGTAACCAATTGCCACAAATGGGGGTGGGGAGGCTTGAAACAACAGAAATTCATTCTCCCCCAGTTCTGGAGGCCATAAATCTGAAATCAGGGTGTTGGCAGGGCTGCTTTCCTTCCAGAAGTCTCTAGAAGGGAATCCATTCCTCACTTCTTCCAGCTCTGGGGACTCCTGGCATTCCTTGGTTGTGGCCACCCCAGCCCAGTCTCTGCCTCTGTCTTCACATGGCTCCTTCTTTCGGTATGTTCTCTGCGTGTGTGTCTCTCAAGACTCCCCCTGCCTCTCTCCCATAACGGTGCATGTGATTACATTCAGGGCCCGCCCAGACCATCCGTGATAGGTGCCTCCCCGACAGACCCTTAATTTCAGCACACCCTTTGCCGTATCAGGTAATTTTCACTCTGGTACCACAGAAGGCAATCTTCACAAATTTTGGGATGAGGATGTGGGCATGTCTTGAGGAGGGGGCACCATTTGGCCCACGTAAGGGGAGAAGGGCAAGGCCTCTGGGCATAGCTGGAGTCAAATCCAGGTTCTGATGATTCCTGGTTGTGTGACTTTGAGCAAATTACTTGACCCTTTTAAGTCTCTGTCTCCCTCCCATCAAGATGGGATGAAGAATCCAGTTCATAGAGTTGTGGCGATGATTCATCCAGCTAACGTGTGGAAGGCAGACAGCACAGCGCCCGGCACTTAGCAAGCACTGGGTCCATACGGACAGAGAGCAACGTGCAGACGTCAGCTGTTGCACATTCTCTTAAAGGATTTGGGATGTGTTAAGCTTCTGCCTCGTATGTGAAATAAGTTGAGTGTGTCTGCTGCCTTCCCAGGATGGGCATGTTTCCTCCTTTCTGGGGGGAATCGGTGAGAACAGGCGGGGAAATAAACACATGCGCTTCTCCTCCCTGCCGTCCTCCCCGCGTGCGGTGCTGCTCGGATGTGCTCCTGAGTTTTATTGCTGCTCTGGCTTTTCACAGCTGCTTGGCTGCACCTGTTTTTCTGGACTGGGTACAGAGGTGCAGGGAGGTGAGCTGGCTGGCCCTATCTCACACCTAGTTGGTGGGGAAGCCAGGAAGGGACCTACTCCCTCCATCGCTGGACCCTGAACCCCCGGTGATGTTTGCACTCAGCGTGTAGCAGCGGAGGTTGTTTCCATCTCCTCCCGTTATTTCACAAGCAATTTGGGGAGAGTGAACTGAGTCTAAAACTTTGCCTGCCTCCTGATTGTAATGAAACGTTGGAGAGAGGCTCACCTGATGTTTGGAGTCCCCTGGGCATGTTAAACCACATTCTTGCTAATAGAAACCAGCATCCCATTGAAACACCAGTGGAACATTTACTCCCCTGAGTGCACCTGAGCAAGTCTGGAGGGTGGGGCTGCCACTGGTGGCTTCTGGTAGCTGAGGAATTGGGCTCAATCAGGCCTCAGGTCTCTTTAGGAATGTGAACTACATAATCCTTCCAGTGTGAGGGATGGATGAGGGTGTGTTGGCCAAGAAGTGCCAGGGAAATCTTCCCTGGACCTTCGATATTTTTTTTTTTTTAAATAAGACTGAAATGTTTCTAAACAGGGGGAAGGAGACTTGACATACCAAACAGGGTCTGTGGGCTGTAAGCAACAGAGTGACTATGCATAAGGCATTAGTACATTATGGGGTGCTCAGAATGCAGGGAACGATTGGAACATGAGGTTTGGGAAAAAACAGAGTCTTGTGGGTCCATGAGGGTCTTGGTAGCAGAACTGGCCTGATGGTCTTGTCTGAGAACCAGCCTTGAAATGAACTACCTCTGTCTTCCACCTGAGTCCTGTTTTATATGATGTCATCGGTTTTGAACACTTCCTCAGTTTCTGCACAGCAGGGTGTTTCAGGCTCACCTTGTCAGTTTCCTGCTCTGGCCCAGGACTCAGCCATTTCTCAAGAAGCCCTGGTTCCTTTTAGTGGGGAATGGTGTTTAGAAACCCAGATGGGGTTCTCAGTACACCCCTTGCTGCCAGGATGTCACCAGGCTTCTTGGCCTCTCAGGGGACAGAGCACTGTGTGCGTGTGTGTGTCTATGTACAATCTGAGTTTATATCAACATATTTCATTCCAACCTGAGGCAGGGCTTCCTTTTGCCTTTTTGCCTTCCACTTTGGGTCTCCCTTCTCCTGCAGCGGGAACCTGGGCTTTCAACACAGCCAAGATGTTCACTCATTTATGTAGTCCTACCACACAGGCAAAATAATTTCAGAATTGTTGTATGCAAACCACAGCAACGACGTGACTACTAAATAGAGTTCAAGATGCATTTGAGTCCTTTTTGGTCATCAGACTGAGGGTTGGTAGCCCAGGTATTAGATTCAGAAGTTCCTTGGGTTGGCAACCTCTGTGTGATTGCGTGACTCACTTGAAATACAGCTCTCTCCTTTGTTTTCATTTTCATTCAATTTTAGGAGTCTTCCCTTTTCTTGCTGATATCATTTATTTTAAAAATGTCTGAGACATGAACAAGATTCCCCAAGTCGGAACTATGTGAAGCAGCGTACTCAGTAAAGCGTCACCCCTGTCCTGTCCTCTCTACCACGTTCTCACCACCCCCTGCGGTTTGCTCAGTCTGTGGTTTTCAGACCTACACTTCTTTTTTCAAAAATGAGCAAATACATATAAAGCAGTAACAATGAGTATCCAAGGAGGAGGGAAGAAACGGAAAGTTCTACGACTTTAAAGGAGACTAGATGCATGTAGCAGGTAGTTAAGTGTTAATTTTTAAAATAAAATGGAGAAGAGGAGGTGGGTGTGGGCTAGACTTCCTCCAGACTTTCCTCCAGCTCTGAGACCGTCCCTAAAGCAGGAGGGCCAGCCCTCCTTCGGAAGTCCCACGCTTGCTGGTCCCCACTGCCTTTCCTCACTCCATCCCACCTCATGGGAGTTTGGGGAGCCCCACAGATACCTGGCAAGCCCTCAGGTACCCTCCACCCCTCCCTCTGAGGTTGTTACAGCTCAGACCAGCGCCATCCCTGCAGCCCTCGGACTCTCCTTTCCCACCCTTCGAACGCTGTCTCTGGTCCTCGGGACAGGTGATGTTAGAAATACCTGTGAGTGTCCTCGTTCGCAGACCCCGGTTCCTGGAGGCCCTGGGGCCTTCTGCTGCAGTGACTCACCAGCTGATCTTGGGAAACAGGATTGTCTGGATGAATTTGGTTTGCAGCAGGGTTGACAGATTCTAAGTGAAGCGTGCTATAAGTGGATTCCAGGATATATACCTTCTTAGAGGCATCCAGGAAATATTCCATAGAGGAGGCCTTACATTCAGTGATGTCCGATGCACTGTCATGGGAGTGGGGAGGGGAGCTGACTGCCCTGCAAATATGCCGAGGTCTGACCCCGTCTACTGGCACCTCCTCTCCCACTCCGGCCCCTCCTTCGCGCTGAGCCAGCAGTGCTGAGCCCTCTCTCTGCCTGTTCCCCGCTCAGGCCTCAGTGCTTGCTGTTTCCTGTACCTGGAATTATCTCCCCAGAGATTTCCATGAGGTGGGTCATTCTTATCATTTGATTCCAATGTCACCACCTTGAAAGGCCTTCCTGACTGTATCAGCTCAGGTTGCCATAACGCAGGCTGGGGGCCTTGAACAACAGAAGTTATTGTCTCACGATTTTGGGGGCTGGAAGTCCAAGATCAAGGTGTCGACAGGACTGGTTTCTTCTGAGGCCTCTCGCCCTGGTTTGCAGACGGCCATCTTCTCCCTGTGTCCTCACCTGGTCGTCCCTCTGTGTGTCTGTGTCCTCATCTCCTAATTCTTATAAGGACATCATCGTATTGGACTAGGGCCACTCAAGTGATCTCCTTCTAATTGAATGGTCGCTTTAAAGACTCCAAATATCTGACTCCAAATACAGTCACATTCTGAGGAACTAGAGGTTAGGACTTCAACACATGAATTGTGGGGGGACACCATTCAGCCCAGAACACTGACCATTCTATTTAAGGTGCCCCACTCTTTGTCCCAAATCCTATTGTGTCTTCTTCAGAGCATTTATCACTTTCAGAAATTACCTTAACCCACTGTTTGATTACTTATTTATGGTCCGTCAGCTACTCTGCATCAGTGTGGTCCTGCGGGGCTGTCATACACATGCAAAAGGGCCCAAATATATAATTTTAAATCTTCTTGTTAACACACTGAAAAAAGTTAAACAAACAACAACAAAAATGGGTGGAATGAATCTTATTACTATATTTTATGAATCCCCTATTATCATTTCAACACGTAATCAATAGGAACACTATTAGCGAGATAATTTACAGTTTATTGTACCAAGTCTTTGAAATCTGTTGTGTATTTTATACTTAAAAGCACATCTCAGTTTGGCCCAGTCACACTTCAAGTGCTCAGGAGCCACATGGGGCTCGTGGCTCCAGGTTGGGCAACACAGCTTTAGGGTATAAATTCCAGGAGAGCAGACCCTGTTATCTGTGGTTTGGCACTGTCTCCCGGCACAGAGTAGATATTCAATATTCGCTGACTGACTGAGTAGATAGAAAATATATTATGCACACGATTTGCTTCCCTTCTCATACCCAAAGCAGACTTTTTTTTTCATCAGACTGGTCTCTCCTAAGAGTTAGGGGACGATCCTAACATCTTGCAGTAGTACTTCCAAAAGATTGGAATTGTCAAGCAAGTTGACCCTATTTGCCACATCTGATCTAATCCATGTCCAGTTTGTACGCCCTTGTTTAGTGCAGATACTTTTTGGTTGCTAGATGTGCAGCTTTGTTGCACGTCTGGGGCGTATGCATTACAAGCATGGAACTGAGACCCGGACCTGCATGTCCTCAGGTGCCCGTTGGCCAGGAAGGGTGCTGGGCAGCAGGACAGAGCTCATTTTGTAAGGCTGGTAGAAAGCTTGACTTTGGGTGACTTTCTTGCTTCTGGCATCAGAAACGATTGCCAATGTATTTATTTTCCTTGGAGATTCTACCGTACTTCATTTTGCCTGATTTCTTATTCCTCCCGTTGCAGTGTTGTTGTACTTGAATCATGAATCAGCTCCTAACCATGCTTCTAAAATCCTACTCCCAGCCCAGTACAAGCAGACCCAAACTGACACATTATTTATAAGTTGAATTTAGCTCATTGGTAGGGAAGCATTTCTGCTGGAGTCTGCAAGCCAGGGTGGTTTGTTGGAGGCTGTTTGCACACAGAATTGTTCACATGTTTGATGGCTCGGAGAATGCACACAGCTGTAGCAGCCCCTGCCCACGCTGCTTCGCAGGCCCCACCTGTCCTGGGTTCCACGGGAGTCCTGGAGAGGCAGCAGGGCCAGGCCGAGAAAGGCCTTGTAGGCCCCAGCAAGGAGTTGGGTTTTACTCCAAGTGTGCTGGGAAGTCATTGGAGAGGTCCGAGCAGAGGAGGGACATGATGTGACTCAAGTTCTATGGGGTCGTTCTGGCTGTGAGAAGATGGGAGCAGAGTGGGTGGGGAGCAGGGGGGCTCTGGCAACCCTCCAGGTGGGAGAAGATGGAGGCGTGGCCAGGATAGAGGTCCTGCGGCTTCTTTCCCTCACCTTCCCCTGGAGCGGGGAGGAGGAACTGAGCGCATCACTGCGATGCTAGGATCTCCTTGAGGAGTTTGGGGTGACTGCCTGCCAAATTCTTTCTGGAACATGCATAAGGTTGAATGAAATGCCTGCTTGGCAGTTGGGAACATCTCTTGGAAGGGGGTTCTTGTCTACTGATCTGTAATTCGTGGAGAATATGAAATTATTTGAACCTAAAAAAAAAATCTAAGGATTAAGATTATCCTCCAAAGAAGGAGTGTGTAGTCAGGCTGCAGGAGTAGAGGAATGTTCCAGAATCCTTCAGGCTCCCAAGTTGGTGTCCCACTGCTACCTGAAATGTCACCATCAGACCCCTTGGGGCCAAGCAGTGGGCTGGTCCTGCCCCCTCCTCTCCCCCTCCCCCCTCCCCCCCAGTTTTTCCACACAGACCCTGCTGGGCATGTGATTGCATTGTCTACTTCCCCCCAGCCCTAGTGACGTGAAAGCAGCCAGACCAGGGCATGGGGAGTCCCTGAGTGAGAGGGCAGGGGCGGGGGAGACTCCTGGGGTTCTTCAAAGTCACCCTGCAGCAGCCCATGGCGGTCATTGTGAGCGTGGAAATGGCATTTGAAAGCTGGAGTCTCTTAGATTCTGAGGGAAACATCCACGAACCACCCCCCTTTCCCCAAACCTCTAACAACTCCCTCTTGTCCAGGAGTGACTCTCAGTTGACAGGTCCGAGATGCCCTCGTGGTTAGCCAGGTGCTAGAGCTCCAGGTTGCTGCGGAAATGGATTTGTTTGAAAATTTTTTATCTGACCTTTGTTAGAAGAACAAACCGGGTGGTGTTTGTCGGGGAGGGCAGGTTGCAGGCCACGCTGAGCTAAGCTACCTTCCCTTAGAACTCCTGGGCTTGGTCTCCTGTCTCTGGAACATCAGGACAGGAAGCAACAGCTGTTCTGGGGAACACTGGGGGACCGCGACCGAGGCAGTGTCGTGCAGGAGTTTCAAATCCAGACTCTGAGATCCCGCCTCCAAAGTCCAGCCCTGTTACTCGGCAGTCCAAGCCCAGGGCTTCTGCAACAAGGCTCTGCCTCCCAGAGCTCACATCTCTCCACCACCACCCTCGTGCCATAGCAGCTTCCCGGAAGAGCCAGTTGAGTGACAGAAAGCTGACCCATGGTCACCATCTGAGGACTCTCGGGGGCTCTTACAGGACACGAAGTGTGAGTGACTCTGTCCACTGACCTGGGCACACAGCAGAGTGGGGCAGCCTCCCCACGCGGGCAGTGGCCTTTCAGGGTCACTCCTGCGAGTCTCCTCACCCGTCCCCCACCCTCACCCGCCCCCAGCAAGAACCGTGGGGAAACACTTCTGAGGCTGAGCAGCACAACACTCAAGCTTAGAAATGCAGTGGGTCATTTTTTTTTTCAGTTTCTGACGTTTGGGAAGCTCTTTTTATCACCTCTGAGTCCCTTTTCAGAGCCTCCAGCAAAGCTTGTTTTGTTTTGGGAGATGGTATTTTCTCCGGGGAAATTTGTTTCGCCACCTCCGTGATGTGCGATCTTGGGTCAGAAAAGAACTCACATCTGGAAGTGCCATGCCTAGTTCCCTGGCCTGTTCACATGCACCGTCCTGAGGAGCAGGCAGCGTGCTGCGTCTGGTTGACCCATCTTACAGATGACTGAGCTGAGGCTGGGAGAGGAGGAATTTACAGATGAGTCATTTTTGCAGGGCTTATGTTCAGTATTTCACAACAGTCAGCTGTGGGATTGGACTGGGCCCCAAGGCCCCAGTTATGCCAGGCACTGGCCATCTACCTACAGGATCACAGGAAAGTCTGGGGGTATCAGGGGGCAGGTCTAGGGTGACAGGAGGGCATTGATATCTCAGGGCAGGAATTACTTACCAAGTGATACACATTATTTACAACTGGTGCCAGCACATTGCATTCAGGACTCTTGGGCTGCAACCAACAGAAACGACCTCTGGCTGATGGAAGCATTAAGGGGCTGCCTTAGTCTGTTCAGGCCGCTGTAACAAGTAACCATGCCCACTGCCTGGCAGAGTAAGTCTCACACAGAAACACTAGTTGCTGAACGAATAGACATGCAGCTGGTTTTCTGCCTTCAGGTCCCGTGATCCTGAAGGCACAGCACTCAGCTCTGGCCATGGGAGGGCGGTCACCCCTCGGGAGCTGCTCCTTCCTGTGTTGGTGACAAGGTCTCTCTTTCCCTGCCAGCTGTCACAGCTCACAAGCTCTGGGAATGAGGCCACATTTTCACTTTCTATGACTTTCAGATCTCGACACAACTGTCAAAGCCAAATGTCATAACTATAATTTCAAACGTGCACTGACATCATTTCCAAGCTTTGTCCTTCCAACGGGACTTGTCAATCAAACGGGACTCAGCTTCACCTTTTACGCTGTGGCTGTATTTTCACAGCAAGCTTATGGGGCTCTTTATGTTTATGATGCTGTTGAACTGTCCCAGCTGCTCTGCATATTCCTTAAATATCGAGCACGCTGAAGGCAGACACGACTTCCTCCTGGCTTTTGCAGCAAACGTCACCACCCCGTGCCATCATCATTGTTGTCATCCTCATTGTCACCATGCTGCTCATCCATGAAGCTGTATATTTTTAGAGCCTTTTCACACATACGATCACATTTGATCCCTACAATAAATCCTGAAACATGAGCAGAGCAGTGAACACCCTCCCTTCGCTAGGGAGGAAATGGAGACAGCCACAGGACAGCGCTGGCTGCTGGCAGAACCAAGTCTCACCTGCCTGCACTAACTCGGGTACTCCTGTAGAGCCCAATTTTTCTAACTATGAATTCAGATGTGCAAAAAAATTTGCATTTTTCCCCCTACAGTTGACATCAAACTCTCATTCTGCCCAATGATGGAAATTATAATCAAGTCAAGTAGTCATTTCCAGGGTTTTTTTGTTCTTGTTGTTCTTGTTGTTCATCATTTCAGGTTTAAATTCAGCTGTTTCAGGATTCCCGCACCCCCACCCCCAGGGTGGCACGTGTGTTTGGAGGGGCTTGTGTTGGGTCACGATGAGGAGAGAATATCTGCTTTTCCACCATCAGCATCCCTCTGCGCTGGCCTCAGCCGCTGATATCTGAGTTCTCATTGGTCTCCAGCTGATGGACCAATGCCAACCTTCTCCCACCAAGAGCCCTATGCTGTCCAGTGACTCCCTCTCTACCACTTCCTTGCTTTCCTCAAGGGCTTGGGAAACTTCCAGATGCCCCGAGTTCTCCGGAGCCACAGGGCATGGGAGCTTGCACATTCTCTCCTGCCACCATGTTTGTGGGGGAGGGGAATCTGCAGGCTCCTCCTGGTCGCTTCCCTTAGTGTCCCTAAACTTATCAGGCGGTGCTGCTCTCTATCCCATTGCAGGTCTTGACGGAGAGAGGGGAGGGGAGGGTCCCTTTAAGTGATAAACTAGTTCTTCTCTCTGAACCTCCCCTTATCCACTGAGCCTATGGAATCATGTCATTTTAAAGACATTCAACTCCATCACACATGTCTTAGAAGGTTTTTTTTCCTCCTCTATTGAAATGTACTGACTCTTAAATCATCATTCTTTCTTATTTATGCTTATATATTGTTTAGGTTTGTGACGCGTTAGGTCATAAATCATTGGCGTTTGCTTTCTTTCTCCTGACCTGTGATCTCTGCTGGGATGCTGAGACCTGCACGTTGAGATGCTCAGCCCGAGACAGTTTCCTCTCCACTTCCACGGTTGTTGCTCTGGACTCTCCCACCCGAGGCAGCAACTTCAGCTTGTGCCCCAAACGTGGGGGAGGGTGATGTCTCCAGGCAAAAATGACAAGGGAAATGAAAAATCACAGGCATTGATAGCCACACATCACCTGCCCACAGGAACCATGCTGAGTAAAAGGTTAACGGGCATTTACCGGCCGTGAAATAGAATATGATTTCAGAGAAGGCTATCCCTTCAGGTTAATTTTGGGAGGGCTGCATGAGCTTTGAGAAACCCTCAGTATTCCATCTTGTGTTGAACATAACCGTAGGAATAGTGAAGGGAAAAGTCACCCTGTTGCTCTTCCTGCGTCTGTGCTGAGCGCTCTTCCATAGTCATGTGATCTTCTTGTGCTGAGACAGAACTGCTGTCACTCCTGTTTTCCAGGTGAACAGAAGGGACTGGATCAAGTCCCCACAGAGAGGAAGCAGCAGAGTGAAGATTCAGCCCATCTGTCCGACCCACGCTGGTCCCTGACTCAGATTTGAGGCCGCCTTCCTTGAAGTTCCAAGATGCACGGACCCCAGGACCCTTTCCAATTCCCTCCCTGTCACTAGGAGGTAAGCATTTTCACTCACTTTTACAGTAACTGCTTAAAGTATCACACTTTCAACGTGCAATGCCATTCGTGGGCAGTGTGGTTTTAGCACCACTTTTTGTTTGTTTGTTTTGTTTTACTTAATCGTTCTCAAAAAAGTAAAGTGAGGGATGTGCAGGGAGCTGGGTTCTTACCTGCAATGACCACCTCACACCCCTTCATCCCAGGGGCTGGCTCTGGTTGGAAGTGTTAAGAGAGACTTGGAAAATGGGAAAGAAGGAGCTGGCTGTGCAGTTCCCGATCCTGTGGTCAGGACCCCAAGAGGTTCTCTATGTTAGTGAATTTTAGCACCACGTGGGGAGTTTGCAGAAAATGACAGGACTTGGTTCTCAGCCCACAGCTTTCAATTCCATAGCTCAGCGGTAGGTCTAGAAGTTAGGTTTCTCATAAGCTCCCCACTGGCACTTCAGTGCAGGAGGTGGGCAGACCTTGTTTTGTGGAATTCAACATCAAACCTTCCATCCCTGCCAGTAACAGCTCTGAGGCCCATCTCAAGGGGACTCTGGACTTTGAACTAGCTTCAAAGCAGCTTGGTGTTGCAGGATTTCAGCAGACTTGGAGCCAAATTCAAGCCTCATCTTAAGCAAGTCACTGCAGCTTCTCTGAGCCTCAGCTTTATCACTCAGAAAACAGGGACTCACCCATTCATTCCCACAATCAGCCCCTCGCCCTGTGCCACCACCAAGGAGCTCACTGATGGAGGTCGGGGGACAGACAAGCAGGGGAGGGGGAGCTGGGAGAGTCCTGAGGAAACTGGGAAATCAGGAAAGGCTTCCCTAAATACCCAGAGTTGGAGCTGAAGCCTGAAAGCACTCCAGGCGGGGGGAGAGCCAGTGTGATGGGCAGAGGAGCAGCCAATGTGAGCACCTGAGCGGAATGAAATCTTGGGAGAAATTTCGCCTGGTTCATCGTGGCTGGAACAGAGCGGGCAGAGATCAGGCATGAGAGGTGGGCGGGGCCTTATCAGCCTCGAGATGTTTAGGCTTCTTTCCCTTTAATGGGGTGCCCTGAGAAGATCTGGATCAAGGAACGGGAAGACAGGTCGAGAGGCTGCTTCAAGAGAGCAGCAAGGACATACGGTGGCCTGTCCCACACAGGCAGCCCTGTGGGTGGAGAGAAGCAGGCTGGAGAGAGGTGAAGTCAAGGAGACTGATGTAAGTGGGGCAGCAATGTAGGAACAGTCTGGTACCCTCCATGCTTAACTTCCAAAGCAGTACCTGACACATGGTAGACACTCAAAGATCATTACTGGGTGAATGAAAAATTGAGTGAAATATCTTAGTTCCCACCCCTGTCTGGTTATGAAGAACAGATCAGATCTTCATATGAAAGCACTAGAAACATACACATTGAGAAAGTGGTTCAGCTACTGAAATTGAGTCCCAAAACAGCAATGGCTGTAACATAGTAGAAGTTTATCTTTCTCTTTCATGCAACAGTCTGAGTAAACATGTGGATCCAGAAGGGCAGCTTCACAATCATTTGAAACTCGGAGTCCTTCTTTCTTGTTCTTCCATCTTCCATGGATGGTTTCTGTCTCATGGTCCAACATGGCTGCTCTAGCTCCTGCTACCGCATCTGCCTTCCAACCATTTCCATTCTATCTGTGTGCCAGCTAGTGATAAATGGAGAAGGGCGTGCATTTCCTTTAAGGACATGACCCACAGTTGTACCCAAAGTTGTAAAGTAATCTACTTTAGCCAAAACTCAGTTCTATGACCACACTCAGTGGCAAGAGAGGCTGGGATTTGCAGTCTTACTCCAGCAGTCATAGTCCCAGCTAAAGTATGAGGGTTCTATTTCTAAAGGGAGAGAGGAAAATAAACTTTGGAAGACAAATAGTTTGTCACAGTACTCATCATTTGAAGCCCATTTAGAAAATTCTAACACTTGCTAAATCTGGATGGTGTACATATGGAGTTGATTAGATTATTATTCTCTGTACTTTTCTATATGTTTGAAACACTTGATAATGATAAAAAGTGCTACATGGAACTGAGCATCTCCACTGTTTATCTCCATTTTCTCTGTCTTGGCCAGTTATTGTGATTTGCTATTTGAGGCTGCAAATAACAGAATATCTGATTAAATAAGAGGAGTTTGGTTTTGTTACTTAAGAAGCCTGCTTCCAGTGTTCCATCAGCAGCTCATTCGTGTCAGGACCCTGTTCAACTCAGTGATTCTCTAAACCTTTCCTCATGGTGACAAAACAGTTGCCACAGTCCAGATGTCATCTATTCACACAACTGCATCAGGGCAGTTCTCTCAACCTTGGCACTGTTGACATTTGGGGAAGATTAGTCTTTGTTGTGACAGCTGTAGGACGTGTCCCCTACCCACTGGATGCCAGTAGCACCACCCCCTTAGTTGTGACAGAGATGTCTCTAGGCATTGCCAGATGCCCCTTTGGGAACAAAATCACCCCTAGGGGAGAATAACTGGTCCAAACTAGGAAAGAAGGGGAAGAAAATGTTCTCTTGATGCAGCTTATTCTGTCTTCAGTGAGAAAAACATCTCCCAGAAGCCCCAGAAACCGATCCTCCTTGATTTCCATTGGCTGGGGCGGGGGAGGGGGGGAGGCACAGGTCCACGCTTTACTGCAAGAGACCCTGGAAGGGTCTCTCCGTTTTCTGCTTTTCTGGGAGGAAGCAACTCTGCCAGGGGAGGCGGAGGGTGGAGATGGCTGTCGTGTATACCCCACAGCGTCCGCAAGATGGGCCTTTGCAGGAGGGTCTTTGTGTCTTTCCAGAGGTCTTTAAAAACGCGTGGTTAGGACTGTCCATGGGACGGGCTGGCTTGAAGGATGCTGCTAGCCTCTGACGTTAGCGGGGAGCTCACCAGGTGAGAGGCAGCGCGTTAAGTGCTTTGCACTATGGACGTGGTGAATTGTCGCCTCACCTCTGTGGGGAGAGACTGTTTTTATCCCTCTGACAGAGATGAAGAAATGGGGCTGAAAAAGATTAAGCCACCTGCCACGGGTCCTGCAGCTCCTGAACGGGGGAGCTGGGTACTGTGTCCGTCTGACTCCAAAGCCCACGTGTGTCGCAGAGTCCTGTCAGGGGACAGAAACCACACCCCCTCTTTTCACAGGGAGAACTAACATAAAGGTCTGTTAACTCAGTGTTAAAGAACCGAAGAGGCAACAAGAGAACATGAAGGTATCGCGGAGGAAACAATTTCTGGGAGCAGCTACCACGCCAGGGCAGAGGGGAGAAGGGAAGGAGCTGGAATTGTTCATACTTAGGAGCTGGCAGGAGGCCACGAAGGGGCTCGGCCCCCGGCCTCTGAAGTGGGCACTGGCCGGCAGGTGCTGGTGTCCCTGAGAGACACCATGATCCTGGTTCTGGGACCCTCGGGAAAACTACAACCCGGAACAGACTGCCCTGGGACCAGGAAACAGACAGGAGAGAGCGTGTGCTTCCTCCATCCTTCAACCCCACCAGCCAGCGGAGAAGGCAAGTGGTTTTCAGAGTCCCAGCCCAGCACCACAGGACAGAGCACAGGGAGCAGGTTAGGCGCTCAGGGACAATCCTTTATAATCGGCACACCTGCCAGCTTTCTTCCCTCCTGCCTGATGCTGGAAACCAGGAGGGCTTCCCAGACGGCTGGTTATTTCTAGAGTTGGCCCAGGAGGTCAGCTAGATGCTGTCAGCATCCTTCAGTACTCAGAGGGTCGGCTTGAGATGAGATGCTGTGGGGCCACAAATGAATCCAGCTGCTCCCCAAGACTGGCCGCTGGGTTTCCAGACTATCCAGTGCCTCGCCTGACGTCAGATTGGTCTCAGCTGCCATCATCCTGTTGCACCTCCTACTCTTCCTGTCCTGCAGACACTAGCAAGCAAAAGAAGCCACTTCCCTAATTTCTTTGCACCTGGGATATTCAGGGTGCAATTCTGCTCCTCCAGCCGAGATTTGAAGGGTGGTGAGGCCAAGGCCCACTTCCTGCTGCCGTGCGCTTTCTGGAAACATCCAGTTTTTCCTTAACTGCATTTCAGCGACCCAGTCGCCAACTCTGTGCAGGGTTTAGTGGGTCTTTGCAGAGATGAAGGCTTCTTGTTTCCAGGGTCACGGCTTCTGCTGCGCGCTCCTGAAGCTAGCATTTCTGGGTCTGCATTTTCCTGAGGGAGGCAGACGCCCAGCTTCCACGGTAGGCCACTTCTGCTGTGTTTTTCCTGGAAAGCCAGCCCAGAGACTGCTCCTTGTGAAATTCCAGTGGTTTCTGTAAGCACCTAATACCTTCCAGGAATTTCTTTTTTTCCCAAGTCGGTAGAGTGGCTCTTTGTTTCTGCAGTTGAACCCCTGATGATTTCGATCATGCCTATAACCTTCACATCAGTTCCATTTTACAGAAGTGAAAACTGAGGCCCACAGTAGTTCAGCATCTGACCTGAGGTCACACTAATTAGTATCAGAAGCACAGTATTAAGCCAGGTCTTCTGCCCCCTAGTGCTGTGCCTTCCCACATAATCTCAGGAGGGTGCGATTTTTAAACTGCAGTGAGAGTGTGGTCTGGAGCCATATTTGACTTGCAAATCACAAAACGTGTTCCACTTTCGTACTGAATTAATCTGAGCCTGATTCTTGTTTGTTTCAATTGCATGATTAAAAATGAGTAACGATTCTCCCCTGGAAAATAATGATTTCTCCCATCAGGTCAAGTGGCTGTGATTGGCAGGCCCTGCACACACACAGTAGCTGCAGCAGATGGCAGCTGCAGATGGGTGCCCTGTGCTCTTGACCTTGTTCCCAGCCCCCGGCGTGAGTGTAGGACCAGACGGAACAGAGGGATTCACCATTTACTGGGCACCCACTAAGTACCAGGTGATACACCTGATCCTTGCACACCCCTGTGCAGTGGGGACAGCCACACCCTTGTGCAGATCAGAAAACACCGTTCTTTAAGGTCACAGTAATAAGTAGTGGAGTGGGAGCTGTAGTTTTGACCTGCTTGGCATCCTGTTCTCCCCCTGCTGGTAACAGGATAACAGCACCTTTCTTTTCCTTCGAAGGGTCCTGTCCCTCCCTACCCTCAGGCCATGAGAGGTTTGGATGGCACTGACTCTTCCTCGTTGCCCGCTTCAGGGGGAAGGCCTGACTCAGGTCTGGAAAAGTACCACATTCCACCCTTGAGTTATAAGGATTCAGTCAGCAGCTAGCGCCCAGCCCGAATGAGCCAAAGTAGACTTGGTTCTTTGACTTCTCTAGAATTATTGGGAAAGAGAAAGCGATTCTGTTGGAATTAAAGATGCAAGTATGGATCTGCTGGGGTGACCACAGGCTGACAACTTGTCAAAGGGTGAAACCTGGAAGGGGCAGTGGA
Source organism: Camelus bactrianus (assembly GCF_048773025.1). Classification (NCBI taxonomy): domain Eukaryota; kingdom Metazoa; phylum Chordata; class Mammalia; order Artiodactyla; family Camelidae; genus Camelus; species Camelus bactrianus. The sequence goes on from NC_133557.1 coordinate 24,209,250, forward strand.
AAGGTGGGGACAAAAGAGAGAGAGAGGAGACAGATTCTGGGTGCCATCATTTACAACACTGGATCCAGCCCTACCTGAAACCATCTCCTCCCACCATAGGTTTCTTCATTATGCAAGACAGTGAATTCCTCACTTTGCTTAAGCCCAGTTCGAGTTGGCCTCTTAGTTACTTGCATTTCACTGTGTCCTGACTGCTACACAGATCTTTTTTCCAGTGGTGTTCCGTGTTCTTTCCACCAAACCGACTTGCCCTGCCCCCACCACCATCCCAGGCAGGTTAAGCTTGGATTGGTCGAAACTACAAACTATGAAATTTCTCCAGGATTGCGAACCTGGCTTCTCATGTGACAAACACTCCAGAATCAACCTGTTACACCATTTCTCCAATTAACTGAAGATTGGCTTCAGAGGCCACCTACCAAATTGCCCTGAAATCAGTGCCCCCCTCTTAGGGCTCTCTCTCTGCTTCCCTGCATTGTCTGTGAGCCCATGGACATGGTGAGAAGGCATCCTGAAGGAGGACAGCTGAACTGAGTTTAGAAGAATGAGTTTGCATAGTTATATTAAAGAGCAGGAGGCGTGCCCTTCAGGGAACCAGCAACCCGGGTGAAGGCAGATGACTGCAGGGAGAATGCTTGGAGCTTTTTGGGCCATTTGATCTCTGTTGCAACTGCTCAACTTGGCTGTTATACTGTGAAAGGTGCCATAGACTGTTTAAACCAATGGACGAAGCTGTGTGCCAATAAAACTTGATTTACAAAAAACAGGCAGCCCGGATTATAAACACAGGGCCATAGTTTTCCAACCCTGCTATGGAATATTCCATTGAGTGTATATGCCACAACTTATTCATCTATTCTGTTGATGAGCTTTGGAGTAGGTTTTAGTTTGAAACCATTTATGAACAGCACTGCTATGAACATTCTTGTACCTGTGTTTGGTGAACATATGCTCGCATTTCTGTTGGGTACATTCCAAGGAGTGGAATTGCTGGGTCAAAAGTTACATGTACGTTCAGCTTTAAAAGCTGCTGTCCAGTGGCTTTGCAAAGTGGTTGTACCAATTTATTCACCTCCTACCTACAACCAGCCGTGTCTGGGCATCCCAGTTGCTTCACTTCTTTGCCAGTGCTTGGCATTTGCACATCAACATGTCAGGTGGGCGTATCCTGGTATCGCTTTACGGTCTCAATTTGCATTTTCCCGATAAGTAATAAAGCTCAGCTCCTCTTCATATGTTTATAGCCATGTTGGATATCTCCTTTGTGAAGCAGCTCTTCCAATAACATTTTCTACTTTTTATTTGCATAAATTACCTTCTGCCTCAACAGTAAATCTGGCAGTCTCCTTTGGTTTTTCTTTCTTCGCTAAACCCAGGAATCTTCAGGGGCTCATATTATACATACGTTACTAAGTTAACTTTAATTCCAGAATCTACTGTAAGATGTTTGCCCTCTAAGGGTCTGCTTCAGGTTCTTTGCGCTTAAGAAATTTTGATCTTGTACCATGCACGTGTAAGTTCTTCCCAGTTCCTCTTCCTTCAATACACAATAGCTGCCACAAAGTTATTTTCTCCCACCGACCACGTTTAAACAAAATGAAACAACACAAACAGAATGATCTCAAACTCAGCCTGCATGGGCCCTTTAATTTGGATCCCTCTCCCTGTTTCCCAAACCCAACCCTGTCTCCCCCTTGTAGTTCTCTCCTTTCTCGCTGGAACTCCCACCAGCCCCTCCTCGCCTTGTCTCTACTACTGATTATTGCAATCAATTAAGAAAAAGCCCAGTAGCTAATCAGACAAGCTTCCTCCTGAAGGGTGCAGGAAGAGCGCAAAGGCAAAGCTGATAGAATTTTCGTTAGAACTGAAGACGAAAGAGGCTGTGAATACTCTCATGACTTCATCTCTTTGTCTTTGCCACTCGTAGGTTCTGAGTCAATGCCAACAAATACCTTCTTGAACTTTTTTTGAAAAGGAAAACAAATTACTTTTCGAGGAGAGGGGTCTCTCTTTTTTGATTCTTGTGAGTAAGAACTTGAGCCCAGGACTACCATGGGACTTATATTAGAGGCCTTCACTTCCTGAGGACTGACCACGGGGCAGGCACAATGTGTACGGGGTGTCCCTAAGAGCATCCCTGGGTCTGATGATTTGCTAAGGGGACTCAGCCTATGGTTGTCCTCATGGCTATGACTTACTATGGCAAGAGGATACAGAGCAAAATTCACAGAAGGAAAGGCACACGCGGCCAAGTCCGGAGGAAACCCGGCCCAAGCGTGCAGAGCCCTCTCCCAGCAGAGTCACAGCATAATTTCTCCAGCAATGAGTTGTTTGACAACACACGGAGAATGTGACCTGCCAGGGAGGCTCATCAGAGACTCAGCACCCCAGGTCTGCATTGTGGCTGGTCACGCAGGCACTCGCTACCCGGCACGTACCAAGTTTCCCCAAAGGGAGCACGTGTTCAGCAGAAACCAAACTGTGTGTGCAGTTTAGCCAGTCTTATCAGGGAATGATAGGAACCTCCCTGAAATCTACCTTCCCAGATGCTGGCCAAGGGCCAACCTTGTAAGCAGACCTTTCAAGGCTTTGACAGCAGCCACCCCTGTGGTGCTAACTGGTTTCTGCAGAGTGAGGCATTTAAAATTAACAAATCTTCCCAGCAACCCTACAAAGCTGTACAACTGTTATCCCCCTCTGGAGGAGAAGCTGAGGCTCAGGGTGGAGAACTTCTCTACTAAGAGCTAATAAGTGGTAACATTTGGATGTGGACTAAGTGAAATTACAGACCACGTTGTTCTCACCATGCCTCACTGACCCTCAATTATTTAATTTCAATATTTAAGTTCTTCATAGCCAACATTGACTGAGTTTTTTCTATAGGCCAGTCACTGTGCTAAGTGTTTTTCCTACATTTAAGCCTCCTGAGAGCTTGTGTTATTATTGTTCCCATTTGACACATGAGGAAACTGAGGCACAGAGATACTGAAAACTGAACATCAGGTCATAATAATTGTGGCTATGTGTTGGGTGCTTATGAGGTCCAGACACCGATGCAGCTCTAGAATTGGGGGTGGGAGGGAGTCAGGGATGGCAGTCTGGCTGGAAGGGGGCTTGAGGTTTATATATCCCTTTACCTAAGCCTGAGGAAATCCTATTGTCCATGTCAGAGAGGGGAGGGTTGCACTTCCAGGGAGTAGGTGCCAGTTTTGTTCTCAATCCTGGGATGAGGCTCAGGAGTTGGAAGTAACAGGCTGAAGCCACACAGCTCCTGTGGGGCCCCAATTCCAGTGCCCCGAGGCATGTTCCTCCTGCAGGGATCTGCTGGCTTTGTTGAGCTGCTCCTCCTGGCTGAAAATACAGCAAAGATGAACTGGGAATGAATCTCAGTGGAGCAAAGCTAGTCTGAGGAGAGAATCCAAAGTTCCAGAAGCAAGGCTGATGGAGGGCTCCAGCAGGTCAGAGGAATCTGGGGCAGGTGCTTCCAGCAGAAGTGCGAGGCGACTCATTCACGCAGTCAGGGAGGAGGGGAGCAAGCAGAAACTTCCAGCATCCAGGCTTCGATGAGCTTCCAGTGCATAGTGCCGTGTCCTGGAAGTGGAAACAGGCCCCCTGTGACTTCTTCCTCATCCTCTCCCACATCTACTCTTGCCCCGCCCTGGCCCCCACCCATCAGAGGAAGAGACTTCCTTGTGTCAGGGAAGGGCTCCTTGGAATCCTCGCTCCCAGAGGGGAAGCTATAGGCCTAGTTGAGGCAGAGGAGCTGAGAACTCATCCAAGCCCAGAATGCCATCCCGTGCCTCTCACGTAGATGGGAGAGAGGCTGATGATGAGGGAGACACAGGGGTTCCCTCTGGCTCTACTGAGTCACTGCCATTGTCCTGCCCTTCTTCTGCCTGCTGTGCCCCAAGCACCCTTGTCCTAAAATGACACAGTTGGTGAAACAGCCCCCCACTTCCCATCCCCAGAGAAAAATGACAACCAGTGTTGATGTTGCAGATTCTAGAAGATAGTGGCTAATGTTATCGAACTAATAACGCAGTGTAGTGTGGTGTTGAGTTTATCTTTGTGGCAGAATTCACTTTAATGTAGAGCATCATGAGGCCTGAAGGGGACACTTTCATGACACTTTCCTGCAGTTTGCAGAGAAATGAAATAAGGCAGCAGGGATTGCTCAGCGCAGACAGGACTTCCATTTTCTACCTTTGACGGCCCATCCCCCCAAGCCAAGCACCCAGCACGTGGGGTTGACAACGCTTCTTCCACTAGGGAACTGAGGACAGCAGGGTGCCTCCTTGATTTTTCAGTTGAGATCAACAACTTTGGGCAGATCACTTCGGCTCTCCAGGCCTGTTTCCTAATCTGCAAAATGGAAATAACCATCCTTCCTAAGGCTGTGGTTAAATGAGATAACGAACAGCGAATGTGGGGCATCATAGTACCTGGCGCTGCTTGTGAAGCTGTTCACAAACCTCAGGAGGGGCTTCTGCGGCTAATGCCATAGTGACGACAGAGCAATACTGAGCGCACGTTGCAAGCGCAGCCCAGTGACGGAGGCAGGAGGAAAAGCTTCCGTATCAGCTCAGGGGAGTCCCGTCTCTGAGAGCAGGCAGTGGGTGCTTGCTACCAACCCTCCCGTCCCTTCACCTTCCTCAAGCTCCCGGAATTTCCTTCGGGTAAATACCCCGCCCCCATGCAGCCAGCACGTGGGGAAAGCTGGCTCCACCCCCTTGCTCCAGCAGTGGCCCCTGATTGGCTTACAGGGATCGGCCGTCCATTTCCTGGCCAATTGTTGGTTTGCAAGCAAGCATGTGACATAGGGGATCCAATCAGAGTGCAGCTTGTTTGGACGCGCGCTCACCCGCCCTGGATGTGATTGTGGAAAGGTGTACGCGGTGCGATCCCGGCGGCCTTGCTGGGGATGTTTCTGAGATGGAAGAGCTGAGAAATAGAAAACACCTGGGTCACAGGTGGCGCTGTTAAACCTTGGGAATCATCCAGTCCGGAAGCTTGATCTTACCTGCACTTTATATTTGAGCGAAACGTGTCTCCTCGATTGCGCCAGCCAGTGCAAGTTGGCTTTTCTCGGTTACTTGCAGCTAGAAACTTCCTGTAGTGATGGGGTTTTGTAGGTACAGTTGTCCTGCTGTCACATTTGCCTTGGAGAAATCAGTGACCTTTTTATTATGCTCTGTGTCCGCAGCTTCTTGCCAGTGAATAGGACACCTCAGGCGCTTCATCATCGTTTGTTGAATTCATAGGACATGACTTACCTCATGCAACTTGCAGTCTCATTGAAAAATGAGACACATGGGTCTGAATCTAAAAAAGATGTGGGACACGCTGGGACCTTACGATGCTGTTGTGAGTGACAAGGGCTAACAGCAGATGACAAAGTCACCCATGCAGACCAACTGGTCTTGGGGAAAGACTCGTGGAGAGGAGGGGAGGTTTTCTCCTTAAAAGGTAAGTTGGAATTGTTATTGAAAGTAGGAGACAGGCCCCATACAAAGTTTCCATTAGAACACTTTTGGTTCAAATGGGGCAGAAAAATTGGTCTCAAAATGGCTTAAGCAAAAAAAGAGAAAGAGGGAGAAAAAATGTGTTGGTGTGTGAAGGAAAACTCCATGGGTAGCTCCATCTCCAGGGACAGAAATGTGAGCAGAGTCTTAGTTCTTCCCTGTCACTCCCGTCTGCCTTCCCCCGTGTTGGCTTCAGTCTTTCGCCCTGCCTGGGAGCAGGATGGTGCCAGCAACTGCCGCCGGTATATCCTCATGGGCTCCCAGTAAGTGGGACAGAACTGGCGTTGGCCCAAGGACCTGTCCCAGCACCAGTCACTGTGGCCAGGGTGGGTGGGTGAGGGTTATGCTTTGATTAATTGAGGCTTTGGTCACATGCTTCGCCTCTTTGGTAGAGTCCCATTGGCCGGTCCCTAAGACCTTAGGGCACCACTAGGCCAGGCGAAGGTTGAGGAGTCCTGGGGACAAAAGCAAAACGGCAGTGAACAGGAAGAGTGGGACAAATAAATGCCCTCATTCTCACAGCACACACTGTAGAAGGGCTGCCATTCCTCAGACCCTGTGCTGGGAGTAACGGGACAAATGAGGGACAGGGCCTGGTTTTGAGGAGCTCACAGCCCGGAGGACAGGTGAGAGTTTATTCCTTTCTGGCTTAGAATAAGGACGAGCGAGTCACAGAGCGGGGCAGACCCTCCGGTGCCTCAAGCCCCTTACCCCTCTCTTCCTGTTGGAGGATGGAAGTCCTTACATCCCTTATCATGGTGTCGCAATCTCCGGCAAGCTTCTTGTCCTCTCTGCCTCGGTTTCTGCATCTTTAACATCAGGGTCATAGCAGCATGCGTGTCCCAGGGCCAGAGGGAGGGAGAGGAGACATCTCACCGGGCAGCACTGAGCGAGGGCTCCGTGAGTGTGGACGCTGCTGTGTTTTGCTGGGGTGAGGTTGGCGGTATTGGGACGAGTCTGCCTGTGATGCGTTTCTCTACATGGTTGGCGGAGGATGGGTGGAGAAGGGGTTGGAGTCAGACTGCCTGGTTTTGCATTTGTCTTAGTTTGCGTGGGTTGCAGTAAGAGAATGCCACAGCCTGGGCAGCTTGAACAACAGACATTTATTTTCTCACAGTTCTGGAAGCTGGCAGTCAGAGATCAGGGTGCCAGTGTGATTGGGTTCTGGTGAGAGCTCTCTTCCTGACCTACAGGTGGCCACCATCTTGCTGTGTCCTCACGCGGCAGGGATCAAAAGGGGGAGGGACAGAGAGAGACAGAGATCTCTTCCTATTTTATAAGGTCACAGTTCTCTCAGCTTGGGAACCCGCCCTTATTATTTCATTTAACCTCAATTACCTCCTCAAGATCTTATCTACAAATGTAGTCACTTTAGGGGCTTAGGGATTTAACATATGAACTTTTGGGAGACAAAATTCAGTCTGTAGTAAACAACCTAACCTCCCTGGACCTCAGTTTGCACATCTGTGCAATGAGGGTATTTATAGAGCACATCTCACCGGCCTATTCTGTGTGTATAGAAGGTACTCAGGATCTTGTCACTGCTGCACTCTCCTTATTCACTGGCAACCGAGGACTTTGATTTCTCTCAGTAGCTCCCCACAGCATCTGGCTCCACCCCCAGCACACAGTATGTATTCAGGGAATCTTGGTTTAATGAGTCCATAACGTACTGCACAGTGCAGTGTTCACTAGGGAGATGGCGAAGTATCAGGCCACTTTGTGTGACACAAGTTAGCTAAGATTTAAATTCAGCTATTGTTACAAAGAAACCAAAATAACAGTAGCTGAATCAAGGTGGTTTATTTCTCCATCACGTAACAGTCTGGATGAGGCAATCCAGACCTGGGACAGTGGCTTTATGGCCTCGGGGACCCAGGCACCTTCCCCATTGTGGCTCCGTGGTGCCTCGGGTGTTCCTCTCATTTGAATAACCCACAATGGCTTCCTTTCACCTGCATGGTCCCTGTTCCAGGTAACAAGGGGGAGAAGGAGATGAAGGGAGAGAGCGCCACTTCCCTCCAAAGATATCCCTTGGCCAGAGCTTGGTCGTGCACCATGCCTGGCAAGGGAGACTGGCTAGTGTGGTTTCCAGTCAGGTGTCCGTGTGTTCCATCAGGAAGCAGGGACGCTGGTGCTAGCAGAGACAAGTGGGGAATGGGTACTGGGGCACAATTGGCAGTCTCTGCCCAAGACTTCTGCTTCTCTAGGGATACAAGGGCAAGAACTCTGCCTCGGGGATGAAAAACAGCCCAGGTGGGAGGTAAACCGGGATTTGTCCAAAGTGTGATGTCCTGTAGGAAGATGAAGGTGATGGACAAGGTCTTCTTCACAAGCCAGTACAGGCTCTTTGGTCCCCCGGGAGCCAGGACCCCTCCCTTCACACCCCCCAGCTCCGGGCCCCTGCGAAGGCCCTGCCCGGGTAAAAGGAGCCAGTTTCATTCTGTGTCAGATCCCCTGGTTCCATCAAGGAGATGAAGGGGCTGTAGGCCTTGCCTGGAGGGCCCTGGAGGGACCCAAGGTGAATTGTACCCCTGTCTCCCTCTGAGTGGGAGATGTGGCTTCAAGGTCAGGGAGAAATTTAGAAGCTGAAAGAAACTAGTTTTTTTTTTTTTTAAAGGCAGAGCTTACTTCCTACTCCTGGGCAGCCCTAGTGTTGCATGAGGCCTGACACATAGTAGGCGTGCTGTTAAACAAATAATTTCTTATGTTTTTTCCTTTACTTCTTTAAACTTCAAAGACTTGATCTCAGGGGGTGAATATTGCCTTACAATTTCTTTTGTTCACTCAGCAACGTGAAGCCCAGTGCCTGGCACATAGTAGGTGCTCAGCTGTATGGCTTTTCAGTGCCCCTATAAATACATCATGTATCATCAGGCCTTCGGAAAAGGAGGGTCACTGTCCTTACAAAGTCCTTGTTACAGAGTCAGGGCTGATCGATTCTTAAACCTGCAGAAAGGGAGAGCAGTGATGATGGCTTTCATGATAGTGGTCACCATCTGAGCACCTACTGTGTGCTAGGCTCTAAGCCAGGTGCTAGGCAATCCTTTCAAATCCTCCCCTACCCTTTCCATGTGAAGATTCTCATCTCTGTTTTCTAGGTGAGGCAACTGAGATGTGGAGACGCCAAGAAATGAGCTCATCCCTTTAGAGCTGGGATTGGCAAACTATGGCCCATGGGTCAGATCCAGCCCATCACCTGTTTCTGTAAATAAAATGTTATTGGCCCAGGGCCACAGCCACTCATTTACATAACGCCCACAGCTGCTTTCGCACTACAGCGGCAAGTCCTTGTGACAGAGACCATATGTCCCACAAAGCCTAAAATATTTACTATCTGGCCCTTTCCTGAAAAAGTTTGCCTCGTTTAGAGGAAACATGTGAATACTTTCTGTTTGCCAGGTGGGAAAGCAGATCAGGAAAAGCTTTGTAAGCTGTGGTGAGGAATTGAGCCTTGTTGGGCTGGCAAAGGAGCGCCCCTGCAGGGGTTTGAGCTTCGATTTGAGTTTGGTTTCAGGACAAGCAGAGTGGAGAACTGCTGGCAGCGAGCAAGGGAAACCTGTGAGGATCTAGGGAAATAAGGCTGTGAGAGAAGGCTGGGCTCCCCGGCCGGCAGGTGAGGGATTTGGGAGGGCGAAGCCACAGGACTGGCGACTGACTATCTGGAGGTGAGGAGGGGAGAGAAAAAGCAGGGGAGGACCTCAGGTTGCGGAGGGGTTAGACGTGGCCTGGAAGCACATCCCAGAGCAGGACGAGGGGCAGCTGGTGGGGGGAGCAGGGACAGGAGTTTGGCAGGTGTTGAGTTGAGGTGTCTGTCGGTTGTCTCCGATGTCCAGCTGGAGGGTGGCCCCGTGGGGCTGGAGCTCAGGAGGGAGGGCCAGGTGTGCACTGGAAGGAGAGGTTTCAGGGTCTCCAGCAGAGACATGTCCGTGGCGTAAAGAAGGGACTGGACAGTGGGGTGAGGTTCAGGATCCCTGCAGCTCTAGCTCCGCACCTTTCGTCACATCCTCCTGACACTGTCCCTTGAGCATCATCAGGTGGAGCTGCAGCCAGGAAGGGCATCTGGAGCCAAACAAGACCCAGCCCATCCCCCCGAAAGCCAGGCCCTGCTCCTGGCCTCAGAAGCAGGGAGAGAACTGTCCATCTCCCTGGAGCCAGAGGTTCCCAGAGGGCTAGCGGCTGTCGCTCCTCCTCAGAACTTGACACCTGCCGCACTGGCATGGCCTTTTCGGTGCCTCGCACCCCCGGCTGTGTTTCTGCCCTGAAGCGAAGCTCTGGGAGCTGGGCTGCTCTGGACTTTTCTCCCCCTGTGGGCTCAGGTGAGCGCTTGCCTGTTGGAGAGAGCAGGAAGATGCCCCAGCTAGCCCCCCCCCCCCTCCGGTACCATTCTGAGTGTGCACAGCACCCAGGATGCCTGTGTGATGCGGGCCTGGCAACGGGTGGCAAGTGGGAGGCTTCCTGCGTGCTGGAAAATGCTTTTGCACCTTAAAGAAGGCTGAGGAAGTCTTTTTCCTCCAAAGATATGACTACTACCTCAGCTTTATTTTTTGCCTTGAGAGATTTCAGGGCTGCCTGATTCTGGTGGTGAGAAGCAGGGCCCTCCATGTGGACGGGGTACCTCCAGCAGAGAGCAGCTCAGGAGCTAGGAAGATGGCTGGGTTTCCCATCAAAGCCCTGACTGACTTCTGGTCTAATCTGCCCTGGAGTTTTGTTCTCCTTCTCCCCTATCTAGTGGAGGATGTTGTCCTCTGTCCCCCTGGCTGTCTCCTCACGTGTCTTGGCTAGCCCGCAGCTGACTAATGCTTGCTCTATGAGTCAGAACCATTTTGGTGGTGACAAATTCACGTCTAATTGGCTTAAGCACAAAAGGGAATTTATTGGCTTGGGGCACTGAAATTTTCAAGGGTGGCATTTACTTCAGGTAAAGCTGGATCCAGGTGCTCAAATGATATTATCAGAATTTCTCTGTCTCTGGGCTCTGCTGCCCTCTATGCTGCCTTTATTCTCAGTCAGGCTGTGCCCACATGGTGGGAAGGTGGCTGTCAGCTCTAGACTTATCTACCTGGTTTGGCATTCCCAACAGAAAGACAGTGCGTCTTTGCTGATTAAGATGCAGGGAAAGTCCTGGATTCAATGTCAGTGGCCCCAGCTGGAGTCATATGACCATCGCTAGCCGATCACTGTGGCCAGGAAAATACTGTGTTCTCATTGGCCAGGCCTGGGTCACATGGCCTGCTCTAGACCTGGGGATCGGGTCTCCATCAGAGCTACTGGGGCTGTATGTGGGGGAGGGGTGGTTCTCCAGAAGTGACATCAGGTTCTATTCCTAGAAGGGGGTGTGCAGGAGACAGGCAGGAATGACAGATGAATGTTTTGCTACCTCTGAGAACAGTGGTGTGGAAATGTTATCTGTGAACTGGGCTGGCCCTCATGACACAAGAGAAGGGAATATTAAATGGTGTGATGTTATATACAAAGCAGCCATCTACACAGAGGTAGATCAGGCGTTGGAGCCCAGTGGGGGTTGTGTGTGTAAAGGCGCTGGGGGCGGCAGAGGGGGGACCCAAGACCTGGGGATGTGAGGAACAGAGGCTCTAGGATGGGGTAGGGGAGACAGATCTAACTTCCTCCCTTCTCCCTGCTTCCCTTTTTTCCTTGCTCCCTCCCTCCCCAAATGTTTGAGTGCCTACTCTGTGCCAGACATGCACTTGGGCACTGGGAACACAGAGATGAACAAAATGGAAATGTTCCCTGCCTTTTCATGTGTATCTTCTCCTGGGGGGAGAGATAAACAGATAAATAAATGAGATCGTTTTTTGAGAGATAAGCTAGCAAGTGGCTGAAGCCGCTTTCTCCAGAGTAGTCAGGGAGGGCTTCTTGGAGGCAGTGATATTTGGGCAGAGGCCGAATGATGAGAAAGAGCCGGCCCTGGGAAAAGTAGAGGTGAGAAAGGGAGGGACAAGGAGCACTGTGGTCTTCAGGTAGCAAGGAGCCCCCAGGTACTGCAGAACAGGCAGCTGCCCACATCGGGGGAGCCTAGGGATGGAGGCCACAGTAGGACTGGGCCAGAGCAGAAGGGGCAGGTGTGGGAAGCTGAAGGAATTTGAATCTCAGGGCCGCTGGCTGGGAATAGAGCACTGCTGCCTGCTGGTCTAGATGGTGGGGAGTGACGGCGACATAGACACGTGTGGCTGGGGCCCAGCCTTACGGGAAGAGAAGGAGAAGGATCAGCATCCTTCAGTGCCAGCTCTGGACCAGCTGCCAAGTACCTGTGTCCCTTCAGGATGACCCTGTGAAAGGCACAATGCCCATTCTAACAGATGAGGAAACTGAGGCTCGGAGAGCGTGAGTGGCCGCAGGCCGCCTGCCAGCCTGTAGTGGAGCTATATTTGAACTCAGGTCTTTTCAGCTCCCCAACTCTTCCTCCTACACGGATCTGCCTCTCACCACACGGCATGCATGAGAATGAGGCCACGGTCCAAAAGTGATTCATCGCTTTTCTTTCCTTTCCACCGCCCCACGTTTCCTTTCTTAATTTCCACATTTCTGAGCTGAAACAGGCTGGTATTTCAATTTGCCAGTTGCAGAGTGGCAGATGGAGGTGGGGGTGGGGCAGCACTGGCCCCTCAGAGCACGAAGGATGGAGGCTGAACTCCACCTGGCTGCTGAGGCTGGCAGGACCCCTCCCCGCAAGGCCAGATGCTCCCACAGCCTAAAAGATGGTGCGGGTGGCAGGCACCAATGTCCCCCCTTCCCCAGCTCCTGAAATGGCTTTGGAGTAGGAAAGAAAATATGCCTCTCCTAGTCCATAAATGTCACTTTACTTCATGCCTTCCTTTTTTATCAGTGCAATTGGAAAGTAGCTGCTATCTCCAAAGGAACGGTGTTGGTTTCGTCTTCTAAATGCCACCACAGTTGGGACAGCGCAGGGCTTAATAGCGGCTTATTTTTACAGCTTGTGCTTTCCTGCGTCTTTGGATTCTGATAGCATTTAAGCCAGACACCTGAGAGGGCAAGTGGAAGATTGCCATATAAATGACCCCTGTGTCCTGCATTATGGCAACTTTTAGGGCCCCTTTACAAGAATCCTGAATGCTGGGATTCTGGGGTCCCTCACGCAGGCTCAGTCTTGAGAAATCTGCTGCAGAAGGGAGAACTCCTGTTTGACCTAGGCATTTGGTGGGAGATGTCTGTTGATTTTTTTCTGCTCAGTCACTTCTGAAAATAGGCCCTTGATTCCCTGGGGGCCTGCACCATCTCTACCCTTGGTTCCTGCATTTTGGGTGGGGATGAACTCCACCTCTGTTCCCTCCCACACATTTTAGGAATGGCCAAGTTACCCAGCCTGGCCAGTGGATATATTGTCTCTCTGATCCACTTTGATGATTCAGACATGAACAGGAAACCCAAGCCAGGCCAGCAAGATTTGGATTGCTGACTTAGAGTAACAAGGAAATAGAGGTCCTACTAAGAATTGGCTGAATGGGTAACAGGCAAACCAGGAGCTGAAAACCAAGAGTTGAGAGAGTCTTTATGATAATGAGAACAATATAGGGGAGAGCAGAGCTAAAACTTGGGGGAAAGGGAAGGAAAGATCGAGTTCTGATGGCATCGCTTGAACACCTGGATCCAGCCATTCCTGAAGCTACTTAATTTTGAACTTGATAATTATATGAGTTCATAAAGTCAGTTTAATGGCAAGAGTACTGACTAATACCTATTGGTATGATCCTGGCCACATAAAGCAACTTTATCTCTGAGTTCCCCCATGCTCACAGGTTGCTGCAAAGGTAGAGCTCATAGCAGGAAGGAAGGGTAGGAGCAGAGCATAGACAGCACCCCTTCCCACCCACGCAAACCCCATGGGGGCCATCTCTTCAAGGTTCAGCTACTCCCAAGACAATGCTGGCAGTTGTAAGGGAGGGGCAGGATTCTGGGGACCACAGAGTGAAGAGGCCTCTCATGGCCCCCACCTTGCTTTAACCCAGAGGCCTCAGTGCTCCCAGGTTGCACTCGGCAGGAAGTTCTTACAAGGACCTTCAGTCTACTTGCTCACTCCCAGAATTGCTCTTCAGTTCAGCAGATGTTGACTCAGGGCCATGCCCGGACCAGGGGTTGGTGGGCTTGGGTCTGGGTTCCTTAGCATCTTTGTCCCTTAGTGATGACTGAGTGATATTGACAGGGTCTCTAACCTCTCAGAGCTTCCAAGTCCTTGTCTGTGGAACAGGAATAAGAATATCAGCCGCTTCAAAGGATTATTAAGAGGACTCAATGTCCTGGGTCTGGCACACAGTAAACAACCGATAAGCATTTGCCAGCATTACTGTTCCAAAAATGATTACATCCTGGTTCCTGTGTGTGTGTGTGTGTCTGTGTGTGTGCTGGGTTTGGGAGGAGGATGGGGATGGCTCAAGTTCTAAAGAGAGAGCTATATAAATGGATTATTTCTATGTTGTAGACTTGATGGTAAGATGGGCACAAGCCAGAAGTACAAACAGTTACAGGATCCCAGGAGGAGAGGTGTCCGACCTATAGGTGGGATTCAGAGAAGGCTTCCTGGAGGAGGTGAATGCTGAGCTGAGTCTTGAGGACTGAGTAGCTGAACCAGAGAATAGCAGGGGCAGATGCTTAGAGGTGTGGCATGAGCAGGAAGTGTGCCCAATGCTCTGTTACTAGACCGTGGGGTAGGATGGAACGTGAGTGTCAGCGGGTGAACTCAGAAGGGCCAGCGGGGAAGGGTGATGGCCAAGGTGCAAGGAGCCTGGGAGCAACGGTAAGTCCTTGGAGGATTTTCTAATGAGGGAGCAGAATGATCAGGCTTGAGTTTTAGGGGGTCTACCCCATCCTCTGTGCGGTGGGAAGATGAGAGGGAGAGGCGCCCTTTGAGGGAAGAGGTTGTTGGTGGCATCTGGACAAAAACGAGGACCGGGCAGAGGTGATGGTCTGGAGGTGAGGGGCAGAGCTGAGTGCGAATGGGAGGGAGAGGACTCAGCTGGACTAGCATCAGAGCACGCAGTTTCCCTCTGGTCCTTGGTTTCCTTTGACCGTGATTTGAAAACACATCATGTTTGCCTTATAGAAGGATGGGTTGTTTATCAGGATTTCTAAACGCTGACGTCATCTCTCCCCAGATTAGCCTCGTATTTCGCAGCCCGTCTGCCATAGCTGAGCATATTTTGCCTTGATCAACACTTGTCTTATTTTCTTCTTTTTTTTTCTTCTATCCCCACATACTGATTCCAGCTCTTAGCTATAGCTCTGCTTTTCCCCATTCTTTATATGTGTGGCCCTGGACCACTTACCAAACGCTCTCCCGTGTATTATCCCAGTTTGTTTCCACAGAAACCCCAGGTAGTGTCTCGGATGGATATCATAATGCCCATTTCAGAGAGAAAAGAACAGAGGAGCTGGGAATTTATAGGACTTGCCCAAGATCGTGCAATAAATACCTGAAATAGGTATTCAAATCTTAGTTTTTTTTAAAAACTTTTTACTTTGGAATATAGAGCTTTCACCACTGACCAGTATTCTATTATTAAACTATATAAAATTTTGATATATATATAAACTATAGAAGATTAATAAAACTATATTAAAGGTCACATTTAGGCTTATACCTTCAACTTGGAGACCAATTAGGGAGTTTATTGACACTATTTATAGCTTCTGGCAATTTTTAAAAATTTGAGGTGAGGTTTTCAAGTATCAGAGCTATCTTAGTTTGGAGATTTTTATTTCTGTTTTATGGGGGTTTGTGTGTTTTCTGTGTGGATACTTGAGCATTAAATTAAATTTTAGAAGATTTCTGAAATACAGTGAGGCCCCTCTTTTGCCAGGGTTAGCAGGACAAGGCAGTGTGGGAGATTCAGGGAACTGGTATTCGAAATTCCACCTTCCCTCTAGGCTGTTCCCTGTATGTAGAGGCAAAAAAGCTACCAGCCACATTTCCCAGAGTCCCTTGCAGCTGGAGTTGTAGATGACATTTGGGTTGGGTCAGTCAAATGCACACACATGAGATTTGTTCCTCCCTTCAGGTAGTTATTGTGTTCTCTTTTAGTATTAAGCTCCTGTGACCTAGCTTGTGTTCACAGATGTGTTTCTGGGACAGACTAAAGGATGTATTGAGTCCCGTTGTGTAAGAGGATTGGTTTTGAAAGTTAGCTCACATGTTAAATGCACAATAAATGCTTATGCAGATGTGTTTTCATTGATTAATGACCAGGAACTCTTATCCCCAAACAAAAACTGCCCAGTATACACAGTGCAGGAATCTGAAAACTAGCTGTATTGGTTAGAACAGTGTTTGACTGCACATAGCAGGAACCTGACCATCAGTGGCTTAAACAAATAGGTGTATGTATGTGGGGTGGGATTTGTTCTTTCACACAAGATGTTCAGAGGTAGGTAATTATTGATACTGATTCAGTTGCTCAAAAGTGACGTGAGGAACCTGAGCTTTTTCTTTTTTATGTCTTTCTACTTTGCTTTCCTTAGTGTTTCAGGGTTTTTTTTGCTTCATGGTCACAAGATGGCTCCCACAGCTCCAGGCATCACATCTATGCTCAAGGCAAGAAGGAAAAAAGGTTAGCCTTAGCATATCAATCTTTTTTAATCAAAAGGGCAAAACTTTTCTCAGAAAGCTCCACATCAGACAGCCTTTAAGGTCTTATTAGCCAGAAGTAAGTCATGGGACCACCCCCAGCTGCAAGGAAATCTGGGAAATTTGGGGGAATGATTATTACAACTGCTCTAAGTCAATCAGTCATAGCCTGTTGTTGTTAAGCACATTTCCTCCCTGACAAAATGAGGTTCTGTGAGCCAGCAAGAAAGGGTTCCCCTGGCTGGTGGCATGCAAACCAAAGCTAATAGTCCTAGGAGCTATGGCTACCTCATTGTGGATGTTACATTCCCAAAAGGAGAGTCAGACAATAAACCAATAAACAAATTAATACATAATGTGATGTCAAGAGGTAAAAAGAAACTTAAAGAGCAAAGGATGGCTGGAGTGGAGCTGTTTGGATATGGTGGGCAACTTTCTGCTTACCATCCTTAGTATGTGGCCCTTTTCCTCATGCTCCAAAATAACTGCTGGAGATCTAGCCATCACGTGTGTGTTATTCTATGCACCTACATAGGGTCCCTGTAATCTGCATAAATTTGTATCTGGAAGCAGAAGTTACCATAACACAAACATAGTCTCAAATGGACTAAGCATTTATAAATTGGCTCCTAATTAACCATTCCTCCTTGTTTCATACCAGCTGTCTGTCCCTGTCTCTTCAAATTTGTTAGTCAAGCTTTTCCTCAATGTTGGGTGTTGGCAAACGCCAGACAATTACAAAGTAAAATTGGAAGTATTGCAAAAAAAAAATACAGGATTCCATGAAACTGATGAAAGTAATGTTGGAAAACAGCTTAGTTTCTATCCAAAAGACAATTAACAAGACAGAATCTGGTGGAGTTGGTCCATTTAAAAATCAGAGGAGAGAAAACTAGATCAAGATAATAACAGGATTAACTGCTTCCAACAAGAACTGCCAAAGGTGAAGAGTGTCCTTCGGAAAAATCAATCCAGCCTTGAAATGACCCTTTCCATAACATGATCTAAAAGTTGCATCTTGAGTAGAGGATGTTGTTTGTGTTGTGCTATCAAAAATTTTGTTTCTTAGGAAATTACTCCAGATGAAAATACTGAATTTATTCATTCTGTTGTTCACTCTAAGAATTTAGCACAAAACTTTAATTATAACTTCAAATTTTAGGTTTTTAAATAGTTTTTAAAATTTTATATTGCATATTTCAACATAAAGCCTAGCATTTGTTGTTGTTACAATAAAATTTAGATCCAAGTTTTAAGTGGATGCCTTAAAAAAAACTTTTTTTGAAGTGTAATTTAACTTGCAATAAACCACACATTTGTAATGTGCAGTTTAATGAATTTTTACAAATGTACCCACCACCCCCAATCAAGATAAAGAACGTTTCCATCACTGAAAAATTTCCCTCATGTCCCTTTGCAGTCATTCTCCCATCCCCTTCCCCACCTTAGACCGCTACTGGCCTGATTTCCATCACTATGGGTTGATTTTGCCCATTCTAAATCTTCGTGTAAGTGGAAACATAATAGTAGGTAATCTTTTGTGCCTGGTTCCTTTCACTCAACCTGTTTTTGAGATTCATCCGTGTTGTTGCTTGAATCATGATTTCCTTTGGTTTTATCACTAGGCAATATTTCATTCGTATGAACAGTGACATTACCAAGTGTTAGGGAGGCTGTGGGGCAGTTGAAACTGTCATACACTCTCCTGGGGAGTGTAAAATGGTACAAAGACTGAAAAACTTTTTGGCAGTTTCTCATGAAGTTAAACTTAGACACTCCGTGCTGCAGCAATTCAACTCCTTGGCGTTTACCCAAGAGAAATGAAAATATACATCCACACAGACTTGTATCAAATGCTTCTAACAGCTTTATTCATAATAGCCCCCAAATAGAAACAACCTGTGGCTGTCAGGGGACAGAAGCCACACCAGTAATCTGAGCATCCACTAGGCAGTTAACTACTGAAGGGGTAAAAGAGAACTTTAAAGGATACAGAAATGGTGAATCCAGAAAGCTGCAAGTAGGGCCGAGGGAGAATGAACAAGGAAAGAAGCAGGAAGGCAGCAGAGGCTCCCGCACCCCCAGAGAGTCAGACCTCTCCTAGGAGTGGACGTGTGGCTGCCTCTGGGACCACGCAGCCACCAGAGGGCGCAGGTGAGATGGTCCTGCTGGGTGGTCTGGAAACTTGCTGCAGGATGCGTGGGCTGGAGCTGGTCCTGGAGGGCTGCTAGGTGGGCGCAACTGATGTGCACAGGAACCTGTGGGCATCCAGGCCACAAAAACATCACCCGGCCTGGAACCAGGAAGAGCAGTCCCTCTCTTACTCTGGATCGCCGTGCCCCTCCAGCTCCCTGTGCTGTCGAAGCCTAACATCAAGCCGGAAGTGTTTCCAGCGCCCAGCTCCGGTGTCCCAAAGCAGGACAAAGAGGAGTAGATTTGGTGCTGAGGAGCAATAAATTGATAGCCCGTAGCCCCAGCTGGTGAACGGATAAAAACCCTGTGCTGTGTGTGTCCGTGTAGTGTGATTCACTTTTGTGCCTTTGCGCTCACCTGTGCCACTACCCTCGTGTAGTAATAAGAATTGCTTTGAGTCTTCAGAGGTGGAGATGGAGAGGAAGTAAGTAGCTCTGCCAGAGTGATGGGGCTTAGATGGTGGAGGCGGGAGGTCGGCTGTGCTGGTAAAGAGGCATAGTGCTTAACCCTGGGGGCTCTGGAGACAGACAATGCTGGGTCCCCATCCTGCTCTTGTATCTACAAGCTGTGTGGCCTTGGGAAAGTCACCCAACCTCTCTGAGACGATGTTACCACGTTTTAAAGTGGGGATGATAATAGTCCTTGCTCACCGTGGGGTATTGTAAGGACTAAATGATAAAAAGCAGGAATCAAGAAACCACAGCCTGCAGACCAACTCTGCCCACCTGCTCGTTGCTGTTTCTAAGGCCCATGATCTGAGAATGTTTGGTTCACCCTCATTTTGGTTTTATTTTATTTTATTTTTAAATTGAAGTAGAGTTGATTTACAATGTGTTCGTTTCAGGTGTACAGCAAAGGAATTCAGTTATACATACATATAAATCTCTTCTTTTTCAGATTCTTTTCATTATAGGTCATTACAAGATACTGAATATAGTTCCCTGTGCTGTACAGTGGGCCCTTGTATGTTCACCCTCATTTTTAGATGGTTACATTTTAAATGGTGATGTAAGTGCCTACATAGTGGCCTCAGTTTTGCCTCTAGCCTGCAAAGCCAAAGTGATTTACTGTCTAGCCCTTTAAGGGAAAGTTTTCAACCCTTGATATAAAGCATGTGGGCAGAGACAAAGTGCTCACGAGAGGTTAGCTGGTGCTGCTTGAGTTCTCAGGGAGCTTAGGTATCCTCAACGCCCTTCGCTCCCGTGTAGCCCTCGAGAAAGACAAGCAAATTTTAAAAACAACCACGGGTAACAAAAGCTTAGATGTCACCCACTGTGTTCCAAGCATTCTCCTAAGACCTGTGTATATAGCAACTCACTTAATCCTTAAAATAACCCATGAGGTAGGTACTCTTACTATCCTCATTTTAAAGGTGAAGAAACAGAGGCACAGAGAGGGTAGGGGGCTCCCTAGGGTCACACAGCTGAGAGTGATGGAGCTAGCATTCGGCTCTTGTAGCTACGATTTCTGTTGCACTTGGCAAGGCTGTGTCCAGCCCCTAGAGGGTGCTCATGAGACATCTGTTAGACGTGTGGGGTCTGATAGCAGAAAGCAAGCCAGTGTGCTGCTGAGCTCGTAGACAGGGGTGTCCTCTCTTCCAGGTGTCTTCTCTTACTAGGTGTCCGTCTGAGCCTGGGTGCCCGGCAGTGACAGCTGGGAAAATTCCACACGGCCACACGGGCTCCTGCTCTGACAGCCTAGCCTCTTCCGACCTCCATGAAAGACAACATTCGTTGCATTCAAGATGCACCCACGTTACACCTGGAATCTTATTATCTCCTCTGCGAGTCCATCAGGTAGCTCCAATTGTTATGTCCACTTACAGACGAGGCACAGAGAAGTTAAGTGATCAGCCAGGTATCACACAGCTAACATATGGTCATACAAGTTGCCACACCCAGGTCCATCTGACCGCAGCGCCAGGCTGCTTAGCCACAGCGCAGGACACAGAGATGGTGGCTGGCTGCTCAGGCTCAGCATCACTCCTGAAGGCGATGGCCAGCATGCATTTTCACAGAAACCCCAAATGAGCAAATTCTGAATTCACACCATGGCGTGATGGGGGCCGTGATTCACATTTCCTCTGAGAGCCTTCCCTTTTAAAAGCACACCCTTTGATGCATCTCAGCGCGGGGCTCTGCAGAAGTTCACTGTTCACACACTCTTCCAGAAGCCATCGGCTGGGGAATCAGGGTTCACCTGTGAGCTGAGGGGGCACCGTGGGCGGCCACCCCTTCATCCATTTTGATGAACATCCGATGCTGACACTCGCAGCCTAATTCAATAGAAGGTCCCTCCCCGGGAGGGAAGCGTTAACGCCAGGAGTGACACCCAAATGAAAGGTTAAAGGGTGCTGTCTTGGGGGAGGTGGGGTGGGATGTGTGTTGAAGAGAGGAGGAGAGGTTGGGAAGGAGAGAGGTGGGCCCTCAGTTTGCAACTTCTAGAGCAGCATTTGTTTGGTGGCTAGTTTTCAGTCAATTTTTTTGTCCTGTTACCTTGGTCGAGAATTTTATCATTGTGAAGAACAGAAACCTACTCAAAGGAGGCCTGGCCAGCAGAAACTATATTCTTTCACGTATCAGGTGTCTCCCAGGTCCCTGCTCTGTGCCCCACACAGTGTCCTCCAGGTTCTCATCAGGAGGAAGGTCAGGGATCAGGTACTGGGTAAATAAACAAGGCAACTGCAGACGCTACTGCTGCGCTCTGAAGAGCTTGGACAAGGCAGGTGGCGGAGCAGGGGGTCAGGGACAGTGCCTCTGAGGAGGGAACCTCTGAGCTGAGCCACAACTGATGAGAGCCAGCCATCGGCAGTTTTGGGGAAGAGTTTTCCAGACGGCTGGATTAGCAAGTGCAAAGGCCCTGAGGCAGGAATGGAATTTGCATTGTAGAACAACAGAAAAGAAGGCTGGTGTGGCAAGATGCCGGGAAGGAAGGGAGGTTCAGGAGACTAGGTTGAGGTCTGGCCTTAGAGGCCTAAGTTTGGAATTTATCCTCGGAGCAACAGACAACAGCCAGCCTTGGGAAGGTCCCCAGGAGGCACAGGAAGTCCCAAGGGGGGTCCAGGCTGTCTTTCTGCTTAGTCATCTGACGTGGTCACCGTGCTACCAGCATCCGAGGCCGGAAAAATGCCTGAAAAGCAAACAGGAAATAGAGTCTTTCCCAGAAGCCCCAGCAAGCTCCCACTTCCCTGCCCTTGACCAGGGCCGGGTCAGGCGTGCACCCCCGCTGGGAGATGAAGCATCCAGCGAGGAAAGTGGCCCCAGCCGGTCGGGATTTATGGCACAGGCTGGGCACGTGGAGCCACCGTGACTGACTAGGATGCCAAGGGCAAGAAGCGAGAGAGGATAAGCCTTTGAATCTAGTGGAGAGGAAGGCTCAGGCCGAGATACTTAGCTGTAAATTAGAGGCCTGTCCAAAGTGCAGGGGAAGCAGCCAGGAGTGGGGCACCCCACCACGGCCCCCACTGCCACCCCATCCTGTGCTGTTGTTGTGCCAGAAAGTTCCGGGTCGAGCTCCAGTGTCAGGGAGTCAGGGGTCTGCACCGTCCTAGGTGGGAGGCCGGGCAGGAGAGAGGCCTCTGTGTTAGGAACGGCAAGTGGTCCCTTTAGTGGCTGCACAGAGGTGAGCCCAGCATCCTCCCAAGGGGACGGGAGCTCGGGCCCTCATTGGGCTTGATCCCTGGGCTCCCAGACCCTGGAAGAGGAAGGGGACCAAGGATGCTGGTAAGAGTGAACATTGATGAGGTACTTAGGGTATGCCCTCCACGCACCTTACGGACATTAACCCGCTCCTCTCGACAGTTCTGTGAGATTGGTCCCATTCTTGTTTCCGTTTGAATGATGGTGTCATCTGCCCAATATCACAGGGACAGGAATTGGACCCATGTGTGCCTCACAGAGTGGCTGGGCTCCCAGCCAGTGGATTTAGGGCCTATAGAATACACCCCAAATGTTACCCCTAGGGGACAATCACATGGGTCATGAATTACATTTCTTTATTATTTTTAACTTGTCTATTAACAAAATCTTGTCTGAGGTTTCTCGGGGATGCACGTGGTCCATGGATGGGGTGTGGAATCCCTGGGATTGGATGTGAAGTGCCACGTGCATCTCTGTACATATCCCTGGAGGGGTGCCCAGAGCAGCTGTGAGACAGGCAAAGGAGTTGGGACCCAGAGAAGTCACAGAGCCTCTGTTTCATATTATTTTGATGTCGTGTTTACTCTCTTGAGACTTTTGGAGGCGGGTAGGGATGGAACTGATTAGCAAACGTTTGTCACAAAAGCTTGTCTGCACCCTAATTGACTTGTGATGAGCTTAGATCTTGCACAAACCCGCTTTGGTTTAGCTCTGGAAACATCTTGATTTTGACACCTAATCAGGGCCTCTCAGAGATTTGGGAAGGCAAAAGCCATTTAAAATTAAAAAAAAAAAAAAAGAAGTAAAGCTAAAAGGGTTGTAAAGATTGTGGTAGATTTTAAGTTTCCGTGTTTAATTAAGTCACTTCTCACGTAAAGTTCAATGGTTACTCATCGAAGTTCATTTAGAGCTGATGTCAGAAATCAGTGTTGGAGGATTCTATGAATAAATGGCCCAGACCAAGCTGGGCTCCTGCCCCTCTCCCCGCTCTAGAAAGGACACCAATTAGCTGAATTGTATCCACCCGGGTGCTGGATTCCAGCAGAGATAACAAGGCATCCGCTATCTTCAGTTCCTGGAGCAGCAAGGCCACCTCCCTTCAGACAGGAAGCCCCTCTGGGTGGGGACATCCTGGGGCCGGGGGAGGGTGAGGGCGTATGAACATAGGAAACCTCTCACCTCCCCAAGTTGAATTCTCGACCACCTGGCCGCAGAGCTCGGATTGAGGTTAACCCCGAGCCCCCAGCCCTCCTTCCAAGGATGTACCAAAGCTCATTCCGAAGACAGAAGAAGTAAGGGCATTGGTGGTACAGTGCTGAGCATAGCTGCCTTCCAAAGGCAGAAGAAATGATGTTGCATTTCTGCCTGTTTGGGAAATAACAGGAGCAGTTTGGACTTTGGATTTGGTTTCCATTTCTGCCGCTCTGGGTGCTTGTGACTCTGGGTTGACTTCTTTGAGCTTCTGATTCTTTACCTTGGTGGTCGGGTTGACGAGGACCCCTCCCCAGGCAGCTGCAGGAGAGAGTGGGGTACATGGGCAGGGCCGCCAACCCCAGCACCCGTGGCTCAGGGAGAGGTTGCGGGGAACACTGCTAGTCCAGTGAGAACAAGGGTCCCCAGCCTGCGGAGGGCATTTTCCGAAGGCCAGTTTATCTTTGTCACAGTCCCGAGATTTCGGCGAGGTTATCCTCACTTCATTGGAAACCGAGGCACACACTAGCTCAGGGCCTGCTGGAGGCCGTGTTGACAGCAGAGTGGGCTCTCCATCTCCCTGCCTGATCCCAGACCCCCAGGACTATCAGAGCAGGAAAAGACCCCATAGATGGGGCCAGAAAGGGAGGGTGGGGAAAGCGTGGCCATCCTAAAGTGACCTTTTTAGGGAGAAGCAATGGTCATAAACAGGGATAAATTCACTGAGGTCTGTACAGCTGAGCTCACTCTTAACAGGGTCTAGAAAGCCTGTTTCGGAGCCCGCTCCACAGCTGTGGGACGTCCCCTTGCCTGCCTCCACGGGTGCCCGCTCCCTGGGCTTCGGGGCTCCCGGGCGCCTCCACACCCACACTCTTGCCTCACTGCCGGGCCCCACCTTCCTGCTCCTCGTGTTGCCCTTCCAGGTCACATCAGCTGCAGAGAATACCCAACTCTTGGTTAACTGTCACACACATACACCCCCCACTCCCCAAAGGCGGCTGGGAGCAGAGCAGGAGGTTGGGAGCAGCAGCAGGACTCACATCTCAGGAACCAAAGACAGCTTACAGACTTTAGTGCCAGACATCCATCCCTCATCTTAAAAAGGCTCTCCGCCACTTTCCCGGTTCTGACTCCGGTCTCCAGCTGTACTGCCCAGCTCATCTGCCCTCTCTCCTCCCTTCCCCTTCCTTCTCCTTCCCTTCTCCTCTTTTTGCAACTTTCTCTTTCTTCTGAATTCCTCTCTGCTCTAGCACAGAGCAGTTTTGCACTGTCTTCTGCTGGTCTGACTTCCAGGGTCCCCCCAACAGCTGGGAAAACAGTCCCAGGTGGCACTCATTACATGGTGGTCCCCATCAGGGGTCTGCAAACTAGAGCCCAAGGATCAAATCCACCCCCCTGCCTGTTTTTGTAAATTAAGTTTTATTGTGTTGCAGCCACACCCATTAATCATTGTGAGCTGAGGCTGTGTTCACAATTCAACTGCAGAGTTGAATAGTTATGATGGAGACAATGTGACCCGCAAATCTAAAATGTTTACTCTCTGTATCTTTGCAATTCGATATTTTCATTAAGCGCCTAGAACAGGGTGAGGGGCTGGTTAAGGGTCATTGTCCTGTCCCCTCCAGTAGCCTAACAGCTGATGCAGTAACAAGTGGCCTAACTCCTGCTCCAACCAGGCTGTCAGCCGGATGCTGTAGGCACAGAGATGACCAGTAACATCTGCCTATTCTGCAGAAGCTCGAAATCGAGTAGAAGAGGCTGCCATGCAGTGTGCATGAGGCACAGAGGGAGGATGAGGTTATCCAGGGGAGGGCTGACCCCTCCAGGCTTCTGTAGCGGCTGGGTTTGGCCAGTGGGAGGCCCTGCAGGAAGGAGAGAGAACAGGGGTATTTCTCCCCTTCCTTTCTGCCTCAAGAAGCACCTGTGTAGCCCTCTCGGCCCAGAATTGCCAAGCTTTCCAGCTTTTCACAAAAAGCTGTGAGTTTAGATTTTGTGCAAAGTCTTCCACTTGTGAATTTTAGCACTAATTCAAATATTATGCACTTTTCCAGCCCCATAGGCTGACAGTTTGAGACTTTTGGACAGAAGGCAGGTGACACTCTCCCCAGTTTAAAATTTCTATGACTCTAATATAACCCCCATGGAGAATAAAATTGTACACACATGTATCCTGTGAAACACCAGCTCCATCCCTACGGACGCTGGAAAAACTCACTCCCGTGTATAGAAGCCATACTCGGATGTTCTTCTCAGCATTGTGTGTACACATGTGTAATAGAGAAATGTAGGGAGCTATCCAGGTGTCCATCAACAGGCGGATGGAGGAATGCCTTAAGACATATTTGCAGTGAAAATGAACTACAGCTACATTTATTAACATGGACAAATCTCAAATCATCATTTTAGAATGAGAAAAGCATAGTATTTTATTTATGTATATAAAGTTTATTCATATGAAGTTTTAAGCATGAAAAGCAATAATTTGTATCATTTACAAATACGAGCATGTGTTCTATGAATGTAAAGGCAACTGTGGGATTGATGGTTATGATTCAGGATGCTTTGCTGGCATCTAGTGGCTGGGGGCCAGGGATGCAGCTAAACATCCTACGGTGCACAGGACAGCCTCCCAGCCAAGCATGATCTGGTCCAAATGCCAGGAGTGCTGAAGTTGAGGTCCTTGACAGGGCAGGGTGGTGGGGAGGGAATAGAAACCACTTGGAAAAGCTGACCTCTCCTATAGGCTGTGAGAATGGGCTGTCCTGGGTTGGAAGATCTTCTGGAGGCCAGGTCCCCTGTGGTTCTGTCTGCAGAGAGACCCTGGCCCAGCCCCGCTGTTATCACGGCTACCGCCGTGTGAGGCAGCCTCTCACTCAGCCTGACCGGCTGTCACAGGGTCACAGCTGGTCATGGGGGCCACTCTGGAGCCCTTACAGGGACTTATTGGGACAAATTCCAGCATTGGCTTTCTCACCCACCTGAGGACTGATTCCACACTTTAGTAAGAAATCGCATGTTAGACACCCATAGAAGTCACTGGCTGGGGTGAGTGTTATCCTCACTGTGTGACAGATGGGGAAGCTGGGGCTCAGACGGGCGAGGCTACTGGTGCAGGACACACCACTAATAAGAAGCTTGAACTCGGGCCTGAGATTCTGGAATTCAGAGCCATCCCTGAGGACACCATCCCTCAGGCCCAAAGTCTCCGGGATCTGGATGCTGGGCAACGTGCTCTGAGCCATGAGTTAGAGGAGGCAGGAGCAGATTCAAGATTTTCTTTGAATGAGCTGATGCATCATACTCCTAACACTGTGCTTTACTGAATCCGTCTACACAGCGGGCAGTATTCAGTCCTCCCAGAAACACATGTGTAAAGCTAAACATTGTTATCTCCATTTTCCAGAGGGAAATAAGATGGAATCTGCCCAGCGTGACCTGAATAGAAAGGGGCAAGTGCAGGATTTGAACTCAGTCCTCTGGTCCGTAACCAGGCGCTGACCTGCTGCGTGGTGCTGCCTTCAGTGTTCAACTGCTTGGGTCACTCTCATCGCCCCTGGGCCAGTCAGGGCATCAAAACCTTCGCTAATTCATGTCATATCTTAGGAAATGGAAATGGCCAGGAAATAGACTTGAAGACTTCAGACTTTTAGCTCTGTGTCTCTGCTGAAAGCATTTCAGAAAGGTTTCAGAGGAACTGGCTCTGTGTGTGTGTGTTTAAAGAACAGAGCTGAAACACTGTTTGCTCAGAGGGGTGTGGAAATTTTTCCGGTGTTTCCTTGGTTACATGCCCTTCTAGGGTGCTAGCCATGGCTCCACCAAATCATTTTAGACAGATTTTATAAATTTGTACATCTTTAACCTTAAACCCCCTCCACTCAAAAATCCATAGAATTGGAAATTGATCTTTGTTTACGGCAAGTCCATTAACAGCTAATTCCTTTTCACAACCACCAAATCCATCCTCGCTTGATGCCAGAAACGGAAGTGTCGGGGGTTTGGTGGGCAGACGGCGGGGAACCTCCCCCGGACGCGCCGGGCCCGGCCTCCTTGGGGGTTGCCCTCACGTCATGTCTCGGACTCAAGCCGCAGTGATGTCACCGATGCCACGGCGCGGAACTCCCCTCCGTGGTGTCTGTGGTCAGTCCAGGGCCCAGAAGTGTCTCCCTTCCTGGGCTTCAGTGTCCCGATGAAGTCAGATTTCCTGGGCTGTGGATTCGGTTACCGATAATTGCCTTGTGAACTGGCAGATGCAAAAATAAACATTTCTAGAGCCTGAAGCACACGGAGCTCTGGGGGTGGCCCACCCAGAGGGGCCGGGAGAGAGAGCTGCCAGGGAAGCCATCTGGGCGATGTCAGGGTGGCGTTTCTGGAGGCCTCCTGCTCTGGGTCTAGAATGCACACCAGGTGAGGAAACCAGGCCCAGGTGGAGGGTGGTGGGCCCGGCTCTCTGACTGCCAGCCTGTGGGGAAGGGAAGGATGAGGCGTCTGGTGGTGGGGGGGGGGGGCTGGGGCCCTGGGGCAGTGCAGGTTTTCCACAGCCGCGCAGAAAGCAGATACGGCCGTGGGAGGGGCCCCTGCCAGGACCAGCAGTGAGTCATTTTTTCCACCGCCTCCTGTCCCTCCTCCAAGTCTGCTGTCTCACGCTGTGGTTGCTCTGTGGGGTGAGAGCAGAGCCTGCCCTTGGGACAAAGGCAGATCCTGAGCCTGGGTTAAAGGGACCTGTGTCCTTCCCACTGGCCAGTGTGAGGAAAGGAGCGAGACCTCCCATCTCCTCAAACAAAAAACAAAACACCACCGTTGCATCAGAGCAGGCCTCCCTGCACAACAAGGATAAAACCCAAATTCCCACCAGGCCCTAAGTAGTGCAGGCCTTCCGACCACTCCCCTGCCTGCCCTTTGGCACCTCAGCCCTAATGTCCACCCTGCACTGTTTCTCAGATTCCCCAGGCTCCTTCCCACTGTCTGACCTCAGGGTGTTGCACTGGCTCTGCCCTCTGCCTGAAAAGTTGGTCTCAGGTCTCTCTGCCCAGTTGTCACTGCCTCAAGGAAGCCCTCCATGATCACTCTATCTAAAATACCATCCCCAGAATTTTATTTCATCCCTTTTACTCTGCTCTTCCCCACATAGCCTTTGTAATTACCTGGTGTGATGTCACGTATCTGGCTATTTACTGATGGTCTGTCTTCCCCACTAAAACGTCAGCTCCGTGAAGGCAGGGATTTTTGACTGACTTGTTCACTAGCATGTCCTTGCACCTGGAACAGAGTCTGACTTAGTAGATCTGCCATAATGAGAGGACAGGTGTGTGAGTGAGTGTGGAACATGTAACACGGAGAAGAAATCATGGAGCTGTGAGCTGGACTCGGGATCCTGGTTAGAAACAGGCACCAGGGGCAGATACAGCTGTGCCCCCCTTGGGTTGGGGAAACCCGGAGGGGAGGAATGCCATGAAGAGCCTGGAATAACTGTTTTGCCTCCCAGGGGAAGTGGTATATTATGAAACCTATCTGTGCAGGAGAGACATGTGAAGAGGGAAGGCTTTGAAATCTGACGGCTTAGGCTTAAATCCCAGCCTCACTGCTTCCTTGCTGTGTGAGCCTGAGCAAGTCAGACAGCCTCTCTGGCTCTGTTTCTGCATCTGAACACTGGAACTCACCATAGGCCCTTAAAAGAGATTTGGAGTGGATCTAATGAGACAGGACAACAAATGCATTTGCCCCCTGCCTGACCCATGGTATGCCTGCAAAAAATATTGGCTTTAAAAAGATCCAGTCATCTGAGGGACTGACTGTCTCAGTGCATTTCGGCGGCAATAACAAAGTACCATAGACTTACAAATAACAGTCATTTCTCGCAGTTCCGGAGGGTGTGAAGTCCAAGATCAAGGCACTGGCAGGTCTGGTGTCTAGTGAGGGCTGCTTCCCGGCTCACAGACACCATCTTCTCCTTGCGATGGGAAGGGAAGGGGCCTCTCTGGGGCCTCTTTTATGAATGCACTAATCCCGGGCTCCACCCTCCCGACCTAATCCCCTCCCAGAGGTCCCACCTCCTAACTCCATCACATGGGGGTTAGGGTTTCAACATCTAAATTTTGGGGAGACACACTATTTACTGAAAACGTGAAAGCAATAGGGAAGTATTTGGGTACCTCATTGGTCACAAAGATTATAGAATAAACCAGAGGTCAGCAAACTTCTATTAAAAGACCATATAATAAATGTTTTAGCTTGAGGGTCTTAGGTCTCTGTCGCAACCAGCGAACTCTGCTCTTGTAACATGAGAGTAGCCAAGGAGAGTAAGTAAAAGAATGAGCATGGTTCTGTTTCAATAAAACTTTATTTATAAAAACAGCCAGCCAACCCATAGCTCCCTGACCCCTGGGATAAACAGTTGAGGTCAGTCTTTCCACCTTTATAAAACAGACTAAATAAAATTTTTTTAATTATTTAATTACATTTAATAAATAAATGAACATTTTCATAAAATGTTCCTTCCTCCTCTCGGTAAATGAAGTTGCATCCGTTCATGGATTTGCTAATTATCCTTTTCTCCTTTAACTAAAATAGAGGCTCATCACCCTTTTTCAAGTGGCTATTTCTTTTTTTGTATAAATGGGGAGTTATTTATTAATTATTATTTTCCCCTGCAGGCTGATGGAAGCTCAATCATGAATGAGATGAAAGATGGGCTTTCGTCTTCCATGAGCTACACTCAGTTCAGTCATTTTCATGTACATATGTACACACACACACGTACGAGCTTAGGAATGTACTATTTGTGGTTGTAAAAAAAGAAGTTGCTCATCTTCTGCTCTGAGCGTCTGGAAAAGTTTATGAATATCAAATAGTGCCCGCTGGCATTGTCCAGGAAGACACATCACTTCCCATTGAGCGGGCACTTCCCTCCAGTCTAGCCACATGCTTACAATACAGGCTCAAGCTGGCATCAGGATTTTCCACTAGACGGTCCGTGTGCTCCAGCAGCCAACTCGGAGGTGTTCCTGCCCTCAAAGCCATGGCCAAGTCCAGGGCCCTGGGGAAAAACCACCTAGTGAACTGGGAGGACCCAGGAGTCTGGGCTGAAGGCAAAAAGACTCCCTCCCCCACCTCTGCTCCTCTCCAGACAGCCCTGGTGTTCATCTTGAGTGTATTCCTTAGAATCTTCAAGCAGAGCTTTTAACCATGATGTGTAGCACATGTAGGTGTTCCTTACATGCTCATAGATTTGGGGTACAGGTATTTGAAAACTGTGGAGCTATGGAAATAGGCTTAGATTATCCTATTTTAAAGTACATGAAATGAGAATTCGCCTCCAATTATTGTATAAAGCTTTGATCAGAGAAGGAGAATCAACCAGAGGGATTTACCCTCGGAATTTGACCTTATGCCAATGTGGGAGCTGGTTCCATAGCCTATGTGAGCCTGTTTCTTTGAACGTGGTGCTGTGTGTCAGCAGGGTGGCCGCCACAAAGGAAGGATGAACGAGAAGTGGGAACAGATGAGGACTAGCCAGGGAAGTTACAAGGACAGACCTGCCGAAGTGACCTTCAGGAGAAGGCGGTGTCACTCATCACAGAACAGGCACTTGCCCAGGATTCGGAGAAGCTGAAAGCAGATGCACAGGAGCTGGAGGCTGCAGGCTCGCTGTTGCCCCACACCTGCCAGGTGAGTCCACGGAAGAGCATCCATGTGGGCAAGCCATGACGGTGCCCCAGTACCCATCTCCAAGCATCAAATCTGTATATCTGCTTCTCCACTTCTCCCTTCCAAGTCTCGCCTAAAATGTCTCTTGTGGCCCATGCTAACCAGAAACTCTGCAGGGAAAGGAATTCTGGGAATTCCAACTTTGCTGAGTTGACACAATCCAAGCCCACCACAAGTATTACATTAAAAAGTAAATGGTGGTAAATGAATTGATTTGGGCTTTTATTAGAAATGTCTCTCTCAGCTGTCAGTTTAAATGTAGACATTTAAAACATACATATGAAAAAATTCTGGTGTAGTAAGAAAGGCTCAGGGGTCAGAAAAATCTAGCTTCTGTTTTTTAAAATTACTAGCTGTGTGACCTGGAACAAATTGCTTAACTTCTCTGAAACTGCATTGCTTCACTTGTAAAATGGGGATTAAATACACCTACTGCGTATAGATAATATAATACAAGATTTAGCACAGTGATTGCATATAATAGGTGCCGAATTCATCAAGGCACGTAACAACAGTCTGTCAAATTGTCTGATGCTGTTTTCAGAATGTACCAGTCCATCTGAGTCTCTCACTAAACTGTGAATCCATGAAGCCGAGGGTTATGGTGAAGTGACCAACATAAATGAATGAAAGAACTATATGCCTGGGTACTAGGCAGAGTAGGTGTGGTTGCTCCCATTTAAAAAATAACAAACTACACTTCAGTCGTTTGTCAATTAAGTGGCTGAGCCAGGACTGGTTGCCTGGCCCTTCTGATATCTAACCTGGTGCCCTTTACAGCACAGCCTCGTAGCGCCCCTGCATGTTGGAACATTCTGGAAGTACTATGAGGTAGTGGCTTTGTGTTCAGAAGCTGTTGTTTTTCCTCCCCCCCCAACCCATTATTCCAAAATTGTAGCAGATGATGAGAGTCCTTCGCAGACTGCCCAGGAGGAAGACCTTCTGTGGAGGCCAGGCTCCACCTCTCCTCCGAGAAGTGTGCGTGTTCTGCTTGGGCTAGGTGCCGCCTGGTCCTGTTCATTTGTTCATTCAGTCAATCATCCAACAAAACAGATTAAGAATCTATGATGTGCCAAGCATTGTTCTAGAAACTGAAAACACAGCAGTGAACAAAACAGACACGGTCCTGCTCTCATGGTATTTATGTGCTTCTAAGCTGTGGTAGCTAGCCTCCAAGATGGCCCCAGGGATCCTTGCCTCCTGGTGTTCACACCCTTGTGTGGTCTCCTCCCACAGTGAGTAAGATGGCTTATGTCAAACACACACACACACACACACACACACACACACACACACACACACACACACAAAGGAATGATGGAGGTAACTTGACAGAGGTTAGGTTGTAGAGACATCATGCCTTCCATCCTGGTCTCTCCTGAATCCTTCACTCTGAGGGAATCCAGCCATGGTGTGAGGACATGGCAGGGTCCGCATGGTGATGAACTGAGGCCTCCCACCCACAGCCAGGTGAGGCAGCCGTCTTGGAAACAGACCATCAGCCCCAGTCAAGCCTTTGAATGAGACCACAGCCCCAGCAACATCTTGACTGCAACCTTAGTAGAGGCCCTGAGCCAGAACCACTCAGCTAA
This sequence comes from Camelus bactrianus, assembly GCF_048773025.1. Lineage (NCBI taxonomy): Eukaryota > Metazoa > Chordata > Mammalia > Artiodactyla > Camelidae > Camelus > Camelus bactrianus. Next base: position 24,241,690 of record NC_133557.1, read on the forward strand.
GATGCTCCCATGTTCCTGACCCACAAACACTGTAAGATAATCAGTGTTTATTTTTTTAAGCCCTTAAGTTTTGGAGTAATTTGTTGGGCAGCAATAGGTAACTAATACATGGGGAGAGACAGAGAGTGCCCAAAATAATGCTGGGTGAAGGTTAAGTGCTAAGGAGAAAAATAAAGCAGGGAAGGGGACTGGTGAGGTGGAGGGAATTACAAATTTAAATAAGGTAGGCAGGGAAGTCCTCACTAAGAAGGTGAGAGTTGACTAAGGACTAAAAGGAGATGGATTTAACCGTGTGGAGGAGTTTTCCAGGTAGAGAGATCACAGGGTACAAAGGCCCTGGGGCAGGAGCTTGAGGGTGTCAAAGGTACAGCAAAGAGGCTGAAGCGGCTGGACCAGGTGAAGGGGGGAGATGGTAAAGGTGAGGTTGGAGAGATGATAAGGGGCTCGACTGAGGCATGGGAAGCTCTGTGATTAGTTGATGGTCATAGTGGCTTGTGACCTGGGTGCGTCTCAGTGTCCGGCATGGGCCTTCCTACGCGTTGGCCTCCTTCAGTCCTCACCAAATGGGACCATCCCCATTTGTCAGATGAAGAAACTGAGGCCCAAAAGTTACATTACTTAGCTAAGGCCACACAATCAAGATGCAACAGAGCCAGGATTCAAATCCAGGTCCTCAAACAAGTGGTCTTAATAACCAGCTGGATTTTGGGGTGGGGGCCGGGGGAGGGGACGAAGGGGCTGCGTCTGCTTCCCTAAGGATCACTACACTTTGTGATGCTCTTTGCCTGAATTGGGGCCTGTGGAATCGGTGTCATGGGAGGATAAGTGTGCATGTTTCAGACCCCGGCTGGAGCACAGGCCATCAGTGACCCACAGGGGTGGAATTCGGGCTGGGCCCAAGGTTCTGAGGTTCAGCAGAGAAGCTTGGAGGCCCTCCAGCCCCAGGGGAAGCAGGACCAGCCGAGGCCCACTTGGCAGCGGGGCGCGCCGGCTTCGGGGCTGGCTCCCCACAGACATGCATGAATCACCGCGGGGCAGCACCATGCGGTCTGCCCGGGACGCACTGTTCCACGGGGACCACAGCTCCCACTGTGAGCCTGGGCCAAACGGGCAGAGTCCATGGAAAAATGCTGCGGTGGGGTACACCCTGGCACTCTGCAGTGTTCTGTGCTGCCCCAGATTCGCCCGGGGCCTCCTGCCAAGCAAGTGGGATTCAGTACATTGGTTTTTAAAAAAAGCTAGTAGAGCACTTTTTGAGAAGGCCGAGGCCCAGATGTTGGGCTTTGCCGCTTTCTCTCTCCAGGTTGTAACAGCAACGTTGTGTGGGCGAGTGCCAGGTCCTATACCAACAGGTACACTTCTGTCACATTTAGTCCCCATCCTGGTCTCATGCGGGTGTGCCTTTATCACTCTCATTTTCCAGGGGATGAAATGGAGGTCCTGAGAGGTTCAAAGACCTGACCAAGGTTAAGAGGGAGTTTTCATAGTGTTTGCTGTGGCCCTCCGAGGGACCTCTCAGGTAATTCAAGGTCACTGTGAGGGGCACGGAGGGAGCTGAAGGCACCCACCCCTCCCCACTTCAGTCCGAGCACGCAGTTCCTATATGTGGGGCTTCTGGTTAACAGTATTAGTATAAATAAACAAGCCTCTCCTTGTCTACGTATACTAATAATGTAAGGTATACAAGACAGTCCCCTTAGTTGCCTAGTCAATATTCATTCTTCCCTTCTTCACTAATAAAACCCTAGTTTCACTCAGTGTGGCACTGTGTCTAGCTAAAAGACTCCAATCCTAGTCCTGCTTACAGCTGGAGGTAGCCAGTGAGATACAAGCTGAAATCACCAGATAGGACTTCTTCAAAAAGGCTCTTAATAAAGAGTTTACTCACTCACTGGAAGGTGAGCCCTTTTGGTCCTTCCTCCCTTTGTCTCCTTTTTCCTGTTTGGAACTACAGTGGAATGGCTGGAGCTCTGGCAGCCACCTTGGACCATGATTCATCGTTAAACATGTGAGATGATTAAGCAGGAGCCTGGGGTATTAATGGCATTATAGCAGTGATGTGCTAGCCCTGTACTGCCCTCACCATGAAAGGAAATGAAGCTCACATTTTAAAAGCTGTATTTGGGTTTCTGTTATATTCAGCTGAAGTTAAACTTCCATTAGCGGTATTTATTGGTATTAGCCTTATGCTGGTCACTGAGCTACAACTCTATGTACATAATCTCATTTAACCCTTAAAATAACTTGATGAGTTAGGTGAGCTCTGGGATGGGAATTTGAATTTACACAGGATTCTGTTACAATATAAAATAAATCAGATGTTATTAGATCATCTGTAAGGATTATTCTTATCTTAAATTCTAATATAGTGTGTATAGTCTAATGTTACCTGCATTTATGAAACAATGCATATGAACTAGTATTTGTCGCTGCTTTTCAACTAGTGAAGAAACATTTGGTTTTAAAAAGCACTGAGCCCAGCTGTGTGCCCAGAGCAGACAGGGGCTGGGAATACAGCAAAGAATAAACTAGTAAGACAGAGTTTCTGTCCTTTAGGACCCCCCAGTTTGGTGAGGTAACGGGGCTCATCAGCAGGGCTCATGCACAGTAATGTGTTACACATCGTGCAGGGATCCCTGAGCTGTGTGTGCTCAGGGAAGGAGCTCCTAACCCAGGAGTCAGGGAAGGCTTCCTGGAGAGAGAGGCACTGACACTGAATGCTGAAAGAAGGTGTGGGGGGCTGCTTCTGCCATGGCCCCTGGTCATCCCTGCCCACCTCTTGTATTCATATCCTGTGTCACCCACTCCTCGTATGTGGACCAAACCTGGTGGCTTGCTTCCAGAGAAGAAAATATGGCAAAATGAATGGATGTCACTTCCAAGATTAGGTTGAGAAGCTCTGTGACTTCCATCCTGCTGGCACTCCCTCTTGCCTGCTCACTCTGCCAGCTGCCATGTTGTTACATGCACTGTGGAGAGGCCCACGTGGTGAGGAACTGAGGAAGACTTCCGGTCAATAGCTTGGGAGGAAGGGAGGCTGTCAGTCCAACACCCCATGAGGAACTGAGTCCTGTCACAGCCACTTCAGGGAGCAAGGGGCCTTCTCAGTTGAGCCTTGGGATGACCCAGAGCCAGAGGACCCAGCTCAGCATGTTTGATTGCTGGCCCAGAGAAATCGTGAGATAAAAAATGTTTTAAGCTACTGTGTTTTGGGGAAATTTGTTACACAGCAACAGATGACCTATACAGAATGGTCAGAATTAGCCACGTGTCAGAAGGGGAGAGAGGCAGGGCAGGAGGCTATTCAGACGTGGGGACCAGCTGTGCAGGGGCCTTGAAGGAAGTGAGAACGGTGCTCTCGCAGAACCACAGGGATCTGGTTGGGTCTGAGAGCAGGCTGCAAATGTCCAACCACGAGGTCAGAGACCTCACCTCTTCACCCACTGCTGTGTCCCCAGTGCCTGGAACGTGAAGAGCGGGCGTGTAGTAGGTGCTCTGTAAATGTGTGGGTGGTGTGATCCAGGGGCGTGAATGCAAAGGAGAATCTTGAGAGGAGAGCTCAGGGCACATGGCTGAGGCCCACGGGCCTCCTCTCTCAGCCTAGGCTGGTCCGTGGGCCCGTGGGGGCCTCCGCTGGCACTTCAGGGGATGACGTCCGCTCAGTGAGAATGGCCTGGACGGAGGGACCAGAGACAAGAAGCCAGAGCAGAGAGGGAGGCTGACACAGGCCTGCAGGCCAGAGATGGCCTGGCCCGGGCTGGCCGTCAGGGAAGGGGAGACACGTGACTAGACCTGGGACATCTGTTGGAAGGAGAGCCCACAGGACCTATTCGTGGAGTGGGTGAGTGGGCAGAGGGACACCTACCGCTGTGGTCAGAGTGACCGGGTGGGCGGCGGTGCTGCTTTTGGTGCGGGCGTGACCTTGGGCGGGTCAGTTAGCCTCTTTGTGCCTTAGTCTTAGTCGTCTTAGAGTTTGTAAATCCTACCTAGTAGGGCTGTTGCAAAATTAAATGAGATAATGGCTGAAGACACCTGGGAAAAACAAGAGAAAAACCAGATTTGCACACATATACATGGAATTTGTGTGTAACAGGTGATTTGTATATTACATACGTAGCTTTTTCAAGCATAGTTGACTTACATTCTGTTAGTTTCAGGTATACAACATAGTGACTTGATATTTTTATAGCTCATATTCCATTGAAAGTTGTTATAAAACCCTGACTCCATTCCCTGGGCTGTATGTGACATCCTTGTGTCTCACTTATTTTATATTATGTCAGAACACTAGAGAAGGAGCAGTTTCGGCTGCTACAGGGGCACCAAGAGAGAAGTTTGCGTTTGGAATTTTTTTTTCCATCTCTATCCCTGGGAAGGAACGAGCCACTCAAAGGAAATAAGAACCCACTCGATGAAAACTTACTTTTGCCAGTTGTGGCAAAAGCAAATTACATTCTGTTTTTGCTGCCATCTGCAAACGGCACCCTCCTGAGCAGTGGCCTCCCCTCAAACCAGCGGAACCTCTGAAATAGGATGCTTCTTGGAACGATTAAGTTCAGGCCCCCTTGCATCCTGACATCATTTAGGGTCTAAGTGTTTTGTCTCGCCACTGCAGATGTATAGATTTCAGGGTTTCGAGGGCTAACGGGGGATTGTGACATGCTTGTGGGCTCAAGTCACTTCTTAGCTTTCAGGCCCAATCGTGCCCGCTCACATAACGGCTGGTTCGGGAGCTTGATGTAGGTACCAACTGTCTTGTGTCAAATATGTGTTATGTCAGTGCCTCCGATGTTTCTGAGTTCCTGAATCTAGGGTGATTATGCCTGTCATCTGTGCAGTCATTCTAACACTCTAGATCAAGAATTTTGTCTCCCCTGGAACATTTGGCGATGTCCAGAGACATTTTGGGTTGTTGTGACCCTGGGGGATGGAGTGGAGAGGGGTGTTCTGTCATCCAGAGGGTGGAGACCCAGGATGCAGCTAAACAGCCTACAATGCACAGAACAGCCCCACAGCGGAGACTGGCCCAGCCCCAAATGTCAGTAGTCGGGAGGTGGAAAACTGCTCTTCGCTGGACAAATTCTGAGTGCCTACTGTATGCCAAGTCCTGTTCCGCCCTGCAGGAAAGACTGAATGAGATCAGTGAGGTTCCTCCCCTCATGGAACTAGCATTCTGGTGCAGAAGACAGGTAAGAACCCGGTACACAAATTAGCATATTTCCTAAGATAACTTCAGATAATGAAAACCACTCTGAGAACAGGGTCTACGTGGGCGTTCACACACAGTTGCGTTAGGCCTGGCACAGTGCTTGGTGTGGCGTAGGGCTCAGTGGGTTTTCAGTGATTTCGCAGCGGTTAAGACTCTGCTGTTGGTTAACTATGTGCCCTTGGGCAAGGCCATCTCTCTGTGCCTCAGTTTCTTCATCTGTGAAATGAGGATTACCCTAGGACCCACCTAGGGGATATATATAGAGAGAGGAGCTGGAACATTTCTTGGCCTGCAGTAAGTCCTTAATAAATGTGAGTGACGTTCATTCCTTCCTTCACTGCTTCATCCCTCCACCCTTGCCAGGGGTCAACAGGAACAGGCTCTGCTCTGACTCCTTGGTTCCATCTCTGCCCTTCACCTTTGGCAGCTGGCTCTGGTTACAAGTGCCCAGCACAGTGTAGTCAACCTCCCAGCCGGTCTGAGAAGGATGGTGACCAAAGGACTTGGCGAGGAAGTGGGCATGATAGAGAGTAGTCCCTGCCACCAGTGGGGAGGGCACAGATGACCGTGTCCACAGAGGGCCCTTTGGGGCACCATGATGAACGGGAGTGGGGAGCCTTTTTCATGTCCTGGCTACCTTGGTAGCTTACACCAGTCCCCAATGGGCTTCTGACCTCCTAGTAAGGTTTTCTTTTCTTCTGTTGCCAACAACTTCTTATTATTATCTGTGGCCAGATCCCAAGGGGGAACTATGGTCTAAGGTTCTCCACCTGGTTGAGTCAAGAGCCTTTTGGTCACAAGTCAGAGGAAATCAGTCGAAATGGACTTAAGCCAAAAAAGGAAATGCATCAGCTCGTGTAACAGAAAAGTCAGGGCATGGCAGGATTCAGGATGCATTGTTTCCAGGAACCCCTCTCCTTTGATCTCATTTCCTCTACCTTGGCTATATTCTCAGGCAAATTCTTCCCAAACACTGCCTAAGCCTCCCCACCCCAACCCCACCCACAACTCTGGACTCAAAAGTTGAAGAACCTCAGCTGAAAGAGAGCATCTTTTTCCCAACAGTTCCAGCAAGTCCTGGGGTCAGTTGTGATTGGCCCAACTTGGGTCATGTGTCTATTCCTGAGCCAGTCACTGAAGCTGTGGGGATATGATGTTTTGATTGGCCAGGCCTAGGTCACATGCCTGCCCTCTGGTCTAGACTAGGGGTGACTCCACCCATATAACCTTGATTGAGAGAAGAGGAGACGCATTCCCACCAAAAGCAAGTCAGGGAGCTGGTACAGAAAGTAACAGCCCAAACAACAGATGCTGTCTGTACTGTCTCATTGGGCATAAAACCTGAAGGCTGAAGTGCCCAATTCTTCCTACCTTAACCAAATGCTGGTTTGACACTATCAGCCGGCTTTCTTTTTTGGTGAGCAGGTATCAGCACGGCAGGCATTCCCACGAAAGACAGAAGGCTTCGGGAAGGGTTGGAGCCCAGCAACCTCCCCAGTGCCAGCTGCTTCCTGATGTGGAGCAGACACCTCCCCCCACCCCATCACCTCTTCCCAGATAGGACCCCTTGGCCTTTCTGTAGAGCAGAAGTTCCACGGATGCCACTTTTTCCGCGTAAAATTCACCAAAATTTGGAAACAAACTCATGAGACCAATTTAATAATAAAACATACTCCAGGTGAAACCTGACCATAGACAGCCTGTTTGTTTTTTAAGCAAGATCTGGACAGGCCTGCAGCTATTGTGCTGAGTGGCTTTAGAATTCTAAATCCATTTAAATGTGACGTTTTTAAACATCTTCCAGGGTTAGCTGCTTTAAAATAAGAACAAGAGGTAGAAGTGACTCTATGAACTTCCTCCTTGTCCAACTATTAATGGAATAAATATAATAAAAGCATACAAAATAAACACCAACAATAAAAAAAAAAAACCCAGCTCTTTTGAGGACGAATGAATAGAAACCTTGGAATGATAATACTGGTTCATGTACGTTGCACGTCTCCAATGAACCAGGTATTGTTCTGAGCACTTTATCAGTGTGAGATACTGCTAAGATTGCCCCCATTTTATTGAGGAGGCACAGAGATGTGAAGGGACTTGGCTAGGGTGACAATGGCTGGTAAATGACAGAGCGGGAATTTGAAGCTAGCTGATCTAGCTGCACTGGCGCATAGGCCTAGGACAGCCTGGTTCCCAGCTGCCACATCCTAAGACAACTTCACTCTTTGTAGATGGCTGAAAGAGAGATCACCCCACTTGAACTTGTTTTCAGGTTCATTCAGCAAAGTCTGCATTGCATGACTGCTGGACTTTTTTGTAGTTAAGGCTGAGAACCCATACTGGTAAGTGGGCTCTCAAAATTTCTTCTTCTGCCAAATTTCTGTTCGCCTGCAATCCTCAAAGGCACTTCGCATATACAGATTTCAAAGTCAATTACATCCAGCCTGATGTGACCAGAGGGTGCCTCCCAGGGCCCTGGTAGAGATGACAATTGGCAACAGAACTGTTTTTAATGATGTTTCATTTTGATCAAACCAGAAAAAATGTGCAAATTCTCAAAAGGCCATTGACAAACGCCAGCCGCAGCCACTGACCTGCATCTAATTCTGCTACTCACGTAAACACAGGTTTTATGCCCACCTGTGGACGACATTCCCAGCTCATCCCACCCCGCCTCCTCCCATTCCCATCCCCACTCCCAGCCGAGAAATCGCTTTTGTTTGTCACTTACAATTGCTGTATTTAGGACTGTCTACACAGTGATACCAGGCCTGTTCCTTTTCTTGCTCCTTGTCCCAAGATGTGCCATTAAACAGAGAGCTTTGAGTTTTTATAAAGTCTAAACAATCCCAAATGTGTAGGGCTTGCATTTGTAAAAAAAAAAAATTTCAGAGGATGAGTCCAACTTCAGATTTCTATCTATAACCAATTATATCTGTTAGGATTAGATTTCACTAAATATAACAGGAAACCCCCCCAAATATGTGATGCCTTAAATAAGATCAAAGTTTATTATTCTCTCATAAAAATATCAGAGACCCAGATGACTATCTTCCTGTTCTGCCATCTTCAGTGTGTGGCCTCCATCCTCAAGGTCATCTTGTAATTCAAAGTGGCTGCTTCAGTTCCAGTCATCGCATCTACCTTCTAGAACAGCAGCCAGAAGAAACTGGGGAGCCAGAGGGCCCTGACACCCTTCCTTGTACAGAGCCTTCCTGGCAGTAACCCCACCCAAGTTCCTCTTATGGGCCAAATCATGGTCGTATGGTCATATCAAGCTGCAAAGGATGCTGAGAAATGTAGTCTTTGGACACTGGCTGACAATCAGCAGTCTCTTACCATCAGAGATACTGTATGACCAGGTCTGCCCAGAAGAAGTGGCGTTCTGACCACCCAGAACAGGGACCAAGGGACCACAGAGTCTCCTGGTGGTGGTTCCATCACTCACTGACCCTGAGTCTTCTTTGCTTGGGACAGACTCCCTTCTTCCAGAGGAACTGTGATCTGGGGATAGAGGTGACTTACTGGTTCTTGATAAATTTGGCTCCTTGTGTTCTCAGGAGGGCACCTCCACGCTCCGCCCCGGAGGCAGCCATGATCTCACGGCAGCGAGTCTGTCTCCGTCATTCACAGCTGTCTGCCTCCACCCCACCTACCTCAACAGAAAAGCACTTCAAGGCTTTGCTTTGGCTTCCTTTGTCTCCTCCGTGGTGGCATTGCCAACATCCTGGCTCTTCTGCCATCTGCTTTATTTACCTCCTTCTCATATCTTATTCTTAATCCTCCATCATCTCTTTCTAGAATGCTACAGGTTGGCTGTAGATTACGGGGCTCAGAAGAAGTGGGGGCGCCTTCAACAGGAGCCCAGTGTGATGGCCGTGGTGGGGCGAGGTAGGCAGTGGAGCCTATCAGGAGTCACCAGGGCCAGAGGAGACTAGAGGAGAGAACTTGGGTTAAAGCAAAGCTTCTCCCCCAGGGTGCTTTTGCTGCCCAGAGGAGGTTTGGCATTATCTAGAGACATTTTTGGTTGTCGCAGGGGTGGAGGGTGTTCCTGGCATCTAACATGTAGAAGCCAGGGATGTCATTAAACACTCCACAGTGAAGAGCGCAGCCCCCCCCCCCCCCGCCGCCAACAAAGCATTACCTAGCCCGGCAGGTTGGGAGCGCTGAGACTGGGATATCCTGGCTTAAAGGGAACAGAGATAATGTAGCTTAATAGTTAAGAGCATGTGCTCTGGCGTCAGAAGCTTTAGCTCAAATCCCAGCTCTGCCACACGGCCACTTTGTGACTTTGGACAGGCCCCCTAACCTCTCCAGCTGCTCTGCACATCGGCAGTATTTGGACTACCTCGGGGGCTTTCTGAAAGTTGAATGAGAGAATTCCCAGAAAGTGTGTTGCACGGTACCTGTCGCCTAGACCTCCCCCAAGTTTGCAGAGTGAGCTTGGGTGAAATGCTTACAGATACATTGGGGTTTTCCCTCTGCAGTTTGGTTTTATTGTAACACTTAATATCTTGTCCGGCAACTCAAAAGAATGTAGAAGGTTGATTCTGAAGTCGGAAAACAGGAAACAAATCTAATGTGATTATGCCAGTACTGTTCTGTGCTGAACCAAGAGGAGAGGAGGAAACGTCACTCCACGCCACTGACCCCGACCGCGCAGAGGAGGATTGTGGGGACAGCTGGCCACCCGACCCTCGTCTCCTACACTCCCCTGTTGCTCACAGCATTGCTTCCCGTTAGTGTTTGAGATGTGGACTGGGCCTTCCCCTGTCCAGATCTCTTGTTTGATTTGGTCTCACTGAGATGGGGCTGTTTAAGCAAAGACTTGAAGCAGATGGGTGAAGGAAATGTTTGAGTGCTTCCAGAAAGGGCGATCCAGGCAGAGGGAACTGCAAGAAGAAAGGCCCTGAGCAGAAGCAGAGCAGGTATTCAGGAGCAGCTGGGGGGCCAGCGGGGCTGGAGCAGGGTGAGGAGGAGGAGTGATGGGGGGAGGCCTGGGCCTTCTGGAATGTCACCGGGACTTTCGTTCAGCTCCTGTTTAGATAAGAAGCTACTGCAGAGCTTTGAGCAGAGAAGGAACTTGATTTGCTTGGTTTGAACAGAGCCCTTCTGCTGTTATGTTATGAATGAACTGTGGGGCACCAGGCAGGAGGCAGGGAGGCTGGAGGAGGTGGTCACAAGAGTCCAGGTGGGAGGGGATGGGAAGAAAGGAGGAGGAGTAAGGAAGATATTCAGGTTATATTTTGAAGCTGGAACCAGTGGGATCTGCTGATGGATTGGAGGTGGGCTATAAGAGAGAGTCATCATCGAGGGTGACCCCAGATGTTTTGAGCTGAGAAACTGTGTAATGGATTCAATAGTGGGGCCCCACCCCAAAAGATGTGCCCAAGTTCCAACCCCCTGGAACCAGTGAAAGTGACCTTATTTGGAAAAAGAGTCTTTGCAGATGTAATTGAGTTAAGGATCTCAAGATCAGATGCTCCTGGTTTTCGAGCTGGCTTTAGAAGAAAAGGAGAGGACACAGAGCCACCCAGGGAAGAAGGGCCTGTGGAGTCGGGGGCAGAGACTGTAGGGATGCGGCTCCAAGTCCAGGAGCGCCAAGGACTGCCGGGCACCCCCGGAAGCTAGGGGGAGCCGCACGGAGTGCACTCGCCTCAGGGCCCCCAGAAGGAACCAACCCTATGGACACCTTGATGTCGGACTTCCAGCCTCCTAAATTGGGATAGAATAAATTTCAGTTGTTTTAGCCCCCTAGGTTGTGGTACCTTGTTTTAGCCACCATGGGGAACTCATACCAACTGGAAAGATGGAGTTGCCACTGATTGAGATGGAGACTCTAGAAGGAGGTTTGTGTAAAAGCGGGTGGAGGGCGGAGACCCTGATAAATCCTATGCAGGGAAGCTGTGAGCATCAAATGGGGTGATGTACATCAAATGTCCAGCGTGCCTGACCCTTCTCACGCCTGGCTTCACAGCTCAGGTCTCTGCCCAGTGCCCCCCGCCTTGTCCCGGAAAGGCCTCCTCCCCGGCTGTCTGAAGTGGCCCCTGCCTCCCTCTGGGCCCTGTCACCCTGTCTCAGTTCCCTCCCAGAGCTTTATGCTCTGAAATAATCTTTTTTTTTTTAACATTTTTTATTGATTTATAATCATTTTACAATGTTGTGTCAAATTCCAGTGTTCAGCACAATTTTTCAGTCATTCATGGACATATACACACTCATTGTCACATTTTTTTCTCTGTGAGTTATCATAACATTTTGTGTATATTTCCCTGTGCTATACAGTGTAATCTTGTTTATCTGTTCTACAGTTTTGAAATCCCAGTCTATCCCTTCCTACCCTCCACCCCCCTGGCAACCACAAGTCTGTATTCTCTGTCTATGAGTCTATTTCTGTCCTGTATTTATGCTTTGTTTTTGTTTGTTTGTTCATTTGTTTGTTTTTTTGTTTTGTTTTTTAGATTCCACATATGAGCGATCTCATATGGTATTTTTTTTTTCTCTTTCTGGCTTACTTCACTTAGAATCTTATTCTTTGTTTGCTCTCTGTTATCTATCTCCCCAACACCAAGGCACACACATGCCTTTAACTGGAATTTGCATGAGGACCGGGGTGGGGGGGCCTTTCTCTGTTTTTATTTCATTTTATCTTGTTTCTTTGTTTCACTCTTTATGTGTTGCTTCCTTTCATGAATCCTCAGCTGGGCTCTGGTGATGATTCATGGAAGGCACTTAGCTGGTGTTTGGTGACTATGCTTTCTCTTCTGCACCCTAGACTGTTGGGCTGGAAACTTTACTGTGCTGAAGGCTCTCTTGGCCGCTTAGTAAAAACGCATAGTGCTGAGATTCTGATTCACTAGGTCTGGGTTAGGACTTAGGAATCCACATTGTTAGCCAGATCCCCACATGATTCCAATGTGAGTGGCCTGGAGGGGCTCACTCTTTGTCAAACATCATCGTCCAGAATGCTTGGGGACAGTGCAGAGTACAGGACTGCCACCGAGAGGCTGCTCTCCTGGGACTTCCTGCCTGCTGGACCCCCAGCAGTTTGAGCATGGGCCAATCACTTTGTCAACCCGAGGGACCAGACTTGGACTCACATCCAGCTTTAGGTCCTTCTCCAGAGCCCTGTTCGTTGGGGCGGTGCTCAGACACACAGGGTGTTCCTGCACACATCTCTATCTGACTCACACGACACCCGATCGAGCCAGGAAGGAGCCTCCCATCAGGACAGCCACTTTAGTGCCAGCCCTGGGATAATGTCACTCCAGATGCCTTGTGACTAACCCGTGGCCCCAAGGGCATCCCTGGGTGGGGAAGGGATAGGCCCGTCTTTTCTGGAGTTTAACATCTCAAGACAATTTATTAAAGAATCAAATATACTCTGGGGAAATTCCGATTAAGGCCAGAGCTGGAGGGATGGAGGCAAGGAATGGTGGGCAGGAAGTGGACTTCCAAGCTTGACCAGTGTAGGGCATGGCTTTAAGAGCCTGAGGCACATTTTGACCTTCAGAATGATGCTTGACCTTGGGAAAGCAATGAGTCACACAATGAATTCCTGATGGCAGAGCTTCCAACCTCTGGGAGCCCCAGGGCATTTCTGTCCTGAGAAGCCTGTCTGCTTGGCTGATGTCAGCCGCTTCTGCCAAACTGCAGTGAGGCATCTTGTCCTGTGAGCCAGCCTCTCTAGGGAGAGGTCAGCTTCCCGGGAGGACACTGGGCTGATACAGACTTGGCCTCTCAAGGGTCTCGTCTGGTCCTCCGTTTGGGGCGAGCAGACATGGATCCATCCACGAGAATAAACTAGGTTGGCATGCAGAGTTGAGGCCAGGGAGAAGCAGAAACCAGAGGGCCAGGAGGTGGCCGGGGTCTCTTACTTCTATTTCAACTTGTACTGAGCAAAAATGGCAGTTAGGGTTGACGGAGCAGCCCTGAATGAGAAAACTCGGCTCCCTGTTCCGTCTCTCACACATTACTCACAGCACTTCCACACATCAAGTAATTTTGGAACCCCAGCTGTGTGTCCTACAATTCAGTGCAGTTCTGACACTAACCAGAGTCAGCCCAGACCCCACAGGTTAAGGGCTCCGTCCCACAAGACTGTCCCTCCCCCCGTTTCAGTGCTGATCCCAAGTCCAGGTTATCGCCTGTGCTTCTGACCAACCGGCAATAAATGAGGGTTCCCACAACCTCCTCCTCAGGTTTGATAACTTGCCAGAGCATCTCTCAGAACCCAGGAAAACAGTTTACTTACCATTGCCAATTTATTATAAAGGATATCTGAAAAGATCTGAATGACCAGCCAGATGAAGAAATGCCTAGGGCGGGTCCAGAAGGGTCCCCAGGGAGTTGGGGTGCACCACCCTCCCAGCATGCGGATGTGCTCCCCAACCCTGAAGCGCTCTCTGAGTCCCATATCTGGGCGATTTTTATGGAGCTTGAGCACATAGGTATGCTTGATTATTACCTCATTTTCCAGCCCCTCTCCTCTCTCTAGAGGATGGAGGTTGGGCTTAAAAGTTCCTAGTTTCTAATCACAACTTGGTCTTCCTGGTGACCAGCCCACATCCCGGAGCCCACCCAGAGTCACCTCCTGAGAACGGAAGGTGCCGCTCTCCCCCTGGAAATCCCAAGGGACTTAGGAGCTTTGTCTCAGGAACTGGAGTCCGAGACCAAATGTTAGAGCGAAAGCCGCTCCCGGTGCCCCCACCTACAGGGGATCTAGGAGCTCGGCGTCAGCAACTGGGGGCGGAGACCAGTACATGCTTTCTGTTATTTCACATGCCCTGCACACATCTCACCTCCCCTCTCTTCAGAGCTGGAGTGAGACGGAGGAGCACGGGGCTAGGAATCAGGGGACCTAAGCTGAAGGCCCCCCGACTCTAAATTGTCGGGGCTGGCGGATGGCTCAGCTGCTCTGATTCATGACAGCAGCTTCATTTCCCGAGAAACTGCCCCTAGGGGCTGGGAGAAAGTCTCCACAAAACCGGGTACCCCAGGCTTGCCGGTGAGGGTGCGGGTTGGTGAGCGCCAGGGGAAGGAGCCTGGGCAGGAACTCGGGTGCCCTGGAGGGCGTCTGGGAGGCGTGGGCGGGCTCGGGCTCCGAGGCCTTGGATCTGTGTGGCCTCGGATGCCCTCCGTGTGCCGAGTCGTGGATCCCCGAGGGCGGACGTAGGGCCCTCGTGGCACCAGGGACAGCCTTAGGTTTTGCACTAATAGTCATGTTTAAGAAAAGGGTGACGCGTTTTTATGTTTGCTTCCTTATATGACAAATGATGCTAACTTATTATTGATAGTAATGATTTTGTTTCCTTTAAAGTAACATTTATGTAAGTGAAAACACGAGTGCATTTGTATATTTATATAAAATAGTTGAGCTGGTCTCAGACGGGCCCAGGTCCCAAGGGCAGGCTGGGATGACTCGAACTTGATGTGGACCCACGTGGGTGCTGCTGTAACCCCGACACCGATCTGCGGGTGCTTTGGTTTTGGGGAGTGCCCCACACCTTTTAAGTGGGTTTATAAAAGGGGGACACTGAGGCACCGGTTGAAGGAGTTTTTCCAGGGCCATTCATTAAACAATCTACCCTCCAGGAGGTGCTAGAAAAAAGATTCTTCCGAGGCTATAAGAAGGCCCGCCTGCCTTGGGAAGGGGCACCGTCTGTCTTTAGGGTGTGTCTCTCTCCCAGCCCAGTGCCTTTGGACGCACCCCCAATTCTTCCCTCTGCTGCCCCGTGTAGGCTGGCACTCAAGAGAACATCTCTGTCCCATTCTTTGATGGGCGATTTGGGCTGGCGTGTTGCTTCTCCCCAGAGAGGAACACTAATGGTTTTCTCTCTGAGTGCAGGCCGAAACATCCAGAAAGTTACAGGACCAATGTTAATGGTGGTTATTGCTTGGAGATAATTGTCACATTCAGATTTTGCTCGACTATGCTTCTCAATTTTTCTACAATAGACATATATTAAGACTCAGAAAGATAAACGTGTCCTCAGGATCCGCTTCACGGCTGTGCAGCATGTGCTCCTGCACGCAGTCTCGTGCTCAGAAAAGCCCCATGCTTGGCACTTTCAACATCTTAGAATTCCTAATAATTTTATCCTTGAACTTGTATTTTGTAAGTGAAGTCCGATGAGGCAGGAGCCTGTGGGCGTGGCGTACACGAGGCTGTTCCGTACAGTGTTCACCATTCCCCGTGATGTCAGGATCCTGGGGTGCCCACCGCGCCTGGCAGACTCAAAGGAAGTCCAAGGCAAGCATGTTATGTTCATGAGTGAGCCGTATTGAGGGAGCTGTCAGCCCCCAGAGGCCAGGCTGTCTGCCAGAACCAGAACTTGCTTTGAATGCAGAAAAAAAAAAAAGGCAAAGGCAGAAAGTGATCAAGTGACCAGTGACCAAGGAACCCCTTCTTATACATATTGCTTCCCTGTATCAGTCAGCCATTTACACTGAAAATGATGACTTGGAAGGAAAGGGGAAGATGGTGCGAAACCTCCAGTTCCTTCTCCCGTCAGTCCTTCCCTGCTGTCAGTAAGCGGGAGGTAGGAAGGGTCGATAGAATGTGCGCATAACAAGAAGTAAAATACACTCGTCCCTCAGTATCCATGGCAGGTTGATTCCAGGACGCGACATGAATCCCAGAATCCGCTGCTGGTCAAGTCCCACAGTCAGCAGTTGTATCCTTGGTTCTGCATCTGCGGATTCAACCAACCGCGGGTTGTGTGGTACTGTAGGTTATTTAATGGGGAAAAAAACTCACATGTAAGTGGACCTGTGCAGTTCAAACCCATGTTGTTCAAGGGTCAACTGTAAAAACAGCTGAGTTCAATGTGTGCGGTATTTCCACTGTTCTGCTGAGGATGGAACTACGCAGGTGTGTACGGACTATAAAATAGAAACTGTGTAATTTTGGTGATTCTGCTTACAGGTTAAATGCTTTCCTGTTTGTATTAGAATTGGGATTGCACAGTATCAAAATGGATGGCAAACAACAGGCACATGAAATGATGCGCCACATCGCTAATTATTAGAGAAGTGCAAATCAAAACTACAATGAAGTATCACCTCTCACCAGTCAAAGTGATTATCAGTAAAATTCTACACATAAATGCTGGAGAGGGTGTGGAGAAAAGGGAACCCTCTTATGCCGTTGGTGGGGAATGTAAATTGGTGCAACCACTATGAAGGACGGTATGGAGGGTTTTTTTCCCTTAAAAAACTAAAAATAGAGTTACCATATGATCCAGCAATCTTACTCATGGGCATATATCCAGAGAAAACTCTATTTGAAAAGATACATGCACCCCAGTGTTCACAACAGCACTATTAACAATAACCAAGACATGGAAACAACCTAAATGTCCACTGACAGATGAATGGAAAAAGATGTGGTGTATATATACACACACATACATATATATATATACATACACACACATACATACACACAATGGAATATTACTCAGCGATAAAAAGAATAAAATAATGCCATTTGCAGCAACATGGATGTACCTAGAGATTATCATATTGAAGTAAGCCAGAAAGAGAAAGACAAATATCGTATGATATCACTTATATGTGGAATCTTAAAAAATGATACAAACGAACTTATTTACAAAACAGAAATAGACTCACAGACATAGAAAACAATCTTCTTGTTACCAAAGGGAAAAACGTGGGGGAGTGGGGGCGCTGAGGGATAAATTAGGAGTTTGAAATTAACGTATACATATTACTATATATAAAATAGATAAGCGACAAGGACCTACTGTATAGCACACGGAACTATATTTAATATCTTGTGATAACCTATAATAGCAAAGAATCTGAAATATATATATAAAACTGAATCACTTTGCACCTGAAACTAACACAACATTGTAAATTAACCACACTGAAAAAAACAGCAAAAATACATGGAATTTAACATCTTATGGATTTAATTTAATATAGTAACTTGAAATTAAATTTTTTTCTATACTTAGAACATTAAATAGCAGATAAAAACACCATGACAAGTCAAGAGAGAAACCACTGAAGAAAGGAAAAGACTATGTTTTAGTACCTTTAATACCTGTGGTGGCACTTTTTTCCCTGCTTTTTGAACAAGGGCCCTGCGATTTCACTTTGCACTGGGCCCTGCAGGTTATGTAGCAAGTCCCATGCACCATGGAGAAAGAAACAAGAGAAGAAATGATCGGGGACACATGGAGCAGTGTTTGGCCGGTAAGGGGTTGGCTCTGAGCCCAGGTCTGGCGTCCCCCACCCACATTTGCAGAGAGGAAGGAGCTGGGAGATTTGTTTGCACTCAATTCAGTTAATCAAGTGGCCAGGCAGGCATCAGCAGTAACTTAGACTTTATCACAATATTTTCTTTGGCTCCTGGCTCCACCTTGAAGGTGAAATTTGGTGAGGGGGAGCGGCTGCTCTGAGCTCACTCCCTGGGGTCCTTCTGGAGACATGCAAGCACAAAGAAAGCTCATTCTTCTGCTCTTAAAAACAATCAAGCCCTTTCCCTGTTTTATTTATTTTTTTCATTTTAAGTCCAATTTAGAATGACTTGGGGGCCGTGACTCAGTCCTTCCTCGTGCCCCTTGGGGAGGCCGCAGACGGGAGCTGGGGGCCCAGCTAATCTCCAGGAGCAACTTTTATGACCCTCTGGGAGGTGGAAGGCAGACACTGCACTGTCAGAGCAGCGCGAGAGCTGAGGCCCCAGAGTGGCCTATCACCAGCTCAGCTTCTCTGAAAGGCTCCTCGGCTTCTGTGGGTGGCAGGGCTGGGAAGCCAGGGTGATGCGGGGCCAAGTGGCCTTTCCAGGGCCTGAGTGAGGGTGGCACCAGCAGTGCCCTTGAGACCTTCCATGGTGCCCCGCACTGAGGACCAGATGGGAGGAAGCTCACTCTGGAAGGAAGCCTTGTGCCTGGAGGGCCCTTAATGACCAGGAGGAAAGGAACTGAGAGCAGGAACACTGCCTCCTCCAGACGGGGGTGGGGGGGTGGGGGGGGTGATGTCACCCTCTGGGGGGGCGGGGTGTGGCATTTACTCTGTGGGCCACTCTGAAGCTTTTTCCGGCCTGGCCATCGGGTACACAGAGAGCAGAGGGGAAGGAGCTTGGCTTTGCCATCACTGGGGGTGAGGTTGAATGCCTGCCCCCAGCCTCTGGCACTCCTCGCGCGTACGGCTGGTGCGAGGCGTGCACGGAGATGTCCTCCATGCCTGTTAGTTCTGCTTATAATCAAGGTGCCCCAGAACCTAACATGTCCCGATTGTTAAACGTTGATGTGTCAGAGACTGCTCTTTGGCCCCCAAAGGGATCTTCTTTGATGATAGCACTTCTGGATTTGAGCTGGGCTCCTGGCCATCCTGAATCAGCTACACCTCCCCCAGCTGTATGTGGCCAAATGACCAGGCTCAGGTCAATGGGCCGCCTGTGAGCTGAAGTGATGAAGGCAAATGCCAGGCCTTGCCCTCAAAAATAGGACAAGCCCTCCCCCGCCCTCCTGCTGCTGGCTGCATGCAGGCCGAGGCAACGTGCTGGTGAGCCACCGTCCACCTTCTGGTGGGTGACACTCTGGAAGGGGGCAGAGCAGCTGGAGGAGGGAGCCTGGGTCCCCCAGCTCATGGACCCTCCGTATCCATCTGCCTATCCTTGCAGTGTTTTGGGAGAGAGAAGTGAAATTATCTCTTCTTTAAGATGCTATTTCGGGGGGGGGGAGTCTCCAGGTTAGCAGCTGGACCTGCCCCCTAAGTAATTCCTTTGGCAACTATCTCAAGTTGTAAAACAATTGTGTGGGCTGACACCCAGTGTGCCAGACAAAGCACATCTACGGGCTGGGCGCTGCTGCTGGGACCACTAGTTTACTGCCTCTGCCTTAGGTTTGGAAATCAGAGCTGGGGGGATAGGACAAGAAATACATCAGTTTTGTTAGAGAAGATCAGTGTAGAAGAGTCATAGTAATTAAAAGCTCAGTAATCTATTGTGAGCTGTCTGTGCCAAGACGGTGCTAGGTCCTTTCCCTGCATTATCTAGTTGAATCCTCAAACAATCCTCTAAGGTAGGCCCTTTTAAAGCTGAGAGTATGAGGATTTATGACATTAAGTATGAACTGAGACGTGCTTCGCCTGGGGTCAGCGAGAACCTCTGGGTACCCGGGGCCAACAGGAGGCACAGGGACCTCTGACGTGATGCATTCTAATTACCCACCTTCCATGGCAGAGACAGTAGAGAGGCCGGGATACAGAGAGGGAAGGGGGCCTGCCGCTGAGACTGGGGCAGCGCTGGGTCTCAAGAGAGGTGTCACAGCAAGTAGAGGAACAGAAAGAGCAAACGTGCAAGGGACCCAGGGATTCCCTCACTCACGGGCGGGGCATCAGAACTCCCTCCAACTCCTTTGTAAGTAATCTTGATGAGGGGGATGCCCAGCGGGTCCTCGGTGTGTTGTGGTGGGGTGGGGAGCCTCTCAGATTTGGCAGAGGCCCCGCCCCTGTGGTTTCCTGTGCATGGCTGCTTTGGGGAGTCTCCTGGCCCCAGGCCCCCATCAACACCCCTGACTCATGCCTCTGTTGTCACAGGAGAGCTGTTCTCCCAAACAGAGGGAGGAGGCGTCAGTGTGCTCATGGGCAGTTGCAAAGGAGGGGTTTGAGCCACCAAACTACAGCAGAACAAAGGCCATTTTTGCTTAGGGGCTTAGAAGGATGTCCTGAGAAGTTGAAAGAAATAATTTATTACTTCCCAGGTTGACTTCCAGGTCATAGGTTTCACCCTACACTGTTCCCTTCTGAACCTTCTAAGTTTTTTGAAGGTGGAGGCAGAAGTGCAACACATAGGAATGTATCCTGACTCTGTGCTTACTAGCTGTGTGTGACCTTGGATGATTTACATAACCTCTCTGAGCCTCAACTTTCTCATCTGTAAAATGAGGTAGTTCCCTGGCAGGGTTGTGAGGATTAAATGAGTGATGCAATATCTCATTTGCATTATGAATGTGCATTACGAATGTGGAATGAAACACTCTACAAGTGGCTACTTTTATTTTCTTATGGACGATGTCCTTAACTAGTGGATGGGTTTCCTATGACCGCTGTAACAAATCACCACAAACCTAATGGCTTAAAGCCACACAAATTTAGGATCTTCCAGTTCTGGAGTTCAGAAATTCTCAAGCCAAGTTGTCAGACCACGTTCCTTCGAGAGGGGGAGGACCCATTTCCTTGCCTGTCCAGCCTCTGGGGGCTGCCTGCCTTCTTGGCTCGTGGCTCCTCCTCCATATTCAAAGCCAGGAGCCTCTTCAAATCTCTGTTTCCACACCTCCCTCTCTGACGCTGACCCTCCTGTCTCCCTCCTGTAAGGACCCTTGTGATGACACTGGGCTGACTCTGATAATCCAGAATAATCTTTCCATCTCAGAATCCTTAACTTAATCACATCTGCAAAGCCCCTTTTGCCATGGAAGGAGACATTCACAGGTTCTGGGGATTGGACCGCGGACACATTTGGGGAGCCGTTATTCTGCCTCCCACAACCAGCGATGGTGATTTTTTTTCTTTAATGGGCCTGAGAAAACGTCTGTAAGGTGGGCTATTTGGACTGTCATTTTTTAAGATATATGCAGCAAAGGCCCAGATAACAGTAACAGTGGCTAAAACAAGATTAATTTCTCTATCACTCTTTCTTTTCCTCTTAGAATCAGGTCCTCTCTCTCTCTCTGCCCTGATGCTTTGCATCCGCAGAGGTCTTGCAGACAACTGTCCTCCACGCCTGCAGCCTAGCCAGCGGGAAACGGGGAAGGGGAGAGCACCCACCCTCTTTCTCTTATGGACACGCTCACAAGTTGGATCCTTTGCTTCTGCCTCCATCCCACTGGCTGGGACTTGGCCACACAGGCACTTCTAGCTGAAAGAAGGGTTGGGAAATGCGGTCACTGTAGGTGGTCATGTGCCCAGTAAAAATGGGAGTCCTGGTACCAAAAAGGAAGGAGAAAATTAATATTAGGGGACAAATGGCAATGCCGCCAGAGAGCTGAGAGAGGAAAGGAAATGGAGATCTCTGTCGCAGACACGGGGCTTTGGGGGAGAATAAGCAGCCCCTCCGGGGGGTGGGGGGTGGGGCTAGGGAAGCACCCATCACACACACAGTTAACAGCTTAGTCAATGTCTGGTCTCTTTCTTCCTTCCGATGAGGAACTTTGCTTTATTCAAGATCACGAAGTATTTGACTAAAAAGTTCCATCTCTCAGTCTCCTTCGAGACCGTGAGTGTGAGCAGGAATCTGCTGGGGATTTCTGGGAGAGCTTGCACTCTCCTGATAGACATGCCCTTCCTTCTTGCTTCTCCCGTCTTCCTCTTCCTCCCGGAAGCTCAGGAGTTTCTGCAGGTGCAGCAGCCACCTGTCACACACAAGAAGTTGGTGTCCAAGGGGAGCCTGGAGCCTTGATGATGACCCTGAGCGCCTACCATCGGTGCACTGCCCACTGAAGACTCCCTTCTACCAGAGAAAAACAAACCCCTTTGCTGAATCCTCTTTGCTTTGGCAATTTGGGGTCTCTCTGGCCTGCCTGTTTGCTCTCTGCCCTTGTGCATATAGGGAGGTGTGCTGGCAAGTGTGCTCTGCCCACATATACACAGCCCATAGCTTACTCCGCCATTCCCAGGGGAGGCCCTGTGGAGAAGGAAAGTGTATACAGTTGCAGAGGAAACCCATGCTTCTTACAGTCATTAACCAACTTGATCCTTTATTTATAAATGCAAAACAATATTCAAGGGCTCTTGGGATATTTGGGGAAAACAAACATCACAGAGGGGAAGGATCAAAGTGGATAAACTGAAGACTTCACTTTGGAGTAAGCAGAGAGAATTTGAGGAGAAGAAAAATCATTTGTATTCTGCTTTGTGTCTTCAGGAGGATTTGAGAGACTTGAGTTGACAAGACTAGGTTGTGAAAATGGAGGAGTCAGAGAAAGAAGGAATCATTCTAGAAAATGGAAAATATGGTCACATTTGAAAATGCCAATGAATGGGCTGAGAAATAAGATGTGGCCAATGACAAAATTAGTCAGCTGGAGTACAGAATTGAAGAAATCTTACAGCATGTCAGAAGACGAAGCCGGAACATGTAAGAGAAAAATTGAGACAAAGAGGATAAATCCAGGACTTCCAAATGCTGTAAAATGGGAATTGCAAAAGAAGAGAGAGAGGCTGGAGGGGAGGAAATAATAAAAGAAATGGGAGGGACATTTCCCTGCACTCCAGGAAAAACCTGAGTCTTCAGATTACATACCCCACCTGGTTCCATTACCACACAAACCTACAGCCATCGGGGGACATTTTAAAACATTAAGAATAAGAAGTCAACCTTATGGGCTTTTAGAAATAATAATTTTCAAAGTGGTAAACTACCAGAGACAGAGAATCAGATTAACACCAGACTTGTCCTCTGCTTGGATGCCAGAAGACAATGAGGGTATGTCTTCCATGTTCTGCGGTGAAGGATTCTTAATCTAGGACTCTTGCTATAGCTAAACAAAATAAAAGTATTCTTAGACATTCAAGAATTCAGAAATTCACAATCCGTGTACTCCATTAGAAAAAATTACCCAAGGATCTATGTCAGTCTCCTGAAAAAGATTCTAAGAAAGAGGATGGCATATACATTATTTAAAAGTAGCAGTTGACGATCGTACAGAAGAGGCAAAGGCTACTAGAAAGAAACTAACAGAGCACGTGTTAACCCTGACACTTGGAAGATTCTCCTTTGAGCGGTGGAGTTTCAAGGACTCGGAATCATAATTCCTTCTTCATGGGTCCATTCACACTTAATGAAGACTATGTACTTGGTCTGTGGTAAGTGCTATTTATTGGTTTTCAGTTTTTAGAGCCAGCCTATTGATAGTTCAAAGAAGATTTAGTTCTAAATTTTAGAACAGAATAATGAAAAATAATAGAAATATTTATTGAGACCTATTACATACCAGGCAGTGTTCTAAGAACTTAGCATGGATTAACACTTAATCTTCATGACAGCTTTCTGAAGCAGAAACTATCATTATCCCCATTTATACCAATATGGAAATGGGAACACAGAGAGGTTAAGTAACTTGCCCAAAGTTACACAGCAAAAAGTGGCAGAGGTGAGATTTGAATTCAGATATATTGACCTCAGTGTTAGTTAAAATAATATAACTAACATGCTTAGGAAGGAGGGAACAATAGACAGAGTAACTACATGAATTTCCTTATCTTTCATTGGAGAGAATTGTTCAATATCATCTAAAGTTGATAAATCAGGAAGTAGCAGGAGACATACTGTTAAATGTGAACTTTACCACCAGAAAGACTAGAAAACCCAAGCCAAGAACTGACACCCCTGGGGAGAGGGGCCTGCGAGGACTCCAGTGGAAGACTTTTTGGGTTAGACTTTACTTTTTTACTCCTCAGATGTTAATATCCTGAGATGTTACATGTATCTTCATGTTCGCAGCTAATGCTTTTCTTTATTATTAAAAAATGTTTTATCATGTGCAAATATCATTGCTGTCATTTTAGAAACTAGTTCAGTTTTCCAACAAAATTAATTCTTTAAACGCGTCACGTCATCTTGACAATTCTGAGTGGAAGTTACGCATTTTGGAATGACAGTCGTGGTGGGGTCTGGAGCCCACCTCTCACAGCCTGCTGAGCCTGACCCCTCAGGTCTGCCCAGTCCTGCCTTCCTCCCACTCCCCGGGAAAGGCTATCTGGCAAAGTCTTCCAAGTTCAGAACCTTGGCAGACATAACATTCCCAAAGGGAGCCCCAAGATTCCTGCGAAATGACTGTCAGCCCTTCCCCCGGCGGGGGTGAGGGTGTTGGATGATGGGGCCCTGGGAGATTCTAGAAGGGGAACGCTGACGTTGCAACTGGAATCATCACTGGGGGCATTTGGGACATTTTAAAACCCTCCCCAGGTCTGGCGGTCTCCTCCAGCCCCTTGAAGGTGCCTTGGGGTTGGAGTCGCTGCAGTGTTGGGGCCTCTCCATCCTCACCCCTGGACTGCTCCCCGGGTCAGCAATCCCTCGGCCTCCCAGCTCCCCCACCCACCAGTGCCGGCTCCCAGAGCCCCCTTTGGAGCTGCTGTCCCAGCAGCCGGCCCCTCAAGGGTTCCAGGCTCAGCTCGAAGCGGCTGCAGCCCTGTGGTTCTCGCCGTGAGTCATGGCGGGCCGGCTGTGCCGGCTTCCCTATCTCGGGGAACCGGAGATCGCCTTTAATTCCCTCCAGCTGCGTCTCTGCAGGACTGAGGTAATCTGTTCTGGCGCAAGAGGAAAGCAGAGAGTTTGTTGTGTCTTTGTTTCATTCAAATGGTTTGGATGATGACTCACTCCATTTCTTCTTTCTTTTTAAACCAGGGCACCGTCTCGAAGTCGTTTCTGATTAGAAGTTGACCTCAGAAATATGCTCGCATCATTTTGAAAACATCTCCCAGCACCACAGAAACCGACGCAGAATGGGAAAGGACACTGAGGGGACCAAGGCCAGGACCCGGGCCTTCCCACAAGGCTCTCAGGGTATCGCTGGCCTGGATCAAAGTTGGGATGCGATCACCGTCATGACGCCGGATACATTCATGGACCTGGGGCCAGCTGGGAGTGACAGGGATGACTGTCACCATCGTGGTTGTCAGCTAATGTTACTGAGTCCTTACTACAGACCCTGCGGTTCTAAAGAGTCATCCGTTCTTGCGGCGTCCTCTCAGGCAGGGACCATTGGAGTTTGAGGTCCGAGTGGCGTTGTCAGGTACCGGTCTGGAGAGGGCAGGTCAGTGTGTAAGATCAATGCCCTTGGGAGGGACTACCTAGTGGGTAAAGTCAGTGGTCTCATTAGGAACACAAACTACCAGCTAAGCCTGCTCAGCCCTGAGGCAGAAGCTGTGAACCCAGCGAGGTGGGAGAGGGTGGCCAGAGGCAGTGAGCAGGGTATGAGCGGGGTCCGAGGTCAGCGTTGGCAGGAAAGGGGAGTGGCTGGTGTGCAGTTGGCTGCTCAGGGGCGGAGGACGGCCCAAAGCTGTGGTTGACCAAGGACATTGCTCTCCTTATCGATGCCAGATGATGTGCAGACAGGTGGGCCATGAAGTGTTCATTTCCCCAGGAGTCCAAAAGGTAGGTTTAGACTAGAGTGTGAAGGTCTGGTAGCAGTGATGACGGATACAGCAGGAGAGCCATGGCCTCTTGCATCTCTGCCCAGGGGAGAGGCCAGTGCCTGGAAAAGCATGGAGGGCTGAGCTGGCCGTCCCTCCTGGGGGAGCAGCAACTCGGATGGCACCCCTGAGTCTTGTGAGCACTTCTGTAGGGTGTTTAATTATTGATAAAGCGTCGGTGGGTAGTCAATGCATTGGTTTCCCGAGGCTGCTGTAACAAATCACAAGCTGAGTGACCTAAAACAACCCAAATTTATTATCTTAAGGACCTAGAGGCTGGAAGTCCAAAATCAAGGTATGAACGGGGCCACACTCCCTCCCAAGGCTCTACCTATGGAGGAATCCTTCATTGCTTTTTCCGGCTTCTGATGGCTCCAGATGTCCTTTGACTTGCAGCAGCAGAACTCCAGTCTCTGCTCCCATCTTCACATGGCCTTCTCCTCTGTTTCTGTGTATTTTCCTCTTCTTTACAAGGACACTTGTCATTGGATTTAGGGCACCCCACCCCTGATAATCCAGGATGATCTCATCTTGAGGTCATTGACTTAATTACATCCCCAAAGACCCTTTTTCCAAGTAAGGTAACATTCACAGACTCCTGATGAACATTTGAGGGGTGGGAGGCAGGTACCAGTCAATAAGGCCCATTTCCCCCTACGAAGTGGGAGCTTCCTGAGAATAGAAATGTTACCAATTCATTCATTCATTCCACAGACATTGAGGGACCGCCTGCTGCGCCCCCTGGGGATACTGAAGCAAGGCAGACAGATCTAATTCCTGCCCTCACAGAGCTGACATTGCAGCGCCAATAAAAACAGAAACATCATTGTGCATTGCAGGTAGAGGTATTAAGGAAACCAGGGAGGGTCGAGACCAGTAGGGTTGGGGACGGGGTGACGTGGACCAGCTCCAACCAGGGAGATCAGGGAAGGCTTCCTGGAAGATGTGACACATAAGCTGGACCCTGGATGCTGAGAGGGATCAGATTGGAGCCTCCTCTGCCACTTCAGGGCTGTGTAATCTTGGCCAGTCACTCCACCCCTCTGTGCCTTGGTTTCCTCATATGTAAAATGGTGACGGCAACATTACAACCTCCTAGAAAGCATCCCAGGGACTCGGTGAGTGAACTCATGGGGGAACTTCGCAACTGCTAGTTCTTGCTTATCAAGCAGTAGCTAATCCTCCTAAGAGAATACTTAAATGTTAACATTATTAGCACGTGTGCAAAACCATGCACCAAAAACAATTTTGTTAATTTGAGGGAGATTTATTTTTAAAAACAAAAAGACCTAGAAGTAGTCTTCATTCAAAACTCGGAAATGTCTCAGAGTTCCTTACTCCTATTTTACAGCTTAACGTGGGGCTTATTTGAATCAGGTTGGGGGCCTGGGACATCTTATTCTCTTTGGGGTTTGGGGCTTTAAAATCTTTGGGGACCTGGCAGAAGTACCCGTGGACGTTGGCCGCGACTGCAGGCAGAGCCAGCTGAGTCCTTGGGACCTTGGGACGCCAAGGGTCTCCTACGTTGTGTTGACTCAGCAGAGGGATGGAGGTCAGGCTAAAGGTTGTCCTGGGGTGAGAACCAGAGGAACAGCAGAGAAACCTGAGGAGTCGTGAGGCCCAAGGAGAGAGCCCAGGGTCCCAGGTCCGCACGTCCACACCTGGGCCTCCGGGATCTGTCCCTCTAGGGGGCAGTAGGGCTCCACCGAGAGTCCCTGTCGCTGTCTCTTGGAGGCGGGGAAATGCTCCTCACCTTGGAACATGCCTCAGCATTCAGCATTAAGGGGAATTTCTGCACAGACTTTGCCTTGGCTGGGCCCAGAGGAGATATCTTTTCACATTCGGATGTTTGAGAGGGAAATGCTCATTAGGAAGGGAAGTATTTAGTGTCACGGTAACACGTGAGTGTTTCTAAAAACAGAAGCCCAACAGCTGTACCCACTTAGGGGCACTTTGGGGTTCCAGCCACCACGCGTTCATTCCCCTCCAGCCGGATTTCTAAGGCTCGTAATATTCATGTGGAGAAGTTGTACGTTTCCACACTCGTGTTCGTGGCCAGAGTCAGGTTTTTAGACCCTCAGAACAAACCTCTTTGACCAATTCACGCATACTAGGGTCCACCAGCTCCTTCTCCTCTCCTGCTCAGGGAACCAGGATAGCCCCGGATGTGTTTGCATGTAGCTCTGTGAACGCAGAGATCTGAGACTCAGGGGCAGCACTCCCTGTGTCCTCGTGGCCCCCTCTGGGGGCAAGAGTAGGGGTTCAGGGCACAGCTGCCTGGGGCGCACACAGACCTGGCTTCAGATCCTCACTCTGCCGCTTCATGCTGTGTGGTCGTCAGTGGGGGTCCTTCCTGAGCCTCCCACTTGGCCTGTAAAACAAGGAGAGACCTGCCTTGCAGGGTGGTTGTGATTCCTGGACACGATTCCAGTGACAGGATTCCTGGAATGGGCTTAGTGAGGTGCCAGGCACATCCTGGACACTCGCCCTAACACTGCCAGCCACCTCCCTGTGCCCACCCTCTGCCTCCTCGACTCCTCCCCGCCTGACCTACCGCTTCCTCTTCCACCTCACTTGTTCCTTCCCTCCATGTGTTCTCTGCGCACTGTTTACCGAGCCTCCGGGTGGCATGCGGGCTCTCTCCTGCTGTATCTGTTCCGGGCACAGAATCGCCGACAGCGCGTGTTGTTGGGTGCACGCACGAGTGAACGGGAGCTCTTAGCAGTTATCTGGGCCTCAGTTTCCTTGGCTGCACAACGAGGATGATGGTACTAAAAGTATCCAGGTGGCT
Source organism: Camelus bactrianus (assembly GCF_048773025.1). Lineage (NCBI taxonomy): Eukaryota > Metazoa > Chordata > Mammalia > Artiodactyla > Camelidae > Camelus > Camelus bactrianus. The sequence goes on from NC_133557.1 coordinate 24,269,856, forward strand.
TTGGGTGGATCATGTGAGCAAACCTGTGCGCGCGCCCCTGGCCCAGGCCCTTACAGATGCGAGTTCACTTCGCCATCGTTGGATTTCAGACGTTGTCCGTGGCTCTATAACACAGTCAGGAGAGTCGCCACCCGCTCCCCAGCCCCCAGGGCAGCTCAGGGCTACGGGCCACCTGCCGCATTTATACAGACTCACCCAGTGAGATCCAAGTGGGGTCTCTGTACCGGGCACTCTCAGGTTGGATCCTTCCCCACGCCGGGAGGGGAGACCTGGGTCAGGAGGAGGCCCCCGAGGCTCAGAGAAGTGGGGCCACTCGCCTGCGTAAGTGATGCACGCGATGCGAGTGACGTAGGTGGTGCCTGGGGCCTCTGCCGTTCTGCGGGAAGCAGCTCGGGGCTGTCACCAGGGGAGGAGGTGGTCCATGACGGGTGACAGACACCCACCATGGCGGCCAAGAGCAAGGGCCCCTGAGGCCCATGGGTGGGTGTGGGCATGAGACCCAGCTTGGCAACTACCGGCTAAGTGGCTCCTGGCAGGTGGCTTCACACCTCTAAGCCTCGATTTCCTGTTAGGTGGGGTGGTGAGAGCCCATCCCTCCGAGAGCTGTGATGAGAACAGAACCAGGACAAGAAATGAGTCGTTAGTGGGCTGCGCTCAGAGTTGAACGAAGGAATTGAGGCAAGCAGAGTAGCGCCCCTCCAAAGACGTCCACGCCCTAATCCCCAGAACCTGTGAATGCACGTTACATGGCGAGGGGGTCGATGGCGACAGAGGGAATTAAGCTCACTGATCAGCTGACCTTGTGAGAAGAAGCCCTAAAAGTGTCAGAGGGAGGCAGTGGAAAAGGCCGGACCCGCCACTGCTGGCTTTGAAGATGGAGGAAGGGGATGTGAGCCAAAGGATGTGGGCGGCCTCCAGAAACTGGAAAAGGCAGACAAATCCTAGAACCTCCAGAAGGAACACAGCCCTGCCAACACCTTGGTTGTAGCCCAGAGACTTCTGACCTCCCAGACTGTAAGATGATCACTCTCTGTTGTTTTAAGGCACAGGTTGGTGGCATCTTGTTAGTGCGGCGATAGGAGCCTCGCAAGGGAGGCTGCATTACGGCAGCACCCTGCCTGGGCCTCCCTCTCAGGAGCAGAACTTGGCACAACGAGGGTCAATCTCAGACCTGCTGACAGTGAATTAAGGCTCGTAGAACCCCGGCCCTTTATAAATGAGAAGAGACTGTTGAGATCATGGAGTTCAGCATGTGAGAGTGGGGTGTCCTCCAGATTAGTTCTGACCCATGTCCCGCCCAAAATGGTCCCATGGGTCAGTCAGTTAGGAGATGCTACATACACTGTCTGCCTTTTAAACAGTCACAGCCCTCTTTTACCTCTTAGAGGCTCTGGGAAGTTCTGCAGCAGAAAGCAGAAAAGCCTTGCTAACTTCAGCGCTTCCAGAGATACTGCGCCATAAACCTGCTTCACCCAGCCCCCCACCCCCGCCCTGTCATATCTCCTGACAACCCACAGGGCAGGTGTTGGGTGGATGGGCCGATCTCATCAAACCGATTCGTGAGACAAATAGAGAAACTGAAGCCCGAAGCTGTGTAAGTGCCCTGGAGAAGCACAGATACTGAGAGGGCGGAATGCAGGCCTTGGAGTCACGGAGACCTGGGTTTGCAGCCTGGCTGTGCTGCAACCCGCACAGGGCCCTGGGGGACTCACATCCTCTCTCAGAGCGCCTGATCCCTGGTGGGTCAGGTGGAGATGGTAAGAGAGCCTGCTTTGCAGAATGTCACGAACGGTTGGCTCCGTCCATCGGGGCTGCTATGACGAAGTACCGGCGACTAGGGGCTTGTCAGCAATGGACACTTCTCACAGTTCCAGAGGCTGGAAGTCTGAGACCAGGATGCCAGCGTGGGCAGGTCCTAGTGAGCGCCCTCTTCCGGATGGCAGACTGCCCACTTCTCGTATCCTCACGGGGCGGAGAGATAGCTCTCTGGGCCTCTTTGAAAAAGGCCCTGGTCCCATTTCATGAGGGCTCCACTCTCAAGACCTAATTACTCTCAAAGGCCCCACCTCCTAATACCATCACATCAGGAGTTAGGATTTTAATGTGACATTTCAGCCTAAAATCATGGCCCACTGAAGTGGCTGGCACCCCCTGGGAGGGAGACGGGGATGAGAAAACACTACTGTGCATGTTCATTTCCTGTTGTCGCCACGATGTTCCACCACGAGCTCCGTGGCTTGAAACAGCACAAATTTATTGTCTACATTTCTGGAGGTCAGCAGTCCTAAAATCAAGATGTCAGCGGGGCTGGTTCCTTTGGAGGCTCCGGAGCAGAACCTGTTTGTGCCTCTTCCAGCTCCTGGAAGCTTCCTGCGTCCCTGGGCTCACATCACTCTGACCTCTGCTTCTGTCATCACGTCTTCTCTGAGTCTGACCCTCCTACCTCCCTCCTATAAGGGCCTTTGGTGACTCCAGTGGGTTCCCCTGGTAATCCAGGATAATCTCCCCAACCCAAGGGTCTTAACTTCATCAAAGCTGCAAAGTCCCTTTTGCCTTATAAGATGACATGTTCCCAGTTTCCAGGGGTTGGGATGTGGACATCTTTGGGGACCACTATTCAGCTGACCACGCTTAGAATGCCTCCTTTCCTGGCCCTGCACTTCTCCTCCTGCAGGGGGTTCTCTCTGTCTTTTGCTCCAGGATGGACACCAAAGGACTGATTTAGTTCTAATCTGGGGTTCTGGTTGGGCCAAGTGCAGAAAGTTTTTATCTCCAAACATCCCCCGTCACTCTCGGACTGTCACCCCCAGGCCACCCAGGTTGCAGTGGGAGAGCATCTTAGAAGGCAGGCTGCAGGAGAGAATTCCAGAGAGGACCAGTTGCAAACATGTCTATTTGTTCATCAAATATTGGAGTGCCTACCACGTGCCTTCTCGGTACTGCGGGCGTAGCTGTGGACTGGACAGACTGGGCCCTGCCCTCAAGGAACTGACCCCCTCGTGTGGGGAAAAGGACAGTCAGGGGAGAGATCATGTAATAGGCACTAGACCAAAAACAAGACAGCAAGGTATGGAGATGGAGGGTGGCAGAGGGGTGCCTGGTTAGTTGTAGTGGCCTGTGGGGGGTGGAATGGAGGCTGCACTGGGGTCCTAGGTTTGGTACCAGGGTGGATGGTGGTGTCATTTTCTGAGAGGGGAGAAAATGTTCACAGGAGAACATTTTGCAAGCCTAGGAGATGATGAGTTCTGCCCTGGGTATGACAGTGTGACGGGCGTAACGTATATCCACACGGGGTGTCAGTGGGTAAGGGAGGATCTGAGCTGGAGCAGACGAACATGGGCATTTTTCATCTCAGGATGGGAATCAAAGGAATGGGGTCCCCATGGGTGAGAAGACAAGAGGTCCCGGGGCTGAAGCCTGGGGAGCCTCCGTTTGGCTGTAGAGGAAGAGGGGCTGATGTGCAGAAGTGGGGAAACGGGTGCACGGGTGTCCAGAAAACAGAGCAAAGAAACGGGTTCCTGGGGTGGTGAGAATGCAACAGTGCCAAACGCTGCAGAAAAGCCCAGGAAGGGAAGAATCGAGAAGAATCCACTTGGTTCAGCTGGAGGAGGGCCCTGGTGACCTTGGTTTCAGCAGCTGCTGGGGGCAGAAGCCTCAGGGCAGCAGCGGGTGGAGGGGTGAGCAGGAGGAGAGGAAGCGGGGACAAGACAAGACACGTGAACATCTCTTTCCTTGGCTGGTAAGTGTGGAGAGAGCCAGGCCAGTGGCTGTGGGGTTGATGGCTTTTTCTATTCTTACTGCTGGTTTATTTCGACGGTGACACCCAGTGTGTTTAAATGCTGATGGTTGGGAGCCTGGAGAGTGAAGATAAAGGAGGAGTTGACCAAGATGCTGAGTGGGCAGGAAGGGCTCCTCCAGGATCTTAAATCAGGGGTGGGACAGCCACCCAAGAGGAAGGACCCCATGCAGGGAAGCCAGCAGATTAGGGGCAGGAGGGGCATGCAGCAGACACATGGGAACCAGCTCTGGGCAGTGCAGGGATGGGCAGGATGGACAGCGGCCCTGGGAGCCCATGAATGGGTCATCGCAGGGCTTTAAATCTGAGAGTGATGTGTTCTGATTTGACTTAGAACCAATGTCTGGCCACTGAGTGAATGGGCTGGAGGAGGCCCAGAGACTAGCTAGGAGGCCGATGTGCAAGCCCATCAATCTGCTAGGAGCAGGGCTCACAAGCGTCCATCGGCTTTGCGGAGATGCTGGTGGAAATGTCCATCATAACTCAAGATGCAGAGTGTTTTAGGAAGTGGTACATTTTGAAATTTAAAAGCAGAAGATTTAGGGGACAGACTGGGCTTGGATCCTGACTCCTTCCAGCAAGCTTTGTGACCTTGGGCTGGTTACTTGACCTCCCTGTGTTAGTTATTGATTGTTGTGTAACAGATTACCTCAACACTTAGCAGCTGAAAACAACACATGTTTATCGTCTCACAGTAGAAACTGTGAATCCAGTAGCAGCTTAACTGGCTTCTCTGCTCATGGAGGGGTTGTGATCAAAGAATCTGCAGGGGCCAGAGTCCTCTCAAGGCTCGACTGGGTAGTATCCACTTCCAGACAAAATCAGCGGCTATCGGCAGGATTCAGTTCGTCCTGGGCTGTTGACTGAGGGCCTCACTTCCTCACTGCCCAAGGCTAGAAGCTGCCCTGAGTTCCAAATGGAGTTTGTCAAATAGGCAGGTGGATAAATTGAGTCTGGAATTCAGGGGAGGGATCCAGACAAGTGATATAAATTTGGGAGTCCTAGGCACGTAGATGGTCTTTAAAAACATGCGACTGGATGAGATCAGCAAGGAAACAGATGCAGCTAGAAGAAAGTTCCAAGGGCTGAGCCTAGGGGTGTCCCAGTGTTGAGAATGAGGAATAGATGGTGAGGAGAGGCAGGTGGGAGGGAAGACCCAGGGGCGTGGGGCCACTGGAAGCCACGTGAAGGAAGCAGATCAGGAAAGCAGGAGTGCTTAAGCCGCCAGTGCTGCTGACCAGTCCTGGGAGGTGATGACGGACAACTGACCACTGATGTAACAATGTCCTGGGGTCGCTGGTGACATTGGCAAGGTGATGTCAGCAGGTGTGGAAGCTGATGGAAGTGAGTTCAAGAGAGAATAGGAAGGGAGAGGTGCAGGAGAAAGTGGATACACACAATATTTCACAGAGTTTTGCTGTGAACAAGAACAGAGAAATAAGTAGCTGAAGTGGGAGTTGTAGGATCAACAATTATTTTTAAGCAGGAGAAATAATAATTGCATGTTTGTATTCTAATAGGAATTATCTAGTATAGAAGGAGGCTGGGTGAAGTCTTGAGAAAGTGAGAGGGAATGGAGTGGGATGGTTTAAGGTAGGAACAGGACAGTTATTGAAGTATCGCGAGGCAAAGTCTGTTGCGCACAGGGGCTCTGGTGATGGTGGGGCAGATGCGGTGGTCCCAGCTCCCGGCAGTTCCTTCCAGCTGCTTCCACTTTCCTAGTAGGAGGCAAGGCCAGGAGGAGAGCTGGAGGGTGGCGGGAGGAGGTGCTGGGAGTTTAAGGCGAGAAAAGAAGATATGAGTCATCCAGAAGAGTCGAGAGAGGAGGTCAGGGAGAAGTGCACTCTGGGGCCAGGCAGTGACAGAGGCCCGTGCATCGTTGGCTGTCACAACGCGCATTGCATTTACGTCTTTCTGTAGCTACGTTCCTGGGTGCAGGCACAGAGGCAACCGAGCACTGGATTTAACCAGCTTGGGCGGGTGGATGATGCCTGGCCGTGGGATTTAAGCTGGGAAAGGGGAGGGGGGAGCATATCAAAGGAAAAAGAAGAGTGCAAGGGTTGAAAGGGCAGAGGATTGTAGGTGGCAGGTGGGATGTGGGATTATGGGAGTCAGGGGCTAAGAGAGAAGACAGTGTCAAAGAGTGGGGTGCTTGAGACTGAGACGAGGCAGGGGCTACAGTTAGTCATTTCAGGGTCTAGGGCCATGGTTCTAAGTGCTGTCCCAGGACCAGGAGCACAGGCATCACCTGAGACCTTGTCAGAAACGCAGATTCTCCGGCCCCGCCCCAGATCTAGGGCGGATTCAGAATCTCTGAGGGTGGGGCCGGCGGTCTGTGTTCTCCCAAGCCCCAGCCCTAGCCCTCCCGCTTTCTGATATACGCAAGGGTTTGAGAACCACTGTTCTAGCGTTATGGTGATTGAAGGGGGGGGACAAGTGTTACAGGACCAGAATTAAGAAACTGAGAAGTTGGGAAGGGAAAAGTACCCTTGGAGGAAGATGAAAGTGCTGAAAATAAAGATGGGTAGAGCTGAAGGAATTGCCTGACCCAGGAGCTAAAATCACCAAGCAATGAGGACAGTGGCCGGGGTGGAGAACAGCCTAGAAGAGGCAAAAAAGAGTAAGGAAGGCACCTACTCTGGAGCCCAGTGATCTGAGGGCTGCGGGAGACAGGCAGCCCCTCTGAGGGGACAGCAGCTCCTCAAAGTCCACCAGGCCCTGGCACTTGCGCGTATGTTACCTGAAAAGGAGCAGGAACTTGGCAGGTGTGATCACTCGTCTTGAGAGGGGGGCGTGGCCTGGGTCCTCCAGGTGGGCCCAATAGAATCACAAACATACAAGAGGGAGGCCAAAGCGTCAGATCGAGGAGCTGCGGCACCAGGGTCGGCGGTCGGGGCGATGCGATCTCTGGCTTTGAAGCTGGAGAGAGGCCCACAGGGCCTGGAAGCGGACTCTCCCCCTGGGCCTCCAGAATGGACACGGCCCTGCGGACACCCTGAGTTAGCCCAGTGAGACCACTTTGGGTCTTTGGCCTCCTGAACCCTGAGGTATGAGCTGGGATTGTCTCTCAGTACTCTGTTCCCTGTATCTCAGGCGCCTGCGAGGTGGTGGGTTTCAGACAAAAACACCAGGCACGCTGTGGGGCAGCGGGTGGGGGACTGGGAAGGTGGGTTTCGCTCACGCGGGCAGCGAGATGCAGAGGCCGAGAGGCGGCCGAAGGTGGGGCTTGCCGAGCCTCGAGGGGCTAGCGAGTGGGAGATGAGGGGCGGCTTACGGGATAAACAGCAAAACCATCAGCCCTGCAGGTGAGGCCGTGGGTGCTGGGAGGTGGGAAGGGGTGGCGTCTGGGACTCCCCGCCCTTCACAACTCTCCGTGGGGGCCTGGCCTGGCCCTGCTCTCGGCAGCGTTGGTCCCTGTTGGTCCAGGGTGTGGGTGTCGGCAGGACCTTCTGCAAAGCCAGTGGTGGGGGCAGCAGTGCCCACGGAGCGCCCCGGCTCCTGTGCCCCACGTGGAGGGTAATAAGGTGGGTTTGGGAGCGGCAGGGCTGCAGGTGCGCCTGGGGAGGACCAGACAGAGAAGCGCCGGCCCCGGTTCATGTTCACGTGTCCACACGAGTGGGAGCGCGTGCCCCGCTGCAGTCCCATGACTCACCTTGTCAGACAGACTCCCCAGGGGAGGTCGTGGTTCACATTTGGCTCATAAAAAGCAGCTGGCTGGCCGCTCTGCCCTCACCTGTCCCCGAGGAGCTGTTGAACCACAGCAGCAAGCATTTTACCGGCAGGGTGCCAGAAGGCAGATGAGAGCCTGGCGGGCTCCAGGGTCCTGGGGAGTCATGGTCTTTATGACTGTCTGCAGCAGAGGGAGCTGGCTCTTTCTAGAAGACGGCCTGGATCCACGGATGTGTAATAGTGAATAAACTGAGCCACGTGGGACAGAAGAAAAGTCCTTCTTGAGTCAGATGTTCGGTCTTTTAAAATGTGTTAAATATTAAGAAATGATTAATTTCTTGTGCATTCTGGATGAATCCATCGTTCCCAGTGTCACTTGCGTGCATGAAACTTAGACATTTTTGTTCATCGAGGACACAGTTCCAGAGGGCCTCCTGAGGGTGGTGTCTGGGTATGTGGTGTCGATCTAACAATAAAGACTATCCTTCTCGTGGGATGTACAGGCATAAGAGACAGATTGTAAACTAACAAATGGTTATGCAAACAGGAGAGTTCTATGTAGATGTCCTCCTGGTAGAGGAGGGGTGTGGGCAGAGTGGAGGGAGATCCCACGTTGCATGCCGTGCTCAGGCAAGTCCTTCCAGGATGAGATGTTTGATTGGGGACCTAAAGAATGAGGGAGAGCCAGATCCTTGAGCCTCAGGGGTCAGAGCATTTCAGGTCTCAGGAAAGCAGAGACAGATGGGAAAGGGTTTGGACTGGGCAAGGAACAGAAGACAGGCTGACGTGTGGCCAGAGGTGAGTCTGGAGAAGAGGCAGGCAAGGAAACTGGTCAGAAATCCGCATCATTCTAAGTGGGAAGGGAAGTTCTCAGTCCTGTGACTGATGGGACATTGAAGCTCCTGCATGGTCTCAGATCTGAGTGGCTGAGCTGCCTGCTGCAGGTTTGGGGGGTGGGGGGAAGTCAGCACAGTGGCACAGTAAGTCTTCGACAGTCATTCTCCCACAGAACATTGATTTTTTCCCCCAGCTTTATTGAGGTATGACCAAGTTGTAAGATATTTAAAGTATACATCATGATGAGTAAGGATCCCCCCATCTAATTAATGAACACATCCATCACTTCACATACTGATCTCTTTGTGTGTGTGAGAACCTTTAAGTCGTTCTGTTAGCAAATTTCAGTTACACAATATCAACTATAGTCCCCATGTTTTCCATTAGATTTCAGAACTTACGTATCTTACAGCCAAAAGTTTATACCCTTTTACCAACCTCTCCCTATTTTTTCCAGCCCCTGGAAACCACTTTTCTGTTCTGTTTCTATAAGTTTGACTATATTTTTTTTTTCTTAGATTCCACCTAGAAGTGAAACCATGCAGTATTTGTGTCTCTGCCTGGTTTATTTCACTTAGCATAATGTCCTCCAGTTTCATCTTGATGCAAACAGCAGGGTATCTGTCTTCCTCGTGGCTGAGTGATGCTTCATTGTGAGTGTCTGGATATATGAGCAGACATCTTTACCCACTCATTCATTGGCAGTTACCTCAATTGTTTCTGTATCTTGGCTGTTGTGAGTAACGCCACAATGAACATGGGAAAGCTGATCTGTCTTTGGGATCCTGTTCTCATTTCCTTCAGATACATACCCCAAAGTGGAATTGCTAGATCATATGGTAGTTTCTATCTTTAATTTTTTGAGGAGCCTCCATACTGTTTTCCATAGTGGCTGTACCAATTTACATTCCCGCCAACAGGGTATAAGGATTCCCTTTTCTCCACATCCTCACCAAGACCTAATATCTTTGGCTTTTTGATAATGGCCATCCTAACAGGTATAAAGTGATACCCCATGGTGGTTTTTATTTGCATTTCCCTGATGATTAGTGATACTGAACATCACTCTATTCTGTTCCATTGACCTGTGTGTCTGTTTTTATGCCAGTGCCGTGCTGTGTGATCACTATAGCTTTGTAATGTAATTTGAAATCAGGAGGTGTGATGCCTCCAGTTTTGTTCTTCTTGGTCAAGACTGCTGTGGCTATTTGGGGTCTTTTGTGGTTCTATACAAATTTTAGGACTTTTTTTTCCTGTGAAAAATACCGTTGGAATTTTGACAGGATTTGCATAGAATCTGTAGACAGCTTTGGGTGGAATGGACACAGGATATCTTTCCATTTGTGTCATCTTCAGTTTCTTTCATCAGTAACACAGTTTTCAGTATATAGATCTTTCACCTCCTTGGTTAAATTTATTCCTCTTGATAGACTGTAAATGGGGTTAATTTCTCTTTCAGATAGTTTGTTAGTGTAGAAGCACAACTGATTATTGTATAAAGATTTTTGTATCCTGTGACTTTACTGAATTTGTTAGTTTTAATGCTTTTGGTGAAATCTTTATGGTTTTCTATATATAATACCATGTCCTCTGCAAATAGAGGAGATATTACATCTGATTCAATAGACTTGTAAAGGATCATTAAGGGACTACTGTGAACAGTAACATGCTAACATATTGGATAACCTAGAACAAATTCCTAGAAACATACACGTTACCAAGACAATTGTGAGGGAAGGAAAAATCTGAAAAGACTGCTTACTGGTAAGGAGATTGAATCAGTAATCAGAAACTCCCAGCAAAGGAAAACCTAGGACCAGATGGCTTCAATAGTGAATTCTACCAAACACTTAAATAATAATTAATGCCAGTCCTTCTCAAGCTCTTCCAAAAAATTGTGGAGCAGGGAATATTTCTGAACTCATTTAATGAGGACAGCATTACCCTGATACAAAAGCCAGACAAGGACACTACAAGGAAATTGAAGGCCAATACTCCTGATAAACATAGATGCAAAAATCCTCAAACACTAGCAAATCAAATTCAACAGCACACTAACAGGATTGTACACCATGATCAAGGGATTTATCCCTGGGAGGCAAGGATGTTTCAACATATACAAATCAATAAATGTGACATAGCATATTAAAAATTATATAATTATCACGATACATAAAAGGCATTGACAAAATATCATAAAAGGATCTCAAACTCCCAGCAAATTAAGTATAGAAGGAATATATCTTCACATGTTAAAGGCCACATGTGACAAGCCTACAGCTAACATCATACTCAACAATGAAAAGATTTTCCTCTTAAGTTAGGAATAAGACAAGGATTTCATTCTCTCCACTTCTATTCAACACAGCACTAGGATCCCTAGCTAGAGCAAATTAGGCAAGAAAAATACAAGACATCCAAATCAGAAGGGAAGTAAAATTGTTTGTTTGCAGATGACGTGATCTTATATATAGAAAGTCCTAAAGACTACCAATAAATCTATTAGAGTAGGTGAATTCAGCTAAAGTTGCAGGACACAAAACAAAAATCAGTTGTGCTTCTATATACTAATAATGAGCCATTCAAAAAAGAAACTACTATATATACTGTATGTAAAATAAACAAGTTTATACTGTATAGCACAGGGAATTATATTCAATATCTTGTGATTTATGATTAAAAAGAATATGAAAACAAATATATGTACGTTCCTATATGACTGAAGCATTGTGCTGTCCACCAGAAATTGACACATTGTAAGCTGACTACTTCAATAAAAATATATTAAAAAATAAAAAAAATTTAAAAATTTAAATTATCCCATTTACAATAGCATTAGAAAGAACAAGATACATAGGAATAAATTTAACCAAGGAGTGTGAAGATCTATACACTAAAAACTATAAAACACTGAGAGAAACTGAAGACACAAATGGAAAGATACCCCATATTCAAGGATTTTAAGAATATTAATAAAATGTCTGTCTTAGATAAAGTCATCAATAGATTCAGTGTAAACCCTATCAAAATTCCAATGTTTTTTTCTAAAATTTGTACTTAGCTACAAACGACTCCAGATAGCCAAAGCTATGGTGAGCAGGAAGAACAAAGCTGGAGGCCACACACTTCCTGATTTCAAATTACATTACAAAGCTATAGGAATCAAACACTGCAGTATTAGCATAAAAAAACACAGGCAGACTAAAGGAACAGAATAGGATAAGCCCATGCATATATATGTCAACTAATCTTCAATAAACATGCTAAGAATACACAATGGGGAAAGGGTAGTCTCTTTAGAAAATGCTGGTGTTGGGAAAATTGGATAGCCACGTGCAAAAGAATAAAAATGGACCCTTATCTCCCACCATACACAAAAATCAACACATTAGATTAAAGACTTGCCTGTGAGACCTGAAACCATGAGACTCCTGGAAGAAAACGTATGGGAAAGCTTTTTTGACATTAGCCTTGGCAATGATTTTTCAAATTTGGTGCCAAATGCATAAACAAAAAAGGAAAAAACCAAAAATCAACAAGTGGGACTACATCAAACTAAAAAGCTTCTACACAGCACAGGAAACCATCAATAAAATGAAAAGACAACACACAGAATGGGAGAAAATATTTGCAAGTCATGGATCATGTAAGGGTTTACTATTCAAAGTAGATAAGGAACTCATACACTCAATAGCACAAAAAAAGGGGTGGGGGTGGGGAGCAAAGGACCTGAAGAAGCATTTTTCCAAAGAAGACATGCAGATGGCCAACAGACATATGAAAAAGTGCCCAACATCTCTGATCATCAGAGAAGTGCAGATCGAAACTGCAGTGGGATATCACCTCACCCCTGTTGGGATGGTCATTATCAGAAAGTCAAATATAGTAAGTGCTGGTAAGGAGGAGAAAAGGGAACACTTAAACACACTGTTGGTGGGAATATAAACTGACACAGCCACTATGGAAAACAGTATGGAGGCTCCTCAAAAACTAAACTACCACGTGCTCCAGCAATCCCACTTGTGCACATACCCAAAGGAAAGGAAAACAGGACCTGGAGGAGAGACCCGCACGCCCGCATTCATTGCAGCATCACTCATGATAGCTAAGATGGGGAAATGACCGAAGTACCTGTTAGCGGGGGAGTGGCTAAAGGTGTGGCGTGTATACACATGCGTACACACGCACACACAATGGAATATTGTTCAGCCGTAAGAAGGACCTCCTACTGTTTAAGACAACGTGGATGAAACTGGAGGACATTATGCTAAGTGAAATAAGCCAGACAGGGAAAGACAAACACTGTATGATCCCACTTATATGTGGAATCTAAAAACATCAAACTCATAGTAACAGGGTAGAATGATGGTTACCGTGGATGGGGGTTGCGGAAACAGGGAGATTTGGTCACAGGGGACAAATTTTTTCTGAGATCAGTAAGTTCTGGAAACCTAACGTACATCATCATGACTAGAGTTAATAAAATATATATATATATATATTTGAAATTTGCTAGGAGAGTAGATCTCCAATGTCCTTACCACCAAAAAAAAAAAAAAGTCACTATGTGAGCTGATGTGTTAAATAGCTTGATTTGGGGAATCATTTCACAGCTTTTAACATGTATCAAGATACTATGTTGTGTTTCTTAAACATGCACACGTTGTCAATCATACTTCTATAAAGTTGGGGGGAAAATAAATACAAAGGGGTGCGATTAGAAGGCTTTAAGCATGGGTGTGATGTGTTCTGGCCACCGTGGGGGCAGCGAGGACAGGTGTGAGCCAGGGCAGCGAAGGCGCTGCTCTGTTGTCCAGGTAGAAGATAAAGGTGGTCCAGTAGGCATGAAGCAAAGAGGTGTGGACTCGGAGATGGATCCACCAAAACTTGCTGACGTGTGGGGCCTGAGGGCAGTGAGGGACCCAGGGTCACTCCTATGTTTTTGAATACACAGCTGCTTAGACGGTGTTGCCGTAAACTGATGGGGAAGACGGGGTGTGCTAGAGTGTCGGGGTTCAGGGTGGGGAGAGGAGACCGGAAATTAGGAAGATCCGGGGCATGTTGAGCTGGAGATGCCTCCCAGTTATCAAGGTGGAGAAGTCACACGGGCAGTTGCGTGAGTCTGGAGAGCGTATGTGTGAGGGTGTATGTAAACTCCGGTGCCAAGATCATCCCATGAATGCTTCTCCTCAAGAGCTGTCCTGATGGTATTAATTGCAGAGGGCTTGTGATCAGATCTCCGTGGTTGTCCTGACACTTTGAGGACCAGCAGAAGCCAGCAGCCATGTGGCCTGGGGGTGTTTCCTGGGGAATCCCATCAGTAGCTCCTCCCTCCCCACTAAGAAAAGCCAAGATCAGATGGTCATTGTACTTTGTGTCTGGAGTTCAGTGCAGAGTTTGAGGTTAAAAACTTTTAGTAAACCAAGAATTCCTGGAAATCCTGGGATAGGGCCGGGGTTTCCATCTCTTTGGTGATAACTCCACATTGGGCCATTGACCACACTTGGCCTGAATCTTACCAGGCACATGAAGGCAGAGATGGTTTAGAGTGGGAAGCCTTTTCTGGAGACCGTTCAATCCAACCTCATTCATCTTTGTCTATAAATACAGCATGAGGCTTACAGCAAACTCCTCTGGTTCAACACAGCTCCCAGGGCTCCTCAAACAAAAGAAATGACTTTGCTTTCATTTCTTAATGGCCCCTTAATGGTCTACGCCTCCTTCACAGGCTTATTTCGTATTCAACCTGCTCCTGCCAAGAAACCAGCTTCCTTCCCATTTATAAACTTGAAAGGCTGTGTAGGAGTCAGCATTTTGTTTTCTCCTGTAAGTCTTGTTACTTCTTAAATTCCCACTTGTAAGTTCTCTTCCTCCTCCTCAGGACAAAACTACACCACGCTGCTGCACGGACAGGGACGTTCACAGATGAGGACAGTCTCCCCAAGGAGGGGAGGCTGGCTGCCCCAGTGTGTGTTTGTTTCCCTTTTGTTTCAGGATTTGAAAATTGGATTAGCTCAAGTTTGGGCTTCAATGATCTAGTCAGAAAAAACTCAAGACCTGTTGTCAAAACTCTGAATATTTCCTTCCAGATATTGGGGAAATGAAGTCCAGCTTTGGGTGAATTGTAAATCTGTTAGCTATTGGTATTGCAGATTCTTCATTTTGTATCTGGGGAAACTGAGGCATAGGCTGAATTTGATGGTGTCTGTCAAGCGGGGCTCACGTAAATGTAGAGCACAAACTTACCGTTAAATGGCTGAATTGTTTTATCCTTGTTTTCTGCTTAGGACGATTCAGGGTTCTATTCTGGGAACAGTGGCATAAGGTTTTCAGAAAGTGAATTAATTTGGAGAATTAGTTGGTTGCAGCTACAGCATAAATCCTAAGGGGGCGGAGTTGGCCCTAAGGTGGGCGGGCCTGGGGAAATATTTTCTATGGGGGTCCTGTCTTGGTAAGTGGTTTGAGTCAACCTCAAATCAATGTCTCAGCACCATCCTCGTGGCCCAATCTCACATGATTTCCCCCCAAAATAAAAATGCTGTGCTGGCCGTCAGGAGCAGTCTGCTCACAGGAAGCTCTTCTGCAGACTGGCTGGGACCCTGTAGGTGTGGTTTTTGAAGCTCTTTGGGGCATCTGGTTGACCTTGTGCCCTGAAGAGAAATGGCAACTAGCTGGTCCCGGAGGGGGACCTGGGGCATTTCAAGGAAGGCACTCCAGCCAGAACCCATGTGGGACCCTGTGTATGCTTGGGGCACTGTACCCACATGGCACCGTGGGTTCCAGGCACTGGGAAGGGACTTGGGAAATCCCCAAGAAGCTCTCCCAAGCGCAGGGTCGTGGGCGGGGAGAGGGGAGTGGTCCGTGAAGCACAGGCCTGGGTCAGGGGCTTCCCTGGGGTTCAAGGGAAGCACTGAAGGGTGGGCTGGAGTTTGAACAGTATTATGTGAAGACAAGTAGCATTTTTTTTTCACATCTCATAGATGCTTTAGCTGTAAAGAGAAAATGCTGTTTTAAGGAGGCAGCCAGCTGGAAAACTCTTGTATTTATAATATCTAATTCTGTTTGTGGGTTTGATAGTAAAAGATACTTTTTTTGAGAACTTTGGAGTTTTGTAAGATAGTCAGGCAGAAGACCATTTTTTGCCTTCCAAATGACCAGCTCAGCCCCACTCGCTGTAAATGCTCTGCGAGCCCCTGCGAGCTGGCCCGAGGTGTACACTAGCAATCTGTGGACCTGGGTGCTCCTTGCAAAGAGGTGGAGAGACACGGATTGCAGCCGAGCTGCGGTGGAGGGAGCAGGGAGAGAACTGGACAAATCCAGGTGGACCTCATGCCTCCGTGACCTTGGGCTTCTGCTGTGAAATGCAAGCGTGGGACCTAGATGTCAAATGGGTAGCGCCTACCTCATAGGGCCGAGACGGGGGGGGGGGGGGGGGGTAAACCGCACGTGCACACAGAAAGTGCTCCTTGCTGTGTGAACTCAAAGTGTAAAGGGGGTGTCTGAGCAGCATCACGCGAGCAGAAAGGATACACCAAAGTAGCCGCTGCTTTCAACTGTTTTATTGCTAAACTATCATGATACAAGCCGTATAAAAATACTTTACATATAGCAAAAATAAACTACATTAAACTGGAGATTAAAAACGTCTTACCTAGGAATGTGATGTATTCAAACTCCTTTTAACAGTCAAGATTTTCAAAACCTAAGCCTTCTAGCACCACCCCGTGGGAGAGACTCTTTATTTGTTGGAGAGGACATTCTCAACTTTTTCTCCCCTCTGAGGGCTGTAGAGGCAACAGGGGTAAGTGAGGTTCTTTGACAAAATGTGTCAGGATGCTAAGCTGGTCCCAGCCACAGCCTCTGTCTGCTCAGGCCCATCAAAGTGCTGAAAGCACCTCCTAATCGAAACAGCATCATTTGCATCCAAAGCCTGAGTGAAGCAGGTGGAGTTCATTCTCATTGGCCAACCACTGCGTAAAGGCAGGGCGTCAAACCTTTCTTCCAGCACCCAACACCCCTGCTCACTTTCAGAGGAGCTGGCTTGGGGAGTGCCCCTAGCTCGCCAATCATCCGAAAAGTTTGTTTTTAAACAAACTGAGTTAAGGCAGTGATGTTGGCTGTAGCTCAAGGCATTTGTGAAAGCTTAGGGAAATTGATGTTTGTAATTACAGTTTCTTGTGATGCTTCTTTTTCTCAAGCATTTAGTTGGGCTGCAGGAAAACCATTTTCCTTCGCTGGCTTGGCTCCATGAGGTTTAATGCCCAAGCCCCAAGTGTGGGAAAACCCAAGGTTACCATGTGTTGGGTACCTGCTAAGGGGCTGGCCCTCCAAAAGTGAGTTCAGGAAAGTTTACCCCAGTTTGTCAAGAATGTCACCACCCCCGTGCCTCTTACAAACATAAAGCAAACAAAGTTGTTAACCAGAGCCCTGACGTTCCTTCAATTCTCAACAAATAAAAAGCACTTGGAAACGGTTTGACATGAAAATAAACTCAGCCTCCCTTCAGTCCAGAGTGACAAATCGGAGCTCCTCAGCTTCGATCTGTCTATGTGTGACAGCTCCCGCGCTGGCCAAGGCTGGCTTCCTGAGAGGGATGGCTTGGCCACCAGATGTAAACAAGAAAGGCTACATCAGTGCTTCCCAGTTGTTAGAAGGAAATGACTTGGTTCGCCTAGGCTGTGTCTTTGCTGGAAAACTCTGGATGTCCTTGGAGTAATGCGTACAGGGGTTTATCTCCCAGGATTCGGTCAGCTCTGTAAACGTTAGCCTGCACGTCTGTGAACGTGGACTTTTTTAGAATCTCCATTACAATCCGGGCAGTCTTGTTAAGTCAAAAATACTACTCGGTCACTTCTGGTGGGGGATCTAAACACTTGAAAGTTCTCCTCATTGACCAGATGGAGGCTCGGAACTGAAGTCAGCTGTGTCCTCGAGCAAGACAGGTGCTTCCTTCCTCCAGAGCCATCCCTCCTCCGTTCTCTGGAGATGCTGTCTTGTAGGAGACAGGTGACTGACAGGCTCTGAGGTGGGGTTTTGTTTTTTCGATTGTTTTCCTGGAATGATTAACAAGTCTTCAAGAATACATCGTTTTCTCTTAGGGGGAGAAAAAAAACCCATCCACATATTTGTAAAAAGAGACACTTAAAAAGATTTCTGACCACTTATAAATATTTTCTAACTCCAACCAGGATGTGATATTTTGAGGACAGAGAAAAAGCATAAAAATACAGGTAAGAAAATAAAATTTAATAACATACGAATTTGGGTTGCTATTATATATTATCAAGCAGCAGTTATTTTTGTACAATATAGGAAGACTTGCAAACTTTGGAAATATACTACATTCAGCAACAGGGTAGATTTCCGTTGGAAGTGCTACATATTTACATTGCTTTGGATGTAGCAAGTGCAAACCTCGACCTAACAGATCCCTCTAGAACACATGCGACACACCCAACGACCGGTGAGACATCCTTCCTTTCTCCTTCTCTTAGAGGATCTATTGCCTCTTCCCAAACTGGAAATACTTCTCGAGCAACTTGCCCTTGGCAAAACCTCCTCCTGGCGTCTGTGACCGACAGAACTTTCTCGATTGCCGTCCAGTCCTGATACACGTTCTCTTGCCTGTTTGTCTCTAATGCTTCTGTTCCTCTTTCCTTTGCTATTTGGTATAGTTGGCGTATGAAAGTGCTTCCTATAATATCCAGCTAGGCTGTCTTTAAAAAATAAAAACGAGTTGGTGTGTGTATCACACACACACACGTACAGATAGATGTACAGGAACGTAAACTACCAGGAGGCCCTTCTCACTAACAGGGCTAGAATAGCGATGGAAACGCGTTAGTCCTTTTTCACCCCCGTGCACGGTGAAGCTGAGCGATTTTGCTACAATAGCAGGAAGGCACTTGGGTCAGACATTCAGATAACCGAGGAAAAGCCCAGTTCCCTCATGTGCAAAACACGGCTCCTCGCCAATCAAGTGAGAACAAATCACTCACCAGACGCTTTAACCCTTCCCCCGGGAAGTCAAGAGTGCTGGAGAGACAGTTCTTTAGGTAAAGCTGCTTGTATAAGGAACTTATTATTAATGAGAAAGAATTTTGCAGTCAGCTTCCTACTGGCATTCTGTTTCAAAGAATTTTGCTAAACTCGGCTTGGGGTGGGCGGAAAAGTCCCCTGTTGTTTGGGAGGAAAAGAAATGCTAGGTCTTGACCCGAAGGTTACATACACGTGGCTGCAAAGGCCCCCATCCTGGGCTTTCTGTCCTGTCTCTGGAGGAACAAACACACCGGGCCCTGGTCGCCAAGCCCAGGGTTCCCGGCCCAGTCCTCAGGAAGGTTTTATCTGTGGGTAGACTTGAGAAAGCTAGGACTTAGGGCCCTTAACTGCCATGATCCTTTTCTTAGAGTGATGTCTCAATCACACCTGCTAAGGGCAGCCTTCTAAAGAGTGCGAGCAATACTTACACTCTGTGTGGATTCCTGGGCAAGCAATTCAATGGCCGAAAAGGAAACCCCAGCTTGTCCTGGGGTGTCTGCCGTAAATGGAAACGCACACATCAGTGTGGTTAAAAACTCACCTGCCAAGAACTTTGAGGGTTTTATTTGTTTGCAAAAACTGCACCAAAGGAGGAAGACTCCAGGGGACGGACCGTGGGCGTGCTCTGTGGAGAGACTGGGGTGGGGGGAGGAATCGTGCAGCCCCTGCAGGTGGTCTGAGCAGAGCTAAGTGGGGTGCATGAGTGGGTTCGTTTCTACTCAGGTCACTCTTGTGATGAAGCAGCGAATGCAGATGCGTCTTTGGGGGCCGAGGAGGGGTTGCAGTGGGTTCAGGTAAAAATAACCCCTGAACTTAGGGACCAAATCCTGAGCCTGAGGGTCTCACTTTGAGTCTAGGTCAGAGAAGGAATTGAGCCGTTTTCCTCTGTTGTGGGGGAACCCACCCACGGAAACACTTAGGCCCGCCAATGGCCACATTTCACAACAGTTGTACTTAATAAAAATACCTGCACTTTTTTGGGGGGGGTTGCTTTTGCCCATCTGCCATTTCTTCTCAAAATTCAATGCACATGCTTGAGATTCTTCTTAGCTACTTTATGTAAAAGCACTTTGGCTGGTAGAAGAAAGCAAGCAGGAACATCAAAAAGCTGTGCAGCTTGCCTGGACCCAGCCGCCCAGGTGTCCTCCTCCAGTCTGTGAGCTTCCAGCTGCAGGACGAAGATGCTGGCCGCGAGCGCCCCCCCTCTGGCCACCTTTGGCCAGCTTTTTGAAGCAGAGGAGGGGGAAAAAGTACACATAACTTAAAGCCGGGAAGTTTTAACAGGTGATCTTGTATGAGCCAGACAGTTTTTGCTTCAGCATCAGAAAATTTAAAAATGAAGCTTTAGCGGTGGCCCCACTGTGGAACGGGCGATTCCCTAAGGATGGATGGTCCCGGCTTCTCTGGTTTTCTTCAGCCTGTAAGCCGGACTCTTGTGCCCCATTCCTTGGGTTGCTCTGTTTGGGAACTCCTTTCCTTCAAAAGGTACAAGAGCTGTATCTGTGACCTGAAAAAATGAATGCAAGGGCTGGGGTTTAATCACCGTGCCCCCATCTTCCGGCCCCCTCCCCAGCCTGCGCCCCCGGCTCCAGGCTATCCGTTCTTGGGCGGGTTCCACCGGGCGGTCTTGTGCAGAATGTGTTTGGGGTCAGCAGGCACTTAAGGTTTGGATGGGACACCATGAAAGTCAACCAAGATGCTCTTTGGGATTTAGAACAGAACTCAAAAGGCAGAGTGGTGTGCTCTCTGATGTTCACAGAGAGAGGTGGTGAGTCCTGAATAAGGAGTTCGTGTTCGGCCAGTCCATGGTCCCACGTGGCCTCCGGGCCGGAAGATGGACACTAGAGAGGCCAGGAGAAGGGGCCGTGGAAGGCTCCAGGGGTCAGCTAGGATAGGTGTCTTGCTAATGGCTTCTTCTACGTCTGATTTCGGGCGGGAGGTCCTGAAAACTCCTTCCTGATAATTTCATTAACTACAAAAGAGAGAAAGAGAGAGAGGGAGGGGCCGGTGAGAGGGCACCAAAAACACAGATCAGGTTAGCTTTCTAGAACCTAACACAGCCAGGCTATTCTTAAAACCTGTTTTTGTTCTTTGAGATAATACCTCTGACATTTTTTAACATAATCATGCCCTCCTACACGGTGACCTCCCAGCACCGCAACCCCCCCTCCGCCCCCAGTGACGCCACTGTGTGGAACAGGTGTTAGTGAAAAACACCCAAATGGTGACTTAAGAACTGCTGTGTCAGAATGGAGTTGGGCCACGGGGCATGATTTAACGAACAGCCTCTCCTATCTTTTTACTTGAGATGCTCCACTGTACACCGAACTGCCTCTGTTATTACACCCCAGAAGGTACCCACGGTATGACTAAAACACAGCTTCTTGACCCACAAAATGTACGGCTTTCGAAAGAGGGTCTTTAAAAAGAGTGGGTTGGGAATACCAGAAGCATGAACTATCACTGTAAACAGCATCTCTGTTCCTTTTGGCACAACCAGGAACTCCACCCCCTTCCCCCCTCTCTGGAGAAGGACCACGCAATGAGTCTTAAGTACCAAGTGTCCTCAGAGAGACTCTGGAAAGTTCCATCACCCCTACTCCAGAAAGATGCGTGGAATTTAGCACCAAGAGTGCAGTGCCAGCCACCGGTTCCTGGATTTTAGGCAGTAAGGTCTTAGGTTAGTGGCAAAGGCAAAAAGGCTTCCTTCCATGTCCTTGGGAAAAAGTTGTCATCAAAGGCAGCCCAGACACCAGGCAGGGTGTGCATGTGACCTAAAATGTGTGTGTGTGTGCACGTGCACGTCTTTGGTCTTGCAGCTGGGTTGTGTTGACTGGCCCCAGGAGGCAGACCCCTGTGGGGTCCCATCAAAGGTAGATTTGTCTCCCCTCTCCTAGTTCCAGCACTAAATTCTTCCCACAGGTTCCTCCCACTTTTTCTCGTCTCAGCCTTAACCTAACGCTACAGAGATGGAAGCCGTGAGGGTTAACCATTGAGATGTGCTCAGCCTCTACATGATCTAGCTGGACCCTCCCAGGTCCAGGGTGCTTTTCCCAGGAAAACCCCTGCCTAGTGAGTCTGCAATTCCCAGAATAAGGAAAGCAGATACAAACTGCTCCTGGAGCTGGATAAGCCAGGTCTGACTCTGAGCTCCCTCCCTCCAGGGGGCTGTGTGACTTGACCTCTCTGTGCCTCTCGGTCTTGTCTTCTGGGAAGCAGGAATCCTCGTGTGTGGACCTTTCCGGACCACTGTGAGCATGTTAGGCACAGTGTACGTGCACGTTCCTAGCCCTATGCCAGGTCACTGGTGTTCAGTAGCCGTCAGCTGTGATGGGCACTGAGAGCCCCCCCCAGTTTGTGTTGGGCTCTAAACTCGGTGCTTTGCCCACTGGGCTCTGTTTTATGGCAGAAACTAGTCAGGCATCGCTCCGCCTTCATACAGATGTGTGCTGAAAGCACATGCGAGGGGAGGTCAAGGGTTCCGGTTCCAGAGCCAGGTGGCCAGGGTGAGGGTCCCATCTCTGCCGCCTCCTAGCTTGGTGAGCCTCGCCTTACTGATATAACCGCTCTGTGCCTCAGTTTCCCCATCTGTCAACTGTGTATGAGAATAGGACCCTCCTTCTACGGTTGTTGAGGAGCTTAGATGAGATAATACGAGTGAGGAAATGATCACAGTGCCCGGTGTATAGCAGACGCTGGTTCGCGGGGTGGTCCATTCGTACACATTCCATGTCCTAGTACACACATACACATCTGTGTTAATGTGCAAGAATGTGTGTATCAGAATTACAGCCGTTTCCAAAGTGTGGAAATGGATCCGATACTAGGAACTCAGAGGATGAATTCATTTATTCAGCTCACCAGCTCTGACTGGGCACTGACTGTGTACCAGATACCAGCTGACTCCCAGGGGCCCTGAACCAGGAACATCCCCTGCGCACCCCCTTCCCCAGCCTCTGGGAACCGCTCAGGGCTGGGAAGCGGGGGCCTTTGTGAGGGCAGCCGGGCAGGAGTGAAAGCAGAATGCGGGGGGTGGGGGTAGGGGTCAGTGCGGCTTCATGCAAAGCTTTTCAAAGCCCGGATTCTGAAGGGTTTCCTGTTTTCTCAACCTAGGAAACGAGAGTAGTTGATCCTCAGTGGAAACCTTCCACAGCCTCAGCTTTCTAAAAATAGCTGGTGGGCAGAGATGCTGGTACCACGGCTCTCACCAAAGGGTCGTTTCCCTTCTCAGAACTCGAGGCCAGGTTAGGGGAGGGGCAGCGGGAGGTTGTCAAGGTTGCCCCTCTCTTTGGAGGGAAACCGTCCCAGCTTCCACCTGAAAGCAGCTTTCAGAGAATCTGGAAAACTCAGCAAACCTACGCTGTTCGACCTCCCCGCGGCCAGGGGTGGGGAGGAGGCTGTGCAGGCCCCGGCCGGCCCCACAGCGAGGCCCGCTCATGCCCCACGGAAACCTCTCTGGGGAGAGGAAACTTCTCTTTCTGAAACCTCAGAGCTCATGCCTCTGGCTGTGGACGAGGAGAAAGTTCTAGAGCAGAAGCGCCCGCTGGGTGGCAGCCACGGCAGCGTGGCCACATTGGTCTGAAAACGTGGGCTCCGGGTTCCACGAATCTCTCTGCCTGACCACTTCAGCTGGACTCGACAGGCCCTGCCTGCGCTGCCTCAAGGATTCGGGGAGAAGGGGGTGGGCGTTGCGCTGCCCTCCCTTTGAATCAGCTTCACGATGGCCATCATGGAACCCCTCCCTTGTAGGGGAAGAACGGCTCCCGCTAGGCCTTGTCGCTGCCTCTTAGTCACATCTTTGGTGTCACTTCCTCACTCTGCCCCTCTGTGTGCTTAAGGTAACCCTGCTCTGGGCCTGTCTCCAGCGAGGCCCCCTGGAGGCGCCCTCAGATCTGTCTCATCACCTTGCCTCCTGCTGCCCCACCACCACCCCCTCCAAGCCGACCACAGGCTTCTGCATTGCGAGCTCCCTGGTCCAGCACAGAGCCGTGCTGGCCTCCCCGCCGCTTCTAAAAATGCTTTTCTTCCTCACTTCCTTCAAGGCTCTGCTCCGTCCCCTCCAGGAAGCCGGCCCTGGGGGCAATCAGCAGTGCCCCCCCCCAGCTGTGTTCCATCCCCTTGACTCTTTTGTTTACCAGTTCCTGACAGTTTACTTTCTAGTGCTTGAATTTTGTCCCCACACGGTGTCACAGGGCCCTAGGACCCAGGAAGCACTCAATAACATACTACTGAATGAGAAAGCAGAAGCTTAGAAAGGGGTTAAGTAGCCTCAGGTCTCACTGCACTGGGATCTGTCCTCAGGTCTGACTCTGAGGTCTGAGTGTTAAACCCACTCTTCGAGATCGCTGCCATCAGCATTTCGTTCGTTTGGTATGTCAAGTATCTGTCCTCTGCCAACATCTTCACCTTTCCTCCCTTTTCCCAAACTGGGCCACGGGCAGTTCTCCAAACAGTGCCTTTCCCTGTCTGAGTCCTGACCGCCCCACCCCACCCCTGTTCGAGCACCGCCTTTTCTGGGAAGCTTTCTCCATTTCTACCGCGGGGGCCTAACTCCCTCCAGAAGCAAACATGGGATTCTCAATGCCGTGCTTGTCCCTCCTGGGCCACAGTCTTTGAGTCACCTGTGCTCCCGGCCTCACCCTGCATAGCAGCATGCATGCAGCAGCGCCTGACGCATGCATCTCAGCTCACACAAGGACCCCACCCCGTCAACCGAGGCCACTTGGTTTAGGGGAGCTGACTTTTCCTCTGTCGTCCCGTTGACAAGGGGGTGGCTGCGTGTCTGGCGACTTCTCCATGGAAGAATATAAGCATTCCCATTTTTTCAGGGCAAACTATGTGCCAGGCGCTGTCTCAAGCACTAGGTTACTTCCCACACCAAACCTGGTACTACAGTCGTCCTTGTGTTATAGATGGAGAAACAGAGTCAGGCAGTCACTTGCCATAGCAGGGGAAGGGGAGGGAGCAGGATTCGAACCCCAGGGCTCATTTTATTAACCTGTACCTTATGTGGCTCCACTGTATAGCGAACTATGAAGTTCGCTAGTCATCACCTTTTTTCTGGGGCCCCAGAATCCTCAGTGTGTTTTGTGTGAGTCAGGAAAAGGCCAGAGCAGCCTCTGCTAGGTTAGCAGCAGACAAGGCCATGTGCCGAGTGGTTAAGGTGGTCACTGAGCATCACTTTCTCAGAACAGAATTGAGGCCAGCGGCGTTCAGTGTGCCACAAGCACCCATGACCTTTTGTTAACCTTAGAGACATCGTGATGAAAACACACATGCTGAGGGCGAGTTCTAAGCCTGATACCCAAGGCTGAAACCAGAAAGGAAAGACGGGCAGATGTAAGTGTATAAAGTTTATACATCTTTTGTTAAAACTTCAAAGAAGAAATCTATAATAATTTCAGCATAGATGACAAAAGCCATTCATATATAAAGAGATGTTTGCAAATCAGTAACTATTCTAGTAAAAAGTGGCTCTGGCAATAAAAAGAATAAACCAGGGGTCAACAAACTTTCTATAAAAAGTCAGACAAAAATATTTTCAGCTTTGTGAGCTATATAGTCCGTTACTCAACTCCTCAGCTCTTTATTTTTTTAAACATGAAAGCAGCCACAGACAGCAGGTAAGCAAATGAGCATGGCTGTGTGCCAATAAAACTTTATTTAACCTAACAGACCAGGCGCCACATTTGGCCTGAGAGACAGTTTGCCAGCCTTTAGTATATACACACTAGTGGCAAAGAAGAAAAGGAAAGCAGAGTATGTTTTCTTCCCCTACTTTTTGGGGGTGGTAATCTGGGGAAGCCAATGCTTTTTACAAGTATTATTCATCAAACAATTCTGGTTTGACTAGTGTTAAATTTCTTAAAACTGATCTCTGCTAGCATCCCACTCTGCCCCAGGAGTTTTCTGGTTCACTGGCAGGCCTGGACACCTGGTGCTGGCTGACTTCTGTTAGCCAAGCTCAGAGGTTCTCAAACTTCAGCTTGAGGAAGAGTGACCGCTCCGGGTTACACACGGAAACCCACAGTTAGACTGGAGGTGCCGTTTCAGAAGACTGTCCAGGGAATTTTGGCAATTCTAGGCATTCTCTCCTTTAACTGCTGACTTTGGAACTTAATCCCCTGAGAAAGAAGCAACAGGAAGGAGAGGACAGGCCCCATCCTGTTTCTCCCCCAAACCTCAAGCATGTTTTCTAAAACCTGGTTAGACCACGTGAGTGCCCACGGGAGCCTGGGGCTGGCCAGCGGGTCACTCGTCAAGCTCGGGGGGACGCAGGGAGGCTGTGTTCTTGAGGCCAAATGAAAGAACCTGAACACCTCACGCCCTTCTCCTCCGTCCACAGTGCCCTGCCCCACTCACGCCCGGGGCCCACGCCTGGGGCAATGGCTGGACGCCAGGGCGGCTGAACCAGAAAGCAGGTGAGTGGTCTCTGGATGCTTCTACCTTTTGTCCCAACTGTGCCCAGGGAAGGCTACCCTGAAGGCCAAGAGTGAACTCCAGGGCCACTTGTTCCCTGACCCCCAGGCCGTGTTCCCCACAAGCACGGAAAGGTGGCCGTTGGCCTCGGCCTTCCCCTGGGACTTGGGATCAAAATGCTTTTCACTTGCTAAGTGACGCCCAAGCCTTTCCTCCCCTCCCCATGTGCACTTGACAACACTGGAGAAGAGCTTTCCAGGAGGGCCCAGCCAGGCCAGACTTGAGAAGCTCAGCGAAAAGGACAAAAAGCCCTTGATAGGCCTGTGGCCCAGAGCCGTGGGCGGGGTCTGAGGAGCTCCACGGTGGTGAACCCCCTCCGCGGCCAGGCACAGCAGAGCCAGCTCGCCGGAGTTCCCAGGCCCTGCAAGGTCAGAAGCACGGCCAAGTTCTAACACCGGGGAGGGGGGAAGCACACTAAAAAGGCCCTTTGACTGACCAAGTGGCTGAGTCTCAGCGCTGATCACTCAGCTGCAGCTTTGTCATCCTGATTCCCTGGCTGCGAAGCCCTGGGGAGGGACTCGGCACCGGGCAGGTAACCAGCCCAGGACCGCTGGTGGAGAGCATGCCTGGGAACCAGGGCTCTGGGATGTCCGCTCCACTGTGGGCTAAAGGGCGTGACATCTGACGGTTATTTCTCCTGGGTTTTCAGCATGGGACATCAGTGTGCCGAGGACTTCGGGGTCTGGCCTGTGATGTAGCGAACCCGCTTTCACTGACAAATGGACAATTCAAAAGCCACGGCCCAGTGAGGCAGGTAACCCAACAATAAATACTGACCCGGGCTGACTATGGTGAGCGCCACCCTGTGCTGGGTGCAGCACGTGCTCACTGATGCTAACCAGTGTGCCGGAGGGTTAAAGCACAGCAGGAGCATCTAACCAGCTGAGGCACAGACAGGTACAGTGACATCCTCACTGTCTCATGTGGACGCCCCACCCCCAGAGCCCCTGATCGCTGCGCTGGTTCCCAGGCTCTTCCATGGAGGCCCAGAATCCAAAGTCACTGGGTCAATGGAGGGGCCCTACTGCTTGCAGCTAAGGTGAGGGGCACCGCTGAGTCCGTGGGAAAACCACACTCAGCCCTATCCCAGTTCCACAGGCTGGTTTCACATCCAGAAACCGAGCAGTGAGTTAACACCTTCCAAAGCCCATAAGAAAGCCCTGGGGGGGAGGTGGAACTTTGAGTTGATGAGATCAAGACTGGAAATGACCACTGCACAGGGCAATTTTCTGATCTACCTGCCCCCTCTCTCGTTCCCCAGTGCAGAACGCCCCGCCACTGATGGAGAGCCTTCCCGGACTGGAAACACCAAGCAAAGTGTATAAAACCAAAAGGGAGCTGGCACAGGGCAGGAGCAGAACTTCCAAGGGCTGGAACCCGGCACTACTGCCTTCTTCCTGGAATAGGGCGATGGGGCCCCGGAAGAGCATGCAAATTCCCAGAGCCCCATCGCCACCCTATTCCCCACCCCAACCTTGGGCTCCAGCCTCCAAGAATCTCAGGTATGTCCCCCAGGGGTGTCCCCTTGACAAAGGGGTGGAGTCTAGCTCTTAAGAGCGAGAAATGTTGGAAAACGAGGAGAGAGGGCCTTCAGGTTGTAAAGTTTTCTTTTACAAAAAAAGAAAAAAATTCAAGTTAAGAAAACACACAGCTGGAAAACAAAAGGAAAGGCAGAAGATATCAATTACCTTTAACTTTGATTTCTCGGATCAAAGATCACAGTCATTCTGTTTCATAATATGTTTTGTATCCAGCTAAGGTGTGTGTCTATCAGCTCTGAAAAAGATTTGCAAAACCATTTTTGAGAAGAAAAAAAAAATCACCTTTGACCTCTATTATGCTTCCAACTCATGTTATCATCATCCAATTCAGGAGTAGCCCTTAACCTAGGGCCACTCAGAACCCAGGATCAAACTTAACCCTCTGGCTGTAGTTGAAGCCCAAATTCTATTATCATCTTAACATTTGTGCCAGAATTAACTCCAAACCAGAGTAATAATCACTGAGATGACTTTGTGCAAAGAAATAGGGATCTCTGAAATCAAAATATACCAGCAAGATTATGGTGGTTTGGGTTGGGTTTTTTTTGTTTTTTTTTTAAAGCTAGACAAAATGGCTCTGCAGCTGGTACCTCATGGAGTTTCTAAAGAGAAAATAATGCTGGCAGCTGTGGCAGGCAAAGAAAATCAGAATTTCATGACAGATCTACCTCAATGTTACCTTCCTCCTTCAGGCTTTTATATATGCTAAACTTGACCCCTGCTTCCTTCTTGCTAGTGATACAACCTCAGCGGGCATGCAAATTCATAAGACTGTACACTTTCTTCCTGTTTTTCTTCGGTCGACTGTTACTATTTTTACAGAGCACTGAAGGCACGTAGAAAGGAGACGGGAGCAGGGAACTTTACAGGCATTCAATTATATCACATGTTCTCTTCAATTTTAAATAGCCCCTCTCTAGAGCTCTGTAATGCCTAAAGCTTTCAAAACACTTGTTCTCGCAACCCCTTTTAAATGGCTAAATGGTAAGTGCCATTTTGAGTGCTTGGTTTAGAAACACTTTCTGGGATTAATTTCTTGCAGGGACTGATCCAGCTTTTTACTAGATGCAACTTTGTTCTCATCGTGAGGTGAACAAGGATGCTCTCTGAAGGAGAGGCATGAGCTCCCTGAAATCTCATCTTCAAGGCAGAGAACACTGAGTTCTCTCCTGCAGTTTACAGGCCTGGACTCCCAAGAGCTGGGCTGCAGTAAGGTTTGTTCGATTGGGACTGGCTGGGGTGAGTCACAGCCCAAGACAAAATAACCACCTCCCCTCCTGAGCCTAGTGGCTGTAAACACAGTTTGGACCATGCATTTCAAGACATTTCCTAAAGCAAAAAGGCCCCCGTGTCCAAAATCCCAGGTGCTTGTGGCCCCAAGGCAGCTCCCTCACTATCATACTTC
This sequence comes from Camelus bactrianus, assembly GCF_048773025.1. Classification (NCBI taxonomy): domain Eukaryota; kingdom Metazoa; phylum Chordata; class Mammalia; order Artiodactyla; family Camelidae; genus Camelus; species Camelus bactrianus. The sequence goes on from NC_133557.1 coordinate 24,298,621, forward strand.
CCTGTCTCGACTCCACCTGGGCTTGCTCAAATCCAAGAGCACGGGCATTGTCAAACCATTCACTCCAGGTCTTAAAATACCGCCTCTACCCTGACTGTGGCCCAGTTAATGTTTCCAGCCCAGACCTCACCCCTGAACTTCAGACTTAGAGAGCTAACTGCTCATTGGGCATCTCAGACTTAACATGGTCAAAACCAACCTCCTGACCCTCACTACCCGCCCCCCAACCTTCACCCCCAACAACCCTCCTATAATCGTCTCATGATAGGAAACACTCCCTTCTTCAGGCCAATCTTGGTCACAGCCCACATCCCCTCCAGATGCAAATACTTCTGGATTTACCCTCAAAATATATCCGGACCCGACAGCCTCTGCCACCTCCAGTCTAGCTCACTGCACTGGCCCCTCAGCTGTCTCCCTGCCTCGGTACGGGGGTCCCTGGTCTCTTAAAGTTCCAACAGGAGCACCGGCTGTTGGGTAAAGTTGAGCCTGTGGCTCAGTTGTTACTCCTCAGCAAGAACGGCTCCAAGGTGCTCAGGTAGCCAAGGTGTTTTCACTCTATCCATAGGTGCCCATTCAAGGAGCACTTCATGGGTACCTTGCACAGGTCCAAGGTCACGGCCTTCGAGCAGCACTCTGAATGCATGTGGAGCCCCGGGGCCCAGGCCCTTCATACTAGCGGCCAGTAAGGCCAGTAGTCAGGAAGCCCGGTCCTGTCTCCATGCCCCGCCCCCTTGTCAGAGTTCAGCATTTATAAAGCATCAAACCGATCGGGTGTCTGTGGACTTTTGAGGCGCAGCTTCCTGTTTAGTCAAAGTTTCGCTCTTTCATCGTCTGCTTCCTGGTGGGAGGCGGGCACCAAGAGCCAGAGGAAGACCCTGACTCCCTACCATCCTACTCTGCAGGTGGCTGTTCACATGCCTTACTCAGGCCTCACAGTTATATCTGAGGGTTGGTGGGGTGACGCCCATTTCTCAGATTGAGGTACTGAGGCAGAGGAAAAAATGAAGCAACTTGTCCAGGAATGGCCCCCACTCCACAGGTGCTCATCCCAGGTCAGGGCTTCCCATGTTCAGAAGAGCATTGGGCTGCCCTGGGGGCTCAGTTAAAATGCAGTTTTGCATCAGAAGCCTGGACGCAAAACCACCCTGTTGATATATTGGTGAAAGTCTCATGCCCTCTCCCTGAGCCTCAGTTTTCCCCCAGAGGGAGATCAGAAGACTTCCTCGGCAACTGTGAGGACTGAATGAGATGAGGTAGCTGGCTGGCTCCTTCGTGCGCAAATGTTCATTAACGCTGCCAAATGGACTCAGAGAGCAGACGGAAGAGTGAGAGAAACGATGCGAAGGAGATGGACCAGTCCCATCCCCTCCTCTCTAATAACCAAGAATACAGATCTGCGTCCCTACATGTTGAAAGACGAGATCTGTCCCACTGATCAGTGTGCCCGCTCCAGTCAGCTGTTAATAAGACGGGGACAGCTGTCGTGAGGGAAGGCAGTGTTGAGAGTTACTGTATGTGACTGAGGTGAGTGGACTCAGGTCCCAGGATCACTGCCACATTTTGAGTTGTTTTTTTTTTTTTAACGAGGCTACGGCTGAAGACCTAGATCGTAATGTTGCATTTTTACAGCCTCGGCCTCAGTCGGTGAACTGTCCTGCCAGTCTTGTAGATTACATGATCATTGGGGATATAGATGGGAAATGATTCACTGATTACTTAACACAGATAATTAACAGGAAAGTACAAGGTGTCAACAGATAAAACAAAAAATACAGACTCAAGAACCTATCACCTTGACAAACGACGCAACCAGCTTCCAGCCTCCCGAGAGCCGGGCGCACGTCTTGAAACAGGATGGCAGTAAGGGGAAGACTTGGGCGCATCTGTGTCACAGGACTTAGGCTGGTCTAAGGTGCGTGCAGGTTAACGGATCTATGGTGAAAAGACCGATGTCCCTCCCCACCAGTGCGGAACACGCCTTGTTTCTCCACCTCGGCCCTGATTCCACACTGACGCACAGTCTACGGAGAAACAACTCGGACTTTCTCTGAGCTAAGCTGCCCGACAAGGGAGGACTAACCCCCTGTCCAAACTCTGAGCTGAGCTGAGCTGAGCTCATCTGCCCAGCTTTTCTCCAGTTCAGCAGAATTTCTTCCGATTACAGGCAGTTAAGAGGCACCTCTCCTATCAAGCAACCACACAGCTTCGAAGGTAGCGACCGCAGGCAGGAAAGCATTCTAAACAAACCACGGCAGGCTTCCTCGTCCTCTGGCCGTTTCGTCACGGCCCTGGCCCCAAACCTCTGCAGGGAGGCATCAGCCACAAAGCACTGCAAAATGAGCTGCTGCCTTTAAAAGAAAAAAAAAGAAAGAAAGAAAAATCCAGAAGCAAAGGAAAAGCACTTGTCAGTGACTACATCCAGCTGAGATCCGGGAAAGAAACAGTGATCCAAACCCCAAACGCAGCCTGCAACCACAAATGAGATGATAAAATAAATACCTAATTGGGAAGCCATCTTTCTCTGTGGGGCTTGGAGGAACTAACCAAACATTTATGTTAAGACACTGGTGCTCACTTAGCCTTGCTGGTGCCCGAGAGACAGAACTGAAGGCGGGTCCGACACGCCAGGTGAGGAGCAGGTACAAGCAAGAAGCAATAGGAAATACCTCCACCCCGAGCTACCCCGCTCAGAGGCGCACAGAAGCTCCTCGTGGCCTCCCGGAAAGGTCCCAAACCCCAGGCCTTTCCTTCGAAAACCAGCACAGCCTCTGCTGCTTGGAAGGAAGTCACTGGAGGTTTATGGACTTTTCCAGCCTAGGCGCCAACCACCCGCTCATAAATCCACCTTCCAGATCATTCTGTGTCCTCCTATGTGGGTCAGGACCAGCCCCCAGTACAGCCATGCCCCCCCCCCAAGAAGGATACATCCGTACATCCCCATGCCCCAAAGGGGGCATCCAGACTGCCTCGCACTCCTGTCAATCTTAGGCATTTTGTCCTGAAACGCCCCCCTCCAAAGATTCCAACCACATCTGCCCACCTCTCGAGTCCCTCAGCCCAGTTTGGCGTTAGAATTGACTGACCCACAGCCTGTCCCCACATGCACTCAGCAAGCCCTCACCGTGGGGCCCACCCACCCACATCCTGGGGACAGAAGGACGGTGCAGGGCCCCAAGCACCCGAGTGACCACGAGACAAACCTGGGCCCCCCCAGCTCACCCCTTCCAGGCTCACAGGCACAAGAAGCCACCAGCTGCCTGGACAGAAATCCCACCAGGTTTAAGCAGGGACCAGAGCCAGTCCTAAATTTCTCCAAGTGAGATTCACAGGCGTGGTTTGCTCTCAGTTCAAAGGCCGCCCCAAGTGATGAACAAGGACTCTGTGTGTGTGTGTGTCATTATACCAGGTATCCCTAAGATACTGTAACTCTCCTGGGACATGCAGCCAGAGCCCTGACACCTACCCCTGTACAGTCCTTGCCAAGGACTGGCCTGGGGCCCCCAGATGGCCATGCTGAAGCCCAACCTGCAATGTGTTTGGAGGTGGGCCTTGGGGAGGTGCCTGGGGTTAGAAGAGGCCATAAGGGTGGGGCCCCCACGATGGGATCAGTGCCCTGTAAGAAGAGACACCAGAGAGCTTGTCTGCAGGCTCACTGGGCGCAGCGAGAAGGCAACCAACTCCCCAGAATCCGATCACACTGGCACCCGGATCTCGGTCTTCCAGCCTCCAGAACTGTGAGAAAATGAACCTCTGTTGTTTAAGGCGCCCAGGCTGTGAGACTCCGTCATGGCAGCTGGAGCTCCGACAGTCCTGGAAGCGCTGTTCTGCCCAAGAGCATTCCTCTTTAGCAGGTGTTTGTGCGTTCATGGGGCAGACCAGGGAAGTGCCCTGCCCAGGGGCCCGTGCAGGGGCAGGGTTGGAACAAGGAGCAAGTGCGGCTGCAGCCCCAACCCCACACACATCCGCCACCCCTGCCACACACCCCTTCACGCCGCCTGGCTCTGTGCTGGGAAAGCCCCCTCTCTCTGCTACGTGTCCGAATCCTCCCTTCTCTTCCTACATCCAGCCTCAAATGCTGCCCAGGTTCCTCTGGCCAAACCCCCTTCTCCCCTCCCCGCCTTCCACTCATCTCACAACTGCAGCCTCTCTGTGTCTGATGAGGTTGCAAGTGTCTGAGGGTGGTGGCTGCGGGGGGCCCAGGGCAGGGGCTGCAGGCAGAGGTGAGGGGCTCACACCCCGGCGCAGAGCTGCAGAGAAACACTCCAGTGGGAACCAGACTGCGGGGGTCCAAGTTCAGCCTGCACGTCCTGCCCTGGACTTGAGGCAACAAGCCCTGACCCCCTCTGCACCTGCCCTGTAGAAAGCGGGCAATAATAGCTCTTCAAAGCTTTAGAGGGAATCAATGAGTCAGCACAAGGGCTGTAAACAGAGTCTGGCACATTGTAAGCATCCCACATTCACTAAGGGAATGTGAGCCAATCATTTAACGTCCTGGGCCTCAGTTTCCTCATCTGTAAAATGGGAATAATACTGTGCCTCCCAGAAAGATGCTGGGCAGTGCACACTGTTGGCACAATGCTGAGTAGACAAAAAACCGTGTTAGCGGCTGCTCCTAGTAACACTGTTAGTACATGTCTGTCCACCCCACGGAGGACATTTGGTTAAAGGACTGAACTGATTGGTGGCCAGGCCGCCTTTTACCAAAGCACTTTCGCCTTAGAAACTATTTCTGAATTTTCAGAGTGAGTGGGTCTGAGGTCAGCCGGGCTCACAGAGATGCACTTTCATATCCTGTCAAGAGGGGCCCCCTCCCAGGCCACCCGACACGGTGCACTGGCTGCACTGGGCCAGCGACACGCAGGAACAGCCTCTGAGTCACCAACATTCTGCAAACCAGAGGCCTCCGGAAGCCAGCCCAGGCAGCAGGCCCGCAGAGCCCCCAGCAGCCCAGACACCTTACCAGCAAGACCTTGGTCGGGGCTTACGAGAAAAATGCCAAACTGTCCCCAGCTCTCAGGATGAGTAAATGTGGCAGTTCTGAGGCCCCAGTTTTGAGTGAGAAGCTGAGGTGCTAACTGGGAGGAGGGCGGATCAGCTGTAGCCAAGAAGGTGCCAAGCCCTGAGGGGTAAGAGGAGGTCCCCCGCCCTGAGCCAGCCTCCGGGGGACACACTCATCCTGCTCTGGTCAAGCAACACGAGACCGGCCACATCTCCCAACTCGGCTTCCTGGGGCCTCAATCCCAGCATCCTCCCCCAGGCACACCCTCCACCGGAATCGGACTTCGTGGTTCACAGCTCCCAGCCCACGTGCAACACTCCTCCATCCAGGCGGAGAGGACAGTTGACGGGAGTGTGACCACTTGAAAAGATGAGCAGGTGGCCAAGTTCACCTCCATGGTTCCCAAAGGACCCCGTGTGCACAGGCCAATGAAGCACCATTTAGTGGCCCCTCCTCTGAAGGCCCCGTGCTGTCACATACAGCATCTCGTTTATGGCCACCGACAGTTTTGTGAGCATGCGCCAGTGTTCACAGAGGCTTAGCATTAGCTGGATCGGGGGAACTCGCAGGCACGCTAGTGTAGGCACAGCCTGTCCATTGCACAAGGTCGCCATGGTGATGGATCCTGGTTTAGGGGGAGGGTTGGCCTGACTCAGGCTATAAGGACCCTGTATCTTGAAGCCAGGACGTGGTAACATCAACCCCTCACTGGGCTATCATCACCCCGTGGAGGCAGGGACCTCATCTCTCATTCTCTGCCTTATCCCTGGCACCCAGACCAGAGCCCAGCACATAGTAGGTGCTCAGTAAAAAATTTCACGGAGGGATGGTTGAGTGCATGAATGAAACACAAATCCCTCATTTGGATTTAAACAGAGTTTGCCCAGGTAAGTCTGGTTTTTGACAGTCTCCAAGTGCTGGTCTGAAACCCTAGTGGCAAGGTTGGTGGCCAAGCTAGCAGTAGTTGAACCGGAGGGGACAGGAGAGAATAGGAGCCACGCACCATCAGCGAGCGAGCATCACCTACGTGAGTGTATCTCTGCTCAGATAGCACCTCCTCTGGGATGCTCCCCTTACAGAACAGCTACTTATCTGCATGGAAAATAATGAAATGAGCACCTTACTTCATACCGGACACAAAAATCAATTCCAGGTAGATTATAAACTTAAGTGCAAAAGGTAAGACTGCAACGTATTTGAAAGACAGTCTAGGAGAAGCTCTCTGACACCAGGGTGGGAAAGGATTTCCTAAACAATTTCTTTAGATTTGAGGGGCATCAGATCACTGGAGGGCCCGTAAAAGCGCAGCTCAAACCAGAGAAAAGAATGACAGCTGCAAAATGATGACATACGAATGCCAAGAACATAATGTTGAAGGAAAAAGCAAGTTGCAGAAAGCTGTTTACTGCAGTTACGTCAAGTTCATGAGCATGCAAAGCTTATTGTGTTGTTTTGAGAATCCAACAAGCGGTAAAGCTATTAAAAAAAAAAAAAGGGGGACATGACAAACACAAAATTGAAGATAGTAATTAGTCTAAGGTGACGGGGAAGACTGTACACTCAAAATTACATGCTCGAGCCAGGCGTGGAGCATCACACAGCATCACGGCCGTGAACACTGCAGAATAGACACAGACAGACTCCAGGAGCCCCTGATGGAGGAACACACCATCACTTAGGAGGCAGCCTTGCCCAAAACATCAAGCCCAATCTGGTCCAGCCACCGGTCTCACAACTGATTTACAGGGGATGCCGAGGACAAAGTAACAACGTTCGACGGCACCTCAAGGCTGCAGTCAGCAAAACCCAGCCCATGTGCACACTCCTTCCGCACAAAGATTGCGAAGGGGAAAAAGATGAAGGGGCCCTGGACAGAGAAAAGAAATGGGAAACTCGTTTCAAACCACCACGATGGGTGGGCTTGCCCAGAATCCAGAGTTGAAAATTTGATCATTGGGTTTGATATTAAAGAATTATGTTTAGCCATGAGAATGAAAATCAAAGAAAAGTTTTTTAAAGGGTCTTCTTGTAGAGAAACACAACTGGAAGGTTTGTAAATAAAAAAGTGTTTTAGAAGGCAGAGCTCAGAGGTAAGGGTGATGTTCTTTTTCTTTAAACTCAGGGTAGGTACACGGTATTTATCTGTATTGTATTGTTTTATATCTTAGGTACATGAAAGTCATTTGGTATTTAAAGAAAGGAAGGAAAGAAGGGAGAAAGAGAGAAAGGAAGAACGGAAGAAAAGGCGAGAGGAGGACAGAGGGAGGGAGGAGAGCAGAAGAAGGGGCAGAGAAGGAAGGAGCAGAAGGCAGGGGGAAGGAGGTGGGGAAGGAAATGGAGAGAAGCCAGAAGAAAGACAAAAGGAGACAGACTACCTTGTGGCTCCCATACATGGATTAGCCTGTACCACCACAGCTTGCCCCGCGGGGAATGGGGGAGGGGCCTTCTGGTACACATGGGGCAGGAGAATGTCACCTCCTCCAAGAGGCCCTCCCTGATGACCCTGTCCAAAGCCTCTTGCAGCCCCTCTTTCTCCCCTTCGTAGCATGTCTCACTATCTGAAACACACATCTTGTGTCTTTATTATCCTCCTTCCACCTTAGACTGTGAGATCCAGTGGGACCACCCCTCATCCACCCAGCACCCATCAAATGACCTGGCTGGCCACAGGGATGGAGAAATCATGCCGGTGGCTGGCTCATTCTGAGCACTTGCTCTGTCCCGGGTCCTGGTCTGAGAAATGACACACGAACCCCGCCGTGTTCACAAGGCCCCGCGCATAGGTCGTTACCATTATCATCACTCCCAGTTTGCAGTTCAGTAAACCCAGACTCAGCGAGCTGCAAGGACTTGATCAGAGTGACACAGCCAGCAGAGGGCCGAGCCAGGATTTTAATGCAGGCCGGGATTCTGGGGCACAAACTTGAAACCAATCTACCCTGCCTCCCTGTTTCGCCAATAAATGTTGGTTTAATGGTAAAGACAGAAGCTTTTTTGTTCAGGCGTAAAATGATCAAAGTTAACCACTGAAGTCCAAGGCGGACCTGACTGGGCCAACTTATTCCTTCTGCCCAGTCTAGCTCCTGGGCTGGTCCTCTGCATGCTTCAGGGGACGCGCGCGCGCACACACACACACACAGCAAACTACACGAGGCCGTATTACAAACCACAATGCAAGTTACCAGATCAGTGCCCTCTGACTTGTTTTCTGCCTGGCACACAGTAGGTACTCAGCAAAAGTGTTGAGAAGAACTGACTAAATTGCAACAAATTTGGGCCACGATGCCAAACCTTCCAACTCAGAAACTAGAGGTGCCAACCTCCGCGGGAAAACATCCCACCCCATTTCTCCCTCCAAGACCCATCAGTGCGAATGAGCCCCTGTGGGTGTTCGTGGCACCCACAGGAGAGGCCCTCATCTTATCAGTCACTCCTATTTCAGCAGGAATTACTTTCCACAGATTGCTTTTCTTCCTGACCCCCTGCCAACACCAGCCACACAGAGGGAACCCTGAAAGGCTAGCAGCTCTCTCAGAGCAGCAGGCTCTCCTGGGCTGGGATCCAGAGTTTGAATTTAGGAAACTCTGTCCAGGGTAGTCCTGGTCACCATCAGATGTCAAGACCCCACGGTGGGGTGAGCCCCCAGGACCTGGGCTCTGACATCAAACAGCTGCAGGACTGGGTCGGAGGAGGGGCCGGTGACCAAAGGGGTGGCACCTACAGATGAGACCAAAGACCCTCCCCAGAACCTTCCCCCTCATCAGAACAGAACAGGAAGTCAGCTTGGGGGGCGTGGGTACACCCTTCTCTGAAAGTTAAGGGGGGGGAGCAGGAGAAAGGAGTTCCTGGGCCAAGGCATGAATTTCTCAGAAGCCTGGCAGCCTGGAAAACACAGGGTTGGTTTCTGTTTTCCGCCCCCAGAAGCGCCTGGAACCACCGCGGGTGGGAGGCCCTGCTGGCCAGGAGAGCCCTGGCCAGGCCCGGGGTGCACACACTGCGCTGTTTACAGAGGGAAGCCCCAGGCCAGCTCGGATACCCACTCCGGAGCATCCCGGCCACCGCCTCACACCCTCCGCCAGTTGGGCCCATGAGGATGCTGCCTTCAGGGGGAATGGGGGCTGGAAGGTGGCAGCAGGAACCAGGGGCCAGCAGGGCGTCTCTTGGCATGACAAGGGGGAGCGAGCTCGCGGGTCTCCCTGCAAAAAAGAGAGCTTCCGAGTCCACAGCGAGCCCAGGCCAAGCACAACAGGACAGCAAGGGGTCCGGGAGGAGGGCAGACCCAAGATGCACTGGCCCAGCTGAGAGCAGCTGCCCGGCTCTCCGGCCGCCCGCTCTGGGGGTTGCACAACTGTTTCCATGGCACCCAGTTTTGCTGTCACAACAACCTCAGGCTGGCCCGGCACTGGGCAGCGCTGCCGGCTGGAGGCAAGAGACGGATTTTCTAGAGGGCCCAGCAGCCAGCACATTTTTGAAGGCCTGCCCCGGTCTGGTCTTCGGACTCTGGCCCTGTCAAGTCCACCGAGCAGTCTGAGGCCTGGCGAGCGTGGCACCAATGCAGAGGTCCAGGGACCTGCTGGAACCCCCCTGCGCTGGTCCCACAGGGATGTGCCTCCCTCCCTGCCACCCCACCGAGAACCAGTGGGACGTTCAAGGGCCCCAGGACTTTTGCTTTTGAGAACGCCAGGCCAGCCATATCACGCCAAACAACAGAAGTGTCCCCATTGCTCACAATAAATATAATTTAAATACTGCTATAAAGGTTGAAAGTGACTGGCTGGCATCTTGTGTCTAGAGGCATTTCAGTAAACATTTATCACTTCAATTCTATGGTCTTCTTTTTGGATGGAGTTTATCGCTCTGCCCACTGTGTCTCTCAAACTTGTTTTCAGGCCTTTGGAGAAGCTCACAGGCTAGGTTCCAAAGCTGTCCTGATGAAGCCAGATTCTAGGACCAGGACACAGGACATCTCCGCAGGTTTTATATACTGTCATACCTGGCTAGCAGGTGCTCCAGGGTTTTTTTATTTGTACTCCTGAACTCCCAAAGAAATGCATGGCATCTTTCCTCCAAAAAAACCTACATAAAGAACATCTACAAATTTACTCACTGGCTGTGTGATCTTGGGCCAGTTACTTAACCTCTCTGTGCTACAGTTTCCTCCTTTATAAAACAGGAATAGAGTTCCTGCCTCATGGGGCTGTTGTAAGAATTAAATGAGTTAATATAATGATGTCATAGAAGAGCACCTATTATGCAAGATGTGAGATCTAAGGGTTAGCTTCAATTATTATTAAAAAGAAGTATCTGCTAAAAAAAAAAAGTATCATTGTTGTGGTTTTATGAAGAATAGTTCTAAATCATTTAAAACTCAGGCAGTATATGATGTCCATTTCATTCTGGGATATTCACTCAATGCCACAAATACATGGTGAGTATCTTATGTGCAGGGAGCTGGGCTAGACTTTGCACAAAGGGGACATTAGAAAATGTTGTTAAGAGCTTACCTACAATGTGCAAAGTCAGCCCGGGGGCAGCTGGGGTACAGACAAGTCACAGACATTAGTCCTTACCACCTGGAGACTTGGACTTGAGGTGGGGGACAGAAAAACTATGTCGAAACATCTAAAACATATATGTGATACCCAGCAACTGCAAAGAACCAGGTGAGTCCAGGACTCAGAGGAAGAGAAAAACCCTGCAGCTGCAGAGAGAAGAGAGCTTGTCAGAGCCTGGAAACGCTGGTCAGACTGCAAACGGCACAAGAGGGAGGGAAGGGCATTCTAGGCGGAGGTTACGATGTGGCCACAGGTTCAGAGGCAAGAAGATCTCACCACACACGTGTCCCCTCCACTCCAAGCTGAGCGGGCTGGACCAGAAGGATGATTATGCAACCAAATGGTGGGAGACACACCCCTAAGCAGAACTAAAAGCTTTCTATTTCTAAATCCTCATTTTTTTTTTATTAGCTTCTAGGGTCATTTCTAGGACCTAAAATGTGTCCCCTTTTTTTTTTCCCTTAATTTTTTTAAAGTAAATACATGCATATGGCAAAAATGAAAAAAAAAATCCCAAAGCATAAAAATAAACAGGAAAAGGTCTCCCTTCTCTCTGGTCCCCAGTTACTTGGTACCCCTTATGCGGCTGACTCATATTAATAGCTATTTAGGTTGCTTCCGGTAGTCTGCTAGGAGGCACAAGACTGCAAGCAACATGCCACACCCCACACTCAGCAGGGTGTCTGGAGGGCCCGGGCCAGGGCTCCTGACAACGAGGCTCACTGTTGAGCAGGTGGCCTCTGCCCAGGACTGGTGAGAAGATATTAAAGAAGGGTGGGCACGTCCCAGATGCAGACACTGAGACATTTGCACGACCCTGGACAGATGAAGATGATGAGGCTGACAGTTACTGTGTGGAGGGCCTGCCATGTGGCCGACCCTGCTCTTTGCACGTTTCATGTATCATTTCATTTAAACCCGAAGCACTGCTAGTAATCCCCATTCTACAGATGGGGCAACTGAGGTCACAGACATTAAGTAAGTTGCCTAAGCCGCATCCCAGATTCCTTAGGACAGACAGGAGAGGGGAGATAGGAATAGCGCAGGACCAGTATGAGCTCACTTTGGCACTGGCTGAGTCTGAGATTCCTGCAGGTACCCATGCCGAGGCGTCCAGGAGGCGGGCAGCTTGGCGGGTCCGGAGGGAAAGCTGATTTTCTGGTATCTCAGACAGAGAGCGAAAAGCCCAAGACACATGCTCCGTTCTCTTCGTGAACTGAATCTAGACCATTCTCTCACACACATGCCTCTAACAGCTCACCCTCTAGGCCTCTAGCTGTGTGACCGGAGACCAATCACTGCCTCGCTCCTCGGCCTGGTTTCCCAGCTGTGATTTGGAGATGATTAGTCTCTGCCCTTAAAGGTGCTTATTAAGTGGGAGGGACTGTTGTAATTATTTCCTGTACTTGCCGGCCTGGCAAGTACACATCCCAGCCTGCAACCTGCCACCTGCCACCTGCCACCAGCTTCCTTGCCCTCTCAGAGTCACATCCAAACCTCTCGCTGTGGCCTCGGAGGCCCTGCATGGTCTGGCCTACCCTCAAAATCTCCCTTTCACTCATCTCCTGGTCACGAATCTCAGCTACACCAGTCCTCTCTCTGTCCTCCACACAAACCAGGCTTCTTCTGAGTGCTGGCACTTTGCACATGCTGTTCCCTCTGCCTGCAATTCCCTTCCCCTACCTCCTCCTTCAGGTCTCAGATCAAGGTTGCCTCCTCAAGCAGGCCGTTCCTGACCGCCCTGTCTGAAGTGATGCCCTCCCCTGCCATCACCTTGTTTGCTTTGTTCAGCGCACTGAGCCTCACCTAAAATTCTCGTTATTTACTGGTTGGCTTTTGATTAACATCTTCCCTAGAGATTTTGTCAGAGGAGGTCCTTTTTGTCCACTGAATTCACTGCTGTGTCCTAGCACCTGGCACAAAGCCGAGAACACAGCAGGTGCCCAGTGAATATCTGTGCAAAGAAGGAATGAATGAATGGGCACCAGCTGACTAAAGGCAAACCAAGAAGGCAAGTGCCCAAACAAGATGGCTCCTGCCAGTTTCCTGAGGCAGCTGCCTGCCTACCCCATGCTGAAGGAGGCCCTGCCCCGTATCTGTGGGCCACATGACAGTCTACAAGTCGCTTTTCACACATGCCTCACCCAAGGCCACAAGCAAGGAAGAGACTAAGTGGGGCTCCAAGTCAAGCTTTCTTTGACCACAACTACTCACTGACATCTTCTGAACCTGAAGCCACTGTCCCAGGCACTTGCCAGGGAACACACTGTACATAGCAAAGAAGTAGTTCCTAGCGGCCTCCCATACCCAGAAATTGCTAAGGATTCCCCAGTCTACAAACAGGTCTTCTAGAGTGGACCAACACCGCCCACCAAAAAAAAAAAAAAAAACAAAAACCCCACATAGTTTGGTCAACAATCAGGCACTAAACCCTTCAGACTGGTGGTTCCTAACTAGAGGCAATTCTTCCTCCCAGGAAATAATTGGCAATATCTGGAGACATTTTTGGTTGTGGCTGCTCAGGGCTGGGGTGCTACTGGCACCTGGTGTGGAGCCCAGGGATGCTACTCAAGGTCCCACAGTGCACAGGACAGGCCCCACGGCAGAGAATGATCTGGCCCCAAATGTCAATAGTGCTGAGGCTGAGAAACCTATTTCAGGAGAAAAAGATGATAAAATGTTTTGGGGTTCCTGGACTCCTGGGCTGAGCCTGAGGAGAGGGGCTCTCTGAATTTGGGGAGAATCAGCAATAATTGGACATTTAAGGCCTGTTCCCTCCTGTGTTTCAGATTTTCTTCAGAGACTATGACCATCTGACATTATAATATGCAGTCAGCCCTCCCTATCCATGATTCATAGATTCAACCAACTGTGGACTGAAAATATTCGGAAAAAAAGTTCCAGACAGTTCCAAAAGTTTGGCAACTGTTCACATCGCATTTACATTGTATTAGGTATTACAGTTAATCTAGAGATGATTTAAAGTATATGTGAGGATATGTGCAGGTTATATGCAAATACTATACCCTTTTATATAAGCAACTTCAGCACCTATGGATTTAGGTATCTGCAGAGGGGGGAAGGGGGGTCCAGGAACCAATTTCCTGCAGGTACATAGAGGACTGTATGTTTATTTAGCTGTTTGGGTCCCTAACTAGGAGGTAAGCTTCAAACGAGCAGGGACCTGTTTTATGCACTGCTGTGTCCCCAGGACCTAATAATTACATTTGGTACACAGGAAGCATTCAATAAATATCTGTGAACTAGATGAAGAAACTCTTAAGAATATTAAACAATATAAAAAATTCAACCTCCTTTTGGAGCTATTTTCCCATTATGATCATGCTTCCTGTTCAGGGACCCAAAATCCATTCTCCTTCTCTTCCATAGTAACAAGCTTTAGCTCTGCACATGGTTAGGTAAATATAAAAACTACATTTCCCAGCCTCCTCCGCAGCTCCCTGTGGTCACATGACAAAGCTCTGGCCAATTAGGTATCAGATGCAGGGATATAAGTGATTTGCAGGTTAGGTCCTTAAAGGGAAGAGGCATGCCTTTCTTCCTTCTTTCCTCCATCCTCTCCTCCCATCCAGGAGCCATCTCACAGTGCAGATGAAGAATGGTGGAGTGATTAAGACAGAAGGAGCCTAGTCTTGGCACCGTGGGACCAGTCAGTATACCAGCCCTGGACCGCTTATGCCTGTGCTGTTACATGAGAAAGAAATCTTCTATCTTGTTTAGCTACTGTTACTTTGGGTTCCAGTTACAGAAGCCCTCTATATCCTCAATACACAACTTTCCCCTGCCCTGCAAACTCTATTCTTAAACTACACTTAAAGACTCCTTAATGCTGAGAGGAATATCTCAACCAGCTGACCCTCAAGAGCTGCTTGATGATTTCCCCTTCACATGTGTAAGGGAATAGAGCCCTCAGTCTACATACAGTGTTCTTTCCTTCCTGACGCCCCCAGAATATCTGAGCGCATTGCTAAGCCAAAGGGGGAAAAAAAAGGAGAGGAAGTCATATTATTTAGCTCCATCAAATGATTAGGACAAAAGGAACAAGCAAAAAAAGCCCATTAAAATCTTAAAACATCAATTATGCTTAAATCTATGAGTTCATAATGGTACAAAAAAAAACCCTTAATTGATCACCAATGGGGGATGTTAATGAACCAACTCATTATTTTAAAAGCTGGTAACTGAAGGGAAAGAATCAAGCATTCATCCTGCTTTTCCTATATGAATTCTACCATTGTTGCTGAAGGAAAGTTTCTCTTGACAGAAGTTTTCCAGCTAACAGAAGAGGAAGGGAAGACAAAATTAGAACAGGATATCACCATTCTGCAATTCACGCACCACTGAATTAATGGAGCTCGGCACTGACTACCAGCAGCTGCCAACATCACCGAGCGAGGGGCAGCCCGGCAGCACGTGCTTCCCGACAGAAGATACGCTGCCAACTATGAAGCAGTCGTGCCCAAAACAATTAAACCTGAATCCATTAAACCTCCAGAATCGACAGCCAATTTACAGGAAACACAGAAGAGCAAGCTACCCCTCACCATGGGGATGCAACTGGTAAAAGACAGACTGTGAGAAATCTTCCAGCAGGAACAACCTAGTTTTTCCAACAAATAAATTGCAAAATAATAACATTAATGATAAAACCAAAAAAAAAAAAAAAGGTTCTATTATTTAATAGACAGACAACCTATGAGGGGGTTACCTAGATGGCAACAGTCTTAGAAACCAAGGCATCCACATGCAGTGTGTGGGCCTGGTCTGAATCCTCATTCAAACTATAAAATACAAACAAAACAAAGAAGAAAAAACCTTCATGACATGTATGAGACAACCAGAAGCTTAAATACCAGGTAATTCAGGGGCTCAAGGAATTGTCACTGTGTTTCATACACGTTGATGGCATTATGAGTATTTTCAGAACCCTTGTCTTTGAGACCGATACTGAGTATTTTCCACATGCGCTGGTACAATTTTGCTATCCAGGATTTTTGGTGTGTAGGATTTGCTTCAAATGATTATTGTGAAATGGGGGTGGCTGAACAGGGGGGTGTAGAGGAACCCAGACTGGCAGCGGGCTGATCACAGCTGGAGCTGAGTGTGGGGGAGGTGGGTCCACTGTGCGACTCCGTATCTGTACATATGGACATTGCATCACAAACATGCTTTTAAATCTTACCCCTGGCCACAACGAGTGGGAAGGAAGACAGACAGGAGGCGCTAACACCTCCAAAGTCCCCACTGTGCACCAGGTGCTGGGTTAGGCGGCCACAGGTGTGAGTGGCACTTCCGGGAACAAATGCAAACACCCAACAGGTCCGGATGGAAACCCTGACTTAGCAAGTTCAGCCAAGTGCACGAGGAACAACAGTACCAGCGTGCTGGCAAATAACAACAGATGCTCCAACCATCTTTAGGAGACAACAGAGAGTGGTGGGGGCTGTGGACAAGTTCATGCTCAGTCGAAAAGAGGTAGTTGCTCTACTCAGAGCAGCCCTGACTTTGACTCCAGGTAGCTGCCATGCAGAATGTGGGGGCCCGGGCGGCCAGAGCCTCGGATTTTCCAAGGAAAGCTGGAAATCTGTATTTTTATGTGCAATCTCCTGGTTTTTAAGCGTTGGCATCTAATCCAAATATTTTTTTAAATACTGTGTGGGCCAAACAAAATATCTAGAGGCTAAATGCGGCCCGCGGAGCACCGGTTGGCCACCCCCCGTCCAAGTCCTGAAGCAGACCACAACTCAATCCATCTGTAAGAAGTGGAAAGGGTGTATTCATCAACTTTGGGTTGAGTCTTTTTTGGGCTTCCAATAAAGCTGAGAATTCAAAAGACACCATCAACTTCCAGAAATCTATAAGAACCGGCTGCGGAACATTTCAAAGGCGTTCCCCACGTAGTCGGCTTATGCAACAGAACCTCCGCTCTGTCCAGAGCTTCGGAAACTAACAACCAGGGAGCGGCCTTTCAACTTTCCCAGGATGGTGGAACTAACGGGCTTCAGATGAAACCCATTTGTTGGTTTGCAGAATGCCTGGGACCTAAGTCCCAAGCTGCTTGCAACAGACAATCCCGTCATAAAATCGAGTTGGGGTGCTCAGCGCTCGTTGTAAAATGACCACGGAGCATCTGCTTTGCCTGCCTGACCAGAGATCTGATTACACGGCAGTTGAAAGGGATGAGGCAGATGTCGTCCTGACAACTGAAAGCGGCAGGATTGGCTGCTGAGCACCTGAACAGACTCCTTCAAACTCGACCCTCAGTTTGCCTTTACTTCACCGAGAGAGACTCCGAGACTCCGCCATCCTGGATGGGCAAAACAGGCCCTCGCCCTGCCTTTACAGTCCCAGTCCCAGCTAACCAGATCCCTGGGTCAATAACAAATTAAAGAGGTGTCAGGAATGTGGTGGAGAAGAGCCAGACAAATGGTTTCATCATTTCCCAAGAACAAAGCACTTTTTTTTTTCCAAAGGATGAAAAGTAAAAGAAAATGGTGCTAAAATTGAATAGGTCCCGGGAAAGGAAAGAGTTCAGAACTATACTCGAGGGCGACAAAAGACAAAATCTGCCCAAATCTCAACTCTGGAGAATGGAATAAAACCTGGGCTATTCCATTAAAGAAGGGTTTGGGTTTTTTTCCTAGGAAAATAAACCTCACTGTTTATTTGAAATGGGTTTATGGATGCAGGAGAAGGGAGGCAGTAAGAGAAAAATGTAGCATTCAAACAAAATTGGATTACCTGCTCCCCCATCTAATTCATAGCTTCAAATAACTAAATTGCTTTTCTAACTTGTCTAGAGAGAAACCGATTACAGCTCGAGCTGTTGTTGGGGAGCTCTGTACTTTTGAATACACAAATTCTGGATTATCGCAGGTGATGGCTTGGAATGAGGGCAGACCCATCACAAATACGGTCCCCGCCTAGAATGATGCTCACATCATCACCCAATGGCTGCATCATCCTGAAACCAGCCCAGTCTGTGGCATGTCCAGCCCATCCACTGAGCGGGGAAGCGAGCCCCAGCACGTCTGCAGGCTGTGTGAGTGAGAATGAAAGTACAGAAGGGCCTTGACAGGAAAGGTCTGGATGCTGACATCTTGCTTAGCTGATCACCTTACTCCCGCACAAGGATACTCACTCGTTATCATCGGAAAATAACCTCATTTGGAAGGTGGAAATTAAATGCAACACAAATGACTCAGAACAGTTAAAAGCGTGGGTTTTGATGGCTGACTGTGGGGCCATCGGATGACACTAAAGGATGTCTCCTTGGTCCTCTTTCTTGGGCCCCGTTGGCTCTTTGTGGGTCAGATGCTGCTCTGGAATGAAGGCTGAGTGGACAGCAAGTCTGAGAATGAACTTTCTTGTGGTTTGGTAGCTTCTGACCTCAAAATGCAAGAGCGTATTTCTTTGAAAACATCTGCTTTGCAAAATTCAAAAAGATGGCTGAGAATTTCTGGGTTTGGAGTCAGCTGGAAGGTGGCTCCTTATATTTACATAAGCCAGCAACGCCAAGTACACAGGGTTTGGGATGAAAGGACAGTTAAGTGGCACAGCTAGGAATTTGAGGTTCTTAGAAGGCGGGGAGGCATCGGAAGGGGCAAAATAAAGACGCCCCCTAGGGACAGATACCTACATGATGTTTACTCTCATGGGAGAGGGACGCAGACCTGCTACTAGCTCAGGTAAGTAATTTTCAACCAGAAGCTCTTGCAAATTTTGTGGGCTTGTCCCTAGGCAAGCAGTTTTCTGGACTTTTGCATTTTTGAGTGAGACTCTAAATATCCTTTGCTGATTAACAAGAAGTAGCCCAGCCGGGTAATGAGGACAGAGGCTAAGAGTCAGCCTCGGGGTTCTTCAGCAAAGCCCAGGAGGCCCCTACCACCTGCAGGCTGTCTTAGTCGAGTCAGGCTGCTGTAACAAAAAAAGCTCCTGGTGGCTTATGAACCACCAACATCTGTTTCTTATAGTTTTGGACGCTGAGAAATCCAAGGTCAAAGTGCTGACAGATATGACCCACTTCCTCACAGACAGCTGCTTTCTCAGTATAACCTCACACGGTGGAAGGGACTAGGGAGCTTTGTGGGCTCTCCTTCAGAAGGGCACTAATTCCGTTCCTGGGGCCCCACCTACAAGAAGTCAAGTCCGTTAGATTCATAAACAAAAAGAGCAGCTAACATGCACTGAGGAGTACTTTGTGCCAAGCCCCGTTCTCAAGGTGTGGCGTGCCCTAACTCAGCACATCCTCACCACAGCCCCGTGAGGGAGGAGCGCGGGTCGTCTCCCAGTCTGTGGGTGGGCAAACCAAGCACAGGGAGGCCAGTCACTTGCCCAGGGTCCGAAGGAAGTACGAACGCTGACATTCAGCATGTCTTAGGGGGACGTGGTGAGTAAGTCCTGAGAGCTGGGGTTAAGGCAAGGGGGAGACTCAAACAAGACCAAATGGAGGAAAGAGGACTCTGAGAGTGAATATATTGCAATATTTAAATATATAGAAATATTCAAATGTATTCAATTATTTCAGTAAATGATTTTTAAGTAGTTCATAGGAAGAAGAGAAAAGTAGATTAAAAAACCAACAGACTATTTTGTGGTCTTCCTACGTGTGTATCTACCCACTCACTCTCACACACACACACACCATCTGCCACCCTTACAAGCCACCGGCAGAGGCTCTGGCCGTCACTGAGATCATGTCCTTCACCCCAAAACATTTCCAGAACAGCAGAGAGGATCTCCCTTGAGTCCCAGGCCTCACCCCATCCCTCAGTCCTCTGGTCTGCGGCTGAGTCTCAAGGCTGCTGGTGTAGGCTCGCTACCCCAGCACCTGTGGAGAGGTGGTCTGACGACCTGAGACCCCCGGTTCCTCAGAGAATGTGACATCACAGCACCTGGCAGGAGTCCCCTTGGAGCCCCATTTCCTTGACGCCTCTCCCACCTGCCTGCCCCTGACCCCCTCACACAGCACAGACACTACCCCCCCCACTCCACGCAGGTGCCCTGGGCGGGCGACGGTGCAGCGCCCTTGGTTCTGGGCGGTGGAGGTGGTCAGAACTCCTTGTGAACTCATCACAGTCTGACAGTTCCAGTTACGTTTGAAATAACCGCACTAAGTAAGGATGCATAAGGCAACCTTTGTAAAACGCGCCAGTCCCAGAACACGCCTGCCATGGGATCCACGTGCTTCAGGTCTGGCTTTGTCTAAAAAGAAGTCAGTCCCTTGTTTTACAGCTCTTGCCTCCCTATCGTCCATTTTCCAAATTCAGTCAAGGTCATCCTTTCAAGATGTAAGTTAAATCACACTGCACTGCTGCCAAAAAGCCACCAACGCCAGCCCATGCCCCTGACCTCACGGCGTCCAGCTCATGCTGTTCCTTCTCCCTGAGACACCATTCCCTCACATCTCCCCAGCACCACCCCCATCCAGCCACACTCTGGCTCCTAACCCTGTGTGATTTCCCTTGTGGCTTTTTCCCACCATCTGAAATACACTTACTTATTACCTTACATGCTAATATCTACCTCCTTTATTAAAAAAAAAAAAATACCACGAGAGCTAGGACTTTTGACTTGTTTACCAGTGTCTCCCTGAGTCCCAGAATGGTGCCTGGCAGGCATAGAGAAGGCGTCCAGTTAATACCTGTGAGTGAGAGGGAGGGAGGGAGGCTGGCGAGGGAAGGGAGGAGGGTCAGGATGGAGGGGGACGAAGGTTGGGAGGAGGGGAGGCAGGGATGAAGGAAGAACTGGTTCCCAGCTCACAAGAACGTGTTACTGTGAGGGGCCACTGGTATTTCCCAGAGACGACCTGGGGCTTTAGAACAAGAAACCAGTCACAGAAGGGGAGACAGGAACAGAGGAAAAACCAGTTTATGCATGTGCAAAGCATGCATTTCAGAAGAACTACGAAAGAGTGCCTGGGATGGGGAGGTGGGGGGCAGTGGAACACTAGGAGAGGAATGAGGATACAGTCTGCCCTGGAATAGCACTTATTTGTGCGAGTTCAAAAAGAGACTTTTGGAAAACGTCTCGAGTCCTTGGAGTGGAGAATGGAGAAGCTGCATTTTGGAGTTCCAAGAAAAAATGGGGCCAAGACAGACAGTGTCTGTGTGCAGGAATGCAGCTGGGGAAGAAGAGAGGCGAGAGCAGGTGGGACGCCCAGACAAGATGCCCCGGGTCGTCGGCAAAGGGTCAGGAAAAGATAACCACATGCTGGGGCTTCCCGGGATCACGGTCCAGCAGCGTAATCAACTTCTAAGATGATTTGTTTGCATTTGGACCTGAGTCCTCTGGCGACCCCTTCCTTTTCCAGCTGCGGAACCTTCCTTTGACCCTTCAAACACTGAAGCCCAGCTCTCACAAAGTTTCCATGGAAAGTCTAGTTTGCCAAAATCCCAAGGCAAAGGAATGGCACGTGAGAAACAGCCCCCACACTGGGAGCACGTTCTGCTGGAGTTTGTGCAGCCAGACTTCCTTTGGGCAATTCGTGAAAGAGACAGAAAAGGACCTAGGATGCCTCCCAAAAAGACCAGAGAAATGACCCAGGGATTTCCAGCTTACGTGTCAGAAAGTAACGCCAAAGAACTGAGAAGTCTGAATCCCCACATTCATAAAGCCAGCAGTGGAATCTGAGAACATTCCATAGGTGCCTAGGCCAGGCGGCAAGTGTTAGAGGGATCCGAAACCCCAGCACGTAGGAGATAAAGCTGCACCCACCTCTTCCCAGCGGCTACAGCAGTGGTGCAGCGTGGGGTGCATCACTGGGCACAAGAAGCCACATGGGCACCTCCCCATCGGAGGGCCCGGGGCTGGGTAGAGCCTTGGGGACGGCGCCGGTCAAGCATGGAACGTCTAACCAGCAGCCACTTGGCTGCCTTTTGGGGGCCACATGGGAAGAAATGATTCTACTGCCCTGTCACACTCTGGCCCCAGGAACGCGAAGCCTCCAAGCTGAAAAGCCTGAATACGGCACATGGGACGCGGCACTGCTGGTTCTGAAATCTGACACACTTCCCCGTTATTTCTCCCAAATGCCAGGGGAGAGGGGTCCCAGGCCTGCCATGTTGTACAACTCCAAGGGCTCCATTAGCACAAAGTACAATAAAACATCACATGAACACCACCCCCTGGAGTTGTGCACTCAATCTTGCCATCAATCCAGTAATTTTGGGAAGTGCTACATCCCCCTCATTTTAGAGATTGATCATGTCCACTAGCTCAGTAAAGGCTCTGAGAAGTCCTGTATCAAACAAGTTTTTTAAAAACCTGGTTTCATCAAGTATTTTTCTAAGGCATAGTACCTTCATTTCAGAGAAAATCTCCTAAAATCCCAGGGAACGGGGCTTGTGCAGAACGTACTTAAGCAAAGGCTCCACCAGGAGAGGCAATTTCACCATACTCCACTGAGACGGCCTTAGAGCCAGCTCATGTCACTGACACAGGGAGCTCACTCTCACTGTGACCTTGAACCTGCCTGTGTTCGGAAAGACACTTAGGAGGCCCCAAAGGGTCTCCATTCTGGCTGCTTTCTCCATAACACAAGTTTCTGAGAAAACAGGAGGCTCCTCTGTGGGTCTGGGGCTATTCCAGACACTCAAAGGTCACACATGACCACCTCAGGCCCACGTGGATACTGATGCATCACAGAAAACCAGGGACCGACTCCCATCCTCTCCCAGAGACGCTCACCATTGGTCTGTAACTTGACAGACAGGGTGGGAGGGGCTGGCACATTTCTCCCTGGAGAGACTAGACCAACCCAGCACAGAGAGCCAGCAGGGGAAAGTTCCAGTCCCGGCTCTGGCATCATTTATTTAAGAAGCACCTCTGCCCTGATCCAGCCCCCGAGCGCACGCATGGAGGGAGGTCCAGTTACTGCCACGTTTCATTTATCTGCCACCTCGGGGAAGGCTTTCTGTATGAGTTGAATTTTCTACACGATAGCCCCATTTCAGATAAGCACCGAAACTTTACCTTCACCATTTTGAGTGTAAATTGTTCAAGAATGGATGGCGCCTGGGTCTCCCATTAAAACTGAGCAGTGACCCTAACTCAGCCTGTGTTTGATTATTCAGCATTAGCTAGATCAATTATTAACTCAGCAGTCGGCCCTGTAAGGCACACGGGGCGGTCTGACCCTCTACTCAGTGGCCCCAGAGATCTTCGCTGGATGTGTCTAGGGGAAGTTTCTGAAAGACAGTTTTACTAGAGAGAATGACGTGGAAACTAGAAGAAGCTCCAGAACCCAGATAACCTGGATCGTCAAAACTTTGCATAAAGTAAAAGTCAACAGTCCCTGAGTGCGCTGCAAAGAATTTCCACCACTGAAATGTCTGGTGTCTAGTACCTGGCCTTTAATGTAAATATTGTGGCTATTTTGAAGCTTTTTAACCTTTCTTCCTACCCCTTGGCTGGGTTCCTGGGAGTAAATTTTCCTAAATAACTGAGGAGTCAGGGTCCGTCTGATGCTACTGCCTGTAAACCACAAGGCTGGAGCTGCGCATGGCTGCTGGTGGTGTAGGCTTTCCTTCTACCAATAAGAAATTCAAACCACCTGTTTTCTTTTTTCTGGCGCCCCCAGGGGAAAGCTGCTCTGTCCGCCCTGCGCCCCTGTCCTTCAGCAGCACCTGGCTGATGCCAGGTGAGTCCTGCCAACACAACTGGCCCTTCCTCTCTGCGATCACAGACTGATGTCACATGCACAGCTACTCCAGCAAGTCTACCCTCCGGCTTGACCCCCCGTCAACAAACCCAGGCACCTACAGACACACAAAGCTGCCTCTGCATCTTTCCCTTGGCCCAACCACCCATCAGCTGGGCTTGCCACAACGGAAGCCCACTGCTTCCCTCCCATCAATGCGCTGCTCTGTTCCACTGGCACGGGGCAGAGATGTGCCCGCAGCCTGCCCGCAAGCCCCCCATTCATGCTCAGTTCTGATAGAGCCACTTTTCAACGAAATTCCTCCTTCCCTCTGCTCTACCCTCCCTCCCCCAAATACACAAAAGAGGGCTATCAAGTGAGATTTTTTTTTTCCTCTCCAGGAATAAAAGGTTAGCTTTCCTTCCTTTCTGTTTCCCTATCCTTGGTCTAAATTTGGTAAATGGAAAGAGAGTGGAAGCAGTTTAACTGACCCAGCTGGTGACCCAGGGGACACTCCTAGGGCCAGAACTGCCCTCATTTGCTCTTTCTGTTGTGATGGTTGTAGGGGGAGCAACTGAAACTCTCACCACCCGCTCCAAACCTCCTGCAGGGAAATGAGTCCTGCACAGTCAGGTGAAGCCTTAAAGGTTATATTATGCAACTCCCTTAAATTAAGGAGAGGGACACTAAGGCCCAAACAGGTGAAGGAAGATGCCCAGGCCATATGGTACACTTGCTGGGGGGGATGCTTTGGGGCACCGAACTCACGGGCAATGAGAAAAATAAGCATCTTACCATCATCCAAGTAGGTCTGGTCCAAGTTCTGCTCCTGTTTAATTGTCACTCCCGTGGGTAACACTTCCTTTTGGTCACTGACCGGGGGTCCGTTTTTGGCTGCTCTTTGGCTTGTGGCATTCTGCTGCTGAATGACCGTGGGGTAGGACCCCGGGCTCAGCCTCTGACCTTGACTGACAGGGGGTGGGCCGGGCCTGGTGGTGCCGGGTGCGAAATTCTCGCAGTACATGATGTGCTGGAATTCCTGGTGGCTTCCACAGCGCAGCTGCTGGTTAGTGGGTGAGTAGTGGATCACTGGCGAGGCCTGCTGGTTGGTGGGACTGGAGTGGAGCAGGGCCGAGCTCTGGCCCTGGGAGCCGGCATGCACCAGCACAGAGCGGTGGGCGTCCGCAAGGGACAGGGGCGCAGCCATGAGGGCCGGCTGCTGGTAGCCCAGCAGGCTGGGGCTCAGGCTCTTGCTCCGCTGGTAGAGGACGGCTGCTGGGTTCTGCTGCTGGTAGCGGGCATCGGGGGACGAGAGCCCAGAGCGGAATTGCTGGCAGGGAGCCATGGTGGCCACGAGGCAGGAGGGGGACTCGGCCACCATTGGGTGCTGTGGGTAGTAAGGCTGGCTCCCCAGGCCCCCGTGGGCGGGGCTGCAGATCAAGGTGGGGTCGTATTCATCGGTGGGCTCCGTCTTGATGGCTGGGACTGTGAGAAGAGAAAAGCGCACAGGGGTCGGGGGGCACCACTCTTAGTGTCGCAGGTGCGCACAGAGGATCAGCAGACAGTGGTTGGGAATGTGGCCTTGGGAGTCCAGATGGGTGGGATCAGAGATTTGTGCCCTGTCAGTTATTAGCCTTGGGCAAGAGGCTGCCCAGGCAATTGTCTTAGGTCAGAAATTTTACCCTGGGTGATGATCTGGAACTCTAGATCTTTCCAATAGTGGAAAAGTGGCTGGTGGGTCTATGTCAGCCCTGGGATGTGAGCGGCCTTTTTCCCCAGGGGGAGGGCTGGGGGATGAAGGCTTGATTTATAATTACACCTCTGCTTCCTCCCTCCTCCCTAGCAGTTCCCACCCTGCCCCCACGCTTGTCGTCCTTCATAACACTCACCGCCATCTGAAATATCTGTACATTCATGTGCTAACTTATTACCTGAACGCACCCCCCCCCCACTAGAATGTCAGCTCCTCAAAGGGAGGATTTTTTTGGGAGTGGGGGGTCTTTTTTTTGTTCAATGCTGGGTCCCTAGCACCTAAAACAGTACCTGGCACTTAATCGGCATTTGGATATTTTCTGGACAAAGGAATGACCACACACAGTGACTGTCAGCCTCCTGAGTTCTGCAGTCTGTAGGGGGATGAGGCCTGCTGGCTTGGGCCTCAGTTTCCCCATACATTCGCTGGCAGGAACAATCAGCCCTGCCCCGTGGGGTTGTTGGGAAGATTCACTGGGACGTGTGTGCACTGTATACACAGTCACTGCCAGACAGTGCTCAATGCGTGCTGTCCTCATCACTGCCATCACTGCTGTTAGTGTGGTTGAGGTCCCTGTTCCTCTCCCCTCCCAGGACAGTCACGAGAATTTGTGCTTCTCCAACACCCTTCACTGAGGCACCACCAGCCCGTGGAGCTGAGGAATCCGTTTTCTTGTCACTGGAATAAATGAATCAGTGACAGGACCAGAATCACATCGGGGGCTCCCGAGTGTCGGGTGTTGGGAGAGGCAATGGAGGTTCAGGACCTAAAGCGAAAACGCAGCTTTGACTCCAACCGCAGAAACCATCTCTCAGGATGCCACTCAAAGACCGCCAGCTCAGTCCCTGGGCGCCCGAGCCCTGAGTTCTCGCTCCAGCCAAGCGCAAACAGGCGAGTGCCAGTCCTCAGGCCCAGGGAGGCCTCACTACCACCCAGGAGAGGCAAGAACACGGGGCACAAAATTGAAATCCTCTCCATTACAAAGGATTGTTGAGCTGCGGCCTCGAGCACCCCCTCCAGAGATTTCCCCCTCATCATGGGTCCCCATAGGTCTTTGCGGCTCACGGCATGTCACACTAGTCCTGGGATGATGGGACACTCACACGCGAACCTGCGGACGCATGCGCTTCACGGAAGCCAGCCCCTCGGTTTCGAGCATCCGGCAGCCCAGAGGCTCTGTGTGAAACTGTCATGGGACGGAAATTATAACCTGGATGATACTCTCAGATTATAGGTTTCCAGTCCCGGCAGGGCAGCTGGCAGGCCCGTCTCAGCCTTGGGAAGTCTGTAGCCTCTTTCTGCAGCCCTCACCACAAGCCAGCACACCAATAACACGTTACCTATCATCTGAAGCCCCTTCAATCAGTATTAGCTTTTATCTGAATCCCCTCTGTTAGGACGGCAGCTCCACAAGGGCGGGGATTTTTATCTGTTTTGCTCACTGCTGCGTCTCCAAGGCGAGAACAGTGCCTGGCACTCAGATATTTTCTGGACAAATAAATGAATGGAGAATGGCAGTCGTCCCCCTCCTGGGGACTGTAGTGCTATGTGGGAATGAGACCTCCTGGCCTGGTTGTCCACCCAGTGACTCCATTTGGTCACCAGGTGACAACCTACTATGAGGTCCCTAAGATTCCACAGTTTTAGGTCATATCCACCTTCGACCCCTATCATGATCAAATCTAAAATAGAGATAGGAGTCATCAGCTCTGCCACCTTCTGCTGAACAAGTCCACATGGGCCTATTCTGCCCTCCCAAAGGGAAATATTAATAACCACAATAGCTAACATCACTGATGTGCCCAGCGCTGAGCATTCTCAGTGCATCTGATTTCTATAGGTGAGGAAACTGACGCTCAGAGAGGATGAGTCACCTGCCCAAGGTCACCCAGTAGATGGCCTGTGTCCTCACTTGCTTGCCCGGGGAGGCCTCTCCACACCCAAGGGGCCTTGGGAGAGAACGCCTTACCTGGATGGTAGGTAAAGTGCTGAGGCTGACTTCGTTTTCTTTTCCCGTTGATGACGTAGAAGTTGACCTTCACCGACGTCCGAATGTGCTTGTTCCGATACTCAGGGATCTCAACAAAAAGCATGTTCTGGAAGAAAGGAGTTGTCAGTGACTACAATCACATCTAAATTCCCATCCAAGGCCCTAAGCACAGTGAGCCAGCCCATCTTCAAGGACTCATGACTCGTTTCTGTACGTGTACAGGCAAAATCCCAATTAAGGGGAACTTGACTTTTGAGCTGCAGTGAAGACGACTTACCACTGGGTCTATCAAAGTATATTAAGATGTCATCATCACAAATCAGAGGGCCTGGGGCTCAATAAACGTTTAATTCATTCATCAATTCAGTACCTGCTGAGTGCCTATTAGGTCCAAAGCACTGGGACTTTGATGAAGGAAGGGGGGAAAAAAGGGGGAAGAGGGCACAAGGGAGGTTGGGGGCAACACGGCAGGCCTTGGGTCATCGCATCCGGGTGCTTACAGGCTGGCTCTTGTCTTTATCCACCGTGGCCTCCATCTCCCAAATTTGCTGCCCATCTGGAAAAATTTAAAAATGACAGACTTTGAAGGAACTATTAGCAACCAAAGATTTAAGACAAAAAGTTACCAGCTTATATTTATCTTGGCTTATATATTAGACCATTCCAGTAAAATGTATCTGTGTTTGTGTTGTGTACGCATATATGTACATATTTGTGTTTTTATTGCTAGAAATGCATATTTCTTTTTGCAAAGGGAATGCACACTGATAACAGAAAACTGGGCAACAATAGCAAATAGGAAAAAAAATTGAAATTACCCATCATCCCAACACCATTATCTTTTTTTCTCTACGTCTGAATGTGTCTGTATCTTTTTTTCTTAAAAAAGAAGTACTGTCATATGCTTTACTTTATAATATGCTTTATTCAACCAAAGACTATTTCCAAAATGTTCTGCCTGTGCCAAGCCTGTCACAGGGGCCCCATTACAGATCCCTGGCTGTCCCAGACATGACTTCTTCATTGTCTGAGAACACAGGTGGCTTACATATTCTGTCCTAAGAGGCTTAAACGATGTCCTGGCTCGTGAGGCTTTGGAGAGGGTGGAAACACAGGCGCCCACCCTCCACCTTTCAGCCAGCAGAGAGCCTGCATCTCGTGTGACTCATTACAACAAGCAACGAGAGTTTTCGCTTGACAGTAAACCCTCCTTCCCTGGAGCAGACCACTAGTTCCCCAGTTTGGGGCCAACAAGTTGGGCCAAACAAAACTCTGCATTTGCAAATAATACATTTCTTTCGCTGACCACCTACATTGGCCATTGGGTAGTTTTCGGCTGAAACAAATCATTTCCACAAGTGTTTCCAGGGTGTTCTGTGGAACACTGGCTCTGAAGAATATTAAATGGGTTTATGAGAAAGGGAAGCAAATTCTACAAGCTAATAAGCATTTGGAAAATGCTGAGTCAAAGTCAAGTGGGTTTCTTTCCTGCAGGACTTCTCAGAGCCTTTAATCTGCTCCGGTGTCACATAACCCTCCAAGATGGGCTGGGGTATGTACCATGTCCCAACATTTGGCCAAAGAATCTCCCCCCCCTTTTTAAGCACAACTATTAGCAGCTTCTGTGATAGGTTAGATTTGAATCCATATTGTCTAGGCTATTAAAGTTCACCCCCAAAAATCTGGTTTCCAAGCATTATCTGAAATTGCTAGTACCTAGTATAGAACGTAGTTCCCAAAACAATAACCAAAAAAGCGTCTTGTGATTGCTACCAAAACTGATGCGATCTGGATGATCTGAACAAAGAATAAGCAGTGAGCCAGCTGGAGGCCTCTCCAACGAGTCAGTCTGCAGGTCTTGGCCTTCATGGTTCTAGTAGGTGCAATTCCTCAAATGACTAAGGAAGACATAGATTGATGTCCAAAGGGAAGAGGAAAAGGTGGTTAGTGCACCAATTGTCACCATAGTGTGTGATCCCTTCAGGAGAGACCAAGTTACAGCCATCATGTCTCCCCAACACCCAACATACTGTAGGTGCTAGTAAACATCTTGAATCTGAGCGCGTAAAAGAGTCAGCTGCTCCAAAGGCACCTGCTGGGGGCCAAGGAAAAGCCAGAAGCCAACATCAGACACTGCTTAAAAGGAAGCAAGAAAGGAGGGATGGATAGACATTGAGGAACTTGAAGTTAAGTCAAGACAGGGTGCTTTCAGTGTGCAAAGCCCTGGATGGAACTATTCAGAGATAATCCTCATTTCTTTATCAAAAACAGGCCAAAGGTCATCCAACAGAGACACGTGTCTCCCTCTCAGGTGCCCATACAAGCTAGGTGTGGGTCCTCATCAGAAAAACACGTTCTTATTCACTAACTGCAGTGTGAGCCCCAAGTCAGAAGATCCAGTAAGAAATTAATCGAGGAAATGAACAACATGTGTGGACGTCTGGCATGTCACCCTCCTCCTGAGCCTCTCACTGGCTGATCTGAGTTCTGCCATCGATGGTACCATGGTTCTTTGGGTCTGGTTCATTACCATGTGTGAGCTTCACTCATTTCGAAAAGAAAGAACCATTTTCAGAAGTCTCATAATGGGAGGAAAGAGAAAGAAGTAACTGGAAACGTGGTCAGGAAGTATTAAGGGTCCGTAAAACTTCCATCCTCAGCTCTCTTCCTTGACTCATGCCAATAACTGGCAGATGAAGCACAGAAAATACAAAATGGTGTGTGATGAAAAGGGTGTCACTTGGAGAAGAGTCTTCAAAGTCTCTTCTCCTGGTCTAAGGACCCAAGAAAAATGGGAGGGAGCCCTTCTCCCCAGATTGGCACCCTGTTCTCCATCTCTGGTGGGCATACGTAATAAGCAAAACTCCCCCCACCAACAGCCATAGACTTCCAGCGCACAAGTGCCAGAGAGTAGCCTTAGAAATCAGCCAGCCCACCACCGTCAGAGGGGGAAACTGAGGCCCAGAGAAGGAAGGGGCATTGTCCAAAGGCATGCAGTAGACAGTTATTAAATCAGCAACTGGCACAGTCCAACAACAGAGGGAATGCTGTCGAGGAAAGAAGCTCAAGGGTATCAAGCGAAGAGAAGATGCCAGCTTCCTGGGAGGCTGGACAAAGGTCCTCGGCGGGTCCATCCACCACAAACGTTCACACACGTCTTCTCACACCCTTCCCTGCTTCCCCTGTGCCTCCAGACGCCATCGAAACCCCCACAGTGGCCTCGAAGGTCCTGCACATCCTTGCTCCTGCCCTCCGTTCCAGGTTCTCCGGGCACCATTCTTCCCCCTCCTAGTAGGAATAACACTATCACTTATGAGCACTCACTATACACAAAGCGTCGCTCAAAGCAACTCGCAGGTACAGACTTGTCTAATCTGCACAGCAACCCTCGGCTGCAGGTCTGATCATCACTCCTATTTGACAGGTGAGGACACAGGTACAGGGAGGCGAGGGCACGAGCCCAAGGACACGCAGGGAGTAGGTGGGAAGCCAGATCTGAGCCGAGGCAGCCTGGCTTTAGAGGTCGGCTGTATCCCACCCAGATTCCTGAGCCTGAGCAGCTCCTCAGCCAAGTTAATGAAGGGAGGCGGGCAGGCATTCTGAGTGGCTCGACCTTCAGGACTCAGCTGCAGTCTCCTGTTTTGGACCAAGTTTGTCCCCTCTGGGCTCCTGTAGCTCCCTGGGTACCACTGCTACCACATCTGCCACTGCTTCCCCCATCCTCCAGGGCATCCTCAGGAGCCGTGTCTTCCTCATTCCACACCCTACTACTCAGCTGGTTGTTAACATGATCGGAATTTAAATCACTGCAATAAGTTACAGTCACAATCTAAGTAGTTGCTGAAGCAAGGAAGTGCTTCTTCAAAGAAAACAGAGGCACAGGGGGTGGAAACAGCCCAAGTGTCCATGGACGGATGAAGGGATAAACAAAATGTGGTCTACACAGAAGGTAGAATATTATTCAGCCTTAAAAGGCAAGCAAACTTTGATACATGCTACAACATGGAGAGACCCTGAAAACATTATGTTAAATAAAATAAGCCAGATATTGTACGATCCCACTTACATGAGGTACACAGAACAGGCAAATCCACAGAGACAGAAAGGAGCTTACAAGTTACCAGGGGCCTGCGAGGGGAGAGAGGAGGGAGTTACTGCTTGAAGCGTGCAGATTTTCTGTTTCAGAAAAGGAAAAGGTTCTGAAACATATACTGCTGACAGTTCTACAATGTTGTGGATGTATTTTAATGCCACTGAATTATACTCCTACAAATGGTTAAAATGATCAACATTATCTTATGTGTATTTTACCGCATTTTTTTTTTTAAAGCCAATTGACCTCACCCCAGAGACTTGGCTAATTTTAGAACGTAGAGTGGCTTAGCAGCTTTTTAATTAGCTGCTGCCATTTTAAAATGAAATTTCACCTAAAAATGAAGATTTTACTTTTGAAAAAAAAAAAAATTCCGAAGATCTGACCCTCCTAGTCACCCGCACGGGAACCTGACAGTGCTAAGTGCTTCCTGCCCTGGTCCCTGCATCCCCCGGCTACTTACCACGCCCCACCCAGGGGGGTCTTTGAGGGAAAGAGACAGTGCCTTCCCCCCATCACATACAGAGGGGAACCAGTCAGGTGTCTAAAGACACTGTGTTGTGCGAGGAGGCACCTGCCTCTTTCCTTAAACTGCGGGGTTTAGGAGAAAATGCCTGCTCCCTCCAGTGTCCTCTATCAGGCCCCTGGCGACACGTTTATTGCAACCCCCAGCCTTCTCCAGCATGTTCCGCGGCCAGAACCGACTTCCCCTCTCAGTCACTAGAACAAGCTCCAGTTTTTTCCTATGTACCCCAAACTCTGGGGCAGACAGACCCAGCTTTGAATCCCTGTGTTGCCCCAGTCAGCTGTGTGAGCTTGGATAAGATGCTTTACCTCTCTCTGCCTCTTATCCTAAATACAGGCATAATCTCATCTCCTATACGTCACAGGTTCATTCCAAGAGAAAAGACCCAGGCAGGGTGTAAATGTTCAACAGACATGGGCAAGCATCATTATCAGTGCTGGTGGCAGACGGATTATTTAAACATTGTCTCATTTATAATTTTTTTTGCACCACAAGCATCTTTCAATCAGAAAATAATACGCATTCTCTGATCATGATTTTAAATACCTTTGCCTGCAGGCACAGGCTGGAGGGAACTCACAAAGGGATGATGTTCTGGAAGACAGGTGGCATGGGACCTGTTTCCCTTCCTTTCAAAAAGTGGGTCTTGTCATCATTATATCAACTTCTAAAAAGCCCAAAGGGCACCTAGCCTGGCTGTGCATCTTGTGTGGTGCCCACACTCAGTTCTGAATAAACAAGTCCCCAACGGGAAGTGAAAGCTGCCACCGCAATCCTCAGTGCTGCGTAGCATGAAGAAGACACACCAAGGAGGCTGGTCTCCAAGGGAAGCATGTGGTTTGCAAAATCCCTCGAGGCCGTTTTGCTGGGCTCTTCCGCCACTCCCCCATCCCACACGGAACCCCAGCTCACAGGTTCCAGGGTTTAACCCGGAGAACAAACTAATCCCATCCTCTGAATGGCGCTTCCAGGAGGCAGTGGACCTCACAGTAAATGCTGGCAGGACTCTCTCAGCCAGACGTCACTCTGATTTGAAGTCCTATCACTGCCATTTATACTTGCTGTGTGGCCTCTGAGAGGTAGCTTAACCTCTCTGTGCCTCAGTTGTCTCATAGTCCAAATAATAAAGTTAATTTATTGACTTCAAAGAGTTGTGGCAAGGATTCAAATAGAGATTATATGTAAAATCCTTAGCAAAATGTGCAGCCCAGAGTGGGTACTGTTAACATTACTATTTTAGAATTTAGTGTCTCACACAGGTCCAACTTTAGGGAGAAAGAGTTGGCTGGCCCTCTTGACCCAAGTATTCTGGTGGGCATCAGTTTTTCGTTTCACTTCTTTGCATTATGTTTCTCATTGCAAATAAATAAAATGGCCATAGAAAAAATTCCTTGACAGGGACAGGGTGAATTAATTATGGGCCATCCATACGTGGTTTGGAATATCGGGTATAGAAGTACAGAAATATCTTCGAATAAGGACGATCATGTTTTCTGACCTGGGGACGTGTCCCTGCTCTATTAAAAAGCAGAATTTTTAAAGCATGGCAGGATAGCTCGTGTAGCACGACGGCACTTTGTGGGTCTACAAACCGGCCTGCTTGTGTTCAGGGAGCCCGCGCCCCACGATACTTGTATGGTCACACCCCTACGCCTGGGACCACAGGGAGGGGGTGAGACCTTCCCGTCCTCCCTCACGTGATTCGAGAAACGTGCTAGGAGTATGGGCGATTTTAATGGATGTACATTCTTTGGGTCTTTTTTACAATAGTTTTTCTCTTAAGAAAAAACTGTTTTGCAACTGCCTGTGGACTCGCCCGTCGCCTGTCTCCCAGGAGCCCTGTGGGGCCATGATCTCAGAGGGAGGCTGGGTGTGGACCACCAGCAAGGATTAAGCACTACAGGCCCTCGGCAGGTTGCTGGGGCCATGATACAAGCCACACACGTGCCTTCCTGCCCTCAGGGGCCCCCAGAGAAGGAGGAAGGGCCCTGTGTCCCACCGGAGTTCAAAAGAGACATGGACTCAAGGTTCCTCACCTCTCCTGGGATGGGGGTGCTGCCTCCTTCCTTAGCTTCTCCACACTCACCAGGACCAGTTCCTCCCCATCCCTCAGGTCCAGCTCAGGGAGGTCCTCCCTGACTTGTGCTCCCACCCCCCATCATTTTCTTCTCCTCCCTTCCACTCTCTGATGTCATTTTATCTGCCTCTTGGTTTTCCATCTCTCCCCACTGCTGGCCTGGGTTCCAGAGAGCCAGCCACCCAGCTGTCTTGATCTCTGCTTTCTCCCCCGTACGATGTGTCTGGCACTTAATAGATGCTCAATAAACACTCATGGACGAAATGAACCAACTGACCTCAGGGCTGATTCCCCAGTGCCTGACCCCCAGCCAGAGCTCAGGAGACATCTGACCACTGGCCTCTCCAGCAAAAAGTCCCCACAAGGAGAAATCCCCAAGCCCTTGTTGAAGAGTCCTTTTTCGGAACTGACTAAGAAGGCAGGCATCTGGATTACAGTTGCAGACAAGGAACCAAACTCCACCAGAGCCACTCAGCCTGAGGTCTAGATAACCCACCTCCAGAGCCACAGCCCAGGTCTGGGACTGCGGGGCAAACCTGCCCAGGAACAGAAGAGGCCCAGGAAGACCAAGCGGTGTTTCTACCGCTCTGGGCTGAGATGAAATAAAGGACTTCGGTTTCTCAAGCAGATGTTCGGGCAAACTTCCCCCGTGCTAAATTAACAGGGGCGGGCAGCCAGCACAAAGCAGCCTCATCCAAGTCTTTACTCAGAGGGGAAGAGAAAAGAGCCAACTTCTTTGGGCAAAGAGGTTGGGTCTAGAGAAGACTGAGCAAGATTCTGCAAGAGCCACACACACAGAAATGGGGTGAAGGGAGTGCGTGGCTCGAGTAACATCACAGGCTTTGTTTTAACTTGGCCATGGTGCCAGGAGAAGCCAGCACGTTTTGGACGGATGGCCCCTACACTTGGTTGATTTGGTGGTTTCTCTCTGCAGGCAGCTCTTGCCCCCTCCGGCAGAAGGAAGTGTCAGGAAGCAGGAGGGCTGGCGCGGGGTCTGGGCTGGAGTCTGAGCCTCGTGGCAGCAGTGGGCTCGCGTCAGCACTCGCAGCAGAAACGAGCACACTTTCAGGAGGAGGAAAGCAAATCTGTCCTCACTGGGGCCATGAGCGCGCCGCTGGGCTCGAAGCAAACGGGGAGGAAATCAAAGTGTCAGTTTGGGTTAGGAAACCATGTGTGATGCTTCCCAGGCCTGGCTCTGCTTTTAAAAATTAGCTAAATGAAGACAGTTGAAGTCATTTCAGTCTGCTCTTTACGACTGCGAACTAGCAGAAAAACGCACGCTCCCTGGATGCCCAGGCTCAATGAGCTGAGCAGATGTGGGGGATCAGGAGAGCCCCCTTCGTTAGGATTCCACCCACCCGAAGCGGCACATCTGCCCTAGTATCTCTACTGAGAGCTGGGGAGGAAGTGCCTGGATGCTGACAGCCCCCCTTCTCCCTTCCTGCCCCGCCACTTCCTTGGTGGGCTGACCCACTCCATCTCCCACCTGGACAACCTCAGCAGCTGCTCAGTCACCTCCTAGCTTCCACTTGTCCCCACACTCCCACCCCACAAAGTCCATTCTCCACCCAAACTGCCGGAGCAATCTGAAAAACATAAATCAGATCATGACACTCCCCTGCTTAAAACTTCCAACAGCTACTCGTTTTCAGAATGAAATCCAAACTCCCTGCCACACCTGCACGGCCCAGTGGGACCTGAGCCCCTTCCCCAGTGGCCTCTCCAAGCTGCCTGGTGTCATACTCCCCCACACTCTCAACCTGCACCAGCTGCTTAGATCTGCCTTCAGTTCCCCAAGTACCCTCAGCCAGTCCTCAGGCTGGGACCCCTGGCACAGGGCAGTTCCTTCTGCCTGGAACACTGCCCACTGTCCATGAGACTCCCTCTTTCCCGCCTTTAGGGCTTTGCTCAAAGCCACCTCCTCAGGGAAGCCCTCCCTGACTGCTCTGTCCACGGTTGCCAGATCTAATACATAAAAATATAGACCATCCCATTAAATTTGAATTGCAGAGAACAATGAGTATTTGCTTAACTACCAGTATGGGCAATACTCATACCAAAGAAATTCACTAAGATTTGAATTTAACTTAGCATCCTACATTTTTCTCTCGCCTCCAGACCCTTTGCTCTTGCTCCTATGACTGGTTTCCCTGTCTTCACAGCACTCTCCGCATCTCAAAGTGGCCACCTGTAAACAGGTTTGAGACTGTCCACCCCGGCCAGCAGGGACCTCATCTGTCATGCCTCCCCAGTGCCAGGCACAGCACACAGTAGGTATTTAATAAATATGTGGGGAGCATCTACAGAAGTCCTTGGGGATGAGTGAGCGGAGTGAGGCTAGAAGAGACAGGTCATCTTACACAGAGGCCAGACTTCAGCTCATCTTTCATCCCACCCCAGGGGCACCTCTTCTCAGCAATAGATGTCCCCCACCACTTACACAGCCAGCCACTCTGGGAACCAGGAAATGAGGTTTTGGACCCAGCCTTCCTCTGATGTGCTCTGTCACCTCAAGGAAGTCTGCCAACCTCACTCAAGTCAGCTTCCCCATCTGTGAGATAGGGGCAGGGACGGGCCGTTAGTCAAGTTCCCTCTGGCTGCATCACATGTGACAGCAGGAGTCTGATGGCCCCAGGTGAAAGGAGGGGGAGATTTGCCCGCACCAGGAAGGATTCTTCTCCCAGAGAAGAAACCAAGGCTGGCCTGCCCTCCCTACTCCACATTAAGTAAACTAAGCTCCTGGGGGTGCATGCAAGGTCAGCTGACATCTTCTGGGAACCTACTATCAGATCCTTGATCTCCTTTAATCACTAAAATACCACCAACCCCATTTTAGAGATGGGTAAACTGAGTCCCAAAACACATATGAGGCCTATCTAGGCTTTAAGCCAAGTCTCCTGGATGATCTAAAATCTAGCCTGCTCACTATTTACAATAGCTAAGACATGGAAACAACCTAAATGGCCATCAACAGATGACTGGATAAAGAAGCTATGGTATATTTATACAATGGAATACTACTCAGCCATAAAAAATAATAAAATAATGCCATTTGCAGCAACATGGATGAACCTGGAGAATGTCATTCTAAGTGAAGTAAGCCAGAAAGAAAAATACCATATGATATCACTTATATGCGGAATCTAAAAAAAAGAACAAACGAACTTATTTACAAAACAGAAACAGACTCACAGACATGGAACACAAACTTACAGTTATGGGGGGGAAGCGGGTGGCAAGGGATAAACTGGGAGTTCAAGATTTGCAGATACTACTACATATAAAATAGATAAAACAACAAGTTTATGCTGTATAGCACAGGGAACTATATTTAGTATCTTGTAGTAACTTATGGTGAAAAAGAATATGAAAATGAATATATGTATGTTCCTGTATGACTGAAGCATTACACTGTACACCAGAAATTGACACAACATTGTAAACAGACTATATTTCAATTCAAAAAAGAAAAATACAGCCTGAAAACATTTTAAATTTATACAGTTTTACTCTAAAAAAACAAAGAAACAAAAGCAGTAAGCCAAAAAATATAGGGAAAAAACACAAAAGAGTGTCAAATTGTTCATTAATAAAAAATAGGATTTTCTTGATGGGGTTGGAAATTCTAGCCTGCTAATTGCAAATGACAGGAGGTCTGTTGGCACTAAGAACAGTTACTGATGGTGGAAACTCTAGGACCCAAGCTAATTAGAAAACTCATGTCCCTGTGTCCTCTTTTTAAGGCATCTGAACTCAGCGAACTGCAGGACTTTCACTCCAGAGTCCGTTCTCACACGCAAGAGGACTGAAGCTCGGGCAAATATTCAGCCCTCTGAAAAAAGACCACTTTTTCTATCTCCAGTGGGGCTTCCAAGCAGCGATCTGGCCTCTGTCTCAGGAGGAAAGCCTCACGGCCCGGCCAGCTGTGTGTAAGGGGTGGGCTGCAGCCCAGGGGGCCCATGACACTGTGGACTGAGTCACCGGGGGCAAAGGTCTACAGAGCCTGAGTCATGCCCAAGCCCGGCTTGGAGCCTGACCTTTCCCAGAGTGAAGTCCAAGGCAGAGAGACTCCCAGACCAGGTCTATTGTTTCGGAAAACACCAGGCTGGTTGAAGCCAAACCCACGGAGAAAAACAGGTGGGAAGAGGAGGTGTCATCTCTAAGACAGTTCCAATGTTTCCAGGGTACTCATCCATGGAAAAAGACTTAATTTAGCAAGAAATTTTTATTTTAAGCATATGCATTTATATTTATTAAACAAGGCTCAAAATACAACCTTTGGGAACCTCCAAGTCATAAACTGACTCATATTAGGATATGATGACTCAGTGGGAAAGAGGGAATTCCACCACCCACGCCTCCCTTCTAAAAAATCAATTTGCCCTCTCAACAGGTGATAGGCGCCTCTGTCATCAGACTGTTCCAAGAAAATCGTCCAACAAAACAAAACACAAGTTCTCTTCAAACAATTTGAGTTTCAAAGCTGAGTAATCCGATGCAGGCAAGTTTCCAACCTACACCCCCGCGGGACACAGAGAGCCAGGGAGCTACTTGGCTGGGGCCGGGGGCCTGAATTAAGAAAGATTTACCAGCTGAAAAATTCCAAAACCCTGTGTCATGTGGAGGAACCTTCCAAAACATTGGATCCCACCCAGGCGCGGCGAGTCGCTCAAAGCCATGGCAACCCCATTTCCGCTGCCACATCACTTTTATTTTTGTGTCCTTAGATTTTTTCCTGTTTTGCAGTGTTTTGCTGGGACCCCCAACTCCGCCTGAGGCCCCAGTGGCCAGGGGCCAGGGTAACCAGCTGAAGTCAGGAACAGCCTGGACTTCCCTGCGTGAACTTTGCCTGAAAGGTTACACATTTTTTAAATTTCAGAGAATATACAGAGGCTTTTCAGCAATTACTGAAAATAGTAAATAGGAAAGATCCTCATCGTTCTGTTTGGTTCCTCTTTGTTCTCTTGGACGGGAGAAATTACTCGGGGGTTAATGATAAATGTTGTTTGGGATTCCAGCTCTGTCACCAGCTGTGCACTGGCCTCTGGGAGCCTCAGTTACCTCATCTGTAAAGTGGGGGGAATACTGCCTGTTTCCTGGGGCCAATGTGACTACTGATGGCGATCACACATTCATTCAACAATATGTATAAGCACTATGTCCCAGGGGCTGTTCTAGACACTGCAGCTACAGCAGCCAACACCAAGCCCCCACCCTCAAGGAGCTCTCACAGTGGGAGACGAGATAATAAACAAACAGGCAAGACAATTCCAGCAGCGATAAATGCCACCGGGGAAACAGGGCAGGGCAATGGGCTAGAAGGTGACAGGGTTGTAGGGGAGGCTGAACAACTTCAGAGCAGATGATCAGAAAGGGGCTCATTAAGAAAGTCACCTCTGGCTCATACAACTCAATAACAAAACAACAGACAACCCAACCCAAAAATGGGCAGAAGACCTAAACAAGCAATTGTCCAATGAAGACATACAAATGGCCAATAGGCTCATGAAAAAAGCCTCAATATCGCTAATTATCAGAGAAATGCAAATCAAAACTACAATGAGGTATCACCTCACGCCAGTCAGAATGGCCATCATCCAAAAGTCCACAAATGACAAATGCTGGAGAGGCTGTGGAGAAAAGGGGACCCTCTTACACTGCTGGTGGGAATGTAGTTTGGTGCAACCATTATGGAAAATGTTATGGAGATTCCTTAAAAAAACTGAAAATAGATTTCCCTATGATCCAGGAATCCCACTCCTGGGCATATATCCCAAAGAAACTCTAACTCAAAAAGATACATACATGCACCCCAATGTCCACAGCATCACTATTTACAATAGCCAAGACATGGAAGCAACCTAAATGTCCATTGACAGATGACTGGATAAAGAAGTTGTGTGTGTGTGTATATGTGTATGTGTATAATATATATATATACACATATACACACACACAATGGAATATTACCCAGCCATAAAAAATAATGCCATTTGCAGCAACATGTATGGACCAGAAAGAGAAAGAAAAATACCATATCACATACATGTGAAATCGGGAGGGGGGGGGAACGGACACAAATGAACTTGTTTACAAAACAGAGACAGACACTCAGACATAGAAAACAAATTTGTGGTTACTGGGGGGAAGGGATTGGGAGGGATAAATTGAGAGTTCAGGATTTATAGATACTAATTACTATATATAAAATAGATAAACAACAAAGTCCTACTGTATAGCACAGAGAACTATATTTAATACCTTGTAATGGCATATACTGAAAAAGAAGATGAAAAAGGAATATATATATATATATATATATATATATATATATATATATATATATATATATAGCTGAATCACTATGCTGTACACCAGAAATTAACACAACATTGTAAACCAACTATACTTAAATTAAAAAAAAAAAGCTCAGTAAAAGAAAGAAAGAAAGTCACCTCCGAGCCAAGACTTGTAGGGACAGGAGGACGCAGGACACAGGGAAACAGCAAAAGCAAAGGTCCTGAGACGGGAAGGAACGTGGGGTGTTTGAGGACAGAATGAAGGCAGGTGTATCTACAGCCAAAGGGGAGGGGTTGGGGGTGGCAAGTCAAAAAAGCCGAAATCAGAGAGATGGGCAAGGGCCAGATCATGCGGGCTCTTGAAAGTCATGCAAATACTTAAAAATAGTAATAAAAATAATATAAAAATCATTATTATTACTGCTGCTATAAATAAGGAGCTGTTTTCCAAAACACCAAGCTTTTCTAACTTAAGAAACACCATACTACCCCTCTCCTACTGTTTTTCCACCGTTCTCCAATTTGTCATCCTGCTGGAGTGGAAACTGCCAATTCCATTTCAGTCGACGGCTATAAAAAGAACTTTGGAGCTGGTGGTGCCGATGACCCAACATGGGGGCTAAGATTAGCCCAGGAGGCTGTCACCTTTCCTTAATGTGAGAACCAGCTGGGGTTCCCCTTCCTTGGAAAACTTCAACTGTTCCACTCCACCCCACCCCGCAGCAGCCTTGCCGGCCAAACTGTCCATAGAGATGGGAACGAGGATGCGTTTTGGAAAAAAGAAGTTGAGCAACAGGGATTCCCCCTGCAGAAGGCGGTCCTGGGCTGGGAGGCGAGTTCTTGGGGTCAGAAGAGCAGGACCAGCTCCCTGCAAATACAAGGCAAGTCCCCCATCTGTCAGAGCCACCCGGAAGCCAAGCCAGATGTCCCACCAGGGATCCCACCACTTTTCTGGAGGCTCAGGGGCACCCCAGGTACCCCAGCTTATTTGCTGGCATCGATCCAGGAACCACACTCATGCAGGATTCTTTTAAGATCGACATGGAACGGTCCTAAATGGTCCCTGCTGCCCTCTGCGACCCACTGCAGGATTCGAGAGTCTGTCTCACCACAGAATGGTTCAAGGCAGTGGCTCAGAGCAGCTGAAGGGTCTTCAGGCAAATTAACCTGGTTCTAACCTTTTTCAGAGTGAAACGGCTAATGATCGAGAGTACAGACTCCAGAACTAGGCTGCCTGGGGTCCAGCCCGGCTCTGCTATTTACTGGCTGTGTGGTCTTCACTAAGTTATTTAACCTCTCTGTGCTCAGATTTTCATCAGGAACGTTGGGAGAATAGTAGCTAGCTTGTGGGGCTGTCATGACGAAGCAGACTGGTTAACACAAATAAAGTGCTGAGAACAAGGCTTCGCACATAGTTTATTATTGTTATTAACTTATAATTATTTTTCAATATCTCATGATTCCATGAGATAAAATCCTACCCATGTTTGTCTTCCACAGCCTAAATATAATGATAATAATAATGATAAAATCTTAACATTTAATGAGCATCTACAATGTACCGAGCTCTATGCAAAGAGCCTAATCTGTACCATCTCATTTAATCTTCTTATCGCCCAAGAGAAGTAAATCATCTCGGTTTTATAAAGGAGGAAATCTTGGCTCAGAGAGACGAAGTGGCTTCCCCAGGATGACAAAGCTACTAAATACAGATCATGGCTTTGAACCTAAGCTGTCTGAGCTCAGAGCCGGCGCACGTAATCACTGCAGCTTACCGCCTCCCAGAGCCGGCCCAGCCAGGCTCGCGCCTGGGGCAGCGTGTGTCCCATAAACAATGTCTATGGCCTGAGAAACAAGAACGCTGGCGAGACCATGAAAATAATAATGAACATTCGATGAGCACTCCCTATGTGCTGAGTGCCCACTGCTGGTTTATGCTGCTAATTCCGGGAGGGAAAGACTGTTACTAACTCAATTACTGGAAACTGAGGTCCAGGGAAGTTGAACAAGACGAGGCTGGACATTATCTGCAGGTGAGTCCTCTGACTCCTCCAAGCTGAACTGTCTGCCTCCCACCGGTGTCCGGGGAGATGAGACAACAGTCAGACAGCAGCAGGCAAAGGGCCGCCCACAGACAGCGCTCAGTCAGAGGAAACTGTTCTAATTCCTCTAATTAATGTGCAACTTTCCAAGTCGAAACAGACTCTGGGTTTTCCTCCCTTCAAGAGGTAAACTGAAATTTCTTCTGAAACAAAGAGAAGGAATGCTAGAGAGTAAATGCCACCCCCATCCATCCATCTATTCATTCATTCATTCAGCAAATATTTATTTGAGGCCCTTGAGTAGCTTCACAAGAGCTCCCGAGACAGCTGGAAGTTGTCTGACTCATCTCCACAGGGAACTTGGTAGGACATGGCCTCCAAGCCATCTCTGCACAGTTCCAACAGCCTCCCAAGGAGACTGCCAATCCGGACACGGATACCAAGATGTCTGTATATTATTAGCATTTCCCCCTCTGCTGATAGGGTGCTTAGAAGCCATGCACTTATTGTATTGAGTCAGGAGAAGGCCAGCAGGATGATTTCCTGGTACTGGAGATCCATCAAAGCTGGGAAGGCTAATGCTTACCTGGTCATTTACATGTCATGCCACTCTCCTGCTCAACAACCCACCATAACTCCCTATTACCTTACTCATGTGCAGACTAAACCAAAGCCATGTCTCTATCTGGCATTGGGAGACCTGTCCGTTCTGGGCTCTGCCTGCTCGTCAAAACGTTTCCTGGTGTTAACCAGCCTCCACTCTAGCCACATCGCTTTGCTCTCTGTCTCACGAGAGCCTAGTAAATTCTTGCCATAGTACTTCACACTGTTCTACTTCCTGAAAATTAAGCCTTCCCCAAAACGTACCAAGATGCTTAAAAATGTGGATGACTTTTGAACCCACTACATCACATGAAGGCCTTAACCCTAAGAAACAAAAATAACAGTGTTAGCTAACATATTGAGCACTTCCTATATACAGTTTGCCCTCAGTATCCACAGCTTTCACATCCACAGATTCAACCAACCACAGATACAAATAATCAAAAAAATCCAGAAAGTTTCAAAAAGCAAAACTTGAATTTGTCACTCACCGACAACTATTTACATAGCACTGACATTGACTAGGTCTTCTAAGTAATCTACAGTGATTTAAAGTATATGCAAGCATGTGCCTAGGTTCCAAGGAAATACTACACCATTTTTATAAAAGACTTGAGCATTCCTGGATTTTTGTATCCACAGGAGGACCTGGAACCATCCCTCGTAGATACTGAGGGACAACTGTAGCAAATATTTATGAACTCAATCTCATGACCTCCCTATGAGGTAGGACTGTCATCGTCCTTATTATACAGATGAGGAAACTGTTGCCCAGAGAGGTTAAGTAACTTGCTCAAGGTCACACAGCTAGAAAGTAGTAGAACGGGGCTGTGAACACAAGCAGACTGGCTGGAGAGCATGAGTCCTGACCTAGCTGACCAAAGGAGTGTAGAGGACGCTCATCACTGAGTTACTACAATAAATAGCACAAGGTTGGATGCAGCCTAATGCCCAATAAATAATAGTGAAATAAAGTGCTGGATGACCACTGAACGGAGCGCGACGCCTCCATTCACATGTCTGCGTTCCTCTTCACTCACTCCACCACCATAGCCCCTCAAACCCGCAGTGATGACCACATGCCTTCCAAACAACTCTCAAACCCATCCATCTGACTCCAGCCTCACTGCCACAGCCCTACCTAATGTCTTTTTTTGGTGTTTTTGTTTTTGTTTTGCAATGCCTTCATCAAGTCTCTTTAAAATTATCTGCCTTCAAGCATGCTTTCAAAGTGTGAGGAAGCAGTTCTCACGCCCCCGTCCCGGGCTGGCCCATCCCAAGAGGAGGCTGTGTGAACGGGAAGAAGCACTCCCCCCCAAGACACTGCCTCCTCCCGTCAGAAGCCATCCTGGTCACACACGATGATGCATCCAGTGTGAACGGCGGCCCCCAGAGGAGGTGCCCTCCAACAGTACACAGTCCCCGCAAGCGAACACCTGCCTGGCATATTCTGTAGATCATTGTAAGGGCAATAAACAAACAGACAAACCTCAACACCCCTTTGAATTAACCTACTGAAATGATGTCCATGGAGGGAAAAACGTTAGGTCTAGCATTCACAACTAGCAAATAAATTGTATAACCTGCTGTTCCCCCTCCTTCAGATCACTGTCTTTTTACCGTGTCCTCGTTGGTAAACACATGAACAGACAGTCCATATAAGCAAGAATACACGTGTCAATAAACAAAAATATTAACTCTCTCACAGCAAAGGAAAGCAAAGTCAAAAAAGTACCAATTCAGCAAATACTTAATTTTTTTAAATGGCACTTCTGGGATGGAGTGAAACCATTACTGACACAGTAATCTGTATACCTCTGGAAGGTAGTTTGAATTCTGGAAGCAATGCATTCAAAGCTCTCAAAATGACTATCCAAAATTCTACTCTAGGAATGAACCCTAAATAAACAAAA
Source organism: Camelus bactrianus (assembly GCF_048773025.1). Classification (NCBI taxonomy): domain Eukaryota; kingdom Metazoa; phylum Chordata; class Mammalia; order Artiodactyla; family Camelidae; genus Camelus; species Camelus bactrianus. The sequence continues at coordinate 24,343,135 of NC_133557.1, forward strand.
AGGATACAGGTGGAGATTTATGCATAAGAAGATTCATTAATTAATCCTACAAGTATAACAAGATTAACTGCAGCACTGCTCATAATAAGAATGTAAGGAGCCAATGCTAATTGACTTATAATATACCTGGTGCTATTATAATTATCTGACATGTATGAACTCATTTAACCTTTGTGACCACCTTACTGGTTAATAACTTGTTATTATCATTCTACACATAAAGAAATGGAGGCACAGAAAGGTCAGGTAACTTGTCTAAGATCACAGAGCAAGCAAGTAGCAAAGTCAGGATTTGAACCCAGGATATTCAGGGCCAGAGCATGCATGATTAATCGCCATGCTGTTAGCCCTTCCTTCTTGATAATAGAAAAAAAAAAGAGAGAGAGAGAGAGAAAGAAAAAAATGTGTCTCCTTATGTGAAAAAATAATTTAAAAAAAAGAGTTCGGGATGCGAGAAACCTTATTATCCAACAAAACAACCCGGATCAGTTGAAATGCACTCCAGCATGTCCACGCCACAGTGAACCATGTCAGTATCAAAATCACTGAAGACCTCTCACGGTGGGAAAGGAGGGCAGGAGAGAAAACCCCACACAATGGGATCTCCCTCCCAAATCAGTGCTGTTGGGAAGAAAAAGACGGTCGCTTTTGTATGGCGCTCAAAAGGCCCCCTGACCTGTGGTCTTCTCCGTAAACACGACTTTGGACTCGGCCGTGAAGTTCTGTCCCGTGAGGATCATCTGCTGGCCCCCGTACACCAGGCAGCTGTCGATGTCTTGTCTTTCCACCATGGGCAGCTCGTGGGCAGAGCGCTGGGCTGAGGGCAAGAGAAAAAGAGGTCACTGCCATGACGGCAGACGCCCACGCGGAAGAGGCTTTCTGATTTCACGGCAACGGGACACGACGCCCTCCGCCCGCCTCTGTCACTTGTTGTCCCTGCAAACATGGAGCCCTCACCCCGGACAACCGGTGACTCTGCAAATGTTATGCTCTTGTCCAGGGGCCCTACGTTATTTGGGCTAATTTGCTCCGAACGACACAATTCATTTTCATGACCGAGGGACAGGTACCTGTTCTCCTTAGAGGGACAAAGGAGAATACAAATTTGATGTTTTCTTTACTTTTTTTTTTTTTTTTTTAATAAGAGGACAGGCAAATCAACTTTTCCCTAAGAGAGTTCCTTTGCTGGCTGCACGCTCCTCTGCACACGACGTCAGCCAGCACGTGAAGGGCTCATGCACATACACTTTCGGACCCGATTCCTGAAGGTTTAGACATTTTTGCTTTGGAATTCATTTGCAATCCTGAATATGGTCTTCAAGACATCCAACTGCCCCCATCGCCTCCCTGCCACATTTCCTAGAACTCCTCCTTGCTCACTGTGCTGCAGTTGTCCTTCCAGAACATTCTCAAACACACGCAGCATGCTCCTCCCTTTGAGTGTCTGCACTTTCAAATCCCTCTCTCTGGAAGGCTCTTCCCTGATGACCTGCACGGCTGCCTTCCTTACGTCTGGCAGGTCTCTACTCAGATGTCACCTCCTCAGAGACGCTTCCCTCCCCTTCTTCTTCCAACCTCCTCCTCACAGTTAAACAGCAGTGCCTGCCCCCGTCCATCTGTCTGCCTGTCTGTCTGTCTCTCCCTCTCTTTTCCCTTCTTCCTGCTCTGTCCTACCTAGTTCATCTCCAATGAACTTTCCACTGTCAGAAACGCTACATGGAGCTTGATTGGTTCATCTGTCTTTTCATCTCTTCCCCGTGAGAATGAGAACCCAGGAGGGAGGAGCGTTGCTCTGTGCACGCTGTCAGCCCAGGGCCGGGGACAGCGCCGAGGACCTAGCAGAGATGCCTGAGATGGATGGATGAAGGGAAGGAAGGAATGATGGATGGAAGGAAGCAATGATGGATGGATGGATATAGGCACGGAGATGGATGTATCTCAATATATCTTGACACACACAACATATCTCAATTTCTGCACATATCCACATCCACATCCTCACCTGTATCTACAGTGAGGGAAGCAGCAGGCTGAGTGTTTAACCACAATGATATACTTGAATGCTCACAGCAACCTTCTAAGGAAAGAAGTACTAAAATTATTCACTTCTGGGGAGAAAACGAAAGCCTAGGAAAGATCAGGTCAAGGATATGTGGTGACACTTAGATCTGAACCCTTAAGAGCTGGTTTGTCCAGCTCCACAGCCCCATCTCTTAGCCCCTCCAGCCAGCCGATTCTTCTGGAAGGCAGGCTGCAGGAAAGAATGAAGACCCTCTCAGATGCCTTCCCTGGGCAGGGTGAGAAATGGGTCCCAGCCAGCACGAGGGACTATCTCCCTAGCCTCGCCTTGGCAGCGTGGGCTGAAGAGGCCGGCCCTCCCCCTGGGTGAGTCAGCCTGAGCTCCTGGCGTTCCTCCCAGAGCCCGAGAACCGGGCAGAGGGCCAGCCCTTTCCGTGCCAGGGGCCTGCGGACCTCCCCATCCGGGAGCCGGGGACGCAGCCGCGTGAGGCCTGAGGCCCAAACCTAACCCTGCCCTCCTGGCTGGCCAGGGCCTCCAGGTCCCGCACCCTCTTCCATCTGCCCCAGACCCACCTTGAAACCTGTCCCTGTACCATGCACCAGGCAGCCATGCACTGGGTAACATGTAAGGAGTCTACTGTGGACCAGACGCTCCCAGACACTTCACGCTGAAAATGCAGCCCAATGACTCGCAAGGACCCCCCTGCCGGGACCTCCCCAGCCCAGGCTCAGCCCAGGCTCTGCCCAGGCTCTCTGATTCCAGGGCCCAGGCAGCCAGTGTGGTTCTAAGGAGCTGCCGGTTAAGAGTACATATGAAGGAAGGCTCTCAGCAGAAGCTGCTAATTTCTCCCACATGGGCTGGATTATTAATCCTTTCTTTCAGTAGAGGAGTTTTGTATGACTTCCTAATGGAGCTGCCACAAATGGAGATTTATTAGCAATGAAAACAGCAGCCGTACCGCCTGGAAGAGCAGGTCCCCGCTTTTCAGATCTGCCTTTAATGAGTCTGGGGGGTGAATGGGGGCTTTTGGTCCCAGGGACGGGTGGGGAAGCAGCAAGGGTCATCTCCCTCACATTTTGCAGGTGGAAAGCCTGAGTCATCGCTCCCGGACAAGCTGGCCAAGGGCTCACAGCCAGCCAGGCCAGGACTGGACGTGGCCGTGAGCTCTCAGAGCTGGGCGGGAGGCTGGGCCGGACGGCTGCTCTGTGAATCACTGTGCATTGCTGTGAACACCACTTGGCTATTCTCTGAAGCAACCTCCTTGCTTCTCCCTTCAAAGCCTCACAGTTTCAAGCAACCAACTGAGTCTCCCTTTGCCAAATCTGCATTCCCCACCCCTTCTCCTTACCTGAAAGAAATCTTTTCTAATGAAAATTTAAAGAGAGAGAACAAGAGTCTGGGCCAGCTCCCTGTAAACTTTTATCTGTACTCCAGTCTTGCAATGCCGAGTGTGGACTGGGAACATCAGCTTCACAGGGGTGGGGAGGGGCGGCGGGGGGAGCGGATTATTAAAGATGCAGACCCTCGGCCCTGCCCCGGATCTATTGAACCCAAATCTGCAGCTTAACAAGGAAACCAGGTGATTCCTATGAGCCATCAAGTTTGAGACACACTTCTGTGCTCTGACTAAGCATTAAAATCAGCTGGGGAATTGAAAAACTAATGACACCCAGGCCCTAATTCTGGAGCATGTTTCTCAAGCCGGGCACTACGGACATTTGGTCTGGATAAGTCCCTGTTGTGGGCCATCCTGTGCCTGCAGGATGTTCAGCAGCATCCCTGGCCTGCATCCGCTGGATGCCAGTAGCACCTCCCCACGTGACAACCCAAATTGTCTCTAGACAGACCTGGATGCCTCTGGGGAGGGGGTGGCCAAAATCACCCCTGGTTGAGAATCACTATTTTAGAGATTCTGACTTCAATGGTCTGAAGGGTGGACCTCAGCATAGTTTTTTAAATTTCCAAACAATCCTTAGTAATTCCAATGGGCCACATATTGGCTCTGAGGCACCGCCATGGTAGGATACGTGGGGCCCTGGGAGACACAGAATTCTTGGTTTGCTGTTGCTTGGACCCTGGGGTCAGAAAGCCATGGTTTCCAGCCCTGCCCCTGCCAGCTCTCTGCTGTGTGACCCAGGGCAAGTCACTTCACCTCTCTGAGTCACAGATGCCTCCTCTGTAAGATCCTAACATTACTTGCCCTCATGGGCAAGCAGTACCAGAGAGGCTGCATGTAAACACGTGCACAAGGCCAGTAAATGTGTGGTAAAATATCTAATGTCAAGAACCCAAATGTCCATCAATGGATAAAAGCATAAACAAAATGTGGTATATCTACGCGGAAGTATTATTCAGCCATAAAATGTTAAAAGGCACTGATACATACAACACCATGGATGAACCTTGAAAACATGCCAAGTCAAAGCAGCCAGACAGAAAAGGACAAATATTGCGTGATCTCATGACATGTTCAGAGCAGGCAAATCCATAGAAATGGAAAGCAGACTGATGGTTGCTGGGGTCTGCGGAGTGACTGCCAACGGGCTTCTTCTGGGGGTGGTAAAAAAGTTCTAGAGCTCAGCAGTGGTCGTGATTACACAATCTGTGGATGTACTTAATGCCGCCGAACAATACGCTTTAAAACGGTTAAAATGGTAAATCTTACCACAATTAAAAAAAATAAATCTAAGACAAAGAGACTTAGCTAGTGCCTAGCACATGGTCACCACTCAAGAAACTAGTCTTCACTATTGTTAACTTTCAAAATGATGCTCTTTCCTTCCTGCTCAGCCGTTTTCAAAACGTCTCCTCATTTGTTAACTTTTTAAACCCTTAAATGACAACCCCACTGGATAAGCAAGGAAGACCCTATCAGTGCCATTGTACAGACAGAACAGCAGGTGCTCAGGAACCAGCTTCATCGAGGGGCAGCTCCGGCCCGGGGGAGGCTGCCGTGGCGCACAGTCCTCGGTTGCAGCTCACGTCCCCTACGAGGTGAGCCTTGTACAGGCCTTCCCAGCTCTACACCTCAGCTTTCCCATCTGAGAAACAGCACTGCTAACAGGCCCATCTCACAGGCGGTTGTGAGGGTTAAGTGGGAGAATTCACAAAAACCCTGTTTGGCTCAATGAGCATCAGCTGGGAAGGCTACAAACACTAAGAACTGTAGCTTTTTGAGCAGCTGCCCTGTCGTGGGCACTGGTGAACCGTTGTCTTAGAAATTTCACCAAATATGTGCAGACCCTGTCCTCATGTTCACACACATTACTGCTCTTATCACTGTTGTTCTGGGTGGATCCTGAACCAGAACCCGGGTTTTCTGGGCCCGATTCCTAGTATTTTTCAAAGTGAGGCTCCCAGGTCACCTGCAGTCGAATCACCAGGTTGGGAGAGGTGCTTAATAAAAATGCGGTCACGCAGGCCACACCCCCAAAAGCAACTGGAGGAGCCTGGACATTTGCATTTTAACAATCTTTCCAGGTGACTTGTTACACACGTTCTGTTTGAGGGCCAAGCCCCACACTTAAGAGGCCACCTGAGGACAAGGGGACCCCCTCCGGGGAGGCCTGGCATCCTGGGAGAGCCCAGAGACAAAGCAAACAAATCCAGTTAGCCTCTGAAAGAGGAACTGAAGACAGGCAAACAGCAGCCAAAATTACCCTCCTGCGCTCCACTTCCCCCTCTCTCTCTGATGCAACCTCCAACACCTATGGCTGCTTACGGGGGTGGCACCGTCCAGGACCTACGGGAGGGCTCTCCACAAGCCCACCCAGCCTCCTGGGCCGCACCACCACGCCCAGCAGTCCCCACTCAGCTTTTCAACCATGAGACCCCAGACCCTCGAAATCCCAAACCCTGCAGTGATCTAACCAAACCGGGGGCCGCCATCTGACTGCCAACCCGAGGGCCGAGGGCTCACCTGTGGGCAGAGTCTAGACCCTCTGCTCCAGCTCGGTATCGAGGTGGCCCTCCCGCCTGCCCCCGGATTCTGGCACGTCATAATGTGTCTTGGGGCTCCTGTGTTTTATGAGCTCTGAAGCAACGGGGCACTGTTGGTTTAACCAGTTGGGGTGTTTACTTTCACTCACAACAGTGGCTGATGGCACGCAGAGCCGTGGTGGCCAAGGCTCAGTGAGGGAAATTCACACCAGCGCGGGGGTCCTCAGGTCAGCCTGGAAATGGGACATTACTGCCGACTGTCTGCAATTCGCCCATCACAGGGGTGCTGGGCCAAGAATTACGATCAACCCAAGAACTTGAGGAGAGAGGCGGGCGAGGCCGGTCAGGGAAATTCGGCTGTGATGAGTGGGTGGGTTCTGCTAACAAGAGCAAATAATTACAGCTGCCACAGAGAGCGCCCTGGATTCCAGGCCCTCCATACATACAGTTTTGTTTTGTTTATATCATAAAGCACACACATGATGAGGCAATTTAGCATCGTGGGTCAAAGTAAGGATGCTGCCGTGTGACTGCCCAAGTTCAAAGCCCAGCTCAGTGACATCCTAGCTTTGGGACCTTGGGCAAGTCATGTAATCTCTCTGTGCCTCTGTTTTCTCATCTACAAAATGGGAATAGGCGTAGTACCAACGTCGGCGGGCTGTGTGCAGGCGGAATGAGCTAACACTGGGGCACGTCGTCCAGGCTCCGTGAGCGCTGGTTATGTTTATTTTTATTGCTAAACTTCATGAGACCACAAAGAAGGAATTATTCCCATTTTGGAGTTGAGGGTGCTGAATGTCCCAGAGGAGAAGGCATATGCCAGAGAGCTCACAGTTACATAAGGTGGACAGACAGACAGCTTGAACCCAGACTGTGGGATTCCCCTATTCAGAGGAACCTCTTTTCAGTAAACCGAAGAAGGACCCAGTGGGAGAGCTGCCAGCCAGCCCAGGCAAGGAGGGGCCCTCCCATAGTCTCATTCTGGCTCAAGCACTGCCCACCCCTGGCCACAGCACTCCGGCTGCTGTAAACCCTGCTTGTCTGTACATCAGGCCCCCGTCCCTGGCTGTGAGCCTGGCCCGGCTGAGCCTGGCTTGGCCCAGAACACGGTGCTGACTCAGGCCTTGCCTGGGAGGGGCCGTGAGCAGGGCCAGCAGACTGGCCCCTTGGGTCCCCTCAGCCTGCACCACGGCCACTCCTGGGTCTTCGCTGGGAAGTGGGAGGTGGGACAGAGGAACCCAACTCTCCCTGAGTGTGGGGTTCACCTCTGTGAGGGACCGGTCGGCAGTCACAGCACGGGAGTGGGGCACAGGGTTTGCACAGGCAGGGGTCTGACCTCCAGACCTCACAGAGCCCCAGTCTCGTGCTGCACAAAGCAGACCTCTAAGGCCGGCCCTACAAGCCCGGGAGGCTCGGCCAGTTCACGCAGACCCGGGTCCATGGGAGGAGCTAGTGTTTTCTCTCCTGACCAGGTAATTATGGTCCCACTCCAGTGTTCTAACAGGCAGCCCCCAGAAGATGCCCACGTATCTCCAGTAATCAAGACCCTTCCTGGGGGCTCCCTGAATCTCCATTTGACTAACGAGCTCTCTGGTCACTGGGGGACCCAGGCGGCCTGGACAGAGAAAAGGACACAGGTTTTAATCCCTAGCTCTGCCCCTTCCCTTGCCCGCTATGTGACCAGCAAATCATATAGCCCTTCTGAACCCCAACCCGCTAGATATAAGCTCTGAGGGCGGCATTCCATGCCTCCAACGCTCACCAGCACATGTCAGCGCCCAAGAACTATTTCTGAATGAACGAACTGAGTCTTTAAGATGTGTTTTCTGAGGCTACAATGAGGCTGTTAATGAGTTAACACATGTAAGAGCTGGGGGCACACGGCAGGTCTTCAATAAAAGAGAATTTTGCCTTCCCCACCCCTGTGAAACTCGCTCAGTAAAAAGCTCTATCTAATTGCATGGTCAGGTAACCATATCAATCAGCAGAGAAGCCACTCCAATCCTGGGCTCCCCCCAAAGCCTAGCTTTCCTGGAACCACCTCCCAGCCAGCCCACAACACCAGCCAGATAACTGTCTAGGCTCCTTCTTAGCAGCAGGGTCCGCAGCCTGCTCCCAGCTCACCTGAAACAACTCATGCCTGTTCAACTCCCACACCTACCACTGCTGCCTGGGCTGTGGACTCTCGGCAGCACAGAGCAGCAGTCAGAAGGACATAACGTCTGCTTTGCAGAGCTACGGGGAGGGCGACAAGCAGGAAAGCATGAGACATACCACAAGAGAGGCACTGAGGTTATGCTACTGGGATGAGACAGGTACCACCCCCATTTTACAGATGAGAAAACTGAGGCACAGAGTGCTAAACAACTTCTCTAGGACCTAACAGCTATTAAGCAACTGAAACCGGATGTGAACCCAGGCCCTCACTTCTAACCCTCACCTTAACCTGCTTCTTCCCGTCATGTTGGTTTCTGACATTTCTGAAATGTGGTCCCTTGGTCATTGCTTAAAAGCCACCTTGGAGAACATGAGCTGACAAAGGCCTGGCTTACCTGCCCTCTGCCCAGTGCCCCCATTTCACCCAAGATTTAGTGCTACAGGATCTAGAGGGAAACAATCTACTGTAGGGTGGTGGGAGGGCACCCAGGGCCCTCTGAGGGTCACTGAGCTGGTCTCTCTCCAGTTTAGATGAGATGATGTCACCCTTTGTGGTTCTGGCCCAAATGAAACTGTCACTTGTGATGCAGTTCAACCTTGGTGTCCTGGGATCCAGCAAGATGTGGCTATCACAGCCGCCCGGGCCCCTTACTAGATGGCCCCTTACTAGGCAGTTCGTTTAACCTCTCTGTGCTTCAGTTTTCCCATCTATAAAATGGGGACAGACACTAAGTTCATGGTGTTCTTACAATGACCCAGCAGCAACAGAGAAAGGGCTCGACACCCAGCGGGTGACTGGTAACTGTTCCTCTTCCTTGACCTCTTCCCCGTCGGACCCTCTCATCTCCTTTCTTCCTTCATCTGGTCCTCAAGTATTTATTAGCATCTACTGTGTGTGTGCCAGGCACTGTGCTACATGAGTTTTAAAATGTAGATCAAATCATGCCAGTTCCTTATTTAGAACTCAAAGCTTCCTGTTTCACCTAAAATAAAATCCAAAGTGTCCAGCCTCCTCTCAGACCTCACCTCCTACCCCTCTCCCTGCTCTGTCGCTCCATATAGCCTCCCAGGCTGCCTTTCTGTTCCCTGAAGATGCCAAGCGTATCCCTGCCTCGGGGCCTTTGCACTTGCTGTACCCGCCAACTGGGCTATGCTCCCCCCATCACTCAGGTCCAGGTTAACATGCCATCTCTTCAGACTGGTCTTCCCAGCACCACTAAGGTTGCTGCTCCCCGACCCCCAAGTCACCAATACATGGTCCTTATTATTTTCATCATGACACTTAGCTCTGTTTGAAATGATGTCTTTGCTTGTTTGTTGGCTGTGGGTTTTCCCCACCAGAACATGACCTCCATGATGGCCAGGACTTTGTTTTGCTCACTGCTGAATCCCCAGTTCCCAGAACTATATAATGCACTCCAAATAGATATTTAATTGAAGGAATGAATGTTAAGAAGCCCACGACAATTATGTGGGTCATTTTGGCCTCTGGCAGGAGCAGAAGGACAAGACAGCAGCTCTGATTTCTGAAGCAAAGCACAATCAATATGTCCGTCTGGTCTCCCTCATTCTCAGTATCTCCACAAAGCCCTGCTGGGTGATCACCCATCTCCCACAATGGACTCAGGAGAGCAAAGTGGAGGAACAAAGTGACGGGGGACCACAGTCTTAGGTTCCCTAAGCGCCTGCTTTCAGAAAAAGGCATGTGAAACCACTGAATTTCCATATGGAAAACAATGGGCCTGGACCCTCCTTCACAGCACACACAGAAATCACCCTGAGAGAAAGAGAAGGAAAAATGCCATATGATATCACTCAAATGTGGAATCTAAAAAAAAATAGAAAAAAACAGGACACTAATGAACTCATCTACAAAACAGAAACAGACTTGCAGACATAGGAAACAATCTTATGGTTACCAGGGGGAAGAGGGTGGGAAGGGATCAATTTGGGAGTTTGAGATTTGCAAATGTTAGCCACTATATATAAAAATAGATTTTTTAAAAAGCAAGTTTCTTCTGTATAGCACAGGGAACTATATTCAATATCATATAGTAACCTTTAATGAAAAAGAGTATGAAAATAAATCTATGTATGTATATGCATGACTGGGACATTGTGCTGTACACCAGAAACTGACACATTATAACTGTGCTTCAATAATAAAAAAAAAATTACCCTGAGATAGTTTGAATCCCTAATCCTAAAAGCCAGAATCAAAAGCTGCTAGAAGAAAAGAGATGAGAATATCTTTGCTACCTTCAGATAGGTGGAGATTTCTTGGGAGAGCGTAAAGGGCAATGATCCCCAAAGAAAAGGAAATGATAAATTTGACTTCCTCAAAATAAAATATGGATGCCCATCATAAGACACCATTGAGAAAATAAACAGGCAAGCCACCGGCTGGGGAGAAATATTCATAACACATATATCTGACAAAGGATTCAGACCTGGTGTGCAAAGAACTACTGCGTATTGACAATAAAAATATGAGGAACCCAATAAAAAACGGGCCAAAGCTTTGAACAGACACCTCGTCAAGAAGACATGTGAATAGCCAGTAAGTGCACAAATCAGGGTTCAGCATCGTCAGTCTTTAGGGAAATGCAAATTACAGGTTATGCACAATGAGATGCCATCTTACACTTGCTGGGATGGCTACAATTTAAAAAACTGACGAAACCAAATCGTGGGGAGGACGGAGAGCAAGAGGGAGTCTCGTACACTCTTTTACAGAGTGTAAATGACTTAGAAAACACAGAAACTGGAACATGCATTTTTCCCAACGACCTAGCAATTCCATTCCCAGGTATTCACCCAAAAGAAGTGAAAGCATTTGTCCACAAAGGGCCTTGAATGAGAAGGTCCATAGCAGCCTTATTCATGGTCTCCAAACCCCGGAAACAACCCACATGTCAATCAATGGTACATAAACAACTGTTACATTCATACAACTGAATACTGTTCAGCAATTTAAAAAAAAGGGTGAACTACCAAATCACGCAGTAACAGAGATGGATCCCAAAGCCATCGTGCTGAGTAAAGCAAACCTGACATGAGAGTCGATGCTGTATTTTTCCATTACATCAAGTTCTAGAGCAGAAACCAGAGCAGCGGTTGCCCGTGTGTGGGGCTGGGGAGGAGGCACTGACGGCGGGGCACAAGGAAACTTTCCAGAGTGAAGGAAAATGCCCTGGATCTCACTTTGGGTGGTGGTTACAGGGGTGCATACAATTGTCAAAATCGCTGACTTCAGTCTGGGCAGTTTACTGCATTTTAATTATACCTCTGTAAAACATATTTATGTCACCAAAAGGGAAAGACTGAAAAGAGCATGTGAGAAAATCCGTTTTCTAGTCCACACCGCATACCCTCCCCCTGCCCCCAATTCCTGCAAAAGTGAATTCACACTCTGTGCTGGGGAGCGGGCGGGGCTTGCTGGGAAACTGCTTTAGAGGTTTTCTGAAAACGCAATGCAGGAAGAAAAGCCATGGAAGATTCTCGTGAGACAAGCATCTGCACCTGTGGGCATGTCCATTCTGCCTCATCACTGCCTTTTCCTCCCACTGGGCAGCCTGGGGATGCTTGTCTTCACACTTTTATTTTTTTTTCTACAAACGTTCTATAGACAGCTATGAGCCAGGCCCTGGCTGGCCCCCGCTGGTCCCTAACCTGACTGGAGAGAGAGTGACAAGTAACTTGGGGTGTCAGAGCACAGAGAGGGGATCCCTTACCCTGTGGGGTTTGGGGCAAGCTTCCTCCTCAAGGGGCCATCTCAACAGGCTTCTCGGATAAGGAGGAGTGACTAAGGGGTAGCTGGGTGGGGGAGGGTCTCTAACTTGGTCGCAGGTCAGAGTCCCCAGGACACCTCTGAGAGTCTCCAGGCCCAGACCTCACCGCGGACCAACCGAATCAGTTTCTGAGGTAGGATTCTGGCGTCATAGTTTTCTCTTGTAACGCCCCAGGGGATTCGACCACGCAGCTCAGTGTGAGAACCAACGTTCTGGATGCAGACAGCACAGGTAAAAGCCTGGGAGTCAGAGGAAGAGCCCAGCGCACGTGGGAACAGAGGAGCAGAGAGGAGAGCGCAGTCAGGAGTGCGGCTGAGGAGGTGCCAGAGCCTCCCACCCCCCAGACTCCCGTCCACCCAGACCCTCAGCATGTGACCTCGCGCGATGAAGCAGAGATGGAGATGAAATCATCCCAGATGAGGGGACCTTACACCCAATGAGATAAAAAATAAAGGGCTCCCAGAAGACGGCCACGTGAAGACAGGGCAGGGAGTGGAGTGGTACCTCTGTAAGTCAAGGATGGCGAGTGACCCATGGCCACCACCGGAAGCCAGGAGAGGAGATGGGAACAAATTCTCCCACAGAGCCTCCGAGAAGGAACTGACCCTGCTGACACCTTGATTTCGGGCCTCTGGGTCTGTGAGAGATTAAATTTCTGTGGATGCAAGTCTCTCAGTGACGGGAGCTGGTTATCCCAGCCCTGGGAAACTGGTGCAAGAGGGAAGCCAGGGCTCCACCGCCACAGAGAACTCGGCGTGGAAGCTGAGAGCGCTGAGGGTCCCAGGGGAGGGAACCAGCCCACTTAGAGGGGCCGGACGAGGGAAGGCCACCCGCAGCTGCCTCCACGCGAAGGTTTTTTTCTTGGGCAAGACAAGGATCATCCCCTCTGACCTCTTCCTTGCTCTCTAAGTGGGAGGCGCAGTCATCTGCCGGGAGTGGGAAGTGGGCGGGGCGGCCTCCGGAGCTGGGGGGACTGGAGAAGGTTCGAAATGGTCTCTGCTGAGAATAAGGGAGGGGACCCAAAGTGTCTCTTTGGCGACAGTGAAGATCTAGCAGAAACAGAGGACTAGAACCACGGGGCGCCCCAGCGTGCAAGCTGAGAGCTGACCTCTGGCACAGTGGCCTGTAAGTAAAGACGATAAGTCTGCATTCGTAGCAAATAACTCCACTTTCCAAAGAGTGGCCTCCGGTAGTTTGGTCAAGATTTTTCCACTAGATTCTGAGAACTCTCCTTTGATCCCTAAGACATCATGCAAAAGGCATCTACCTCCAAAGTAAATAAGTTAGCCTTGCAAATAAATACCAGCCCGCTGAGTGTTTTCCTTACCAACACGCCTTCCCCAAGGGGTATACATGAAGTCAATCAGTCAACAAATATTTACGGCACACGTACGCAGTTAATACATGTTAGGGACTCATTTGTCAGCAAATATTGAATATCTCCCCAAGGATCATACAAACAGTAAGTCAATTCACACATAAATATTTATGGAACTACTAGGCACTGATCCAGGAAAACAGAACAAAGGAGATAAAACTGACAGAAGGGCCTGTCTTCCCCCTGTAAGAGGGAAAGTGGCCAGTCGGTAGCTCATTTGGTACTGCAAGGAAGGCCAGTGTTGCAGAAACCAAAAGAAGGTATTTCACAGAGCTAGAAAGTTGGAGACTCTGGGTCTGCTACCTACCGAGTAAAAATGAGTGAATCACCTTGCCAAGAAAAGTCTCAGTTTCCTTATCTATCAAAGCATGAGAGTTCAATCAGCCAAAAAAAAAAAAAAAAACACACCATGTTCAAGCTTCAAACAACTTTATACCTCCCTGAAGATCTCGCTGGGGGTGCATGCAGCTCAGTGATGATCCTTTACATCTCAGTTCGACGTGAGAAAAGTTGACTTCAAAGACCCAAAATGAAGAGATGCCTGGGCTCCTGTGTACGGTCCCTGCTGAGGCCTGCTGCTCCCCACCTTGCTGCAAACCGCAGCCCCATCCTGGAGAGTGAGTCATTCACCAGAAAGGGGAGACCTTTGCTTTTCAAAATCCCCCAAATCACAGAGGAAGAGCCCAAGTTTCCTTCCCCAAACATCCTGAGATGTTCAAAACCAAGACCAAGGTGGGGCACCCGCCACGAGACGAGCACCTGGGGGTCAGGGGTGGGGTCTGCTGCGGAGGGCGGGGGAATTCCAAGGCTTCTGAGATGATGTTTTTCGAACACTTCTTTTCCCTTGTTGTCTGCTCTTGGGCCTTTCCCTCCCGCGGAGCACAAAGTCACCACCACTTTCAACTCCAGCCACATCTTGACTCACAAACTGGGAAGAAATCACAGGCCTCCTTCGCCTTTTCTCAAGACCAACCAAGACCAAGTTCTGGCTTCTCTCCCCACCAGGGTCCACCCTCTCTCCCTGCTGGCTGAGGGCCAGTCTCCCTCAATCCTTTCTATATAAAATATTCATCTGTTTCCTTTCCTCATCAGTGTCTGATTAAGACTACCTCTGATTAATCCAAGCCATGTGCAGATCTCTGCTGACCCAAAGAGTATCCTGAATTTGTTGCTGCTTTTTAAAAAATCAGGAGATTATTGGTTAATCTTTAAAAAAATCAGAAGATTTGGCCACACTAAGTCTACATTCCCACATGGAAACACTGGCTGGATCTGAATAACAGCATCCCATTTCGGTGACCCCCAGTCTCCACCACTCCCTACTGCCCCCACCCAGCCCCCTTCACTCATTAACATCACCTCCTTGGCCTTTGTAGGCAACTAATTTTGTGACAATAATTATGGTGAAATGTCCAGTAAAAAGAAAAAAAAAAATGCTGCAACATAACTGAATATAGAACATGACTGTAGCAACATAAAAAAATATTCTTAGAAGAAAGAGACTTTAAAAATAATATAAGCAGATTTTGTTTCTGGAACAAAGCTTACTTTCTTCCTTCTTTATGCTTTTAAAAGTGACTTCTAAACTCTCAAATGCTGAGCAGACAGTAAGCTTTGTCACAACAACAAACTTGCCCAAAGTACCTAAGAATGAGCTCAAAGCAGCTTCTCCTTTCGAAGCCTATTAAAGCTGAGCCAGGTCTCTGCTCAGAGCCTTTCCAGATGGCAGATCTTAGCCATTCTATACTGGATTCTGAACATCAATAACATCCTTGGTTATTTATATGTCTACCAGATCATAAGCTCATTAAGGACAGAGAAAACATCATGCTCATCTGCAGACCCCTGGCACAGCACCAGACACTGAGCAGATTCTCAGTAAACATGTGTCCAGGGATGGGCTGAGGGTGATGGAGACAGGTGGCTCCTGCATGCCAAAGCTCCTGCTCAAACCTCAGCCCTGCTGGAAGGAGTTACCTAACCCCTCATCTCTCTCCCTTTTCTTCTGCAAAATGGGCAACAGGACATCAGCTATTGCCAAGGATGGCTGTGAATATTTAATGAGCACTGCACACTCACAGTTAGCCCAGGGACCAGCAGAGTCACAGTTCAGTAAGCGACGGCTACTGCGGTATTATTGTTATTCTAGTGAAAGAAGAGAGGAGGAAAAGAGAAAGAGGACACTAAGTACAGTGAACGCACTCCAACTGCATCCCTGTGGGTCCTGCACATTCTTGTTGGGCACCCTGCCCAGACTACAATGCCTGGGGTGGAAGGTCACACACAGTGCACTTTCCAAAGACCAACCCTGCCCAGAACCCAACTTACAGCATTCGATGGGGTTAGACGCTGTCTGCAAGGAGACAATCCTTCCGCTGGACTCTGGAATGTGCACCCGGAAAACCAGCCTCACTCGCGTGTTCTTTCTCCCAATGTCTGTCTCGCCTTTCCGCAGCTCAATGTCCGCATTCCTAAGCTTCAGAATCCCCGCACAGTCGATGCTGCCAGGAAATGGAGAACTCCGTTGACCACCGACCATCTCAGTGGGCAGGAAAGGTCACCCACAAAACCGCCTTAGTGAACCAAAATAATTCCACCTGCCAGCCACGGTGGAGGCGGGGATTGCAATACACTGATCAATATTTCAGCCAGGAATTTAGACCAAGATGGGGGTAAAACACTTACAAAATAATTAGCGTAATTCCGCACTGGAACTTATTTCTCTAGGGAGGTTTTTTTTCACGCCAACTTTTCTACTCTCAAAAGTATATGAGAAACTCAAAGACGCAACTGGCGAAAATTGATTCTGGACTATGCAATGGTAAGAGTAGTGTATTGACATTAAATACCTTGAGTTTGATCAATGTACTGTGATCACAGAAGAGTGCTCTTATTCTTAGGAAACACAGGCTCAAGTATTTAAAAGTAAAAAGGTGTGATGTCTGCAACTAACTCTCAAATGACTCAGGAGAAAAATGGAGAGACGGTGAGAAAGAGAGTAATAAAGCGAGTGTGAAAAATGTTAACAGGTGGTAAATCGGAACAAATGGTGTAACAGGAGTTCTTTGTATAATTCTTGCCATTTTCATGTTTGAGATTCTCTCATAAAAAGTTTTTTTAGACTCCAATACGTGGGTGCAGTGTTTCCCACATTTTAGGCATATGCATATTAGTTTTGTGAGTTTAGACCTGTCTGCATCATTATTTAATCATTTTCTTTAAGTCAAATAAATGTTTAAAATGTAAGTAAATTTAGCTTCATTCCAAGCACAACACAATCCAAAGATGCATAAATATTCTTTCTGCCAATACTCATGAAAAATATCTAGGTCTAGAACTTTTAAAATAGAAACTTTAAAAATAGAACTCTCTGTGGGTCCATCACAGATTGGGATCCACCATCTTAGCTGCTTCCGTCAACTCCAGAGCCCCCTCTTCCACACCCCTGCCACTTGGCCCCACTCACTTCCCGGTGAAGACCCACCACCCTCGGCACCCGCAGCCCTTACGTGGCCCTCATGTTGTTTTTTGGCTCCAGGGGGATCTCCAGGACTTTGGTGTTGCCCACGATCTTCTCATAGCTGGTGGTGGTGACAGTTTTCCCTGTGATCCGGTGCACCTGGTAGAAGGCGTGGGGCTTAAGGATGCGCTCGTCGGCCGTCCCAATGAAGATCTGAAGCCCCAGGGGCTTGTTTTCCATGTAGCCATGGAGCTGGGGGCAGAACACAAAATCAAATTATGATGGCACCATCAACATGCATGCAGGGTGTGGTGGCTGTAGTCCAATTGACAAAAAAAGATCAGAGGAGCTCAGGGGCAGCAGAGAGAGCACAGGATTGCTGCGTCATCTGGAGGAATGGAGACCCAGAAGCAATCTCAGTGTCCAGCCAGAGCAGACTGCTTGGATAAATTACAGGGAACTCCTCTAAAATGGAATGGTAAGCAGCCAAGAGAAAGAATGGGATAGATCAGAACTGCATTTATGGAGAATCAGCCAGAAATCGTGCTTAATTAGTGGTCAGGGAGTTGGGGGGATGGTAGTGAGGATAGAAAACAGTCAGAAAAGGTAAACCAGAACTCTCTATAATGGTTGCCTGGAAAGATCAGAAGAAGGAACTTTCACTTTTTACATGATTATATTCCAATTAACAAGTTAGATTTTGTCATTTAAACAAAAAAGAGAGAGAGAAAGAAAAAGCAAGGCAAAAGCACCATCATCTAAATTGAAAGGAAATTAAAGACTGGGAGAAAATACATCCAACATCTAACAGGCAAAGGATTAGTACATAGAATACATAAAGAATGCCTACAAGTGAATAAGTAAAGGGTAGGATTCCTGTCCATCCTGTTTAAAATCCAGTCCCACCCCTGCTGGTTCTCCCTCGCCCCTTCTCCTTCATTTCATCCCATAAAACATACTGCATATTTTCTCAATTCCTTTTGCTTAGGGTTTTCTCCTACAACTAGATCATCCCCTCACTGGGGGCAGGAATGTCTATTTCTTTAACTTGCCACAGAATCTCTAGCACCTAGAACAACGTGTGCCACGTGGCAGGCATCCTAGTACATGTATTTGCTGAATAATTAATAAAACTCTCCGACAGAAAAGTGGACAAGAGATTTGAACAGGCAATTCACAGAAAAACAAATGACTATTAGCACAGAAAAGATGTTCAATTTCGCTTGTAGACAGGAAGATACAAATTAAACGACCATGGGATATCATTTTTCACCCATGTGATGGACACTCATGTAGGTATCGATGACATGCAGTGTTCTGGAGGTGGAGGACACAGTTACTCTCGCACAGCTGAGGGGAGCGTAAACTGACACAACTATTTTAAAGCGTGTTAGAGTAGTAGCCATTAAACTTAAAAACACATATTCCCTATGACCCAGTAAATCCACTTCTCAGCATGTACCTCAGATGAAGTATTGTGCCTGCAGGAGACATGCACAAAGATGTTTACTAAAACAAGCAGAAGAGTGAACAGTCAGTTACTCTGATTAGGCTTATGAATAATCTGACATGTCCAGGCTATGAAAGACTGCATTAGTTAAAAAACAGCAGGGAAGAAGACATCTATAAACTTGCCCAGGAAGATCTAAGGCTGTTGAAAGAGATAAGCAATTGGTAGAAAAATATGGATTGCGTAATACAACTTATTTTTTAAAAAACACTGAATGTTTTTAATCCATTCATTGATACTCATGTCAATGCAATAGGAAAAGGTGTGGAAGGATGCACTTCAAACTGGCCACACTATGATCACTTCTAGGGACAGAGGAGGAGATCAAAGTTGAGAAGGTGGTCAAAGAGGACTTTAACTTTATTCACAAAGTTATAGGAAGAATTACTGCCTAGAAATTTGGGAAATTTAACATTGGTTTTGAAAAATATTTATTTAAAAAAAAAAAAGAAGAAGAAGAATGTCGAGCTGAGAGTCAGAAGGTGGGGTTCCTGTTTTGCCACTCCCCAGCTGAGAAACGCTGGGCAAATCATGGAATCCTCTATGCCTCTGCTCTTTTCTCTGCAAACTGGCAGGGAAAGGGGTTGGGTGGGATGACAGTGACAACTCACTGAGATCCCACCATTCCACAGAGTCTAGAAAATTTCAGTAGGATCTCCAGTCAACTGCTCCAGGGCAATGGGTGATTACAGACGGTCTAGGATGGTGCTGTCCAATACAACAAGTAACACAAAAATAAGATTAATTCAGTTTCCCCATCACACGAGCCCCGCATTTCAAGTGCTCAGCAGCCACAAAGGGCTAGTGGCTACCGTAACGGACAGCACAGATAAAGGACATTTCCATTATTGAGAAAAGTTCTATTGGACAACGCAAGTCCAGAAAGGTGGCGTTCTCTCGTGCCCTGCTAAACTCTCTACCAAGAGACAAGCTAAGGGTGGAGCAGAGACAGATGGTAATCTTCTTCATAACCTGCCAGGCTGATACCCACAACATTTACATACATGTCTGATACACACCCAAGAAGCACCCTCGGGCAAAGGTGGAAATGGAGTTAGAGTCTCTTATCGTTCTCCTCCTATGCAAATCAAAGACCAGGCACTTCTCCCCAGGAAAAAAATCACAGGG
This sequence comes from Camelus bactrianus, assembly GCF_048773025.1. Lineage (NCBI taxonomy): Eukaryota > Metazoa > Chordata > Mammalia > Artiodactyla > Camelidae > Camelus > Camelus bactrianus. The sequence continues at coordinate 24,362,518 of NC_133557.1, forward strand.
AGAAGGGCAGCATTGAAAGAGATTTTGTTTTTGTTGTTCTTGCTTTGCATTTGGATCCAAGATAAGTAGATTTCCTCATCTTCCCTCCTGGATACACCAGGAAGTGGTAACAGTATCGTGAGTACCAAGGAGGAGGGTAGGTAGGACAGATAGTGACCCTGATGGTCTGAGGTTCATCTGCCTCCCCAGGTTAGAAGAGCAGAAGTTGCAGGCTGCATGTGCTCAGGGTGAACAGCTAGGGAACACCTAGGGGTTAAATCTGTCACATCCCCAAGGCTCTCCCTGAACCCAGCCACCTGTCACCTCCCATGATGGCACACTAGTCCAAGCCACCACTGCCTCTCCTTGGAGTGACCACGACTGCCCCCAACTGACCTCTTGCTGCTCTTTAACAGACCAGCCCAATGATCTTTTTTTAAAAAATGCTAATAGACCCCAACTGTTGCTCTGCTTACAACCCTCCAAAGACTTCCTGTGCCTGGAGAATAAAATCCAAACTTAAAAGCTATGGTCTAGGAGGCATCCAACAGCCCAGGCTCTGCCTTTCTATCCCTCCATCCCACTGCCAACCCAGCCATCCTCTGTTCCCTGAGCAAACCAAGCGCTCTCTCTCTCTCTCTGACCTCAGGGCCTTTGCACAGCCATCTTCTCTGCCTGGCACACCCTTCCACCACTGCATTTAGCTCTTAGATCTTCAGGTCTTTCCCAAACCACATTATTTACATATACCCAGTACTGGAGCCCGCCCTTTCAGCCTTGCAAGAGCCAGATGGTTAAATTTTCAGGAATTTTAAGAGACACTTGACATCACTTTGGTAGCCTGAAATCAGCCACAGTGGGAATATTTACACCACAAAAATTGGCAAATGCTGGAAGTCAGGACTTCTTTTTTCGGAGAAGTGGATATTAAACACTCACTAGCACGTCACGGAAATAGTGACTTCTTTATCATCTGAAATTTTCTTGTCAATTGTTCATTTGCTTAGTATCTTTCTTAGCCAAACATGAAGTCCATGGTAGCAGGAAGCTCTTGTGTTTTGTTCAGTATGATCAGTAAACATGTGGAATCAGTTGTCACCATCAACAGCAGTGCAGTAGTTAAGTGCACACTGCCCCAGGCCCAGCCCTGTGCCCCAGTGCGTTACAAACCTCTAGGTAGGATGGGCCCATTTTATAGATGAGGGAACTGAGGCTGGAAAGGGAGAGATGGAGGGAGAGAGAGAACGACAACAGCAACCAAAACAAAGACTGTTGCCCCTAAGAGAGGACCCGTGTCTTTAAGCAGGCCCCCTCAAGTCCCAGAGCAGCCCCAGGTTGAGCTGGACTAGCTGATACAATGGACTTTCAATCCAGGCTCTGCTTCTTACGAGCAGCTGTGGGACTCTGGAGCTGTGACTCCACTTCTCTGCGCTTCCATTCCAAACAGGGACATCACCTCCCACTGCCCAGGGCTCTTTCGCAGGCTAAATAAGATGACCTTTGTAGGGCCCCAAAGCCCAGCACCCACTGGGTACCCATGAAAGAATTCTCCTTGTCATCGGAGGGTGATGCACATCCAGACACAGAGGTGACATGACAGAACCGAACGGAGAAGCTCAGAGTGAGCAAGACTCACAAGGTGAAAAACAACCTTAAACATCCTCACGTGCCATGAAACCCAGGCCCTCATTCTGTCTTCTCCATGGGCGCGGGCAGCTAAACACCACCCCCCCACCCCCACCCCGGGTCGGGGTGGGGGTGGGGGGAAGAAACCACAGCATCGTGATTGAGAAGAACGCTTCCCTCCGATATCCACCCTTCCCTTCCCCAGAAGGTGGTAGGAGGTGCCCGGGTCAGTTCATTCTGGAGGAGCCGTGCCAGGTCTCGGAGGTCTAAGAAGAGCACACGGCTATTTACTTGCTTCTGCAAAAACTGAGTGACTTGGGTCATTGCAAACGCAACATGGTGTCTTGGGACAGCAGGATCTGCCCTTGAGGTCCCAAATGCCCTGTTGTCCCCAATTTCAGGAGACCTCGGTCATGAAGCCTCTTTCCAGGCTTCTCCAAAGATAAGACCATCTCAGGGGCATGGCAAGCAGGGTTGCCTCCCAGAGCAGACTCCTGCGCCCACACTTTGCAATTAAGAAGCTCAAGGTCAGCCGGCCTCCAAAGCAGAAGAGGCTCCACTTCCTGCATCCGAAGTGAGAGCGAAAGTTTTTTGCTTCTTGTAATTTCCAGGCAGTCTACCAGGTTCCGGGAGGAAGAGGAGTTTCTGGTGCGCATCGGGAGGGTCTGACGCACAGGTAGGAAGCTCTGAAGCTGACTGAATCTGCACAGCAGTGGAGGGGAAGCAGGGGGGTTCCTTTTTTGCATGAGAAAGCTGAGGCTCAGCAGGGTTAAGTGACTTGCTCAGGACCCTGCAGCTCAAAAGCCCCAGAGTGGAACCCCAGGCTTCCTCGTCAAAGCTGACTCCTGACTCTCCCAGATCCTGGACCACGTCTATTAAGACAAGCAGGTCCATCCCACCAGCTCAGTAAAAGGAACCCAGAAGTGACCATGGTTTCCACATCTCAGAGACCTACAGATTCAGATAATGCTCATCATACCCACACCCAAGTCCCAGTTCTCCCCACTCTTAGCAGCAATTTAACTGTCCTAATGCACAGATACAGCGCGTCAGTGCGTGTGGATACTTGCTTCCTCTTCATTTTTTTTTATAAAAGTAATAAGGGTTCATCCATGGCAGAAAAACAGACAATATAAAAATGTATAAATTATAAAGAAAATACTCCCTCAAAATAAGTAAGCACATTGGTGTACTTCCTTCCAGACTCTTTTAGGCACACAGAGAACATCTGAGATTCTATCTTGGATACTGTCTCCACTTAACAAGGTAGTGTGACTATTTTCCCTTGTCATTAAATGTTGTTTAATGGGACAATCTCAAATGATGTCACAGAATCTCCCTGGGCTTAGACTGGCACAAAGCAAGTGAGGGTGCCGGGCATGTGACTTAAGGAGGCACCGGCTCTCAGGGCTGTGCAAATGCAAACTGGGTGCCCGAGAGAGAGTGCTGCCTTAAATTTTACCCTCTCCCCCTTGCTCCTCCCCCATTTCCAACCTATGGAAGGACCCGAAGTTTTAACCCCTACAGTTGGGCATTTAGGTTGTTCAAACGTCACATTATAAATGCCGCAGTGAGAACTCATAAATGACACTTCCTTGAAAGCGATTTTTCTATCAACTACGCTCAGAGCTTTTTAAATACTCTCAGATGGACGAGGCTGCCATCAGATCTGAAATGTGGGGTTGATTTTCAGAATGGCAACTGGCCAAAGAAACTGTTTTGAATTTTACTAAAATCAAACTTTAACAATGTTAAGTAGCATTTTTTGTTGTTGTTGAATTTGGAATATTAGGAAATTGGTATCATCCTCAAAGATTACATTCTGAAAGAAAGGGGAAAGTCCATGGGGATGTTTTATTGTAATTACCAATTGCCACACAGCACGTGGGGAGAACGTTTTTTCAAATACATGTGGATTTCAACTTCTACCTTTGTTTTTGGAGGCAAAAATTGCAGAACACAGCTGCTACTCCAAACCTGCTCCCATCTCTCTCTCTCTCTCTCTCTCTCTCTCCCTCTCTCTCTCTCTCTCTCTCACACACACACACACACCAGGGAGACTAGTCCATGATTTTACTCTCATCTCAGTGATGCCAACAAGCATTACTATCCATCTAATGAGCACCTATGAGTAACTTCGTGAAAAATCCTAATTCATGACAGCTCCCTGTCTCGCCGCCGTACTGGAGCCATCTCAAAGTCCCATCAATTTGGTTTCCTAAAGTGCCCTTGAATCCACCACCCTTCCCCTGTCCATCACTGCCACCCTAGTCCAAACTACCACTGTTTCTCTCCCTAGAGACTTTCCCTGTATCCCCTCTAGTCCTCACCCATCATTTCCCACTCTATGGCCAGAATAACCTTCCATCAACTTCAGCTGGCCGTTAGTCACTCCCAGCTCCCAGGGGCTGCAACGCAAGGTGCAACCTGGCCCCACCCCAGATCATGCCCCCACCCCCTTACCATGGTCTTCCCTGTGCCTGCTCTTTCAGGAACAATCCCCCTCCTCACCTCACCCCCTACCTTTGTCCTAGTTAATTCTTAGTCATACTGCAGAATGTGGCTCAAATATTATTTCCCAAGGAAGTCTTTCCTGGCTCCCGGACAAGGCGGGGCATCCCAGTAAGAGCCTTCCTTGTTGTATTTCTCATAATTGCAAGATATAATTAACTTGCCTGATTAATTGTTGCATGTCTCTCCCCTTTTCATCCTCTTACAGTTCCATAAACAATTCAACCGCCCTTCTACAGAAGAGGAAACTGAGGCTCAGAGATGCAAGGCTCCCCACTAAGCAAGAGGCAGTGCAGGGATCTGAACCCAGGTTTGAAAGCAGGAGGATTACTTCCGCCATCTGCTCCACGAGGGACTGATGAAAAGACAGAACAAGGGTGCCACCCAGGTAAAACCTGCCCTGGCTGAAATATGAAAACCTCAGAGCAGAGTCTGCAGAAAGAGGGGTGTGCCCAAATCTGCAGTAGACAATTTTGGAGTTGCCTTTCAAAATTACAATGTACACTCCTTTTGTAGTAATTCCATTACTAGTGAGTGGGTTATCCTATGGGTGTCCTGGCAGATGTGCAGAAAAACACTGATGACAAGGTTATTCAATGCAGCATTCTTTAAAATAGCAAAAGGTTGGAAACAACCTAAAGGTCCATCAAAAGAGTACTGGTTAAATCAGCAGTGGTATATGACGGACAGTAATGCTGTTATAAAAAAGAAAAGAATGAGTATGCTTGGGACCAGCCAACAGTTACTAGGAATGGCAGCCCCTGGAGTTGTGCAGTGCACAACCTGGGCAACCATATGGGGCATTCTAGGGAAGCTTTTTACATACTGATAGAGAATAATCTCCAAAATATACCATAACCTTGGGAACAAATACATCTATTTGTGTTTTAGGGTGAGGAAGAGGGGTGTGTGTATGTGTGTATGTGTACAAGGGTGTGTCTATTCAAAATAAAAGTGGAAAAGAAATCAGGCCTCATTGTAAAATGTCCACTGGATTTTGATCATTCCCAGGAAGAAGCTCCGTGCTCCAAGGACCCCATGGTTGTAGCTCCCCTGAACCTAATATGTGGATTACAGTTCAACACAAATGAACTGTATAACATAAAAAATATAGCCAAAGCAATCATTCAAAGAAAATGACCCCCTCTGCTTTTCCCTTTGTGAACCGTGACATTCCTTCTAAAGGCCACAAGGAAGAAAAACCACAGCAATGAAGGTCCAAATAAACATGCACTGTCCCATCCCAGGCTGTGAGGAAAGACCCAGAACCCCTCTACAGAAACCTCAAGAGCCAGAGTCCAAGGTGGAGGCCTTCAGCAAAGGGAGAGGCAGGCAGAGGCGCCAGCAGGCTCCCCTCGAGTCCAGGGCACAGGGCCCACGCCGGGAGAGGCACACACCGCACACCGCACACCGCACACCGCACACCACACCCAGCAGAGCCGTGAGTGTTGGCTCAGGGTTGGAAATCCAGCGAGAACCTGACTGCTTCCCACCGGCCCTGTGACCGCCATGAGGGTCCGGGCCACCATCACTCGTCCCTGGGCCACTGCAGTGGACTCCTTCCTGGTCTCCCTGCTCTCCTCCTTGGCCACCTCTCCCCAACCCCGCTCCACGGAGCCTCCCCCCCACAGCAGCTAGAACGATCTTTAAAGCTGTGCATGAGGTCTCACCGCTCCCCTGCTCAGCCCTCCCCAAGAGCAAACATCTTAAACATCTTATTCGGATCAAAAAGCCAATGTCTAGCATGACTCAAAAGATCCTATCTGACCTGACCCCTCTCCTCCGTCTCCAGCCACCCTCCCCCCGCCTCCACTGCAGCCACACTGGCCTGGTGGTCCTCAACTGAGCCAGGCAGACGCCAGGCACACTCGGGCCACAGGGTCTTGGCAGGTACATGTTCCCTCTGCCCGGAGCGCTCCTCCTCTCTGTCCCCAGGGCTCGTCCCTCTCTTCGCTCAAGCCTCCCCCAACATGACCCCTCAGCAGAGAGGCCTTCCCCAACCGCTCACCCCACTAAGGCAGCCCACCCTCATTTCACTCTTCATCCACTCACCCCGCTCTCTGTTGCAACAGCCATTTACCATCGCCTGACATCACGTGGTATTTACTTGATTTGTTCTCTGCCTCCCCCTCCAGAGCATCAGCAACTTCTCTGCCTTGCTCACTGAGGCATTTGCAGTGCCTCGAATATCATGCAGGTGCTCCACATGTGAGCAACACCAGGAGGGAGGTGAGCCCCCCAGCGGGGGTCTGAGTGGCTTTGATCCTTCCAGACCCTTCCCTTCTCCATGACAAAGGGCTGTTATGCTGCCCACACTGGCTTCTCCAGCTGATGCAATTACCTTCCTGGCCCGCAGCAACCACTGTGTCCTGCTCAGTGTGGGCACGACTGGGCAGGTTGGACAACTGGTACCCTGTTCCAAAAAGAGATGACAGCATCTCCCAGGTGTGATGAAATAGGAGCCCCACATCTGCTTTCTCACCTGAGTGGGGATCCCACTGGCCAGATACATCTTGAGATCTCTTTGACCAGATGCCTCTATGATAGGGCCACATTTAATGTTATGTCATTTTATTTTATTTTAATTGAGGTACAGTTGATGGACGCTATGCTGTAAGTCTCAGGTGATCCACAATTTTTAAAGGTTATAGTCCATTTCTAGTTATTATGAAATGCTGGCTATATTCCCAGTGCTGTACAGTATATCCTTGTAGCTTATTTATCTTATACCTAGTAGTTTGTACCTCTTAACCCTCTACCCCTAGCTTGCCCCTCCTCCCTGCTTCGATAGGGCCACATTTAAAAATCACAAAGTGAGCCCTAAAAAGAGAATTAGACATTTTGCACAGGCTCAAAAACAAACCAAGTCAGTCTCTTTTGGTATTCTAAATTAAGAATCAAGTCATTCTATATTTCTCACATCACTGGAAATTAAAAACAGGCGCATCTACCGCACAGCAAGCACACTGACTGCAGAGAGAGGCTGGATGGTCTGAAACATGCTAAATTTGTTTCCAATTACCATGTCCACATTTGAAACCCCGAGGAAGCCATAGAAAACAGTGTGGAGAGATCAGAGGCAAGGCACATTAGCCTCATGGGTCCCAGCATCCAGGGCTGCACCCCATTCCCCTTCCCCCACAGCCCCGCCTCCAGGGGTCTTTGAACAAAGAAACTGGATCACTTTGCCTCCTCCCTCCCGGAGACACCAATTTTCCCTTCTCGGGTCCCACTCACTCCTCTCCACTCTCAGCCCCGGCTTCTCGTCCACTTGCCAGGCATGTCAGCTCAGCCAGGGCTTCCCACCAGCATCCCTGTCACGACCAACTATCTCTCCAGGCCAAGGAGCGACTGAGTCACATAGGAGATGAGTCTGGAAGTCCTGGACTGAAATATGCAAGCCTTCTTGGAGTCGAAATTTGGAAGGAGTTTTATTTTTCTGTTGTTTTAAGAAGCCAAACAAGTACTTCTCACATCTTCTCTCTGTGCTCCTCCTTGGGCAGAACCAATGTAACTTTGAGCGTACGAACCCCGGAGAAGTCAGACCACCTGGATTACCTCCTGGTACGGGCACGTCCTCTGTTACGGGAGAACTTTACCTCTCCAGGCCTCAGTTTCTTCACCTGTAAATGGGACTAAGGGCAACGCATAGCCCACTGGGTTGCTGGGATGATCAGGTGAGTTACACACAAAGCATGTTGCAAGCATTCAGTAAATGTTAACTTTTACTAATATTCCTTCACCGATGGTAATTCAATTCCTCCTTCTAGTTTCAGTTCTTAGAAGAAATCATCTTGAAGGTTATCTTTCAGCTCTAAATTGGAATGACCCTCAGGTGCATTTGGAATAAAATCCAAATGCCTCATCACAGTCTACAAAACCTGGCATGATCTGGCCCTTGCCCCTGTCACAACTTCATCTCCCCAACTCTGGTCCAGCCGCATGGGCCTCTTTGCTGCTCCTTTAGACAGGCTGAATTTAGATCTACCTCAGGACCTTTGCATGGGTGCTCCTTCAGCCTGCAGCACTCTTCCCCCCGGTCTTCCCATGGCTGGCAACCTCCTGATTCTTTAGGTCTCAGCCTAAATTCAGGGCCTTCTTTGAGCAGCCTGGCTAACGCAGAACCACTCCCCCACCCCCACTGTCATTACACCATTCCTACTGATTTCCCTCCTAATCATGATAAACGCATCTTACTTATTTGCTTATTGCTTACTGCCTGTCCCTCCACTGCAATAAAAGCTTATTCATCACTGTGTCCTAGCCCCTTGAACAGTACCTGGCCTACAGCAGATGCTCAATAAATATTTACTGCGTAAATAAATGAACAGATTAATTCTCAGGTTCCTATGTGGCTCAACATACTGCCAAGTGATTCATCCTCCAGTGACCCTGAGAAAGGAGGCTTATTCATGTCTAGAAGAGAATCCCCATGTTTGGAGTAGGCCTAAATTCACTACCACTTGAGCCAGCCTGTAGGAATGTGTCTCACCATGAAAGAGACATATTATACCAGGCCAATTCCATTGGAAGTCAAAGAGGAGACAAGCTTGGGGTGGAAAAATGAAGCGTACAATCTCTTCTCCAGGGAGCACTTAGAGATCGACACAGGGAGAGACTGAGTCAAAAGTGCAGTGACTTGGCAGCCTCGTGGAGATGGTGAGGAAAAGTGCAGCACAGGCAATGCCCTCTGCTACCTGTGTGTTCACCCAAAGACCAGACAACAACGGAGAGCGTGCTTCAGAAACATTCCTCCAGGAGTCCCTCGCTCAGGACACCAACCTGATATTGAGGAACAAAGTGTCTGCTGTCGGTAAGGGACCTGGGTTCTGGCAGAAGCAGGGAGGAGGGAGGAAACTGAGCCCCCTGGAGGGGGCCATTGAGGACTGAAGGCAGCTCATGAAAACCTCGTGCACTTTTCTGACCCTGAGCGGTGGTACCCAACACGGCAGTGTGTGAACACCCCAAGGACGCTGGGACAAGAATCCCGCAGCTGGCTCCAGCAGCAGCCCCTCTGAACACTTTGATAAAACGTCCCACCGAAACTGCAGCTCAGCCTCACGTATATGTTTCACCAAAGACAGAGCCCTCTGGGCGCGGCATAAGCCCTGGCCCCTCCTCTTTCAACTTGGGCCAAAAGTTGAAAAAGAACCCCGAGATTGTGGGGTGGGAAAAGGCAGGACTTGCGAATTGCAAAAGAGTCAGCTGAGCCCGTCAAGACATTAAAAAGGTGAGTTATTCCCCATCAAATGACACCCCCCGCCCCCACCCCAAAGGCCAGGCAGGTCTCTCTGGATCCAGACCAAGAATTCTGAGTCACTTTTGCCACAAAGGGGAAAAAAGGAGAAGGCAGACGTGATGTGTACCTTTCCGCACTCTATTTTGGGATTTTAAGATCCAATTTCTTTCGTTTCAAAGGGTCGGTTTTTGGAGGGCTCTGCAGAACTCTTGTACCGTGCACACGGCGAGACGGCGCGGAGACGGGCCTCTGTCGGTGACCTGGGGAGAGGCGGGGCCCCTTTGGCAGATCAACAAATCGCATCACGCAGGAACAAGGAGCCCGTTCTTGTGTGGAGCCACACGGGGCCTGGCTTTCATAACATGATGGAAGCATGTGGGCCAATCCGATCTGACTCACCTCTTCAGGGAGGCAGCTCTGCGCTCATTCACTCATTCGTTTATTCGTTCATTCAGCTGAGGGCCTCTCAGCAAAGAGATGCTAAGCCGAAAGCTGTTCTCAGAACAATTCTCACATGTCCTTGTGGTGAAGAATCGGGTGCCTCTCTGGATGGATGGTGACATCTGGGATTATCATTATCCCCCCATTTATTTAAGATGTGGCGTAAAAAACAAACTAACGCACCGGGATTTCTCAGCCTCAGCACTGATGACCAAGGTTGATTTGGGGGCCAGATCATTCTCTGTGGTTGGGCCATTTGTTCCTGTAGGATGTTTACTAGCATCTCTGGCCTCCACCCACTAAACACCAGTCGCCTGCTCCCCACTGCCAAACCCAGCTGTGACGACCAACGATGTCTCTGAACGTTGTCAAATGTCCCCTGATGGACAATATCAGCCTGCTGAGAACCATTCTTCAATTACACTGACACTTGTGGAGAAGGGGCTTTTTCTTCAGAAAATCCGGATTAGAATCCTACTCCCTGTCCATCAGAAACTGCCACTGGCAGGATCTTCAAAGGGCCTCTCTACCCCTTCAATTTCTCACCTTCTCTTTCACCTTCTCCAGATCCTACAATCATCTCGTGCCCAGCCCTCTGCACCCACCCCCTTGATAATCTCCTTGCTTTTCTCTTGCCCTCTCCCCATCCCACCATCCCAAATACATTTTCTACAAGCAGCCAGAGGTACCTTTTTAAAAGCAAATCACATCACATCACCCCTCTACTTAAAATCCACCCATGGCTTCCTGGTGCATAAAGAACTAAGTTCAAGTTCCATGCCCTGCAAGGTCCTGCATCATCCAGTTCCTTCTTCTCTCTCCAGCTTTATCTTCTATTTCTCCTTCCTTGGTCCACTACAGGCAGCCACAAACACCTAAGCTTCCCTGCCTCAGGGCATTTGCACATGCTGTTCCTCTATCAAGAATGCTCTTTCCCTGATTCTCATCTGCCTGATTCCTTACTGTCATTCAAATAGCAACTTAAAGAAACCCATGCCTGGAGAGGAATCCCCTGATGACCCCAATATAAAATAAACCACCTCCCCAGACATTCTCTCCTATTACTCACTTTTTCCCTTAAAAACACATCATCACAATCTGAAATGACCCTTTTTATGGTTTAATTTCTTCAATGTCTGTTTCCTCATTGAAATGAACACCTCATTTTTCTCCTTCATTTGGACTCGGAGCCTGGCACATAGTAGGTACCCAATAAATAAGTAATGAGTAAGTAATCTGTAGCATCTAGACATTCTACCATGAGCATATATAACCTTTGCTATAAGAAAAACAACTTATTAAAAAAGTAACAATAGTCACACTTTGCCCAGCCTTGTGAGCACTGACTTCCAAGGCCCCTGGCCCCTGCACCTTCATGCTCTATTTTGAAGGTTAGAAGGACCAGAGTGTCATCTGGATTTTATAGGTAAGGAAACCAAGGCTCAGATTCACTTATTCTTTTACTAACTAGAGATAAAGTGCTTATGAGTTCTAGGTGCTGGAAACTCAGCACTGAATAGACAGACAGGACTAGCAGGAGGGAAGCTGCGGGTTTTGACTTATGGGTATAGACAGGCTCTCAAAAGAGACTCTTAGAGGTCCCCAGGGACCATGCATCATAGGAGACCTTTCCTGCCCTCCCATCAGGTGGCATCCTTCATGGACCTCTCCCAAAGGTTTATTATATCTACAAGTTTAACCATCATCTCTCTAGACCACAGGCTATGGAAAACCACATAGTAAATGAAGGACCACATCCCTCAAAACTTCAAAATTGTATTATAAAAACAGTGTTTCCATATCTTTCTTCAAGGTCATCTGTCCTGGCAGAGACCCCTTGCTCTCTGTCCATTATCCATTTTCCCTTCCATAGTAACAGGGGCCCCATTATCTTGGGTGGCAACAAGTAAGTCCAGCTGAGTCCACACTTCCCAACTCCCTTTGCAGACAAATGTGGCCACATTACTAGGTTTAAGCCAAAGAGATGTAAGTAAAAGTGTGGGGAGGACTTAAAGAAACATTCCCCAGAGGAAGGTAACATAGCTGAGGAGTGGGCCCTTTTGCCTTATCTTCTTTCTTCCTTGGAATTACACTGGTTGGAATATGGATGTGATGGCAGCAGCTCTAGCAATTATTTTGGGCCATGAGGTGAACTTGAGTGGAACAGAAAGAGAGGAGGAGCCTGGATTCCTAATGATTTCATAGTACTGTGGATGACCCATTTCTAGACTTTCTGCATAAGAAAATAAAATTTTGAGTGTTTAGGAAACAATTACTGTGGGTTTCTTTTAGATGCAACTAACCCTAAGCCTAATTAAAAGACTTTCATCCTATCACCATTAATATTGTTTCCTCCATGCCTTCATGTTCCCCTCTACTGCATCTCAATGGGAATAAAATGACCGTGCTTAGGTGAACCTCAGTTAAAAAAAAAAACAAAACTAAACAAAACTCAAGGTTCAAAGAGCAGACATATTGGTGCACAAGCTTGCCTTACAAAAGGTTTCACAAAAAATGATTTCTCTAAAGAGCCAGTACCAAAGGTGAATCTGAAAGAAACTCACATACAAAGAGTCAAAAAATCCAACTGCTCAGAAGCATCTCGGGTTAGCAACACCCAAGTCAGTCTGCAAGACTGCTCGCCCTCTTGAGCACAATCGGAGTGAGCATCTAGAAAGGCTGGCTGACACATGCAGGGGTGACGATGGTGCTCGCTAGAAATAAAATTGCTGCTTACTTTCTGTCTGGTCTCCGAATTGCTTTTTCCTGGTTGAAAGGTGCCAAGCCTGGCAGCTTTCTAAAAATTTTAAATTCAAGTCAAGTCAACAAATATTTGTTGAGCACTGTCTATTCACAAAAAGGCCACGCTAGGGAAAATCTGTATAACAGGGGATGCTATAATTAATCATAATAATAACAACAACAGTAGCAGCTAATAATGTATTGAGAGCTTGCTAAATATTGGGCACTGTTCTAAGTACCAAGATCTGTCAACTCATTCAGTCCTCCTGGCAACCTTGTGAGGTAGGTACTGTTATTGTCTACAAGAGGGAACTGAGGCACAGAGAGATTAGGCAATTTATTCAAAGTCACACAGCCAGGAAGGGAGAAGCCAGGGTTCCAACCAGGCATATCTAGCACCAAGGCCCATTCCCTTGACCACTGTATGACATTCTGCTCCTACTGCCTCCAAAAGAGGAGACAGCACCCCCACAAGGGGCCACACAGTGTCCTCAAACCTTAATCACTCTCTAGTCACATTCCTCAGCTTTTACCATTAGACACTGAATTTTCCCCTTTAAAATGTAACTCATATTTTTACTTATAGAAATTTATTTTAAAATGAACTTTATTTTTATACACTATATAGCTATACAAATATTTATACAACATATACTATATGTTTACCATAAATATGTATACAAACTATCATGTATAAGCTACAAGGATATACTGTACATCACAGAGAAGAGAGCCAATATTTTATACCAACTAAAAATGGAGTACAACCTTTAAAAATTGTCAATCACTATGTTTTACACCTGTAACTTATATAAAATTGTATAGCAACTATAGCTCAATTTTTTTAAAGTAAAAAAAAAAAATCAGTAAGCCCTTGAGTTAAAGCTACTAGATGTATTTGGATATACAATAACCGTCTTCAAAAGCCTTCGATAGACAATGCTGGCAAAATATTGACAGCTGTTGAGTGATGGGTATATAGGGGGCTCACTGTAACATTCTAATTTTATGTATGTTTGAAATTTTCCATAATTAATTTTTAAAAGAATAAATAAACAAACTTTATGTCACTGCCACAAATAGGAAACCAGGATTACCAATTGGCAATCAAAGATGCACATAAATACACAAACAAAACAAGAAAATAATTGCAAATATTTTTTCAAATGCTGCTTAAGTACAACCGAATTCATCTACCAGGGAACCTCAGGGAACCCAAGTTTGCAGAACACTGACTGATGCACAAAGCACGTTCCAGGCGGCGCTAGGGAGAAGCACAACCAGGGTTGGGGAGCCAGGCGATCATCAAGGGACTGGTTAAGAAACCACCTGCGTCAGTGCCCAGACACAGGAGAGGCTCATCAAACCTTCTGCTCAAGGAGTCAAGAAGCTCTACAAGAAGATAAAGCACCGCTGCCCTGCCCCCGAGCTAGGAGAGGGGTCCTGTGTGCAGAGAAGAGGCTGGAAAAAAGAAAAGCAACCATGTATAAAAATTGGATGCATTTTCCCAAAACCAGAAGTGGTCCTTCGTCAGGCAGCCGCCTGCCTGCCTGCCTGCCTGCCTGCCTGCCTGCCCGCCCGCCTGCCCGCCTGCCTGCCTTCCTCGTTCTGTGCGAGCATCTGCAGGGCACCCAGCGTGGGCTAAGTGTCTAACACCCAGTTCTCCACGGGAAAAGCTCAGTTTGTACTGTTTGCCGATTTCTGTGGTGTAAATACTCCCACCGCGGCTGATTTCAGCCTACCAACGTGATGTCACCAGATGTGGGACGAGATGGACAATGGCAGACCATCACAGATGATGTCCGACGGATGGAGACAGTAGATGTTAAAAACCTCAGGGCACAGAAGATAAGAAAATGTAGTAGAATTCCGGAAAAAAGTGAACACTTGGCTCCTACAAGCCAGTAAAACTGGGCAGGGGCATACCCCTGGGTACACATGGGTCTCCACACACATCTGTTTACGTGCATAGCTGCCCTCTATCTGTCTGTCCATTTCTCACCTTCTCCTCTCCCACTGACTGAGAGGGCACACGGACACCTGCCCCCAGCCTCTCTCTCCATGAAAGGTGGAAGGATCTCACTATGGTCTGGCTCCCTCTCTCTCTGCCTACCCTCACCTCCCTGCCCCTCCTCCTGTGCCCTGCACCCCCTGGCAGTGCCACGAACGCCCCTGCATTCATTCACCAGCCTGGGCTCCTCTTGGGCCGTATACCTGGCCCTGATGCTGCAGGCTCTCTCTCACCCCAGCAGGAGCTAGAGCCTGGTCTTTCAATCCAATCACACACATCTTCCTGTCTAGACAAGGCCACCGGCTGCCAGGGCCCTGGAGTGAATGAATTCACAGCCCTTCACACCCTGGCACCGCCGGGCTCTCGGCGGAGCTCCGTGGGGCTCACCTGGGGGCCAGAGGACCCTGCTCAGACCGGGCAGGGCCCCGGGCTGGTCCAAGAGCCACAGGGGAAACTCTGCACCGCCGCCGGGCATGAGCGTGCGTGAGTGTGGCCTGGCGTGTGGCGTGCCACCCCCGAGTACCGGGCGCCAGCAACGCCAAGAATCATCCATCACCCTTGCGCTGAAAAGTGGGAAAACAAACAACAAAAACCCGGCCCGGTCTCATTTAATGTGAACCAAATACAAAAGCCACCGGAGGAAGCCTTTCCTCTTTGTGCTTCCCTTTTCCGGCCCAGAAACACCAACAGGCCAAGATAAGGGCGGCGTGGGCCCCCTCGGAGGGTTTCAAAGGGCTGGCACCCACCCGCCCCAGGCCCACTTCCACCGCGCACGGCCTCCCCCACTGGAGCCCGCGGTGGGAGTGGGAGGCGGCCAAGGCTCCATGCCAGGGACTTGGAAGAGGTCTAAGGCTCGCGCAGCAGAAGGGAGGAAGCGCAGCCTGTCAAGAGGCGTGATAAAGCATCTCCTTATCTGCAGTTTTCCTTTCAACTGCCTCCAGTGAGTGCCGGGACTGGGCCCCTGTCAAGGCCAAGCGTGTTCCTTTCATGTCACCCTGTGTTCCCAGGTCACCCCCATGTCCGTGTCTGCACAGAACTGCAGCATCAGCGCTGGTGACCACAGCCTGGGGCCAGCATCTGCAAGGGGACAGGACGCTGAGCCCGCAAGCCTGGGCCTCTGGTCAACCAGGTGGCATCTGCAGAGTCACCCAGGCCTTGAGTCTTGGTCTGGCCATCAGGAAACCAGAAGAGAATTCAAAGCAGTTGAACCCAGCGGTGCAGGCCTGGGGCTTGGGAGCTGGCAGACCCAAACTCAAGTCCCAGCTGCTGAGCTCACTGGCTGGGGACTTTGGGCAAGTCCCTCAGACCCTCCAAACACGCTTGTACGTGTCGAACATGGAAACAGCACCTATGTATTTCATAGAGTCACGAGGAGGAGACGAGTTGTCACACGTGTGACTCTGAGTGCCAGCACGTAATCAGTGCTCAATAAACAGTATCCAGCATCTTCACTGGGCTTTCAAGGGGCTGTTGTGAGTTTTGGTGGCATCATGTCACGTCTGCATGATGTGAAATCAATGATATACTGGAGAAATAGATTTGGTCTTACAGGCAACTCTGCCCACCTTTCCACTCACGGGGTGAACGTCCCCGATGGACACGATGAACCTCCCATCCTCTCAGGGTGAGAGAGCCTCCCATTATGTGGTTCTCACTCACCAGGCCGTGAATGCGAGGCAGCTCCTCCATCGGAGGCAGCTCTGCAGAAGCAGCAACCTGGCCCAGAGCCCTAGGAAGACCCCACTGCGCTGATCTTCCAAGAGGCCAGGGTGCGCACGGTGGCAGGGACAGAGTCCGGGGCATCGAGGGCAGCTGGGTCTACGTACAGCCCCCTCACCAGCACCAGGATCCCGGGCAGCATGCTCTCCCACCGGGACGGCTAGAAACACCAAGCAAGAAGTCTGGCCCGGGACCTGGTGGCTCTGACCCATCTCCACCTCCGATCTAAGATTCGTCAGGGCTACAGAACACTGGCC
Organism: Camelus bactrianus; assembly: GCF_048773025.1. Lineage (NCBI taxonomy): Eukaryota > Metazoa > Chordata > Mammalia > Artiodactyla > Camelidae > Camelus > Camelus bactrianus. The sequence goes on from NC_133557.1 coordinate 24,379,043, forward strand.
CGCAACTGCATGAGGTGGATAATAACAGACACCCACCCAGGAGCCCTCACTGCGGTGAGGACTACATGATACAATACATGTAAAGAGCTTAGAACAGCACCTGGCCCATAGTAAGTGCTCAGCAAATGTCAGTCACCGTCATCACCAGCAGCATCGCCATCATAACTTCAAACCTTTCTCTAAGGCAGCTCACGGTCATCATTAATTGGTTCATTAGTCCTCCTTCGAACAGAGAAGAGGGGCGAGGCCCATGCTGCCGCCCATGCCAAGCCCCACATCAGGCACTGTGCCTGCAGACGTTAGCTCAGAGAGGCTAAGTGAGCTGCCTAAGGTGCCCAGCTCAGAAGGGACACAACTGGAAACCAAACGCACGTCCAGAGGCTTCCCCAGTGCATGGCTTTTCTGTTACACCTGCTCCTCCTATTTCCTCTTTGTTTAAAAATTGTCCTTTTACTCTCAAGTGGAAGTGCAGCGCACATCAGTGACTCTCTTACACTTCACTCTTAAAAGGTTTGTTATTTCATGCCCCACAGCCCTTTCCTTTGCTACTATTTTCAGATCTTTGTTTGTTCAGTCAGCAACCTACCCCGCCAAGGGTTGAGCATGGCTCCATCCGAGTCCCAAGACATGGGACCTGGGAGGTGTGAGGGGCTGGAACTTGGCTGCCAGCAGTGAAGCCCCCACCGGGTCATCTCACAGCAAGGGAGAGATTCTCACCTCCCGTGGCAGGGAGGTGAGAGGCTGAGAAGCCACAGTTTGCCAAGAAGGACTTTTGGAAGGAAAGGGAAATGAAGTTTGTTGTAAGAAGGACACACTCACTCTAACTCCTGCAGGATTAGCGAGGCCTGGGTGGCCGCCCAAGCTCCAAAGTCCTGTGTTAACTGAGAAGGATGGTGACAGAGATGACGGCCACTCACTGTACCAAACGTGACTGCAGATGGGCATGCCCGCACCTGCGACTCCTCCACACTTGGACACATGGCCACCCGACAGGCACTGACCCCCAGATGGGCAAAGTAAGACCCCACCAACTCTGCGGGGCCAGAGTCCCAGCTCGCCCCAAGGCCTCCTTCCTCACAGGGACGCCAGCATTACTGTAAGGTTCAGCTCAAAGAGAAAGCGGCTTCTCCATAGTTTCCATGGGGAGAGGGGACACACATTCCATCTTAAATGCCTGAGAAGCAGCTCAGCGCTGTGTCAGTATGTATGGTGTATGTACCCCGCTTGGGGTTCAGCCTCGTCCAGTTCGGAGCTGGGATTTCCTCTGCTGACGGGCAGAAGGCAAATAAATTTGGCAGCACTGGTTTTTAGCAAGCATGGAAGCTGAGGGACCGGGGGAAGCGAACCAGCTCCCTGATACAAATCCGTGGAGTTCAATTCTGTTACTTTCCGAGCTTGAGGCCAACAATCAAATGCATCTGTCCCCGCTCCCAGGTGAGAGGAGCTCAAATCAACTGCGCTGGCCAGGTCCACACCCAAGTGTGTCGCCTGAAGAGGGACTTCGCTCAGGCCTCAGCCATCCCTGCTTTTTCCATGTGAAAGATCTTGTGCATCAGAACAGACCCCTTCCCGCTTCTACTTAAAGGACAGTAATGTGAGAAGAGAAGGTCAACTTGATAATTAAAAGTCTCACTTCAATATCGGAAAAAAAATAAAACTTTGAGTAAATGCTTAGACTTTAAAGTCATTGAGCTCTGGGTATATTTTTCCAAGCATTTCCCAAAACAGGTAACAAATCCCTGTCCAGGGTCACCAATAAGGTGCCCAGAGGAACATGGTAAGGGACTTGAACAAGCAAACTGGGCCGGATTACAACTGGGGGGACTTGGGAGCCCAGCTCTGGTCTAAAGGGAGGGCGGCCCCCCCAGCTCCTGACCACCATTACCAGGCAGGATGCAGGTGCCATATCCCCAGCTCCTCTGATCATTAACCTCAGGCAGGAATCCAGCTTTTTATGAGAAATTTCCTAATTTGTAAATGTTGGTGACTAGTGTCACCTGTTGATTGAAATCCTGAGCTGCTAAAAGCATCTGTGGACAGACTCAGGCTTCGGGCTCTTAGGCAGTGTGCTGTCACCTCTGCACGACTTACCAGGCTATTCCTGAAGCCTGGATCATTCTTTCTTTACGTCTCTCAACACCCCACTTGAATGTCACCTCCTCCAAGAAGCTGCTCCAGATTCCCTGAGGCAGAGTGAGCAGTTCAGCCCAGACCCTCAACTCCCTCTCCTGCTGTTACATCCCTTGTCTACTTCAGCCATTAACTCAGTTTAAAAAAAAAAACAAACGCATTTACTGGATTTGTTCTACCATACCCTCTGCTCAGTGCTTTATAGTCGTCATCTCTTTTTTTGAGTACCATCATCACCTCATTATTTAGCCACAGAGAGTTTAAGTAACTTGCCCAATGTCACACAGCCAGTGGCAGAGTTGGACTCCAACCCAGACCATCTGGCTCTCTTCCCCCTGATACTGACGTCTTTGTTAAACTGCCTCTCTTAGGACCTCAATTTTTCCCCTCTCAGCTTCTCCCAGCGGACTGAGGGCTCCCTGAAGGCAGGAACAACCTTATTTTTCTCTCCATCCAGGGTGCACAGCTGGCACTTGGTAAATATTTGCTGACTGGATGAAGGCTGCTGGCCAACCTAATTTCCTAGATACCCCTGCAAGGTTCTGGGGCAGATGGTAGGGTGCCATCCAGGGGCACTGCGACCACGGTGCACTCTGTTCTCAGCAGCTCAGCTTGGGGTCAGCAGACGGTGCAAGAGGTGATGAACAGCCTCCTGCTGGGAAAGGCCACTCCCATCCTGGCCCGGAGAGGGGATGTGGGGCTGACCACAAGGCAGGACTCACACCCAGGTCCCCAGCAAGTCCCAGCTTCCCAAAGTCCCACCTGTCACCTGGCCGTGAACTTGCCAGGGTGGCGCCCCTGCCCAAGGAGGGGCCAGCAACGTGCCTGCCTGACCTCGGCACTGACCCTGGGGCCAAAGTCACAGAGTCAATGCTTCTGCTCCCCTGGCAAGAAAAATAGCCAATCAACCAAAACATAAACACACACGAAAAGAATGTGCCAGAGCAGGAGCACGGGCTCCCGAGATACACGCTGGCAGCGCCGCAGGGACACTGAACCGGATGTGGCCCCACGTCTGCACAGCGGCCCGGACCCCGCTGGGACGCCCCCCGGGAGCCGGCACCCACTCGGCACCCAGCTCTGGGAGCTCCTCCCGCCCCCTCGGCTGGCCCCCCTGCGCCGGGCCAGGAAGAAGCCGGGAGCAGCCCTGGGAGGCGGCCTGTGCGGACAGGGCCCTTGGAGCACAATAAACAAGCCTGCTGCCTTGTTCAGAGACGGACCCCAAGACCCCCAATCCTAACCCAGCCCTAAAAGCAGCAGTTCAAAGTTAAAGTTAGACACACGCGAAGCTGTGGCCCCCCGGGGAACTCGGGGCTTGACAACAATCCTCTCTTTGACTAAAAACCACAAGGAAACACCCACGGCATACTTCTTGATTAAAAAAAGGAAAGTGAAAAAGAAGGGGGTTTTTTTTCCCTTCTTCTTAATCGTTATAAAACTAACTTGTGCCCATTCCATCAAGTCACGACTTCTGTTTGCCTCAGGGGAGCCCGAGTCACGTTGGGCAAAGAGCCGAGGGCCCGCGGAAGCCTGGGCATGTCCCAGAGCTCTGAATTGGTCCTTCTTAATTGTTGTCACTTCCTTCCTCCGTTTCCGTTAGCACAGGAAAGCCACTGAGGGGCCGCCTGTGTCAGCAAATCCATCACCCCAACTCCCCGGGCATCGCTCGTCCAAGCGGCCGAGGCAAACTGGGGCTCACAAATCCTCCGAGGAGCAGCAGTGACGCTCACTCGGCTGTTGTTCATGCACAGACTAAGAGCCTTAATGTGATGGGCACTATGCCTGGGGCTGGGATGGAGCAATGATGGAGAGTGGGTGGGCGGGCGGATAAGTGGGAAAGAGGGAAGGATGGAAGGGAGGAAGCAGGGATACACCAGGCTATGAAAAAACAAGTAGAGAGGCAGGGGATGGCAGAGAAGGGGGTAGCTTTTTTGACAGAGGAATTAGGGAAAGCTTCTTTGTGGTGACAATTAAAAGTGAGACCTGAGTGAAGCAGAGATGAGAGCTGTGTGGAATAACTGGGGACGTGAAGAGCAAGTGCAAAGGCCCTGAGGAGCCTGCCTGGAGAGTTTGAAGAATAGCAAGAGGCCAGTAGGGTGAAAGGGGAGTGAGTGAGGAAGAGCAAAGAGGCAGGTGGGGACCAGGTGACACAGGGCCTTGCAGTCCATGGTAAGGAGTCTGTGTGTACTGAGTGAGAGGGGAGACACAGAACGATTCAGAACAAGGACCCATTCTTATATGAAACAGATCCTTCTGGCTACTGTGTGGGGAGCAGACTGGATCAGGGGCTTAAGTGGAGACAAAGAAACCTACAGTTAGGAAGCTGTAGCTGTCACCCAGACAAGCGACAGTGACGACTCAGCCCCAGGGAGCAGAGGGAAGGTGGTAAGACACGGTCGAGCCAGGGGCCACCAGAGTATCAGCAACCCCCTCCCTGGCACAGATACAAAGACCTGTGACCGATGCCAACAGCTAAACAGGATGCATGTAAAAGCTCACAAAGCAGAGAGAAATGCATGAGAAAGAGAAAGAGATCAGAAATCTGAAATGGCTCCACTCACTACCTGCATAAGCCTTGCCCTGGGCAAGTCACACATTTCTCTGGGACTCAGTTTTCTCATTATAAAATAACACGACCAAATTCATAGAGTAACTATGGGTAACGCAAGCTGGTGCTTAGATAATGTCTGGCATACTGTACATGTTTGATAAATAATACATACCTAACCTCTGCTTTTAACAGTCTGAGTAGTGGCTCTGCCAATTCAGTCACTGTGTAATCTTTATAACTCACACCACCTCTCTGAGCCTCCATCTGGCAAATGCAAACTGATGATGGTGGCACCTACCTCAAGTACTCAGTGTGAGACTGAGTGAGACATTAGCTTAGCAGAAAGTCTGGCCCTTAGTAAAATGGTAACTGAAGCCCTCAGTAAAATGGTAGCTGAAGCCCTCAGTAAAATGACATGTGACTTTGACACACCAGCCATTCAGCTAGTTGATTTCTAAGTCTCCTTCTAGTTCAATCATCCCCAAACTCTAAAAAAAAAAAAAAAAATCAGCTTCAAGTCTGTGAATGAGTCAACTCTGGAGGTAGGAAACGATGCAAGTTAAGGCAGGCCAAGGTGAAAAGAAGCTGGAACTCCCACCTCAAAGGGAACAGAAGTAAATGTAGGCACTTCTATTCAGGTGATATTTATTAATCTGAGTCATAGAATCGTGTAAGTTTAGAGGTGGGAGGGAGGTTCCGGAGCAACACCCCCTCGTTTTGGAGTGGAGGCTCCCACAGCTCAGAGAGAAGAAGGGTGTGGGCGGGGGTTGCACAGCCAGATGCAGGCAGAGGTGGAAGCCAACAAGGCTCTCTCCACTGTCCCAGCCAGTCTGGTTGGTTAGAGGGAGAAAGGAGAAAGCAATGAAAACCCCATATGCAAAAAAGAAAATAATGGAGCAAGGCAGCCTTAGACTAGTGGAAATGTCTCTTGCTATCAAGAGTTAAATTCAAATACCTTAAAGGGCCAGGTAATGTAACTGAGCTGAGCAACCAGTACAGAGATGAAAGACATTCACAGTCAGATTTTTTTCTAAGAATTATACCACCAGGGCCACGGCTAAGTTGCCTGGCACTTTTGTACAAATTAGGAAAAGACACCTCTTCCTCTGCACCCTGAGAAGACGTGTCAGAACACTATCTTGATAAATATGCAAATATGAGTGATGCCCTCATAATATGCAGTGCACAGCCTGTGCAACTGTACTCAATGAAATACAGAAGACTTCCCTGGGCTGCGAGTTGGGGACCTTTGTCTACATTCCATAGTCATACAAAAGATACTGAAATGCCACACCAAAGGTCACACACACACACACACACACAAAATCAAGTTCACTGTCAATACTTAACTTCTAATCAGACCCCACCTCTGAATTGATGGCCACAGTGGACACCAAGAAAGGACCTTTGCACTAGCCGTTCCCTCTCCTACACTTTTCCTCAAGACACAGCTTACTCTCTCACTGCACTCAAAATTCTGGTTAAATGTCACCTCTTCAGAAAGTTTTTCCCTAAATAGCTTCCTCACCACCTCACAATCACCTTCCATCCCCTCACCAAGCCTTATTTTTCTCCTTATTGCTTTTTTTTTTAACCACTTGACATAGTGTAGATTGATTCGTTTGCTGCACGTCTCCCTCCACCAGAACACCAGCTCCATGAGAACATGGGATTTTGCTCTGTTCACTAAGTCAGCAAACTTTTCCCGTAAAGGACAAGACAGTAACTATTTTAGGCTTTGCAGGCCATACAATCCCTGTCGCAAGGACTCAACATTGCCATTGCAGCACAAAAGCAGCCACGGATGATAAGCAAATAGGTGAGCGCGGCCACATTCTAATAAAACTTTATTTAGAAAGGCAAGTGGCGGGCCGGACTTGGATGGCATAGTTTAACAACCCTGTGCTAGAATGTGCCTCAGCATCCAGCGTGGAGACCCATCACCAGGGGATCCTGTAAAAGGCAGATTCCTCCGCAGGCTGCAGCAGAGCCTGAGCGTCTGCATTTTGAACAAGCCTCAGGGGAGGTCTGTGCTGCTGGTCCGCAGAGCAAACTGAGTGGGGAGCACCACACACAGTGGCGTATGGTGGGAGCTCAATCAATATTTGTTGAATAAATAAGAGATAAGTGGAAAACCACTTGATCCCATGCAACACTTCGCTTGCTTCTTTTGTAACCATGGCATCCTGCCCTCGCTGCTACCATCCACTGCTTTTAATTTCAATGTATCATTTTCTGATGGAGAAGGAAAGGATACAGGCCTAGCCGTGGGATACAACCAGTGTATGCTGATGGTTTATTTTACATCACTAAGCCGGGGGTGGAGTGGGGGGGGGTGTCAGGTAAAGCCAAGGCTTAACAAACATTTATGTGAGACAGCTTTCAAAAACTGTATTCATTAGGCCAATATTTACAGTGCTATAATAAATGTCAAATAAGGAAGATGGGATTCCCTTAACAGAAATCTAAGTTTCACAAGAGGTCTATTTGAGTAAACAAATGGTGCCACGAAGATTAACTCAGCTTTACTTCCTATTTGGAAAATCAAAATGCGATGCCTTTTTAAGCTCAATAGTAACAAATGCCTTGATCATTTATTGGGAGTTTTAATAACGTGTGGGGCATTCTGCCAAATCCTTTATAAACTACTATGCTGCAGCTGATGGCAATACGAATGCATCCAACCACAAGGGCAGACACAAATTCCCTCTTGAAGGACACTCAAGAAACTAGTGACACTGGGGCCTCAGGGAGAACAGGTGGCCACCTAGGTATGAGAAAGGAGGCGGGTCTTGTCCTTTGCCTCCCTTGTACCTTTCAAATTCTGCATCATGTGAATGCATTTCCTTCTCCCAAATTAAGTTATTAAAGAAACGAGAGCAGCCTGTACTTCGTACCATCTTACACATCTCCTACAGAAATCCTATAAGATAAGTGACATTCTGTCCAATTTGCCCCTTGGGGACACTGAGCCCAGGAGGTCTGACTGTCCTTGTTCTTAATCATGCCACTGGCGTGATGAGAACAACTCAGGGTGAAAGGCAAGGATGGCCAGGCAGGTCCCATGACCACGTAGACATAGGTCTCATGTTCATAGTTTGCATTTGGGAGCTAAACCCTCTGGAGATGCCAACGTCTCAGAGCCCAAGTGTAGGCCACACTGACCTCCCTGGGTCCTCGGGCTCTGGGCCCTCACACGGGGACAGGCTCGGGAGTCCACGTCCCCTGCGAGGTCATGGGGCCCCACAAGCCGGCTATTGTTCCGCACCTGGGAGGGGCCTGCTGGCAGCTGCGACCAAACCCAGGGAGAGAAGGAAGCCAGGTGGGTGGGGGAGACAGTGACTGATAGCCTGAGCCCCAGCACCCTGGCTGGGGGAAGATTTGTCTTGACGCTCAACCAGACTAGTTTCATTTCCTGAATTTTTCAAAAGCCCTAAGCAAAAATGAAAGCCCCTGAGAGCAACCTGGAAAGATATCTCAGGATCCTCATAGCTTTCTGTTTCTTTTTTTTGTGGCCTAACTAGTTAAGTGTGCAGGCTCTGGAGCTAGACCCTCCGGGTTTAATTCATGGCTCACCCACTTCCTGTGTGACCTTAGGCAAGTTACTTAACCTCTCTGTCTCTCCAAGCACTGCCTGAAAATAATGGTGGTATTACATCCATTTATACTTGGAAGGCACTTAAAATAATTCCCAACCTTACTCAGATCTTGGTAAATGCTATTTTCCCTCAATATTATGAAAATAACCTGATACAGACTCAGCCAAGGAGGGAGTGCAGGAGCTGGGTACTATGAGCATCCGTGTGCAAGGAGGGGGAGAAAAGACAGAAGGAAACCCGCCAAAGCAATGAGACCACTCTTCTCCAGGTCACAAAGGTGCTGCTTGGTTTCTTTTTTATATTTTTCTGTATTTTTTTAAACACTGAATATATACTAAGAAAAATAATTGAATAAAAATTACACATATGTGTGTATCTGTGCATCAGACACATATAGTGTCTATATATGTGTATATTTTTATGTGTATATGTATTTATGTAATATATATATAATCTATTCATGCAGGTCTTTGTGTGTGTGTGTATATATATACCCATATACCCACACAAACTTTTTAAAACCTGTGTTAGAAACTTCAGAATCAGACACCCCAAAGCAGTGGGCCTGAGGATCATACACAGCAGTGGAAATAACCTGGCCAAGAAGCCCAATAGATGTGCTTTTAAATTCAGCCCCACCACGTCCTGAGCAAGTCCTCTGACCTCACAGAAGGCGCACGCTCAGTAAACGACGGGCACTCGCATCATCCGCGTCACCAGTATCTAGTTTATGTCCATCCCAGCTCCAGGGTCACAGTGTGAAATCAAAACTTCCACGTGGGAACAAAGGCTCCCTTTTTCATCCTAACAGGATGGTACAGAGGAAGATAAACAGTAACGAGAAACAACAAAGCGCACACATTGAGCGCTTGGTGCATGCCAGACCCCGCTCTATGCACTCCACCCACTCCACCGTACTAAGTCATTTATCTTTGCAAACCCCCTGGGAAGCAGACGTTAGCATCGTCCCCTCTGCTAAGCGGTGTGACCTTGAGCCTCATTGCCCTCATCTGTCAGTGGGGTTAGGAACAGCACCACGCCCTCCCGCAGGTGGTACACCAGGGGGAGCTGGGTCAGGGTCACTAGTGACCATGTGCTCCTTGGGAAAGCACTCAACACCTCTGAGCCTCATTCCCAGAGCAGGGACAGCGCGCTTGCCCGAGCCACTCCATGCAACAAAAGAACATCAGTAGATTAAAAGCCCACTTTGTGCCAAATATCACGCTGGGCCCTTTTGTTTAGCATCCTAACAACTCTTAACAAAACAAAGCAAATAACCTGAAAGATGTAGGTCTTTCGTTATTTTCTAAAGAAACTGCAGCCCGACCAGTTACCCAGAGTCCCAAAGCTGATGAATGATTGCTAGGACTCCCTTGCTCCAAACAACATACTCTTTCTGTTTCCAAAAGAAGCACAGACTGATGGTTCAGTGGGGGCTCTGGCTTTAGACCTCCTATGTCCAAATCAAAGCCACCACTCACCAGATGGGTGACATCAGCCAAGTTGCTTAACCTCTCTGGATCCCAGTTTCCTTGTCTGCAAAATGAGAGTAGTAATTCTACCACCTACACTCCATGGCATCGCTGCAAAGACAAAGTAGATCACTCGGAGGAAAGTACCCAGTAGGTGCCCAGTCACTGAAGCTGTTATTGTCACAATCCAGTGCCTGGCCCGCAAGAGGGACCCAAAAATTTGTAAAACAAATGAAGTTCTCTCTGTTCCCATTGGTTGCCAGAAACACTGCAAGCCTCAGACTTAATCTTTCTTTTTGGAAGAATTCTCTCTCCAAGATTTGGAAGCTTTCTGTTTTCTGCCTACATTAAGGGGCAATGCTTGACTGATGCTCATTCGTGATCATTTATTTTCTCACGTGAGCTGAAAGCACCTCTTGCTTACCGTCGGTGTGTTTCTGGCATGTTAGCACGCGGTACCATCAGACGCTGCACCTCCTCCGTCACTCCACGCCCGCACCTGTGCGGCCCCCGCACCAGGCTCTCTCTCCTCCTCTCCACCTGGCTCACCATGGAGGCCAGCACCCATCCCCACGCTGTTACAAGGCCCCTGGGGACCACTCCAGCCTCAGCCAAGGTCACACGCAGGGGCCACATCTGGCCCACAGATGCACTTGGTTTGGACTATACTCTTATAAAAGATGTTCTTAAATTAATGGCCAGTGTTACAATCAAGAGACTGATACAGACAAAAAGCGGGCAGCGAAGACAGTTCCTCCTAAAATTGGCCTCCGCCTCCCCACCCATCCCATCCTCACCCTTAAATCACCCCTAGGAGATGTCTCCCCTCTGAAAACAGGAGAAATCTCAGTGGGATGGGCAGACCTGCCCCACCCTGGGGACTCAGACCTTCCCCAGGACCACAGCCACGCACGTGCCTCTCGCCCATAAGCTGATCTCTCAAAAAAATCCCATTAGCCTGACTTTCAAAACAGACCCAGAATCCAACCACTTCTTACGCCCTCCATCCCCTGGTCCTAGTCCAGCCACCCCCCTACCCTTGCCTGGACCACGGCAGCCATGCCTCATGCATCTCCCTGCATCTTCGCCCAGCACCCCCCCCCCCCCGACGGCCTAACCTCACCAGCAAGGCAGCCAGAGGGCTCCCACTAACACCTCAGTCAGACCCCACCTTCCTGGGAATAAAAGTATTTCATGTCCAAGGCCTGAGTCTGCCCGGCCTCCTTCCTCTGGGCCTCCACCCCCTACTCTTCTGCCCTGACTCAGCCTGCTCTGCCCACGCAGGCCGCCTCTGTGTTCCTCGACCCCACCCAGCCAGGCCCTGGCCGCCCCTCCACCGGGAGCATTCACCCCCAAAAATTGCACCTTCGACCCCCGCCTCTCCCTCTTGGCTCAAACGCCCCCTTCTCAGGAAGGCCTGTCTGACCACGCCCAACTCCCCTCGCCCTGGAGATTTTCCCACAGTACTTATCACCTTCCAACACACTATTTAATTTTCCTATTTATTAGATTTCTTGTTTATCTCACTGCAGCCAGCACGCTGGCTCCACAGGGACAGGAATTTCTGTCTGCTTTGCCCACAGCCATATTTCCAGTGCCTGGAACAGTGCCGGGCACCTAAAAGGTGCTTGATACATATTTGGAACAAATGAATGAATGAGCCAAATGAACCTCCTGATGATCTCAGGACACACGCTCCTCCTCCGAAACTCAAGGATCACCGCTTCCCTCCTCTCTTCCTCTCCTTCTCCAGGAGGGGGGAGTGGGCTTCTGCAGTAGCCCACAGTGGCCTGGATCAAGACAAATGAGTGCCAGCAAGATCTGCTCCCTGTGTCACCGAGGCAGCCTCACCGAGCACAGCATTTCATCAGTCAATAGAAGCCAACATGCCCAGCCAACTGCCGGGGAAGTACGGCTCCCTGTCACGACTCCCGTTTCGCCTGGTGAGGAGAAAACCCTATCTGGCTTCTTTCTTCCCTGTCGCAGATATAATTTAAAGTGAATCGCAGAAAGCACAAAAGCTGAAATCCCACAGGATGAAAATCACTGTCCCGTAATCTGTTTTATGAGACGAAAGCCTGGAGACTTCACTGGCCTCCTCCAGATTGGGAAGTGGTAACCTGGACAGGTGCACCGCCTGCCCCCTACTCTTCTCCCTGAGAAGCTCATTACTCGTACCCAGGATGAAACAGAGATCAGGTTTCTGCATCTGCAAGGAATTTCTCCTGAAGGAATGACCCATGTTTTTTCCATATGTCTGAACATCTGTTCGCAAGAATCAAGAGTATTGTCTTTGGAGGTGTGTACTGTGGTTAAGCCATCTCATATTTTGATTACCTTATAACTAAAAGGATGGCTTTCCAATCATTCTTTCAGTTGGAAACAGGTCCCAGAGGGGGGTAAGAATAACGTTTATTGAAAGCTCCAACTCAAGGATGGATAGAGAATATAACAAAGTGTCCTCTTCTGGGAATTTCTAGGCAGGATTATGGTTAAAGGTCTGGAAGCAGGCAGGGAAAGGATTAAGTGACAATGGCAATGCATGGGCTACTCTCAGCTGGGGGTTATTAGATCACATAAGCTGAAAAGCTATGGAAACACTTAAAGCTCAACCTTGCAAAGCTGCCTTTGAATGACAGTTTTGTCCACCAAAGGACCACCGCATCCTGTCCTGAAATAGAACAAGGAAATGATGGCAAGTTTCCGCCAAGAGGCATGTGGCTCTTTTGAGGGGAGTCCCGTGGTTCCCTTTTTCTAGTCCCTACAGGTCAAAGTCAGGTCAAAGGACAAAGATTCCCAGGCTCCTCAGAAAGAACCTGCTCCAGTTCAATGAGGTTTAGAGCTTTTGAGGAGAAGGTGACTGGGTCTGGCTGGTAACAGGGCTCCTTCCCTAACTGGACAACTCTTAGAAAACGTATGAAGAGAGCCTTTCTTATCTCCTTTTCTATCTGATAAACGTTGACATAGCACAGTCCTTATTAACCCCCAGAGGACATGAACTGGGCAATATTTGCCTTGAGTCAAATCTAACCTAAACTTTGATTTAGTAGCCAAAAGATAAAAATCAGAAATTTCACATAATAATTCAGATTCTTAGCTCCCCTGGAAAAGAAAAACAAAAACAAAAACGTGTAAAATCTGGCAACTTTGGACCCATGCTCCCACATGACATAACCCAGGGGGGCTGAGTAGTGGCTGCCTCCTTAAGCCAAGGTACATGCTGTGCTGTGCCCTACTCCCCACCACTCCCTACTGCTCCCTATTTGGCCAATTCAGTCATTTCCTTTCATTGTCTGGCCACCATGAACTGTCAGTTTGTAATCCTGCTTCTCCAGTCTCTTCTTTGGTTCTCTCCTTAGTCCACTTCCACTGCTTCTGGAGAGATGCAGCTTGCTACTGAGGGTGTGGGAAATAAATCTGTACAAGTAGACAAGCACTGAGCCCTGGAGTGATGGCACATGCGGTGCTGTGCCAGTCCACAGGCCTCAGAGGTAGACAGCCTAGGACTTTCTTTGCCTCTGAGCTCCAGGCTCATATACCCAACCGCCTACTTGCCATGTTTGCTTGGACGCCTCACAAGCCCTTCCTAATTCCCACACCCTAAACTGAACTTGTAATCTTTCCCTAAGAAAATACCTTCCTCCCCCAAGTCTTCCCCCGTGGCATGTGACACCAGGCATGCCTTCACCTCCCACACCTAAGCCAGCAGCAAGTCCCGAAGATCACACCATGAAATCCATCCCCTCCCCTCCCACCGCCACCTCCTTGTCCTCGCCACCTCACCACTGCCACAGCTGATCAAATCCATCTCCCTGTTTCCTCCTTTAGAGAAACCCACTCCTCGGAGGGAAGCCCAAGTGATCATAAAAATAGTAAATCAGAATCACCTTCCTCCCCTACTCAAAACTCATCACTGTCTCCTCCTTGCCCTGAAATAAAACCTCAGCTCCTCACTTCGGCTCTTGAGTCCTGCCACCCATCACCCTCCAAGCTAAACTCAAGTGACACCAGCCCTCCTTCAGCTCCTCTGATACACTAAGTTCTTCCCTGCCTCGGGACCTTTGCACGTGTCATGCCTTGTGCATAGGACCCTCTCCCACCACCACCCAAAAGAGACAGAGACAGAGGGAGGAAGGGCAATGTTCCTTTCTTTGCTGGCTCCCTCACCTGCTCCAGACCCCAGTTGGTAAGTCATCTCCTCCCTCTAAAGCAAGTCATCCAAATAGTACTTTCTGGGCACGGTTTGCTTTGTTGAAGCAGCTGCCCCCAAGCTGTGAATCCAACAGACGAACTCCTAATCAGCTGTCACATCCTACCTTGGAGTCCAGGTGTCATCCCAGATTGCCCTTGTCCGGCTTCCCTGACCCACCCACAGCTCAGCAACGGTCACACCAAACCGTCCTGGCCCACTGTGCACATCCAGTGCCCCCTGAGCTTCAGCCTGTGTCCATCTCACCCGTCATTACATCACCAGCACCTAGCACAGTACCTGGCTCACAGCAGGGCCTTGACAAAATTTTCGCCAAATGAATGAATCACGAGATCTGAGAAGCATTTAAGGTTTGGAACAAACTTTCTTCCAAGACCAAGTGACATTCAAGAGAGAGAGAAAAAACAAAGAAAAACAGCCGAACATGATACATGCTTAAGATTTTAAACTTTATATTTAAAGAAAGAGAATGAAATGGTCATGTACTTATTTTATTTTCATATAAAGAGGAGCATAAAACCAGTAGGCATGCAAAAAAAAAAAAAAAAGTGAAGTTTTATAGTGTGGCAAAGAAAAAAGCGAGGGGTGGGGACCAGTCATCGAGAGGGGGAAAGGGAGCTGGGGTACGGCACAGAAATAGAAACAGATGGAGAGATAAAGAAAGAGGCAGAGATCAAGAGAGAAGCCCGCGGAGGCACTGAGGCCAGGTTCCAAACAGGGCTTTGCTGCTCTGCTGGGAATGAAAGGGCAGCCCTCCGACTTCAGAAGGGGTTTTCGCACCTACTTAAAGGTTAAGAGCCCTTGTCTGCGTAAAGTTCCCTCTTCTCTTCACTTTTCAAAGTTTTTTTGAAAACTGACTTCCTAGGTTCAAAACCAGGGGTTAGCACGTTTCATTTTGAAGGGAACCCCATCTATTCAAATGATTTTTTTTTTAAGATGTCACTTTATGACTTTTGAGGATATGGCTACAAATTTTTAAGTCACACATTGGGTTTTCAAAGTTATGAGCATGAAGAGGGGGCGGATCCTTGGGAGCTGTTGGAAGGAGGGGCATGAACTTCCAGCACAGTATAGTGGGCACCGCACATGCCCGATCATCCCCTTCTCTGGAACTTTCCATGGCCCCAGCCCCTGATGAGTGGGTGAGCAGAGCTTGGTCCCGCACGTGGCCCAACTTCTCCAGCCAAGCTAACTGAACCAGTGGGTGGTACTCTTCCCAACCGGGGCCAACTAGAATCTCCCTGAGGATCAGGATTGGGGCTCTAATGAGCTGGGGAGGGGGCCAGAATTGGGACAGCAGAGAAAATTGATAGGCAGGAGGTATGGGCATTTTTGCCCCAGGCTTTCTCTGCCTGGTGAGAATGAGGAGACACGGAAAGCTGATCTGCAGAGAGATGTGGAAGATGAGGAAAGTTGTGTAGCAGGCAAAGACAGACATCTGGATCCAAATCCCAGGTTCACCATTCCAGAGTTATGACCTTGAACAAGGTCCTTGACATCTCCCTGACCTAACTGTAACTCCCTGATAGGGTTTTTTTTGAGAATTAAGTAAGTTAACACAGACAGCACTTGAACCAGGGTCTAAGGTCAGAGGTAAACACTCGCTAAGTGTTAACTATTGTTTGCATCGTCTTGCTAAACTGTAAATTCATGAGGGTGAGAGTTTCCAGCTGTTTCATTCACACTACATCCCAGAATCTAGAACCATGCCTGGTACACTGCAGTGCTCAACAAACATTTGTTGAATGATCAAAGAATGAAGATGTCATGCAGCCCCAAAAGGATAGACACCATGGACAGAACCCCCTAACTCTTCTCCTCATATATTTTTCCTGCCTTTCCCATCTCAGGATAAAAGCCAGACTCTCCCCGATGCCTACCCAAGCCCTGCATGCTCTCCCCCTACCCAACCCCTCTGGCCTTTCACAGTCTGGTTACATCCTTAAGTTCCTCTGACCAGTCTGCTTTCTTCTGCCTCTGGGCATTTGCACATGCTCTCCCCACTAGGCATCCTCAGCCCCAGTCTCTTCCTCAAGGAAATCTTAACAAAGAAATCTTCCCCCATCTACACTGGCTCCTCCATCTTACATGCCTAGAGCCCCAGGTACTTTTCCCTCCTGCCACTTGCCACAATTTGCAATTTTATCATTTGCGTGATTACTTAGTCAGTGACTCTCTATCCCTGGACCATGATGAGCTCCCTGGAGAAGAAGACTGTAACTTCTGCTTTTATTTTTCATTGTATCTGAGCATCCAACTCAGTGTAAGGCAAAATGTAGGTGCTCAATGAACACTTACGGAATGAATCCACTTGTGGGATGAATTGACTGAGCAAAGAAATAAATCTTGGGCCATGACTTCTCAAGTCCGGGTTCTTCTTGAGTTGAATCTCCTAGCCTGATTTTATGCTACCGCAGTAGCCTCACATATAGATCCCCTTTCTCTAACTGGCTTGAATGAGTTTCGCTCTCCACCAAAACCAAAGGCTTTGACTCCAACATACACTAACACCACCCTCCCGGTCAGGAGGTTCCCATTCTAGAAGCCTCGATCAACAATGATATGAAGACTCTTTTCCAAAAAGGAATTTTTGAGTGTGACAGAGTAAATGGTAGCTGATCAGCCTGACCGCCATAAACAAGTAGAAAACGGGGCAAAAGAGTATGTCGCCTGTCTTCAGGCATGAGATAGCAGGGACGTGAGACTGTGGACCACGAGGGAAAGGAAGCATAAGAGATGAGCCCATGTACGCTCCAGCTTTCTGCCTGGGGACAGCTTTCCCACCACACGCAGGGGGTGGAATTCAAGCAGAACCCAGCGGTCCTGCTGAGCTGGGGGTGCAGAGTTCAGAGTCCCAGACTCTGGAAGCAGCTGGATTCTGTGCGTGAGACATCAGAGAGGAGGGAGGTGATAGGCAAGCCCTCCAGGTCTTTGGCCAAGTGCTGGGCTGTGTAAGCCCAGAGGAAGGATGTGCAGAGTTTCCCAGAGAGAGGCTGCTATGGAGTAAAAGGGGGAACAGAGACCAGAGGTTGAGTGGGGTTGGCATATTGGTGGCAGCACTCCTATCAGAGAGAAGTAACCTCCCCACAAAGCATCCATGAAAGCTATGCCTTAAGGATAAGGTCACATCTTAGAGTAAGGGCTACTTTAGACCTGCCCTAACATGGTCCAAAACCAAGCCTCAACTAGATCCACAAAGGAAGGAGACTGAAGGCTAACTCTCTGAAGTGGAAGGGCATGGGAAACACTCTAACCCTAAGAAAGTATAAAATCCAGCCTACAAAAGTTCAAAGTGATCAGCCAGTAACTCAACTACCTTTAGAGGAAGATAAGAAAATCAAGAGTCTCCGCAATGTCCAGTATACACCGTCCGCACAATGTCGGTACACAGTCAACAATTACTACACGTGACTTGTTTTCAGTGAAAAGAAGCAACAAATAAACACAAATCCCAAGACGGCTGTGATGTTGGATTTAGAAAAAGCAACTGCCAGGATTTATAAGTTCCTAATATTATCATTAACATACTTAACCAGGTGTACACACTCAAAGCTGCCTGCAGTGATTTTCGGGTTTGGGGTTTGTATGTTTGTTTTGTGTCTGAACTGAACTCATGTCATGTAGCTTCTAATTAAGTAGTTTCAAGAGATGATAAAAAATTTGCATTTTTAACAACTACTCCGAAGGGTTTTGATGCACACTGCATCAGATTCTTATCATAGAATTCTCATCATAGAATGCTTTCACTTTAAGGCAAATACAAAAAAAAAAAAAAAGTTAAATTAATTTAAATGTATTAAAGGTCTGGTTAATTGAGTTGTTGGTGGGCACCAGTCAGCAGTTCCTGGTTAACCAGACTATACAATTAAGAGTATTTCAACTCTAATTATTTTGGGGAAAAAAAAAACAGTTTTCTACTTATTTTGGGAAAAAAAAAAAAAAGCCTGAGGTTAAATCAAAAGCCACAGACATGAAAGATAACAAGAAAAAACAGGAGGAAATGCTCATGCTATAATATAAAGTAAAAAAAGAATTCAAAGTACAAACTACTATAACATCAAGTATATAAATGCACAGTGATAGACATTGTCATGTTTATGAATAGAAAAAAGGCGACAGGAAATCTATGAAAATGCTAATAATAGTTATTTTAGGTAGCATGACTAGGCATAGTTTTAACTTTTTCCTACTTTTCAATATATTGATTTTCCTCAATGGACTCTCATCTGAAATTTAAACACAAAATGATGGCTTCAGAAACCTTCAATGCAGGAACCTCTGCAAACCTCTAGCACTTCCTCAATCAGAAAGAGAAGGAAGAAGTAGCTTGAGCATGAACAGCATCCTTATCCAGCTCAGGAAGACTCTTTTCTCTGGCTTCTGAGTAGCTGCATTAGCTTCTGATACTAATTCAATCTCAAATTTTCCATCCCTCAGAGGAGTACGAGGCTAAGACACATAACTCAGCCTAATAAGCACCAGGCAGTAGCTTCAGAGAAGCGAATCAACCAGTGACAAATGGAGACACAAAAGGAAGAGAACTCAAGTCCATACCTGAACCACAGGATGGCCACCAGTCGGAGCTTTGACGGCCCCTCGGCTGCCCTCCGTCTCGTAGTGGGCCCGGTGATGTGGCTTGGGCTGCACCTCAATCCGCAGTTCATAAGAGCCTGACTGGTGGGAGAGTGGCCACTCAAGCGGAGGGAGGGATGCAGTCACTGGGATGCTGGAGGAGGAAACAGAATCGGTCATGTGTGCAGTAAGTCATAACCCATCAACCTGTACAATAAACATAAATGGCCCCTTTTCCAAAAATCATGTCCAATGGGCATATGATAAAATGGGGCTGTAGGGAGGCACACACTTCTCAGACACGATAGGTAGGGCTCGTCACAAAGCAGAGATCTTTTTCATTCTCTTTCTTTGCTTTCTTTTCCATCTGGATGAAGACAGTACGACTGACAACTCAATTTATGAAATAATTTCATGATATGTTAGTTGTAGCATGTTTCTAATTGTTGTAACTTCTTTTCCTCTTGGAATTTTGAAGAATATCACCTCCCATCTCTAAAAAAAACACTGCTTAGCTAGGATGCTTTTCTTTTCCAAAGGAGTGAATGTGGGAGAAGGAACACTGAAATAGAAATCAGGGGCCCCACTGTGTAACTAACTTGCCATGTGACAAGCATGCAACTTCATCTTTCTTATCCTCAGTCTCCTATAACCACAAATGGACCAGATGACATCCGAGAGCTGTTTTAGCTTTTATTTCTATGTCTGATGAATATCAATTAAAAGTAAATTTAGAGAGAGGCCATTCTCAGTCACAGTTATTACTTCTCGGGTCAAGTGTAGAACATCTAACCACAGAGAGGTCTGGTTTTGGTACAAGTGACCCAAACCACTCAGACTCCCTACAATTAAATGAGGAGTAAAGGTCAAGAACATAACTGGAGTTACACATCCAAGCTCAAGTCCCAGCTCCGCTTTTAACTACCTATGTGACTTTGAGCAAATGCCTTTATCTCCCTAGGCATTAGTTTCCTCAACTGTGAAATGCAGATATTGAGATCATATAAAGAGCTTAGCATAATAAGTGCTCCATAAGTATTAGCTATAATTATTTTTCCTGTAATATATTGTATATTTCAAGTAAAGAGTTACTTCCTGTAGACAATCTGACTACAGTATTAATGATATTAGATATGGATGCCTTTACATCTGAAGTTGTAAGATCTTTGAGGGCAGGCCATTAAGTTTCATTTTATCAGACAGTCTCAGCCCTACCCAGCACACACAACAGGTATGTGATATGAGGTTAGAATTATGTCATTGAAGAGCTGGCTGAGATCTTGAAGCTCTATCTAGACCATTCCTTCAGAGCCCCAGAGAAACTAAAGACATTTCCCCAAGATCACTGAGCAAGTCACAGCCAAGGCTCCAACTTAAGTCTCTCGACCCCTAGGCCAGTGCTCCATCCACATCTCTACACTGCCTCTTATCATACTAATTTATTTAAAATAGGTCCAAGAAAGTATCTCATTTATGGAATGAGTCTAGAGCAATGCCTAACATTTGATAGGATCTCAGTGAATACGCAGTGAGTGGGTGGATTAATGAATCAAAGGATAAATGAATATGAATGAATGAGCAGTTTTATTTCAAAGAACCCCTGTGTGTTCAAAGTAGCTTTGAAGTTACAAATGCATGAATTTGTGTCACTATGTCCTGGTTTTTCACATGCAGCAGAAAACATTAATCCAACCAAGATTTTCTTTCCCACTAAGCCCAGAGCTGCTAGAAGCTAACATTATTAATTGGACTTAATTAAGCATTTGCAATGAAGCCAATTCCCTCCCTTGTTTATGAAGCAACACCAAGGGGAGGATGGAGGGCGGTGGAGCCCCCATACTCCCCATCAGTGCCGGAGCCAAACTTGAACATATAATCCGACTTAAGACAATTACATCACTGTGCACGCAAACCTCCAGCCCTTTTTTCCAACCACATTACCTCGTGAAGCCCCTCCAACCCTGAAGGCTCAGGGTGTCCAAAGTGCCTTTATTTCTACCTTCTTACAGTTCCAAGCTGCCTTCAAGCTTCTGCCTACAACCAAGGTGCCACGTGTGTTAAACACTGTTACTCTCACCAGGTATGCAAGTTATCATTTTTTAAAGTTTGCAAAATAAGGCTCATTAAAAGAATCATCTTACCCCTGTGTTAATAACTTTGGAAGCATCAAAAACTTCAGTGAGGAGAAGATTCAGTGGAACATTCCAAAGTACCAACTTCTAATTTTGTTTGCTTCTGGAATACGTGTTTGACAACTTTGAAACACAACCTTAACACTTAGACCATTGGAGCCAATCTGAAGCACGGCGTTTGAATTACTCCCCCCTGTTGAGTCGCCCACACTCCCTGAGATAAATATCATCATGAGACTTCTCTGAATGCCCTATCCTCTCAATCTTACAGAAAATTCTTGCAAACATCTCA